>NC_133407.1:93145000-94493333 GCF_049350105.2 Macaca mulatta | reverse complement strand
GCTTACTTGATCATAATCGATAGGGCCAGTGGACTCTAGAGATACCTTTTACAGATTGTCATTTATTAAGCATCTCCCTGGTGAGCAGGGTGGTGACATTATGCCAAATATGTTTTATGAAAACATCTCTTGTATTGACCTTACAACAAATTTATTATGTACCTTAAACATTTGCATTGCACATTAAATCTTTTCAACTTAATAAATGACTGAGGTAAGTCATCAAAATATAAGTTCTAATTGACTGAGAAGACACTGAAAATTTGTTAACTCTTCCAAAAGACTCTTTAATCTCACAAAAGCCTGTTGACTTGTGGAGATTGACCTTAACCTATGGTTTTGTCCATGGCTGGTGTTTGGAAAACACACTTCTTTCTTGAAAAGCCATCCTATAATATGTCGATATATTAACATATTATATTTAATGCTTCTGTTAATTATTCTGTGAAGAAAATGGGCAAGGTAAAATTCCACAACAAGTTTTTTTGAACTCTGGCCTTATCTGTAATGGTTCCCCTTGTTTCTTGGACTCGTGTTCTCTTTCCAGTCTGTGCGCGCTTCCTCTTGTATTCCCCACCTGGGACTTTTTTCTCTTTCCTGCCTGTTTTAATAGCTATTGCTTTCTAAAACAAACAAAAACAAAAACAAAACAGAGGATCAAGGCTTGTTAAACCCAGTGGCTTTTCCTGATTAATTTTAGGAGGCCCTCATCACTCCAGTTTTACTTCAATTCTTATAAACATGCTCATGTGTACTTAGTGCATTGTGTGTATGTGTGTGTGTGTTGGCTCCATCTTCCAGAACTGTAGGACAAAAACATGTAGTGAAACAATTAACAGGGACATAGTTCCCCAAAAATATATGGACGTTATTCTTGAAAACCACAAGAATGTAGGCTCTATAAAGGCAGGAATCTTTGTTTTGTTCACAGATGATCCAGAGTTCCTGGAATATAGTAGATGCTCAATAAATAAGTCAATATCAAGAGTCCAACCATGTTCTCAGTTGTAATTGTTCTCAAGGCTAATCTGCCATCAGAATTTTCTGGGGACTATAAAAATCGTGCACAGCTTTTTGAGAATTTACTTCCCTACTTGTGAAATAGTGATTATGATTGAGTAGGCAGGTACTTGAGACATTATTTGCTCTTTCTCCAAAACTTTGATGACAAAATCCTCCAAGCTAATATTTTATGCACAGAATTCTCCATTCTAAAATCAAAATGGTCTGGGACAGAGAGTAACTACTTTTGTTTCTCACCAGCATTAAGATGGTCAACAGCTGCTAGCACTATTATACATTTTAAGTCAGTTTGGAAATGAAATCAGTGACTGGCATCACCAACCTTTATTATTCAATAAACTATTGAATGAAACTGGGTTTTTATTCCATAGTAGTGCTTTGGAAAGGAGGACTGGCAAAGATTCATCCTTATGGTTAAACAAAATTGCAAAATTGTTGCCTGTAAAAGACAACTTTTTCTGTTCAGAGATACAAGGGCCTGGAAAGTGGGGAGATGGTATTTGCCTAGCATATGATTCCTCTGGAAATATTTGGATCAGACATGGCTAAGAATTCACACCTGTAAAATTCTTCCTTCCTTCAATCCCCATAACTAATTTATCAACTTACTGCTGAGTTTGAATTAACGGAAATAAACCACAAGGCAACTGCTTGTCAAGAGTGCTATATCCATCTGAGGAGGAAAGTATTAAATTAGTATGATGACAGGAAAGAATGGGAGCTTCCCATGCAGACCTGGTTGCCTGAGATCTGTAAAACGTGTCAGTTATTTAGAGGATTCTCAGCAATGACAGGAGAGGGGCAAAGGGGGAAGTATTCAGGTTGCATTTCTGGGTGGAGCTCCTTCTACTCTAAACCTAACACTGTGAGAGCTGAAACTTGGCCCCTTTGTGAGATTAGGCCTCCCAAATTAGCTCTCTTTGGTGACAGCAAAAATACCTGCCTGTCCCCTTCAGCAAGACTCTCCACCTGAAGGAGAAACCAGAAGCATGGCCCAAGCCCAGAACAGGTGTTTAACGGGGAAGCTGAAAGGTAGCAGGCTTCCACATGCAGAACTTTGAGGCCATTGCTGTGGGGATTTGGCTGCATGATAAGCTTTTATTACAGTTAAACAAAATTAAAGGCAGAGTCTATAATACTGGCACAGAAGCTAAAAGGGGCACATTTGCTGGCTCACTTGGGAATCCTAAGTTTTGTTACATTTTTAGAAAGTGGGCATCTTTAATTGCCATCAAAACCTGTGGTGAGACATAATGTTTCTTTCAGTTCGTCACGATGTTTCCAAATGTATTGCTGTTATTCTTTTTTTAAAAAGTCTACTTCAGTATAAATGCTATTAGTTGTTCTAGATAATATGTGACATATTGGAGGCAACCTCACATTTATGGACTTATTTTATTCACAAAGTACCTATATGAGGTGAGTAGGCTGAGGAACATTATGATTGTCTATTTTATAGACAAGGAAGTTAAGGTGATATGGAGAAATTATTTTGTGTCTCTTTTTCTGAAAGTTTTATTCTGAGAAAACAAGTAGCATCCCACTGGAAAAGTACAGATTTTGTCACAAAGACAAATTATAAAAATCATGGGAAAGAAGCTGTAATTTTTTTGCCACTTCAATTTAAAGTAGATACTCACAGCATTCATTCTCATTTCCCTCATTGTTTTCCTTTACACTCACGGTATAATCTAAACATACATATTTATTTGCATGCTGCTCATTCCCTGGACCCCCTCCCCTTCAGAGTGTCAGCACCATCAGGGCAGGCACAGTGTGGCTTTGCTGCTGGTCCGGTACCCAGTAACCCTGCTTGGCACCTAATAGGTGCTTGAAAACGTCTCTTCAAGGAACAAATACTTAAAGAGTAAACATAACAATATATTTATATTTGAAAGTATCAAAAAGTCAGAATATGGAGATGTTTGGGATGAATTAGTCCAGACGGAAAAGAAATAAAACCTCTCCATTTGCTTGAGACAATTGTATAAGCAATTATTATCATTCGTATCTCTTTTTTTTTTTCCTTGTTTGACGTTGCCACTATATGTAAAACAAGGACTAGGAGCAGGAGGTATGCAGGCAGTGGTGGCAGTTCTTAAGGAGTTATAAGCAGGAAGACAAGACCTGTCTTGTGAGGAGTTATTATGTGGGGCCTTATCCTCAGGGGCTTTGAATGTCCTAAAAAGTCCCAAAGTTGTGTACAGACTTGGGTTAAGAGATTCAAGGTGAATTTAAGGAAATATCCTATCTTAACTTGAGTGTGAAAAGAAGCCTTGGTGGGTTATAAAGAGTCATTAACACAAGTTATGTGAGGAATGTGTTCAGTAGAAGAGTAATAGGAAGCTTGTAGATTAGGATTCTGCTCTCAATTCTTCCCTAGATTGGCAGTGTAGCCTTAGTAAAGTCACTGAGCTACTCTGGGCCATCATTTCAGAGTTTGAATTAGAAAGAAGAGATTTTCCAGTTCTAAAAATCTATGCTGTTTTTACTCCTCCAAGTCTTGCTCTGTGTTCTGTATTCTTTCTAGAAAAAGAGTCCTTATATTTTTAATATTTGCACTTAACTGTTTTCATGGGGGAAAAAAAGCTGTATTTCTTTGTGAACTACACCTGCAGGGAGCCTAGCTGTTTGAACCGTGAGGCTATAAAAAAGGCTCATGAGTCCACCTGGTGGTTTCTTACCCTAAATGCAAAATAAATGCATAGAAAGAAATAGCCTTGCAAACCCAGTTAAGTACAGAAGTGATATAAATCTTGGGCAGATTTTCAGAAAATGTCTTGCCTACAGACTCACAATGAATTAGTTTCCCTATCCAAGTCCAGGACTCTTCTAATTGTCTAATAAGATTGCCTTATTTCCCAACATATGGAAAAAAGTTATTGTGCTTTCTGAAACATTTAATTGCTATTAGGGAAGCTTTGGTTTGCCTCTTCTCGGGAGAAATAATTCCAGTACTGTACTTTTCCCCACCCAATACTGTATTTTGATGCAACAGGATATTAATGACTAGAATGAATTAGGTCTATGAAATTGGCCAAAGGTCTGGCCAGGGACATAGGTCAAATAGGCTATAAGTGGAGTCCAACCAAGAGAAGGGGAGAATGACAGAATAATGTACATGTAGGTTGATCAGGCAGATGGCTACTCTCTTCATTCAAAAAGCACTTAATAGCAATTCCTGCATGTACGGAATTCCAGGTCATCATGGTCTTTACAGATAACTCTGTGATTACTTATCTGATTGTATTATAATCATTTAGGTCCATGTTTATCTCCCTTATTAGTCTGGAATCTATAAGGGCAGAGATTGATTTATCTCTGTATCCCCCCTTGGCTTGAGCAAGTGCTTGACACATCAACGGTGACTCTACATTATTAGACAAACACTCATGATTAGTATTGTAACTATTGCTGTTTTTGTATTTACTATTATTAGTTGAATGAAAAAAAAAACTCATCCAAATTACTGGTAAATAATGAATTTTAAATTTCCCCCAAACAATCATTTTAGAAAAAATACCCAGGGAAAAGGGATTTAGTTAGTTGATGAAATATTGTTTGATCTTAGTCAAAATACACTTACCTTTATTAAATAACACAACTTGGATTCTGTCTTCTATAAAAATACTTATAGAATATTCTCCTTTTCAATTGTGTCAGTGGGGTGATTGACAGATATGTGCTGAGACTGACTTGTGTGTTCAGAAACTAGTGCTCTACAATGTAGTTTCCTGAAATCCAAGATTCAGGAATATTCTGTTATTCTCCCTAGTGGGTAATGCCAGGAACCTGCTCTGTGATCTTACAAGCCTACCAGCTATTTTGAAACCTCACACATTTACCTATCTCTTCCTGTTGTTCTTTTTTATAGCTTTGTTATATGCATCAAAATTATTTCCAGCACAATGCTAACCTTCTCAGGGATACATATGTTTAAAATAAAAGGGATTGGGAACAAGTTTAACATCCTTCTCTTAAAAGTA
Organism: Macaca mulatta; assembly: GCF_049350105.2. NCBI lineage: Eukaryota > Metazoa > Chordata > Mammalia > Primates > Cercopithecidae > Macaca > Macaca mulatta. The sequence goes on along the minus strand of NC_133407.1, from coordinate 94,488,324 downwards.
GCATACATTCTTAACATTAAAAGAAGCTGTCTATGACCCTTAAGAATATGTAAGAATAGTCCTATAAGAGCTTGTTCTTCCCTCATTTGTAAAATAATTTATACACATTCACTCCTAATAAACATTTTATGTATGCCTTCAGTTTTTTCCTCCCAAGCACTTGTGTTTATAAGGACACTGCTGTTGAGAGTAAATAATGATACAATTTTGGCCTTTATGATTCCAAACACCAGTAATGTCCTTTCCAGGGCCTTTTCACGATTTGTCTAATCCTCTATCGCCCTTACCATCTTAGGCTAGTTGCTGTTCGTGTCCACAAGAGATGAGCAGCAATACCATTATAGGATTCCCTAACAAAAGACTTCCACGATCATTTTCTAGCATCTTGGAGATTGACAAGGTCCCCTCCTGTTTCCCAAGCCCATTTCCCCCCTTATTCCTGGTGATTTCTTTTCTTATACACCAGAAAGAAAGCACCTCGCTGAGTGGTGACCTCTCTCGCTACATGGATACCTGCTAGAAACAACAAACCTCACGTGTTAAAACTGCCCCTTGATGTGTTGGGATTGGTGTGATGGCTCCTGTTTGATATACTGGGCTGCTTGGAGCTGCCTTTAAAAAAATCAATCCATATTAAAAATAAAAGTTCCTTTTGAAAATTACTCTTCTTATTTCTTTGGGGGGGGTTGCGCCACAAACCAGCTAAAAGTGCTGAAAAGTGTCACATAATGAAACCACCAGGACTCTAACAAGCCAGAGGAGGAGAAAATGTCTTGAGTAATTACAATACTTTTTGCTTTTCAATCATGTTTCAGTTTATCAGTAATGTCTAGTTTGTTTTCTTGTTGAGAAGACTGCAAACTTTAAAAATATTTATAAGATGTCAATTTTAATCTTTTGTCCAGTTTATTTCAAATTGGCAAGTGTATATACACACACACACACACACATATTTGTTTTAGAAAAGTATGGGAAATAATTGCCTATGAACTTATATCACAGGGCATAACTTTTTATTAAAAGTTAATAACAATCTCCCTGAAACTTTATCCTCTTTTTACTAGTAATTTTTGCTAGTAGATTTTTGTTTCATTATGTGTGTAAGGCAATAATGTATGCCAAAGTAAATCATTTGAGAAAAAGAATAAACAATTTTAAAATACAGAATAGCCTTTAGAAAAACAAAATAATTAGAATGTTTTTGGTAAATAATCTTTTCAATTGGAGAGACTCCCTGGTTACATGTGTTTCTTAAAAACATATGTTATCATGTGTATATGGGTGCATGCATATTTATATGCAGATTCTAAATATACATACCTGCACTTTCTTCATTTTAAAAAAGTATATTTTTATAACATTCTTCACATGACTAGGTTCAAACATAAACATGCCAGGTGTGGTAGCTCATACCTCATTGATGAGGTGGTTTAGGCAAACAGCCAAATGAGAAAGGGTAACTAATGGTGAGCAGCTGTGATGGTTTAAAGGTTCTGCTAAAGGATCTAACCTGAGCAAGGTTGTTGCAATGTTTTAACCACAGAAAAGAGTTTGGTCGGTTTTTCTTTCACAACCCAGTTAATATACGGGAACATGAACGCCACTCCTCCTGTAGACTCAAAGGATTAAGACAAATTTAGGGTAGGATTTGAAAAGTGTAGAGAAGCATATGTTCAGCCTTTACTTGAATAAAGGAATGTTCCTATCAGCCTAAGGAATTAAGTTTTGAAAAAGAAGAGCTTCATAATTGCACAGAGATTGGTCAACTGTTTCTCAGATTTACGACTGGATTGAGGCGGCAATCAAGTCTCAACTCCTCCAACTGGCTCAAGGCCTCCCTTAAGCCAAACTCTCTGTACTGACTCACCTTGAGTTCCTCCAGTTCCCTGCTGTGATCTGATTCAGTTCAGCGCGGTGCCTTTTTCCTGAAATCGTGTTCCGTCTATATCCTTTGCCATGTGAATAGGCTTGTAAAATGTCTTTCCTGTTTTCAAACATTATGGCCTCTGCCATGAGACCTTCTTAGGCATGGTAATGTGCAAAGTGCATGGGCTCACCAAGTTGGACAGATCTGGGTTTGAATTCTGGCTCATCTACTTACTTGCTACATGACACTGAGGCTGTTTTATTCCTCTGAACTTGTCTCTCCTTCTGTAAACCAAGATGATAACAATAGCTCCTGTTTTTAATTGAATCCTACTATAATAATGCTAGCTATCATTCATAAGTTTATGTGACAATTAATCAAATCCTCACAGCAATCAAGGGTATTTTTTTAATGACCATTTTATAGACGAAAAAACTGAGACATTAAGAAAACTGCCTTAAGTCATAGAGCTAAGATTTAAACCCAAAGTGGTTTTGTTTGTTTTAACAATTTCACAGCCAAATTTTTCTCCTCTGTGTCATTCCTCCAACTTGACTTACCTTACAGAGCTTTAGTGAAGATTATAAAGGAGATATGTAAATTATTTAAAACATAATAAGCATTTAATAAAGTTTTTATTATTCATTTATTTTAACCCACCTATCTTTTAACATTCGTTTGTCTATAATATATATTTTGGCATTAACTTTAGTCTTTTAAATTTTTTTTGGTCATTTTGTGGGCATATCTTACATTTCTGTATGGCTGATTTTACTCCTATACAAGGTAGGAGATGACTTGCGAGGTGTGATTTAGGGGAGATGCTTTTCAAAATTTCTATGCTCTTTCTTAAGGAGTTGTGCAATGCCTTTTATTCTATGATTAACGTGGGGACTAAAAATGCAAAGTCTCCCATCTTGGAACTAAGTGTATTCATTCAAATTAATCGCTGTCAAGTATCCAATAGGCATTGGAAATGGTTTTAGACAATAGGTATATGAGATAAATAAAATGGAATCTCCTTTCAGTCTGACAATTCCAATTCAATGTGAGGACGGGGACTACTTGCCTAGAGCTGCTGTCTGATGTAGTAGCTGTTAACCACATGTGGCTATTGGTTACAGCTAGTCTATATTAAAAGGTACTGTAAGTATAAGATACACACCAGATTCCAAAGACAATATAAAAAATGTAAAATATCTCATTAATAATTTTTTGTAATGATTACATATGGAAATGAGAATATTTTGCTTATATTGGAATAAATAAAATATATATTTAAAATAAATTTCATCTGTTTCTTTTAATGTGGCAACTAGAAATTTGACATTCCACATACGGCTTATATTGTGGCTCACATTATATTTCTGTGAGACAGTGTTGGCCTAGAGTAATTGGGGCGGGTGGAGGATGAGTTAGAAATTACCATTTCTATGTATTTCGTTTTATAAAAATCAAATTATGCTGTTATTTGATTTTATAAAAATCAAATTATGCTCTTAATAACTGTTTGTAACTATGTTTTTCCCCCTCAATAATATATGTGGATGTCATCCCATGGCTGGATGGTGGTTCATTATATGGATGGATCATAATTTATTCAGCCTGAGCCTGTGAAAAGTTGTGGATTTGAATAGATGAGAAGAATTAGAACTAGAATCATGGGGTGAAATACAGGATGTCACAATTAGAGGGTATGTAGACCTTTCTGAGGCCAAATGCCTCATTTGAGAGATGAGAAAACTGAGGGCCAGAAATGATGACTAGTGTTTCTTCTGGCTTTTTTTTTTTTTAAAGCTAACATTTGAGCATTATTCTATACTGTGCTCTGTGCTAAGCATTATCTCAATAATCTTCATGGCAACCTATGAAGTTGGCACTACTGTTATTTCTACTTAACAGGTGAGGAAACAGAGACTTAGAAGAGGTCACCTAGCTAATAAAGTGACAGAGCTGAGACTTGACCAAATCTACTTGATTTCAGCCAGAATTGTTACCATTTCATCAAAAGTCACCAAATCTTTAGATTTAACAAATTATTTTTTAATGGAAAAAAAACCACAGCTTAGCCACATTTTTTTTTTGCAATAACACAACAATTACTGCAACAAAGTCACCACTATCTCTTATAGCCATCATTTCATAAAGGTAAGAGCATTTGAAAATAAATAAATTAGTTGCACTTTTTAAAAAAACAATGTCACTTTATTGCCCATATTTTTCAAATTTTACCATGGAGTGGTGAAAACAGGATCACAGATAGGCATTGGGCTGGAACTGGTGTTAGGAAACTGCAGGATGCTGTAGGAGAAACTCAGTGCATGTAAAGCCAGCTGCTGAACTATGAGCAGGCTCAGAAGACTCCAGATTGTTGGAATCCTCTTCAAGTTCTTGCGACACTGCAATAAAGTGTCAGCCCTTGCCATAGTTATCCTGCATTGGGTAATATCCTTCATTGTACGGGTACTTTACTGTATCAGATCTGTGTACTTGGATTATTTATCATTCAACCCTGGAGATAGTCGTTTTTTTTTTGTTTTTGTTTTTGTTTTTTTTCCATCTTAGTTGCTCTACAGGATGTAAAGCATTGAGTTTGTTCTGATCTCCTCTTCACATAGACTCCTTGGCCTTCAAGAAGCTGGCTCCATTGCACTGCCTTTGTATTTTGGAGCAGGCTGATGAGACAGACATGCTGCTTTGGCTGTCACTGTGTCAACTCTGTTCTTACATATGGTTGGCATCTTCTTGCTCTGCTCTCCTTTGCCAGCCAAATAATTCTAAGTACCCACTGCAAATACAATGCCTCTATGATGCTTCACCAATTTGGAGGTTTTCTAGAGACTGTAGGATTAAATTGGCATGATACAGACTTTGTTATTCTTTTTCTAACACATGTACCATATTAGCATGTTGGCCATATTAAATGATTATTAAGTGGTAAGTGTCTTTGAAGAGTTTTTTAGTTTCTCTGGGAAAAAAAATAAGCTACAAATTTTATTATCAATAAGCTTAGTGTTGCTGTCATTTTTGTGCTGACTTTGTTTAGATAAGACTAAGACTTAATGACTTTGAACTAAGTAAAACAGCAAAAACAATTCAGATTAAATATTGGAGTCTCCACAGAATTTGAATAAAATGCAAGTAAAAAATTAAGAATGGAGAGAAAAGGAGGAACAGCATTAGAATGTGGTGCTGTGTGAGTGCTGGTGAATGCATCTTAGGTTACTAGGCCAAAGAATGTCTACTAGAATGGAAATAAAAATCTTTATTGTTACTTTTATTAATTAGAAAATAAATCCTTGTTTTTACACTTCATGTTTTGATTTACAATATTTCAAATTAATTTTAGGTAATTGATTTCTTACAAGAGAGCCCCTTAAATTGTACGTTGAATATAATAAATGTTGAATGATGCCAACATTTTAATCTTTCTCCATTTGGGAAATTGGAGTTCTAGTTCCCATTTTTCCATAACTGTTTTTTAATTGATGAAGGAAATTTTTCTTTTATCCCAGGGTTACTAACCTTCCTCAGCCTTTTGTGTATTCCCCAATCAAAAGGTTTTTGATTATCTAAAGAAATGACACCCACTGGTTCGCCTTTATAGATCATTTTGTTACCTCTTTCAAAGCATCTTAACAGGTTGGGGAGCCCAGATTTACCCTAACAAAAGCCAGGCTGGTCGCTCTCTTTTGTAACCTCCTCCTCTAAGCAATTTATAACTTTCCCTTCAGTGCACAGCTGAATTGGTTATACTGGGATCCAAGGGCAGCTGTGGGGGGTCCTGGATTGTTTTCAGGGGTCATCAGAGGATCTTTCTAGAAAATTATGGCAGCACTGAAAATTCTCAGTGCCCAGAAGGGTGAAGAGAAAAACTTCTTTCTTTCAATCTCTGTTGATTTCTGTTTGTTACTTAATCTTTTAAAATTATTTTCAACTGCTGGAAGTTTAGATTGTGTCCTGAGTTATCTTAGGTTTAGGGTAGCTGCATAATGAAAACTAGAGGAAAGATTAAAGTGAAGAGGATTGTTAAGGTGAAAAGAAAGGTGGCCTTGGGACATAGCCTTGGAAGGGAAAGCGGAGGAATTTTTAGAATCTTAAATTCTTAAAAGGTTTTTTATTTTTAATTTTTGTTTAGAAATTTGGAATTTAAAATCATAGGAATCGTCAGACATAATGAAGATAAAACTCGTGCTATTGATGAATTAAACTATGCAATGTAGCAATTCATTCATGTTCTTTTTTTCTATTACACAAGTGATAACTACTTTTTGTAAATATCTTAAGCGAAATAGAAGCATAGAGAGTGAAAGTGTCTCATTATCTCCCATTTCTCTTCTTAAGGAAAGCCATTGTTCTCAGTTTGAGATGTATCCTTTCAGTCCTTTTTCTACTTATTTACATGCACATATACAATATAAATATAGAGAATATATTATTTTTGTTTTTATATAATGGGATCCATATTATATAATTATCTTGTGACTTGCTTTTTTCACTTTATAAAATGTCTTGGAACTTTTTACATGTTAGTACATACAGATCTACTATATTCTTTTTAATGGCCACATGGTATTTCATAATATGGATATAGCAGAAACTATACAACTGGTGCCAAGTTAATAGACATTTTTTGTGTTTCCAAATTTCTGTTATTATAAGCATTAGTGCCCAAACATCTTTGTGCATGCAAGTATCTGCAGAATTTCTTGGACATGGAATAGCTAGCCTGACTCACTCTCCACTATTATTAGCATACTGAGACATCCTCTAACCCATATGCCTGCCTCCATGATCCATTTCCCACGCAGCACACGGTAAGTCATTTCTGAAAATGCGTGTCATGTTGCTCTTCTGCTTAAAACCGTTTGATGCCTTCCTCTTCCTTTAGAATAATGACTCAACTCCTTCTTATGGTTTACCCAGTCTTGTCTAGCCACAGCTTACCCCTTAACTGCAATCTTCATGTTTTTTTTTTTTTTTAAATGTTCCAGCCAAATGGAGCTACTTCCAATTTCCTCAGTGTGTCCTTCACATATAGGCATTTACACTACAATTTCTTCTGCTTGGACACCCCTCCCAACCACCAAATTTTGCTCATCTTTAGATCTTAGCTTGAAAGTAATTTTCCCTGGGAAGCTTTCCCTAAGCCACTCCAATCTCCAGCCTGCATCCTACTCCTGTACGCCCACGTGCATCCACCTTCCTGGGTGAGATGTTCCGGTATGTATCCCCTCATAGTCTCAGCTCTGCACATCGTGAGCGCCTCGTTATTTGTGTGAATCCCCCACAAATCTCCTGTAGTTTTTATATCTATCATACCACTCAAGGGTAATGAATATCCTTGGTGTCACGTAAGCAACAAAAGATTCTAAAGTATCTCCTAAATTCTAAAGAACATGACATTATTTCACAAAGCCTAGCAGAGCGCATTGCAATAGAGAAAGCATTTCTCTGATCTAGGCGATCTTGAGTGGGAAGGGTGTGTGCGGCAGTGGTGAGGCAGAGAAAGCAAGGGAGACTTAAGTTTCTCAATTATCCAACAACAGTCTGTGGTGGGGCTGTTCTGTTGAAAGCAAAAGCTAAAGTAGACTCACTGAATCACCATGCTGGAAGGGTGCTTAGAAATCATCCAGTGTCTTGCTACTCCAAGTATGATCTGTACACCAGCAGCATTGCGTCACTTGAGAGCTTGTTAAAAATGCCTCATCCCTTACGTACTGCATCAGAATCTACATTTAGTAAGCTTCCAGGTGAGTTACTTGAAGTATGAAAACGCTACCCGAATTCTCAATCTAACTCTATATTAAAATAATCTTGGGAACTTTTCTTTTTTTTTTTTGAGATGGAGTCTTGCTCCTGTCGCCCAGGCTGGAGTACAATGGCATGATCTTGGCTCACTGCAACCTCCGCCTCCCAGGTTCAAGCGATTCTCCTGCCTCAGCCTCCCAAGTAGATTTCAGGCGCCTGCCACCATGCCCAGCTAATTTTTGTCTTTTTAGTAGAGACAGAGTTTCACCATGTTGGCCAGGCTGGTCTGGAACTCCTGACCTCATGATCCACCCGCCTCGGCCTCCCAAAGTGCTTGGATTACAGGCGTGAGCCACCTCGTCCAGCCATCTTGGGAACTTTTAACCAATCCTAATGCAAGGCCCACCTCCCAGAGATGCTAATTCTGTTATTCTAGGGAGAGGCCAGCCAGGGCATTGTTGTTACTTTTTAACTTTCCAAGTGATTCCAACGTGTTGTAGCTGGAATTCAGATTTCTTGACTCAGGCCCTTCCTCTTCTAATGGTACAGATAACGATGCTGTAGACCGCAATTTAGTGGCTAAGTTGTGTTAGAACCCATGTTTTTTTACTCCATTTCTGTGTCCTCTCCTCCATAAGACAGCCTCAGAGTGATCACTCAGCAATCCTACAAAGAGTATTCTGATAGCCACGCTTTATTTTTCAGAGGGAAATTGTGTTGTCTAAGGTGAGTTCACAGCAACAGGACAATACATGGGATCCAAAATGTCCTTTGCTTTGTTTCCCTGTACTTCTCTTCACCAAGCATTCTATCAGATCAGACCGTTGGCCCTACTCAGGGTCTGATGTGATATCACCCACAGAGGAGTCTCCGGCTTTATCCTCTGACAAGGAGGGTGTGCCGTGCCATCCTTTTAACTGAATCTGAAACACACCTATAAAATACAGCCTCCTAAAATACACCCTTTCAGAAAAGACCACCTTTTAAATTCTAAATTCCAAAGAAAGGCCACAGTCTCAGGAAGCATAAATGAATCCCCAGATAATTTGACACCTGCACCTGAAACCAGCAAGTTTGCTGCTGAGTTTTGGTTTCTAAAGAACCAAAGCTTTCCTGGGCTCTCATTTACTCCTTAAATGCTGCTGTTCTCAGCAACTGGAGATCAGCCCCCACCTCAGGTGCAGGTGAGAATGTTTGCTGCTCAACAAGCTGGTAATCCTAGGTGCAGAAGTAAGTGCTTAGAGCAGTAGTTGGGAGGGTCTCAGTGCCTTTTCCTTTGGAATGTGATATTATCACTAGATTAAGAGGCTAGACACCTGGTGAAGAAATATTAGCCTTATTCTGTCTGGGTGTTTTTGATGTCTTCCTGGATTATTGCTGGTTGGAGAATTTTCCATTCTATTGAAGATTACATGACACTGAGCTCCTCAGAAATAAAAATAAGAAAATAGAGAAATGTAACCATGGAAAATATATTTTTAATAAGAGGAATCCTACCTTGATGTCTTCTTTCTTTTTTGATTATATTCAAAGTACAGATTGATTAAATTGAAAACTTTCATCTGCAAATGGAAACTTCATGGGGCCAGACCAACCCTTTATAAGTTGATTTACTTAGATTGAGTTTACTTTACAGGTGAAAGGAAGTAAGCGTTCATTCATATTTCCACGAGAATGGCAAACCTTACTGTGTAGCCTGAAAGGCAACTATTAAAAGCTCTCAAAAGTGGATGCAGATAAAAATGAACAGTGCACATGTGCCCAAAGAGAATATGTTGTTCCAGAATGACACTGATGGGGGGTGCAATATTGGAAGAAGTTTAGTTAAACTTAAGAAGTGAAAGCCCCTAGAAATGATTGAGGAGAAAATAGACAACCATTTTCAAATGCTTGGAGCATCCTCAGAGCCTTCTGGGCTCTGATATTTTGGGAAGTCTTCAAATTCTCTAACTTTAATATGTGTGACAAATGACCTATCATTTCAAAAATTCAGCCCAGTTGAAAATAATCTGGTTAGAACTGTAGAAGATTCTTCTGTTTGTGATTCCCTGTTTAATTTCTTTGAAGAATTATTAGTAAATCTTTTTTCTAAAGCTCTTGCATATGCTTGTGGAGAAGCAAAAACTTAAATAGAAGAGAAAAACAAAGAAATGTGGTACATAAAATTTTTAAAACCTAAAAAAAATTCATCGAGGCCAGTAAGCTTTTGTTCTTGTTCAATTTTTTTTAAATGAAATATTACAACCTTACAGAAAAGTACAGTACTCTATTAATACCTAAGTATCCCTGTTTGGTTTTCTAAACATTTTGCCATATTTGCTTCAAATTATTTGAGAAATACACCTTTACAGACATAGGTGAAGTCCACTGTCTACCCCTCCACTATTGCATTCAGTACTCTACACTGCTTTTATGCTTTTACCACATATGTTTGTATCAATAATCACTACATAATGTTGTTTTGCACAATTTAAAAGTTTCAATACCTGGTAATATGCCACATATCTACTTGTACAAGTGTTATTTATTTTGCTTCAAATTGTGTTTGTGAGCTTTTTTCTATGTTGATTCACAGAGTTCTAGTTAATTCCCTTTACTTTATCAGTTGTATGACCATGACACGCTATATCCATTCCCCTGTTAACGATGAGTATATATGTTGTTTGTCAGCATTGTTTATATTTCTTTAAAATCTTTTACATGTCTCTGTGTGCCTAAGTATGAAAGTTTTTCTATCTATATACCAAGGACTAGAATTGCTGGGTCAAAGGTGAGCAGGTCTTCAATAGTACTAGCCATTGCCAATGTAGCAGAACTTTTTCATCCAAAAGAGATGTATTGTAATTTTGAATTCCAATAGTAAGTCTCCTAGTGCACTGTGGATTTGCACTCGATAGCCTGCCTCTGGGACATATGCTCTGCTCTCTGATCTAGGTATTCAACATGACATGTTTGCCTTATGTGCTCTTCCTTCCTCCTTCCTTCTTACTCTTTTGACAATAGCAATAACAAAATGGTAAAATGCACCTGGTTAAAACGTTTTTACCTTTAAACTTACAGTCACAAAGGACTGGCTCAAATAAATTGTAATTATAGACAAAGGACCTGTAGATTAAATTAAAAATAAATATCAACTGAAGGGCTTGTTTAGAAACAACAAACAAGTTGGCAGGCAGGGGAGGGGGGAAATTATCTGCCATCTAAAGTTAAGTTCCAGGTTTTGCTTGCAGGGAGAAACCTACCACTGGCACATTAACTATCTAAAATTATCTTTCCTTTGTTCCTATTTCCTGATACTGTTAGGTAGCTGGGTTGTAGAAAAAGACATAGAAGAATTTTCAAATTATGATAAATTTTTATCATCTTACAAACAGAGAAACTCAAGGCTTTCTGTTATATATACCTTTTCAGCAATATTTAGCATAAGCGTTCCAGGATAGACAGATTTATTAAAATTGACTTCTTAAGTTAAATTGAGCCAAAACAACACCATATTAGATAATGACTACTTTGAAAAACGTTCAAATGCTTAAATTAGACACTAAATTAGAAGAGAAAGAGTTGTATTATTTTCATTCGGTTTTTCTATTTTTCTATATATTCTCTCTATAATTCTATATCTCTGGTACTTCCAGATGACTGAAGTGGAGTAGTTAGTTTAAGAGCCTTGGGCCTTTGCCACCACTCTAGAAAAACCTTAAGGTTCTCACCGAGGCTCAATAATGCTCAGTAAATATATGCATACATTTTTAATTCAAAGTGCTCTCAGCCATTCATACAGGTATTATTGATTCTTTATTTGAAAAGGTTGTATGTATCAACTTTTAATATGTACTTAGAAGTCACTTGCAAAGGCATGTATTGGGGAAAAGATAATGTATATAAACATGGCTTTTAAAGGAGTAAAATATTAGCTTGAGTAAGTTGGAGTGTCCAGAAGCAGTGCCCATATTCTCAACTCTTGATCTCTTTCCTTACATCTGGCTCCATCACTTCCCCACTGTTTTGTATTTTGAAATAGGAAACAGTAATGTAAAAACAACCTCACTTTTGAGAACCAGATCCCTTGCCCCCTTTCCAATTTCCTTTCTGGGCCTTGTCTGAATGTATCCCCGCTTTATTCACTGTCAAATGGTAATTAGGCCCTAAAATACAGCTTATTTAATGGACTGAGTGGTTTCAACTTTGGCCATATTTTCAGTAACAAAATAATAATAATAATAATAATAATAATAATAACTGGTACATTTTGGTGGAACGCGTCATTCATGGTCTAAGCATTCAATTGACAGGAACACGAAGTAACAGTGGGTTTCTCGGCTATCTGCCACAGGACCAAGGGAAAACAATTGTAGAATACAGTAAATTGTAGAACTTAAAACACTAAATTGTAGAACTGTAGATTCTTCTACCATTGGAAGGTGCCCTGTCTTTCCACCCTGATCTTATATTGCTCCTTAACCTCTGAATATGCAGTGCTCATTTTTCTTTTAACATGAAGACTTTTGGATATAGGCTCCCCTAACCTTAACTTTTCTACTGTCATAGTCATCTATTTAAAATTCTACCCATTCTTAAAAGTTCAGCAAAACCTAATCTTCTCCTTAGATCATTCTCTGAGGATAGTAGCCCACAGTTCCTATAGCACCAACAACAGAACCTCTGCTTAGGCATCTCATTGATTCATCTGACATATAATCATGCACTATTTTGTAGGAGCAAATTGTGTGCCTTAGTTCCCTTCTCTCCAATAGACTGTAAATACCTTGAGGATGGAAGCCATATATATTTCCTACTTTATCCTCTAGAGCCCTAGCAAAATTCTGAAGACGTAGTGAGCATTTCCTAAATTTAATTAGTTACATCTTTTTCTTAAATCTTGCCATAGGTTAATGTCTTCTTTCCCTATAGAAGTATATACATCCTAACAGCAAAAACTATAGCTAAGACTTTTGTGTTCCACATATAGCAGTTGATCTGTCAGTATTTCTTGAGCAAAGGAGAATATCATGCCTCTGAAGAATGGTGTGATTGGGCAGTTTAAACAACTGTTTCCTCTTAAAGATTATGCTGTGGAACAAGTGAGCAGCATAGCATCTGATGTCTAATCTGACAAGTCAGTTCTTCAGATGCCAATGGCCATATTGGATTGTTTCTATTCAGAGAGTAACAATGGCATGGGGTGTTTTTTTTTCCCCTCCATCGTTTAATCTATAGCACCTTATGTAGTACCTGGCATGTTGTAGGCCATTAGTAAACATTTATTGAATTGAAATTGAATAAATTCAACAGGTAATTGAAGTATTTATTGAAGTTGTACCACTTACCCCATTATGTCATTTAATCCTTATGACAATAATTTCTGGAGGGTAATTATCCATCATTTTACAGATGATGAAACCAAAGCCCAGAGATATTCAAAGCACTGTCCAACTTCACGGCTAGAAAAGGACAGAGTGAGGAATACAAAGTTTGCTTTGCTTGGGCCCTCTAAACCCAAATTCCACATCCTTTTTGTTACATCACACTGTCTTGCCTTCAGGAATTTTATTTTGTTGCATTGGCCTCAGGTTAATTAATATATCTCCTAGTCTATAGGAAAACCTCATACTGGGCCCAAGTCTACCTAAACTTGGTGGAGGAGTAGTTTCAAGTAATGACTCTTGAAAAAGCTAGTTGTATGTTCATTGAAAAACTTAAGGCTGCTTGGGAAGAGACTTTTGACATTAAAAAGGTAAGTAGGCAAAGACCTATGACATTAGTTTCAAAGGGAAATATTGCTTTTCACAATTGTTATTATTTTATTTTATTACCATATTTTTACCTTTTTAAACCTGTTTTCCTTGATCTGAATTCTGGTTATTTATTTGCCCATCTTACTTCCCCATAAAGGTGACTACTGGAACAAAAAGTTGCTCCTTACCCTTCACCTCCACCCTCAATCTCAGATAGTATGGAGAACACTAATCTTATTTCTAAAATTATCTGTTTATATTAAAGGAAAAAATACCCCCTAAAATAATATAGAGATTTGTGGATTGGTTTTAGAACTGGAAGGAAACTTACACATTGGTGGGCTGAGTGACTTGATCAAGGTTAGTGTTAGCTAACCTCTTAGTTAAAGTGTAACCTAAAATGGACCCTAGAGATCATCTAGTTCAACCCCTTCATTTTTCAGAAAAGTGAACAGGTGCACACAATCCCAATACCTTTCAAGGTAAATATAATGTCATCCCACAATGACCTCGCTTCTAGTTGCAGAAATGACTGATGTTTTGTGTGCCTTTGTGTTAACTTAAGGTAGATTCTTAAATATACCCGCACCCCATAACTATAGTGGGCAGAATTGAATGTTCAGTAGCTTTTTGGAAACCTCACCATGGAAACAAAGGTTTGGATTCTCAGATTGGATTTTGCCGTTCTTCCTCTAGAGCAGATAAATTGAGGCTCCTGCAGGCATGGGTCCTGTCAGATGAGACTTTAAATTTCAAAGTAAAAGATTCTTCTCGGCAGGATATTAAAGCGTGTTGTGGTGCACTATTAGTAAGGAATGCAGCCTGTCCCAATTCTCTTGGCCGACCCTTTGAAAACCATGACTGAGGGAAAAATCTTGTTCTTGGCCTCCTGGATTCTTAGATGCTCTAAAGAAATGTAATTGCTTTTTATAGCTAATAGACACTTAAAATTGCTTCCAAAGAAAGTATGTCTAACTGCTTATTTTTAATATAGTATAATGAAGATATGAAAAAGTCAAAATACATGTTTTTGAGCATATTAAAAAATATTTTTTATGCCCAAACTGCAAGAGCTTTAGAAAGTCAGTTCCACCTCTGGGAGGTAATTTTTTTTGTGCAGGGTGAGGACCTGGTTCTGTAACCTAGAAAATGGAACAGTTGTTAGGTGGTTGCCTAGAAGGATGGCAATAGAAAATAAAGGGATTATTTCACCCTTATTTCCAAGCTGACACAACATGTTTTAAGTGAATGGTTTTTGGTTTCATTACCTTAACAGCATCTCCCTGTGCTCTTTGATGCATCGCTCCAGTGCTTAGTAATTTAGTAACAGGTTGGAGATGGACTGGGGGGTAAAATGAGACTCTGTCACCATAGGGACAGCTACCTGCCTCTTATTTTTGAATTAGCATGGTAGCAGAAGGTGACATTTTCGCCCCAGGGTTCAGGGGAAAAATAAAGTTAGAAATTATACCATACAAATAAACTTGTTGAATGGACGAGTCCTCCAGAATCTGCTCTTAAAGTACCAGGTGATCAGAGATTGATGTGTTCTCATCAACTCAATGTGAGACGTGATACTTTTACTTGTGTATGAAAGAAAAAGATGAACGTTTTCATGACAAAAATTACCTGTTCATACTTTGTGCTCTTGTAAGACTTGGTTTATTTGAAATGCAGAGGAGCTGGTTTTCTAATCTTTTGAGGCATGCCATTAATTATTATTATTAACCAAAGGGGCTGAATGAAATCCTAGGCATAAAAGTGATCAACTCCACATTTAATATTGGGTGTATGACTTAACATTTATTCCATTTTGCCTGCTTTCCATTAGGCTTAGGGCACATCAATGACTATGCCTCACCAAATCATTTGAAGAAAGGAGTTTCCTATAAATATCTGGAACAGCTATCAGATAAGACAGTATATATACCATATTTATTAAAAAAAAATCTTTGTCACAGTTACAATTTCCAAATATCCTTGACTACAAAAATTATGTGGTTCAGCCAATAAAATTCACATAGAACGCTAGAATAATCACTGCAGTCTTTTTGGCCACCAGTACAATTAGAATAATCCCTGCAATGTTATTTAGATCTTAGAAGTGCTGGTATTACTTCCTTTTGTGATTGTGTCTTTGCTTTTGAGTATATGCATCTTGCCGCTAAACAACTGACCTTTGGTTAAGATCTACACTGAATGGAGCCGCTGCCCACACCGCCATCAGCGCCTTCACTGCCATCCCCGCTGTCCTTGCAGCCCCCGCCATGGGCCTAGAACTGTACCTGAACCTGCTGTCCCAGCCCAGCCGCGCCGTCTACATCTTCGCCAAGAAGAATGGCATCCCCTTCGAACTGCGCACTGTGGATATTATCAAAGGGCAGCACAGAAGCAAGGAGTTCTTCCAGATCAACAGCCTGCAGAAAGTGCCTGTGCTCAAGGATGGTGATTTCATCTTGACCGAAAGCTCAGCCATCCTGATTTACCTGAGCTGTAAGTACCAGACGGCGGACCACTGGTATCCATCTGACCTGCAGGCTCGTGCCCGTGTTCATGAGTACCTGGGTTGGCATGCTGACTGCATCCGCGGCACCTTTGGTGTACCCATGTGGGTCCAGGTGTTGGGGCCACTCATTGGGGTCCAGGTGCCCGAAGAGAAGGTGGAACGCAACAGGACTGCCATAGACCAGGCCCTGCAATGGCTGGAGAACAAGTTCCTGGGGGACAGGCTCTTCCTTGCTGGCCAGCAGGTGACGCTGGCTGATCTCATGGCGCTGGAGGAGCTGATGCAGCCGGTGGCTGTCGGCTACGAACTATTCAAGGGACGGCCACGACTGGCAGCATGGCGTGAACGAGTGGAGGCTTTCCTGGGTGCTGAGCTGTGCCAGGAGGCCCACAGCCTCATCTTGAGCACCCTGGAACAGGCGGCCAAGAAAACCCTCCCAACACCCCCACCAGAGGTCTATCCGACTATGCTACTTCGAATTGCCAGGATCCCCTGAAGGGTCTGGAATGGGGCCCAGGAGATTCGCCATGAGGATTCATTCTGTTACTTACTTGCCCCTGTTTATCTTTCCATCTTGCCCCAGTCCCTTGTCTCCAGCTTCATGTGAAGCTCTGCACAGGCAAGACTGTGTCCTTGGCAGTGCTGCTTCTCCTTAGGTACAGCATACATAACCAGTAAGAGACTAAATCTGCAATACATAAAAAACTCCTACAAATCAGTAACGTGAAGAACACTCAAAAATTGGTAAATGTCATCAGTGTTTTAAATATAATAAAGATTCCAAACACTTTGAATAGGGAAAAAAAAAAAAAAGATCTACACTGAATGAAGAATAGTTAGAAACTTCACAAGGAAAGTTGCTATTTAACTCCCCCGACCCCCGCCCCAAACAATGCTGATGATTTGCAAGAATTTGTAGTTTCTAGGGTACAATATTTTTAATAGAAACATTTCAAAGATTTTCAAGTGTTCATGGACACTGGAATACTGGAAGGCACAGTAACTTTTAAGGTTTAGGAAAGATACAGCATTTAGCTGCAATTTATGAAATGATAGCAAATACCATGAATTTTATTTCCTGGGACACTAATTGACTTGGGTAGGGAAATTAAGAGATGATAAGCTATGTGATTAGAGATTCATTCAAAATTTAGAGGTTCATTTACATTAACAAGTCTTTCTTTTGGATTCAAATGTTTTCTGAAAGTGCTGGTTAGTTATACTTTAGTGTAAATTTCCTTAATTAGTTCAATAAGATCCAGTATTTTGGAGAGAAAAGGAAGAGGGGGTTTGATGTCACAGAAGTTGGATAAGGGAACTGAATGGACAAGAATAATCACGGTAAAAACTGAACCACAAGGCATGGGACTCCTGCCCCTTCCCCAGACTCTTCTATCCCTGGACCCTTCCCAACTCATCTTTCCCTTTATTAAGATAATTTTTAGACTGCCCTATCCTTAGAGAGCTCTACACACTGTTCCTAGTAATGCAGGTATGCCAGAGAGTTGAGAGTTCACTCCTAGGTATAAAATATTCTTCTTAGGAAATAAAGTACAAAGCAATTAACCTCACCTCCTCCCAAACTCCACCTCCACTGCCTTTATTTTCAAAGAGCTGTGATAAGACTGAATAGTAAGCATGGCAATAGAAGTCTACCTAGAAGGTAATTCATACCTTTCTAGTTGTTTCTACTTATTTACAGTCAGTTAATCATTCAGTCTTTTTGCACGTGAGTTTGTGGACCCTTTTGCATGTGTCTGGTTCACTCAGCATGTTGGTGATTGGTTACTTGCTAGAGATGTTTGTGAAAGGGTTGATATAATTTTGAGTTGGGCTGTTAAGATGGGTTGGGTTGGTTCCCTCCCGGGCCTATGCCAAT
Source organism: Macaca mulatta (assembly GCF_049350105.2). Taxonomy (NCBI): domain Eukaryota; kingdom Metazoa; phylum Chordata; class Mammalia; order Primates; family Cercopithecidae; genus Macaca; species Macaca mulatta. The sequence continues at coordinate 94,470,586 of NC_133407.1, read as the reverse complement.
GTGAGGACTTAGGAGAGGGATGGCAAATAAGTTTCAACAAAGTGCCCCTTTGATTAATCATTAATGTCTACATAATGTCCTTGGTTGAAGAGAGTTCTGAGACCATGTCCAAACTCTTGGAGAGAAACGTGTGTGATCAATTAGTTTATGTCCACTTTCTGTAAAAAGCATTAGTGTGTATAAGCGTGTTTGCCATCTCTGTTCTGGAAAATTCAGCAAGTTGATTCTGACCTGCATTTTCATGTGAAACTGTTTCCATGTCTTTCTGTTCATGTTCAATGACTGAATCTTGAACCCCATCCAGTTATTGTACATGACAAATTGTGTTGGTCTGAGGAGGAAACAAGAGAGCATGGTTCAACATTAGGTGCATTCTTAGAAAATAACTCAGTATATTTATGAGGAGAATTTCTCAAATAAAGGGCAATACTTTAAAAATGTAGACATGTAGATAGGTATGAGATAATTTGCTGCTATAGCTATAATTAAAAGTGTCAAAAAAGTTGATATGTGATCTTACAAGGCAATGCAATAATAGACCTCAACGTACAACCGTCTACTTAAAACATGACCTGTTGCGTGTAGCATCGTTTTTGAGTAGGACTGGCTTTGAAGCAGTCTCAAGAAATTATTGCCCAGGTTCATATCTTCCACTAGTCAACCACAGGATTTCCCCATCAGGTCATATAAAGTGAGACACTAGATGTGTGTGATTTATATGAATTGCTGTTTGCCGGGATCTGTGTGAAAGGCTGTCAAAAGGGATGTTGCCTTTAATCTAAAAGTACTCAGCTGTTGGCATTTTGGCATTGTCCCTACTCAGAAATGAAGATATGAGATTTAAGGTATTTCTGAGGAATTTTAAATAATTGCTAGAATCAATTTGAGTTCTGTGAAAACCTGTATACATCATTGGAGTGAAAACAAAGGACTATTCATATGGATGATCCCTTGCCAAATTGGGCATGTGAAAGCTTATAAGAATTTGCTTATATACCTTAATATGATGAATTAATGCCTTAAGAATATAACTCCTTCAAATGCCTTAAATTTCAAGAGGGTTTTACTAACCATGTTTCCTTTTAAGAATGTGATGCATTTGGAACAATATAGGTGGGCAAATGATTCTTTAAGCATTGTGCTTGGCACCAAAGAGGAATTAAAATACAAGGTTTACAGATTGTGTATGCTAAGACATCAACAAAGCCAGAAAGTGGAAAGATCAGTGCTGGTATTTTCTCCCATGTTGAGCGATTGTAGCAGGTATACATTTCTCTAAATAGAATGGGCACATCATTTTGGTCTGATTAATCTCAGCAAACGAAGGTGAATTAAAAATTCACCTTAGAGAGACCTTAGTCTCAGCATGAGTTGAAATCAGCGAAGTTCTCCAAGTTGTAGATGAACAAGAGAATTAAAGGTATTTTTCATTATGTTATGCAATGTGCTTTCCATATGTAATACATTCCTCCCAGACTTTAGCAATAAGATAGTATTTCCCTTTCAAATAAACTACATACCTTCCTTTATAAGAGAGTAAGGCTTCACATTTCCCTTGTTGCATTGACTGCCGGGAGTCTCAGGGCTATATTTAATACTCAATATCAGAAACAATATCGTTGTAGCTTCCTGACACAATAATGCTTTTTTTCCTAGGTGATTTCTGTTCTGCCTCAAAATGATTGCTACTTTACAAGTGCTATAAAATTGTAAGTCACATCAAATCCTTTGTTAGGATATAAAATAAAAATATCTAAGAGTTGTTGAATAATGTCTATGTTCTTTGAACTTAAGATCTAAAGGAAAAAAAATCTAGAAATTTGAGCCTTAAGATTGTCCAAATAGTTGTAAAACTAAACTTAAATGTGGCAGGGGCAGGGTTGTTGTGTGCAAATGAAAGTTTAGAAATAAAGCTGAGTCCATCATTATTCTTTGTGTATTCAAGACACTACTGGTATCTCCTGTTTTTTCACATGGTATATTGCCACCCCACTGCCATGGACCTCATGTCTGTCCATGTTTCACCTGTGTTAATCCAGCATCTGTGGAAACTTTGCTCAAATGCTGACTCTTTCTTGAAATCTCTGTATGGATATTCTTGCTGTTAGATGCTTTCTAATTCTTCTGATACTTATTTTTCCACTAATACTCCTTTATCTTTCACATTATTATTACTCACCCACATTCATCTTATCTCCCCACATAGCTCCTAGACCATTCCTTCTCAATCTGCCTACATATTGGATCACCACAGGAATATAGAAAAATGCTGATGTCTGAATCTCATTCCCAGAGATTCTAATTTGATTGATCTGAGGTGAAGCTTGGGCACTGTGGGTAATTCTATCTGAAGCCACAATTGGTGAGGTTAAGCCACTGTGTTTATAAAGTTAATATCATTCTTAGTCATCTTTCTTTGCTCTAAGAACAGTGTCTTGCACCTAGTAGGTGTTTGAAAAACATTTATTGATACATCTGGCAGAGCACCTGTTGAGAAAACTTTTATTCTGTCAACCTGATAATCTTTAGAGAAGTATGATTATTTTTGTCTCATTCATTCTTTCCTTTATAGAGCAAGTATGCATTAAACAATCTTAGTGTAAAAGTTTGTGTGTGAAGTTAGAAGTGTAGTCCAGATTTAGTTCCACCTTTGGACTGACCTCCAAGGAAAGCTATATATAAAAGTTCAAGTCAGGTTAGGTGCAGTGGTTTATACCTGTAACCCCAGCACTTTGGGAGGCTGAGGCAGGAGGATTGCTTGAGTCCAGAAGTTTGAGACCATCCTGGGCAATGTAGTGAGACCCTGCCTCTACAAAAAAAAAATTTTTTTAAATTAGGCAGGCATGGTGGCATGCACCTAAATTCTTTGCTACTTTGGAGGCTGTGGTGGGAAGATTGCTTGACCCCACAAGTTTGAGGCTGCAGTGAGCTATGAAAATGCCACTACAATCCAGGAATGAGACCCTATCCAAAAAAAAATTATCAAATCATTTCTTGTTCTACTGCTACTGTTGTTAATTGCTATGTTCCTACTGTCTGCCAGACTCTGTTCCAGGCGTTTTTTACTATATGTGTCAGTATACTTAATTGCAACACAGCACCACTTTTGTTTTACAGTTAACAGAGGTAGAGAATACATCTATAGTTTCAGCTCTAAGGCTGGGATTCAAACCCAAGTGTGCCTGACTCCAAATCCAGTGTTCTTTGCACGTACCAGGCCACTACTAGAGGATCTATGCATATGATTGCTGTTTCGTGTGTGTGTGTTTAATATGGATAATCATAAAAAAGTTTAATTTTAGGCTTGTCTTTTCAAGCTGTCTTTCCAATGGTTTGAAGACATGGTGGTCATCAGATGTCATTCAGTGGAATTCATTCACTAATCTTACAAATGTGCTGTTTGATTATAGTTGTCACAAATCCCTCTAGACAACTGTTTCTTCCAGAGCCTGTTCAAGACCTCAGCAGTGGCGGAGAGCCTGAATATGGCCAGTTTGCTGGCTGCCCTAGGAGGAGGAATTGGAAAACCACCCAGTCATCCTATGACTCTTTAGCCGAAAATGTAGGGACACGCTCTTGGGCCTTCTCTGAACAATGTCAAACAAAGGTTTTTAAAAAGCAAATGAACAGTCAATAAAAATAAAACAAAACAAAAATAGGTATCATATTGAACAGAACAGAGGCTTAGGCTTGCCTCCCACCATGCCCCAGCCTCCTATGCACGTGCATGCACACACAAACACTCCAAAGCACTTTTATTAAGCTTGTCTTTATTACTAATATTTTTCCACCTCTCTGCAGTGAAAAAGTAGAAGCTTGCCCATAGATAAGATGTCTTCAAAAATAACAACTATGAACACAACAAGTTTTCAGAGAAAGGGAGAAAAATTGTATTTACCATTCATGATTTTATCTGTCCATATATAACCTCTTTCTCTCTCCTTCCCATTTCCTCTTCTACCTTCAGTTCTCCCTAATTAGATGAGTTTAATAATCCAATAGCATAGTTTGTCTCTTGATGATACCGGGGTATATATTCAAGTTATTTGGAGATGCTTTATTTCAATGCATATTTCAAACAACATTTCTCACAAAGTGTGTCAACACAAATAGGTATAATACTTTGAATGTTCCTTCGTAGTCATTACCACATACTAAAACTTTACCTGGTGAATTCAAACAAAACTACGGTAAGTTATTTTAGGTTAATATCACTGAATGAAAATGAAAGCTAGTGTTCTATTTTTTCTCTTTGATGCAGTTGTGTGAGATACTAATGTTTGCACAGTGATGCCTCTTTTCCTGCTACTATCTTCAGACACATAATTGTAAAACAAAAACAGCCTATTGATGAGTAAACTGACTGGTGTTATCAGATACTTCTTCAATTTAAATCTGTATTTTTAAAGACATTTTTTCAGTGTTTAGGCCTTCTTGGCAGGGTTCCCTTCCATCATGCTATTACTTCTTTCTACTACTAAACGGTTGCTTTGTGTGCCCACTGAGCCAATATACTTACAAAAGCCAATAGATACCCCTTGTCTTCTTTTGTTTAATAAATGAAAAGTTCAAAACTTTTAGCTTCCAAAGAACCAAAAGGGTCAATATAATATTTGATAGGCATAGCATTAAACTTAACTAAGAAAGGAACAGTACAGTGGAGAGTATTTTGTCATGTGTAATCATCATCAGAAGGAGAGGCTAGAAAAGTAGCAACCTTGAATGGCATATCCTGAAGGTTTTGATAAGGCTTTATTTTATGGATTGGAGAACCAAACAGGGTTTTTACTCTATAGAGTGACATTATATTTTAGGAGGTTAATGCATGTGATCGTTATGGCAAATAGATTAGAAACAATATAGAAAGTGGTCTCAAAGTGTTTCCTAGACCAGAACCCATAGATTAAAAATGTGAATGCTCAGACCTCTACACAGACCTCCTAAATCAGACCCTGGGGGAGTAGTCTATAATCAATGCGTTCAAATCACTCCGGGTGATTCTGTTGCACACTAAAGTTTGAGAACCACAAGACTGGAAGAAGGAAGACTTGACTTGAAGAAGACACAATTCACAAATTGTGTCTAAATTACTCAGCATCCAGCACATAGTAGGTACTCAATACATACTTTCTGAATAAATTAATAAAGCCAAAGGTCACAAATGCCTAAACTAGCAAAGGAAAGGTGTAATATGAGAACCAAGAAAGATTTTAGTTCTATTTGCAATTCAATCAAGGGTAGAATTAGCTTTTAAATGAATGTGATTTTATAAATAGTTTATAAAATTTTCTTCCTTTCCTAGTAGTTGCTCATTCCAAACTCAAAACAAATAAAGTGGGAAATTTTGGTAGCTTGTACCTGCTTCTACAGAGGTCCCGGGTACATCTCTTCCACCTGAAAGGAATCACTTGGTTAAGTAATCAGCAAGGTGGTATCAGTGTGGCAGGGAATGGTGGCTTAAGTTCTAAGACCATCAGAAAATATGATACTGGGAACTACACATAGTCCAGGATGGAGACAGATTCTGAGTGGTTAAAAACAGGAGGAGGGGTCAGGTATTCCTGAAGTTGCATTGACATTGTTTCTTGAAGAAATTCTAACCTTGCAGTAGAAAGACCAGATATTCAATCATTAATGTCTTTGATTGCTAAAGGTAAATGTTCACTGAGAAAAAGGAAGATGTATCAGGGAGAGGGAGGAACCCCAAAAATCTACTCTCTACCATTCAGTATGCTGGAACTCTACAAACATATCTTATTTAGTCCTTATCACCTCACCACGTGATGTTAATAGATCTGTTCTATGAGCTGGGGCCAGAGACAGAAGTTTGTCCAAGGTTAAAGAGCCACAAAGTGGTCACACTAGAATACAAACTCACACAGTCTGACTCCAAAGCCTGCATTTTATCTTTCGATATTCAATAAAATGCATGTGGTTGTAGTTTCAGTAACTGTACTGAAATATTTTATAAAGTATATATAATATTTAAAATAAATATTGAGGATATAGTTGTATGTAGCACATAAATTGGTAGTTTAAATAAAATATTTTAGACTTGAATATAGGAGTTTCGAACAGAAAGGCATTCTCCTGCTATAGTGCGTGTTATCTGCGAAAATTGGAAATAAATTGCTGCATTTTAGTTCTCAGTAACTTTAGAGGGAATATAACTTTCCGTCCATCCCATTTGGTCTTTCTGTGTTTTCTTTAATAAATGTTTTAAAATATATTTGTGTGTATTTCAATAGAAACTGTTTTTTCTTTCTGTCAGTGGAATAAAAGCAATGCATTCCTCTTTTCCCCTCTTATATTTGATGTGTATTTATCTTAAGTTCTGAAATGGCCTAAGTTACACAAGAGACATCCAATTATACTTCCTTAAAGGATGAGGTCTTAGAGTGCTCACATTTCCCCTTCTTCCTACATAGATGTTACTTGTTGTGGGATCACTTAATAACTCAATCAAAGCAGTCTTGGATGCAAGAGCTGGATTTGAGCTAGTCTTTGGTTGGCTAGAGGCTTAGGATCTTAAAGATTGCATTTGTTTGCATTTCCAGTGCAAATGGGTATCATAATATTTGCCTTGAATTACCTTTTTTTGGGAGTGGTGGTGGTGGCAAGGAATGACTGAATTGGTTAATTAAGTCAAATCATTATGACAACTCATTTTAGTTCCTTAAAGGAAAGGTATGACATAAGTTAAATACACATTCTACATATTTTATTCTACAAATGTGCCTTGCAGTGCTAAAACTTCAGAAGTCTTCTGGGTAAAATGGGGTGAAGACTAAGAAACTATGCTTATTTTAAAAATGTTTAAATAATACCGTAATTACTGTTTTACCCTTTTAAATGTTTTAATCCTCATTCTTCACTTTTACCAACAATTTGTTCCTATGGGAACAGCTTGAATATGCTTGATGCCTTAGAAGACACTCAGTTTATTTGGGGTTGTACATGAAAAAAAGTGGGAAGCTATACAGCAATGCTCAAACACAGGAGGTATTCCTGCTTTTGTTTTCTCAAATCCTAGGAGTTTATGCAGTGAAGGAGTAAAAGTATGGCTGGAATTCAGCCAATACACACTGGTACAGCTGCGTATTAAAATACTGAAATTTGTCTATACGTGTTAATAAATAACCAGTATTCTCAGTGCCTCCTGCCCCAACACACTGTCCCAGCTTCCTTGATGTCAATGCTGGGGCTCCATTAATCTCTTGCATCCAGCAAGGGGCTTCCAGGACCCTGCCACGGTGTCTGTTCTGCTTGGTTGTGCCCATGACTTGTAGGTATTAAACATTTTGAATATCTCCCTCTGTGCCCACAGAGAAAACTTGGAAGATCAATTATACTAATTGCCATGAAACTCTTAATAAATTAATTTTGTCTTCATTGATATATATAAATCTTCTTGGAGCTTAATTTCTGCTATTGGCCCTTCTATTATTGCTTTAGGAACTTCATACTGATGCAAGACGAGAGAGAAAGAGCCATTAGGAAACAGGTTTGAGGGCGCACAGGCCCACATTGGAGATGAGTTTGGCCATATTCAATTTTATTGAACATCTTGAAGCATTTAAAACAATACAATGTCCTGTGACCCAGATGCATACAGCCAGGTGTTTTTCTCTTAATATTAAACCCATTTTATGGAAGATTTAATCCATATGTTAAATCTTTGACTTCAAAAGGCATTCCTTGAAAGGCTAATAGAAATGATGAAAAACGGGTCTAAAGATTATGTTCAAAGATGTCATTTATGGATTGGGGATAAGGGTTTGAGGAGAGAGAGAGAAACTTGGGGGAGTTTCATGAAGTCATTTAAGTATGTGAAATGTTCTAGAGCACAAGGGAACTCTCGACATTTCATAATCCTAGAAACTTTTTTCATTTCCAAAGAGCATGTTTTTGAGACAGTGCATAATATAGCTATTTGTTCTCTTAGACACATCTCAGGGAAGAAAAAGAAGTTAGGAAAATGAGCCCATTGTTTTTCAAAATTAGTGACAAACTTCAAAATAATTCCAAACAAACCTCAAATAAAACATTTTCCCCCTACTGTGAATCCCATTTAAACTGTTTGGGTCAGTCTGTTTTAATGAGTCACATTCACGCTGACACATCCACACACTTCAGACAAAGACGACTGTACCTCTAAACCCATTTAAAAATGATAGATGACTGTCAGCTTTGAGAAAGCAGCACATGCAGAGGCTTGATAGCGCAGAATGAAAGCAATCTACAAGTGCAAGTCTGTTTCTTTTGGCAACGGAAGGAGTTGCTAATGGATTCATCATTTTCTGTTAAGCATGAATGTCAAACAAAAAAACATTTAGGGCTCTATTCAACTGAATTTCCGGCTCGACGCTTGCCAGCCATGGAAGCCCTGTGACTTGGAACCTGCGCAGCCCAAGCCTGATTCTTGTTTCCAGAGTTCCGTGGGGCCTGTGCCACGGAACTTGGAATTCTGCCGAGGGCTCCTCCTCCTCTCTTCACCTCCCCCTCTCCCCTTTTCTCTCCAATCGCATGAAGCCGCCAGTCGTGCTTCCTAAGTGAATGCCGTTTATGGAGCAGAGCTGGTTGCCAACTCTTACACCAGCTGACTCCGCCTCGGGATCACATAGGAAGTCCACTAACACCACTCAAGAAGGGATGGCAGAGTGGGGACTTCTTGTATCCAGAGATTCTGGGGCCTTTATGCCTTGGAATTCATTGCGGTCGAGTGGGCATCACACACTTCCTATTTTGGGGTCATAAATATGCAACATGTCCTGGACTCTTTCTACAAACAAAAAAATAAACCCCAAAATAATAACAGTTAAAGTGCCTGGGCTCCAGAAATGCGACGCTAGGCTCTGAATGGACCTTGAGAGGAACTGGGGAAAAATGCTGGCCTTAGAACACAGCTCTTTTTATATCCTTAACTACAGAAGAGCTCCCTCTGTCTAGGAGAATGGCTTCTTCAACTGAGCGCACAGTGGACAGCTGTAGGAGCGTGCTGAGCCCAAACACATCGGTAGCTTCCTCCCTGGCAGGAGAGAGGTTACAGACCCCAGGCCCTCACATGCCAGGCCAGTGCCAGCCCTGCCAACAGCTGTGTGGTCTCGGACAAGTCTCTCCACCCCTCAGTGCCTCAGTTTTATCCTTTGGTTTTTTTTGAGGATTAAATGAGATCACATGAAATCAGGGGGGTAAACTACAAATCACGACACAAGTGTATGTTGTTATTAACTGAACTGTTTTAATTAATAAAATAAATTAATAATAAATACTAAGAGCTAATGTAGGATGGTCTAAGGGAGTTTAGAACAGAGAAGCGAAGAGACAGATTCCTGGCAACTCCATATTTTTGTTCTGTGACCTCGAGAAAAACCAGTGTACCCTCTAACTGGAATGGAAATATCTATCCCAGTAAGTAATATTTTGACTATACAGTGCCATGGATTTGTACATTATTCAGTCCTTGGAAGAGACCTAGGTGGCTCTCACTTCTCCAGATATCAACCCTAATGTCAATCATTCCACCGCTCTAGCTTTACTATTCCGCATTTCCCAGCAAATAGGACTCGCCTTTCCCAGTTAAAATTCAAACACGTGAAAGGATAGGAATTCATGCTTAACTTAGCAATTAGCACATCGCAGGGTATAGCTGGATTAAGACACAAAGTTGATGCTAGTGGGCTAGGGGAGGAAACAAGATACCAGGAGAAAGGAAAGGAAGCTCTAAAATCAACTTCACTTTTTTTTTCAGGCATGCCTTGTGCCTCTCTTGTCTTTAATGTTCAACGATATTGTGAAGATAATTGCAACGAGTTGTGAAATGTTGCCAGTACCTTTAGAAATTACAGGACTATCAGTGATTTCATGTCACACTGATATTGATGATTTCTTCAGTCTGAAGGATAAAGGCAGAACTTGTATAGGAACGAATTAATGGTCTTACCTGAAGATATTTTAATCTAAAATTGTAAATGTTACCTCCTTCAGGAAACCTTCCCTGATCCTCCAGATAGAATCAATCACAGTATATATTTCAAAATATGTGTTTCTCATATCATTTGTTTGTTTGTATTTTTTTTTTTAACTTTCATCTTAAGTTCAGGGGTACATGTGCAGGTTTGTTATATAGGTAAATTTGTGTCATGGGGGTTTGTCATACAGATTATTTCATCACCCAGGTATTGAGCCTCGTACCCATTCATTATTTTTCCTGATCCTCTCCCTCCTTCCACCCTCCACCTACTGGTGGGCCCCAGTGTGTGTTGTACCCCTCTATGTGTCCATGTGTTCTCATCATTTAGCTCCCACTTAAAAGTGAGAACATGTGGCATTTGGTTTTCTGTTCCTGTGTTCGTTTGCTAAGAATAATGGCCTCCAGCTCCACTCATGTTCCTGCACAGGACATGATCTCGTTCTTTTTATGGCTGTGTACTATTCCATGGTATATATACACCACATTTTCTTTGTCCAATCTATCATTGATGGACATTTAGGTTGAGTCCATGTCTTTGCTATTGTGAATAATGCTGCAACAAACATATATGTGCTTACAATACATACATATTAAGTGTGAGTTTGACTCTTTTAACTCTATATTCAATACCTTTTTAAACTCTATATTCATGTAGTAGCTAGCACGTTGTAGAAACTCAGAAAATATTTGTTGAATTTAATAGATACAATGTCTGGAGGACGAAGTAGATCAGGCAGTCATTCTCCTAGTGTATCCAAGACTTGGTCTACTTAGCAATCAAAGGTAAAGATGCTTTTCAGCAGAATATTAAACTCCATAAAGGATTAGTTGCCCTTTGGTTTTTTAAAATGCTGCCACTTAGATGATACTTTAATAGAATTAAATGGTATTTTGCTGAAGCATTTAGCTAAATTTTATATGCCCGTACCTCTTAGAAATATAACCAAACCCACTCAGGAATTATCTATACATACATGATAGTGTATTGGTAAAGCTACATGCCAAATGTCACTTTAACTTGTAGAAATGATCAGATTCCTATTCCACAGGGCTGCTTTCAATGAGGAATTTTCAGAATGATGAAACCAGATTTAGCTGGTAGCAATTATTGGTACATTTCAGATGAGCTCAGCATGAAGAATAAGACTGAAGAAAGATTAAGTCTCAAATACTAAAGGAGAGAAAAAAAATGAAAAGAGAGACCAAAAGGGCTTGAAAAGCAGGAAAGGACCGGTTATCTGCAGGACGCTGGTATTCTTATGTGAGATGGTGTGACCCAGTCTGGGTTGGAATGTTATCTCTATGTGATCTGCAGAATTTCTCTCTTGACTGTAGCAACTGCAGAAGAGTGAATTAAAGTCTTAAGGAGAAAAATCAATAAAGGAAAAAAAAAAAAGATAAAAGCAATATGGCTGGAGAGCATTTCAAAAACCATGTAAAAGTCTCTTAAATGGCCATGGAGGACTAACCAGTATTTATAAGGGTTTAACAGGAATACCAATAAGAATAGATTTGTTGGTCTCCTTAGAGGAACAAAAAGGCTTCTGGATGGTTTATGGCATTTAGCTGGTCTTTGTTTCACTCTAGTGTGTGACATACAGAATCATAGATTGCATAAAGGACTGCCTGTAATGACAAGAAATTCATTGGAAAGATATTATGAGAGAGCTGGGATGAGCGTAGCCCTTACTGCTTGCTCAGTGCTGTGAAAGAAGCTCACTACCCCAAGCACCTTTCCTCTGACTACCTCTTCTGTATTCCCAAACCAGGAATTTCTCTGAACTATATGCCAGAAACAGATAACATACTAATTTAATCCCAATAATAACAATGTTTTCTCTACTTTATCTTTTTTTTCTTTTTTGAGATGGAGTCTCGCTCTGTCGCCCAGGCTGGAGTGCAGTGGCGGGATCTCGGCTCATCGCAAGCTCTACCTCCTGGGTTCATGGTATTCTCCTGCCTCAGCCTCCCAAGTATCTGGGACTACAGGCGCTCGCCACCATGCCTGGCTGATTTTTGTATTTTTAGTAGAGACAGGGTTTCGCCATATTGGCCAGGCTGATCTCGAACTCCTGGCCTTGTGATCTGCCCACGTCGGCCTTCCAAAGTGCTGGGATTACAGGCGTGAGCCAATGTGCCCGGCCTATTATATTTTTTAAAGATCTGTAAAATGTTGTTTTCTTCAATTATAAAAAGTGTATCTCATTCCAAACCTTCTCTCAGCCAACCATCTTCTTAATTTAGTGAAAAGATGAAGGAAGCAAGAGGAAAAAAGCTGTAGAAATGGAAGTGACAGAAATCTTGAAAGAAAAGGGTCGTGTGTATTCCTACAAGTTAAGGAAAGGCAGGTCAAATAAAATCTAGAGCTTGGGGAGCTATATTTCAAAATGTCCAAAAAGACATAAATCTGACTCCTCCTCTCTCCTGCCCTGGTCTGAATACATATGTGGTTTGATACTGCATCCAGCTAGTCATTTGTTGGTCCATTTATTCATTTCAATATATTCTTCCTTGAGTTCCCTTATGTCATAGGTACTCTTCCTATCGAGAAGCTTTCAAAAGCGAAATTCTGGCAATGTAGCCATTAAATATTCTTGATTAGGAAGAAAAAAAGTGTGTTTTTTGATAAAAGCCTAGAGTGAAACTTTACAGAATCTGGACTTTAAAACGTGTACACATACAGTGGAAAAACACCTGTGCATGGAACTATGAATAAGTGACTAAAGAGCTAAAGCCTGGATGTGAAGGGAAGAACATCGAGAAAAAAAAACCCAGGCTGATAGGTTAAATAAAAATTTACATTTGGCTCCATCTGATTTCAAAGGAAGTGCTTTCGGTCCTAATGCCAGGGTTGCTTAAATGATGAGCTCCTGTATCTAAATATATCCTATTAGGAATGGTGGGATAATATAGATTTTATGGGTCACATTTTTGCCCTTTTTTTTTTCTGTCTTATGCTTCCAGTCCCTCCCCTTTCCCCTACACACACACATTCTGACCCTCACCTGTAGGCTGCTCCTAGTCCAAGCATTTCGTGATTCTGAAATAGGCCATTCTTGTAGCCAGTCTACTTCTACCTGTGCCTTGATGATGATCTCTTGACATCTGCCTTTTGCTCTGAGTGAAATCCCAGTGCTGACAACCTGTCCCACAGTTTTTACACAATGAGAGTCAGCATTGCTTTGGCCAATTCAAACTCCAAGTATAATAACCTATTCTTTCTACATTGACCACTAAAGGCTGTGCCCTTCCTGAAGTCATACTGCCTTTAGTTTTTCCCATCACCAACGAGGCTGTCATTCTCTTTTTACAAAGGAGAAAACAGGGCTTAGTGGAGCTAAGGAACTTACCCAAAGCCATGTAGCCAAAAGGGATAGAATTCAAACCCAGTTTTCTACATTCCCTCTCCTTCATGCTACTTCCACCAAATTCTTCACCTGAGCCATACTGGTGGTGACAGACTTCCAAATGTCACTTCCAGGCTCTCTTCACCGATAGAGGCTTCACCTTATTACTGTTGGACCCTATGTTCCAGCTTGCAAGGACTTATCATCTTTCAGGTGCTGTCAAGAACTTTGAGTATAATGTGTTTCCTATGGCCTGGGCTGCCTCTCAATACCTGCCCTCAGTACCTGTCCTCTCCAACGAGTGGGTCTAAATCTATTCCTGCTCTCCCACAGTTTGCCTCATTCCATGTGGACAACACAGATATGCCCACCCAGGTTTTGAGATATGACTCTCTTTTCTTGAGATCCCTTTAGAAACTAAGATTTTCTTTTTGAGTCACTTGAAAAGAATCATGGTTTACTTCAAATGGCCAAGAGTTTGGGGTTCCAAGTCCAGGATGTACTTTGTTTCTGATACTGTCATGAACCTAATTCTGAGCCTTCATTTACTCACCTGAAAAACTGAAATAATAACAAACCTCTCAGGGTTTTATAAGGACTAATGGGTTATTTATGCAAATCTCTTTTCAGAGTGATTAGCCTGAAGGTGCTCAATGTATGGCAGCTCCTATTATGATCATTATCCACATATTCATTATCGTAATCATCACTTCAGGGCAAGGAAAGTCCTAAGGGTGGACTGATGAGAAATCCTTATGATGTGAACTGGAGACAGGTACAAGCACTTCGCTTTACCTAGAGAAGGAGGTGGTGCAATTTACTGGAAAGGATTCTCAACAAAGCTGACTGCTCAGTCACTATTTAGAGATGATACCATTTTGTTTTCCAATCTCATTTTTTAGTGAGAGCTGTCAGTGATCTTTTTAATTAGATGTCCTGTAAATTCTGGGGAAAGGTTTTGTAAATACACACATTTGGGCCCCATCCCTGAGGACTGATTCAGTCAGTCGAGGAGGGGCTTCAGGACTTGCATGTTGAGAAGCTGTGCGAGCAATTCCAGTGAGTACCGCTTGGTGGTGGTGCGCCTGGATCCGCAGATCCTTCCAGATTTGACATTCTGCCATTTCCTGGCAACAATTAAAGAAGAAAATAATATGAGAAGTACAATGCGGTGTGCCCAATTCTGGAGCATACATTTGTATTAGTTTGCTAGGGCTGTCATAACAGAGTACCACAGACTGAGGGGCTTTAACGACAAAAATTTACTTCTCACAGTTCTGAACGCTGGAAGCCCAAAGAGCAGCGGGTTTGGTTTCTCCGGAGGCCTCTCGCCCTGGCTTGCAGATGGCTGCCCTCTCACTGCGTCCTTACATGGTCTGTTCTCGGTTTGTGTGAATCCCTGGTGTCTCTCTCTTTCTGGGTCAAAATTTCCTCTCTGAGGACAACAGTCAGATTGGATTAGGACCCACCCTACCCGCCTCATTTTAATGTAATTACCTCTTTAAATGTCCTATCTCCAAATACAGTCACATTCTGAGGTACTGGGGGTTAGGGCTTCAGTATTTGAATCTGAGGCGGGGAGGCATACTTTAGCCCAGAAAAACATACAAAGCCTTTGAAAACATACACAGTCACTTTTAGGAATTTATTCCAGGGAAAGAGAGAGAAAGAGAAGGCGGCCCAAAATTTTCCTCACAGCAGGAGTCCCGCCTATGCCTAGGGGGCATTTAGCCACTGTCTGGGTGAGCCTGAGGAAGCAGGGCCTCTGGAACCACATTTTTGTCTGCCCCCCTGACTAAACCAAGCTTTAATGTCTGGTGTCTGCAGAAAGAGGGCCTGCAGGCAGAAGCTGAAGAAATTATTTTCATGAGGAGCCTTGTGGGATAAGCAACAATGTGTGGTCTGAATCCCTCTAAAACAAAATGACACAAAAGATAAGATGAGAGTTAGGCTTCCACCAAGTATGAAACAGAATGTAGATCATTTATAGCTTGTTGGGGACACCAGTGGTTTCCAGAGGATACCACTGTGCCCAGAGAATACTGACAAGAATCATTAGCCCAGACCCGAGCCAGCCTGTTAGTGAACATTAACATCTAGCCCTAGGGACCCTTAGGGATGTCGGAGACTGAGATTCTACATGAATGGGGGTGAGGAGAAGAGATGTCCTGTGAAGCAGATCTCTTCTTACAGCACCTGAAGAGACCCCAGGAAATGTGAGTATTGCTTAGTATAGAAAAAAAGGGAAAAAGTATCACAAATGTCCAACAATTAGGGGATAAGTACATGATTCTATGTTTATGTAAATATAATAGTATTCAGTTGTGAAAAATCGTATTGTGGAAGAATATATACTCGAGAAATATTCACGATATGGTGCTACATAAAAAAATACAAGAACAGTACAGAATAATAGCTTTATGATTTATAAAAATTATCAGTTACCTATTAAAAATGCCAGGTGCATGCATACCAAGTTGTGGTTATCTTGGGATGGGAGATTCGAGCTATTTTTTTTCTTAGTGATTTTCTGTGCTTTTTCAAGTTTTCTGCATTGTGCTTATAGGTTATTTATAAAATTTGAATTTTAAGAGAGTTTAATAAAAGAAAAATCAGCTCTGCTAAAATGGTATCCAGACTGATACCTGTCATTAGACTGTCTATGTGATTAGAGAAGGGACTGTTTCCTTTTTCTGTTAAAAAATTATGTCTTTTCTACTTTTTTCATTAAAATATCATTTTGAATAAAATGAAAAAAACAGCAGATGGAAATTTAAAGTGTATTTACTTGAAAAAAGAGCAAGTTGGTATTCATATGCCAAAGTCATTGTTTAAACATTTTCTTATATTCATCTTCGGTCTCACTAAAGTCTGGGAATAACTGCAATAGATATTTCATAATTTAACACACATACATCTTAAACATCTATGCCAAGAGTTTTTCCTTATGTTTTTTACACATCAGCCTATTATTTGTGTTTAAACTAGAGTACATTGTCATTCCTGTTCCACATTGGCCAAGAGACCATCAAGGCATTTGGATGCTATGCCCACCTTCCTCTCTGACCTCCTATGCTGAATCATCGGAACAATGATTTCAAAACATTCTCTGGTTATATTTATACATAGCCACATGAATAAACATGTATACATATCTATTTATACAGATACAATATGCATATTGCTTTTTTAACTTTCCTAATTCTGTACTTGACACATTTCGTGTGTGATGTCCAATGTTCTACAAACCCTTTCCTGATATGTAAAGCAGACAAGAGCCACCTTGCATCAATGTGTAATTTGATTCTTTTGTTTGTGAAGCAATCCTCCTGTCCTTTTCTTTATGAAATTTGACCTATGTCTCATTGTTTTCTTCTCTAAAAGGTCCATTTGAAATCTTTTAAATCTTCATTAATGTGTACCTTGTTTTACAGAACTAGTGTTTAGTTTTTTAAAAAAAGAGGACATAAAAAAGTGAGATGATATAAAAATGATTAATTCAAGCTGAATTCTTTGGAGAGAAGTAACTTATTCTTTTAGAATATACTATGAAAGATAAATCATAACTAGGACTAATTGAAATGTTGGTCAGAGTGCCTATAATTATATCAGATGTTCTAGGAAGAATCTTAATTTTAAAACCACAGTAATTAATATTCTGTGTGGAAATCACATACCTATGTGTATTTCAAAATACATATCTTTTGAATGTATTGAATACATATCATAACATTTAATACAGTGCAATGACTGCTTAATCAAACACACCTATAAAGGTAACATATTCCACTGGCAGGCAAGTTGATGGAGTGGGGGAGGGCAGGGCTGTGGTAGGACATCTGCGTGGAGCTAACAAAAGGCCCTGAAAGGGGTGTTCCGAGGCTGATGAACACAGGCTCACCTACTTTATTAATTTACGTAGGGATAGAGTGAAGTTCGCCTCCTAGAGACTCATCCAAGAATATATTGTTTTAGATGAGGAGAGGGCGAATGGCAACGCCAAAGGAGTTTATTTGGCTCTGATAAAATATAATGCTTTTATTGTGACCTGAATGGAGAAGAGGGAGATATCTTTATTGGAAAGAATTCCGCCCTTATTTTTTCTATTTTGTATTAATATGTCAAATTTTCCTCCAGATTTATGTAAATCCAAAGGTTTTTGTTCCTTTTCAAATCCTTGGTAGTTACTCAATATATTTTGAATGAATGCGTGGATGAATGAAAAGGAATAATGATGTTTTGAACTTTTAAAATTTGTTTTGAAGAATTTCAAATCTAAACAAGTTGAGAGAATGTTATAATGAACTCTGAGGTACTCATCACTCGGATTCAACAGTTACCAATTTATGGTCGATCTTGTTTCATCCCTACTTGTTTGGGTACCCTAGCTGTGTTCTTTTAAAGCAACTTCAGATGCTTATTATTTCATCTGTAAATATTTTAATATGTATCTCCAAAAAAAATCAGGACTCTTTCTTTAAACATAACCATAATATCATACCAAAATTAACAATATCCTTGATACCTGGTCAAAGATTTCATGACTGTTTTGCACATAGTTTGCTTAAATTAGAATCCAAATAAGGCCCATACATTGCAATTGAATAACGTGTCTCTTAAGGCATATTTAATATATCTGTTCTCCATCTTTTTCTTCTTACCATTTATTTGTTGAGGTTTGTCCTGTAGTTTTTCATCTATGGATTTGGCTGTTCATATCCCCTTGGTATTAAGAATGCTTTATTTTCCTTTTATTTTCCACGAATTAGTAGCGTGATATAGATGCTTGATCAGACTCAGGCTTGACTTTTTTTAGTAAGAATATTTTACAAGTGACATTGTGTACATCCATCAGGAGGCATATAATGTCTGGTTGTCTCTCTTTTTGAGATGTTAACAGCCATTAATGATCATTGCCTCGATCCATTAATTCATTAAGAGCTTCAGAATGCACTATTCTATTATTCTTTCTTCATTTACTAGCTTGAATACTTCTCTACAGAAACATTCTTTATCAGCTATGTATTTACCTTGTGGCATAGTTAGCACAATTAAGGAAGAATAAATCCTTAATTCTTTTTCTGTATTAACCAGTTTTGAAAATAATGAATTAGATCTCTAACATTTTCCAAACATAACTAATGAATTTTTTGAAGTGTCATTATCAACTTATGAATTCAAACATACTTGGTAAGTTTCGATTCATTTTAGATATTGTATTATTGTATTGCTCCTCAAATTATTCTATCATTAGCTAGTGGGGGCCTTTTCAAGCTGGCTGTTGCATCCATTTGACAAAGTTTGAATAGTCCTAATCATGTTTTTCTTATTCTTGTGTGACAAGATGTCATACATTTCTTGACCCATATCTGGGATCAGCCATTTTTCCAAGGAGCCCTGGATCTTTTGAAAGGGAAGTAGTGTGTGAAGATCACTATCTGGATGGTGGGGGTGGCTATGGCTTCTGGATTGGCCATTGCTTCTAGGCTTTTCCAGTGGACAGAACTAAGGAATAAGAATTTTTTTTATGGCAAAACACATCACGATTTCACACTATTTCCAGGTCAAATTCAGGATTATAGACTTTTTATTGAAACTCTTCTTATATCTGCATTCCTTTGTTCCACACAAACCTTCCTGATTCTGAGCAGCACTAATATACTTACTTTCTTTACTCTACGGTAAATATACAACAGAATCAGAAAAATAATATGAAGACTACAACCAACAGTATGATTACTGAAAATAGTTTAAGTTGTATTTGCCATTTTTTTGGTCCTTAGAATATATAGTTTTCTCTTAGTATTTCAGGGGAACCAATTCCAGGACCTCCATGGAGTACTAAAATCTGAGGATGCTCAAATCTTCTATATAAAATGGCATGGTATTTGTATAACCTATGTACCTCCTTCCATATAATTTAAATCATCTCTAGATTATTTGTAATACCTAATACGATGTACATGATATGTAATCAGTTGTAACACTGCACTGTTTAGGGAAAAACGACAAGAAAAATAAGTCTGTACCTGTTCAGTACAGACAATTTTTTTCTGAGCATTTTTGATCTGTGTTTGGTTGACTGTATGGATACAGAAACCACAAACAAGGAGGGCCAAGTATTCCACTAGGGGTAAATATTCAAAATACTGCATTTTAAAGTTACTTGGGACATTTCCATTCTGTGTGGTTATGCCACTAAACTAGGTAAGAAGCTAATATAACACACACACACACAGACACACACAGACACACACACACACACACACACATTTTACTATACACTTCCCCAACTTTTTTTTTGCCTAGCATTATGCACTAGATATCATTCTATAATAGTGTATAGAGATACTCCATATTCCTCTTTAATATGCCACTCTGTGGATGTGCCAAAACTTATCTTTTCCCTAGTGATCTGGGTTGTTTACAGTATTTTGCATTTACGAATTTTTTAATAAACCATTTTAATGAATGGTTTTGTGAATTTGATGCATTTGAATGTCTTTAGATTTTGCTAGTGGATATTTGTGATAGAGTTTCATAAGTAGCATTTTTATATCAAAGGGTAAATGTGTTAGAACATTTACTGCCAATCTCCAGGCATGGTGGTTCACCTGTAATCTCAGAGCTTTGGGAAGTGAGTTGGAAGGGTTGCTTGAGGCCGGGAGTTCAAGATCAGCCCGGATGACATAGTGAGATTCTGTCTCTACAAAAAAAAATTCTTACAAATTAGCTGGGTGTAGTGGCTCACACCTGTAGTCCTAACTACTAAGGAGGCTTAGGTGGAAGGACCACTTGAGCCCAGGAGTTCGAGGTTACAGTAAGCTATAATTGCACCACTGCACTTCAGCCTGGGTGACAGAGTGAGACCCTCACCAGTCACGAGAATCTGGTTTGAGCCACTGCACCTGGCTTTGTTTCTTTTTGACTAAAATGTTTGCTTTTATCTCTATCCCATTTTTCTATAGGATTTTGTGCCTTTGACTTCTCAGTTTTTAGAAATGTTCTATATATTTAATTACTAACTCTTTGTGACACAAGTTGCAACTATTTTATTCAGTTTGCTGTTCGACTTTTTACTTTTCTTATCATGTTTATTTTGTATTCAATTTTTA
The DNA here is from genome assembly GCF_049350105.2 of Macaca mulatta. Classification (NCBI taxonomy): domain Eukaryota; kingdom Metazoa; phylum Chordata; class Mammalia; order Primates; family Cercopithecidae; genus Macaca; species Macaca mulatta. The sequence continues at coordinate 94,450,151 of NC_133407.1, read as the reverse complement.
AAAATTATGTATTATTAAATGTATCACTTTTTCCCTTTTTTCTTCTGGTCAAATCATAGTTTGGAAAGTAGCCTTCTTCCCAAATTAAAGAGAAATTATCCCATGTTTTTTCAAATCTTATTTCTAGGACTTGCACGGTTTCATTAGAGTTTAACATTTAATTCTGCTACATTTGAATTTACTTTTGTGTGTGGTATGAAGAATGGATCCAACACTATCTTTTTCCATGTGGTTCTCTACTTATCCAAATACTTTTTATTAGAAAGTATATCTTTTTCCCATTGATCTGAGATGCTACCTTTTTCATGTACATTTCCAAATGCATTGGATTAATTTCTGAATTTTCTGGTTTGTTCACTGCTCAGTCTATTCCTACCATAATGGTTTACTTATAGAAACTTTAACTATATTTTAATATTTAATGAGGCTAGACTACTCTTCCCCTATCCCCAACTCCATTGTTCCTCTTTTTCAGGGCTTTCCAGGTTATTGTTCTTCCAAATAATATTTATAATCATTTTGTTCAGCTCCTGAAAAAAGCATGATGGTATTTTATTAAAATCACATTGCATTTAAATATTGCACTGAACGACAATTGACATCTTCAGAATATTGAGCTTTATAATCTAAAACCACAGTATGTCTTTCCATTTGTTCATCTCTATTTTATTTTTTATTTTGGGGGGATGTTTTGTAGTTTTCCTTACATGAATTTGAGACATTTCCTAGTCAAGTTTACTTCTGGATATTTATTTTCCTTTTTGGTCATCCTATAAGATGTCTTCTACTGCATATTCTAGCTGTTGTGTTTGTACCGATGAAGGCTATTGATTTTTGCACGATGACTTTGTAAACTGCTACTGTACTAAATTCTGCTATTCTTTGAAACAGCTTTCTTATTTGTTCTTTTGCATTTTTCATGTATACAGTTGTACTATTTCCCTTTCTTTCTTTTCTTTCTTCCTTTCTCAGTAATTAGGATGTTTAGATTATATGTTTCTATTAGGGTAAGTTATATTTTTCTAGAAAATAACCTATTTTATCTAGCTTTTCAAATTTATTTGTATTGAGTTGTGCAAAGTAGTCCTATTTTTAAAACAGTTTCCCTCATTTTGATAACTATTTTCCACTTATTTATTTTGCATATTCATACTCTCAACGTTTTTCCTTTTTAATACTTTTTCCACTGAAGTATAATATACTAAAAGAGAATAAATCATTAAGTATACATATCAGTGAATTTTCACGAAGTGAACATACCTGTGTAACCCCTAACGTATCAAGAAATAGAGCATCCATGGAAATAGAACATCAAAAACCCTACTCTGTTCCCTCACAGTCACTACGGCTTCTGTACTCCCCAGAGGGTACCACTATCTGACTTTCAAACCTACAGGTTTATTTCACCTGTGCGCCAACTCTATATAAGTGAAATTATAGTCTTGCTTCTCTTTTATGCTACCTTCTTTCACTTAACCTTACACTTGTAAGATTCTTCCATGTTGCAGCATGTAACAAGTTTATTCATTTTCATTGCTGAATAAAATTCCATTTATTAATATACCAAAATTTAATATCTGATCTGTTGATTAACATATAGATTGTTTCCAGTTAGTGACAATTAGGAATAACACTACTATGAACATTCTTATACATACTTTCTGGTACATTTCTGGGTGGTATATACCCATGAGACGATTTGCTGGGCAATGTATCATGTCATGTGTTCCGCTTTGGTAGATACTTCCAAACAGTTTTTCAAAGTGATTACTCCAATTTATGGTCCCCCAAACAGTGTGTCAGAGTTTCTATTGCTCCACCTAAACTTGGTATTATCAATCTTCTTAAATTTAATTATTGTAGTTTTAGATTTGCACTTTCCTGATGATGAAAGAACATTTTTTTCACGTTTTATTATCTGTTTAGAGTTTATCTTTGTGAGATGCCTGTTCAAGTCCTTTGCCCATGTTTGTATTGGATTGTCTGTCTTATTAAAAGGAAAATAATTCTTTATATTAAAGAAATTTTTTACATGTTCTGATGCTTTGTCAAATGTATGTATTGCAAATATGGACTCCTGCTCTGTCTCTTGCCTTTTAACTCTCTAAATGAGTCTTTTGATGAGCAGGAGTTCTTAAGTTTTATATAATCCAATTCATAATTTTTCCTTTATGGTTATTGCTTTTATTTTCCTGTTTGATCAATCTTTGCCTATGATGAGATCATGCGGTATTCTCGTATGTCATATTCTAAATTTCCCTTTCAGATCTGCTAACCATCTAGAGTTGATTCTTTACATGACACATGTGGGAATCAAGATTAATTCTTTTCTGTATGGGTAGTTAATTGGTCCACCATTATATGTTGCCAATTCTCTTTTACCAACAATTCTGCAATGCCACCTCTGTCATAAATCACGTATGTCAGAATCTATTTTAGTACTGCTTTTTCTGCTTCACTGGTCCATTTGCCTAAGCTTACGCTAGTGCCACCTTGTCTTAATTAATAAAGCATGATATTCAGTGGTGTTGAGTCTCCAAATGTATTCTTCAAAACTATTTTTTCTGTTCTTGGTTCTTTGCAATTTTTTTCTTCTTTTTTTTTTAGGAACAGGGTCTTGTTGTGTCACACAGGCTAGAGGGTAGTTGTGCAACCATAGCTCACTGCAGCCACAAACTCCTGGGCTCAGGCAATCCTTCTGCCGTGGACTCCCAAAGTGCTGGGATTACAGGCATGAGTCACTGTGCCTGGCCCTGTTGATTGCATTTCAAAAATTAATTTTAAAAACTCGTCAATTTCCCTCAATCCCCCCAAAAAACTTTGCTGAGATTTTTATTGTAGTTGCATTGAATTTAGCAATTGATTTGGGGAAGAACTAACATGTTTACAATACCTAGTGTTCTAAGAATCCAGAAATAAAGCCACATACCTACAGACATCTGATCTTTGACAAAGTTGAAAAAAATAAGGAATGGGGAAAAGACTCCTTATTCAATAAATGGTGCTGGGATAGCTGACTAGCCATACGCAGAAGAATGAAACTGGGCCCCTATCTTTCGATATATACAAAAATTAACTCAAGATGGATTAAAGACTTAAATGTAAGACCTCAAACTTCTAGACTTCTGGAAGAGAACTTAGGAAACACCATTCTGGGCATGAGCCTTGGGAAAGAATATATGATTAAGTCCTCAAAAGCAATTGCAATAAAACCCAAATTGACAAGTGGGACCAAATTTAACTAAAGAGCTTCTGTACAGCAAAATAAACTACCAACAGAGTAAATAGCAACCTACAGAATGGGAGAAAATGTTTGCAAACTATGCATCTGACAAAGGTTTAATGTCCAGAATCTGTAAGGAAGTTAAACAATTCAACAAGCAAAAAACACATAATCCCATTAAAAAATGGGCAAAGGACATGAACAGATACTTCTCAAAATAAGACATACAAACAGCCAACAAACATGTGAAAAAATGTTCCACATCACTAATCATCAGAGAACTTTAAATCCAAACCACAATGAGATACCATCTCATACCAATCAGCATGGCTATTATTAAAAAGTTAAAAAAACAACAGAGGCTGGCAAGGCTATGGAGAAAAGGGGACACTTAGGCACTGTTAGTGGGAAGGTAAATTAGCTCAGCCACTGTGGAAAGCAGCTTGGATATTTCTTAAAGAATTTAAAATGGAACTACCTTTCAACCCAGCAATCCCATTACTGAGTAATTATCCTAAAGAAAATAAATTGTTCTACCAAAAAGACAGGCACTTGCATGTTCATCACAGCACTACTCACAGAAGCAAAGACATGGAATCAACCTAGGTGCCTATCAATCATGGATTAGATAAAGAAAATGTGGTACATGTACACCATAGAATACTACACAGCCATAAAAAAACCCCAAACCTGTTCCTTTGCAGCAACATGGGTGCAGCTGGAGGCCATTATCCTAAGTGAATTAATGCAGGAACAGAAAAGCAAATACTGCATGTTCACACTTATAAATGGAAGCTAAACACTGAGTACTCCAGGTCATAAGAGATTGTGACTACAGAAACTGGGGACTACCAGAGTGGGGAGGAAAGCGGGGGAGGAAGGATTGGGAAACTACCTCTTGGGTACTATGCTCAGTACTTGAGAGAAGGCATTCATCATACCTTTAGTGCTAGCATCACACAACATACCTAGGTAACAAACCTCCGTATGTACCACTTAAATATAAAAGAAAAGTTGAAATTATTAAAAAAAAATAAAAATAGAGTTCTCTAAAGTTTCGTGCATATTAGATTTTCTGAGATTTATTCCAAGGTATTTAACGTTTTTGTAAATGCTATTTTAAAATTTAGTTCTCTAATAGTTCTATTTACATATAAAATACAGTTAGTTTTTGTAAATTGGGTATTGAGATCTTGCTAAATGCATTTATTAAATATAGTAATTTATCTCTAAATTATTTTGGTTTTTTTCATGCACAGTCGTTCACTTGCAAATAAGGACAGAGCTCTATTGCTCTCTCTAGTATGATATTGAGTAGAAGTTGAGATAACAAGCATCTTTCCTTTATTTTTGATCTTAGAGGAAAGTTTTTGTACTTCAATGTTAAGTATTCAGTTTACAGTAGTATGGTTTTTTGTTTTAAGACACCCTATATCAGATTGAGGAGGTTTCCTCTTATTCCTAGTTTTTTTAAATGAACAGATCATGAATTTTATTAAATTCTTTTTCTGTAACTGTGAAGTGATAATACAATTTTTCTTCTAATTTTTAGTGTAATGAGTTACTTTAGTTGATTTACTTAAATTGAGGTAAAATTTATATATATTAAAATGCACAGATTTTCATAGTACAGCTTGGAAAGCTTTCAGATCTGCCAACCATCATTTAGATCAAGATTTAGACTATTTTACACCCCAGAAAGTTTATTTGTGCCCACTTGCAGTCAATATTCAAAGGTAACCACTATTCTAATTTTTTTTTTTTTTTTTTTTCCCTCCAGACGGAGTCTTGCTTTGTCATCCAGGCTGGAGTATAATGATGGAATCTCGGCTTACTGCAACCTCTGCCTGCCTCCCAGGTTCAAGCGATTACCAGGCCTCAGCCTCCTGAGTAGCTGACAGGTGCACACCGTGCCTGGCTAATTTTTTTGTATTTTTAGTAGAGATGGGGTTTCACCATGTTGACCAGGCTGGTCTTGAACTCCTGACCTCAAGTGATCTGCCCACCTCGGCCTCCCAAAGTGCAGGGATTACAGATGTGAGCCACTGTGCCTGGTCATTATTCTAATCTTCATTACCATGCATTTGTTTGCTTGCTAACTTTATATAAATAAAATCATACAGTATATACTTTTGGAGTCTGGGTTTTCTCCTCAATATAATATTCTTGACCCAAGTGTTATTTAATAACGTGTGTTTTAATTTCTAGGTGAAAAGTCCTTTTTGGTTTTTGATCTTGTTAATTTTTGCATTTTAGTCAAAGAATATTATGTATATTATTTCCTCTTTTTTTTAAAACAACCAAGTAATCAAGTTTTATTTAGTATCAGCAGCATGTTTGCCATTTTCCAGTGCTTCTCATCCCTTCATGCATTACCATACTTCCATCTGAAATAATTTCTATTTTGCCAAAAGAACTTAATTTGGTATTTCTTTTAGTTTAGACTTGCTGACTATGAATTCTCTTAGGTTTTGTTTGTCTGAAATCATTTTTATTTTACCTTCTTTCTAGAAGATTATTTGCACCAGTAATAAAATTTCATGTTGGCAGTCATTTTCCTTTCAGCTTTGACTTTTATCGTTTTGGTAAAAACTCAGCTTTCAGTCTTTTTGGTAGCTGCTCTAAAAATAATATCTTATTTTCTCTGGCCACCTTTAAGATTTCTCTTTGTCTTTGGTTGCCCAGCTATAGTTCTGTTTCTATTTATCCTATATGGGTTCATAAATTTTTTTGAATCTGTGGGCATATTCTTACCTAGTTGCATCTACAATATTGCTTTTTCTTTTTCTTTTTTTTTATTATACTTTAAGTTCTAGGGTACATGTGCACAATGTGCAGGTTTATTACATATGTATACATGTGCCATGTTGGTGTGCTGCACCCATTAACTCGTCATTTACATTAGTTATATCTCCTAATGCTATTCTCTCCCCTCCCCCCACCCCATGACAGGCCCCAGTGTGTGATGTTCCCCACCCTGTGTCCAAGTGTTCTCATTGTTCAATTCCCACCTATGAGTGAGAACATGCGGTGTTTGTTTTTCTGTCCTTGTGATAGTTTGCTCAGAATGATGGTTTCCAGTTTCATCCATGTCCCTACAAAGGACATGAACTCATCCTTTTTAATGGCTGCATAGTATTCCATGGTATATATGTGCCACATTTTCTTAATCCAGTCTATCATTGATGGACATTTGGGTTGGTTCCAAGTCTTTGCTATTGTGAATAGTGCTGCAGTAAACATACTTGTGCATGCCTCTTTATAGCAGCATGATTTATAATCCTTTGGGTATATACCCAGTAATGGGATGGCTGGGTCAAATGGTATTTCTAGTTCCAGATCCTTGAGGAATCGCCACAATGACTTCCACAATGGTTGAACTAGTTTACAGTCCCACCAACAGTGTAAAAGTGTTCCTATTTCTCCACATCCTCTCCAGCACCTGTTGTTTCCTGACTTTTTAATGATTGCCATTCTAACTGGTATGAGATGGTATCTCATTGTGGTAGCATTTCTCTGATGGCCAGTGATGATGAGCTTTTTTTCGTGTGTCTGTTGGCTGTATGAATGTCTTCTTTTGAGAAGTGTCTGTTCATATCTTTCACCCACTTTTTGATGGCGTTGTTTGATTTTTTCTTGTAAATTTGTTTAAGTTCTTTGTAGATTCTGGATATTAGCTCTTTGTCAGATGGGTAGATTGTAAAAATTTTCTGCCATTCTGTAGGTTGCCTGTTCACTCTGATGGTAGTTTCTTTTGCTATGCAGAAGCTCTTTAGTTTAATTAGATCCCATTTGTCAATTTTGGCTTTTGTTGCCATTGCTTTTGGTGTTTTAGTCATGAAGTCCTTGCCCATGCCTATGTCCAGAATGGTATTGCCTAGGTTTTCTTCTAGGGTTTTTATGGTTTTATGTCTAACATTTAAGTCTTTAATCCATCTTGAATTAATTTTTGTATAAGGTGTAAGGAAGGGATCCAGTTTCAGCTTTCTACATATGGCTAGCCAGTTTTCCCAGCACAATTTATTAAATAGGGAATCCTTTCCCCATTTCTTGTTTTTGTCCGGTTTGTCAAAGATCAGATGGTTGTAGATATGTGGTATTATTTCTGAGGACTCTGTTCTGTTCCATTGGTCTATATCTCTGTTTTGGTAGCAGTACTATGCTGTTTTGGTTACTGTAGCCTTGTAGTATAGTTTGAAGTCAGGTAGCGTGATGTCTCCAGCTTTGTTCTTTTGGCTTAGGATTGTATTGGCAATGCGGGCTCTTTTTTGGTTCCATGTGAACTTTAAAGTAGTTTTTTCCAATTCTGTGAAGAAAGTCATTGGTAGCTTGATGGGGATGGCATTGAATCTATAAATTACCTTGGCCAGTATTTCTTCTTTTTAGAATGCGTGGACATTTTCTTTTTTACCCATGTCTAGGAATATGATTTTTTTAAAAAAAATAATGAAACAGAGATGTATTCTAATATGTGGTCTTCTTAGAAGAAGGCTCAGGTGTTTGAAGAAGTTCTTGAATCATCACAGTGTTCCTTTGGGGTAGGTGGATAAAGCAGGTGATATGTTCTACTAATCTTTTTCAGTGTCATGATTGTATTATACTACTACATTAGAAATTCAGTATACTGACATCAAGCTGTATTATAAGGCTACAGTAATCAACACAGCATGATATTGGTACAAAAACAGACACAGAGACCAATGGAACAGAATAGAAAGCCCAGAAATAATGTCACGCACCTACAACCATCTGATCTCTGATAAAGCCAACAAAAACAAGCAATGGGAAAGGACTCCCTATTCAATAAATGATGTTGGGTTAATTGGCTAGCTATATGGAGAAGATTGAAACTGCATATACAAAAATTAACTCAAGATGGATTAGAAACTTAAACGTAAAACATCAGACTCTAAAAACCCTGGAAGATAACGTAGGAAACACCACTCGAGACATAGGACCTAGCAAGGATTACATGTGAAGACTCCAAAAGCAATTGCAACAAAATCAAAAATTGAGCAATGGGACCTAATTAAACTAAATGACATCTCCACAGCAAAAGAAACTATCAACAGAGCAAACACACAACCTATAGAATGGGAGAAAATATTTGCAAACTATGCATCTGACAAAAGTTTACTATCAAGAATCTATAAGAAACTTAAATAACAAGTGAAAAAGCAAACAGCTCTACTAAAACAATGTGCAAATGATATGAACAGACACTTCTCAAAAGTAGACATACATGTGGCCAAGAAGCATATAAAAAATGCTCCACAACACTAATCATTGGAGAAATACAAATCAAAACCACAATGAGATATCATCTCATACTAGTCAGAATGGCTATTATTAAAAAGTCAAGAAATAACAGATGCTGACAAGGTTGCAGAGACAAGGGAACACTTATACACTGCTGGTGGGAATGTAAATTAGTTCAGCCATTTTGGAAAGCAGTTTGAAGACTGCTCATAGAACTTGAAACTACCATTTGACCCAGCAATTTCATTACCGGGTATATACCGAAAGGAATATAAGTTGTTCTACCATTAAGACACATGTACGTGTTTGTTCATTGCAGCACTTTTCACAATAGCAAAGACATGAATGAAATCTAGATGCCCATCAATAGTGAAAATATGGTAAATATACACCAAACGCCATGGAACACTACACAGCCATAAAAAAGAACAAAATCATGTTCTTTGCAGCACATGGATGGAGCTAGAGGCCATTGTCCTAAGGAAACTAACACAGGAACAGAAAACCAAATACGGCATGTTCTCATTTAAAAGTCTGACCTAAACAACGAGAACACATGGACACATAGAGGAGAACAACATACACTGGGACCTACTTGAGAGTGAAAGATGAGAGGAGAGAGAGGATCAAAAAAAAAATACCTATTGGGTACTATGTGTATTACCTGAGTGATGAAATAATCTGTATGCCAAACCCCCGTGACACACAGTTTACCTATATAACAAACCTGCGCCTGTATCCCTGAACCTAAAATAAAAGTGATAAAAAAAGAAATCCAGTAAAACTCTTAATATTTAATTTTAGAACTTACCTGAAGTTTTGCTTCTTGAGATGTTGTTCTATAATAGAGAGCTCCAGGTCTTTCAAAGTCCCCCTCAGCCCTTTACTACCTCTAATGCTTAGTGGCTTAGAATTACTTGTCAGTTTCCTTACCAATAAAATGGAAATAACAGTATCTATTTAATATTGTTATTGTGATGACTGAATGAAATAACTGATAAAAGCATCTGGTAAGTGGAGTAGGTATTAAATAACTAGCAGCTATGGCTATAATTGTTATTAGCTTTAAATGAGCCTTGTTCACATGCTATTCTCACCAACACATGAGGAAATGACTTCTAGCTCTAGACTGACTAAGCCGCAATTGATTCTGGATCAAGGGGAGCAAACAGTCCCCAGTCAAGCCTTCTTTCTCTGAATTGAGATAGTATCCTCCATTCAAATCCAAGTTCTCCAGAAAAAGCATCACAGTAAACCATAGCAGTCCCTTAAATATTTGTGTGATATATTGGATGATTCTTTCCAACATAAGCATGCATCAAGGGCCAGTTGGGTAATTAGGGAACTTAGGGAAAAGGTCCTTGTAAAAGAATGGAAAGAAGGGCATGAATGCAAGTGGCAAAAAAGATGACGATCTTTGCATTCTTTTTAATTTTGTCCAGAAATGGGCCCTGCTACGAATCACTAGTTGAAGCTAGCAATCAGTTTTCATTCACAAAGAGCACTGTCAGGTGCCCCCAGAGATTGAAGCCTCTGCCTCTGGATTTTTCTTCTGTAGCACTCCAAAATTATACCTTTCCTTCACCTCTGTGATACCTTTAGTTTGTCCTTTTGGCTTGTAGCCAGATTCTTGTGCTCACACAGTCTCATTCATGACTATCTTCCAATTTGAGAAGAATGAAGATTTGGGTGAAGGAGGGGTCAGTGCAGTGGGAAGAAAGGAGATGTAGATGTGTCGCAGGGAAACTCCTACCTGTGACATTCCTGTACTTTTCAAGGTTACAGGGATCAAGCTGCTTGCAGTCAGTTGTGAAGAGAAGGCTTTCTTCTCTCCTGTTGTGATTGCAGTCTGGAATGACTGGTTGTGATAATAACAGTGTGCTCCAGGGCTGATTGACGCGGTGACAGCACCAGGCTCTGCATGAGACCCACTGCCAAGCCTTAGGACCTCACTGGGACTGTTGACAACCTCTTTTTCTACTTGACTCATTGCAATCACCTGAGAAGCATGTTGTCCAAAATTTCAAAGAGAGCCAAGCAAAATTAATGGGCCAGAGGCAGCAATGAGTGAGCATTATTCGTTGACAGGCAAAAATGTCAGATGGAAAAAAAAAAAAAAAGTCAACCAAAGGAGCAAAGGACTTGTAAGATGTGACTGCTGTGAAACATGGTTGTATTCAAGACCTAATGGGTTCAGCTGGTTTTGTACGGCTTATGTATGTTGCTCTTTATCATCTTAATAGCAAAATTATCATTAGGTAAATCTGCAAGTAGATAGTTCATCCACTGGTCAGTGCTTGGTCATGATAGGCCTATCTTTTCTAGGTTTAAAACTCTTTTTAAAAATCCTGTCTAATTAAACTGACTTCAAAGTATAGGTGCCATGTGTACACGTGTACTTGTGTTTGTGTTCAGCAGCTTTTTTTCCAACTTTTATTTTAGGTTCAAGAGGTACATGTGCAGGTTTGTTTTATGGGTAAATTAATTACGTGTCATGGAAGTTTGGTGTACAGCTTATTTCATTACCCAGGTAATGAGCACAGTACCCAATATATGGACAGGTAGTTTTTCGATTCTCACCCTTCTCCCACCTCCATCCTCAAGTAGGTCCTGGAGTCTATTGTTCCCTTTGGTTTTTGTCTGCGTGTACTCAATGACTAGCTCCCACTTATGAATGAGAACATGTAGTGTTTGGTTTTTCTCTTCCTGTGTTAATTTGCTTAGGACAATGGCCTTCAGCTCCATTCATGTTGCTGCAAAGAACATGATTTTGTTCTTTTTTATGACTGTGTAGTATTCCGTGGTGTATGGTATATGTGTACCATATTTCACCATTGATGGGCATCTAGATTGAGTTCATGTCTTTGCTATTGTGAAAAGTGCTGCAATGAACAAACACGTACATGTGTCTTTATGGTAGAACAATTTATATTCCTTTAGGTATATAAATGAACAAACATGTAGACGTGTATTTATGGTAGAACAATTTATATTCCTTTAGGCATATAAATGAACAAACACATACATGTGTCTTTATGGTAGAACAATTTATATTCCTTTAGGTATATAAATGAACAGAACAAACATGCGCATGTGTCTTTATGGAAGCACAATCTATATTCCTTTGGGTATTTACCCAGTAATGAGATTGCTGGGTTGAATGGTAGTTTTAAGTTCTTTGAGAAATATTCAAACTGCTTTCCACAATGTCTGAACTAATTTACATTCCCACCAGCAGGGTATAAATGTCCCCTTTCTTCCGCTTCCTTGCCAGCATCTGTTATTTTTGACTTTTTAGTAATAACCATTTTGATGGATGTGAGATGATATCTCACTATGGTTTTGATTTGCATTTCTCTGATGATTAGTGATATGGAGCATTTTTTCATAGACTTGTTGGCCACATATATGTCTTCTCTTGAGAAGTGTCTGTTCATGTCCATTGCACATTTTTTAGTGGAATTATTTGTTTTTGCTTCTTAATTTAAGTTTCCTATAGATTCTGGATATTAGACCTTTATCAGATGCATAGTTTGCAAGTCTTTTCTCCCATTCTAGTGAGAAAATATTTGCAAACTACCATCTGACAAACTGTGCATCTGTCTGTTTACTCTGTTGACAGTTTATTTTGTTGTGCAGAAACTCTTTAGTTTAATTAGTCCCCATTTGTCAATTTTTGGTTTTGTTGCAATTGCTGTTGGAGTTTTTGTCATGAAATCTTTGTCAGGGCTCATGTCCAGAATGGCATTTTCTAGGTTATTTTCTAGGGTTTTCATAGTTTTATAGTTTCACATTTAAGTTTTAATCCATCTTGAGTTGATTTTTACATATGGTTAAAGGAAGGGATCCAGTTTCAATCTTCTGCATATGGCTAGCCTGCTATCCCAACACCATTTATTGAATAGGGAGTTATTTCCTCATTGCTTGTTATTGTCAACTTTGTTGAAAATCAAATGGCTCTAGGTGTGTGGCTTTACTTATTAGTTCTCTATTCTGTTCCATTGGTCTATGTGTCTGTTTTTGCACCAATATCATATACTATTTTGGTTACTGCAGCCTTGCAGTATAGTTTGAACTCAGGTAGTGTGATGCCTCTGGCTTTATTCTTTTTCCTTAAGATTGCTTTGGCTATTTGGGATCTTTTTTGATTTCATAAGAACTTTAGAACAGTTTTTTCTAATTCTGTGAAAATTATCATTGGTAGTTTGATAGGAATAGCGCTGGATCTGTCTATTGCTTTGGGTGGTATGGCCTTTTTAACAATATTGATTCTTCCCATCCATGAACATGGGATGTTTTCCCAATTTGTTTGTATTGTCTCTGATTTCTTTCAACAGTGTTTTGTAATTCTTATCGTAGAGGTCTTTCACCTCCCTTGTTTCTGTGTTCCTAGGTGTTTTATTCTTTTTGTGGCTATTGTGAACATTATTGCATTCTTGATTTGGCTCTTAACTTGGATGTTTGGTGTATAGAAATACTGCTGATTTTTGTACATTGATTTTGTATCCTGAAACTTTACTGAAGTCATTTATCAGTTCCAGGAGTCTCTGGGCAGAGACTATGGGGTTTTCTAGGTATAGAATCACGTAGTGTGCAAAGAGAGATAGTTTGACTTCTTTTCTTATCTAGATGCCATTTATTTCTTTCTCTTGTCTGATTGCTCTGGCTAGGAAGTCCTATTTATACCAATTTTTACATACTTACAGATATAACTAGTTGACTTTTCAAATTTATTGAGTTTTAGAAATGATTTCATATATTTTAGTTCTAACTTGTAACTTAATTTTCATTATTAGTTGAGCACTGACATAATCAGTGCAGGAATCAACAACAGGGGTTGGAAGATGAAGTAAGATAGTGCTGTCAACCTAAGATGAGAATAGCTGGATCTGAATTCTGATGAAGATCCAGAAATTATGCTTGTCAATCAGTGCTGGGAGTCATCATCTCTTGAGGGAGAAACTTACACTAAGTCCAGGGCACACAAGAATCATGCAAACCAGAATGCCCATTTTAGGAATTCGATGAGACATATGTCCAGATAATTTAGATTGGCATAAAATTCTCTTCCTATAATCAAAGTATATGAGGATCCAAATCATAATTAGATGCCAGTTTTTGAACTTTTAAAGAAATTACCCTCAGGAATGAGAAATTGTCAAAAACCTAGGTGAATTATCTATTCCCTTCTTACAGGCAGGTCTACAGGGGAAATAGGATATTGATTGATGAACAGAGTGTCAGAACAAAGAGTTTTATATTAACTGAATATTTAAACACATCAGCCAAAAACAATATGAGATATCTATCTAATGCAAGCAGTCACCTTTATCTCAAACCAGGAACCAGATACTCCCAAATCACATAGGTAAGACTTTCTCTTCCAATGACAGAGCTTGGGTAGACATGACCAGTGCCTGTCTCTGGGGTCTCTCTCTCTCTTTTTCTTTTCTTTTTCTTTATTTCTTTTTCTTTTTCTTTCTTTCTTTTTTTTTTTTTTTTTTTTTTTGAGACAGAGTCTCTCTCTATTGCCTAGGCTGGAGTGCAATGATGCAGTCTTGGCTCACTGCAACCTCCGCCTCCAGGGTTCAAGCAATTCTCCTGCCTTAGCCTCCTGAGTAGCTGGGATTACAGGCATGCACCACCACGTCCGGCTAATTTTTGTATTTTTAGTAGAGATGGGGTTTCACCATGTTCAGGTAGTCTCGAACTCCTGACCTCACGATCCTCCCTCCTCGGCCTTCCAAAGTGCTGGGATTACAGGCGTAAGCCACTGCGCCCGACCTCTGGGGTCTCCTTTTTATCCCATGGCTAAAACACTCTACCTCTTCCCACCCAAATCAATACACAAACCTACCTCTAATTGTCACAGTAATTCTTTTGTTTCTCAATATATACTTAGAAATGGAATTGCTGGGTCAAAGAGTGAGCCTAGTTCTATAGGCAACATCAACTGTTCCCCCAAAATGAATGTATCAATTTGCACTTTGTCAGCGGGGCTATGTTCCCTTTGATCCACATTCTAGTCAACCTTGGCATTTTTAATTTTGAGCCAAAAAAAAAATTGTAAAATGATATATCTTTTCTTAACTTATATTTCCTTGCTTATTAGTAAAATTGAGTATCTTTTTATTTGTTCCTAGGAAGATAAGATGATTCTATTTGCCTCTATTGAAATTACTACATGGAATTTTCTTTAGCCAGTTTACACAGTAAATGACAATAAGAGATTTTCCTGTGTTTAACTCACATTACATTCAACCTGCCATAAAATAGCATCTTTCTGAAAATCATTAGACTTGGTTTGATAACATTTCCTTTAGGGTTTTTACATTGAAGTTCAAAGGTGAACTCAGCCTGTAATTTAACTTTTTAAAATTGTCCTTGCCTGATCTGTTCTTGTCAAGATCACACACATCTCAAAGCCTGTTTTTCTCTATTCAGAAAGAGCCTGGTAATTTGTTTTTAAGAAGATTTCGAACTGCAGATTCATTTTTTTCCATTGTTTTAGAACCTTTCAGCTTTTCAATAATTGAGTCAGACTTATCACTTCTTTCTTTCCTAGAATGTGTTATTTTTGCCTACTTGTACAATTTTTAATTTTTAGTGTATTAATTTTTTTTGTTTTGTTTTTGTTTTTTGAGACGGAGTCTCAGTCGCCGAGGCGGGAGTGCAGTGGCGCAATCTCGGTCCACTGCAAGCTCCGCCTCCCAGGTTCTCGCCATTCTCCTGCCTTAGCCTCCCGAGTAGCTGGGACTACAGGTGCCCGTCACCATACTCAGCTAATTTTTGTATTTTTAGGAGAGACGGGGTTTCATCTTGTTAGCCTGGATGGTCTCGATCTCCTGACCTTGTGATCCTCCCGTCTCGGCCTCCCAAAGTGCCGGGATTACAGGCGTGAGCCACCATGCCCGGCCTTAAAATTTATATATAGCAAATGTACAGATGGTTTGAGAATTTTGAGAAATGTACAAACCTACATAATCAGCATCCATAAAGATATAGAATATTTAATCTCAGCAAACAGTTCTTCGATGCCACTTTCCAGGGAATCCTGCCCTCTACCTCAGAGAAACATTTTTCTTCTGATTTCTAACCCATAGATTAGTCTTGTTTGTTCTTGAATTTCATATAAATAGACTTATGCCTACTCTTTTCTTTTATGCAGTATGTGGATTCTTTCCCTCAAATATATTCTTTATATTCCTCCATATTGCTTCGTGTGTTAATAGTTTGTTCCTTCTTATTTCTGAGTAGTATTCCATTGTATAAATATTCTACAATTTGTTTATCTATTTTCCTTTAATGGACATTTCCACCATTTCCACTTTGGGCTATTACAAATACTTTCGCTGTGAAAATTTTTGTACAAGTCTGTTTGTGAATCTGTTTTCATTTTTCTTAAATAAAAAGCTAGAGTGGAATTCCTGAGTCATAGAGCAGGTGAATGATAAACTTGGTAAGACATAGCCATACAATTTTCCAAAGTAGTTATACTATTTTACATTTCACTAGCAATGTATGAGATTTCCTGTGTAATACTTTTTTGCCCATATATAGTATTTCATTTTTTAAAATTTTTGCTGTTCAAGTGTGCATGTGGTGATACCTGCTTGTGATTTTACTTTGCATGTCCCTAATGAGTAATATTTAAAGTATCCTTTCATGGGCGTATTTGTCTTTCATATATCTTCTTTTATGAAGTACCTGCTAAAGTCTTTTGCCCATTTTAAAATTTGGTTGTCTTTTTTCTGTTGATTTATGGGTATTTATATCTTATATATATGAGTCCTTTGTTAGAAATGTAAATGACAAATATATTTTTTCCAATTTGTGGATTGTCTTTTTATTCTCTTAATCTTGTCTTTTGATGTACAGAGGTTTTAAATTTTGGTGATATGCAATGTATCAAATTTATTGAGTTAACACTTCTTGTATCCTAAGAAACTTTCGCTTCACCTCAAGGTTGTCAGGATATTCTCCTATGTGTTCTTCTATCAGATTTGTAATATTAGCATTTACACTCAGATTATAACCTATCTCAAATTATTATTATTTGCATGATGTGAGATAGAGAATCAAAGTTCATTTTTTTCTCCTTGGATATCATGTTGTTCCAGAACTATTTGTTGAGAAGACTTTCCTTTTCTTATTGAATTGTCTTGATGTCTTTGATAAAAATCAATTGACCACCCCTATGGAAGCCTGTCTTTGGATGTTTTATTCTGTTCTTTTGATATGTACACTAATAACACATACCAATATGCTTATGCCCATAACATACTCTCTTACTCACTTAGCATCATAGTAAGTCCTCCAATTTTGTTGTTCTGTTTTTATCATTGTCTTAGATATTCTAGGTTATTTTATATTACCATCTAGTGCTATTGAAATTATAATTACTGTCATCATCTACTAGTTTTGGGTCCTCCAATCCTTGAACATGGTATCTCTTCATTATTTAGACCATTTTTTTAAGGAAAATTTTAATTTTCAGTTTAAAGATCTCATGTCTTTTGCTATATTTATTCCAAAGAATATTGAAATATTGATGCTGTAGCAAATGGCATTTTTAAAATTTCATTTATTGTTTTTAGAACATAAAAAATAGAATTCTTATAGTATATTGGCTTGTTATCCTACAATCTTGCTAAGTTCACTTATTAGTTATAGTAGTTCCTTTTTTATTTGAGTTTTTTACATATAAAATCATGTTGTATGCAAATAAAGGCAATTTGACTTCTTTCTTCACTTTTCCTTCCTTTACGTTTTTTTTTTTCCTTATTATAATTCCAAAACCTCTACTGCAATGTTTTTAAGTTAAGTGGTGGTTTAAGTGGTGATTTTTAATTTAAGTGACTTTTTAATTTAAGTGGTGAGAGTGGACGTCTTTGCTTTGTTCCTGATCTTATGAAGTAGACTTCAAATTTTTATCAAGTTGATGTTAGCTGAGGTTTTTTTTCATAGATGTACTTCATTGGATTGAAGAATTTGCCTTGTAGTTCTAGTTTGCTGAAAGTCTGCATCATGAATAAGTGCTGAATTTTATTAAGTACTTTTTTCTACATCTATTTGGAATGCTAACGTTTTTCCTTATTCTGTTAATGTGGTATATTATATTGATAGATTTTAAATGCTAAATCTACCTGCATTCCTGGGATAAATTTCACTTGGTTATAATGCATTATTACTTTTATATATTACTGGATTTGATTTGCTATTATATTATTCAGAATTTTTGCTTCTTTGTTTATGGAGGATATTTGCCTGCAATTTTTTTTGTGATATCTTTGTCAGGATTTGCTAAAAACTATCTCTATGTTTTGAAATAGTTTGCATGAAATTAGTATTATTTCTTTCATGGGAACGAACTCTGCATCTGGAGTTTTCTTTGTGAGAATTTTTTCAAAATTATAAATTCAAATTTAAACATAGATTAGGGACTATTCAGGTTTTTTTTTCTTCTTGTGTCAGTTTTGATAAATTGTGTGTCTCCCAACAATGCTCCATTTAATCTAAACTGTTGAATTTATTGGCATAAAACTATTCTTAGTATTCCTTTGTTCTTTCAATGTCTCTAGAATCTAAATTGATGCCCTCTTTTCATTTTATCTTTTTCTTGATTAGTCTTGCTATAGGTTTATCAACTTTATTAATCTTCACAGAGTCAACTTTTGCTTTTGTTCATATTCCTTATTGTTTTTGTTTTCTATTTTATTTATTTCTACACTAATCTATGTTATTTCCTTTCTCCTTTTAAAGCTTAATTTGTTTTCCTTTTGTAGTTTCTTAATTTGAAAACTGAGATCACAGATTTTAAAACCTTTTTATTTTCTAATGTAAGCTACAAATTTCCTCTAAGCACTGCTTTAGCTGCATCTGATAAATTTTGATATTTTTTGTTTCATTATCATTCAGCTCAAAATATTTTCTAAATTTTTTTGAATTCTTACTTTGCCCATGTTTATTTAGAAGCTCAAGTGTCAGATATTTGGGAGATCAACTCAAGTTTTTACAATTTTAACTTAAGAAAATACTAATGATTTTCATATATCTGGATTTCTATTTTTATCTTTTTAATCGAAATTTGATTTTTAATCTCTATAATCTCTGCTTTATCATCTCTGCACTCTGTTTATTTTCTCTAGATTTTCATCTAGTAGTATTTATTTTATTCCTATGTTATTCATGTGTATTATTACTCATTCCTTCCCTCCTGTGTCTTGATTGGCTTTGCTGGTAAATTATTAATTTTTTATTTTTTCAAAGAAATAATATTCAGCTCTGTTTATACTTTTAAAAAATTTTAAATATAAATTATTTTTTAGTGGCAGTCTTAGGTTCACACCAAAGTTGATCAGAAAGTATAGAGAGTTTCCCTATATCCCTTGTTTCTACTTACATACAACCTGCCTCACTACTAACATCTGGCACCAACATGGACATACCAAAGTGCCTTCAAGAAACCTGGAGGTGGTAGAAACAAAAAGACTCTTGGAAGTTAAATCTCAAAATGAACATACAATGGTTCATAAAACAGACACCTAGGTCAATGTGATTTGACTCAATTGGTTGGATGCTATTGTCTATTGGATGCTACCTCACCTTACCTGTTCCCTTACCTAACCTGCTTCCTTACCATCCCAGCCAAGCTATCTTTCATACCACTCAGCTGAGTTCTTTTTCCCAAAGACATAAATATCCCCCATGTTGCCTAATTCAATAGTCAAATCTCAACTACTTATCATATTCTACTCCTCATAAATATTTTAATATAACTAATGCTCCTACTATCTTGAAACATTTTCTTCTTCTGGTTTTGGGGACAATGTGTGCTGCTGGCTTTTCTCCTATCTCATTGGCTGTCTTCCTCAGTCTTGTTTGCTTTACCCTCTTTCTTATTTCTGCTTCTAAATTGGAGTTGTTTCAGGCTAAATTCATGGGACTTCTGTCTTTGCATTCACTATTCTGAGGGATTGAATCCAATTCAATCCAGTTCAATTCAGGTGGCTTTGAAAACCACTTGTATCCTGATGACTTCCAAATTGTTACCTTTAGTCCCAAACTCTCCTTTACAGAATACCGACTACAGACTATCAAAATCCCTGCTCAAAATCTGCCTTCTGATGTTGATGTCTAACAGGCTTACTAAACTCATCATGTTCAAAACTAAAATTTTGGTTGGTTCTCCTCAAATATTCGTCTCTATTCACCACTCCCCAACTTGGAGTTCATCCTTCAAAATGCATTTTAGATAGCACTATTTCTTACCCCTGTTACTATTTTCTGTTTTGTTCCAGAATACCATTATCTCTTAGCTGACCTTGCAGTCTGTACTATCTTGCTTTCTTATTGCCACTCTGTCTGCCTTTAGTCAATTCTCTGTTTTGTAGCTTAAGTGGTCCTTTTAATATGCAAACCTTAGCATGTCACTCCCCTGTTCAAAACCCTCCAATAATTTGTCATATTAGAATAAAATCCAAAACTCCTTATCATAACCTTATGACCTTATAAGGCCCTTTGTGATCTGGCCCCTAACTGCCTGTTTCACCTCATCTTACCACTGTCCTCCTCACTTGCCCATTGAAAGCCAATCATATTCGTCTTGTATCTGTTTCTTAAACATGTCAAGCATACTTCCATCCCAGGACCTTTGTTCCTGCTCTTTCCACTATCTGAACACTGTTTTCACATCCACTTGCCTTGCTTCCTTACTTCACCCAGGTCTCTATTCAAAGATCATCCCCTTAGAAAGCCCTTTGGTTGGGTGCGGTGGCTCACGCCTATAATCCCAGAACTTTGGGAGGCCAAGGTAGGCGGTAGGCGGATCACGGGGTCAAGAGATGGAGCCCATCCTGGCCAACATGGTGAAACCCTGTCTCTACTAAAAATACAAAAATTAGCTGGGCGTGGTGGCACATGCCTGTAGTCCCAGCTACTTGGGAGGCTGAGGCAGGAGAATCACTCAAACCCGGGAGGCGGAGGTTGCAGTGAGCCGAGATCATACCACTGCACTCCAGCTTGGTGACAGAGCGAGACGCTGTCTAAAAAAAAAAAAAAAGCCCTTCACCGTCCACTCAATCTAAAGTAGCATCCCTCTACCCTTTGTTTATTTTCCTGCTTTATTTTTTTCATAGCACTTCAGTAGTAATTGATATTGTATGATTGATTTACAGACATTTATATTTTGATTACCTTTTCCTCTCATTTGAAATGTAAAATTCATGAGGGCAGGGATTTTATTTGAGACTCTTAGAATTACCATTTTATCACCAATACTTAGGCATTCAATAAATGTTTTTTGATGTTAGGAGAGATTAATATTTTGGCAGTTTGATTTGCCTCCCAGTCCTTCTAAGCCTACTTAATATGAGCTAAGCCCTGAGAAATGGGATCCTTTGTAGTGTCTTAGAAAAATCAAGTTCCTGACCGTCTAAGGAAGACTCAAAATGGTAAGAAATTTACCAAGGACATAGATGGAGAGCTTCTCAGATAGCCACTTTGTCCTAGTGATCCCCTCTGCATTGTTGCATGTTGGTACATGATTTTAGGCCAAACTTCATCATTTATTTTCTCATTCAAAAGAGAGAGTGCAGAAAGGTCTGAATTACTTCATTGGGTCATGGACTCAAGCAGGATTCTATTATGGCACAGCGGTGAAGAACATAGGCCCCAGAGTGAGACTGTCTGGATTTGAATTCTCTACCACTCAGCAGCCATGCAAATGGGGCAAAATATTGAATCTATGTCTTGGTTTTCTCATGTCATTCCTTCTCAGAGAAGGAATAAGAATATTTGCATCATAGTATTATGCTTAGAATACTATATGTAACACTATATATAAACACTCAACACATATTAGCAATAATTAATATTATTATTCTCTTGTTTCTGTTGATCTCTCAAAGATTAAATTATTTTAGTTTTACCACAGAAATAAACTTGAGGATAAAAGTAAAAAACTTTTGAGGTTCATTCTTATTTCTTACTCTGAGTTACTCCATTAATCTAGGAGAATTTGTTAAGCAAAGGAAGATTTGCCATCTCTCTAGGTACAAGCAGGTGGGCAAAGGGTAACCAGAAGATTACAAAATACTCTGCAAATACCAAATGGCAGGAAACATGCCAGAAGTAATTCCTTCTAATATTGCAGCTGGGCTACGACTTATGACTCCCCTGAGATCTCACTGAGTCGATCCCAGCTGATGACTCCACTCCCAAACACTGGTGTTAATGAGAGTCACCAGTGCAATACGGTGACTTTCCTGTCTATGCAGAGTGAGTTCCATGTTCACACCCAGATGAACACCAAGAAACAGGAGGCAGCAGTAGAGTGCTTTAAAAGTACATACTTAATGCAAAATGTCTTTTTTCCCTCTTGTTCAAGTTCCAACATATACTAGCTTTATTAAAGACCTGTTTAAAACAAAACACTAAAGCTCTAAGAATGAACATTTATCATGCACATACCTTGTACCACGCACCTTTCAAAGTGTTTTACATATATTAATTCACTTAATCCTCACAATAACTCCATGAAATGGGTATTATTTTTATCCCGATTTTACAGAAAAAGCTGAGACAGTATCAGAAAGGTCAGGAATATACCCATGGTCACATAGTTGAAGTGATGCAACTGGGATTCAAGCCTAGGCTATCTGGCTCGAGAACCCAGAAGCTTAGGCTCACCACTCTGTTGTCTAGAAAAGCTCCCAAGCATGCTGATTACTAATTTTATAATCACAAATAGACTACCCTTTTATCTGAAAATATCAATTCAATTTCTTATTTAAAAGTTTTTTTAAGTATGAGTGCAAGGTACTGAGCTATGCAGGGGAAATCCATCAAAGCCGTCTAATACTTTACACACAACTGCATGGCTGGGAAAAACCCACCCACATCTATTCTATTGGCTGGTTTCTGTTTGCTGCCTTGTTTTAGACAGTTATCTGACTTCTTTAACAATGTAGTTGTGTTCTTTTGTCTTCCAGTAGAATTATAGAAAGGTTCATTATCTCTCTACTTTGGATCCAAGTGGGTGTTGAAGAGAACAAAAATGGAATAGCCAATCCTCTTTAAGCCTCTTTGCTGTATGTGTAAATTTTATTTTACTTTTTTGAGACAGGGTCTCGCTCTGTCACCCAGGCTGGAATGCAGTGGCATGAACATGCAGCCTCAACCTCCTGGCATCAAGCAATCTTGCCACCTCAGGCTCCAATGTACCTCAGAGGAGAAGTGATATTGAGATATTGAGATAATCTGCGTAATTCACTTACATGATCCATTGGCCAGAATTAGGCAGATTATCTCAATCTCGTCACAAGAGAGGGTGAGAAATCTTAGAACCACATCAAATAACTGTAAGAACTCTCTCTACCACAATGAAATGTATTTGAAAATTGTATATTCTTGATACATTAGTATTTTTCCCACAAAGAAACAGTAACAAGTTTTTTTTTTTTTTTTTTTTTTTTTTTAATTCCCAGTATCCACAAGCACGAACCACCATGCCTGGCTAATTGTTTTTAATGTTTAGTTTTTGTAGAGGCAGAGTCTTACTTTGTTGTCAAGGCTGGTCTCAAACTCCTGGGCTCAGGCAATCTTCCTACCTTGGCCTCCCAAAGCGCTGGGGTTATCAGGCATGAGCCACTGCGGCTGGCCTGAATGGGTAAATTTTAATAGATATTTTCTGGAGTTCAGTTTCAACTGCCAAGTAGAAACAAGGCAAGGGAATATTATTAAAGACACATTTTTGCCTGGAAAGATCCCTACGCAATGCTTACTTCTTATTCCTTTAAGGCTGATCTGGAAGTGGACATTGGAGGCATAACTCCCGTCTTTCATTCTTCTTGAGCCAGAGAGGAATACTTTTGTCGACTTAGTGGCTGTAGTGAGACAAAGGGGACCATGACTCAGGTTGAGACTCCTAGCAGGTGGAGAGACACAGCTAAGTATGTTATGTGTAAAACTTCCTCCCAGCCTTAAATTCGCGATACAACAATTTTATGTGCTTTGAAAATGGAGCAAGGCTACTCTCCTCTGTTTATTTTGGGGCTTGGGTTCACAGATGGTGGGGAGCGGAGCAGCCTGATCTTTAGAAGTGGATGAAACTTGATTGCACTTACAATCTGCATGACTGTAGGAACATCACTTGTTTCTTTGCTTGTAAAACGGGATTCATAATAGATTCTGGCCTGTGAAAATGAGTGATACACTATATATAATACATGACGTACGAAAGGTACTCAGTAAGTTGTAGCTATTAATAACTACAATGCTTGAAAGGTTTTAGGAACCCTATGTTATATTCAATTCATATAGGTACATCCTAAATTATCTTGTTGCTTGAACTTATATTTCCAAAATATTAACAGACTTCTTGGGAAGTGGCTCTTGTTTAGAAAGACAATGAGACTGCCATTGACTTGAGAGGGACATATAGGAAACATCACAGTGGGAGCAAACCTTCAAAACAGAGTAATGCCAACTTCTCACCCCAGGTAGAACATCTTTATATTCCATTAGCATCCTGTATACCAGATTTTTTCAGTTTGTCTTTGAAGTCGCCTCACTTCTCTGTGCATCAGTTTCTTCATCTGTAAAATGAAGACATTCATCTCCAAATTCCCTTCCAGCTAAAACTTCATATTAGTTTATTGATGAGGTGAGAGATGGCATGATTGAGAGACTCTGGATTTAGGAACTATAAATTTTAATTAGAAAAATGCTCCCTATGAGTAAAGTTACTTTCTATTGTCTATTCTAGGTAGTAGGAGAAGGCTGGAAGTCTCAAGAACAGAGTAGTGCTATCTTCATCACAAAGCTTTGTTGCACAACAGAAAGGACAAATTACTTGTGAATTCGAGAAACTAATTGGATTGCAAGGAGCCTCTGGACTAAAATCATGTCCCGACGCTAGGAAAACAGACTCTCTTCAGAAACATAGTTACATGACCACTTTCTATGGCTCATTCATTTCTGTTTTAAAACACAACCATGGAATACATACATTTATTCCTTGAACAATTTTTTCACATTGCTTGGATATAACCTGAATATCGAGTGGCCAAAGGCATCCTCAACTCACACAAGTTGAACAGTATGACATCGTTCATGCTATGGTAAGCCTTGGTTTTAAAAAACTGGAGAAATATTAGTTAGTAACCTGGTCTAAAAAATTTCAAATACGGTACTTTATAAATATAACTTTTAATACTATATTATGTGGGAAATAAGAACAACATCAGTAATGTCCTCTGAGCTCCTTGAAGGTGGAGTGTGTCTTATGCATGCTTATGTCCCCAGCACCTGTCTCATGCAAGGGGATATTTGAATATTGAAAAGAATAGTTAATGTTTGCATCAGGGATATCTGAATTGAAATGTTTCTTGACTTAGTTGAGCACTTTCTCGAGTATTTTACTAACTTTTTTCAAGTCATTATTTTCATGCTGATTATCTCACTCAATCTTTAAAAAAATAAATTCTATGACTTATTTTGAAAACCAGAAGTAATTTTTCAACTCAGAACTGATAGTAAATTAAAAGATCGTCTTCCCTTTAAGACCAGTGATCTCTCTTAAGTTCCAAGTATTAAATATTCCTAGAAAGCCCATGCCTCAGAACAAGACAAATTGCTACTTACTAGCAATATGAGTTGAACAAGTTACTTAACCAGTCCTAGTCTCAATTTTCTGGTTTGTAAATGTCTTTGTTGCTGGTCGATTGTGTTTTTGTCTTAGTCAAGATTAGATATAATGTATACACAGCCTCTAGCTTAATTTCTAGCACATCCTGGGGGAGCCGGGATATTATTGTTGTCATTTTTCTGAAGCTATTTTTCCCCACTGGTAAGATATGACATTTTCTATTGGAAAATAAAAATCTGCTGCTTGTCACTTTATTAAACCTAGACAAGTTATCACGTCCCTTTTGGGCTTAGGTTAAGAAGTAAGATTTCAGAATTATCCCACGAAATTAAAAATGTTTACCCCGCCCCCACCTCACCCAAGGGCAATCACCCTAGGGTTGCTGAGCATCCACTCAGCCTAACCTACTAGGTTAAATAAAAGTTGAGAACAGGGTCCCCACGCAGAGCTAAGTGATTCATGTGCAAACGCCCTCTCTGATTCATAACAAGGGAGCAAATCATCCTGTCATTCCCAGAAGCCTGCAGAGCCAGCCTCATTTGGCTGAGACCGTGGGGGCTCCCAGTTTCCAGGCATAGAGTTTGGCTGCAGTCTGAATGCTTGGTGATGACCAAATTGGTGGGGAATATAGCTGAGCAGCAAGGCTGACGACTTTCTGAGGTACTGTGGGTAATTAGAGATTCATTACAATCCCATAGTTTGTATCATGGCTCGGTGTCAACACAGGGTCACTGCACATGGCAAACTTACGAAGCTGTGTCTAGAAGGATGACGCCAGCCAGGAGAGGCTGGGATAGGGAAGCGGACAGGGATGAGGAGCCAGGGGGGCTGGGACGCAGATACACAGCCAGGGACTGGCGACAGCCCGGATGTGGGGCAGTGGGCCCCGCGGGCTCTGGGGAAGGGAGCAAAACACAGGCAGCTGAACCAGCTTCCCCACCGCCATTCCTGCCATCTCCAATTAACCTTCCAAGCCAAGGGTTCCCAGAGATTGGCATGTCATGGGCCAGTCCAATTTCAAAAAATAATTGGGGCCTGACATAGGGTAGCCAACTTCTTATTTCGCAGAGTAAGGACACTGAAAACAAACAAAACAGTTGCCATCCACTATCACCATCATTTCAGAAGAGAAAGGGGATTTTTACACTAAATAAGGTAAGAAGGACATAATCTCAGGATAAATGACAGTCATGTAAATTTAATTAATTTAGCTCACCAAGTTGTGGTTATTTTTCTCATACCATGAAGACTTACGAAAACTCTCTTGCAGGCTGGCTTTAGGCTTTCCCTCCAGATTTTCCACAATGGCAAGACTCAGGGCACGGTTTTGTGGAGAATATTCATGAGGAGAAAAAGGACACTGCACATTTTCTGAACTTTATGAAGATTGTTTTACGAAGAACTTTATGAAGAAAGATAGCTTCTATCTCTTCTTTATATACTCTTTTCATTCCCTAGTTCAAAAGAGAAGAAAGAAAGAAAAAAAAAAGGAAGGAAAGGAAAAGCTTATCTATCAAATCATTTCATTAGCATGACATTTAAAGTTTTCTACTAAAATGTTCTAACGAATTTAAATGGGATTTTTGATTTTATGTTTCCTCCAGGTGACATAGCAATGATAACATACCTGTAAAATTCTTTTTTTTTTTTTGAGACGGAGTCTCCCTCTGTTGCCCATGCTGGAGTGCAGTGGCGCGATCTCAGCTCACTGCAAGTTCCGCCTCCCGGGTTCAGGCCATTCTCCTGCCTCAGCCTCCCAAGTAGCTGGTGCCCGCCACCATGCCCGGCTAATTTTTTTTTTTTTTGTATTTTTAGTAGAGACGGAGTTTCACCATGTTAGCGAGAATGGTCTTGATCTCCCCACCTCGTGATCTGCCCATCTCGGCCTCCCAAAGTGCTGGGATTACAGGTGTGAGCCACCGCACCCGGCACATACCTGTAAAATTCTTTTATTTGCAAAGGACTTTCACATTTATGACCTTCTTTGATTCACCAAACAAACCCAGTAGATAGTATTATACTATATTACCCATTGTATGGATGAGGAAACTGAGGGTAAGATTTGCCCAAATTCAAACATTCAGTAAATTGTGGAGCTAGGATTCAAACTCATGTTTCCTGGCTCCATAGTCTATAATCTTTCATTACAACACGAATTAAGGGAAAAGAGAGGTACTTTGATATAATTTTGCCATGATCAATCTATTTTATTCTCTGGAACAAGATCTTCACATTTTGGAAAAAAATCTTATAAAGAATCAAAAGTTAAACCTGGATGGCCCTGAAACCGAAAACTCTGTTCTCAGTCCCAAGGCACTCTAATTATGGAGCATGAGTCATCTCCACGCTGATAACATTTAAAGCCGTATTTCATTAGTTCAAGTGGACCACCCTGCAGAGTGGGGTTACACAAGAGAGGAAAACAGCAACATTCAGTTAACAAAACAAAAAAATGCCACTACTTCACCTATAGCTGACTTTGTGTTAGTATTTTCAGATTTTTTTTTTAAAGAACACTTTTGCATATCTTTTTGTTATGTCAAATTAACAAATTTCACTCGATGCTAATTTGTCACATTCAGAGCTGGAAGAAGTGGTGAGTGGGGAGGCTTTGCAGCAAGGAGAATATCTCCTGGGTGAGGAACAGCTGGCATGTGCCCTTCTGTGTGTGACCAGCCTGGCTGCAGGTGGCTTCTGCACTTGCAGAGGCTGAAGGAGTACAAGTGAGGATGCCTCTCACAGGACCTTCAGGCCCTCCCTAGGCATGAGGATGGCTCCTCTCTGCCGCAATCCTCCTCTAGCTGGAGTCCAAGTGCTTGCTGAATTTTGGGCCTGCCTCAGCTTTATTTCCCTTTCAATACTGATGCACAGCAATATCCAGAACTAACAGGAAAAGGAGGAATTAGTTTTTCAGGGAAATAAGGGTCTTGAACTTAGAGGTTAAAATCAGGGATTCTCTTATCTACATCTCTTTAGAACTGTGAAGGGCTTTGTGTTTTGCTTTTACAGAATGGGTAGACCAGACTTCTATGTAGGTAGAAACTAACAGCTTCTAAAAGCAAATAAAATTCTAAAATTACTTGAAAATGAAAATAATTACATAAATTAGAGCTTTATGTACTCATCTGTAAGTTTGTCTCATTAGCCTGATTAATGGAGCCAAGATATGATCCCAATTAGCTCCCAACTCTAAGATTAGAAAAGATCCTTAATGAATACTCAAATAAGTTTTGTATCTAAGTTAATAGAATTGGACCAGTGTTAATTTTCTGGTTTTGACATTCTACTATGGTTGTGCACAATATCATTGGTGGAAGCTGGGTGAAGGTTATTTGGAATCTATACTGTTTTTCCAACTTCTTTGGAGTTCTCAAATTATTTCAAAACCAAAGCGTTTTCTTGTTGAAACTCTTCACGTAGCTTTCTCCTGACAAGCTAAGAGGTCCCCTGAAAGCAAAAAAAAATTAGTGGATAGGTGATGTATCACCTGTCCATAGCCTCAGAATGCTGAGGGGTTTTGTGGTCTAGATAGTTCAAAACAATAATTTAAAAAACGTATTTGCTTCATACTTACCATACATTTCATGAATAATTATTTTTCTCATGTATTAGCAGGCCAAAGGGCCTTCACTTTGACCTTATGAAAGGCACTTTTCTATTTAAGGAAATTCTATAAAAGAAGCTTTGGGGAATTGATAATAATGACCATCCACTGTGGAAGACAGCCGGCCTATGAACTTCATATATGTTATCTTTTTTAATTCTCACAATAATCCTGCAAGGTAGTTATTATTGTTCTCCTTTTGCAGTCAAGAGAACTGGAGACACAAAAAAGCTAAGTGAATTATGCAAAGTCATCCAGCTATAAGTGACTTTCTTCAGAGGAAGTTCTTGGAATTCCTGTGCCACCATAAAAGTTACTCATCTGCTGGATTTTTTATGAGAAGGTGTATATTTTCTAATTTATTCAGATATTCTTTGGCATATATCCTGCTTTGCTGTGCATGTTTATTCTACTGTAAATTTATTCATTCAATCATTCAATGATTGACTAACTCATTCAACAAATATTTATGGAATGCCTCATGTGTACCAGACACTGTGAACTGCAACACTGAACAAAACAGAGTCATGTCCCCTCCCTCAAGAAGGTCAACAAGTAAATACATAAATATTTTTAAAGCAATAAGCCAGTTGCAGAAAAATGAAGAAGATGAGGGAGAATGGAGGATTAAGTGGAAGTGAGGTGTGGAATAAGTGTGCTATTTTAGGTAAGGGGTCCAGGGATGGCTTTTCTGAGGAGACAACATTTGGGCAGAGACCTGATGAAGGTAGGAGAAATGCCACAGGGGGAAAGAGGGCAGCAAGTGTGCAGGCCTTCAAGGGAGAAGAAGGAGATGCCCAGTGGGGTTGTAGTTCTGTGAGGGAGGAGTGTGGTAGGAGGTAGATGGGAGAGGTAGCCAGGGGCTAGATCACTGCAGGGTTTTGTAGCCTGTGGTGAGAATTTGGGTTTTATTTTAATTGTGATGGGAAACCACTAGAAAAAAAGACGGGGTAAAATTTACATTTGAAAAGAATCACTCTGGCTGCTGCCTGGGGAACCATGTATAAGGGGGCCAGGGTGGCAGCAAGGATACCACTGTGGGCCAGGCAAGGGATGTGGTGGCTTAGATGAGGGTAAGAGTTTTCTTCTAACCCTGACCTAAAATCTATGACTTCCTGACAATAAATTTAATATTGAATGCCTTTCAGCTTAACAATGTAGGGATCCCAACCTGCCAAAGCTGTGGGCACAGAACAAATAACACATTTTGCATTCTGAGTGTCTCTGGGAAAGGAAGAAAAAATGACAGGCAGAAGGGAACAAAGGGTGTGTATGTGTTTTGCCATTGTCTCTAAAAGTGGATAATGTGGATTCAATTGCCCTCCTCCTTTCAACTTTCATAGTGCTTAATTCTGCCCCACTAATTTTTACATAATCACATGTGGCTTTTCTGTGCAACTTCCCTTTAAGGAAATGCATCTTTTCTTTTTTTTATTCAAAAATACTAGCAGTTCCTAAAGGGCAGAGACTGTGTGGATATAGTGCTTGTATTAAATGACTGGAACTTTACAGTAAGATAGTTGATGTTAAAATGTATATTTTAAAAATGATTAATATTTAAGTAATTTAATAAATGCATTTAAATTGTCCAGTTATTTAGTAAAGTTGAGGGTTGGAAAATATCTTGGCCTTATTGGATGTCTCTTGGCTCTAATGCATCCTTTCTGAGGATGTTCAATGGACCACTTTTCCACAGGATGTTAATAGGTGCTATTTGAAAACAGGTTTTTGTGGTCAAATAGTTTGGGGAGTCTGAGTGAAATAAAATTACATAGGTTTCTCCACTGTAGGACTTCTCAGTGGCTTTACTATGCTAATGTCTATTGTAAATGTGCAAGAAGTGACATAATTTGTAATCCTTCCCTAAAATCTCTGACCATGAAACTTCTTTCTCATTGAACTTTTTTAGAAAGCATCTCCTGAAACTAGAGTTATGAAAACACATACTTTGCAAAAGGATTTCAGTGGAAATCATGGTAGGTAACAAAGTGGGCAAACTTTTCTTCTGATTCTGTTATAAATAAAAACCAAGGCTTATAGCAAGGAAGAATAATTAGCAAAGGCTTGAATTGTCTTTTTCAAACTGATCATCAGAAAGACAATATTTAAATATACCTTTTAATCTTGATTTAGCAAAATGCTGACTGAGCTTATCATCTGGTGTGAAGGATAGAATTCGCTCGGTTCAGGCCAGGTGAGGTGGCTCACACCTGTAATCTCAGCACTTTGGGAGGCCAAGGTGGGCGGATCACGAGGTCAGGAGATCAAGACCATCCTGGCTAATATGGTGTAATCCTGTCTCTACTAAAAATACAAAAAATTAGCTGGGCGTGGTGGTGGGCACCTGTAGTCTCAGCTACTCGGGAGGCTGAGGCAGGAGAATGGCATGAACCTGGAAGGCGGAGCTTGCAGTGAGCCTAGATGGAGTCACTGCACTCCAGCCTGGGCGACGGAGCGAGACTCCATCTCAAAAAAAAAAAAAAAAAAAAAAAAAGAGAGAAAAAGAAAAAAAAATTCACTTGGTTCAAAGTTTTATTTTAGAATCTATTGTTAACTGGTCAATTAATTTGTTGGAGATGTAGCAAAGGGATTGGTTCATTTACCAAATTTTTTTTCATCTATGAAATTTAAAGGCTATGATGGACACAATCCTTCCTGGAAGGTAAAAAGCTATACCAGTTTGCTGTTGGAAATGATTTCTGACAATTCACAGTTGTGGTCACTATAGCACTTTATTTTTCACAATTTCAGTTGGACTTGGAAATATCTAACCCTCTCCAGTTTTGCTTGCCTTTCACGATCATGTGACCAGGAAGCGGCAGTAAGCAGACTACTGTTAAGATGGGACTGCAGTGATTTAGGCATGGGGGCTCTTGAAATTAATCCATAAGTATTATTCTGGGCATAGTGAAACATCCAAGCCTATAGCAGTCATGATATGATGTGTGGTTAAAAAGTCAAAAGCAATGGAAACAGAACATTTAGAGACTAATTTGGTGCTAAACAGGATGGTACTGACCACGTTATAACAGAAAGAGCTATGTGTTATAACCCAGTGGTTATAACTGAGAGAACATGGAAGTTATAACTGGAAGAAAGATGGGCACCTTTCTTCCATTAGCATTTGTCAGAACCTGGTTGAAAATTACATATGAATAACAGGCATACTTTAAAAGACTATATCCTGAAAGAACTCAGGAAATCTTATGAAAGAGGGTATTATACCTCAAGGAACTAGAAGGCAAAAGTACTTTATGTTACAATGAATCTTCTATGCCAGATACAGATTTCCCCCCCAATTCAGCTCTTCAACTAAGAGATAAGATCTTAAGAATTGTGGCTCAGTGTTTGGCCTTTATTCAGCTAATTTTAATGTGTATTATTTAGAGAATATTAACTGAGCATAATTGGTGATTACACCTGGAACTTATAATCTCTTGTAATACATTAGCAATATAATATGATTAATTTTTTTCTTTTGGTATAAGCTGCTTTATGGATCTCAGGCAATGAAACACGTGCGGGAAGCAAAGTGCTCTCTCAAGAAGGAACTAGTTGATACCTGCTCCATTTTGGTTGGAGAGACCAAGGTGCCAAGAGGCAGAGGCCATGGAAGCCCTTCCTAAGATAGATTCCTGGCTTTGAGATCTTGGGTGTAATTCATTATGTTGAATTACAATACATTGGTTTTGTCATCATTTTGCAAGACCTGTTGTATTAATAGCACCACCTCCTTTGATATGCCTTTCTGAGTTCCCACTCTGGGGAAGTCCAACATTCTTAATGTAGTACCTAAGACCTTCTGCCTACCACTTCAGCCTGGGCTTCCTTTGGCTACTCCAATATGTCTTGCCTCACCTTTTGCTCCCAACTTTTGGTTTTCATATATACTATTAACTTGACTGTAAAAAATATTCAACTCTCCATTCCCTACTTCCTCTTTGTGCCTCTCTTCCTTTCCTCCAGGCCTTCCTTGGGGGCCTTCCCTGACACCCCTTGCCCCCCCTCAATTTTTTTTCCATTTCTCACCTACCTGATGCACATGCTAACATGCACATACACACATACACACACACACACACACACACACACACACACACACACACGCACATTAATAAGTACTTCTCTCAGCAAGACATTATTGTTTATCCTCCCCATCAACTCCAAAGCTCCTTAAAGTAGATGCCTCAACTCCCTTCTTCATTGTTGCATGCCTTGTATCTATCGCAGCACTAGGAAATAATTGCTCAATTAAGTAATGACCTCTCAGCTGAAACTCTAGAAGCCAGAAGAGATTTGGGGCCTATATTCAATATTCTTAAAGAAATAAACTTTCAACCAAGAATTTCATATCCAGCCAAACCTAGCTTCCTATGTGAAGAACCAATAAGATGCTTCTCAGATAAGCAAACGTTGAGGGATTTTGTTACCACCAGACATGCCTTACAAGAGATCTTGAAAGGAGCACTAAAGATAGAAAAAAAAGACCACTACCAGCTAATACATAAACACACTTAAACACACAGGACCAGTGTCGCTATAAAGCAAACACACTACCAAACCAACATAATAACCAACTAACAGCACAGTGAAAGGATCAAGTCCACTCATATCAATATCCACCTTGAACATAAATGGGCTAAATGCCCCATTTAAAAGACACAGAGTGACAAGTTGGATAAAAAAGCAAGGCCCAATGGTATGCTGTATTCAAGAGACCGATCTCACACATGACACCCATAGGCTCAAAATAACAGAATGCAGGAGAATCTACCAAGAAAATGGAATACAGAAAAAAAGCAAGAGTTGTAATCCTAATTTCAGACAAAACAGACTTCAAAGCAACAAAGATCAAAAAAGATAAAGAAAGACATTATATAATGGTGAAGGGTTCAATTCAATTAGAAGACCTACTTATTCTAAATACATATGCACACAACACAGGAGCACCCAGATTCATTAAACAAGTTCTTAGAGACCTTCAAAGAGACTTAGACTTCCACATGATAATAGTGGGAGAACTGAACACACCATTGACAATATTAGACAGATTATCAAGACAGAAAATTAACAAACATATTCAGAATCTGAGTAGCACTGGATCAAAGGGACCTATAGATATCTACAGAACCCTCCATCCAAAAACAACAGAATATAAATTATTCTCATCACCACATGGCACATACTATGAACTTTAATCACAAAATTGGAAGTAAAACATTCCTCAGCAAATGCAAAATAACTGAAATCATAACAAAAAATCTCTTGGACCACAGCACAATCAAATTAGAAATCAAGACTAAGAAATTCACTCAAAACCATACAATTACATGGAAATTAAATAACCAGCTTCTGAATGAATTTGGGGTATATAATGAAATAAGTCAGAAATAAAAAAGTTTTTTGAAACTAATGAAAACAAAGATACAAGATTCCAGAATCTCTGGGACACAGCTAAGGTAGTGTTAAGAGGGAAATTCATAGTACTAAATGCCCACATAAAAAAGTTAGAAAGATCTCAAATTAACAACCTAATGTCACAACTAACAAAACTAGAAAAACAAGAGCAAACATATCCCAAAGCTAGCAGAAGACAAGAAATAACCAAAATCAGAGCTGAACTGAGGGAGATAGAGACACCAAAAAACCATTCAAAATATCAATGAATCCAGTTTGAAAAAATTTTTTCCAATTTGAAAAAAATTAATAAGATAGACCACTAGGTAGACTAATAAAGAAGAAAAAAGAGAAGATTCAAATAAATACAATCAGAAATGACAAAGGGGATATTACCACTGACCCCACAGAGTTATAAACAGCTATCAGAGAATAGTATGAACACCTCTGTGCACATAAACTAGAAAATACAGAATAAATGAATAACGTCCTGGACACATACACCCTCCCAAGACTGAACCAGGAAGAAACAATTCCTGAACAGACTAATAATAAGTTCTGAAAGCAAGGCAGTAATAAATAGCCTACAACCAAAAAAAATCTGAGAAGCCCACGACTAGATGGATTCATAACTAAATTCTACCAGATGTACAAAGAAGAACTGGTACCATTTTTATAGAAACTATGCCAAAAACTTGAGGAGGAGTGACTCCACCATAATTCATTCTATGATGCCCGTATCATCCTGATACCAAAACCTGGCAGAGACACATACAAAAAGAAAACAGGCCAATATTTTTAATGAACATCAATGTAAAAAATCCTCAACAAAATACTGGTAACTACATCCAGCAGCACATCGAAAACTTATCCACCACAATCAAGTAGGTTTTATCCCTGGGATGTAAGGTTGGTTCAACATAAATCAATAAATGTGATTAATCACATAAACAGAACTAAAGACAACAACCACATGATTATCTCAAGAGATGCAGAAAAGGCTTTCAATATAATTCAACACTACTTCACATGAAAAACTCTAAATAAATTAGGTGTTGATTAAGATCCATCTACAAAAAACCCACAGCCAATATGATATTGAATGGGCAAAAGCTGGAAGCATTCCTCTTGAAAACAGGTACAAGACAAGGATTCCTTCTCTCACCACTCCTATTCAACATAGTACTGGAAGTCATGGCCAAGACCATCAGGCAAGAGAAAGAATTTAAGGGCATCCAAATAGGAAGAGAGGAAGTTAAACTATCTCTGTTTGCACACAACATGATTCTATATATAGAAAACCTCATAGACTTAGCCTGCAAGCTCCTTAGGCTGATAAACAACTTCAGCAAAGTCTCAGGATACAAAATCAATGTGCAGAAATCACAAGCATTCCTATACACCAACAACAAACAAGCAGAGAGCCAAATCAGAATGCAATCCCATTGAGAAATGCCACAGGAAGAATAAAATACCTAGGAATACAGCTAACCATGGAGGTGAAAGATCTCTACAATGAGAACTATAAACCACTGCTCAAAGAAATCAGAGGTGATACTAACAAGTGGAAAAACATTTCATGCTCATGGATAGGAAGAATCAGTATCATTAAAATGGCCATACTGCCCAAAGCAATTTATAGATTCAATGCTATTCCTATTAAAGTACCATTTATATTCTTCAAAGAACTAGAGAAAACTTTCTAAAAATTCATATGGAAAACCAAAAAAGAGCCCAAATAGCCAAGGCAACCCTAAACAAAAAGAACAAAGCTGGAGGCATCATACTACCTGACTTCAAACTATACTACAAAGCTACAGTAACCAAAACAGCAAGGTATTAGTACAAAAACAGGCACATACACCAATGGAACAGAACAGAGAATGCAGAAATAAGACTGCACACCTACAGCTATCTGATCTTCAACACACCTGACAAAAACAAGCAATGGGGGAAGGATTACCTATTTAATAAATGATGCTGGGATAACTGACTAGCCATATGCAGAATATTAAATCTGGACCTCTTCCTTCTACCATGCACAAAAATTAACTCAAGGTGGACTAAAGACTGAAATGTAAAACCAAATACTATAAAAACCCTTGAAGACAACCTAGGCATACCATTCTAGACATAGGAACAAACAAAGATTTCATGATGAAGACCCAAAAAGCAATTGCAACAAAAGCAAAAATTGACAGACAAAATCTAATTAAATTTAACAGTTTCTGCTCAGCAAAGAAAACTATCAATAGAGTGAATAGACAACCTACAGAGTGGAAGGAAATTTTTGCAACTATACATCTCACAATTTCTAATATTCAGGATCTAGAAGGAATTTAAACAAATTTACAAGAAAAAAACCAAACAACCCCATTGAAAAGTGGGCAAAGGATATGAACAAGACACTTCTCAAAAGAAGACACACACGCAGCCAACAAATACATGAAAAAAAAAAAGCTCAATGTCACTGATCATTAGAGATATGAAAGTCAAAACTGCAATGAGATATTATCTCATGCTAATCAGAATGGCTATTATTAAGAAGTCAAAAAATAACAGATGCTGGCTAGGTTGCAGACAAAAAGGAATGCTTATACACTGTTGGTGGGAATGTAAACAAATTCAACTATTGTGGAGGACCATGTCACGATTCCTCAAAGAATGTGAAACAGAAATACCATTTGATCCAGCAATCCCATTACTGAGTATATATCCAATGAAATAAAAATCATTCTATTGTAAAGACACATGCACACATATGTTCATTATACCACTATTCACAATTGCAAAGACATGAAATCAACCTAAATGCTCATTAATGCTAGACTGGATAAAGAAAATGTGGTACATAAACACCATGGAATACTACGCAGCCACAAAAACAATGAGATAATATCCTTTGCAGGAACATGGATGCAGCTGGAGGCCATTATCTTTAGCAAACTCATGCAGAAACAGAACATCAAATACCACATACTCTCACTTAGATGTGGGAGCTGATGGCCGAGTAGAAACAGCACATGTCTGCAGCTCCCACCGAAAGAAATGCAAAAGGTGAGTGATTTCTGCATTTCCAACTGATTCTTTCTTTGGGACTGACTAGGTGGTTTGTGCAACCCATGGAGAGCAAGGAAAGGGTGACGGTTAATTTGAGAGCTGGATGGGGCAAAGGGACCTCCCT
Organism: Macaca mulatta; assembly: GCF_049350105.2. Taxonomy (NCBI): domain Eukaryota; kingdom Metazoa; phylum Chordata; class Mammalia; order Primates; family Cercopithecidae; genus Macaca; species Macaca mulatta. The sequence goes on along the minus strand of NC_133407.1, from coordinate 94,412,836 downwards.
CCCCCAGCCAAGGGAAACAGTGAGGGATTATGCTACTCACCTGGGGCACTACGCTTTTCCCGTGGATTTTTGCAACCTGTGGATCAGGGGGCTCCCTTGTGAGCCTACACCACCAGGGCCTTGGGGTCCCAAGCACAAAACTGGGCAGACCCGTGGCAGCCGCTCCACTCGGCGACTCCAGTTTGGGCAGACACTGAGCATAATCCGATGGCTCCTGAAACTCCAGAGAGGCAGGAGACCCATCCACTTCTGTGGAAAGGGGGCTGAAGCCAGGCAGGCAAGCAGCCTTGCTCAGTAGGTCTCACTCCCATGGATCCCTGCAAGCTAAGACTCGCTGGTTTGCAATCCCTGCTGGCCAGCACAGCACCCTGGAGTCTGCCTAAGATGACCAGGTCCCTGCGGGGAGGGGCAACCACCATTACTGCAGCTCTAGTCGGTGGTTTTTCCCCGCCAGTGCTTGGGAGGCGGGGTGGTTTGGACTGGGCGGTATTCCCCACAGTGCAGTACAGCAGCTGTGGCAGATTGTAGCCAGACTGCTTCTCTAGGTGGGACTGGGATCCACTCCTCTTCACTGGGCACGGCATCCCTACAGGAATTCCAGCAACTCCAGCCAGGGATTTATAGACAGAACTCTCATCTCCCTGGGGGTGGAGGCGGCCATGGTCTCAGGTTCTGTGGACTTAATCTTTCCTGACTGCTGGCTCTGAAGAGTCCAGGCAGTCTGCAAGAGGGGGATTCCCCAAGTACAGTGCACCAGCTCCACTAAGGGGCAGCCAGACTACTTCCTTAAGGGAGTCCCTGATCCTGTGCCTCCTGACTAGGTGAGACCTCCCAACAAGGGTCATCAGACACCTCATATAGGAGAGTTCCAGCTGGCATTAGGTTGGTGCCCCTTTGGGACAAAGCCTCCAGAGGAAAGAGCAGGCAGCAATCTTTGCTGTTCTGCAGCCTCCACTGATGATACGCAGGCAAACAGGGTCTGGAGTGGATCCCCAGAAAACTACAGCAGACCTGCAAAAGAGGGTCCTGATGGTTAGAAGAAAAACAAACAAAAAGAAAGTGACATCATCATCAACAAAAAAGACCACACAAAAACCCCATCCAAAGGTCAACAGCCTCAAAGATCAAAGGTAGATAAATCCATGAAGATGAGGAAAAATCGGTGCAAAAAACACTGAAAATTCCAAAAACCAGAATGCCTCTGCTCCTCCAAATGATTGCAATACCTCCCAGCAAGAGCACAGAACTGGGCTGAAGCTGAGACGGATGAACTGACAGAAGTAGACTTCGGAAAGTGGTTACTAGTGAACTTGACTGAGCTAAAGAATTATGTTCTGTCCCAGTGCAAAGAAGCTAAGAACCATGATAAAAGATTACTGGAGTTGTTAACTAGAATAACCAGTTTAGAGAGGAAGATAAATGACCTGATGGAGCTGAAAAACACAGCACGAGAACTTCATGATGCAAACACAAGTATCAATAGCCAAATTGACCGAGCAGAAGAAAGAATATCAGAGCTTAAGACTATCTTGTTGAAATAAGGCAGGCAGACAAGATTAGAGAAAAGAGAATGAAAAAAAAAAATGAACAAAACTTCTAAGAACTATGGGATTATGTAAAAAGACTGAACCTATGACTGATTGGAGTACCTGAAAGAGAAGGGGAGAATGGAACTAGATTGGAAAAACACTTCAGGATATCATCCAGAACTTCCCCAACCTAGCAAGACAGGCCAACATTCAGATTCAGGAAATCCAGAGAAACCCAATAAGATACTCCATGAGAAGATCAACCCAAGACACATACTCATCAGATTCTCCAAGGTTGAAATGAAGGGATAAATGTTAAGGGCATCCAGAGAGAAAGGCCAGATCACCTGCAAAAGGAAGCCCATTAGACTAACAGTGAACCTCTCCGTGGAAGCCCTATGAGCCAGAAGAAATGGGGTGCCAATATTCAACCTTCTTAAAGAAAAGAATTTCCAACCCAGAATTTCATATCTGGCCAAACTAAGCTTCATAAATGAACTAGAAATAAAATCCTTTTCAGACAAGCAAATGCTGAGGGATTCTGTCACCACCAGGTCACCTTGCAAGAGTTCCTGAAGGAAGCCCTAAACATGGAAAGGAAAAACAATTACCAGTCACTACAAAAACACACTGAAGTACACAGATCAATGACACTGTAAAGCAACTACATTAACAAGTCTGCAAAATTAGCCAATCAGCATTATGATGACAGGATCAAATTCAGTCATAAGAATAGTAACCTTAAATGTAAATGGGCTACATGCCCCCATTAAAGGACACAGAATGGCAAACTGGATAAAAAGACAAGACCCATTGGTGTGCCATATTGAAGAGACACATCTTATGTGCAAAGACACCCATAGGCCCAAAATAAAGTTCTGGAGGCAAATTTACCAATCAAATGGAAAGAAGAAAAAAGCATGGGTTGCAATCCTAGTTTCCTGACAAAATAGACATTAAACCAGCAAAGATTAAAAAAAGAAAAAAAGACAAGGGCAAAAAGACGAGGGCATTACATAATGGTTAAGGGTTCAATTCAACATGAAGAGCCAACTATCCTAAATACATATGCACCCAATACAGGATGACCCAGATTCATAAAATAAAAGTTCCCAAAGACCCACAAAGGGACTTAGACCCCCACAAAATAATAATGAGAGACTTTAATACCCTACCATCAGTATTAGACAGATCATTGAGACAGAAAATTAACAATGCTATTTGGGACCCAAACTCAGCTCTGGACCAAGTGGACTTGATAGATATCTACAGAACTCTCCACTCATAAACAACATAATATACATTTTTTCTTAGAGCCACATGGCACTTACTCTAAAATTTTATCACATAATTGGAAGTAAAACACTCCTTAGCAAATGCAAAAGAACTGAAATCATAACAGTATCTCAGACCACAGTGTAATCAAATTAGAACTCAAGATTAAGAAACCCACTCAAAACCACACAACTACATGGAAATTGAACAATCCGCTCCTGAATTACTTCTGGGTAAATAATGAAACTAAGGCAGAAATAAAGAAGTTCTTCGAAACTAATGAGAACAAAGAGACAATGTACCAGAATTTCTGGGATGCAGTTAAAGCAGTGTTAAGAGGAGAAATTTATAGCACTAAATGCTCACACTGAAAAGCGAGAGAGATCTCAAATCAACACCCTAATATCACAACTGAAAGAACTAGAGAACCAAGAGCAAACAAACCCAGAGCTAGCAGGAGACAAGAAATAACAAAGCTCAGAGTGGAAATGAAGGAGGTAGAGAGATAAAAAAAAAAAAAAAAAAAAAAAAAACCCTCCAAAAAAATCAATGAATGAATCTAGGGGCTGATTTTTTGGGGAAAAAAAAATCAGTAAAATAAACTACTAGCTTAACTAATAAAGAAAAAAAGAGAGCAGATTCAAATAAACACAATCAAAAATGATGAGGGGGATACCTTCACTGACTCCACAGAAATATAAACCACCACCAAAGAATACTATAAACACTTCTTTGCAAATAAACTGAAAAATCTAGAAGAAATGGATAAATTCCTGAATACATACACCCTCCCAAGACTGAACCAGGAAGAATGTGAATCTCTGAATAGATCAATAATGAGTTCTGAAATTGAGGCAGTGATCAGTAGCTTACCAACCAAAAAAAAAAAAATCCCAGGACCAGTTGGATTTACAGCTGAATTCTACCAGAGGTACAAAGAGGGGCTGATACCATTTCTTCTGAAACTATTCCAAATAATTGAAAAAGAGGTACTCCTCCCTAACTCATTTTATGAGGCCAGCACCATCCTGATACCAAAACCTGGCAGAGATACAACCAAAAAAGAAAAATTCAGGCCAATATCCCTGATGAACATTGATGCAAAAATCCTCAATAAAATACTGGCAAATGGACTCCAGCAGCACACTGAAAAACTTATCCACCATGACCAAGTTGGCTTCATCCCCAGGATGCAACGCTGCTTCAATATATGCAAATCAATAAACATAATTCATTCCCAAAGCAATTTATAGATTCAATGTTAGTCCCATAAAACTGCCATTGACATTCTTCACAGAATTAGAAAAAACTATTTTAAAATTCATATGGAACCAAAAATGAGTTCACATAGCCAGGACAATCCTAAGCAAAAATAGCAAAGCTGGAGGCATCATACTACCTAACTCTGAACTATACTATAAGGCTAGAGTAACCAAAACAGCATAGCACTGGTACAAAAACAGGCTCATAGACCAATGGAACAGAATTGAGAACTCAGAAATAAAACTGCACATCTACAACCATCTGATCTTTGACAAACCTGACAAAAACAAGCAATGGGGAAATTATTCCCTATTTAACAAATGGTGCTGGGAGAACTGGCTAGCCATATGCAGAAAATCGAAACTGGACCCCTTCCTTATGCCTTATACAAAATTAACTTAAGATAGATTGAAGACTTAAATGCAAAACCCAAAACTATTAAAACCCTAAAAGAAAATTTAGGCAGTATCATCCAGGACATAGGCATGGGCAATGATTTTATGATGAAATCACCAAAAGCAATTGCAACAAAAGCAAAAATTGACAAATAGGATCTAATTAAACTAAAGAGCTTCTACAGAGCAAAAGAAACTATCACCAGATTGAACAGACAACCTACAGAATTGGAGAAAATTTTTGCAATCTATCCATCTGACAAAGGTCTAATATCTAGAATCTACAAGGAACTTAAGAAAAATTACAAGAAAAAAAACAACCCCGTTAAAAAGTGGACAAAGGACATAACAGACATTTCTCAAAAAAAGACATACATGCAACCAAAAGATATATGAAAAAAAGCTCAACATCAGTGTATTAGAGAAATGCAAATCAAAACCACAATGAGATATCATCTCTCATGCCAGTCAGAATGGCAATTATTAAAAAGTCAAGAACCAACAGATGCTGGTGAATTTGCGGAGAAATAGCAATGCTTTTACACTGTTGGTGGGAATGTAAATTAGTTCAACTGTTGTGGAAGACAGCGTGGCAATGTCTCAAAGATTTAGAACCGGAAATACCATTTGGCCCAGCAAATCCCATTACTCCTATTACTGGGCACATGCCCAAAGAAATATAAATCATTCTGTTACAGAGATACATGCACACATATGTTCACTGCAGCACTATTCCGCAAAGACATGGAATCAACCCAAATACCCATCAATGATAGACTTGATAAAGAAAATGTGGTACATATACACCATGGGATACTATGCAGCCATAAAAAGGAATGAGATCATTTCCTTTGCAGGCACACGGATGAAGTTGGAAGCCATTATCCTCAGCAAAGTAACGCAGGAACAGAAAACCAAACACTGCACGTTCTCACTTATAAGTGGGAGCTGAACAATGAGAACACATGGACGCAGGGAGGGGAATGACACACACTGAGACCTATTGGGGGAGGAGGGCAAAGTGAGGGGAGAGCATTAGGAAAAACAGCTAATGCATGCTGGGCTTAATACCTAGGTGATGAGTCAATAGGTCCAGCAAACCACCATGGCACACATTTACCTATGTAACAAACCTGCACAACCTGTACTCCAGAATTTAAAAAAAAAAAAAAAAAGTGGGAGCTAAATGATGGAAACACATGGACACATAGAGGGAAACAACATACACTTAGGGCCTACTTGAGGGGGGAGGGTGGGAAGAGGGAGAGGATCAGGAAAATTAACTAATGGGTAGTAGGCTTAATACCTGGGTGATGAAATAATCTGTACAACAAACCCCCATGACACAAGTTTACCTATATAACAAACCTGCACATGTACCCCTGATTTGTGCAACAATACCCAATGAATGAGGAATAGACTTTTAGTGACAATTGAAAAGGCAATAAACTTAAGGTGTGAAGATATACAGAGAAAATATTTCATAGGATATTCATGTTAAAACATTTCTGTTTTTTCTAGTTTGGGATTTTTAGGAACTTAAGAGATACCCTTTATAAATAGGTGAGGGTTTCACATACATATTTAGCATTTTAGCACAGTGTAACTGTCATTCCAAGGGTAGATGAGAATTGTTATCACTGATTATATTATAATACATTTGAATGTTTTCCTGTGCTGGACAGACATATTTAAATATATATTGGCTGGAGATCGCATTGACAACAAACTGTAATTTTTAAAGGACTATAAACCTTTTTGAATGCTCTGGCAAAGTATCGACCAACTTGACCATCTTAATTTGATCAGGCTGGGAGTAAACTAGAATGATATTTTTTGTGTGTATCATTGTCCAGTTCTTCCTGAATGAGACTTTTTTTTTTTTTAACCCACCTCACTTCTCCCTCTGCAGAGTTGTCACCCCTGGACATTGCTCTCCTATCCAGCAGGACGGTGTTGCCTTTGGTGATTAAAGAGGGCATGGTCATGGACATATGACCTGTGCAATCACAGGGCCTCTCACTCAGAAGAGCCTGAATCGCTCTTGTCACTGTTTTAAAGTTCGTAATAATTTATCTTAGAACTCGTGTTTTGTAAATTAAGTCCAATGGGGCAGTGGAGCATAGACTTGAATAGAGGAAATACACACAATGTGTGCAGTCGTCGCTGGCCTTCTCATTTGCATAGAGTAGTCATGGTGCCCTCCTGGACATGTTGCAGGGAATTCTCATGGGCTTGCGACGTGAGGAAGTTCAGTGAGACTCAAAGTGAGTACAGAACTTGCTTCTAATGCAAAGCAATGCCATTTTAAGAACCACAAAAGACCAAGTAATCCATCAAGTCTTTTTTCACTTGTGTTACTTCCCTGTATTAGCTACCCACTTATGCTGAAAACGATGACATGGAAAAAAAGGGAAAGATAGGGTAACTCATAGTTTCTTTTCCTTTCAGCCCTTACTTGCTTATCAATAAGATAAGGGTATTACTAGCATGTGCAAGTGTCAAAAAGTAAAATAAAAACAACTGAGTTAGTTCGTGCAATGTTTCCACTATTCTGGCAAGAATAAAATACATATGCATGTATGAACTATGAAAAACAAATTGTGTAATTTCAATGATACTACATTTAAGTTAAATGCTCCTTGATAAAATTGGCATGACGAACAGAAAAATTCATGCAAATAAGGTAAATTTTTAATTTTATCCTTTACTTAGAAAGACATTAAATAGCAAATAAAAACACCATGACAAGTTGAGAGACCACAGAAAAGAGGACAAAATTTTATGTGAATGCCTTAAATGACACATATTTTTTTTTTTTTTGCTTTTTACGCAAGGGGCCCCACATTTTCATTTTGTACTGAGTCTTGCAAATATGCAGCTAACTCTGACCACTGGGTCACTGCTGGCAGCCACTGGGGCAGCTAGAGCCTCTAATCTACACTCACCTTTCCGGGCCCTCCTTCCTAGAGAGAAATCACTGGCAGGGGGCTGCTTATATTTGCTGAACTCACATGGATGGGGAGGGAGAGTTTAGCTTATTCAGGGAGTCCAGGTGTATCCAGTGCAGCAGTTAAAAAATTTCCAAACACTCTGCTATTTAGCAAGTAGAACTACTAGTCATTACACTGACGCTTTGCATGAAATTGCTGACACTTTGGAAACTGCTTAATGATACATAAAATTCTATTTTTTTCTGTGTGGAATGCTCCTGGGCAAGTGGGTATTACTTAGAGATGTATAAATATTGTGCATATTAGCATGAGGAGTCACTTGCAAGTCAGTAATATTTTTGAACTGTAGAAGAACAAAGAGAAAAAAAATCACAGAGAAATGAATAATTTCATAGGATCTTATTCCATTATTTCTTAACCTTGGAAAGGCAAAACATTTCTATAAACAGGTAACTTTTATTTTATTTTGAAGGCAACATTAAATTAGTTTTCCATTTTACCATTTTGCTTTGAAAGAAAAAAGAAATTTGCTTTCATTTCAGAATCCTGAGTGGAACAAGAGATTTTTGAAACCTGGCAAAGCCAGTGCTCACTGCTGCCTGTTTAATCTCTCTCCCCAACTTTGTTCTTTGAGTCAGCTCCATTCTGATTTGCTTCTAACTTATTTTTGGTGCAACAACTCTATGAGCATATTTACAGAGCTATTAATGAGGACAAGTGTCCATTCCGGAGCTCTCAGTTGCTACCATTGGTGATCACCTTACACAGTCACAGGGCTGACGTTGTGGAACAAGTTTTATGCTTCGGGTTCTAACAGAAGTTAGAGTATTTGTTCTTTTGCTTGGTGTTATTCTCATGACCTTTAGACACAATTATATTAGTATGGCCTACGGAAATGCATACATGGGGATTTTGTGGTCTCAGTAAATTGGGTTGAAGCCATTTGTTGCTTGTGAGGGTAATGAATCAGCTTCTTGGGACTTTCACTTTTCATTCACAAACAAAGGTAAGTCTTACCTTATGGAGTTGTCATAAAGTTTAGATGAGATGTCAGATGCAGAGTTGGGTGTCAGGCATATATAGTAAGCTTCATGACTATTTTTCCTTCTTCTTTTTCCTTCCATGTAAAACTTCATACACACTTAAAAGTTAGCCTCTTATAAATTTTTTAAAAAGCAAAATTTTTGCCATTTGTAAAAATTTCAGAAACGCTTACCCATATGTCCATGATGAAAAGTATAAGTCCATCTTTCCACTCTGGTTCCAAACTTCTAGGCCTGAATAACTATAGAGCATGTTTCTGAAAATTCTGTAAGTATATGTAAATATCTGTTTATCCAGCTAGCTCCTCATTTTTTATCATCACAAATGAGGTCATGTTATACATGCTGATATGCAATTTATTATTGACATTTTTACATAGTAGCCTACAGTTTCCTTATTCTTTCTAACTACTCCATACTATTCCTTATTCTTTTATTCCTTATTCCTTATTCTTTTATTCCTTACTATTTCCTTATTCTTTTTAACTACTCCATACTATTCCATTTGTTTCTAGCTTTTTGTTACCCCAAACACTGCAGTAGTGGGTATTACCGTATGCATATCCTTATCCATCTGGGTAACTACTCACGGAGGGTACCTTCCCAGAAATATAGTTGCTGAGTTGGAGGATGGAAGGATGTATTTATGTGTAATTTTGATTCTTTTCTGTATGTGCCTTCCAACTCCAGTTCTACTCCCCTGTCAAAAGAGCTAATCTAAATAATTTAAAATACTAATTTGATATAATAATAACAAGAATATTTTTCTACCCACCTATCTCTTTCTAAGGTTGTTATGAAGCAAAAATGCTGATGATTAAAAGCCTATGACTTTTAATATGCATATAAAATTTGATATAATTTAAATTGTAATAAGTCAGGATGTGTGACAATAAACTTTATTACTTATCAAGTGAAAGGCCTTGACCCTCTTCAGAGTTGGGAGGGACTAAACTCTCAGGGGAGAGTTTTGTGGAAGATTAGAGGGTTGTTCTGAAATCATTTTACAAGTGTAAACACCTCCTTTGTAAGTACTAATGCCGTAAACTACAAACCTTCTCCAGGGTCCTTTTCACTGAAACCTTGCTGAATCCTAAACATAAGGAGCAAACATAGGGTAACACAAATGAGGCACTCGCCTGGTGGGGCCTTCCATAGTATTATGCAACCTGGTCACAAAGGGAGATACTCATGTTTTTCTCAAACTTGGTGAACTTCCCTAAGTGGTTTTAGAAGCTCAAATTACAAACAGCTTCCTACTTGTCTTTGAAAACCATCCTTCCTATGAGTGTTGAGTTATTGCTGATTGAGTCTTATTCTTGCGTTTTTCTGCGTCCTCGCTGACAAGTCCTGGATCCAAGGAAAATACAGAGAAATGCTCTGAAAGCAAACCTGTTTTTACCCATAAGAAAACGCCATTATTCAGTGGCTGCCATGGACTCAGGGGAACAATATGTGCCTTTCATTCCTCTATTTTCCTAACAGTCCTCATTGTATCTGCCTTGTCTGTGAATGGGTTCCACCATGCAGGAAGTGACATGGCACAGTGCGTTTAAAAATATTCCTTATTTTCGTTCAGTTGGGTAGCACCACGTGTCCAACTCCAAAACAAGAGGAAGGTCATGGTAATCCACATCACAGTCAAGATGGTTCATTAATCCTCTGATTAGGTCATCTGAACAAACTTTTGCAATTGAAGTAACATCACAAATTTAAATCTTGTGCTCTCAAGTCAGATTTTTCTCTAAGAACCTTTTTAGGAGTGTTTATAAAATTCGTAGGTAAAGAATATCACCCCTCTTCTCCCAGAATGTTTTTGGTCACCTTGATGATAAAACAGCTACGACATATTGAGTGGCTATAATGTGCTCAACTCTGAGTGGTTATAATGTGCTCAACTCTTTGTGCGCATGATCTCGGAATTTTACAACTCTGAAAGGTGAGGATTATTATGCCTGCTTATAAATGAGGAAATAGAAACTCAGAGAAGTTTAGAAATATTCTCAAGGTCACATAGTTAGGTTAAACTTAATCTGTCAGGCTTCAAAATCTAGGTTTTTCTATTACACTAGGTCATCTTTCAAACAAAAAGGCCCCTATGATTATAAGGTTTAAATTTTTAATACTTAAACTCGGTCCCCAAAGCAAACACTGCCTTCACAAATCGGTGTCCCCAAGGAAAGAGTCTTTTTTTCCACTTCCCAGTAATTTATAAATCATATTAAATTCCAATCTGTTCATTGATTTTTATATCAGATTAATATAAATGGTTAGAAAGATTTTTACTGCATTTGAAGAATGTGTTTGGGATTATCTCACCTGATTCATAAGCTAATGTGAATTTTATGCATTGGGGACCCCCAAAAAGATACAGGCAGTGATCATCGGGATAAACAAACTGGGGCATCCAGGAAAGACCTGCAAAAGAAACCCAGAGGACAGAGAAAACAGAGCAGGTATCCTATAGGAGCCCCAAGCTAACATTAAGAGAGCATACCCCACGCAAGTGTGACTTGCAGTTGAACTGCTGCTGCTTCTTTTATTTTACTTTAGGTTCTGGGATACATGTGCAGAATGTGCAGGTTTGTTACATAAGTATACATGTGCCATAGTGGTTTGCTGCACCCATCAACCCGTCATCTAGGTTTTAAGCTCCACATGCATTAGGTATTTGTCTTAATGCTCTCCCTTCCCTTGACCTCCACCCACTGAGAGGCCCCAGTGTGTGATGTTCCCTTCCATGTGTCCATATGTTCTCATTGTTGAACTGCTTCTTACATGGGCAGTTCTGTGTGTTGTGCTCTGGAATGAATTACAGCTGGAATTTATTTACTTAAGTATGGTTAATTATTTTATGATATTTTGGATTATTTTATTAGTAACACTCTGGGTTCTCTCTAGTTGCGAAACTTGGCTTCCCTCTCTCAGGATTAACTGATCATTGCCTTAAATTCCTCTGTTTCTTCTGATTATTAAGGTGTGTGTGATGGAACTATGCTAAAACACCAGCAGGCATCATGCATGGCCATGCGTTAGGAGGTGTTGATGGTTAACAGCGAGGGAGACTCTACATCTCAAGCCAGGAGAGTCCTCATTTAAATCTGTTGTTTGTGACCAGTTATTACTGATGCCCTCTTTCTCTTTCAGAAGTTTCCTAGTTTAGACAATAAATTATATGGTCACCCTAACATTAGCTACCATGAATTTGCAAAATCTGAGTTAAGTCCAGAGAGGTCATCATGGGCCAGAGACCAGACTTCCAAATACTGGAAGCTTTAACAGCCTACCTCACCACCCTTGCTCCAGGCGACAGCCTCTCCTTCAGGAGCTGCCCACTAGGAGTGCGAGTCAGGAGCCTCTCTTGCCAGAGCAGGCAGAATTTCTCCCTCCTGAAGCCTAACAAGCCATAATGGTTTCTCAAAGGTCTAGGGTTTCCCACTGTAGCCAAAAGGGCAGATAGGGCTGATTCTCGGGGACATAGTATCCTATTAATCCCCCTATGTCTCTCATGCCTGTTATTGCTGCTCAATGTTCTAGATGCAAAAACCTCTTATCATCTAAGCCTTCCTACACCACCCCTGGCTCTGTGCCTTTGCTTCCCCATCTAGTCTCCCATGCTCCTGCCCTGATGCTTATCTACCTCCTCAGGGTGATGGCCAGGCTCATGAAGGCAGGTACCACTCACCAAAATCCTTTGTAGCCCCAGCACCCTGCACCCAAAAGACACTCAATAATTGTTAATTAGTGATGTCAATTCTTACGAACCAAATATATCCCCCACTGTCTCATGCCCATGCCATTCTCCCCTTTCAGCTAATATAAAATGCCTATGGAAAAACATTCTTCATTTTTTGAAAAGCTTATATATTTTTTACATCTGTCTTCCATATCTTAGCATAAAAGGAACCAATGTTAAAAAATTTTTAAGTATTAAAACACTCTCAGAGCTCCTAAAGAAGCTAATATGAAAACATTTATGAATAATTTGAAAGTTGTATTTCTTTTGATTATACTGAAGACAAAGGCAGAATCTTCAGGAAGTCCATGGACATACACACATACACACACTCTCTTTATATACATATACACATATTGCTTGGAAAGGGAAGGAGGGCTAAGTAGATAGTCTTCTCTCAACACAGTGTGGCTTTGTTTGTCATCCTGGCTACTTGCCACCTTGGAGTGCCCTGAGTCCTAAGGAGATGGGACCAAGGATAAATGCTGGATTGAAGATTCCTTAAGGCCAGTGTCTGATCATTTATCATTTGTCTCTGTAGAAACTGAAATGTGGCAGGTAATCATTTGAGAATCTTTCCTTAATAAAGAGAATGGTAGCAAGAAAGGCCCACGGATTCCAGCACAGTCTGGGGATTTTTATACGAGCCATTCTGAGTGCTACAGAAATCAGTACAAAAGTGCTCTCCTTCTGCACAGCAAAAGAAACTACCATCAGAGTGAACAGGCAACCTACAGAATGGGAGAAAATTTTTGCAATCTACTCATCTGACAAAGGGCTAATATCCAGAACCTACAAAGAACTCAAACAAATTTACAAGAAAAAAACAAACAGCCCCATCAAAAAGTGGGCAAAGGATATGAACAGACATTTCTCAAAAGAAGACATTCATACAGCCAACAGACACATGAAAAAATGCTCATCATCACTGGCCATCAGAGAAATGCAAATCAAAACCACAATGAGATACCACCTCACACCCGTTAGAATGGCGATCATTAAAAAGTCAGGAAACAACAGGTGCTGGAGAGGATGTGGAGAAATAGGAACACTTTTACACTGTTGGTGGGATTGTAAACTAGTTCAACCATTATGGAAAACAGTATGGCGATTCCTCAAGGATCTAGAACTAGATGTACCATATGACCCAGCCATCCCATTACTGGGTATATACCCAAAGGATTATAAATCATGCTGCTATAAAGACACATGCACATGTATGTTTATTGCGGCACTATTCACAATAGCAAAGACTTGGAATCAACCCAAATGTCCATCAGTGACAGACTGGATTAAGAAAATGTGGCACATATACACCATGGAATACTATGCAGCCATAAAAAAGGATGAGTTTGTGTCCTTTGTAGGGACATGGATGCAGCTGGAAACCATCATTCTTAGCAAACTATCACAAGAACAGAAAACCAAATACCGCATGTTCTCACTCATAGGTGGGAACTGAACAATGAGATCACTTGGACTCAGGAAGGGGAACATCACACACCAGGGCCTATCATGGGGAGGGGAGAGGGGGGAGGGGGAAGGGGGAGGGGGGAGGGATTGCATTGGGAGTTATACCTGATGTAAATGACGAGTTGATGGGTGCTGACGAGTTGATGGGTGCAGCACAGCAACATGGCACAAGTATACATATGTAACAAACCTGCACGTTGTGCATATGTACCCTAGAGCTTAAAGTATAATAATAATTAAAAAAAAAAAAAAAAAAAAAGAAGAAAAAAAAAGTGCTCTCAAGGAACATTCAACATTGTAGTTTGGGATTAGCCCTATCGATTGTACCTTTCTGGAAGACCAGAGCCTGGCCTGGGACTAGTTCTTATTTGGAACAAGAAAAATTCCTACTTTTCTGTGGCACATGACAGGGGCCAGGCATGTGCTGGCCTTTTTCCCTACCTTACCCCAATCCAAGAGATTTCATTGCCAAAACACCAGGCTGTTTCCCTAAACCACCAGACTGACTGTCTGTGTTGTTCACTTTGTCTCTATCACCTTTCCCACCTACAAAAACACTTCTGCACAGGTCAGCCCAGGCATTGTGCATGGCAGAAGCCTCCACTAAGAACTCACCACCCCACCTCTTCCATGTTCTCGTGCCAATTTGAGCATAACTTACTGAAGGTGCTTATTTACTTTTTGTCTTCCCCAGAAACTAAGCTTTGTAAGTCAAGAACTTTATCATCTTCACCCTGGTGCCCCCAAAACTTAGCAGAGTCCTCGGCATATCTTAGGTGCTCAATAGAAATTTGTTGAATTGAAATTAGCCTTGTCTATGTACCACTGAAAATCACTATGTATTAATACTGCATGGATGAGTTGTTAAATATTACTATAAATTCAGTGCTTTCCAGCTTATCTTGCTTTAAAAACCTAGCAGCTAAACTTAGGCAGTTCCTTGCTAGCGTATTTATTTGCAATTAGAGTGAGGATTTTCAGGGAAAGAAAAATAAAAGTTGACCTCTGAGTTTGTTTCCCCCTGCCCCAAATCATTTTCTGGAAGGATGGTACCTTGGAGCTGAGATCAAAGATAATTGTGCCTGTCTTAGAAACCCACAGGTTATTTTTAAGTAAAACAAAATGGGATGATTAAAAAAGATTATGTTTGGAAATATAATTATTTCCTAACTTCTAAGCACATGCCTTGAGAGTGCTTCTTTGATACATGCACTGACAAATATTCCATTAAAGGATAGACTTGTTTACAGCAAAAACATTTCAGTGCAACAAGGTTATCCACTTGACAATTTCTTATAGTACATTGTAATTATATACTGTAATTTTAAAATTCTGATTACAAAAAAAAACATGTGAATTCTAATTATTTCCAAAAGCTTCCATATTAAAATGTCCCATTTAATGTAAAATGGAAAGTTAGGATGTCTGAACTGAACTGAAGAATCATATTGGTATATTCTGGAGAAAGGGACTGATAAGACATAATTAATAAAAAGTTTGAAATTAAATAGTGTCTTTTATTGCCTCACTGAAATATAGTCAAGTATGTTTTCTATATCGGCACAGTTGACCAGCCAGTGGGTAACTACTCTTACTTGAGGTACCTCAGGCCACATTTCAGAAATGTAAGAAAGACAACTTACCTTTCATAGGAATAATTAGATGGAGTAGATACCAACTATCCAGAGATGTTGCAAGGTTGATTGGATGTCATTTACTCATTTTTCCAGAGTGATATCTTTCCAGGGATTTTAGGTTACCGCCTAAATAAGCTCTGTTAACATTAGGAAGTCAAGATCTCAAAGTAAAAGCATTCCAATAATATCATGGGGCTCCAAAGAACTGTCCAGTGTACCTATTAATCTCGAACCATGCTAGCTGTATTCAGGGATTCTGGATTAAAGAACGTAGGCTAGGTTCCCCCACAGCTTTGCTGTTAGCCAGTCTTATGTGGGTTGACAGAATTGAAAGGATGTGAAAAGATGTAAGTTCATTCAATAGGTATTTCCTGAGGACCCAGTCCTAACACTGGGCAGGACACAGAAAGACATGGCTCTTGCCCTAAAGTAACTTAGAGGCTAATTTGGAAGACACGACTTAAGCATAAACATTTCAAGATTACCGCTGTGGAGAAGTGTTGTGGGGGATAAGGCAGTATCAAGCAGGTGTTTTGGAGGAGTAGAAAAAGGTCAGTTTTTGCCTACCTGGGGCTGCTTTCCAGGTCATAAACGTTGTAAATTTAGATTATAGGATTTACTTGTGCTCTGCGTCTTGATAAAAGCCCTGGTCTCTGCTGATAATCCCTGGCCTCTGCTGACAAGGTTGATTGATGCCAAATGAAACTTTTGGTTCTATTTTGATCCAGGGACCCCTTGTCTTGAAATGATGAGAGCCTGGGTCTTCAAAAAAATTGTTCTGGCAAATAGATCCTGCATCATTCTGCCAAAAATAGACAAATGGAAGTGTTACTACGCATGTAACATGAGGAAATAAGAAAAGTGCATTTGAAAATGAGATTTTCAAATCACCAAATTTAAGAATGATGAAGGCGCTTTCATTTCAGATGTTTCCAATAACATGTCACATCTGAAAACAAATCTGAAATTCAGGTGAATTCCTAGGTCTATTTAATTCTTTATGAGGCAAAGGAAACTAGTTCTTTCCATTTTGACACTTCTACTTGAGGTATTTCCAAAACAAAGGCATAAATTCAAACGTACAATCTTTAAAAACAAAACAATATTCAAATAAACAGCTCATTACAAGAACATGCTTTTCCATTGAGATATGGCCTCACTGTGTTACTGGGGGACTCCCTGCCCTAGCTGTCTTCTCACTGACATTCATGCTGGGTGCTCCCACTGAAGTCGATATATGGAGGAGAGCACTAAGCCAAACCTTAAAGTTGTTCCCTGGAAGAGGTTGCCATGGCACACTCCTACTGCCTTTTTTGAAAGAGGGAGTATTTGCTTATAGAATGTCAAACTTCTTGATTCTAAGAATCTCCTCTCTTCGTTGGAGGAATAGCCGACATTTTTCTTCATGCTAATGGCTGCAAATTGGAGACAACCAGAAAAAAAAAAAAAAAAAAAAAAGGTTCATAGAGAAAACAAGTCTTTTACAACATCTTTTTAAAACGGTTAACAATTTCATCTCGATAATTATTCATTTAGTTTCAGAGGTTTCAGGAGTTCACACAGAGGGAGCATGATTCATAAAATTTAAATAGTAGCAGGTAAAGTCAGATCTGTGACAGGGAGCAGGAGGTTGCAACGGTACAATTAGAGATTTCTGGATCATGGGGCAGAGAAGGTGAAACGAATTAAAATGGCTGCAACTTCAAGACATAGTCTTGCTCAGAAGGTTTTTAAATGCTCTTGAAATTTTAGTTAGCACATTTAAATAATTCACTCAGATGGAGCTCCAGTTCTCTTATGTGAAAGTTGTCAATAGTTCACATACTGTAGATGTTGGACACAAAAACCTAGAAAAACATGCATATTGTGATCCATATGGACAGGACAGAAAATGACCCTATAGGTATTTTCCAAATAATAGAAAACACACATAGGACCTACCATTTACTGTGCACTGTCCCAAGTGCTTTGGGTGGTCATTTAATTCTTACAAAATTTAGAAAGTATCATTATCTTCATCTGCCAGAGGATATTGAACCCCAGCCACTTAGAAAACTTGTCAAAGCTCACACAGTTGGTAAGCGGTATAACCAGGAACTCAAACCCAGATTTTCCAGCTCCAGAGTCTGAATTCTGAGGAGTCTGTGAATGGCATGCATTATTTTTTTATTTAAAAATATCATGTAAGTAAAAGTGCTTGTAAATTATTAACACTACTACAATAGTCATGAGAAGAAAGAGAACATGAAGAAGAAACAAAAGAAGAAAAAAAGGATAAGGAAGAAAAAGAAGTGGAAGAGAAAGAGTGGAGGAAGAGAAAATGAATTTAATAAGAGGAGATAAAAGGTAGAAACCACCTATACATGAACACCATCAAGGCTAACACATTCAGCCTAGATTTCAAGAGCCTCCTATTTTGCTCCATGCTCATTGTCCAACTGGATTTCCTAAGGCAATTGCCCAAGACATTTTCTCACATTGGCAGGTGTGACACCCCTGACTCAGAGTCATTACTTGCTACTTTTAATTCCTGCAGCTCTGTGTTCTTCTTTCCTTCCCTCAAATTTCCTTAACACATTCCCTCCTTCTGTTTTTCAAAGCCCACCTCAAGTCTAGCTCATCCTGCAAATCTTTGCTGACTACTCCAGATATTAGTGATTTTTGAAATACTTGAGAATGCTAAAATTTTAGAATTTGACCGCTGTTAGACATTCTGTAGTTCAAATCACTCATGTTGCAAATGAAGCCCATGGAAGATAGGTAGTTTGCCCAGGGCCACCAACCAGTTGTGACAATATTAGAAGCCACTCCAGTTCCTCTCACACTCCACATGACGGTCCTGCATTGCACGAGCTGATTGGATGTGTCTTCTCTCTTTCACTGGACTGCCAGGACCAGGTCTTCCTTGACTTTTGTGTCCTTTACTTCACCTAATATAGGGTTGCCGGGTGCTTAATAAAAGATTGATTGGTGAAGAATGGATGCATTTTCTCTTTGGATATATATTTTTTAAAATCTTTGGAAACTCTAAGTAAAATTAAAAAGAGACCATCATTTCTGGCAGAATAAATATTTTATCTAGAATTTACTTAGGTGCAGTTACAACTCATACATGTTAAAGATAATCTTCAATTTTTAAAAATAGATTTGTCGTTTAATAATAATCTGAACCAACGTATCATCATGAGCCCTTTGTGTGTTCTGCTATGCAAACAAAATACTTGTCTCTTTCTTAGGGCAGCAGAGAGCTTATTTAATAATAACATATGTGAATGTTCCTTTCTTAAGTTTCTCCTCAAGTAGTACATAGAGCAAAGAAACAGCCTAAGTCATATCAACAAAGGCACTCGCTAAATGCTTGCTGGCAATTGATCAACACTAATGTGTGGGTATACTCACTGGACAAAGTGCAGGGAAGGTTCTCACTTATGAAAAATAACAAATTACAATGAAATAAATCAGTTCATTACCTTTAATTGGAGCATCCCCAATTGACCACATTATCAGGGTCAAATACAATGCCAGATGTGAACTTTGGGCAAGTATCATTTTATGTTACACATTTATAAATTATTCCAATAGCAGTATTAATAACAAGAAATAATCACATTTTAAAAAGCACCACTAATAGTGTTGCAAGACCAGAAATCACAAGAAAAGGCAGGAGAATGAGTAATAGACTACACAAACATGGAGAGAAAAAGAGAAAGTCCTCTGTTTCTAATGGAAACATATATGCTGAAAGCTTTCCAAAAGGGAGGCAAAAAAGAAAGAGGAGAAACCATTAGGTATTAGGTAACAATTATGTGCCAAGCTCTCTACTGTACCTTTAACAAATATTGCCTTGTTTAATCCTCACCAACCACCCTTATGGTAGATGTGAGTGTACTATTTTACATGTGAGTGCACTAAAGTTTCAAGAGGTGAAATTGTCTAAGTTTATAAATGTTGAGCTTGGATTTAAACCCAGATCTATATGACTTCATATATCAGGGTAGACATTGTTGTTTCCTACCCAAGGCCCATTGCCAGTCTTCTTTGTTCACAGAATAAAGACATTGGGCAGCTTTGTGCTTCAATGAATCCTGGGCTTCTTGGCAGCCTCAGGAAGTGGATCTTGAGTAGTCTACTGACCTCTCGTCAGAGATTGGTGGGCAATGACCCAAACCTGTCTAATGAAACTTGAGGGACAGTCTGCTCTGGGGGTTTCTGGGAAGACTCTTCTTGTTCTTAAAAATGGATCCAAAGAAGAGAGATACTCTTTGGCCTTTGGATACTGTTGTCACCTGCAATCAAGAGCGATAAAACTGACCTACTGACATTAACAGAGAGAAAAGATGAAATGCACCTCGATCTACAATGGTGCTATTGAATCGCTGAATTCACTCACCTAAGACTTCCCAGGCTCCAGTGTTTTCATTACACAAAATAATACATTTTCCTTTTTGCTTAGGCTATTTTTAGTTTTGCAGCCCCAAACATCTTCCCAGATACAAATTTCATGTACTTTCAACAAAACTGAGATTCAGTTAAAAATAAAACAAGATACTGTTGCCTAAGAGAGTCTATAGGCAAGTTGAAATTGTCCAACGCGTGTGATGAAACAAGTATTTCCAAGAAAACAGCAAAGGCCAGTGGAACAGGAAAGTGATGAGCCTGCTTACAGTGATTGTGCTAGGCCAAAGGCTTAGTAAACCAACTGTATGTTTCACATGTAATGACACCTTTCCTCTGAGAAGCTTAAGGGACTTAGAGCAGAGGCAGCCCTTTGTTTTGAGCAGGTTTTGATGAATGTATTCTCTCTGGTCCCTTAGTTCTTCTCACAGGAGGTGGGAGCCTTTTGGAATTAGTCCAATCTTGCAGAAAGAAGTAAAAATTGGCCAAGCCAGAAATATGTCTTGCCATCCTTTCCTGCCTGCACGTTCCATGGTCTGTGTGCATTGCCTAGATCATAGAGTAAATAAAATTATTATTATTTATAACTGGTTCTTTGAAAGCCAGTCTTTTGGGTCCCTGATAATTGGTGACTGGTCCAAGTTATTGCAGCTCTTTTGAGGAAGTGAGTGCTCCCAGGCACTGCTACTGAGATGCTCTGGGCATGTTAACAGAAAGAAATTAGAAATGTTTCCCAGCATTATAGATCCTTATCATTGTGGACCAAAACAGCATTTCTGGGATTGTAAACTAGTTCAACCATTATGGAAAACAGTATGGCGATTCCTCAAGGATCTAGAACTAGATGTACCATATGACCCAGCCATCCCATTACTGGGTATATACCCAAAGGATTATAAATCATGCTGCTATAAAGACACATGCACATGTATGTTTATTGCGGCACTATTCACAATAGCAAAAGACTTGGAATCAACCCAAATGTCCATCAGTGACAGACTGGATTAAGAAAATGTGGCACATATACACCATGGAATACTATGCAGCCATAAAAAAGGATGAGTTTGTGTCCTTTGTAGGGACATGGATGCAGCTGGAAACCATCATTCTTAGCAAACTATCACAAGAACAGAAAACCAAATACCGCATGTTCTCACTCACAGGTGGGAACTGAACAATGAGATCACTTGGACTCAGGAAGGGGAACATCACACACAGGGGCCTATCATGGGGAGGGGGGAGGGGGGAGGGATTGCATTGGGAGTTATACCTGATGTAAATGACGAGTTGATGGGTGCTGACGAGTTGATGGGTGCAGCACAGCAACATGGCACAAGTATACATATGCAACAAACCTGCACGTTATGCACATGTACCCTAGAACTTAAAGTATAATAAAAAAAAAATACAAACACACTTACATTTAAACAAAGCAAGAAGACCAACTTTAAAAAACGAGTGAGTACAGTATAGAATCAATGGGAAAGAACAGAGACTACACAAGCATTTAGATACGGGTGCAAATCCTGACTTGCCATCCTACGCTCCGTGACCTTGGGTAAGGATATGGTTCGGCTGTGTTTCCACTCAAATTTCATCTTGAATTTCCACGTCTTGTGGAGGACGCAGTTGAAGATAATTGAATCATGCCTGCAAGTCTTTCCCGTGCTGTTCTCGCAATAGTGATAAGCCTCACGAGATCTGATGGTTTACGAGACCTGATCTCTCTCTCTCTCTTTTTGCCTGTCTCCGTCATAAGATATGACTTGGTCCTTGCCTTCTGCCATGATTGTGACGCCTTCCCAGCCCTGTAGAACTGTAAGTCCATTAAGCCTCTTTCTTTTGTAAATTGCCCAGTCTTGTGTATGTCTTTATCAGCAGTGTGAAAATGAAGTAATATGGGTAACTTATCTAGGACTTCTCACTTTCAGTTTACTCATCTATTAGTTGGAGGTAACAGTATTGATATCACAGGCATGTTCTGAGGTTTCGTGACATTATTCACTTATTTTCTGCACACTTGTATCACACTTACATAATATCAAGTACTGTTCTCACTCTTGACATGGATTATCTCAGTTAATTCTCACAGCCCTAGGAGATATATTTTCTTCCTTTTCTCATATTGCAGATATGGAAACTGAGGCCTTGAAAGGACAAATAATTTTTTGGAAGTCACACAGCTAGTAAGAGATAGAAACAGGAGTTGAACACAAGTTTGCTGAGTCCGTTTAGGCAATGAGGATATACAGGTGAATACACACTGCGTATCCTGTTTAGGCACTGAGGATACACAGCTGAACATTTTGTCCAGCTCAAGTTCTCTCTTTGCAACTCACCAGCGAAACTCTTCTTTCCTTAGGCTTGCCCCTGCCCCACTAGCAGGATTTCTGAGTACTGTGGTATTCTGCTTATTAACCCACTCACTTGTTCCTGCCAAAAATTTTTACTTTTGATAATCTGGCCCCAAACTAACGTTGATGGTATTGGGTAGACTTTTGCATCTAAATTCAAGCTCCTCTGATTTTAATGGGATTTCTTCTGCCAGTAAGGTCATCCGTTATTTTAAGAGCTAATGTGGAAGACTCTAATAGAAGAAGCCATTGAGACAAAGGCCTCTGACAAAATTGAAATTGTCCAATTAGAGGCCATTGGTGTGCTGGAATGGATGTGCCTTTTTTGCTTTCTGGGTGGCCCACACACCCTCCCTGACACTTCCTAGGCCTGGCTTGTCCTGTTCCTTACCCTGCTGCTACCTCCATCTCCAGTTAGTGCTTGCCAGGGAAAAGTCTGAAACCATGTGCTACCACTCCTCGACTACTATCGCACCTTGAAACTTCATGAACTTCATCCAGCAGCCCATGTGGCCGGTCACTTGGGTTGAATGCTCCTGGAAGAAACCAGAAGTAAGATGATCTGTTCCTCTTACCTCAACATAGAAGCATAAAACTAGAAAGTGCTCAGTTCTATATGTTGCATACAGGAGCTTGGTTATTATTTCCCTGGACACACTATGAACAAGGTGGGAATTAGGCGAGAAGGGTCTATGGAGACCAAGATGAGTTCTGGGTAGTATCTAGACATCCCTTTTAGCTGTTGTGTGGGACCTGGTTTAAGAGGACTAATGCAGGAAATTCCTTGCTTCATGCTTGTCTTATGAGCTGTCCTAGTCAGCTGCATATCCACTCCAGGGTGAAGATTCCTAACATTGAAGGCTAATCATGCCTTCATCAGAATTCATATGATTTGCTGGTTCTGCAAAATCCTCTTCTAACTGACCACACATTCACAATGTGTTGTTCCTGGACACTGTCTGCATGCCCTGAGCTGTGTCAAGCATTATTAACATATATAAGCTATTGCTATTATCCTTACTTGTCTATTAAAATAGACAGCGAGATCCTTGTGGGCAAGGGCTGGATATTAAACATCTCTGTATCCTCAGTGCCTAGCACACTGTCAGGCACATAATAAATGCCCAATAAAATGTTTGTTGAATCAATAAATAAATGAGATGGGCCTGTGAATTCTCTTTGGGAAACACTAGTTCAGGTCTCAGGTCTCACTTCACTTTCCTGTCTTTGGGAGGAAATGCTTAAGCTATAACAATACATAATTGATAAAAATGATGGAAAAGGCACATTTACAAAAATTGGTATAGAATTAATTAAAAAATACCATGAAGCACTTTATTTGGAAATGGGTAATAGATACCAAACATGACATAACAATTTTGTTTGGTTTTTTTTTTTTGTTTTTTTTTTCAAAGGCCTTTGGATCAACATATCTGTGTCACTTGCTGTGGATCTCAAGTTCTGGGCTATCTGAGTGATCAAGTACATCATAAGTGACACCCTAAATGCTATAAAATTATAAAAGTGAAGAGGATGAAATTTAAGGCACAGTTAAAGAAACCTCTGGCAATGCCTATAAAGTTTGTTTAAAGATACGCATATAAAGATATGCTTAAACTATGTTCCCAGACTGTATTATTTCCTTAAAAGTTCTGCTTGGATTTTTTTTTTTCTCCTGTGTACTTTTGTTTCTTAGAGTCAGCTGTCAGGTTCACCTTTTTGGTCCTCTGCATGAATTTTTAATCTCTGCTTTCTTTTAGCGTCCAGTTTGCCTGGCCTCTTCTGTAATCTCTTTTGCAAAAGATACCTCTGGAGGAGCTAACTATAGGGATGCTCCTCACAGATCAGACGGCAAATGTCCTGAACATCTTTACACATCTACCTACCTCGAATAAGCTGCAGACATAAGTAGTTTTCTCAGCTTAGTGGATGATAGGTTGGCCTTTACCCAAGAACTATCCTAGAATTTGCTGCAGGAAAATTCAGGGGCTACTTTCAGAAGCTTTGTAATGGGATGCTACTAGTTGACAACATTTTATCTTGGTTTCATTGAAAGAAATCAGTCACACCCCTAGTTTAGACATGCAATCAAAGTACACTTTCTGATGCCAAGCTGATAAAAATATTGGTCTTTGGTATTCGTCTGTGCAAAAGAAAAGGCATCAAGGTGAGCATTTCTAAATTTTTCCAATTCTTTTGAAAATAAATAGCTGACAAATTAATTTTTTTCAAAGTGCAAGCAATGGATTGCAGAAATACTTTCTTGAGCTGAACTCACCTTGTCAGTCACTCAACTCTTCAGCAGTTAACAAAAAGGTTTTAAGACAGAAACTGGGCTATTTAGCCTTCATTAATCATTCATACTGTTCAAACACATCATCCAGTAACTGAAGAGGGGTTAATGGTAACTAAGCTTGAGTCTGTTGTCAAAAGTAGGTTTAACTTTCTATGAACTCACTGGACACAAAGAATGCTGCCTGCTTACTATTCCAAATGTCACCAGCTAGGAGCAAACGGATGACTACTAATGGTAATTAAATACCTCTGAAGCCATTTGTACTAGTAACAAAGAGTTACTGTCAGAACTTGAATGAGGTCCATCTGCCCATTTTAAAAGAATGTTAACATTATATAAGTGATAAAGCAGACAGCAACAACTAAATAAATAGACAAACAAATAAGTTTGGTGATAACATTTCTTTAGATGAACACTTGATTTCCTTGGTCTTTCCTTTGGAAACAAGAGATTAATGAAAATATCCTATAGGCCTTAGTTGATTCAATTCCGTTTAGCCCATGACGTAATTAGAAGGGAGTTTTTAGTAAAAATTCTTCTACCTATATTCCCAAAGCCATGAAAAAAAATTGAAATTTCATTGGACTTTTTTTGTTTCCTTCTGCCTTGCAAACTTCTTAGATTTAGTATTTACTATTGGCTTTTAAATTTAATTTGCTCTCATATTCTTAAGTGAAAGGGGGAAAAAGGGTGAATTTTTCTGCTTTCTGTCTTCAGAGCACCGAATCCCACAATTACTACTTCTTGTACAGATGGATTGGCAGCCCAAGGTTTTCTTTGGTGGCCTCATCTATTCAACTGTCCCTAAGGTCCCTGCAAGGGGCTGTCTGACTTCTGTTGGATGTCCACTGTGATTTCCTCTGCATCTTCATCTCTTTCTACTGCAACTAGACAATATATGAAAAGATATTTCATGAAAGAACCAAATGCTGGAGAATATCTAAATGCTTTTGAAATGCACCTAAAATCCTAGGGAAGCAAGAATAAAAGGGCACAGAGGGTTCTGAGTGGGAGCTACTACGTTCATCAAGCCTTTGGAAAGGCAGTTTCTTGTAAAGATATGGACTTCATTAAATCAATCAAAGGGTCTTTAACAGCTCTCTTTGCCAGGAGGTAGAACTACTTGTATATCTGATGGCTCAGTTCCAGTGAGAAGAGAAAGTGGCAGGTGAAGAAGAGGAATTGCAAGGTCATTGTAGCGATTGTATGGTAGGGGTAAGTGAATAGTGAAAACTTAGACATTTACCTTGCCCTTACATAATGCTTAGAGGGATATTGGAGAGGAAGCAGCAGAATAACATCTTGGAGACACAGAGATCAAAGCTAAGAAAGAAAAATGGGTGTATAAAATTTAAGACAGCAGCCCGTATCAGTTAGGATTTTTTATGTTCCAAAAAACAGAAAACTTAAACAAAACAATGGGAGAATGTATTAACTTAAGTAACAGAGAAGTGTAGAGGTTTTATCTAGTTCAACAATCCCCCTAAAGACCCTGTCTGTCTCTTTGCTCTGCTTTTTCCTCATGGTGTCAGTTTTATCCCAAGCCTGATTTCCCACATGGTTGCAAGATGGCTGCCAACAGTTACTGAAACTGCATTCTTTCCCATACCTGGCCAGGAAAAGAGAGATAGAGTATCCTTCACCCAACCAAACAAAAGTCCTAGATTTCACTCTGATAGACCAGTATAGGCCATGCTGGCAATGAGTATGGGCTCAAACTGATTAGCAATTCCATGCTTACTTTGAGAATTGGGGGTAAGGGATCAATGACTTCAAAAATGCAAAATGGTGGTGGTAGGGAGAAGGGGGATGGGACTAATGAAACTGATGCAGCAGGACAGTCTACAGTGTATCCTTGACCCCAGCATTTCAATTTTTCATGCTTCCTGAGACAGGAGACATTCTATCAAGTAAATCTTTTCCCGGTTCCCTTAATTGAATTACCGTAAAGAATTTACAGCATTTCTAAGTGTATGGTTCTAAGCTCTGAACCAAAATGACAAGGGTTGCTTAAATCCAGACTCCTGGGCCCTTCTAAGACTTCATGAATCAGAACCTCTGTAAGTGATGACTTAGTTTGCCTTTTTAGCAAGCTTTCTGAGTAGTTTTATGCCCATTAAAGTTTGGAACACACTGATTTCATAGAAACCTGACCAAAAGTAAAGGTATCAGGAGAGCACCTTCTTGCTTTAGGAGGATTTGATAAAGTTTCTTACAGTACCTTTGCAAATTGTCTCAAATAAAATAGCTATCAACAGTTGCCACCCCAGTACCACCTCATATTAGTATGGACATTATTTTATATTAGTAAGATGTAAAAAAGTATTTAATTAAAGCTACCTTTGAAATGATTTATGTTATACACACACACACACACACACACACACATATATTATTTTATTTTATTTTATTTTGTTTTGTTTTGTTTTATTGAGACGGAGTCTCACTTTGATGCCCAGGCTGGAGTGCAGTGGTCTGCTCTCAGAAGGTCTGCAACCTCTGCCTCCCGGGTTCACATGATTCCCTTGCCTCAGCCTCCCGAGTAGCTGGGATTACAGGTGCCTGCCACCATGGCCAGCTAATTTTTTTGTGTTTTTAGTAGAGATGGGGTTTCCCTATGTTGGTCAGGCTGGTTTTGAATTCCTGACCTCAGGTGAGCCTCCCAAAGTGCTGGGATTACAGGTGGGAGCCACTGTGCTTAGCCTGTAATATATTTTTCTGAAGGGAAATAAATCTAGATTTTTGACATCATGCAGGCAAAAAAAAATGGGCATTGGGTTTTTCTCTTTTTAAGATACACTTTTGGAATTATCCACATACTCTTAAACTACATTTTGACTTCCTTTTGGTTCCAGTGATGGGTATTGCCATATTTATAAACATTTACTGAGAGAAATGTTTTTCCATTCCATTCAGAAAAGAGGCAGATGACTTCTAACTCACTTGGCTTCTTTGTATCAAGTAAAAATGTTTTTTCTTCTGCTGAGAAAGATGAAAAGAACTGGGTTTTATCCTCTGAGTGATCGATGATTTACAGGTAAAATTTTCTTCACAAAATTGGCTTATTTTGATTAGTTTTTCCTTGTATACTGAGGTAGAGAAATAACATTATCTTCATTATTATCCTGTTTTATCCTGGTGGTGATGGTGAGTCTTGAAGCATGAGGAACTTCAGTGAGTTTTCCAAGGAGTTGGTGTCATGGGGATAAGATTTCTACATGAATTATGTGCACAAATTTTAAACTCGTTTGTTTAAAATATTATTGTGTATTAAATATGCTAGACTCTTGTGCTAAATGTTGATACAGTCATCAGCCAAACAACGTGACCTGTCCTCATAGGATTCATAGTCCAGTGCTATGCTGTTTAATACAGTAGCCACCAGTCGCATATGGCTATTCGTATTTAAATATAAATTAAACAAAGTTAACATTTAGCTACTCGGTTGCATTAGTCACATTTCAAGTCCTTAACAGGTGCATGTGGCTGGTGGCTATTGTACTGGACACTGTAGGTATGGACCATTTTCATCATCATAAAAGGTTCCATTGAACAGCGCTAGTAGTGGAATCAAACAGAATTAAGTGCAAACCATGTTTCTGCTGCTTAATAGTTGTATGGCCTTGGAAAAGTTCCCTCATTTCTCTGAATCTCAATTTCCTGGTTTGTAAAATGGGATATAATAGCTCTATCACTGAGTTACAGTGACAATTACATGAGATAGGGTTGAGAAAGCTTTTAGATGAGTAGCACATAGTAAACACTCAATAATTTTTATTACCATCATCTTCAGCATTCAACATTCTGTCTCTCATGGAAGCATTTTATGCTTCTCTAACTGCCATTCAGCGCACCCTAGAAGGGCAGAAAGAGATAGGTATTCTGAGGTCCTCTTGTCACTGAGACCTCATTCTGAGGAGTTCTCTAGCAAGGTGCTTTTAGCGCACTTGTGTCTGTGTACCCGAACTGTGACCTACACCCATGACACAGATCACTCTTTTAATATATTATACTGGATCTAAGGATGACAGAATTTTGAGAATCCTTTCTTCTAATGTTAAATAATAAACCAAAGGACACAAAGATATTGTGGGATTACAAAAAGATATTGTAGTAAGTGGGCACAGTTAATTGGGAGAATTTTTTAGCCATTGTTTTAGGCAAAGTTACCTGTTAGTGCAGAGTAACAAACAGTTTTTATCTTCAAGGACAGCTCCAATCAATAGTTAGATACTTCCTATGGAGCTTTTGAGAAGTACTGTGAGGCCAATCAGAACATAGCAAAAAAGAATCCAGTCATCAATTAATGACACCAGCCCTAGGCCTGAGAGTTAGGAAGAATTGGCACACATTTTATATATTTGTCAATCTTTCTTAAGGGACAGTTTTCTTAAGGGACAGTTTGATTACAGGAACAAGCAGGTTTCTTGTTTTGCGCTACTATTGCTAATTGCAGTAGTCTTTAGTAGATCAAAGTTTGTCTGTCTGAGGTCTAAAGTCACCTCGGGCCTGCTTTACGTAGACATTAATCCCACCAGCCGTTGGCTTCATCATCTTTAAATGTGAGCAGACACTGTGTTTTACATTTCACGGTCCATTAGTTAAATCAGATGACAATTTTTGAGATGCATAATTTATACTATTACTTGGCTCCCAGATGAATGAGAAGTGGGAGGAAATAATTAAAGACCTAAAAATCTTCCTAAAGTGCAGTTTCACTATGTCATTCCAAACTCAGGAACTCACAGTGGCTCCCTCCTGCTAATAAGCACCTCTTTTTAGCTTTCAAGTTCTATAATCCAGCTCACATCCTATGTTTCTAGCCTTATTCTTTACAACTCACCAACAGCAATAGTCCACTCCAGAGTATCCAAAAGCCACACTGTGCGCAGCTTACTTTTTGGTTAGTGTGTGTTGGTTTGACCTTCCCAACCAGGTTATTTGCATGTTTAAAAATTGGGCTACATTCTGCATGTCTTCTGACCCTCCCAGTGCACTGATTACAATGCTAAGAGGTAAGATCCTTGAGGAAACAGGCCTTCCCAAAGTTACTGGGCTCAGTAAATATTTGTTGATTTTGTTTCTTGATTGCAGTATTTCAATAAATGTTTGATTGATTGCATGGTTGAAAAGAAAAACCAAAATGATGTATTCCTATTATTTTCTGTTAGAAATTCATTGCAGCAGGAATTGTGTCTGATTTGTAAAAAGGAAGCAATGTGATGTTGTCTACAACAGGGCTTGACTGACACAGAGTAAAAGTACATCATTCTTCTAGCTTCCCTGAGGCAGCTTTCTGGGAGACACCAGCTCTCTAATTCCAATTTCTGAAAGGTGTTGTGTGGTGTGTTATATACAGCTAATGAGAACAGGGCAACTCTGGTCAGATATCCCTAAATCTATTTTGTAGCTATAAATTGTGGTTAATAAGTACAAACTTAAAATTCCAAACCCTTAATATGTTAAAAGATTTGATTTATGAACACCCCAATTGAAAAATTGTGTTATCTCAATATGTTGTAAAATAGTAAAATAATTATAATAAAATGGGTCCAAATTTTTGGACATTGGTTGTATTAGGGTCATTTTCAATTCAAACATTCATTGATTTGCTTTTGCTCTGACTAAAACCATGGATGCTTCAAAGGGGAAAAACTGAGAAAAGATGGACATAGGGGAAGTTAAAGTGAATATTGGTTTTATTAGTAAAGTGAGTTGACACAGGAATTGTTAAATGTAAAGAAATGAAAACAACTTCATTTAGCAACAACTAATAGGCAGGTCTAGAGATGCAATTTTATAATATTGATGATTTTTATGAAGAAAATTGACTCTAATCACAACATTTAAATCACAGAAGTAGTAAAATGATTTGAATTCTGAAGATGTGAAAGTATATGATTTGCCTTCTCTCTCTCTACCTCTCTCTTTCTTCCTCTGTCTTTCTCACTCCTGAATTCACCTGATTATATTAGATGTATTTTCTTATTCAAAATAACAGCTCTACAATAAAATTCCAATATGGAGTTAAATCCTGACACACCCGTATACAAGTGTACAGACAACTTATTTTAATGAAGAAAAGTTTGGTTCATTTTGGCCCCCTCCCTAGGAGACCAATATCTGAATATTAGAATGAAGTTGTATATCAATAATCCTAAGTAGGAGGAATGTAGCTCTGGTCCTATTTAACGACTTGGCATCACCCATCACACAGGTCTCTTGCTTCCGTGCCTTTGTTACGAACACTCTTCCATGCCTGCCTCACCCCAGTAACTTGTATTTACCCACTAGGCCCTGAGGTAAACTTGTATTTACCTCCCTGTACCCCTGAACACACACACATACACACACAGACACACACACACCCTACACACACCCCTTTGGCTAGATTAGGGACCCTTTCCCCGTGTTCTCACAGCACTCCAGGCTTGCCTGTGTCATAGCAGGCAAAGCGTGTACTGTCATTTGTCAGCTGATTTGATTTTCCTCCACACTTGCTCCTGGAGGGCAGGGGAGATATTTTCAAGTTACCGAGCCCAGTGCCTGACATAAAATAGAAACTCTGTATGTATTAATTTAATGAATACATAACTCAGAAAAAAAATTATTCAAGATACTTCAGAAATACTGAATGAATAAGTGTAACTTTATCATTAGATAATTAACTTTTCAAAGGCAAGAACTGACTTTTGTAGTAATCCTTAGTACCTAGGGCAATGTTTTGCACAGCAAGGTGTTGAAGAGATGCTTGCTTTGGGAATTGAATTATTACTTTCAGGTATAATCAATGGTTATAACTAGATTCTTGATATTTCCTAAGTAGTGAAATTAGTGGCAGAGGAAAGTTGGTTTCTCAATGGAGAATACTGGTTTGTAATTTTTGTATACATTTTTCATGGATGCTTCAAAAGAAAGGTTTCTGGAACTTGTCTAATAGAATCATCTGAGAAGTATTCACTAAAATATGGCTTTCCAATTCCCACCCCAGACCAACTGCATCACAATCTCCAGGAGCGAAGATTTCAACATTTTTATCAAGTGATTTTCCTATGACTTGAGAGGTTTGGGTTACTATTTATAGGACTTAGAAACAATTTTGCCTAAGCATTCTGATAGCTGCATTTTATATTAATTTTGAGTTTGCTTTTTCCCTCACATGTATAAAGCACATTCTTGTTAAGTCCATTAGAATGATTCCAAATGCAAAAAAATTCCAAATTAGTGGGGGTTCATAATAATCAAGATTCTTTTGTGAGCCCAAATTTCTGATTTGAGCAGCCTGAGTCTGTTCAAATTAAATTTAAAACAAGCTCAAAAACAGGCAGTGAAACTTGAAAAGCATCTCATCCTACTCTTTTGTTCCAAAACTTTAAGTGATCACATATTCAACAATGGCCCTTACCAGGGGCAAATGAGTCTATGTGTGACAGCTGAGACCACAAAAAGCTCTCACTTTTTTTACAGTTGGTTATAGGAATTGTTTTTCAGAGTGTATAGCACTTTGCTGTTGTGTTCAACTTTCTAAGCACCACAAGTACATATTTACTTGGTAAAAAGTATGCTGAGTTAAGAAGTTAAAACACAAAACAAAACATAACCAAACCAGCACTCGAGAGTGTGAACCCCCTACTCCAAAGATATCTCTTTAGAAATCCTTTGAGTACGTAGGGGTTAAGGAGGAAGGTGAGAATTGCTCCTTTACCAAAGATCTGGCCATTTCTACAAACTCATCGTGCTCAGGTAACTCTTTAGCCTTCTCCCTGTACACTGAGCATGTACACATGTGTCTAACAACTCCCTGCCACCACGGGAAGGCAGATTACAAGGAACAAAGGATCTTAGCCTTCCGGTGCTGAGGAGCGAGGTAACCTGCAGAAACACACAGGAGACAGAACAAACAAGGAAGAACGAACTGACTAATGAACAGAACAGGAAACCAAACCAGAAAAACAAACAGGCAGAGAAAGCAACTAGTGATTAAACAAAGGAGCAGAGTAACTCTGCCGAACGCAGGAGTCTGGCGCTCACCTGGGGCCCACCTGCTGAACAGGTGAAGGAAGGCAGTCAGAGCCGAATCCTTTTGTGGATTCTAGTTCCCTCTCCTCCACACCCTGAAACAGGTAGAGTGGGGGAGCAACCAGAAAAGCTGCATCTGTGATTCTTTTTCCCTGATGGAAGACCCAGAAATACTTTATTATCAAGAGCCCATAGACAAGGCAGTGGTTACAGCAAAACAAGTAGCAGGAAGGGATAGACTTAAATTTATCAAAGCGACAAGGCTCGTTGGATTAAAAGAAAGCTTCTGCTTACTGTGTAACTAGGTTCAACTATAGCCGTATTAAAGTTGAGGATAACATTGAGTGATTGTAAATAAATTTTTGTATTTTGCTTACCATGCAAAAATCCTTTTATCGGTGGGTCCAATGTAAATAGGCACGCACGCACACATTAAATATAATTAACAAGTATTTATTGAGCACCTACTCTGAACAAGGTATTGTGGTTTGGCTCTCTATGGAGCCAGTGTTATATAATGTACATGCTAAAAATATTTTGTTGAAGACTCTCAAGCTGACAGTGGTGCTGTATGTGTGAAAGTGCCTGAAGAGATTGGCTTTATTATTAATGCTTTTCTCCCAAATGCTTATTTGAAGACTATTCGGGGTGAGGTGGAGGTGTGGGTGGGGAATTGTTGGGGAATATTCAAAAAGATTGATTGTTTTTAAAAAAGGGACACAATAGATTTGCTATTTTCTGACTCAACTATAGCTTTTCATAGTGGAGATATCCAAATTCTATTTTCCTAGTGAAATTATATTTGTCCTGCTTGAAAACACTCTTGCAAATTTTCTTAAGAAAAAAACCTACACAGGTAAGTTAGAATACTTTATGTATTTCTTAACTTTAGATTGATCGGAGGGCAAAATGTTTTCATGGCTGTAGAGCCAAAAGTGAGGTTGATGCACAAAATTTAAGACATGAAATATTTTTTATATTTCCTAAACGTGAGGCACAAATTCGGCTCTGCCATTTCTAGAAGCCACTAAAAAGAAGGAAACACTGTTAACAGTTACAAGATTCAGTGTATATGTGAAAATGAAAACAAACCAATTTTTCAAACAAAGAACAAAAATGTGGATAAAGAGGCTAGAGAGAAACGTCTCCTTTAGCTGTTCTTAGGGTTCTGACTAATGGAATGAACAATATCTGCACAGCATCCCTTTGATAAATACCTTTGCCTCATTTTATTTTTAATTTAAACTGTATTGCTGAATTGTGTGCATTATTATAAAAACCTTAAGTCTGTTTTAGTGCAAGGTTAGGGTAGGTGGGCAAGTGGAAAGATAGAAAATATGCTGGTCTGAATTAGGAAAAGGAGAAACAGCATTCTGGAAGCCCATTTTTACTTAGTTTACTAAGTCTCTGCTCACCCTTACTGTATCACTTTTCTAAGAAAAACTTTGAGAATGCCTTCTTCATTCTACAAATAAAAGTCCTTTGGATTTCTGTACCAGAGAAATACAAAGCTGTAGCTTTCTTAGCGCTGAGAGTTCTGAGCCCACCCCTGTGGATGTTCAAGAAAAGGGGCTAAGTCCATCTCTCTCCATTCATGTTGACCTTTCAACAGAACACACCATAGAGAAGAGCTTGGAATTTAAGCTTATTAAAAATATACTTTTTCTCCCCCTTGGACGTTTTCTATTTTCCTAAACCTGCCCTGCACTTTCCCATCTCTGTATCTTTGCCCAAGTTAGTGTCTGTCCCTGGAATGCTTTTCCCGTCTACTTCTATGTGTGTTAATAGAAATCATACTCATCTCTTCCAAGTCAATCCAAATTCCACTTCTTTAAGCAAGCCTTGCCCAATTACCCAAATACGATCACTCCTGCCCAAATCTTCCCAGAGTCCCTCTGTTAGCATAGAACAAGAACGCATTCTGGGCTGCATTGTAGACACCTATGGATACACATTATTTTCCTACATGGGTAAAAAGTTCCCTGAGGGTTTTTTTGTTTGTTTTTTTCCTCTTTGCAACTTCCTGTGAAGCTGTCATCACTTCAAAATAAAAAGTTAAGTTAAAAAGACAATCTTCTGAGGGTGCTCATTTTTAAACATCCTTCCCCTAAGGGTCTAGAACAGTAACTAGCACTAAATAGGCCCTTGATGAGAAATTGTGGAGTAAATGTCCATGAGCGAACATGGAAGCAGTATGTGCCAATGGGTAGACAATGGGATGTAATCTTAGAAAACCTGGGTTTGGACCTTAGCTTTCTTTCCTACTTGGGAAAATCTGGGACAAATTACTTAGTCTTTCTAAGCTCATTTTTTTCATTTGTCAACTGGGAATACTAATAAATCACTTCACTGTGGGGATTAAGTGAGATAAAGAATGTGCTCTTATTTCATTAACTGTAAGCGCCATGCCAGTGTTAGTTATTATTGAGATTGTTGCTGAAGCAATTATACATGCATAGCCACCGGAGTTGCTCTTGGCGCCAGTAGCTTGTAGGTGGCATAGTTCTAAGGTAGTCTTGGTCTGACACCCCCTTTCTATCAATTTGCCACACTCTGTGACATTCTCGAAGCACCCTTTCTGTTTCCATCCCTCTTAACAGTCCCCTAAATAGGCCGTTTTATCCTTTCGAGTAAGACTTAGAACTAGTTAGAAAAACAGAAAACTGGAAGGACTTCATCAAGTTGTGCTCCAGGGAGTTTAGAACGTGATCGTATGTTAGTAGTCAAAACATTTTAAATTCAATTTATGTTCTGAACATTGTTACTCTTTTATGAAATACTTGTATGAATGAATTCCCTGTCTTATAAACACCAACTCATAAACTGTTCATTTTTAACAGGGATCGTGGGGCAATGACCTCAGGTATTGTGTACTGATACAAACTCAGATGTGGTCTGGAGGTTGCTAGGATAGACCATCAGAGATTTCGTAAGAGGAGAGAATGAGCAATCTCATGGAAGGTAACTTCACAAACCAAGAGAATGAGGTTTACAGAATGGGTCCAACAACAATGGTGTATCATTCTGTATCTTACTCAGATTGTTTTCTGGCTTCAGCTTCATACTGCCGCTTTAACAGGGAAGGTATATTAACATAGCTGAATTACTGCAGCCTAATGCTAAGAAATGTGAGTCAGGACTGCCTTGTGAGCCCACTAACAGAGTGTAATGGAGGCAGGAGGACGTGGCTTGGTATCTTTTTCTCTATACTTCTGAGACTACTGGAAGCCGAATTAAAGCAAGGATTAGAGGTTTTGCTACACATCAGAAGCCACTGATGGTTTTCCTGGTGTGATCTGGGACCCACATAGCTAGTGTTAGAAGCAGAAAAGAGTCATAGTGGCAGAGGAGTTGACTTGATATCCAGGGGTGTGCCTAGTCATTGTTGAGACCAGAATGGGCAGCCCCTTGTGGTGTAGAACCTGTATTCTGGAGCACACAAAACACCTTGAGTGTGAGAAAGAATGGAGTTGCCACTATTCTGTGGGTAGGGATCCAGGCAGACGAACACTATTTTGTTTCTATTAGTATGACCCCCTCAAACCCTTCTACTAGACTAGTGCTTGGGAGGCACGGGCTATCACTACATAATCAACCCTACTGATTGACTCCTCTCCATTGACTGGAGCTCACCCATGCCTCTTGCCTTTGCCACCAGGATCACCATGAATACACGCTGGCCCCAGAGCCACTTCACTTTTCTCCTTCCTCTTTAGTTCCAGCCTCAACCACTGTTCTTCCATCTTTGCTGCACGTGCCAGGAAAGGTGGTAGAAACACCGCTAGAGGAAATGTCTTTCTGTCCTGAGTTGAATCAAAGAATTATCTTTCTGATGGAAACAGAGTAGTTCAGTGTGTGGCTTCCAAACAATTCTGAGAATTCTACATGAGCTTCACAGTATGGGCTAAGGGGTTTTGTTGTGATCTAACCTTTATTACATAGATCATATCATTCTCATGGGAATGTGCAATTTGTATTCCAGCCAGTCAATTTATTCAGCAATATCTGCTACACTGAGAGGTCTATATGGAGAAGAATTTGACTCACTTATTTTGTATACCATAAGAGGGCTCAATTAATGTTGGTTGAATTGAGTCATATAATTTAGGGATCATCTATTTCAGCCAATCCTGCCTGGAGCTTCAATAGTCTGCTTTCTTTTAATTCAAATGACATTTTCCTGTTAAGTACAGGGTCCACACCGCTAAATTCAATCATATATTGTCTATCATTTATTGATATAATAAGATATGAAGATAATTAAAATGCTTTCCCATAATTTGGTTAAATGCTATACTTGGTGTCATTTTTCTTCCATCTCCACTGAACTCAATAGTTAGATATGATTTGCTTTGTGCTAAAAATAACAAAGATAGTATTTGGAAGAAATCAGAATGGACGAGCTGATAAATTATTTATGGCAATTTCTAGTAGCCTGCCAAACTGTTTTGTAATGTAGTAGAATCTTAATTTTTAATGAAGGACCCTATGAAAATCTGCTAGGGTAAAAAGCATGACCTCTAAATGATACCATGAGAGAGTCCCATCCCAAGCCAGACTGCGCTTTTTCCCATCACCTCACTAGGGCTTCACCTCCAGCTGACCCTAGCTGGTCCAAGCTGAGGGAAGTTGGTTGGTACAAAGCCTGACTAAGACAGGAAAGGTGGAGTGAGGGAGAAGCCCAACTCTGAAAGGGGATAAAACAAACCACCTTGGGGAACTATTGTGTGCCATTACAAAGGTCTGTTTTGACTAATTCGCTGTGCTATTCAACTTTACATCCTTAATCTGTTGTGTCTGTTTTTAATAAAAGAAAAAAATAATTGGGGAAAAATTAAGGACAATGAGAGAGTATTAGTGAATACAAATAGGTGAGAGATGAAAGCAGACTTATGGGGGAAAGCAATTGCAGCTACAATGATACGTCTGAATGTGAATTTGGTTGATCCTATTTTTACGTCTCGTGCTTCGGCAAAAATGCATTTGACTTGATATGGTCTTGCTCACTGATTAAATTTCCCAAATTGTTATAGGACCTTTTGCCGTTCAGAGAAATCCAACAGATCTGCTTATTATCTTTCATCAGGGGCTCCATCTTCGTTCTCTTGTCAATAGAAGACAAAAGCAGTATTTTGTGCATGTTTATTAGCTATAGTATATCTCTTGGAAAAATTAGTTTTCTCCAACTTTTTTTGATAAAAATTTCATAGTTTTAAATCAAATATTTTCTTAATGGTTGGGAGCTTTTCTCCTATTATATGTTAATCATCTAATAATTGCACAGTTAATGTCTTCTTATCTATAACAGACTTATAAGGTCT
Organism: Macaca mulatta; assembly: GCF_049350105.2. Taxonomy (NCBI): domain Eukaryota; kingdom Metazoa; phylum Chordata; class Mammalia; order Primates; family Cercopithecidae; genus Macaca; species Macaca mulatta. Next base: position 94,375,146 of record NC_133407.1, on the reverse strand, counting down.
TAAAAGCAGTTGTTAAATATTAGAACTTATACAATCTTGGAATAATTTGATCTGAACGCTGCACTGAGCAGTTGGGGAAACTGAGGCTAAGAAATGTTAAGTGGCTTGCCCAAGGCCACACAGCAGCTAATAAAAAAACTCATTGTTTGTGTCTTTTGAATTTACATCATCCTTTCTAGTATACTCTACTCCACATCCTGCAGTCCTCACCAGACACCTATACGCAAGATCTGAGCCCTAAGAAATGTCCCTGAACAAATGCTTATCTTAAATCATGTTCTTTCTCCATATTCCTATTGTTTTAATCACTAGTAAATGTCTTTCTTCAACAAACATTAAGGAAAGCACTGGGTGGAAAAGAGGAATGCCGTCCTTGACTGTGGGGCTCTCTTGATTTAAAATAGCAGAATGCGGTGAAACGATGATAATACATTTGAGGAAAAGAGGGCAAAACAGCTGGTGAAGAGAGCAGAAGGGCTGACCTGCATGAATACCACTCTGAGGGGAGCAAGAGAGACTTCCTTTCTGAATGGGGAGGAAAGAAGTTGTGATCTGTTTGTGCAAAATACCAAATCATTTTAACCAGACAAAACAGAGTTTAACTTAGCTGACAAGAATGCTATGAATCACTGGGGTGGTGGAAGGTGATACTCATAATTAGAATATTGTGATATTCATAATTAGAATATTGTGAACAGAAGTTGCTCCTGTAAAATAAACTTTCTACAGTGTTGCAACATGTTAGAGAGACAGGTAGAGATGTCTTGAAAATTTTTAATGTTTCCAATTCCTGCAGCTTTTACAAAGGGCTTCATAAATTGAAATCTAAATCTATTATTCTGTCCCTGCTTTGCAACTTGCTATGGCTCACTGGATAATGATCTCTAGTCTAAGAAATTGTCAATTATGTTGATACTATTGTAAGTAGGGCATTTATTAAATGGGAACTTATTTTAAGATGTTACTGTAGCCCCACTGGCTCTGTATTTTGCCATCTACTGAGTTAAACTAGGAAAAATATAGTGAACAAATAAAAGGGCCTGTTTTCTATGGATTAAAACAGGATGGAAATAAAACATTAAATTACTAGAACCGAATATAACAATTATATTTAATATAATCAAAAATAATTTTCCCTCTTATTATGAAGATTTTCCAACACATGGTAAAAGAAAAGAGAATTGTGTAACCAACACCCATGTACCCATCACTTAGATTTAATAATTTTTAACATTTGCCTCATATACTTTTTTCTGCTAAAGTTTTTCAGAGTAAATTACAGACATTATATTTCACCTCTAAACACTTTAAGTGTTTAATAAGAATACTTTCGGTATAATGACAATTTTTCAGTATCACGACTAATATAATTAACAAATATTTCCTAATATTGCCTAAAACCCAATTCATACTCAATCTTTATAGCTGGGTTTGTTTAAACCAGGATCCAATTAAGACCACACATTACATTTGGATATGATGACTCTTACAATTCTTGGAATCCAAACCAATGCCACCCTTTCTCCTCTCCCCCTCAACCCCTCCCACATATTTTTTTGCATGACACTGACTTGTTGGAGAGCAGGCCAATTGTCATATAAATGTCATTGCTTTCTAGTGGTGGTTTAACTTTTTCTTCTATTCTTTGTTTCCTGTAAACTGAAAGTTGGGCATATAGGCCTTTCTTGATACAAATTAGAGACATTTTTTGGCAGGAATATTTCAGAGAAGACCTAACAATTCTACTTCTACATGTATATCCAAGAAAAATCAGATCACATGGCCACAATAAAAGTCTTGTTACAAGAATGTCCATAATAGCTTTCTTTGCAATCACTCCTAATTTACAGTCACTCCAAATTGGAAACAATCCAAATATCTGCCAACAAGAGAATGGATAAAGAAAATGTAAAACATTCATACAATGGAATACTACCTAGCATTAAAAAGAAGTAACTAGTGATGGACACATCAATATGGATAAAGCTTGAAAGCATTATATTGAGAGAAAGAAGCCATTTACAAAAGTGTACACACAATATGATCCCATTTATTTGAAGTACAAGAGCCTGCAAAATTCATCTATGATGTTACAAATCAGAACATATGACTTTGGGCCCAGAGGATGCTGGTTCACTACAGAGGGGCACAGGGGAATTTCTGAGGTGATGGAAAAGTTCTGTATCTTGATTTGGGGACAGTAGTATGGGTGCATCGATTTTTCAAAACTCATTGAGCTACTTTGACTTTTACAGTACGTAAGTAATACCATGATGGAAGGAAAAATAATTAGGTGAATCAACGTATGTATTACATTTCCCAGGAGGCATATCATATCAGGTTATCTTTAGTGATGCTAAGATTGATTGCTGGAAAAACGAACATTTTAAATGTGTACTTTTTAATTTTAAGATAAATCTGAGTGCAACATGGTGAGAATTCCATGATCATAGACATCTTTTGAAGACTATATTATATTTTTGCCTCAAAATTAAACTCAGCCCTCTGAAAATGCAAATATTGTTCTGTGGGAAAGAAAGGCAATATGGTGGGCATGGATGAAATAGAGAATACTCCTTACTCCCAGTAAGGAGTAGGGAGATGCTGATCCAAAATGATGAGAAACTTAGGAAAGAATAAGAAAAAGGTCCTTCTCACCCACAAAATTAAAAAGCCGTGTAGTGTACTCTGCTGAGAGAGGAAGGCCGAGGAAACAGGTGGATGGAAATCTGCTGTGATAAGAAGTGCCTTCCCCGCTGAGCTCTGGCCGGGAGGTTTTGCAGTGCAGGCTCCTCTGGAGCCTCCTACGAGGTGCCCAAGCACAGCTGTCACTCCCTGGAGTTCTGGGCGGGGAACTGAACCAGAGGAAGGGCAATGAAGATGCAGCACTGGCGAGTTCTAGCAGCTGGACAGCACTCAGTGCTCCTCGGGATCAGGGCCTGTGTCTTTCTGTTAGATGTGAGAATCGGAAAGCTCACTAAAGGGTTTTGTTCTTGTAATTCCCAGAGGGATTATTGCTTCATTGACAGCAATTTAATCATACCATGTCATGAAACAACGTCCACACAAAAAGAAAATTGAGCTTCACCTCGAGGGCTGAGGCTTCTGAATTTGACTTATTTATAATGGTGGGTCTTGCTTTGAGAAAGCCTAAAGCACAAAATCCTAGACTTTAAAAACTGTTTCACCCAGTAGGTAAGGGTACAGTGGTAGGCAGGAAGGTTCATGCTCAAATTTCCAAAGGTTATTTCACTTTATCAAAATGGTTCATCACAGGTTTCCTTAAATCATCATCTTCCCAGGGAGGTCACGATACTGACCAGCCTTCCATTCCCTCCCAGCAGGCAAGAGCAAGGCCCTACATCACTAAGACATATATACGTTTCCTGAGACTGAATGGGATTTATGCTTTCTTTGTGATGTGTGCACTATTTTATGAAGTCTTCTTTCTATTAAGTATTCTAGTATCTTAAAGCTATAATCTTCTAAAAATTCTCCTTATGGAAAGAAAAGGAGAATGATTACTAAATCATTCATTGGACGAAAACATGTTCTATCCTAATGTTAAACTATAAATCAAATGAAGAGGATATTGCCTCACCAGACACTAAATTTTTAAAATATGATAATTCTCTGTAGCCTTATATGATCTGAATCATTTAATCTATTTACTCATTTATGCCTTGACTGTATCCAGAATATCTTGGAAAAGGCTGAAAAATACATGCAATTCCGAATGATAAAATAAAGAGACGAGAAAAATCAAGCTAGAAGAGTAAGTCAAGTATAGGTAAGGAAAGAAAACCGGGGCACAAGTGAACAGATGCTGTTATGTCCTGTACAATAGTGGAGGCAGACACAGATTTAGCCCTTAGCTTACTGGTGACTAAAAACAAGAGGAAAATACAATGTAAGAACATATAAAAATATGAAGGGAACAGCAATAACACATTGCTCAGGAGAAATGAGTTTAGTGGCTCCTTCTAAAGAGGACAAGGTGCAATGAAAAAGACATTTTCCTATCCCTACCTCAAAGGAAGTTACATTTAACTACTTATGATGTCTCTCAGGACATGACTAAGGCCAAAGTTAAATTTAGTAAAAGCAATTTTACAATTTGGGGACACTCAGCCCCCAAAACAAAGTGTGGTCTAAGCATGTAGCCTTTGTGATGATGGCTTGATTTAGAGAAGTGGATGGGCAGCGCATTCTTGAGGCTCTTTTCTTGACCTTTCCTTGAATATTTTCCTTGACTATGTTATACTTGTACATTTGTTCAGAGGTGGAGAGTAGATAGTTTAAGGTTATATTCTCTGGTAACGAGTGAAATAACAACTTAGCTTTTATTGAGCATGTACTGTGTGCCAGAGATTCTAAGTGCTTAAGGTGTATTATTTCATGTAATCCTCATGACGATCCTATGAGGCTAACATTTTCATTTTTATAGATGAAATAAAGAGGTATGAGAGATTCAAGGTGGAATAGTTGTTAGCTATTAAGGAATAGAGAGTAGGCAGCCTGACTCCACTGTGTGATATTGACTTCAGGAATTTGTCTCTGGTAGGTCGCTGGGGTAGGTCTGAGCCTAGACAGAGGAGAGGTTGGCTTATGGCTTCCCAAACTTAGAAGCCTGACCAAAGCCAGTGCCTGAATACACTCATCCCACTTTTGCACAAATGTGATTTTGTTTTTTATATATATATATATATATATATATATATATATATATATATTTTTTTTTTTTTTTTTTTTTTGAGATAGAGTCTCTCTCTGTTACCCAGGCTGGAGTGCAGTGGTGCAATCTCAGCTCACTGCAACCTCCACTTCCCAGGTTCAAGCAATCCTCCTGCCACAGTCCCCGACTAGCTGGGATTACAGGTGTCATGCCACCATGCCTGGCTAATTTTTGCACTTTTTTGTAGTGACAGGGTTTCACCATGTTGGCCCAGCTGATTTTCTTAATTCTTAAACAGTCTCAAAAGTGCCTGGTAGAATAGGTCCAGAAAGATATATACAAGGCAAACATAGCCACCCATCTTTTACAGGAGACCTTTCTAGAGTATGGGAACATATGTTTCTTCCCGATTACCCCAGCTCTGACATCCTGATAGTTTCAGAGTATTTTAGGTTAACTTAAAAATGCAGTCTGTAGCCTACTAGAATGAACTGACCTTGATAGGTGCTTACATTTATCTTTAATCTACTGAAAAGCCTTCAAGTCCTGAATCAGTGGTTCTCAAAGTGTGGTTCCACCAGTAGCATCGCTATCACCTGAGAACTTAGAAACATAAATTCAGAGTTCCCGCCCCAGACCTACTATTTTGGAAACTGCAGGGCAGCAGCCCAGCCTGGTCTGATTTCAACATGTCCTCCAGGGGATTCCCTGAAGTTCCAGAACCACCGACCTAAACCACTTTGGTGTAAATAGCCAAACCAGGACATAGCTATTAATATTACCTCTCAGGGAATAATAGTGTGTTGGAATTAAAAAGTAGCATGGCAAGGACAACCTAGGGCCCAATTCCCTTTTTTTATAGATGAGAAAACTGAGGCTCAAGGAAGTGGAGAGATTTGCCTGAGGTCCCACAGCAAGTTAAAAGAGGCAATGGGCTCGAACCCAATTTTCCTGACTCCAGGCCTGAGGGTATTTTTTCATTTTTCCTATGACAGTTATATTTCCTTGAGAGGCGATTTTCCTCTTACTCTTTTCTAGAGCGTCTCCATGGGTGGAAGCTTATACAAGTGGTTGTTACATTTCACTACCCTAAATCTTTCTCCTACTTATTTACTCCACCTAAGAAGGTGAATGAACAGGTTTTATTGTGGGTAATTCACTCTTTCATGTCCTATATACATTAAAAATGCATCAAACCAGTGAACACCCTTTAGAACTCCTGACACTCAATTTTTTTGAATGCTTGTAGAACGACTTATATTCTCTTCTCTGAAAAAGTATAGGATGAGTTTTCAAATCATTAGTTGTAAGGATCCTCAAGGAATGCAAAACTCTAAATGATGTCCTTTAGGATTTTAGCTTTCTGAGTTTTCTAAAAAATTTAAACATACACAAACCTCAGAAGACAAGTTACATAATTTTTCTGTGCCTCAATGTATTTGTCTAAAATAATGCCTCCCTTAAAGAAATGTTATGCAAATCAAGCAAAATGATATATGTAAAGCCTAATGCCTAACATAAAATAAATGTTTAAAAACTATTAGTTCATTCCTTCTTCCTCTTTCCTGTTCTTACTAGTGTTAATAGTTGAGAGGTGATTGGAGGTCCAATGTAGTTATTAGTGACTTTTGGAAAGCTAACATAGGAGCAGCTCATCTGTTCTGTAAGAAGTTGCTAGGTGATGTCTCTTCTTTGATTTTTCTTGGTGGTTGTCCCAAGGGATTTGCTCTCTTTAGGACTCATGCATCCTAACCTATCCTTCATCACCTTCCTTCATGGGACAGGGGAGACCAGATGACAGGCCCTACCAAAGAAGAAGAGCTTCTCTGTTTGGCTTCCGCAGAGTAGATATCAAGGGACTAGCTCTATGTTATGTTCTTGGGGTAGGGCAGTAATTTTTAGGCCAGTAGTTAGGAACACATTGAATAAAATAAAACTTTGTCACGTGATTTTCTAATGCCGTGTTTGGTGTAGGCATTAATTCACTTGTATTTCAACACAAGATAAAAATAGTCCCTTCAGCTTTCTTATGGTTGCTCACATTTTGCCAAGTTCAAGCATACATTTCATGTTTTTTAAAAAGAATACATATTTTAAAATGATAGAAATTGGGCTTTATGCTACTTTGGGGTTCCAAGCTTGCCTTTCCTAAACGTCTGTCTATGCCTCCTTACCTACCACGTCACTCACTTTGTTTTTCTTTTACTGATCAGAGAGATCATTTTTCTGTAACGTGGCATAGCCCAGTGTGTGTATTCCACCACTAGGGCAGGCTACCTGACCTGCAGACCCAACTCTTCAGCCATCATCAGTGTTAATATTCACTATTACAATATATAGAATTAAGAGATAATCATAGTATTCACAACAAACTACAGTTGGGTTCTCCACTCGGGTTCTCCACTGGGTTTGTGTCCTAGAATGCTTTTGTGGGATCTAATCAATATTCCAATTGCCTTGTAACAGTTCATGGAAGCAACTGTTTCTCAGTTTTGTTTTGTTTTGATGTGTGTGGGGGTGTGTTTTAAGAAAAGTACCCTAAACATGTTTCAAAGTACTTCTCCTTTACTGTGCACTAATTGGCCTAGTAATTGGCACTCCCTATCCAAACACTAGGTCACTTTCTGAAAGTTAGTTTTCCCTATTTTCTATGGACACATACTTCTCAAATAAAAACATTATTTACAGAAAGGTAATAGAAAGTGGTTATTCAATTCCAGGAGACTGAGGGAAAAGAAAATCACCTTTGTGAGGGTTAACTTTCTCAGAATCAGATATTGGTCCAAGCTACAGTTTCATGTCCCCCACCCGGCTGCCAGAGGGCAGGGAGCGAGGGAAGGGCGATGCTGGAGATAGTTGGTGGTTTCTCATGCAGTTCTGTTTACCTCGGAGAATGGCTCAGATTCATGGGGTGGCTCATCTGTTTGTTTCCCAGGAGTGTCCTCCTCATCAGGTACAAATGACTTGTTGTTCCCCCTGTCCCGTCTGCCTCCTTGGTGACGGATAGACGAGAACCGTTCCCTGTGCTCTGGGACTCTAATGTGATCTGGGTCGTGCTGGTGGCAGGAGGGGAAGGGAAGGTGGGGGAGGCATCGAGGGGAACAAGGGGAAGTTAACACTAAGGGAACTACAGTCTTTCTTGGAAAAGAAAGTGTGTTTGTGTTCTAGGGCTAGTGCCCTTCTCTCACAGCTGTTATAAAATTGATCTAGCTATGATTTGGGACTTGGTGTTAACATCACCCTCGTCAGTGGGAAAGTGAGCCAGGAAATGGAGAACTCAGTATTTCTTCTGATGAAGCAACTCAAAGAAACCAAATATTACAAGGAGGGTGGGGGAAGGAACACCACTGCTTTGAGTCTCACAGCAGATACAGGAGCCCTGAATTGAATAGTAATACCTGTGGCTTTTATGGCTTCACTATACCCAAGGAGCTCGAAGCTTGACTGTACATTAGTCAAAATTGCCTTGTCAGGGGAGGCGATCTCAAGATACATATTAAACAGGAGGAAATTGAGGCAAGAAGATTAGCAACTTACCCGGATTCCCATGCTAATACCGTTGGCAGAGCTGGGAAATCACAGCACCCCGTTTATCCCATGACCTGTGGGTTACACACACAGCCACCCCAGGGGCACTCATGGGACACTCAGAGCTCGCCATTTGGGGCCCTCACACATTTTCATTATTTGCTTATCACTCTGCCTTGAGTTTCCACCACTAGCAAAACCAGTGCTTGAACAAGTTATTGTATCTCTTCAAGAACCCCACTTAAAGAATCGATTAATAACTATCATGCTTTAGTGTCTACCATGTGTGGCCTAAGCACTTTATATACAATATTTCTAATCCTTAAAATAGCCCTGCCAGGTAAGTGTTAATATCTTAAGAAGCAGCAGCTGAGGGAAGTAGAGTTTAAGAAACTTGCCCAAGGAAGAAAATGTAGCTCAGAGAGTTTAAATGATTTTTTCCAGGTAACTCAGATAAGAATTGCTGAAGCTCAAAATTGAGGGATGTCAGTTTCCAAAGCCTGCACTCTTTATATAGAGCCATGCTCCCTTCTTTAACCTTCTGCAAGAGAAACTTAAGCCAGTCCATCTTACTTTATAAATGCATCAAAGATTAATAGACTAATCGCCTTATAAATTGGAGAGTGGAGAGTCAAGGAGCAGGTGGTGAGTTTTAGGGAGTTGGGGTAAAGGACAAGAAGAGAGATAGCCTAATATCAAAGACACACTTTGCCTCATTTCGCAATCTTGCCTGGCCTTGCCAAATTTACTTATTGGTGAGGTAGGTTGTCACCTGATGCTACAACTCAGCTTTTTAGGCACCTGCCCATTAGGAGAAAAGCCCCTGAACGTCACATTCCCCTGAACACATCCTTTCTGTGCAAACGCAATTGTAACAAACTTCATCACACAGAGTGAGGCTCCTTAACACTTAGCTGTCATTACATTGCTGTCTAGATTGCAAGCTGCTCCAGGGCCAGGGACCGTGTCCTACTGTGCCCCCAGTACAGTGCCCTGACTCATTTGAGGTATTTGATAAACGTTTGTTATATGGGTGAAAGAACAGCTAGAGGAGTATTGGTAATGACTTCGTTTTAGTTAGCATCTTCATCACCATGACCTATAGGAGACAGAAAACTGGGTATTTATTTTTATTTTTTTATTTATTTTTATTTCTATTTATTTATTTATTTATTTATTTATTTATTTAAGATGGAGTCTCACTCTGTCACCCAGGCTGGAGTGCAGTGGTGCAATCTTGTCTCACTGCAACCTCCACCCCCCGGATTCCAGCTATTTTCCCACCTCAGTCTCCCAAGTAGCTGGGATTTCAGGTGCCCCCCACGATGTCCAGCTATTTTTTTGTATTTTTAGTAGAGATGGGGTTTCACCATTTTGGCCAGGCTGGTCTCGAACTCCTAACCTCAAGTGATCTGCCCTCCTCGGCCTCCCAAAGTGCTGGAATTACAGGTGTGAGCCACCACACCCAGCTGAAAACTTGGTGCTAAGATAAAAGGTAGTAGTGAAACCCCTAACTTTCACTCATTAGTCAAGAACCTCCTACATGCAAGGCATTGTGGAGAATACAAAGATTGGGAAAGCTCTTCTGGAGATTACACTGTACTTGAGGAAACAGAAAGGAAAAGAACAAATTGTAATAGAAATTAAAGTGGCTGGCAGCAGAATTCAATGAATTCTGCAATACAGGTCCAGAGATTGCATGGTGGAGTAACTGGTTAAGTTGACATGAGAAATGTTTAATGAAGATGACATGTACAACCTTGACTTGGAAGAGTAAGTAGATAGAGGACAGGGATCGCTAGAGGGGAGCTATTCTGGCTAAAGGAACAATATGAGTAGGTCAACCAGAGGTGACTTCATTTAGAGGAATGGCAAATAGAAAAATACACTCAGAGCATAGAATACATGGAGAGAGATAGTGGAGCATGAAGTAGAAAAATAATTTGCAGAGAGGCTTAAACCTTGTTTTAGAGAAATAAGGAAGTCAGTGAAGATTTTTGAGAAGTCAAGCAACGTGATCAGACTTGTGTTTCAGAACCACCCTATGGATGCTATGGAAAGAAAATTGCTCCCTGAAAGTGGGCAAGCTAAGTGATTTCTTGACTATTTTCTTTGATCCTAGCATAAGAGCCCTTTGCAACGTTTACTTTGTAGAGGCCATAAAACCACATCAAAATGAATCATGCACTATCATCCTTTATGTTTGTGGTTCCAGTAGGCATGATGAAACGCTAAGGTTTACTGAAATTTCAGGTAATCAGGACAGGAGGGAAATCATTTTAGCAAACACAGGCCATTTGCGTGGAACACCACATCTACTCGCAATCAAAGTCTGTGTCAAGGAGAGGTACCACTGGGCAGGTACTGGACAGCCCTCCTATTTTCAGTGCACGGTGTCCAGCCGAGTGGGGGTCCATTTTTTCTCACCCAGGACAGTTATGACTTGAGACACCTTCTGTGGTGAATGTTAGAATCTCAGCCCCAGGAGTACTTCGTCTAGTTTGGGTAGTTGGTGTTTTTGTTCCCTCAGGCATAATGCTGCAGAGCACTTAGAGGCACATTTTCCACACAGTGTGTAGGGATTTAGTCCCATTCGTGTTAATGGAAATCCCGCCAGGAAATCTCCATGCTGGGTCACACTGAAAATTCACCCCTGATTGTTCTGTTTGATTTGTTTCACCTGTGTCTTCCTCCATTCTGCTCTGAGGATGTTTGCGGGCTTGTTAGTGCCAGCCTGAACCCAGGGCTGAGTCTTAACCCCATACAGAATCGAGGAGGCTCGGAGGCATCTTTACTACAGAAGAAAAGGGAGTGCCTGGTTGGATTCAGTGCACTTACATGTGAAGCTATATTGGTTCTAAGAAAGCCAAGGATCCCCTGTGTTGCTCTCAGAACAGCAATATGCTTGTATTCAAAGCTCAGTTTTGTTGCGTCAGTTCAGGAGTGAGAGAAAGGGAGTAAGTTCCCAGTATGACCAGGGGAGACCTAAGAGCCACTCACCTCGATGTTGAGGACACAGTGAAGCCCAAACCTGAGCAGAAACAGGCTGGCCAAGTGCCCATACCTGGGGAGGGCCCAGTGAGGGGAAAGAAGCTCTCTGACTCCCATGTATGGCTGGGAAGAGTGATCACCCTTTTCATAGCACCTGCCATATATGGACTTCTGAGGGTAGCAAAGATGATTGCTAATGGTGCTGAGCTGTTATACATTAATATATTTTCTCTAGCCTCTAATTTAATAGTTTTCTTCAGAGTAGCTTGATTTGCTCTTATGCATTGAGGTACCATGACATGCTGATTACTGGACTTTTCTCTTCGTGATGTGGGAATATGGTTGGCAGGTCTGACACCAGGACTCAACTAACAAGTTGTTTCTGTCCTTGGCCACTGTCACATGTCCTGTCTGATGGTCATGCTTATCTGAGCACCACTTGTCTCTGTGCCCTTTCCATGTGCTCTTGTGTACTGACAAATAAAGGAGGCCTAAAGCTGTGAACTCCAGCTCTCCCTTTGGTTCTTAATGCTATACATTACACCAAGAGCTTGGAAACTCGACTTTGGATTCAGGATAGAATTTTGCCTTACAGCCTCCTCATACCTAAAAATATGATTAAGAGTGTGGGCTCAGGAGACAGGCTGCCATGGCTGACATTCCCGGTGTGCCCATGAACGTATTTAACCTCTGAAGTCTCACTTCTGTAAAATGTAAGTAATAATGGTACTATGAAGTAGTAAAAATTCAGTGAGATAATCCATGCAAAGGACTTAGTTCTGTGCCTCTGTTACAATAAGAGCTCAAAAAGTGATCAATATTGCTAATTTTTATTACTTCTGCAACTCCAAATAATGCTGCAGCTATTTTTATATGTAGAGGTGGAAACTGTAAAGGGGCCTTTGAGTATGCTATTTTTCATTTTGTGTATTTTCTGCTCATTTATGTCATGTTTCTTTAAATAATAATTTTTAAAATTTAGCTCCAGTAAAAAACTACTGTACACATAGGGCATCCTATGGCTTGGTCTCAGCAACCATGGGAGATAGGCAGCACTGGCATGCTCTGCTCATTTCACAGGTTAGGAAACTGAGTCTTAGAATGGTCAATGGCTCCCTAAGAGCACATAAGCAGTATGTGATGTGGCTGAGACTTAATCTCAGTTTTTGTTTTTTGAAATAGAGCGCCTTTTATACTTGTTGGGGAAACACAATGGAAAGAAAAAAAATTACAGGATTTTCTGAGCAAAAGAAACAGGAAAAAAAATCTGAGAGAGCCGGTATAATTCATTACCAGAAGAAGCCAAACATTTTTTTGATGCCCTCACAAAGCCAGAGATCTTGGACTTGTAGATGTTTAATTGAAAATGATTTGGAAAAATACAATTCTCCTTCCGCAGTAGCACTTATTCCCCTAAGGGTAAGTTTACTCTTAAATGATTTCAATTTCTGCGAAAAAGATATAAGCAAGAATGTTATACCCTAGTGTTTTCAAGGAACAGCATCTCATCTGCATTTTTATCATCATCATAAATTATTTATTAAGAGACAAGTTGCATGTGGGTACATGCCTAAAACAAACTTTCCAAACAGTCTAGATGTCCTACAATTCATATTTGTCTCTGCAAGTCAGTAATCTAATGCAATCCCACAAAAGCAAATACAGATACAAACAAACAAAATAATATTAAGCCAAACGGGTCAACACTAAGTAGTACTGTATAATTGAGAGTCTCTGCATCTCTGTTAGGTATTTTCTTTTTCTTTTTTTTAAAAACAAAAAAAAACCTTTTAAGTTCAGGGGTACACGTGCAGGATGTTCAGGTTTGTTACACAGACAAGCTTGTGTCATGGGGGTTTGTTGTACAGATTATTTCATCACCCAGGTATTAGGCCCAGTACCCATTCGTTATTTTTCCTGATCGTCTCCCTCCTCCCACCCTCGACCCTCCAGTAGGTCTCGGGTGTATTGTTCCCCTGTATGTGTCCATGTGTTCTCATCATTTAGCTCCCACTTGTAATTGAGAATATGTGATAAGTATTTTGTTTTTCATGCCAAGTTTGAGTCTGAATGGCTTTACGAACTGGAGGAAAAGCAGAAAATTGTGCTAGTTTTTTCAGCTTCTTGAGGACTGGTCTGAACTCATACCTTGCCTTACACTGTAAGCATTTGTCCTAGAGTTGGCACATAGGAAGCACGTGGTAGATGCTGGGTAAGTGAAATTGGGTAAAGCAAATGAGATAAAACAATAGATTCTCAATTACTTGGAGACATATTGGTGAAGGGAAAATTTCTAGGGTACCCTGAACTACATCATGGAAAAGGTGACTGTATTAAACAAAGGAGCTTGACTGTTATATCACTCCTAGTGAGCCTCCACAGAAGTCTGGCCACACAATCTGAACTCCAAATTGCTGAGGGAAGAAAAAGTAAGAATGTCTCAGATACTTTGCAGAAAAGATATATAGATTTTAAACGTTTATATATACTAAAAATATTTAATGAAGTTTTATTTTTAGTTAGGACTAATATCATTATTTAGTGCAATGAGATGTGAAAAGCTCACTTTATTTTGTTATGTTTAGTCCAGCATATGGTAAAAAGTTCAGTTTGCAGATTAATTTACAAACAAATTAATACTTTGAACTCAAGAAGTTAGATGTGAGAGGAAGAAGGGTACTATAGGCTGATATTCAGGAAGAAAATTCCAGAATTAATTTCTCTTGCAATGATTGTCCACTTTACTTAACCGTTGGCTTAGAAGGCCATTCAAATGAAAACTTTAAGCAAAAGACAAAGTGTTTCCTCAAAAGTCTCAGTAATCTAGAGTTTGAAAGGTCCTCAGTATTCCAGAATCCCATGTTCTCTTTTTCCTTATGTCCTCTGGAAGAGTTTTGATTCACTCTTACAAAGCAATATCCCCTTTTCTTGAAAGAATGTCTGTATTTCAGGCCTTCTTTTTGAATGCCATGTCTTAGATGCATCTACACTAGAACTAGTTTAGCCAAGTTGGCCAGTGCAGTGGTTACCAGGCAGAAGAATCTCAATAGCTTGCCTCCCAGCTTGTACACAACAGGGAGGTGGCCTTGGGGGCCTTGCTGGTTCTTGGTGAGATATGGGGCTGTTGAAGCATCATCTGGGTTGGAACTAGAATTCCCAGGAAGACTGATTAGAACTAAATGTTCTTTTGTTGGATCTTGATCTTACTTTAAAATCTCTCTGTAAGAAGGAGATTGTGCTGGCTAAGAAACATGTATGTTTTCCTTTTCCTGTGTATGGTATTCCCATTGAAATAAAAATGATTTGGCCAGGCTTACCATTTTGTACCTACACATGCACTTACAAGAATGTCAGTCCTTGTTTTCTTTGTGCCAAAGACCTCTCAGCTCTGTTTCAAGTAGGAGACATAATCTCCATTTTCTATTTGCAGTTGACTCCATTTCTCTATTTGGTTTATTTAATAGATATTGAATTTACACATAACAGGGGAAAAGGTTCAGGACAAAAACAACCATAGTTCAAGGAAGAAAGTGACATAACACAGAAAGGTTATGGGGTAACAAGCACACTTATCATTCAGTTAAAACTATGGGTTTTGATGTTTGCATCCATCTGTGGGGTTATTGGGGCTTTCTTTTTTGTGGCAATAATATTGGAGCTATGGAGGTAATTTGTGTTATTTTTCTTCTTTCATTCAATCAATCGCTAATGGTTTAGGAATCCAGTGCATCCATGCCAACTTTGGAATTGCTTTTCTTTCCTAAATGCTTAATTAGAAATCAGAACCAATTTACAGAAATAAGGCTGAAATAAATTTCTCTGACATGTATGGTATTTCTTATTTCTTCAGTTTATGGCATCACTATTCCTTTATCTCTGTGAATAACGAGAGCCGCAGAGATGTGAAACTGAAAGATTGAAAACTGACTCGCCAGCTTATAATGTTGCTTTCTCCAATAGCTAATATTTGAGCACTCAATCTCTAAGTAACTGCTTTTTGTGTTATTTTATTCAATGCTCAGGAATCCTAAGAAGAGACACTATTATTCTTGTATTTAACAAATAATCCAGATAAATTAAGTAATTCACCAAAGCCACACTAATCTAGGATTTAACCCCAAGCAGTCTGAGTCCAGAGCCCCCTGCTTTGCTATGTCACAGCTTTACTGCGGGCTTTCATTCTCCACCCAGCCATTACATTCTCATCTTCAACAAAGAGTTAGGTGTTAACCTGTTCCTTCCACTAGATGCTAAATATTTCAGTCTAAGGATTACTTCCTTAATCAAATGGGATTACCTATTTAAATTGATTACTTCAAATATAGTAGATGCTCAATAAATTTTTATTAAGTTGAATTTAGTTCTTATCTGAGTCCATTTGCATTGTTATAACAGAATACCATAAACTGAGTGGCTTATAAGCAACATAAATTTATTACTCACTGTTCTAAAGGCTAGAAAGTCCAAGATAAAGGTGTCAACAGGTAAAGGCTAATTTCGTGGTTCATTGATGGTACCTTCTTGCTGTACCTTCATATGGTGGAAAGAGTGAACTAGCTCCCTTAGGCTTATTTTATAAGGGCACTAATCCTGTTTATGACATGAACCGATTATATCCTGGAAAACCTTTCTTTCTTTTCCTTCCTTCCTTCCTTCCTTCCTTCCTTCCTTCCTTCCTTCCTTCCTTCCTTCTTTCCCAGTCTTGCTCTGTTGCCTAGGCTGGAGTGCAGTGGCGCAATTTTGGCTCACTGCAATCTCCACCTCCTGATTCTCCTACCTTAGCCAGCCAAGTAGCTGGGACTACAGGTACCCACCACCACGCCCGGCTAATTTTTGTATTTTATTAGAGACAGGGTTTTACTATGTTGGCCAGGCTGGTCTCAAACTCCTTACCTCATGATCTGCCCACCTCGGCCTCCCAAAGTGCTGGGATTACAGGTGGGAGCCACCGTGCCCAGCCAAGGCCCCACTTTCTAATACCATCACCTTGGGGGTTAGGATTTCAACATAAAAATGGGGGTGAGGTGGGGTGGGACACAAATACTTAGATCAAAGCAGTCCTTAATACTATTCTTAATCTACATGTTCTCAACATACTGATAAATTAACTCCAAGTTTTCTTTTGAGCTCTAAGCCAATCCTTAAGCTGCCTACTAGACATTTCCAGCTGAACGTCATACAACTAGTACCTCCAGTGCAACTTGTCCCAAATTCAGCTCAGTGTCTCTCCCTTTCCCTTTCCTCGTATTAGTTCTCCTTTGTGTTCACTGTAGAGTTTATAGATAGCATTCCTATCCACTATGGGCCCTACTAAAACTTAGGAGTCATTCTCCACATCTTCATTTTCAACACACTTTCCCCATCATCCAGGAAAAGTGAAGCTTCTTAGAAACATTATCACACATATCACATTTTAACATTCATTCATTCCTTTTGAAAGACATGTATTGAGCACCTGCTCTGGGCCAGGTGCTTTTCTAAGGACACAGATGAATAAGATGAGGCCGTCCTAGGAGAAGACACAATATAGTGAGGAAGGAAGTGGTTGGATGTAAAGATAGATTGTAGTTATTTATTTCTGTTACCCTTGAGAGAATATAGCT
Source organism: Macaca mulatta (assembly GCF_049350105.2). NCBI lineage: Eukaryota > Metazoa > Chordata > Mammalia > Primates > Cercopithecidae > Macaca > Macaca mulatta. Next base: position 94,358,349 of record NC_133407.1, on the reverse strand, counting down.
GCATGGAGGGAAGGTTTTTAAAATCTTCAATATCTAGCACCATACCTGACGTGTAGTTGGTGACATATATAAAGGTTTAAATGATAAATGAATTAAACTACTACCTATATGGTATATTATGGATTCCTTTCTTTGTTCTTTTCATAATATGCTACTGGTGCTTGCCCCTACTAAATTCTTATTTTACTCTGATTTATTCTATGATGAGTTGTCGGGGATCACTCAATCTATATTATTAGCTCTCTGAGTCAAGAGGTAGTGTCTGTAAACCCACACAGTTCATCACAGTGGTTCCGGGTCAACAGACACTTAATATTTATCAAACTGAGTGGGCACATTGGCTTTATTGGTTTGAAGTATGGGAGTCACTGGACACTGAACATTCTTACTTTAACCACTAGTTTGTGTTATGTCTGAGTAATGGGTCATTAACATTAGGTTGGTCTTCAGGGTTTCCACCTGAATAATTTTATAGGATTGAGGGTAGGAAACAACCAATTTAGAACAGGATAACTCAATGAGTTAGGAAAAGGTCATATGCTTCTTTTGAGTTGATATTGGAGCCCCATTTAGTTAAATGGTAGGTAAGCAGTAAGTAGAACACAGGGAGAAGCTTGGTGGTGTCTGCCAAACTTGCCCCTTCTGTTTGCAAGTCAGACTTGCTGCATCCTCACTTATGTATGAAACAGTAAAGAGGAACCAATCAAGGTATTTATTTATTTAGCACCAGAGTCAGCAAAAGCCTGTCTTCCCTCAAGTAGTTAAAAGGAATAGCACACTGGAGAGAGAATTGCAAACATTGGTTCCCATAAAAGAAATGTGAACTGGTTCTGATAATGCCAACGGTTACCTGACATACATTCTTCCTATAGTGTTTTAACAAGCGGGACTATTTTTAGGGAAATTCTTTGCCTTGAACTAAATTTATGGCCTTAAAGTCTTCTCGTCTATTTTTCGTGTGTGCGTGCTTCAACGGTCCAATTTATAACTGACACCTTTACTACCTACCAGCATATCAGTTTCATCTCCCAGAGGAAGAGAAAACCAGACCCTGTGACTAGTGAACTGGATTGAAAATCTAGTCTAATGCTGACAGATAAATGCACTAATTTTCTTCTGTGACCGGTTCTGCATTGCAGGGTGAGCCTGCTTCTAACAACTCCCTCAAAAGGCTCTGTAACCCGTCCAAAAGATGATGTCAAGTGCTACAAGGACCCAGGTCAGCCCTGCATCATAGGTAACAGTTACCCCAGTGATAAAGTTACCAGGCAGGTTTTGAATGAGATTGTGTTTTTAAATGAAAGACTGGCTGGAAATGTAGACTTGGACCAAGCATTAATAGGGGAAAATTTGAGACAAACAGAGGTTAGCATTTGGTTTCTTTGTGGTGTTCAGCAAAGGTCAGGGAAGGTTCTAATACAGAAGGAACCCAAAGTTTCAATGAGAAGTCGTGGTGCTCCAGCAATACACGAGCATGTAGCTCAGACAAAGTGAACTCTAGCTTTAGCCAAGAGCAATTTTAGGACATGGGAGCTTCCAGTCATTCAACTGAAACTGGTCACTTGTCTTAGATAAATCCGTGAGCAATGGAAGACCTGATGAACATCTTATTTAATTTTATTCTGAGGAAGAAGTGGCACCCCTCAAACCCCATGCCAACTGTTTAGATCAAATGGGGAGGGAGGACATAAACAGCAGGCACGGGACCTGTCAGATAGCTTTAGAGATTAACTTTATGGTTTTTCTCCTATACACCGGAGTCATGGCTGTAGAGGCAGCTCATGAATTGACCAGACCCCAAATGGCAACCATGTTCCCATTATCCATCTGTTGTGTTCCTCACAAAGGTTTAAGTACAAGATTGATTATGCATGTCTGACAATGTGAAGTACCTCTGAGTAAAGAAACTAGAAACAGTTTCTCACTCTGGACAAAAGAAAGATGTACATCCAGAAGATAAACAGTGAAAATCCAGGCAATAAATACGTAGGAGATACCTGTGTTGCCGTTAAAAAAAAAAAAAAAAAAAAAAAAAAAAAAAAAAAAAAGGGAAAAGTTTTTGAATAATCTGAAATTTTTAGTGTCTTGATTTAAAGTACCTATACAAGTTGATTTTAAAAATAAGTACGTAAAACTCTCTTCAAAGCAAACACAGCTAGGGAGAAACCACATCCCACTAAAAACAAGCTTTATGTGGAGAAAAGTAAGGAATTGTTATAGCACAAATCTAAAATTAAACTCACTGCAACTAAAAGGAAAAACCAGATTGTTTGCTCAGATGAAGAGTTTATTATGTTGGCATAAACAAAATGAAAATATTTTCGGTTTTGAAAAGACAACAGAGAGGGAACAGTTTTGCGTGGATGGTCACGAAGAGGGGGGATTAAAACCACAGAGGTGCGGAGCATACGTGCTGCTGGGCTTCTCTCTGTGCAAGGTGGAGATTAGACTCACGGAAACTCTTGCTGCCGTAAACCCGAGGGGACACGGCTCCTGACTCCTGCACCAGCTGCTGCCCAGCCGGCTCTAGCACAGGCTGCCCAGGCCGTGCTTCCTGGCCCAGGGCCCTCCACGTGGGCGTCAGCCTAGTCCGGGAGAGCTGGCGGCTCCACGACGGTAATTTCTAACCCTGCATCCTTCCTCGGGCGCCACCTGTTTCTTTCTCTGTGACCTTTTTTGATTGTGAAGAAAGATGTTTTGTCAATGATTCCTGACTCCAGAGAATTTTCGAAGGGTCTTCTTTCTTTCCCTCTTCATCCTGAAAGGGGACTTTGCTTGAAATTTCCTCAGTAGAAAGAAGAGAGAAGTCAGAAAAATAATACCTTCACAGTATAGAACTTCATCTACTTCAAAGCCTTTTCACATGCTTTATCTCCTTCAGTACTACCCTATGAGGTAGCAGGGCAGGTGTTCTTAAGCCCCATTTTGCAGATGATGACCCTGAGGCTCAGAGAGGTTAAATGTTTTGCCCAAGCTCACACAGCTGGTAAGTGAAGTCCAGGGCAAGAACTCTGACTCCTGGCCTTGTACTTTTTCAGATTTTATCACAATGAGCATGTGCTGCTTTCTACAAAGAGATTTGGAATAATACAGATGACAACATGTATTTTTCACTTCTTGTTTACTCGTGTGTATTGCTACTACTGTTTTCACATTCCAAAGTAACTTATTTATTATTCGTCTTCTTGAGAAGTGGGTAATTATGCTTTTAAATGTTTTCTTTTAGATAACCATAGCCCTGATGTGGGTTATATGCTACTTATGTGTCCTTGGGATCTTTCGATAGATAGATAGATAGACAGATAGATAGATAGATGATAAAGACATGCAGACATGTACTTTTTGATATTGACAGTAATATATTCATTTGTATTTGTTTTCCAAAGGAATAGTTTTACTTGATGGTATTTTGTGTTTTTCTCTAACTCTCATTCAAAACTTATGCAAATTGTTAATGCCCAAAGATTTTTGAAGAAAAGAATTTAGTTGGAAACCTTAATCACGTTACACCCAATCTCTTCCAATGATTTTAAAGTTTCACTAGAGGGCACTCCCACTTCATGGCCAGAAGGCAGTCAGGACAAAGGACCATAGTGGTTTGGATGTTTAACTTGCTGTACATACTATTTTGTTTCCTCTTTCGCACTCTCTCTCCTCTCTCTCGCCTATTGTATAAAAACTAACTGAAATTATACAGGTCTTCCTTTAAACGTATAAATAGAAATGAGCTACATTGAAAAACTAGCAAACATCTACAACTGTGAATTATGGTTCACCTTGTGACATAGAGCACATTATTCAAAATCTTCTGCATTGAATTTTTGGTTGTCAACATAAATAAAAGTATGAAATATAGTGTGAGACATTAGCTTAGTACGTTAAGAAATATGTCCTTTATTCAGCTACCTCGGGAAGAAAGCCAGTAACTACCCAGCACTTACTTCCAGCTTGTAGGATCTTCATGGTCATCTTTTCTGGTAAATCTTGGGGTAAATCCAAATCACAAAGATGTGTAGGGTCAGAAAATGAGGATCAAAGGAAAATCCAAATGGATAACCAAATAATATTGCTTTAGAATAAATTAAACGTTAGGCCCCACTTTTTAATGTATATATTTTTATATATTAAAGAATCTGAAGATTATTTTAAATACATATTTTAGCAAAACAATAGAGCATTTCTTGTGAGAGGAAAATAAGGTATTTCAAAGTTAGAAGGGAAGTAGCCATTTGCCAAGTACAGAACCCCACAGAGCCCTTGGGCTTGAAGTTTCACACTGATTTCAACCCTTTGGGGTTTTGAATTTCTTTACTGTTGGCAAAACACAACTTCTTGCTTCAAAGAGAAATGGCATTAAGAAGGCCTGTTACAGAGAGACTCAAAAGACTTGTTGGACACCAAATCACTCTTACAAAACACCATTTTGATGAGTTTAGTAAAGATTAATCACAAACATATGGATTAAGTTTTTCTTTAAAATTATATTGTCTTATAAGGGAAAGGGAGAATGGTAAAAAAAAAAAAAAAAAAAGTTTCAAGCTTTACAAGACTCCAAAACATTTGAAAAACGGATTAAGATGCTGATGGACCCAGGGAAGCAACTGGATTTTCCCTGTGCTAACTTGAACCATCCTTGTTTGATTTAAATTTATATCAAAGGCAAAATAAACAATATGTCTGCCATTATTATCCACAAAAGGAAACACACATTTTTTCTTAACCATCCACTTACATACTTCAGTGAAAATGTAGGCGTATGTGTTTATTCCACAATGATGTAAAACTTAATTATTCATATCACCTAAAAGGTTTCATATTGTATGAATAGAATGTAGTGCCTCTAGTGTAGCCTAAGCTGAGGACTCCTTGGGAAACTTGTCTCAAATAATTAATTACTGGAATTAAATTCTTTTCTGACAACTCTAGAAGTAAAGTACACCTGATGTGAAAGACCTACAATGGCCATCATGTGGGGAAAATTCTCACTCCAATGGGTGATACCAAAACAATTTTACTACCAATCACCAAACCAACTAAGAGTGAATAGGCTTAAATAAATCATGTTTTAAAGGTATCTAAGGTGAACAACAAAGCAATCCCAGGCAATCAGGAATTGATGCAGATCCTACTGAGGTTTCTCCCCCTAATCCAAGTAATCAGAAATGAAGTACAATGAAAAAAAAGAAAAAGAAAAATTTGAGATGCAACTAACGGATTTTGTAAGTCATGAAATATAAAGTTTCTCCCTTCTGCCAATCAGTCAAGGGATATTATATGAAGTTGCCTTTATCATATATATGTGTGTGTGTATATATATTTACATATTTTAACTTTACTCTTATAAATGTTAAATAATCATTTGTAGCAAGAGTAAATTTCAGAAGTCCTATCTTTAGATATATTCCTAATAAGTGTTACCCTTTTATATAACCAAATAAAAATGTTTTCCCCAGGAAGTGTGGTGATGAACTGTTGGTTATAATCAAAAGGTTCTTGCTAGGAAGCATGTTCAGCTTTCCTTTTAAACATGTACATGGAAAATAATACCAACTTCTATCAAGCGTTGGATTTAGCCCGTTATCATGTGCAAATGTACCTGCCTATTAACTTACAGATTGGGCAGGTATTTTACTAAGGTGCAGTCTTTCTGTCCTGGGTCATAGCTTGAGTTATTCTCCCTTTCAAGGTTCCCAATGCTTCATCTGTCACTCTTATTGTCAAATGTTCTATTTTTCCTGTCCCTGCCAGCAGTGATTTCAATTTGGGCTTGACTTCAAGACAGGCCACATTGTATCTGTGATGTCAATGGAAAGGGGATAAAAGTCATTAAAGATATTTGTTATTTTGAAAGGTTAAAAGAGTTTTTCTTGGTGGGTAACACTTTCTCTGGAAAGAACCTCAACTAATTGTCTGACCAGGGAATGGGCACCTAAGTGAGAAAAAAATATACTTAATAAAGCATTGGCGTCTATTATTTTTCCCCTTTTATTGTCCAGTGCCTCTGGGCCTGGTGGGCTTTCTGGAGGCATCTGAGCTCAATATTCCTTCAAACAGCAGAGCAATGATTACACTGCTGGGCTGATTCTCTTTCTGTCTGCCCTAGGTAAGAGATTCTTGCTTCAAACACCATTTATTGTAGAAACTGTTGCTAGGGTTCTAGAAATTGTGTGTGTATCCTTAAAAGAGTCCCAAAAAGACAGAATTGGAGGTTCACATAAAATACCATTTTGTTGTACTTAGTACCCACCTCACCTAACCTTCTCTACTCCATAGCAATAGAGTAAGAAATTAAGCATAGAATGCTTCCTAAAGGGCCAGTGGTACCCACACGATTTGAGTTCTTCTAAGAAAGGTAATGACAGTAAAAATCATACTAACTCAAGAACAATAAACCAAACCCACACCAGCACACAACACCAATCTGTGTAATGCTTTGAAAATTAGAAAGAACCAACTGGTGTCATTTACTTTTGTCAGATTGTGGGGGAAAAAGCACACAAAAAAATAGCATACTTTTAGTTACATTAGATTTGGGGTTTAATTTAAAAGACCTTCACGGATTATGAATGATCAAAATGGAATAAACTCATCCTTCAGTGGGAAAGTTAAGATTTTCCTCTTGATATCATTCACATGTGGATGGCAATGATTCTTTGACAGTCACCATTTTCTAAAATGTAGTTACCCGAACACATCTGAATAACACAAAAGAGAAAGGAACATTTTGATGTGTTGAGGAAAGTTGTTTTGACAAATGTCAGCGCCTGGGTCTCGCTGGCTGAGGCCTGTTGTTGACTCTGCAAGGCTGCCTGAGTACTATAGCTTATGCCACTCTGTCAGGGGGAATTGGACATGCCCAACACAATTCATTTCCATTTCTCTACAACATTACAAGCTTCCTTGGCAGCAAAATCACATATTCTTATCACAAAAATAAATGAGAGAAAAGAAGACATACATTTCTGTCAAGTTATGTCAAGACATATTTGGTATGTATTTCACTTCACTATCACTGACAGCAAAGATGTCACGTATTCTTAATACAAAGTAAAGAAGTATTTTCCTTTTTTTCCCCTGCAAGGCATCAATTTCATTTTATTCACTTATAAGCACTGGTGACAGGAAGGTGTCTTTTTAAAACAAAGCTTCAAAAAAGGCAAAAAAGGGAATAGTTTTTGTGTTTTGCTGGATTTCTGAATGGACATATTGTACATGCATTTAATTTGACAGTATCATAACAACCGCGATGATAGTCATCTATCATCGCTTTATTATCCATTTTCACAACACACATTCATTGCTCTGATTTACTCCTTTCCATGCATGTAATAGGATGGTTTAAAACAAGTAATAGTGATATTGATTTTCCTTTAAAGATGCCAATGGACTAAAAAAGAAAAAAGAAAGGAAGGACAGAAGGAAAGAAAGATGAAGGTAAGAAAGGAAGGAAGAAAAGCAAGATAAAAGGAAAGGAAGAAAGGAAAGAGAAATGAATTCATTTAATCAGAAAGAGATACAAGTCCTTAACGCTAAATAAAGCAAAAATCTTGAAAGATCTAAGTGTGACACATTAGAGAAAGTTAACATTAGATTATCATCTGGGCAGTTTATATTTGCGTCAATATTATAATGATCGACCTTTATGTTTTACTTCATGATGTTCTAGTTAATTATATTTTGACAAATGTGCGTAAGAATTCAATTCAATAGAAGGATGTTTCCTCTCGCTACCTCACCAGAAGTGGGTGGAATTCTTACTTCTGTGGTTGACAACCAAACCACATTCAAGTGGGCCAATACCACTCAGGAAATGTGGGGTTTCCCAAGCCATTCTTACTCCCGTCTTCAGGAAGAGCCTTCCCTAAGAATGTTTTGCTTATTGTTCTTTAAATGCCACTGTACTCATATCTATGACACTTATAAATCTATAGAATGTGGGAGCTAAGGGTTATTTTAGAGTCTATTTAGTCAAACAACCTCATTTTACAGCTTAAAATAAAAAACTCAGAGCAGATGAAATCAAGCAGGCTGCTTGTCATCAAGTTAGACTTAGGCAATAGTATTTAGTCTGGTAGTAATGAAAGATCATTAGAGATTTCTACGTAGGGAATTAATACAGTAAAAGTAATAGGTATACATCACTGTTTTCTAGGCTTTTCAGTTATACGAAAAGTCCAAAAACGTTCTTAGAAATACATAGACAGCCAGATATACACAACTAAAAACTAAGGGAACCAAACTTAGTGTTGCAACTTTTTTCATCAAGTGGAGAAATTACAAATACATTATCACTGGATAAATATTTATTAAAACTTTATATAAGAAATATTTTTAAAAGAAAAAAATGTTGAGGCCAGGCCCAGTGGCTTGTTGTCTGTAATCCCAACACTTGGCAGGTTGAGGTGGAAGGATTACTTAGAGCTGGGGAGTTTGAGGCTGAAGTGAGTTATGATCACATCACTGCATTCCAGCCTGGGTAACAGAGTGAGACCCTGTTTCTGAAAAGAAAAAAGAAAAAAAAAAGAAAAAGCTTTCAAATTTTTTCAAAACTGAAATTTAAACCACTCCCTGGAGATTCTGAGTCCACAGGTCTAGGATGAGGCCAGGTTTGGGGGAACTGCTGATTTATTTCACCTACCCCTTCAAAGCAGGATGCTTTCCCTAATCTTTGAGAGACAATGCCACAGACTCTGTCAGATGCCTGTTCTATTTTGGATCCTTCCTCTTTGAAAGAGATTTTAAAAATCTGTGTCTGTAAGGGGCTGAAGATTTGGGATCTGAAGGTGGGCATCACAAGTTCAGCTCATTTTCCTCACATAGAAAAAGAGAACTATGGGAAGGAATTCCTAGTCCACAGGACTGTCATGAGGCTTAAATAGGAATATAAATGTGAGAATTTCTGTGTAAACTGTAAAACACTTCACAAATTTTAGTTACTGTAATAGTATTTAGGATCTGGCATTTGATTTGCCAATTGTCTTAAAGGCTAAATTAAAAGCCAAATAATGCTCCTCTACCCTCACCCCATAGTTGAGTACAAAAATTCTCAAAGTAGAACATGCTAAACCAGAGATATTTTGTCCTAGATGAAACCTGAGGTTATTGTTTGAGGTTTCATTTTAACGTTAAAATTACTAGAGAACAGAGGGATGTCTTAGAATCACACAGCTTTTTCTTGGAATCTTCGTCAAGAAGAAACGCCATGATTGTGCCCTTTTCTTGACTCATATTTCTATTGTAGAATTAAAGGGCATTCTTTCTCCAATAAAACCAAAAGCACAAGAGAATCCAAGGCAGTGCTTATTGGCACCTACACTAACTGGGTATTAATAGCATTAGAAACAATGAATGCAATCCACGTTAGAACTGAAAGGTACTTTAGATTTCACAATCCAGCTCCCTTATTCTGTAGATGAGGAAACAGAGACCCTTTCAGTGAGGGGAATGAGTTGCCTAATATACCACAGATCTCCCAGTCTGCTGTCCTTCTGAGACAATACAACTGTGAAGGGCTTATCCTGCTGTTTCTATCCCACCCGTGAAGGTGCAACTATTGAACATACACAAACAATGCATACACAATTACACATTCATATATTGAACATACAAAAACAGCAAGATGGCACATGATGATGCTGCTCCCTTCCTCCCTCCACCTCTCCAGGGACCAGGTACATTCATTTGTTTCTTCCTTCCTTTGCTGATTCTTTCACTGGTTCATTCATTCAACAATCAAGTGACCCTCAAATATTTGGTGAACAGCTACTATGTGTAAAGCACTGAGCTCAGCAAAGCAAGAAATAGGAAAAGCAAAGGCAGTATGAAAGGAAAGACTTATGCATGTGGAAAATAAACCATCACTGAAAATATAGAGGTCCAGTGTTAAATGCAAGAGTTAGAGCAAGACAGCGTATTTCAATAGCGTAAAGAATGACATAGATGGGCAGTGAGTAAATTTACAGCAGCTTGAAAAAGAAAAGCTTGGTTAGAAATAAAGACTCATTAAAAACAAGCAAGAAAAGCCAATTAATGAAGGCCTCAGCAGAACATGAGTCCCACGATATCAGCCTCGAATCTGTCTTATGCACTGATGTACATGCAGTGGGCGTTCAGTAAATGTTTGTGAACCGAATGGCATAGTTGCAGGACGTCTTCTCCTTGAATCTGGACTCTCAGTTCCTAACCTGGGATAGGAACTTTAACCCACAATTGAGTGTACTTAAGACACTATATTTGTTAAGTGTTTGGCCCAGAGCTTTGGGCCTTTTCATTATGGTTGCTTTTGAGGAAATCACTGAATTTGAGGAGTGATTTTTGTATTATTTCATTCCTTTAGGAATAAAAATACACCCATATTTCAATGTTTCAAAAGGTTTAAACTACTTTAATGTTCCAGGAAAAATTAACTGCTAAAAAAGTAGATACAAACATGTTTATAGGTGGTGTACTTTTTTTTTTTTTCTCCTTAGGCTCCAATGTGGGTTGGTGTCTTGGTGTGGTACTGGACTTTATTCAAAATTTCGATGTTTGGTTATCATTGATTTTTGCATTAATTTTGATGCTTAAAAATATTACATTGAGATAGTGTTGAGCTTGATTATGAGTTTTTTGTTTCCCCACCTCCTAATCCTTAAATTTTGTGCCCAAAGCAAGTGTCTCACTTGCCTTAAGTTAATCCCAACCTCAAGAACAGCCTTTTCCAGTCAGTTTCACTGCAGCTCTGCCTGAGCTTCTTTACAAATTAGAGCCTGATAAGTTGTCTAAGGGGAACCTGGGGATTGACAGGAGATGGAGAAAGCAATGGATCCTGAGAAAAGAAGCTGCGGAAACTCATACCTTCAAGAATCATATTGTGACTGGGCGCCATGGCTCACGCCTGTAGTCCCAACACTTTAGGAGGCCAAGGCAGGCGGATCACTGGAGGTCAGGAGTTCAAGACCAGCCTGGCCAACATGGTGAAAACCCAACTCTACCAAAAATACAAAAATTAGCTGGTCTTAGTGGTGGGCACCTGTAATCCCAGCTATTTGGGAGGTTGAGGCAGGAGAATTGCTTAAACCTCGGAGGTGGAGGTTGCAGTGAGCTAAAATGGTGCCACTGCACTCCAGCCTGAGTGACAGAGTGAGACTCCATCTCAAAAGGAAAAAAAAAGAAAAAACAAATCAAATTGTATTTTAAATTCATTACTGTAGATTCTAACGGTGAATGTATGAATGTGAATTATTTGTAAAACAAGGGATTGCTTTTTTAAAAATCATATATTTTTTTTATAATACTGTTTTGACTCAAAACAAAGCATCCGCCGAGGTGGGGAGATCACCTGAGGTCAGGAGTTTGAGACCAGTCTGACCAACATGGTGAAACCTCGTCTCTACTAAAAACACAAGAAAAATGAGCTGAGCGTGGTGGTGCATGTCTGTAATCCCAGCTACTGGGGAGGCTGAGGCAGGAGAATTGCTTGAACACGGGAGGAGAAGGTTGCAGTGAGCCAAGATTGCGCTACTGCACTCTGGCCTGGGCGACAGAGCAAGACTGTGTCTCAAAACAAAACAACAACAACAACAAAATGCCACAAAGCACCCATATGTACCTTCTCACTCAGTGTGGCTGTTTGTTATCTTTTTTTTCTACCTCATTAATATAAGAGAGAAAGAATAATGTGTGTTTTAAGACAGAAATTTACCAGTGGATGGAGAAAAAAATGGGGTGGGTGGGGCAGGTGGTGCGATTTGTGAATAGCTTTAGAAATCAGAATCTCTTGGAGACTGGGAGATCTGGGGGTGGGAGTGGACTCTGTTCAAAACTCATATTTTATATCTATTATAAAGTTTAGTGGAATTTGTTATGAACAGAAATAATTAGTTCCTTTTATAAGGCCTAAAACAACTGTAACCGGGCAGGGTAATTTTATTGTGTTTTTAAACCAATTAAAAAGTATTACATGCATATAATATATACAGTTAGGAAATCTTTATAATAGAAAATAAAATGAAAATCATCCATAATCTTACCACCCAAAGATAACCACTGTTAAACATTTTAGTATGCTAATTGGTAACTTCCAGTCTTGTTACGGTGCACATAAGTGATATCATACTTCATTTGCAGTTCTGCATCCTTTTTATTTACTATTATATTTTCAGCATTTTCTCATATCTTTAAAATCATTTACATACATCATTTCTTTTTTTTTTTTTTGAGATGGAGTCTCACTCCATCACTTAGGCTGGAGTGCAGTAGTGTGATCTTGGCTCACTGCAACCTCCGCTTCCCAGATTGAAGTGATTCTTCTGCCTCAGCCTCAAGTAGCTGGAATTACAGGTGTGCGCCACCACTCCTGGCTGATTTTTGTATTTTAGTAGAGATGGGGTTTCACCATGTTGGGCAGGCTGGTCATTTCTAATAACTGTATAACATTCTATTGCATGGGCTTAACAGGTCCCCTGTTGTTGGACATTTAGTTTAGTTTTAATGATTGCCATTATAATAATTCTATAATAAATATTCATCTTCGTACATAATTAACTGGTTTAATTTCTGTCCATTGGCTTAGGCCAGATTTTTAAAAGTGAATTTTGGCCGGGTGCAGTGGCTCACACCTGTAATCCCAGCACTTTGGGAAGCTGAGATGGGTGGATCATGAGGTCAGGAGTTCGAGACCATCCGGGCCAATATGGTGAAACCCCATCTCTACTAAAAACACAAAAATTAGCCTGGTGTAGTGGCATGTGCCTGTAGTTTCAGCTACCTGGGAGGCTGAGGCAGTAGAATTGACTGAACCTGGGAGGCGGAGCTTGCAGTGAGCCGAGATCACGCCACTGCACTCCAGCTTGGGCGACAGAGTGAGGCTCCACCTCAAAAAAAAAAAAGTGAATATCAAATGTTTTTATTTTTGCTCTGTTTTTTTAGGTATAACTTAAATACAGTTTCACACTTTATTATATATGTTCTTAGCTGATCTTTCTACTGATTTAGTTTCTATAAGAAATACCAAGGTTCTTATAATAATTGGAAAAATGTATCAGTGCAAATGCTAATAAGTCAATATTTCAATCAGAAATTTTTCTGGAGAAATCTGCTATAGATTTTTTTTTCTTTTGAATAAAGGTTCTTTGAGTTATTGAAAGTAAATAAGAATTTGCCTGTTTTTCTAATATTTTTTGAATGCTTTATTTACTTTTGTATGTGATGTCCATGATAAATAGGATGATAGAAGAAATACAGCCCCTTTTGTACTTCAGTTCCTCAAATTTCCTGGGTCACAGTTAGGGATGGTGCACTGGATAGGCTGCATTTGAAGATATGACTGTATTTCCTTTGTTTCCTAGTTTGGGTTAGTCTGGTATGTTTTAAAAAATGATTATGTAGGCAAACTTCTAAGCATTCCTTCCAGCTGCTGGCTGTGGCTTTCTTGGGTGGCCACCCCAGGGTTTCCCGAGGCCTTCTGTTGGTTCTCCTTGCTGGCCATCATCAGGGCCTTCCCTCTGCCACTGCTCTGGGTGTCTCTGCTTGTTACAATGGAGCCCGATCCCTCAGCCCCACCAGGAGCAGATATGGACATAAGGGAAGTTTCTCAAGAGCCATCTGGTGGCCGATTATAAAGTTTAATGTCGTTATTGAGAGATGCATCTTGGGGTCATCAATTATTGGTTCCATGACCTTCTCATCTCCTAAGCTCCTGAAACTAACCAGTGCAAATCTTTTTTTCAGTTCCTAACTTGTGTCAGACACTTATGCTGAACTCTTTACAAATATCATCTATTAAATCCTCAGAGCAACTTTCTGAAGTGTGTACTGTTATTTCCATTTTACGGATGAGAAAACTGAGGCCAAAATATCCCAGAGCTCAGATTCAAGAGCCCATGCAGCCGTGTGCTGTGCAGCCTTTACCTGCATTCTTATACCTCACTTCTACATTCTGGGTGGGCCGAAGCTGATGGGTGCCTAATGGCAAAAGGAACTGACTAGACAAAGATGGAAGCTCAAAAGCTCCTCTCTGCCTTCAGGGTAGAGGGTTGGGGAGGGTACAGGCCAGCAACAAAACATCAAAGCAGGGCTCCTCCTGCTTTGTCTCTCTCCTAACCTAGTCTCCAACTACTTCCTAGAAACTTCTCTGTCTCTCTCCCACCTCTCCCAAGAGCTTAATGACCTCTCTCTGATCTGGATTGCCCAAAGTCCTCCTTTTTAGCCATCTACTGGCTGCAGCTCCTACTAAAATGCCTCACACCCTAACAATGCACTGGAGACTAAAGGGAACACTCGTTTTTTACCTCTTTTTTTTTTTTTCTACATGGAGTTTTGCTCTTGTTGCCCAGGCTGGAGTGTAGTGGTATAATCTCGGCTGGCTGCAACCTCTGCCTCCCAGGTGCAAGCAATTTTCCTGCCTCAGCCTCCCGAGTAGCTGGGATTACAGGCGTGTGCCACCACCCTCAGCTTATTTTAGTTTTTTAGTAGAGATGGGTTTTCTCCATGTTGGTCAGGCTGGTCTTGAACCCCTGCCCTCAGGTGATCAGCCCACCTCGGCCTCCCAAAGTGGTGGGATTACAGGCATGAGCCACCGTGCCCGGCCACTTTTCACCTCTTTAGCTCCCCTCTCCAACACTGGCCTGCTCCACTCAGTATTCACAAAGGGTCTAATGGTACTGGGCTCTAATACACAAAGCTGCTACCCCCACCTTTAATCATTTCCAAAATAAGACCCTTGTTGGGAAACCACTGTGTGGGTGTAGAAAAAGCTCTAGTCGGAGCACTGGAAACCTGATTCCTCACCCTAGATTTGCCATTGATTCAGCAGCCATTTGCAAGTGCCTGCTATGGACTAGGATTGTCTAGACAAAGGAAAGCACACTACAGTAAAAAACATGGGTCCCTGTCCTCAAGAAACTCCACTGGGGAGCCTTGAGAATTTGGTCAAGTAAACTAACAGGCATCTAAAATGTATCGTCCATAGGATGGTAACTAATAATATTTTCATTGTCTGCCTCACAGACTTGCAGTCTCTTCCTGCCCCATCACCGCTTCCACTTTTCAGCTGCCAAAAGACTGCTTTAAAACACAATACCGATTATGCCACTTCCTTGCTTAAGACCTTCTGTGATGCCCTATTTCCTTCAAGATAAAACTCTGTCTCATTGGCCTGCTGTATAAGACATTCATGGCCTGCTTGCCTATCCTGCTTTAGCTCTCTGTCCCACGTGTCCTCACATGCAACCCTGTCAACAGTTCCACGGTGTTTTCTGTCTCCGCTGCGTGAAGCCTTTCCTGATCCCAAGGCCAACTCCTGTGGCCTCGATCCATGTTTTATGCTTGCTTCTACCAGCATTCTCACTCTTCTTAACCCCAAGCTTTTGAAGATGGAAACCGTGCCTAGCATTTTGTTTGGCTCATAATAGGTGCTTAATAAATGTTGGATAAAAGAAGGGAAACTCCAAATGAGTGGAGTGCTTGTACTTCAATAGCTTACTCTTCCCAGTGCCACTTAAATAGTCACACAGCAGAACTACTGTTTTGTAGTGTTCAGTCCCAGTGGTGGGAGAAGCAGATGTCCCCAGGTCTCTTGTCACTAAGGGAAGAAGCTCATGATGGCTCTTACTTTTTTTTTTTCCTTCAAAGGAGCATTTGTTATATCACTGAAGACCTTCTGAACTACTAGAGCTCAGAGATTATAATCAATAAACATGGATAATTCCACGAGATAGAGTCTTGGATGACCCTGTCAGGAAGGATCCAGAACCTCAACACCGTTCCTGTTCTGGCCCCGGCATGCATGGCAGACAGCCACACCAGCAGGGATCAGCCAATGCAAGAGATGACTCAAGCCAAAGAAGCAGAGGACTTGCTGGGTATTGGATTGCGATTTAGGGGTCTTCAGAGAGTCTCAAAGCAGTATCTAGTGCTAGTTCCTTTCTCCTAGCCAATTCCAAAAGTGCTGTCTGTGTCCCAGTCCTCACAGTCCTTTTACTCCTACCCCAGACCCAGTGCCTGGCCAGTGGGTTCTGCTGCAGAAACTCGGGCCCAGATTTCTGCTTTCTGGGCTAGTTTCTAAGAGAAAGCCTTGATCAGAAAACCAACTCACAACAATCACTCCTGATTCCATCCCCACTCTGGTTGATCCCATCAGCCTGTGAAATTTCTTTGGGAAATAAGAGTGTATTGAAATGTGAATAAACTGCATAGCTCACTCACTAAAGCCATAACTGTAAAATCTCTAGCCTTTATAACCTACCGGCCATGGACCATCAGAGTGTGATCATCTGCCACATCAATAAACAGAAAGAAAACTATTTGGAATCGATTCCTTTTTAAATCTTGGATCTAATTTTCGACCTATATTTTTCTTCCACTTATATACTCTATTGTCCTCTCTCCCTATCCTCCCCCGCCCCCACCCCATCCCGACACACAGACACACATGCACACACAGGGGTACCTGGCTTGTTTCCCCACTCTTATACCTTTGTTCATGCTGATCCACCTGCCTAGGACTTACTTAGACCCAGTTCATCCTGCAAAGCCAACTTAAGCCCTTTTCCTTCCATGTTCTTAACAATATTCTCCTCCCAAAAGCCATTCCTAGCACTCACTCACTGCACCATTTAAAAATTGCATGTTAATATGTCTTTCTTCACTAGTTCTAAGCTCCTTAGAGCAAAGGCTGCACCTTACTTAGCTCTGCCTCGGTATCTGGTTCATAGTAGTCACTCACTGTGAGACACTCACCAAACCCAACATTTCCGTGTAGCTTTCCCTGATCACGTCAGCCCATGCCAATACTTCTCTCAAATCCCATTGTGCACACTCAGTCCTGTGCAACTCGATGTCTAGACCCCTCTTGAGTTGGGCCATGCTCTTTCTGTGCTGTTCTTGCAGTCAGATCCTCAAGGATGCAGAACGTGTTGCATATCCCTTCTGTTAGCCTCACAGTTCCTGGAAGTGCTAGGCGAGAGAGGTACAAAAATTAGTCGTGGGTTATTTTTATTCTAAGAAAGGAAGAGGTAGTAACAAATGGATCATGAACCACAACAAAAAAGAGGGATTTCAAGAATTATGTGGGCCTGAATTTTCTCAGGAGTAGTATTGCCCTGGTCAAACATGATGGGTTTTATTTTTTATTTTTTGTAACTAACTCCCATTTCCTGAGGACTGTCTATAAGCCAGACATTTTATTGAACATGTTTACATGCATTAAACCATTTAATTTTCACAAAAGTACTGCAGGATAGATATCTTTGTCCGCATTTTACACATGAGGAAATTGAAACTTGATAGGGTTTGGTAACTTGCCAAGGTCACCCAGCTAGTTAGAGAAGATCCAAGATCCAGTTCTGTGAGGCTTTAGGCCTTGTGTACTCTCTCCACATACTACTGAGTTTAGCCTGGCCAAGCACTCTTTGAGCCTTCTTTCCTGCTGTTCCTTAGTCATAGCAATAATCCCACCACATGGGTCTCTCCTCTGGCTCAGAGAACCTGGAGGAGGCCATGTTGGTTTGGCCACTACAGGGTGACTGAATTTCTGTTGGTGAGCCTGGATGTCCAGTTCATCTTGGGGTTGTGGAAAGCTTGGAGGCTCTTAAAGCAATCTGGTTTACCCAGAGTTCAAGAGGTTGGGAGCAACCTAGAGCCAGCAAGGAGGCCCACAAGGGTCAATGCTAATTGGGGCAGATGCCCCAGGGGTACATAGCCCAGACTGTTCCCAAGGAGTTCAGCTGGAACCAGATTGCCTCAGGAATGTGAGTGAGGCAAACAACTACTTGATTGTTTGAGCCCCTACACTTGGTACTGGGTGCTGCTTCCCAGCTAAATGTAGGCCAACAAGATTTCTGAAAACTGTTTGCAAAGCTGAACGCAACACTTCCTTCATTTGCATTTAAAAAATAAACTCAGCCTTGAAATGGGCATTAGGCAGGCCCTTCCTGAAAACTGAGAAAAAGTGTAATGGGATAGATTTCTGCTGTCCAAATTGAGGGACTTGCAGGTAACACTAGAACTTTTTGCTAGCATTACTGTTTAAACCCTTCATCCTAAATGTCCTAAGTTAAAGCACGTGTTCACAATCATTCCCAATCCATAATATCCATTATTTATAAATTAAGACAGCTCCTTGATTTCCTTCTTGATATCATAGTGGAAAGGCTCATATCAATCAGAAATAGCTAACACTTTCTGTTATCTAGCCTATCTGCTCCTGCCCTCTCAGTCTCCAGCCACCTATACTACATATTTAGTCAAACGAAAGTTTTGTATAACATTTACTAGCTTTTGAGAAAGTGGATATGTTTCTATTGGAAGTCCTCTGTATCTCTTGCATCAGATCTGGTCTAATAATACTGAGGCTGGGTGTAGTGGCTCATGCCTATAATCCCAACACTTTAGGGAGCCAAGGCAGGTGGACCACTTGAGCCCAGGACTTTGAGACCAGCCTGGGCAACATTTTTAAAAATTAGCCAGGCATAGTGGTGCATGCCAATAGTCCCAGCTATTCAGTAGGCTGAGGTAAAAGGATTTCTTGAGCCAGGGAGGTCAAGGCTGCAGTGAGCCTGATAATAATATGAGAATAATAAGATAAAAACTTGCCAGATTTAATCTCGTCATATGCCTACTTTTTAAAAATCAAATCTTTGTAAAAGTACCATGACATGTCATTCTGGGCTTCATGGATTTGCTCTCAGGGAAAAATACATCTGCATACATAGTGAGTTAATACATATGAATGAAGGTTTCTAGATAGTTTTGAAGATGACCTCCATCTTTTTTTCTCCTTCTGGACTCTATCCACATAGCCATTCTTTTTTAGGAATCAAGAATGACTGTTCTCACTGAGAACAGATGTAGCTAAAATGAACAATACATATTCAACATGTGGCCGATACACTTATATATTAAATGATAGAGAAAACTTTCAGAAATATGCTTTTTTTCTTCCAAACTTAAAACATTTTTCTTCCTTTTGAAAGCTTACATTTCTCACTCCATTGAAATGGACTGTTTTAAGAAAGCAGTGGGTAGAGTCATGTCTTCAATGTTCTTTCCTCTGATGACTAAACAAAATTATTATAGTTCACTGGTTTGAATGCAGTTTTGGGTTGTGTTTGCATGTTTGCCTGGTCATGTTATTTATAAAAACCATTCCTCTGTTGGAATAACTGCAGGGCAAAAACAGACCTATCTGGAGAAGTTTGATTTGTTTTCTGTGTCTGTAATCAAATTACTTATAAATGATATGACATGGTTTATAATGCTTGAAATTTTGCTGTCAGAAACATATATATACACTTTGTGGTTGAATTCACCCAGGTTTCCTTTTAAATCATGTAGGTCTCTGAGACATTTCCACCAAAATGTGGTAAAATGCAGAAGTTGGCAATTCAATTTTATTCAGCCTTTCAAGAAGGAAGGCCTAGATAAGCTTTGCTTGTTCATGTCAGTGATAATATTCATCAGTGAGGCCTAAATGTAATTCTGTAGGCTTGCTACTGCTTTGTTGTACTGTCATTTCTGAACCTCAATCTCTCCCTCTCTCTTTCTCCCTCTCTCTCCCTCTCTTTTTTAATCACAGCAAAAAGTTTCTTAAGAGCTTAACTCACAGCCAAGTGCCAGCTCCCCCATTTAATTTGTCCTGCTTCCCCACAGCACTTGTACTTTATGTTCAGGCAGAGGTGAGGTCAGTTCTCAGGGCCCAGCTCGCTGGACACCCTCAATGATGACCTCATTAGAGTCACAGATGTTTGCTGCACTTTGGGAGATGTGGAAAAAACAGAGCAGTAAACTAGGCCAGCTTGCAGTAAGGCTGTTACCCACAATTCAAGATAAAATGCTGGATAGTTCCCACTAGGTTCTGGTCGGCTAGGAAACGGCAACTTATTAATCTTGTGTCAGAGAGCCAGCTGCAGCCGTGGCAGTTACCATATTTCACCACCAACTCCATGTCTGGACAGCCATTGTCTTTTTTTATGAAAAAACTCTACAAATCAGCTGCGTTCTCTCACTCCCTCTCCCTCTCCTTTCCCCCTTACACTTAGCAAAGCCCCCCGCTTGTCCGCCTTGGAGAAATTGCACTCCAGCACTGAGAGAGTTCGGTGCATCGTCGATCCTGTGGTTGGTTTACTAATTCAGAGAGACTGCTTACTTTCCAACTTTAATGATATTCCCTCAGCATATCACTTTGGTTGCCTGGCGACCGGATTTGAGCTAGGCCTCTCATTTGATTCCCACACATCAGACCCTGAAAAGCACTTTTTTTCCCCCGTCCCTCAGCTTTTGATTCTTTCTGCTCTGAAACCCTTCCCCCTGCGGTGTCAGTATGGGTGGGCAGAGCCGTGGTAGAAGAAGGGCAAGGGTGAAGGGCGGCCCGTAGCGCACTGGTCACACATCAAGGCCTCAAAACAAAGCCTCCAGGAACCCTTCCTGACGAACACAAATTCCCCTCAGAAAAAGCAAATTTGGCTTTCCCTTCATAGTGTGGGTGTCATTTTAAGACTTTCCTTAGATACTTTATTAAATCTGATGCTTTTTATTGTTTTTCATGCCGTTTCTCACAAAAGACTTCCTATTATCAACAAGTTGCTATAGGAGTAAGCAAACAGATTATGAAGAACTGAAATAGTCTAATAAACACTAGCCTTCCATCCACCTCCGTATATGTTTTAATATTATAATATGCATATTAGTATAAGAATTATCTATCTTAATTTGTACTAGAATGCACCACTTTTCCCACAGTGAGAAGATGTTTTATGCTAAAATCTGCATGTGAAAATCCACAATGTTGCTTGTAAGGGAAAAGGGAAAATTTGCTTCTTTTGGCCTTTTTAAAGAAAAATAGAGATGCTTTATCTATTGTTGAAAAGGCTCCTCTGAGAAAAATTGTAATGAACATATTTTTGTGTGTTTATGGTTGAGTCTACCAAAAAAAAAAAAAAAACAGGGAGAAAAAAGAAAGCAAAAGAAAAATTTATATGAAGTGCATTTGAGTTTTTCCATAGTATTATCTCAATTGTTTAAATTAAATCTTATATGCTGTAATCATGTCCTCAAAACAGCACACACACACACACAAAATACTAGGAGCACTTAATGAGCTGTTTTACTGACTAGAATTAGTGCATAATCACATAGATACATGCAGATTTCAAATATATCGTATATTTTATAGAGGTATAAATACACATCTATATATTCAGACATGTACTTATACATTACTCTTGAAATATTAAAATTCCTATATGCATGTCTATTATGATGATCCATCTGTTATAAAAGATAGTTCAAATATTCTTGTTAGAGTTTATTTTCTCACAGATCTCTGAAGGATTTGATCATGTAACTCCCATTCATTCTCATGTGCAAATCCCCTGTGTATTGATGGGCAAATGGACTTCTAATTCCACACTAGAACTGAAAGTAGGATTCTTAACCTTTACTCTCTTGTTGTTGAACTTATATAAGGCTAACAAAAGTTCTTTACCCTTTTCTCAGCAATGATTAAAAGTGTGTACAAAGTTACTGCTTTTCCAAAACGCTTTTTGGATTTCTCCCCACACTCACTCCCACAACTCCCTCCATTTTCTGTACTTACAAGATCTATTACCTGCTACCTTAGTCCTTACTTAGTTATTAAGTGGCTGAGCTGAGAGAGACAGTTTCATACTGCACATCCCTACATGCAAACAAAGAATGTTTTCAGATGAGCATTTAAGCTTCATTTTTCTTTCCATTCTAAGTTTTAACTAATATATTATTTGCATTTTGTGGTATAGATGGGCAAAGCAAATATCTATTTATAAATTCTATTGATTCTGTTATTTTAATATTTGGTAGTTTTATACTTCATGTATGCCAAGAACTTTCTTATTTTTAAAAATATTTTTATACACATACACACATCTCTCAGAAGATATTGAATGAGTACTGTATAAAATATTTCTAGGATGAGAGCTACTATTATTAACAAGATAAGCAGGCTCCGTTCAATTTTACTTTTTTTCTTCTGAGTGGAATGATTGGTAGATGACACCAAAGAGATGCTTTCAAAAGTCCAGTAATAACCACACTAATACCAACATCCCATATTTGGATTGTGTTTAAGGAGGCAAAAGGACAAATAGAAAAGAAAAGTCAATTGTTTGCAGGGGAAAAACCTATAGGGATACTCAATACAGAGTTAATGAAATGACTTAAACAACTGTAAAGGATATCTCAAGTACCCCAAGAAAAAAGAATGTTTAAAACCATCAGTAAAGAGTTTACCTGAGTTTCTGTGACTTTTCATTAATAAATATTAAAAATGAATGCTAGAAAATCAGTGTTCTTCAATGTAATGCAAAGTACAATTGTTATTCTATTAGCTCTTTCCTTTTCTTTCTCACTCTAATTTGATATAGGCTAGAAATGTAGAAAAAACGGGAACGCCTTAAAAATAATCTCCTTAAAATATTTCCAATCTTGCCAATATCAAGTTTCTAAAAATCCTGTGATGGAAACCTGATCATTTCTAGTTCCTTTTCAGGAACTAGATCACTGAACAGATATGTGCTTTTGGATGCTGGCCTAAACTGTTTTGTGCACATTCCTACCACTAATAGCAAATCACCTAGGCTGCAGGATGGTCTTGATTCTAGACCCCTGTTCATACAACAGGGACAGAGAGCATGGGTGAGGAATGGGTGATGTTTTACTCTTTCTTTCTGTAGAGGACAAAACAGATCAAGTCTGAGTTTGGGGAAAAAGAAAAAAGCTTATAAATCTTGTCAATAAATGGATGATCTTCAGAAACTTATAATTATTTTGTGTTAGTTATGTTCACATGACAAGCCGTGCATTTATGTAAGATAAAGTAATAGGGAGAAATAAAATATTTTTGATCCATGATTGTTGACCCACATGAGTGCTTCATTTGTTAAGAACTAGTCACAATTTTTTTTCGTTATTGTCATCAATATGATACATAACATAGTTCCTACATTAAAAATAGTAAGTCTGTCACATTCCCAACTGGTACCTGGCTCTTATTTAGATTCTGCTCTTATAAACAAATACCTACAAATGATGAGCTGAGTAATAATGAAAGGAACAGGAAAATGGAGAAATCTGGAGTCATGTCCTCATTCTTGTCATGGCACATTGAGCCTCAGTTTCCTCACCTGTAAAGCCAGGAAATTGGGTCACAGAAAATCTCAACTAGTCCTTACTATTTGTTTCTTACTACATGGTTCTGCAGCCTCTAGGAAGAAGGACCATAACGATAGTTTCTGTTTCTATGTCATGGAGAGAAAAAGAAGGTTCCTGTTCATCTGCGTGTGGGGGGGGGGTGTGTGGGTGTACAAACCACATGAATGTATCAGCCTTTCTAAAATGATACTACTCACATAGGTTTACATGGTGAATATCTGTATGGTCACAGCCTTGAAACAAAGGCTTATGATGTGAGGGGAAAGAAATAGAAAAAGAAATCACTACTCAATATAGACTCCCAGAAGAAATCGGAAACCCTTCAATTTATTGCTCTTTGTGCATCTAACAGCTTTTAAAAGTCACAACAGACTTCTTTTTGAACATTTCTAGCAGATCTCGCTGTTCCTGTTGTTGCATGCACCGAGTTTAAATTCTCAGCACAGATGAACACAGCCCAGCGGAAGTTCTAATCCTCAAAAAGTAGACAAATAACAGGGAAACTCCAACGGCCCCTTAATACAGCTGAACTCTCAGGCCTCCCCGGGATGCGGGATTCTGAGTAGTGTCGAAGTTGGGGTTGCTATTTTGTTTGTCCCCATGAGCCCCACCTCGGCGTGCCGATGCACTGATGTAAGAATTCCAAATGAGCTTGCTCAGAAGGGCCCAGATTAGCTGGGTTGCTAGGATCTGGCCATTCCAACCCCCTTTTCCACTTCAGTGGACTGAGCTTTTGACACTATGAAAAGCACCATTTAAAATTAATTAAAGCTTCTTATTTGGTACCAAATCTCATCACTGCTGACTACATTTAATATGTTTTATGTGTGGCTTTAAGTCCCTGTCGCATCATGTGTTGTATGATCCTGCAATGAAGCAGCTGCAAGTTAGAAAACACAGAAGCAACCTGAATTTAGCTCTTTGGTATTTTATCTGGGGTGTGTGTGTGTGTGTTAAACTGCAGAGCTAGTCTTCTAGTCTCCTGGATCATGCAAATTTTGTTAAATGATAGAATGGCATTCTCTCTGGAATTGAAGGCAAGAGACCTGAGTTCTAGGCCTGCTCAGTCACCAATTTGTTATTAGGATGATGGGAAAGACATAGTTCCTTTTTAAAACTTCAGTTTTCTCATACGTACAAGAAAGAGGCTGGACTGCAGCCTCAGAGGTTGCTTTCAGCTTGACTATTTTAGGATTCAGAGTACAGAAGGCAAAGTTGTGTTGTAGATTAAACCAACAGGTTTTGGGGTAAAAGAGATCTGGGTTTAGATCTCAGCTTAACAACTTACTCTGTAGCACTGAGCAAGTGACCTGATCTCTCTAAGCCTTGTTTTCACCATCTGTAGAGTGGGGTCAATAATAGTACTCCCTCATAGAGATTGTTATGAACTATAAAGAGATAATGCATGTCAGTGCTTAGAACAGTGCTTTGTGCATAGTAAGCCCTCAATAAATGGGAAGTGGTATCATTATAATAAGGGATTACTTATTACCATTGCATTTAGACTCAATATCATTACCGAACAGTCCTGTGGGTTCTCAACTCCTAAACATTTGCTATAAGCAATGTCTTCAAATTAAGGATATTTTGTCACTTACATGGGCCACAAATTATTTTTCCAGTCTATTACTGTCAAATGACTTACTAATAACCCTCTCCAAAAGCCAGAGACCCACATGTCCATCTCATTATTATTCTTTCAAAAGACTACCTGTGTCAATTATATTAAATGATAATAGTAATAATAATAAACACTCTTTAAGGTAGAAGGAAGTTTTGTAGGCAGACAAAAAGGAAGTAAAATTAAGTAAACTGTGACAAAATATTCTCAGTATCCTGCTTGACTAAACCCAGTCTGAGGTTTTATCTGCCTCTAGGAGCCTTGATTTTTTATGGTGCCTTTTTTTGTTTGTTTTTTAAGTGTGCTATGAAAATATTTATTCTGGTTTTGTTTTCCTTTAATTTTTAAAAAAATTTTACTTGAAGTATACCTATGTATGGTGCCATTTTTAGTAGCGTTTTCTTTGCATGTTGCATTTCTATCTGGACTAGAGAATTTTCCCCCAATCCTGTTTGCGTTTTGGTTTTAACAGGATGGAAAAAATAAAATCTGAGAAGGAATGATTATCCTGAATTGCATTTTAGGATAATTTTGTCTATGTGGGAATCAAATTATTTTGTCTTACTGGTGAATCAAATAAGAAGTGTATACTTGTATATAACCAATCTTCATATATAAGTAATCCAGGACTTGGATGTTTCTGGAAGACTTAACAAAACATGCTGTATTTGCTACCCATGAAAATACTTTGAAAATTTCAACAAATAGGGTGTTTCTAAAAACACTATTGTATCCTTGTATTTTTATATTTTTATCCTGCTCACACTCTGAAAAAAAAGAGTTTTAGAGAAGCATCAACACAAAAACTCCACAGTGGGAGAAAAATAGACTGTCACACACAGTGAGTGGTGAGTGGACTTCCATTTACCTGGTATAGCAGCCGAAAACACAGGCTGGCCACTCCATTAGCACTTTAAGCAAGGCCAGGAATCATCCCACGTTTTAAACAAGTGACTTATTCAAACTGAAAAATTCTCCGGTTACAATAGTTTGTTGAACTGTCCTGAACGAAAATGTTTTTCAGAGCTTTTCCACCCAACTGAGGCTTTTATTTTTAGGTATCGGTTGGCAAGTTAATCAGAGTTGTGTAAGGTCTCAATTCAAACAATTTTGGAAAGTTACTACATCTGAGTCTCAGTTTCTTTATCTGCATAATGGGAAGGAAAATAATGGTATTTAGCTCATGAGTTTGTTGTGGTGTGATAGTTTATGTAATGTATTTGCAGTATCTGCAATATATGCAGTGCCTGTCACAGAGCAGGTCTTCAGTAAATGGTATTTCTCATCCCCATTTTTACAGCAGGGTATTAAAAAGGGTTTAGATATTATTGTGTATTACCACAACATTGATCAGATCTAAGCCATCCCCACCAATATTGTGCGTTGTTGGCCTTAATAGAAAAATCATAACAAAACCCTGAGAAGCATATGATTATCTCAGAAAGCACCAGAATGCTTTTCTCAGTGTAGGAATGTGACAGATATAAGGGGTTTTCTTGGAGGAGCATATACAACTATTTCCTTGCATAGAACCAGCCTTAACGTTTAATAGCCAGCATACAGCTACTTTCAAAAGAAAGCCCTACTGTTCTGGACCTTTTGTTTCCTGGGTATGACTGAGAATCTCTGTGTATGACTGAGATCAACAGCCAGATATCTAGGAGCTACAGATCAATTACTATTTCCCTCTAACGTGGCTGTGTGCAACTTAGCAAAATGCTGGTATGTTTGTGTGGTCCTCTATCTAAGTAAAGCTATTAATGAATTAATAAGAGAACCAAATAGAAGTGAGGAGGGGAAAGCTACACAGTTACCAGGTATACTTAAAAGAGAAAATAAATGTGAAAATGTTTATTCCCTCTGGTAGGCAGCAACAGAATATTCATTAAATTTAAATTTCATTTGTGTTGTTTCTTTGTGCCTTTTCCCTCAACTTTTGTCATAAAATATTTTATGAAATTCAACTTGACTGTTAAATGTTTTCAGTAACAAAGATGTGTTGTGTTTCTTACTGCATTGCTCTAACAATATAATGTATTTGGTAACAGTGGGGGACAATTATGAACATGAGATTTGGAAAAAATTAAAGTGTGTCTCCTAACAGAACATTTTGTTGCTAAATAGTCTATTAACTAATTATTACAAATGAGTGTCCTTCTAAACATATATGTACAAAAGTCTTAACATATCACTCATCTAGTATTGTGTAATGCAAAAAAAAAAAAAAAAAAGTACTAATTGCTTTTTTCTTTCACTTGGTCATTTAAAACATGTTTTAAACCAGAAAAGAATAATCAAGTTACTTTAGCTCTGGTATCAAGCAAACTGTGAGTAAACGTTTCTGTTTTTGCCCTAAGAATTTATAACATGAAGATAAGTAGTGACTATAGATCAATCTTTGCACCAGTAACTATAGAAGAAAGTTTATTTTATTTCTCCTAAGTCTGATAAGGACAAAGTAAACCCACTAATACCTGCTAGAGGCTGGTAAAAAGTTCTCTCTCAAATAATCTCAACCTAGAGTCAAGATGTCACTAGCAAAAACATCCAAACCATATAACTTGCATTGAATAGAACACAAATGAATAGAGATTTTATAAGTAAACATGTGGCAAAATTGTGCATTTACACATCACTTTCCAAATTAATGTTGTTACTGGAGACCACCTGAATGAAACTGGTAGATCTCTTCTATCACTATTACACATTTTCAAACACTAACAATAAAATCAAGAGTATCTGTTACAACTATAGCTGAATAATTGGCCATACTGAGTCTAAATTTAAATGCTAGATTAATTTAATATGTAACCAATCAATTTATAATTCCTCAGATGATGTTTCGGTATTTGCCACTCACAAGATCTTCCCTCTTTTGATAAGCCCAATTTTGAACACAGATTTACCTTAAATAAATCTTTAAAGAAAAAAACAATGTAAGAATACATTCTGCTTTCCTGTCAAAATGCAATCAACAGGGAAATAATTCCTTGTTGTATTTTAAAATTTCTCCCTACCCTTCCTTCTGCCCTAAAGATTAAGAACATTTGCTTTTCTTGTTTTCCTGGACAACTCTTTGAACATTACCAATCTCCCGGTAGGCTTCAGGAAGTTTGCTGATCCTATCAGCTTAGGAGCAGCTAAGTTCACAGGAAGGACAATTCTGAAAGCTGGGTGAAGACATTGCCATCAGACTCATTTGCTTGTCATGGTGTATAAATGAGTTTAAATAACTGAATATTGAAAACTAATAGGTCAATTAATATTTAACCCTCGAGTTGCCAAAATAATTTCCACCTTGTGCCAACTGTTAATTGCCTCTCTTTAAATACTGGCTCAAATATTAGAGTAACTATGGATTAAGGTGATGTTTCCTGGTCTGTGAGACAAACCCCATAATTTTGAATTCATCATGCATAATCAAGATTCTCAGAACATTCTCAGCTCAAAGGAGAATGGGGTTGCAACAGTTGAATTGAAAATAAAGCATCTCAGTGATTTCACATTAAGAAGTTGTTGAAAGACTTTAGATCTGAAAAGAGACTTGTTTCCTGTGAAATTGGGTGAAATCTTCATTAGCTATTATGAAAAAGATGCTCCCAGGTTTTAGCATTTGGAAAGAGAGGAAAGGAAAGAGTATCATTGCAATGACAATGTCAGATCTAAAGTTATGGGACATTTCACGTGTACCAGATGAGAATGAGGGAAGGAAATTGCCTTATTTGGCCAGAGGAATGAATCAGAGTTTCGGCTGGTTAATTAGGCAGTTAGTGTAAATAGCTAGTATGCAACAAATAGCTCCAGCAGAAAAGTCCTTAGAACTGTGGATAGGTAGGCTGTGCTTTCATTGACTTCATAAAGGCACTAGAAGAGAACTAAAGGAAAAATTGAGTTGTCGTAATTGTGTGTACTTAGCCTGTATAGATATACACAAACAGTACAAACAATTAACTTGTTTTCTGATAATAAACAAGCTAGCATCTTTTAATTTCATGAAGAAATAGGCTGTAATCATGGACAAAGAGGAGCACATCCAAAAAGAAAACCAGATAATCTTTCTTCTGAGGTGGACCATGCATTAGTGAACTTAAAGCCCCCTCTGCCCCATTCATACTCGTGACCTAATGTAATAGAAACCTAATACAGTTGCTATTTTACAAGTGCTCACATGCCAAAAGACCATTCTTTATGTCATATGTAGTATTTCCTTACAGAAAGTCACTATACTGTAATGCACATAGAAGCAGTTATGCCTCTTGTTTGGTATGGATGGAACTTGACATCAAAGTTAAAATACAAGAAGGAGATGAATTTTTTTACAGCCAGGCAAATGTTAAATGAATTTATGGGAAAACATTTTTTAAATGTCAAATGTGTTACCAATTAAGGGAATATTGCAATTTAATTGTTTTAAATGTTTATTTTCACTAGGAAATAAAATCATGGCTTCAAGAAGAAATGCTTTATGTCTGTTTGTAGGTTATGTCTTCTTCAGAAGTAGGAAAAGATAAGAATTGAATATTTAAATAAAAATAATGAAAAAATAAAGCTATATTTCACTGGTGTCATTTGAATTCTATATTCTTCATAGGAATTTTAAATTGTGTGGCAGACTTGATTTTCTTTAAGTGACTTCTACTTGACATCTAAATCACAATAAATGGCTTGGGCATTGATTTCTTAAATGTACTTGATTTTCTGAGAAAGAAATCATCAAACCAAATATTAACCAACCTAACAACTTACATGAAGGTAGACAGTCAATTATATTTTTCAAAATCACCATTTCAACACCCCTCCCCTAACAAGTCAGTCCTCAGTATAGGGGGAGATAAAAGAAGAGACTCTACTTAGCTCAATTAATACTATTAAATTCTACAGATGGTCATACCTCATTTTATCGAACTTTACTTTATTGCACCTAGGAGACATGCTTTTTACAAATTAAGTTTGTGGCAACCCTGTGTCAAGCAAGTTTATCAGCACCATTTTTCCAATAGCACTTGCTCATTTCATGTCTGTGTCGCATTTGAACAATTCTCACAGAATTTCAAACTTTTTCATTATTATTATATCTATTATGGTGATCTGTGATCAGTGCTTTTGATAGTACTATTGTAAGATCAAATGTTACTATCAGGGTGCTATGAATTGCACCCCTATATAGATGATCAACTTAATCAATGAATGTTGTGTGTGCTCTGACTGCTCCACCGCCTGGCCATTCCCCCATCTTTCTCCCTCTCCCTAGGCCTCCCTATTCCCTGAGACACAACAATATTGAAATTAGGCCAGTTAATGACTCTATAGTGGTCTCGAAGTGTTCAAGTCAAAGGAAGACTTGCATATCTCTCACTTTAAATCACAAGCGGGAAATGATTAAGCTTAGTGAGGAAGGCAGTTTGAAAGCTGAGATAGGCCAAAAGCTAGGCCTTGCACCAGTTAACTAAGCTGTGAATGCAAAGGAAAAGTCCTTGAAGGAAGTTAAAAGTACTACTCCAGTGAACACACAAATGATAAGAAAGCAAAACAGCCTTATTGCTGATATGAAGAAAGACTTGGTGATCTGAATAGAAGATCAAATTAGCCACAACGTTCCCTTAAGCCAAAGCCTAATCCAGTGCAAGGCGCTTACTCTCTTCAATTCTGTAAAAGTGGAAGAGGTGAGGAAGATGTAGAGGTTTGTTCATGAAGTTTAAGGGAGAAAGCTATGTCTATAACGTAAAAGTGCAGGGTGAAGCAGCAAGTGCTGGTGGAGAGGCTGCTGCAAGTTATCCAGAAGATCCAGCTAAGATCATTGATGAAGGTGGCTACACTAAACAACAGGTTTTCAGTGTAGATGAAACAGCCTTATATTGGAAGAAGATGTCATCTGGGACTTCCTCAGCTAGAGAGGAGAAGTCAATGCCTGACTTAAAAGCTTTAAAGCCATAGGCTGGCTCTTATTAGGAGCCAGGGGAGCTGGTGACTTTAATTTAAAGCCGGTGCTCATCAACCATTCTAAAAATCCTAGGGCCCTTAAGAATAATGCTAAATCTACTCTGCCTGGGTTCTGTAAATGGAGCAACAGAGCCTGGATGACAGCACATCTGTTTACGGTTTATTGAGTGTTCTAAGCCCACTAGTGAGGCCGATTATTCAGAAAAAAAAAATTCTTCTCAAAATATTACTGCTTATTGACAACACACTTAGTCACCCAAGAACTCTGATGGAGATGTACAAGAAGACTAGTGTTGTTTTTGTGCCTGCTAACACAACATTTACTCAAGTCTTATTCTTTAAGAAATACATTTTGAAAGGATATAGCTGCCATAGCTAGTGATTCCTCTGACGGATCTGGGTAAAGCAAATCGAAAACCTTCTAGAAAGGATTCACCATTCTAGATGCCATTAAGAACATTTGTGAGTCATGGGAGGAGGTCAGAATATCAATGGTAACAGAAGTTTGGAAGAAGTTGATTCCCACCTTCATGGATGACTTTAAGATGTTCAGCACTTCAGTAGAGGAATTAGCCACAGATGTGGTAGAAATAGCAAGAAAACTAGGATTAGAAATAGAGCCTGAAGATGTGATTTAGTTGCTGTCATCTTATGATAAAAGTAATGAATAAGGAGTTGTTTCTTACGGATGAGCAAAAAAAGTGGTTTCTTTAGGTGGAATCTACTGGTGGTTAAAATGCCATGAGCATTGTTAAAATGACAATGAAAGATTTAGAATATTACATAAACTAGTTGATGAGACAGCAGCAGGGTTTAAAAGGATTCCAATTTTGAAAGAGGTTCTGTTATGGGTAAAATGTTATCAAATATCATCCCATGCCATAGAGAAATTTTTCGTGAAAGGAAGAGACAGTTAATCTAGCAAACTTCATTGTTGTCTTATTTTAAGAAATTGCCACAGCCACCCCAGCCTTCAGTAGCCACCACCCTGATTAGTCAGCAGCCATCAACTGATATCAAAGTAAGATCTCCGCCAGCAAAAAGATTCACTGTCACTGAAGGCCCAGATGATCATTAACATTTTTTAGCAATAAAGTATTTTTTAATTTAGGTATGTGCATTGGCTTTTTAAAAAGTCATAATTCTATTGCACACTTAACAGACTACAGTATTGTATAAACATAACTTACATTTACTGGGAAACCACAAAATTTGTGTGACTTGTTTTATTGTGATATTCACTTTATTATGATGGTCTGCAACCAAATATGCAATATCTCTAAGGTTTGCCTGTATTTTATCAAAATGTTTAATTTAGAGGTAATAATTTAGTTTAAAAACAGTTGTTGAGACTAACTAGATGTGTTAAAGAAGTTGATACGAAAAATGTTGAGTGTCAGTGAAACTTAGCTGAAAGCCAATAGGATTGGCCATCTAATGGCGATTAAGTATGCTATAAATTTAAATCTTTGAAATACTTGTTAAGATTTATTCAGGCAGACAAACAAAGATAACAAAAGTCTTTTGTGTGTTTGTCAGTCATTTCCACTCCTCTGTTGTTGTAGTGTCAAATAATGTCAGTTATTTAAGGGCAATTACTGTAATTTTAAATTCTCAACAAATTAAACTATAAAGACTACAAGTCCAAGAAGGACCTTACTCATTTTTCAAGTACATTTTTCATCTTCCATTTTTTTAAAGGTGTTTTAATTGATTCAATGTGGAAAAAGGAAAAGGAGATTTTGTGTGTGTGTGTGTGTTGGTGCTTTTCAATTTTTTAAATAAAAGAACCATGTTTGGATATTTATTTTTCATTGAACTATGTTTTATGAAATTTTTCCAATGGTACCATGGTTTTTCAGATGGGTAAGTCGAATTACTTTTAATTAGATCTTATCTGTTTTTCATATTGGAGTAGCTATGTTTTTAGCCCTCTTTTGTATTCTATATATATAATCTAATGAATTTACGTTAGAGGCAAGAAAAAAAAGTCCATGGAAGCAAAATAAAGCCCAAAATGAGTGAAAACAATGCAGTCAAATTGTGTTGGATAATAAAATGTCCTACCAATAAAAATATTGAAAATAAATTGTAAGCATAATTAATTTGAATGAGATCATTAAGGTGGTTTCATAAAATAATTTCAAGCGAAGCAAGAAAATAATTACCTCCCCTAATCTTTAAGCTATGTTGACAAAGTTTAAATGTTATATAATTTAAGAGGAAGGATTCAATACATTTTATATTTCATGAGATCTTTTTTTAAGATTTAGAGCAGCATCTAGGATTTCTTTGCAGTAATAAAGACAATGATCCATTATGTTCTTCTATTACTAATTATTCTGTAAAGATTGTCTGTTCCAAAAGATAATTAGAAGGGGTGAAATTTAATTCCATTAAACAGAACTCAACTGGGACATAATGAAATTTTGCTGTGAAGTTGAAGACTTTGAAGCCAAATAAAAAGCTTTTACATAGAGAAATGAGATTGTAAATCTCACACCTTATTCATGCGGGGCATATTTAAGACATACAAGAACAAGATGATATTTATCATGACTTTTGAGTGTTCAGTTAGCCCAAACATTCATAAAGAATGTTTCTTCACTTATTTAAATGAGAAGGTTAGTGATAGACAAAGGTACTTTTAGATTCCAAGTTTGTTCATTCATTTATTCAACAATAATGTTTTGTGTAGCTGCTATGCATTTGACCCTAAACAAGATATTAAGGGTATCAAGATTATAGGGAAGCAGTGACTGCCATGAAACAGCCCAAAGTCTAGTCCTTTTATGATGATCAGTTGAATTCATTTCATTTAGCAATAAAATTTGAAGTATCCACCATGAAAACCTAGACTTAACAGATTTCCATTAAGTTCTTGCTTTCTCTGGTGGATAAATTTATGCAAATGAAGAAGACTGAGTTCTTGCTCTCAAAGAACTTATCAACCAGCAGAGGCAAACATGTACATTTACAACTGCAACAAACTCTAGCAAACTTAAAAAGACATCTGATTCCCTTAAATTCTTGTCTATCACCCTTTACTTAAGTCACCATTGCACAATGGTTGTTACACTGTCTTAAGATTTTTAGTATGTCTTCCCCTTTAGATTGGAAGCAACATGAAGGCAATCTACTGTATAGATTATGTTTACCTTTGTGTTCTTCATACCAAGAACTTAGCACATAGTAGGTGTTCGATGGATGAATAATAGAAGACAATGACTGATAACTAGCCTTCATGGCAAAGACAATGACCACTCTAGCCTATGAATAGGTGAAAATAGAGCTCCAAGAGATTTCATTTTTCAAAAAGCACATAATTGTTAAAAAGCAGAAACAGAATTTGAAATCAGGTCTAGATGGTTCCAAAGACCTGTTCTTCCCAAGTACTGAAAAGTCATACCACTCGAGGGAGCTATAAGCAATAGAGAAGGTGAGCCCAGTTGTTTTGTTTTGTGTTGTCTTTTAGAATAATAGAACATTTTCCTCTAGTTCTGTGTGCAGTAGAGTAGAACAAGAGCCCTCAATAAGAGGGGTAGAAGGAAGATGGATGAAGTGAACTTTTATACAAAAAATAGAGACTCACAATATAAAAGAAAAAGAAAATCCCTGTTACCTAGTACTGCTCACTAAATCTAAAAGAGAAGAAAGGGAAAATTCCTAGTACAAAGGAGAATAAGAGTTTACAGCTTCTAACAAGGTCAAAGTAACTAATACTAGAGAAGCCAGTTTCTGAATACCTCGCTTTAGGTTCAAGAGAACCTTGGAATAGCTTGTATCTAATCAAGAATAGTTATGTGAATTAGTAAGGTCTCCCCTCAAAAATCTGTTTTTAATGGTCAGTTTGGAATGATAGTTTATTTCCTTGGTCCTTGAATTAATTGAAGTCTGTAGCCCTTAAATATAAGAATGATTTTTTGGCTCAGGGTTACTTGTACCTAAGGAGCCTAGGCCCTGAATATCTGATCTTTCTCAATAATGTCTCAGAACTGAACTCATTTGACCCCCAAAATAAAGAGGGCCCAGAGCTATGTATCAGGGTCCCATATACAAACTAATTCTATTGTATTACACTTGTTGAGGCTGATAGAATTGTTCTCTTTCTCTTTTTCTCCATTTCATTCTTTCTCCCGGTGCTCACAGATGAAAAAGTTTATAGCTCTGTGTAACAGACAGATAATGTCTCCCAAAGATATCTTCATCCTAATTCCTGAAATTGTGACTATGATACATTATACAGGAAAAGGGAATTAAGGTTGCGGATGTAACTAAGTTTGCTAATCAGCTGACCTTGAGATGGAGAGAGTATCCTGGATTATCCTTGTGAACCCAATGTAATCACAAAGGTCTTCCTTATATGTGAAAGAGAGAGGCAGAAGGGGAGAACCAGATAGATTGCAGTATGAGATGGTCTTGGCCAGACACTGCTGACATTGAAGATGGAGGATGAAGCCCATGAATCAAGGAATGTGGTGACCTCTAGAAGCTGAAAAAGTCAAAGTAATGAATTTTGCCTTAGATCCTCCAGAAGGAACACAGCACTGCCAACACCTTGATTTTAGACCAGTGAGACCCATTTCAGACTTTTGATTTCCAAAAATGTAAGATAATAAAGTTGTGTTGTTTAAAGCCACCAAATTTCTAGTACTTTGCCACAGCAGCAGTAGAAAACTAATATACCATGGGAACCTTTGTACCATCACAGGAAAAGTGACAGCACAGAAAGCAGAGCAGATAAACAGGTTAGGCCTTTGGGGACATTGTTTAGCCACTGAAGTAAAATGTATTTTTGAGAGAGAAGGGACATACGTTCCTTATAGAAGGATTCCATATAATAAACATAGAATGAAAATTGAATAACCTGCTTCTGAATGAATTTTGGGTAAATAATGAAATTAAGGCAGAAATCAAGAAGTTCTTTGAAACTAATGAAAACAAAAATACAATGTACCAAATTCTCTGGGACACAGCTAAGGCTGTGTTAAGAGGGAAATCCATAGCACTAAATGTCCACTTCAAAAAGTTAGAAAGATCTCAATTTAACAACCTAATATCAAACTGAAAGAACTAGAGAACCAAGAACAAACAAATCCCAAAGGTAGCAAATGACAAGAAATGACTGAAAGCAGAGCTGAACTGAAGAAGATAGAGACACAAAGAGCCATTCGAAAGATCAACAAATCCAGGAGCTAGTTTTCTGAAAGAAATAATAAAATAGATAGACCACTGGCTAGACTAATAAAGAAAAAAAGAGACAAGATTCAAATAAACATAATCCGAAATGACACGGGGGAGACTACCACTGATCCCACAGAAATACAAACAACCATCAGAGAATATTATGAACACCTCTATGCATGTAAACTAGACAATCTAGAAGAAATGGATAAATTCCTGGACACATACATCCTTCCAACACTGAACCAGGAAGAAACTGAATCCTTGAACAGACCAAAATGAGTTCTGAAATTGAGGCAGTAATAAATGGCATACCAACCCAAAAAAGCCCAGAACCAGGTGAATTCACAGCTGAATTCCACAAGATGTACAAAGAATAGCTGGTACCATTCCTACCAAAACTATTCCAAAAACTTGAGGAGGAGGGACTCCCCCTAACGTATTCTTTGAGGCAAGCATTATCCTGATAACAAAACGTGGCAGTGATACAACATAAAAAGAAAACTTTGGGTCAATATCCTTGATGAACATTGATGCAAAAATCCTCAACAAAATTCTGGCAAACAGAATCCAGCAGCACATCAAAAAGCCTATCCACCATGGTCAAGTAGGCTTCATTCCTGGGATGGAAGGTTGATTCAACATACACAAATCAATGAATATGGTTCATCACATAAACAAAACTAAAGATAAAAACTACATGATTATCTCAATACATGCAGAAAAAGGTTTCGATAAAATTCCATTCATGTTAAAAACTCTCAATAAACTAGGTATTAAAGGAACATACCTCAAAATAATAAGAGCCATCATCTATGACAAACCCACAGCCAACATCATACTGAATGGGCAAAAGCTGGAAGCATTTCCCTTGAAAACCAGCACAATTCGAGGATTCCTTCTCTCACCACTCCTATTTAACATAGTATTGGAAGTTCTGGCCAGGGCAATCAAGAAAGAGAAAGGAATAAAAGGCATCCAAATAGGAAGAGAGAAGTCGAACTATCCCTGTTTGCAGATGACATGATCATATACCTAGAAAATCCCATAGTCCCAGTCCAAAAGCTTCTTAAACTGATAACCAACTTCAGCAAAGTCTCAAGATACAAAATCAATGTGCAAAAATCACTAGCATTCCTATATACCAACAACAGTCAAGCCAGGAGCCAAATCAGGAACGAACTCCCATTTGCAATTGCCAGAAGAAGATTAAAATACCTAGGCATACAGCTAATAGGGAGGTAAATGATCTCTACAAGAAGAACTACAAACCACTGCTCAAAGAAATCAGAGATGGCCAAACAAATAGAAAAATGTTCCGTGTTCATGAATAGGAAGAATCAATATAATTAAAATGGCCATACTGCCCAAAGCAATTTATAGATTCATTGTTATTCCTATTGAACTAGCATTGACACCCTTCACAGAACTAGATAAAGCGATTTTAAAATTCATATGGAACCAAAAAAGAGCCCAAATAGCTAAGGCAATCCTAGGCAAAAAGAACAAAACTGGAGGAATCATGCTACCCAACTTCAAACTATACTACAGGGTTATAATAACCAAAACAGCATGGTTCTTATACAAAAACAGACACATAGACCAATGGAACAGAATAGAGAACCCAGAAATAAGGCTGCATGCCTGCAACTATTTGATCTTCAACAAACCTGACAAAAACAAGCAATGGGGAAAGGATTCCCTATTCAATAGATGGTGCTGGGATAGTTGAGTAGCCATATGCAAAAAATTGAAACTGGACCCCTTCCTTCTACTATGCTCAAAAATTAACTCAACATGGATTAAAGACTTAAATGTAAAACTCCAAGCTACAAAAACCCTGGAAGACAACCTAGGCAATACTATTCAGGACATAGGCATGGGCAAAGAGTTCACGATGAAGACACCAAAAGCAAAAATCGACAAATGGGATCTA
Organism: Macaca mulatta; assembly: GCF_049350105.2. Taxonomy (NCBI): domain Eukaryota; kingdom Metazoa; phylum Chordata; class Mammalia; order Primates; family Cercopithecidae; genus Macaca; species Macaca mulatta. The sequence continues at coordinate 94,320,502 of NC_133407.1, read as the reverse complement.
ATTAAACTAAAGAGCTTCTGAACAGCAAAAGAAACTATCAACAGAATAAACAGACAACTTACGGAATAGAAGAAAATTTTTGCAAACTATGCATCCGACAAAGGTCTAATATCCAGTGCCTATAAGGAATTTAAACAAATTTACAAGAAAATAAAAAACCCCATAAAAATGTGAGCAAAAGACATAAATAGACACTTTTCAAAAGAAAACATATATGTGGCCAACAATTGTATGAAAAAAAGCTCAACATCACTGATCATTAGAGAAATCCAAATCAAAACTGCAATGAGATATTACTTCATACCACTCAGAATGGATATTATTAAAAAGTCAAAAAATAACAGATGCTGATGAGGTTGTGGAGAAAAAGGAACATTTATACACTGTTGATGAGAGTGTAAATTAGCTTAGTCATTGTGGAAGACAGTGTGATGATTCCTTAAATACCTAAAAACAGAAATACCATTCAGCCCAGAAATCCCATTACTGGATATATACCCAAAGGATTATAAATTATTCTATTATAATTTATATTTTTATATTTAATTATATTATTATATTTATATTTAATTATTTATAATATAAAATATAATATAAAATATTTTTATATTTAATTATTATATTATAATATAATGTGAACACATGCACACATATGTTCATTGCAACACTATTCATAACAGCAAAAATATAGACTCAGTCTAAGTGTCCATCAATGATAGACTGCATAAAGAAAATGTGGTACATAAACACCATGGAATACTATGCAGCCACAAAAAAGAACAAGATCATGCCCTTTGCAGGAACATGGATGGAGCTGGAGGTCGTAATCCTTAGCAAACTAACACAGGGACAGAAAATCAAATACCTCATGTTCTCACTTATAAGTGGGAGCTAAATGATTAGAACACATGGACACAAAAAGGGGAACGACACACACTGGGGCCTATCAGAGGGTGGCAGGTGAGAGGAGGGAGAGGATCAGGAAAATAACTAATGGATACTAGGCTTAATACCCAGGTGATGAAATAATCTGTACAACAAACCCACAAGCCACAAGTTTACCTGTGTGACAAACCTGCACATGTACCCCTGAACTTAAAATAAAAGTTAAATGAATAAATAAATAAATGTAGAAGCAATGAGAAAAAATAGAAAATTACCTTTAGAACTCCACAGTAATAATCTCTCTAAGCAAGATCCAGTACTGAATGCTGAAGTTAGTGGGTGAAACTTTAAAGAGAAACAGAACATTTCCATAGCCTCAAATTATCTCCACTCCCAAATGTTTATTACTTAATGTGCTAGTTTTAACATATCTCCACAAATTCTTTGATATTCCTCCTTCTAGAAAGTGGAAATCAGCTCACCTCCTCTTTCAGTACAGGTTAGACTTAGGGACTCCCTTTTAACAATTGAATATGGAAAGAGAGAAACGGTAACTTCACAGTGGAGAAACTCAAACTGAGTGACATTCTACAAAACATTTGACAAGTACTCTTCAAAAGTGTCAAGGTCATGAAAATTAAGGAAAGATTAAAATTGTTTTAAATTGGAGGAGACTAAGGTAACATGACAACAAAATGCAATGTGGTATTCCAGATTGGAGCCCGGAAGAGAAAAATATAGTGGAAAAACTTGGTGAAATCTAAATAAAGTCTATAGTTTTGTTAATGGTATTGTACCAATGTTAATTTTGATAATGGCATTGTGATTATGTAAGGTAACAGAGAAAACCAGATAAAGGATATGTGGGAGCTCATTGTACTACTTGTGAACTTCTCCCATAAATAAAACTGTTCAAAAATAAAAAGTTTAAAACAAACAAATAAACAATTAAAAGACAAAGAACAAATTGAAGAAAATGTTTAATACAGATGGCAGAAAAAATGATTGGTAGTCTTACTACAAAGGGGCTTTTATAAAGCCATTGAAAAGTCAGGAAACAAAATAAGCAATACATAGTGAGAAATGCAAACGTGACAATTATAGAGGGAAATACAAACAAACATATAGGAGTAAACAACCTTACTAAGAATCAAAGTCATGAGAAATAAAATCATATTTCCCTTTTGTCAACCTGCCTAATTAGAAAACATTAAAAAGAGATAATACTCTGTCTTTGAGGTTATGAAAACAATAGACACTCTCATATTTTCCTGTTAAAATGAATAATAATGCAAAATGGAATACTATAAAGACAGAAAAGTGATGTTGTAAAATAACTTTTAATGGCATAGAAAGATACTCATGATATTTTATAAAGTGATTTTTGAAAACTTTGGATTTTTAAGAAATCTCCTATGACATGATCTATTTTCATATAAAATATATATTATGTGTATCTTAAAAGCCTGGAAGGTAATATGCCAAAATATTAACTGTGGTTACCTTTGTGTAGCAGAACACAGAATTTTCATGTTTTTCTTTCTCTTTATCTCCGTTTTCTAAATTTTCTGTAAGAAATATACATTAACTTATGTTTTAAGATTTTTCCATAAACAAATGAAAAGTGGCAAAAAAAAAAAAAAAAAGAAAGACAGAAAAAAGGCAGTCAATCCATCTCAGTCAGTCACATTTGTCACTAAAACTGTTACGGAGTGCCTGTCTCTGCGTGCGGCCCCGCCTGTCTTCAAGTTTCCGGCTCTGTCAACCTATGTATTACTGGCTTTGGTGGTCTGTTTTTGAAAGGAGCATCTTTGATCCAGGCTCACAAGCCATAGGGAGTAGACTTTGAGTTGATGTTGGTTATGGTTGGGAACAAAAATAATCTTTTGTTGAAAACATCACTATTTTTATTGAGATAAAGATGACCTTAAATGGATAATGAGGAAAAGATTCATATCAAGCATTGGGTGAGGGGAGTGGAAGTCCCCCTTTCATTTTTGAGAAACAGTTTGAAAACCATTGCTCGGTCACTAACTTAGAAAAGAATGGCTGGTGAAATACAAAGCCATGTCAATTCATGTGGAAACAGGGGAACATTCCACAAAAGAGCTGATTTGCTAACGCAGGTCGGAGTATTCATCCTGGAATCTTGGTGGAATCTCTGACTTTTACCCTGGACTCAAAATTCCTCTAGGCACAAATTACAGAACCAAGAATTAGTTGAAGAATACTCACAGGCTTCTGGCATATAAAGGGCTAATTAACTCCTGATTGGATCCTGCTAAATCCCCATTTCCCTTTGAATTACGTCCAGACTTTGCCTCTACCCCCTAAAAAAGTTAAAGTACTGTATAAAAAATAAAATTTGCAGCTGAGGGTCTTAATTTAATCATCTTACTTCTGCAATGGTATTTGAAAACACTGGTGTTTGAAAACAGTATGTTTACCTTTCTGTTGAACTGTCACTTAAATTGTTCGTGGCAATGATCTGCCAGGCAAAACATGCACAAATCCAGGCCTGAACCAACAGTCTCAAACAGGAAAAAGATTCCCATGGGGGAAGGTGATGTTTGCATTGCCTAAGTGATGCTAAAGCAAACCTTGTTCATTTAGGTGGACAGAGTGAATAAAATCCTTGGGATGGATTAATAGCAAAGGTGTGTTTCAGAAGGAATGCTCTGTGCAAGTATCCATTTCTACATTAGGACCACAGGTACTGAGGGCTACCTCTGATGCTTCACACCTTTGCCAAATTCTCCCTGTTTTCAGAAAGGAAAAGCACCCTCAAGCAAAACACAGGACTTTGAATCCAGCGAGGCCTGCCTTTGGAACCTGTTACCTACTAGCAATGTGCCTCAGCAAGTCAATAAATCCCTTTTTGGTCCTCAGTTTCCTCATCTGTAGAATGTGAGCTAAATAAAATAAAATAAAATAAAATGAAGACATTTTAGCAATCAGTTCCTTAAAAGATTGCTGTGAGAACTCAATGTGGTTCTATGTTAAAATGGCAGGTACACTTGAAATGGTAGTTATTATCACCGGGAACTTCACATGCATGGCTGACTCTCCATCTGAAAATATGGTTCCTGATACCCTGCCTTGAAATATTTAAAAGCAACTGGCACAGAGTTGAGGACAAGAGATCTCTTTTCTCTATTACGTGAGCAGAAAGAAGCACCTGAATATAAAGTGTTGGAAGTCCTAACGTAACATTCTAATGATAGGGTATTGTCTAGCTAAAGATACGAAAAAATCTTAGAGTGATGAATTTTTAACATTGAAATTTGACTTACCTCTTGGCTCCACTGCCATAAATCCATTTTGGAAACAGTCCGAGTATAAATAAACAAACAGTCAACTGTTCTCTGGATGTTTGGGAGAAAGCAGGTGGTGATTGAGAAGACATGGGTCAATGTGTGTGAGAGAGTTAAAAACAAATGTCTTATGAGGTAAATAACTTGAACAATAAGAATGGAAATCCTTTTTGAATGGGAACCCAGGTCACTTGGGTCTTTGCTCTGGGAGCCTCTTTGTTCTGTTAGCAACATTTGGGTAAATTGCAAAGCACAGTCCTCCAAGTGTGGCCACTTCCTCTGTCCTTGCCTCGTCCACTTCCCTTTCCCTTCCTTTATTGTGTGGCAGGAATTTTCTCTCACTTGATTCATCTTTCCCCATTGCTCTCCTCTGTTTGCCCACAGCTTCATGTTGGCTCACACGTTACCTTGCCCCAGTCCTCACCACTAGTAGGTGTTCAATGGTATCTTTTGTTGGAAAACAGGACAGAACATCTGATGCTACCCAAATGCCTTTCCCTTTTTGTTCTCCATACCAGCATCACATATGCCCTTTCTAACTGGTTAGCCCAAAGGGATTGTTGAGGGCACCCTGGGGATACTGTCTGTTAACTGAGAGTCACTTCCTTCCCTTAGCACCACTAATAGAACGTTTCCTTTGAGCTCAGAACTTGTATTTGGATAACTGTGTTGAGATGACACTTTCTTCCCATGCCCTCTGCTCTGTACTCCCAGATCATTCTCAGAGCTTGTAGCGTCCTATATTGTAATGTAGTAAATATGTGGAGAGACCAGTGTTTCCCTCCTGCTTATTGCTAAATTATCCACAGGAAACTTAAATACACACTTTGGGCTCTGGCAAAGCAGAGGCGTTAAACAAAACAAACTACTCAAACCATCAACACAAAAAACAAACAAACAAAAGCAGAAATGGGCAATTAGAAGACCTCGAAAGATGCAATTTTAATGTAGAACACTTCATTTTTATGTCTTTAAAACAGTTAAATTGTGTTTTGAAACATCTGTGGGAAGGGAACACCATCAACCTTCCAGAATTCAGAGACTCCTCGATTCATACTCTGTGCCTGTTCTTGATGAGAGATTCTTAAGTGAAGTCTCCACCAGTCCCCTGAAACCATATTCAAAATCAAGTGTTTGTGCATATGTCCATTTTTTCGGGCGTAAAAGCTTTTAAGTTTCACCAGACTCTCAAAGGGCTGTGGAAGCCTGTACTGTTTAAGAATCACGGCGCTAGTGAGCTGGAGAGAAGAACTATGTTTGATTGATTTTTGTATGTTAGGGGCTAGGTCAGTGTCCAACAGGGTGGGCACACAATATTGGTTAATATACGGTGAGTCTTCTGGAGTATTGAGATTATTTTGGCACTTTTATGCATCAAAGAGATGTAATTCGTGATTCTGTGACCCTATTCTTTTGTAGTTATTTAACATTTTGGTCTACTTGATGGTAATACACACACACACACACACACACACACACACACACACACACTTTCTTCTTTCTAAATTATTAGATGGTCCCTAACGCATTGGTAAGCTTAGACTAGCCCTATGATCAAACTTGGTAAAATGGTTGTTTGCAAATTGGAGTTTGCTACTACAGTCGTCCCTTTATACTCATGGTTTTGTAACCTCAGGTTCTGCCTCTGCAGATCCTGCAGATAAAAAATATTTTAAAAATAAAAATAGCAATACAACATTAAAAACAGTGTAACAACTATTTACATTTGCATTTATATTGTATAGATACTATAAGTAACCTAGAGATGATTTGAAGTATACAGGAAGTTGTACATAGGTGATATGCAAATACTACACCATTTCATATGAGGGACTTGAGAAACCTCAGGTTTTGCTATGCTATGGTTCCTGAAACCAGTCTCCAGCAGATATCAAAGGACAACTGAATTTAAGTCAGAAATGTTTTTAGGTACTCCTTCTTCTCATTTGTCATTTTAAAATCAACCTGTTATTGCTTTGTTTGTTTTAAAAATTAGCTGGTGTTGTTTGCAGGCAAAATAAGTCCAGAAAATTTTATCCTCATTTATCAGAGTTTCCCCAGTATCTTTGTGTGTGAGAGTCAGTCCTCAGGGAAGCCTGTTAAACATGGGGATTCCAAGGCCTCATCCCCAGAGGGTCAAGATAACTAGTCTGGAATCCACATTTTTAACAAAGATCTCAATTGATTCTGAGAAGGATGCTCTATCAGTCTTTGAAAAACACTATTTTATATTGGTTCACTCTCCCCATTAATATTCATTGAGGTTTAAATCTAAATTTAGGGGAAAAAAATGGTCATGTATCACTCTTAAAACTTTCCTTTGAATCTTCATTTCCATGAGACAAAGAGAATGTGGAAAAATGCTTTAGGGGAAAAGGAACTAACCCTATTTTAGGCTTGCTGTGTTTTGTTTTTCATTTTTAATATGTGAATGATTTCTAAAGTAATCAGTGAAAACCTAGGTAGCACTGGAAAAACTTTTCATGTTTGCTTTATCTTTGGTGCCAGAGCACATTAAATGTTAACACTGGGACTTGCAAGGACCCCCAGCTGGTGGATCCCTGAGGACAAGGACAGAAGTTCACAACGCTCGGCCACTCTGCTTGTAAGTTTGTCTTCATGGAGCCACAGCCTCAGTATATTATGGCAATTTATTGAGCTCTGCCCGTTGTTACAGATAAATGTGTTGATAGGGCAGAGCCTTTCTCCTCACATACCCTCCTGACAAGGAGGGACTATGCTTGCTTTAGTTATGTTTATTTTAAGAACATTTGTTGAGTTCTTGTATGAGATAACTACAGATAGCTGATTTTATGTACATTTCATTTAATTCTCACAATAACTCTGCAAATTAGGGTTGTAGTTGTCAGATATGACATATATGGGGTATGATATACAGTAAATGATGATTGATATGGTTTGGCTCTGTGTCCCCACCCAAATCTCATCTCAAGGGAGGAACCTGTAATCTCCACAGGTCGAGGGAGGGAGGTGATTGGATCATGGGGGTGGTTCCCTCATACTGTTCTCGGGCTAGTAAGCGAGTTCTTACATGAGTGAAATCTGATGGTTTTGGAAGTGTTTGACAGTTCCTCCTTCACACATTCACACTCTCTCCTGCTGCCTTGTTAAGAAGGTGCCTGCTCCCCCTTCTGCCATGATTGTAAGTTTCCTGAGGCCTCCCCAGTCATGTGGAACTGTGAGTCAATTAAACCTCCTTTGTTTATAAATTAGCCAGTCTCGGGTAGTATCTTTATAGCAGGTGAGAATGGACTAACACAATAATGATGATGATGGTGGTGATGATTCCCCATTCACCCCAGGGACTCTGCAGTCGCGATGCTGTGCACAGCTGTCTCCTTCTTAGACACCACACTGTAAAGTGCAAGATAAGCATCTTTTCTGATGCAATGATAATAAAAACATGAAGATTTTAAAGTAATAAATAAATAAATATTATTCCTATTCCACAGAAAAGAAAGCTGAATTGAACAAGGTTAAGTGACTTGGCCAAAGGCAGCAACTACAACAGCTGGAATTTGAATGTTTGTCTAATGACTTCTGTCTTATGGTTTGTATAGTTGTGCAACAGGTGTGTGTTCCAGGCCTGTCTTGGATGTTTTTCCATAGCTAGTCATCTTCCCCGCAAAACAGAGGGTGGTCCTCAAGGAGAGCAGGATGTCTTCTAGAGCAGAGTCTTCCAAAGAGCACAGGAGACCAGGGGCTCCTTGAGGGAAGCAACTTTGCCTTATTCCTATTTGTGTCTTTCAGACTCTGGCACAATAAATGCTTGTCTCTCAATATTTGTCAAGATGGGTACACAGACACTCTTTATTGTAATATTATCTGTTTCCTTAAGTTTGGTATCTGAGTGACAATAATAATGACTAACATTTACGGAGCTCTTGCTAGTTGCTTTACTGATAGTACCTGTTATGGTCTGACTGTTTATGTCCTCCCCCAAACTCCCATGTTAAAGCCCTAACTCCCAACACAATGGTATAAGGAGGCAGGACCTTTGGAAGGTAATAAGGTTTACATGATGCCCTCATGATGAGATTGGTGCCCTTATAAAATGAGACCACAGTGCGCTCTCTCTCTCTCTCTCTCTCTGTCCTGCCATGTGAAGATGGAGCAAGAAGATGGGCATGTGCAAGCTAGGAAGAAGACAGCACTCACCAGTGACTGAAGTGGCCAGTACTTTGATCTTGGACTTCAAGCCTCCAGATCTGTGAGAAATAAATTTTTGTTGTTTAAGCAACCCAGTCTGTGGTGTTTTGTTACAGCAGCGCAAGTGAACTAAGACAATACACTATGAGCTAATACCATTTTATCAGTGAAGAAACTGAGGCTTAGGGAACTTAGCAGCTTTCTCAAAGTCACACAGCTGGCATTTGGACCAGGCTAGTCTGACTCCCTGAGGGAAGGGCTGTTTCTCTGTGCTAAGCTGTTTCCTTGCCCTTTTCTGTCTGAGGGGGAATTGAAATATAAAGCAACAACCTGTTGCAGAAATATTTGAGTAAACAAACTTCAGAAAGGGTATTAGAACCCAAACTAGCTTTCAAGTAGAAAAATCAAGGTTTTCCTGGGTGCTGTTAGTGTGAGAATACAGGAAATGTCATTGGACCCATAGGTGGGAATTATGGGCAGGTCTCATAGAACAGGCACCTAGAAGGTAGTCAGTAATCAAGAAAACATTTCTTTCCAGGAGACCGCACGATCCCCCTCATCTCTGTGTGTCTCTCATCATTTATCGGTCTGCTTCCCTCTTCACCTGAGTCCTCTGCTTGATCTTTTGGGGTGCAGCCCTACAAGGAACACCAACCTACATTCTGCTTGTCTCCACTGATCTGCTCTGTCTTTGAGTATTTCCAGTTCTAGAAACTGGTAGAAAGCCAGCTCATGTGAGTGAGACCATATGTACCACAGGCGGCTGACCAGCTACTTCTCTGGTTCTTTATCAAAACTGTTGGATACATGTAGCCCAATGAGTGGTCATCTCTGCACAAACAAACAAAGAAACAAAACCCAGCCCTTCACCCTTTCTGTGAATGGGAAGCAATGTACAGAACATATTAAGCCAAGAGGTAGGTAAGGCAGAAAATTGAAAGACGGTATCTGTTATTGATTTGGTATGAGTTAAAGGTACATGGCTCTGTTTTAGATATTTTATAATAATAAAAATGAAAAAAGAGAAAGGAATTGCACCACAATTAAGTTTTCAAAATATGTTTATTTTTCCCCTAATTTTTCTTGACGTTATTTAGATATTTCTTGGCAAATCTTCATGGGAACGTATGTGAAAGCAGACATGTTTATTTTCTTTGATTTGGTGGAATGAATTATCAAAATTCTGGTTTCTAACATTGGTAAAACTTCTGAGTAAAAAATTTCTAATAAATAAGGTGTTGATACCAAAAAAAGAGTGTTGGCTATCAGTGGTATGTAAATAAGGTATAAAATATCATCAATAATAATTTTGATCACCATTTTCTTGGGTATATTATAATAAGACAAATGTTGCTCCCAAAGAAACTGCTGATTCTGGGGCAGGAACAAGAGCTCACCAAGAAATCCTGGTACCAAAATATTTCCCCTGGTCACCCGGCCACAGGGAACTGATGGCCAAATCACAGACTTGAAACCTAATGGCTGTGAGTGCACATCAACCTGCTCATCTGTCTGATATTATTATGCAGTTTTTGGAAAGCCATAATCTCTACATCAGATTTTTTTTTGCAAAATAAGAAATAAGACTGGGATCTTGCCTCAAAAAATCAGTGAAGATCAGCTCATAGAAATGTTTGAAATCTAGGTAGTACTGCACATTTGTGGACGCTAGAGAATGACTGTAAGAAGTGACCTTAGGTGGGAAAAGCCCACTGTTAGGTCTTGGCTCATACTTCACTTTGCCAGTTCCCAACCTTGCGATTTTGGACAGGTTATTTAATCTGTAAGTGTGTTTCCATTTCATCACATATAAAATAGAAATATGAAAACCTGCCTTTGAGCATTGTCATGGGGATTAAATGAGATAAGTTCTGTCTGGCACATACCAATGCACAAATAAGCTTAGCAAATGTTTTTGTTTTTTAACTAGATGAAGGTAAGTGTTTCCAGTGGTATGTTTTTCTTTAGGAAAAAAAATATCGGGACATGCTTTTAACATAAACCTGAATCTAACTTCTATGTAATAATGGACAAGATAAGACTCCAGAAATATTTTAGAATTTTCTTAGATGAGCTCTATTAATCTATGTTAAAAGAGGAAAAACCTTTTACTATAGACTGAGAAGGAAGAGAAAGGAAAGAAAATGGCCTATTTAAACCATGAGGAATACATATATATTTGTCAGTATCTTAAAGAGGCTTTTCTTATACAAACAGGAGTATTTGCTGGTCAGTGCCCAGATTTTTTTTTCTTTTGATGTACATTAAAAAAATTAAAAGAAATATTCTTAGAAAGACATCTGTGCCTGGGGTGACTCACATTTGATCAATCCCTGTGAACTGAGCTTTTCAGGGGATGTGCAATTATTTGCTCAGTTAGACTTAAACTTTTTATTTATCTAATCACCCCTCTGTAATGCTTTGATCTGAACTTCCAAGGCCTATTTTTCAACCACTTTAGCTACATATTTTAAGTCTTCTAGTTTAATCAACCCTAGCCCATAAAACATGCAATGTCCTGTTTAATGCATCCTATTAGGAAATCAGCTGCCACATGGATTTTGTAATCTCCCACTTTGTGACTGGGTGAGCTGTTTGGAAGTGTCATTAATGTCATTATTCCAGGAAAGCGAGAGAGAGCCAGCAGCCAAGTGCATCCTCTGTATCCCAGCTGGCTTCTCCTTGCTAACGTTTGCCGAATGACTCAGAGGTGAATCATCGGTTTCTGCAGGTGTAAGCTTGGGAGTCCTGGAAGTCTTCCACATCCCAGTGGGGGCAAATGTTTACCTCATTAATTCATGGGGTTGCTCAGTAGTTCCAGCCAACTTAATTTGACTGTATAATAGTTAAAAATATGTGTGTGTGTGTGTGTCTGTGTGTGTGTGTATTTACTTATATCCCAGGAGTGTGCTATAGCTTAGAAATTTAAAAGTAAAACCTGTCATTGAGTAATTATAAAATGTTGTGTTTATTTGAAATATTTAGAAAAAAATCAATTTCTACGTATGTCATTTTACTGTAACAAATACACTTGTTAATGATATTTCTCACTTTTCTCCCTCTGCATGGGCATATGTGGGGGACTGAGGTCCATAACAATTGGTGAATTAGCCAACGCTAATTCCTTTCCCAGCCTTGGGGCTTATTTAGTCGAATGTTGTCAGAAATTTTAGCTCTTCCGAGACATTTTTCTTTTTAAAGAACACTCAATTTTTGGTCGTAAAAACAAAAAAGTAAATATAAGTATATTTCTTCACTTTATTCATCTCTGAACAAATCTTGCTTTTGCATGTTAGTAGTGGCTAATGAAGATAACTACCATCAACTAAACTAATAAGATTTAAGAATATAAAAATATAGTTACAGCACCAATTTGCTGCAAATTAATGGTCATTAATCAAGACTTATGATGCAATAGCTAATAATTGATTTCCTCCTATATTCTAGCACAATTTAAAATGCTTTACAAATACTAATTTATTTAATTATTAGAACACCCTACAACATTGGTACTCTTATTGTCTGCATTTTACAGATGAGAAGCTCCAGGCAGAGAGAGGTTAGGCAGCTTGCCTATGGTCACACACAGATAATAAATGATGAAGCCAGAATTTAAATCTAGACAGTCAGACCTCAGAACCTGAATTATAAAACACTATGTTATTATGGTCTAATGACAAATTTTTAAGCAAACACAGAAGAATCTATGCATGTAAATGAATCCAGTCCATCCTAAAGTAGCCACCTATGTATGCTCTATACTTATTTCAAATTTTGCCGTGGCTTAACACTTCCAGAACCCTCTCTTTTCTTTCATTTCTAAAAAAAATATTGTGGAAACTATGCCGTGTTGGTCTAAATATCACCAGCAAAATCTTCACTCTTTGAAGTTGAGTTTGATTTTGGAAATAGTTGAAAGTGATGCAAAACTCAGGTTGATGAAGAAAGGAGGAATCAAGTTTGGTAAGATCACTATAAGTTAAACTGTCTCTAAATATAATTTTCAAGCAGAGATTCTAGAATTCCAAAAATATTTTGTGTAATGGCAGCATCATTAAAATAAATGGAAAAGCCTGCAAAGGTCATTCTGAAGAGCATTAGAAAGACAGAGAACAGTAGCATAGATGTTTCTGCCCCAGTGATTCATCCTCTAAACATATGAAACCATCCTATTAGGACACAATTCAATAGATGCTATTTGACTACCTGACCTGTTAGAAGCCCCTTCGATTCTTCTGTATCCAAATTTATATAGGGGACATTATCGGTCAAGACCCTGGTGAGAGAATGACTCAAAATGGGCAATTGAGGAGAGTTAAATAAAGAAACAGTTTACAGGGTTATAAGCAGGATTTGTGGAAACCAGTCACAGAAAATGCAGATCCCTGGATAGGCAGCGTGGAGGCACCATCATGCCCCTCAGCCTGCAGGGGAAGGAGAGGAGCAGGGAAAGAACCAGGGAGGGTTGCTGCTGTGAATAGGGCTGAGTGCAAGGGCCTGCACTGGGGGAGGCAGCCAGTCCGTGTCGACCAAACATAGGGGGTTCCCAGCTCAGAGCAAATATCCCATCTCACTCTCCTCCTGCCCTCTGAACTCCTGCTACTGCCCCACAGACCAAACCCACTAAGAACACACAGCAAAGAGCCTGCCTGTTGTCACATACCACAGAGATTACCTTTTTGGGGGCACACAGTGGGGTCAAGCCTGCCTTCTCTCTGGTTCTCACCTTTCCTAGAGGAGAGGAACTGACACATAGTAAAGATATTTCATATACAAATGATTTTCTGGTTACCAAACTGACCCGGGAAAGGGAGGAGAGGAAGAATTCTGACATTTATTGACATTTCTTTATATTTAGTGAGTACTTGCTGTATACCCAATGTGCCAGGTGTTTTACTTATGTTAAAAATGGAGACTCACTATATGAAGAGAATTTCATTTTGCTTCTGTGGTTTCCCTCCCCTCACAATTACATTCTAATTATGAGAAAACATCAGACAAATCTTATCGCTATTGAGGGGCACTCAATAAAATATCTGAGCAGTATTCCTCAAAACTGTTAAGGTCTTCAAAAATAAAGAATTCTGAGAAACTATCACAGCCAATGAGAGCCTAAGGACACATGACCAACAAATGTAATATGGTGTCCCCGATGGGGGCCTGGAAAAGAAAACAGACATTCGGTAAAAACTATGGAAATCTGGGCAGGGTGTGGTGGCTCAAACCTGTAATCCCAGCACTCTGGGAGACCGAGGCGGGCTGATCACCTGAGGTTCAGGAGCTCGAGACCAGCCTGACCAACATGGAGAAATCCTGTCTCTACTGAAAATACAGAATTAGCCAGGCCTGGTGGTGCATGCTTGTAATCCCAGCTACTCGGGAGGCTTGGGCAGGAGAATCACTTGAACCCAGGAGGTGGGGGTTGCGGTGAGCCGAGATTGCACCATTGCACTCCAGCCTGGGCAACAAGAGTGAAACTCCATCTCAAAAAAAAAAAAAAAAAAAAAAAAAAAAAAAAAAACACTATGGAAATCTGAATAAAGTGTGGGCTTTAGTTAATAACAATGTATCAGTATTGGTTGATTAATTGTGACAACTGTATGCACTAATGTAAGATGTTAATAATAGGGGAAACAGTGTGGGGTATATGGAAACTGTTATCTTTGCAATATTTCTGTACGTCTAAAACTACTCTAAAATAAAAATTTTATTTAGAAAATAAAAGCCTAGTACTTCACTTTTCTTGGAGAATAAGAATAAAGCAAAGGAAGAAGAGAAAGAGGAGGAGAAAAGCACTCCTCCGTCATGTTTTCTTCACAGCCATTGCGCTGCCATAACGCCCAACCAGCATTGTGCTGGTCAGGAGGTCCCGCCACTGCTTCACTGGGCACTCACGCAAACTGCTTAAACATTCTCACCTTATGATGTGAGGTGTTAAGTTGGATTATTAAACTTTAAATTTTCTGAGGTCTAAGGCATCAAACAATCATCATTTAATATGAAGGACACCATTAATATCTCTCCTACAAAATCAACTCCTACTCCTTCAAAAATAACAACAACAGGCCGTGCATAGCGGCTTATGTCTGTACCCAGCACTTTGGGAGGCCGAGGCAGGCAGATCATTTGAGGTCAGGAGATCAAGACCAACTTGGCCAAAATGGTGAAACCCCATCTCTACTAAAAATACAAAAATTAGCCGGATGTGGTGGCACACGCCGGTAGTCCCAGCTACTCGGGAGGCTGAGGCAGGAGAATCACTTGAACCTGGGAGGCGGAGGTTGCAGTGAGCCGATAACGCACCATTGCACTCCAGCCTGGGTGACAAAGCGAGACTCTGTCTCAAAAACGACAGCAACAACAACAAAATATGCCTAGTAAAAACAAAATAAGGGCACTTAAGTACTTTAGCAAGAAAAATTAACATTATTCTGATTTAACAATAGAAATAATAAATTGTACTCCCAACACCAGTTTTTACCACTGAAAATTTATCAGAAGGATGTTGTTTTATAAATAAGCTGTCTTCTAATGATGTCGACCACTCTTATCTCTAACATGTATATGAAAATGTGTGTGCATCAATATATATAACATTATGAATCACAGACAGTACTATCTATGGGAGGTGTGAATATGGGATATCAGAGAGCCACCTATTGCTGTGTAGGCTGCTGGTCCACCCTCATAGCCCCAGAGGTCCTATGACAGGGCCTTACATTTTTATTTTACTTTGTGTTGAGCCTAGGTCTTTCCTGGGGCCATGAGAGATATGGAGGGTTCCAAGGCTGAGGGAGTGCCTCGTTACCCACCATGTGTGCCTGCACAGAGCAAAGTCCCTGACACGAACAGGCTTCTCTGGCAATGCCTGCCCAGCCCCTCCTAGCTCAGCTTATTCCCAGTCTGGAATTTCTCCCCTCTTATTAGCATTCTCCCAAACTTGCCACTCTGCTCCATCTCCTGGCACCCATGTGTGTGTCCTGTGGAGGCCGCAAGAAGGGAAAGCATAGCCCCAGCCATGAGCCTCGGTTTGTTCCATTACAGGAAAGCCTCCTGTTTTTTCTGAGGAGCGAAAAGAAGTAAAGGAGTGAAGAGGAGCAATGGGTGAAGTGGAAAGTGTGAGGACTTTGCAGCCTGCAGAACTGGGTGTGGATTCTGCTTCTGTCCTCAGCTTCTGTGTATCCTTAGGTATGTCCCTTAATGTCTGCTTTCTCACCTTAGAAAGAAGGATGTGAACCAGAGATAACGTCTGTAAAGTGCCTGGCACATGATAAGAGTTCAGGGGATGGCAGCTAGCACTAGCAGCTAAAGACGTGGCTTCTTCTGGTATGAGGCCATGAGTACTATTATTGTTCTTTCTACAACTCTGACCACTCACTTACCATAGATTAAGTAACAGCACTTCTCAGTTGGGTACTTAGTATTTTATTTTCCTCTGGCTTCTTTCCATCAATAGACTGGATCTGAGGATCCTTTGAATGCCATGCAGTTGTCTAGAAGAGATGCACATGGAGTGTGCCAGGTAATATGTATTTAATGAATGAATCAACCTCTAGAAGGCAATTCCACAGCACATGTACCTATGAATGCAAAAGTGTGTATGTGTATGTGGGCATGCACATAGACTTAGATCTGTGCTATCCTGTGCACACACACATCTGTGCTCAACAAACACATCGTTATGAGAAGAAATATAAGCATATTCATGACTCAGTTGGCGGGAGCTACAAGTCCTATGGATTTCAAATGGTTCTTTGCGCAACTTTAAATTAATTCTTTAAATGCGTGAATGAATGAAGGCTGAATTGGTATGATTGTGCTAGAGAGCCTCTGAAATGGAATATTAAAGCATTCTACAAAACAGTGCCAAAGAACAGCTACATATATCCGTGAACAAATTTCCAACGATAAGTGGGCTTTTGAAGTTTTTAGGAAAACATTGTTTCCAGTGCCTACTTCAAACATAAAAGTGAAGATGTGCCAGATTCTGAAGTACTCTTCCTACTTCCATTCATGGAAATTCAATTCTGTCAAGATAATGCTATTCTAATTGCTCACCAAAAATAATGGCCACATCATATTTATTATTAGTCCTTTTGAATTCTAAAGAATCCATTCTAAAATGTTAGGTTCATATTACTTTTCCCAGCATAGACCTGATCAGCATTTTTCTTCTTCAGTTTTGGAACGTTTTCTCTGGGTATGACAAGTATGTACATGTGAAGTATGTCTCCAACCAACCCCATATGTCCAGAAGCTTTAACATAAGTAGTGTAACATGAAAAGGCATGGATATAGAACTATGTGGTTAAAAAACAAAAACAAAACACTAGCTTTGCACCATAACCTAGCTTGACATTTACAAACTGTGTAACCTTGGGAAAGCTACTTAACATCTGTCTTTGTTTCTCGTTGGTAAACTGTGGGGGGAAGAAATTCACCTCACATGGGGTCACTGAGCATTTTAAATGAGATGATTAACAGAAAATGTCTGGTGCATAGTTGGAACAAAAGAACAACTAGTTACGAAAATGCATATTTAAGGATCCCAAAACAAGTGTATTAGGAAAGAGCCTTTCTTTCTTCAGAGGGATCTAAAACCATCTGCCATAGGTGTTCAAAGGTAACAGCTGCAGTGACCATTAACCTCCAGAGTGTCCCTGTGTCCTGTGAGTCACCCAGGGATGAAAAGTCTGTTGGTGTCACTCATGACCACCTATCACTATGCAGAAACATGGTCTGCTCATGAAGAGCCCCCACTAAACATGGCATTTGCCAGATTTCGACAATCCAGAATTCCTGCATCAGTGGTGCCCTTGGTAGGAACTACAGACACAGCTACACTCTTACTATCACAGTAATAATTGTCATGGCACATCAGTTGCCCTCCATTATCTGAGTTTATCTAGGGCTCTTCCTGGGACAGAACAGGTCTTCGCTAAAGATTTGTTGATGGAAAGAGAAAATGAAAGAGTGAATAGATGCACCGTAGTCTCGGTCTTCTCTTTGTGTAATTCTCCATGCTTAGTACCTCACCTGTCCCTCCTGCTTCATTCAAATTATCAGTCCAGCATTTACTCATCTCTTGGCAATAGTCACCTCCTCCAGGAAGCCCTCCCTACAATATCATATCTCCATCCCCAGCCCATGGAGTTCGCCGTTTGCCTTTCCTTCAGAGCTCAGAGTATGGTGTTTGGATAATGCTTTTGCACTTGAGCTATCCCATGTTTTTATTTATTATCTCCCCATTAACCTTCCTGTAGGGTAGGAATTATCTTCAACATCTTGAAAAATGTTTTTTAATGAGTTTTTTCATATATTTTAATGGTTTTTTTCCATATATTTTTAAGAAGGTTTTCATATATTTTTTCATAAATTTAGGCAGGGACCTATAATACAACAGGTTTTGTTTATACAACGTGAAATTAGACAATGGTTCTGCCCTCAGAATGCTTTGTTTATATAAAGTGGAATTAGACAATGATCCCACCCTCAGCATGCTTACTTGGCAGGGAAGACAAGCTGTAAAGTAGAAAGTGAAGAGTGCTGAATGACTGATGTAAATAAAGGGGTGATAGGAGAAAGGGGAGGACGATTGTATCTCCCAGATGACACCATCAGGGCATATTGCTGGGGAAGGCACCATCTGAGTCAGGCCTGGAAATATGTTAGAGAAAAGTACTGCTGGCAGAGGAGAAAACAAACACAGAGGCATAGAGGAGGAAGAGGGAGGTGTGCGTGGCAAACATTTACATCCCACTTCACAGTTTTCAAAGGGCCATTGCACTCTCTCTCTCATTCATTTTGCACAACAGTCAGTTGAAGAGAACAAGGACATTGAATGTTCCCAACACAAAGTAATGATCAATGTTTTAGATGACGGATATGCTAATAACCTTGATCTGATCACTACACATTATATGCATGTGTAGTGTATATGATGATGCACTACACATCACTATGATGTATACATCACTATGTATCACATTATGCATTAATATGTATAATTATTATGTGTCAATTTAAAAAATAAAATTTAAATTATAAAAAGAGGACAAGCCAGAGATTTCCTGGCTGCTTCCACGGGGGTGCAGAGAAGTGAAGGGACTTACCCAGACTAGTGTCTATTCCAGGACAGGATGTGAGTGTTGGTAGAACTGAAGTCTGACTCCAAGTCCACTGGTAAAAACTCCCTCTTTGGATAGAGAAATGGCCCCATGAAAATCAAGCAGGGATTGCTTATTGATGACCAGTGGCTTGGATGGGGGGAAATCCCCAAGAATCACTCCTTGCTTCTGAGAGAGTCAACATTCCATGAGAGTCTGTGGGTACGGAGAAGGACCTTAAGAGCACTGGGTACCAAGGGTGAACTTGAAATCACCAACTGCCTCTGATCCAACTCTGAATGCTATAGAGGACTGTGTAAGGCCAGTGACACCACAGGGTGGGATGGCCCAACAATAAGAAGGGTTAGCATCTGGGAGCCTGACTGCTAGGTGCTGTGCTCTGTGTGTTGCAGGTGTCATCTCATTTGAGCCTCACAACAGACCTGTGAGGCTTAGATGCTCAGCGGCTACTTCCTGGGCCACGCAGCTGGTGGGGGCAGGATTCAGATGCAACCCTAACTGACTGCCCCTTTAGCCTGTGGCCCAGGGGATTTTAACTATTTCAGTGCCACAGACCCCTTTGGCTATCTGACAAAGCCCATGGATCCCTTCTCAGAAAATTGCTTTAAAATATATAAAATAAAATATATAGGCTGGGAAAAAACCCAAATGCATTAAGATTTAATGACCAAATATTAAAAAGCAAATTTTTGTTGTTAAAATAGATGTGCTTCTTTGTTGATAAATAAAATAATAACAGCTGGTGGCAGGTCATGATTTGGAAGTTGTGATGAATGTAACAGTATTTCAGCAATAACTGGAATTGGAAGTGAAAATATCCGTGACTTCTGTTGGTGACAAAGTTATAGGTATGTGAATTCTACTGTTTTATTCCATTCAAAATGGAAGAAAATGCCAAATTTCAGTGAAAAGTTCATGAAAATTAAAATGTCATTTCTACTCAAGTTTAAAAGCCACCTAACTTTCAAATTCTCTTTAGTAACCCTTGGGCAAGGATTCCTGGGCCAGGCTATACTGTCTTGTGGCCAGGGACTTGACTGGCAAGGTCTGTGAAGCCCAGTCCTAAGCATAGACCCAGGTCATCTTTATTTGGGAGCCAGCAGGTGGAAGGAACGGAGTGGATGCCTAGGGTTTAGGAGGATAACTCTCTAGCAGGGAGCTTCTCAGGTAGAGCCAGACCTGGGATCAGAGGGCTGAATGGATAAACCCAAGAGAGCGATGGGAGAATGGGGAGGGGGACCTCCCAATGAAGGCTTGATGGATGGTGCAGGGTTATGGAGGTAAGGGTCATGGGCTCCATGCCAGAACACCATGGACCCTGAGCAGGAAAGGCTGGTGCCAAGAGCAGGAAGGACTGAGGGGAGGTGAGAGGGAGAGGAAGTGAGGAGTGAGCAGCAGGAACACTCTTTTCCTCCACCCGGGAAAACATGAAGGAACAAGGAATGAGTGAGCCCAAATTGGCCAAATCCTGCCATGCTCCCTTCCCAGCCCTACGGTTTAGGTAAATCTCATTGCCTTGCTGAGCCATTGTTACCTCATCTGCTTAGGAAGAACCAAAACATTGAACTCACTGGTGATTTGAAGGGTTGAGTTACTGATGGACATTTGACAGAGTTCCTGGCATGTAGTTGGCTGCTCAGTACCATTTAGGTCGAATTATATGCGATTGCTGTTTTTGTAGGTCAAAAATGGTTGAATGTGGGTAGTTTCATATGGCTCAAATTATAGTTCCTGGCAAACAGGGATTGCTGTTGTGAGCATACCCCGCTCCGTTTGGTGGCTTCAGTTGTAACATGGGATTAAAGAAATCCAATCACCTATACTCACCACTCTTCCTCCTTTGCCGGAGGGAGTGTTATTCGGAACTTCCTTGCCCTCTCCCTCCCCTCTGCCCCATGACCACAGTGAATTTGGTAAAGGGATGCTTATGGCAGCATTCTCTTTGGCATTCCAGGGAGCGAAATATCACAAACCACAGTGTGGCATGAGAAGGGCTCCTGTGACCTGTCAGTGGATGAAGAGGCAGAAGAAGGAAAAAGAAGCACTTTATGTTCCTTGAATGAGCACTCTTATTTTTCTGGTATGAATAAAACGTCCAGAGAGGTGACATGGGAAAACCCATGGGCTAAACCCAGGCTCTAACCCATACTCTCTACTTAACACTTAATGACTAACATGATGTTGAGTCCACCACAGCCATCCTGAATTTCAGTCTCCTTATTTATAAGAAGCGGGTCTTAGGCCAGAGCATCAACTAGATCCCATCCACAGGTAACTCTGACAATGGAGGCTTCGATTGCTACTCAGCTCTGCCTCCAGGATGCCACAAGTTCGTCTGGAGTCTCAGTTTAGCCATCAGCTCAGCAGTGTGACAATAACTCAGCCAGTATGATGGGCGTAGGCAACCCAAACCAGGAGGTGCATTCATTCATCTGACGCCCGCAGAACTGGACAGCTGTCTGAAGAGCTGCGGGAAAGGGCTCAGAGATTAAGCAAAGTGAGAGAAAATGGTGGCCTCTGTGGTCAGTGGGGTGAGGTGGAGGAGTAACTGTTCAGATTTGTTTTGTAGTTTTTCTAAAAGCTCATTTCATATTAAATTATAAAAACCTCAGGGAAAAGCGATTGCAGGCTCTTTCTGTGGTAATAAAACAGCCCTCAGGGCAAAGAAGCACTAAGGCTTAATACATCTAAAAATATCTTATTTTTCTACGGCTTGATTGAAACTGGTGTAGGTGTGCTGGCATTTGACTTGGGGAGGTCGTACCTTTTCTTCTTCTTCTTATAATACTGTTTGGCAGCTTTTCACTCTATCTTACCACAGATCTTTGCCAAAACTTGAATTTACTTCCGTCAGATTAACTGTCTCCAAAAACAAACTGGCATTTCTTCTAAGGCCTCCGATTAAAAGGATAAGCCTGAGTGACACCCCCTAAATGGCTGGATGTTCTCACAAGGCTAGAAAATCAGAACTGGGAAAGTGGCAGGAGCTGTGTTTAGTCACACGGCAGCACAGGCATTTGGACAGGGAGAGGGGCTGCTGTTGCCCTGTGCTGTGTTTAGAAGCATTGAGTGAATTACGATTTTAGAAAACACATCCCTCTAAAATCTGTCAGAAGAAATTCTTTGAAATCTCTCAACCACTGTTTTGTTCTAGGTCCCAGCCTTTCTGCTTTTTGTTTATTTCAAATATCACCTTCAATAATTTTGCTGATCCAATTATGTTGGCTTCCCCAACGCGCCAAGGAAACAGAGGGCCTCTCCCAGTTGCACAGCTGAATGCATATGGAATTTGAATGAGCCAACCATGTATGGGCCAAAGAACTTTCTCTCTTTAACATTCCAGTAGATGGAGAGGAGAGTCCAAGAAAGGCGGAAAGTGAGAAAAGGTGAGAGACACATTTGTCCAGTTCTTCCCTCGCTCTTGTATCATTTAATCCCTCAAGAATAAGAGTTAGGGTCAAAATTATTTTCCAAACAAGTATTTTTCTTTGTGTTTGTTCATTTATTGATTTTCTTTTAAATGTCCATATGTTGAAGGGGGAAATAAGGAGGGGATAGGGAAGAAACAAACAAGGTTGCTAATTTACCTAACAGGTTACAAATACGAATGCCTAACAGATACAAAACATTTAAATGAGATAACACTTCAGGAGCTGAAATGTGGGTCCTGAATATTCTCTAGCTGTGAATTTCTCCTCCCTCTTTCTCACAACAGTCTGTCTCACTCAGTGTAACAGAACCTTGAATGCAGGGGTTCTGCAGCAAAGCTGGGGAAGAACTATGCTAAATTCTCTAATCCTGTATTGAAACCATCTAATAACGGAGGGCGAAATAACTATTATTGCTCATCTTTTAAAATTTTTTATTACTTGACCTGAGAAGATGTAGGACCAATAAATGATATTTTTAATTCATCTGAGAAAAAATATTTTGCTATATAACTATATAAGCCAATTGCTATATTTACTTAAAGTTTTTCATTGCCAAAATCCAAATTTCTCTGAGTTGGACACTGATTTGGCTTATCTAAGCATTGTTACATTATATTTTTATTTTATACCACTTGTCACTTTCTTTACTAGAAATGAAATCATCGTCACTTCTCTGGATAAGTTATCTGGATGAGTCAGAAATCAACCAGCCTCAAGCCCATCATGTTACCATGCCTCCTTCTGTTCTCTCTGTACTGGTGAAAAGTGGGGTTAGCCCATGGATCACTGGATACTCCTCTGGTGCCCTCAGATGTGATATAAATATCCTACCAAGAATGAGGTTGTTCATAAAGACTTGGTATAAACTGAAGTGAATTTAAAAATATCTCTTAGTTCTCACTGACAGTCACCTCAGTAGAATTTCCTTAGTGCATTAGATTGACAACCACTGGTGACAAGTGCTATTCCTGGGACTTTATACATATTTTCAGATCCAGTCCTTGAAACCAGTGGTTGCCAAACTTCTTTGATCATACACCCCAGCAGTTTCACAATTTGGAACATGTATCCACAAAATATGCATATTCATTGATTGACTATATATATTTTCGACACTACCACTATATTACATACATTATAAAATGTGCACAAAAACAGGGATTTAAAAAGAATCTGATAAATATAAAACAAATTTTATTTTAAATAAATTAGAATATTTTGCTTATAATTATTTATTATAATATTTTGCCTTCAAAATATACAACTAATAATATTTTAACAAGGACAATTGAGTATGCTTCATGTTTTATGAAAATCCTGACTAATCAGTTTATAATAGGATCTAGCTCTAAGTTCACTTTGTTTTTATGCTTGCTATTAATGATATCAAAGCTTAAACATATCATCATTATCCTTAACTTAGAGTGGCGATTTTACTAGGAGACATGCTGGCCTTGCCATTTCCTTGTTCATTTGAATTCACATTATTATTATTAATTTCAGTATGTGGTTTTACTACAGGGATCTTTTTAAGCTGCTCATTCAATTTGTAAAGGATACTTTAGTTACACCAGATAATATAATCCACAATTCCTTTTAGCCGAACACAAGAAAACCATAATGCTTTACAATGTGGTGAAAGCAGCCTAACAGGTGAGGGTGCCCTGTCAGCCCCCTGATGCGATCTGCCTTCCTTTCCTCACTGTCCTTCCTGGACACGGTCATCTGACACACGCAACAAGCAGTGGCCCCAGGTCAATCACTCCATGGAACGCTGAAGTCAGCAGAGTGGTAGATAAATAAATGTATGTGTATATAAAATTATAATGCATAGCACATACGTGTGTGTGTGTGTGTGTGTGTGTGTGTGTGTGTGTGGTGTTTCACCCACTAGCTTGAGCATACTTGATTTTGGGGGCCACTTCTCTAGACTACCTTATAAAATATGGTTTGTCGTCTTCATTTCACTGACAAGGAAAAAGAAACTAAGTTTCTGAGGGTTACAATTAGTAACTCTCATTTTTGCAGTTGGTCTTTTCTCATAACTACCGCCAGAAAAAAATAAAATAAAAACACAGTAGTTTGGTCACCAATGTTTTTGTTTTATTTTTTAATCTCATTCTTTAAAATTGTTGTTATAGGGTGGAAAAACATTTTCATTTAGTGGGATACGGAGACAAAAACTTATGAACCAATTACTAATAATGATTATTAAAACTCAGTGATAGCATCTGTGGGGACTAAACTAAAGTCAGTCAATAGGACCCCTATATTAAATAGAGTACTCTTCCATTACTCCTATTATCTGATTGTTCTAACCATTCCCTCTCTTTTTATTTCTTCCCACACACAATTGCTTTGCATCCAGATGATGCTTACCAGCACACCTACCAACTGGGGGTAAGCCTTCTTTATTGGCACAAACTGAATTTTCTTGCCTGGATGTAAAATAATTCCAGTGAAATGGAAGAATGCTTTTAAACATCACTTGAAAATATGACTAAACTCACACACATTTCAGTTTGAATGAAGCTTTTTATATTATGAAAATCACATATACTTGTTCTATACAAAATTTGGAAAATACAGAGAAAAGCGAAGAAAGATCACTCATAACTCTGTCACCCAACACGATCGCTGTTAACATTTTCATATATTACCTTCTATTATTTTTCTTTTACGTAGCTGTAATCATGTTGCATACGTAATTTTGTACCTTACTTTTTTGCCTCCACATAATTAAAATAAACATGTTTCATGTTTATAAAGTCTTAATTATAAATACTTCCTAAGCCTAAGTTTCTGTGACTGCACAATAATCCATCAGGTGGATGGTAGCACACTTTTATATATGCAAAAATTCTTTTTTTTTTTTCTGAGATGGAGTCTTGCTCTGTCACCCAGGCTGGAGTGCAGTGGCATGATCATAGTTCAATGCAACTTTGAACTCCTAGGTTCAAGTGATCCTCCTGCCTCAGGTTCTCAAGTAGCTGAGACTACCTGGGACTCTTGAGTACTACTTGGAGTCCTACTTGAGGGGTTTGGAACAGTACTTTGGAGTTGTTGGCATGTGCCACCAGGTCTGGCTAATTTTTTTTTTTTTTTTGAGACGAGGTCTCACTGTGTTGTCCAGGCTGGTCTTGAACCAATAACCTCAAGAGATTCTCTGCCACAGTCTCACACAGTGTGGGATTACAGGTGTGAACCACCTTTCCAGGCTTACAAAATTCTTGAGGTAGGAAAGATAAATGCAAGATTATGTAGGCAAGTATAGTCAACTCTTAATTCCAACTCTAATGGAAATATGAACAGACTGGATAATTGGAAATAAAATTTATTTTCCTTTTGAATGAATTCCTTCCTTTTAGCTTCTGAATTTTGCTTAGACTGGATGAAAGATGTTTTGTATTTCTCAAACACTTACCTTCATATAGGAGAGGAAAAGTGACCCTAGAATATAATATCTGGAAGAGGAAAACCAACTTCTAAAAAATTACAGATAAGTAAATATTACCAATGGTTTGTATTGTATTATTAAATAAACATTAATAGTAATTACATGTACTATATTTTCATAACTCATTTTAAAATTGCGGGTCCTTATTCACTTTTAATACAATTATTAGTGTTGATTTCTGGTATGAAAGGCTGGCCACCATTTTTTAAGTAAGTTTCTGTACTTGTGAAGAACATCTTTTAAAAAAAGGAGAGAGGATAGGCTGAGCGCGGTGGCTCACACCTGTGATCCCAGCACTTTGGGAGGCCGAGGCGGGCAGATCACCTGAGGTCAGGAGTTCGAGACCAGCCTGATCAACATGGAGAAACCCCGTCTCTACTAAAAGTACAAAATTAGCTAGGCATGGTGGCACATGCCTGTAATCCCAGCTACTCGGGAGGCTGAGGCAGGAGAATTGCTTGAACCCGGGAAGCAGAGATTGCAGTGATCTGATATCACCCCATTGCACTCCAGCCTGGGGAACAAGAGCGAAACACCATCTAAAAAAAAAAAAAAACAAACTTGGAGGGGGGCTAACTTTTACATGAAAATTTCCATTCCTTAAATAAGGAAGTATTGTATATAATGAAAGAAGAAATATTAGAAAGGATTGTGGGACTATTTTTGCATGCATGTTGTTTTATAGATAATAACCATGTAAAAAAATGGGGTGATAATCAGCTATGGAAGGAGTATTGCTGAAATCATTCCTGTTTTCTCAGATGTACCATTGTCAATCAAAGTAAGGTAATAATTATTTGAGATCAAATAAATGGACAAAATTTAAGAAGTGTTTCTATATAATTATATATATAATGTGTATATAGTGAATGAGTTTATACACACAAATATACAAACTATCTTATGTGTTTAATATATATGAACCAAATTGATAACCTATATATGTGAAAATAGAAAATAGAAATATTTTTAAAAACTCTAAAAGTCTAGTAAACTGATTACATAGTTCTATTTAATTTAAAAGGTTTGGATAATTCCGCTGCATTTGTTTTAATTCTCCAGCAAAGCAAGATTACAAATGATTGTGGCTTTTGAATAAAACCAGTCCCTCTTCAAGAACAGAACATTTTAAGATCTAAGATTCTGTGTGGCTGCTAAAGTGGTCAGGCCATTTCAAGCTGTGATCTCTACAGTACCACTGCAAGCAGTTGGGAAAAGTGAAAAATTTTATCAACCTGGTTTTAATTTGATGCTTTTCTTTCCTTTTTCTGTCCCCTTTTTTTTGTTTCTTTCCTTATTTCTTCCCTTACTGCTTCCCTTTCTTTCTCTCTTCTTTCCTTCCTTTACTTTTATTTTTAACTGAATTCATGAAATTTCTTGAATGTTCCAGGGTCCTGTAGTCAGATTATAGACAATTTAAATTGTTCTTCACTTTGTCTTCTGAAAATTTTTGAAAGCATGCTTAACAGGGATTCCAAGACGAGCCGTTTGAATACTCCTCACTGATTTGGTAACAAAACAATCAATTCCTAACAAAAATACCTTTTGAATTTCCAAAATGAGCAGTGGCGTTGTTCCAGAATTAAATAGAGATGAATCAGTTCTCAGGTGCTTTGGTGTCTGACAAATGTGTTATGTGTAACATTGGGTTAACTTTACTGAGCCTCAGTGTCCCCATTTGTAAAGTGGAAATGCTAGTAATACTTCTCCCAGAGGATTGATGCAAAGGTGAAATGAAACAGCATTTGGATAGCCCTTGGCAGACTTCCTGGCATATAATAAGTGCTCAATAAACAATAGCTGATGATCTTAGAATATATTATTAATTAAATAAAATTAATATATATTTTCCTTGTATGTTCAGTACAAACAATATTAACTCATACTACACGGAGTGATTGCTCAAATGCTCAGTTATGTCACTAGGTAACCAAGAGAGCATTATAGAAGTCAGGACAAATACAGTGTTATTTAATTCACAGATGTCATTATTGATTTTAGTCATTATACATAAATTACAGAAATAGGAAGACAAGCAATTATACCTGAAAAACTAGAACTTACAATAAAGAATGCATTTTGAAACTTACTTTGAAAATTCGAAGTTTTATGAAACACATTTTATTTGTTAAATATGCTCAAGAACTAAAAAAGAATCAAATACTAAAAAAGAATAAATGAGCTATGAAAAACAAACCCACACAAACGTTCACAAAACACTTTACCAAATACTCAGGGCCCTTGCATGAAAGTATTTCAGATGTTTAATATGCTTTGAAGGCATTTCACTACCTAACAGAATTTCACTTAAGTCCTTTTTAAAAAGTAAGTGTTGGCCAGGTGCAGTGGCTCATGTCTGTAATCCCAGCACTTTGGGAGGCCGAGGCGGGAGGATCACCTTTACTTGAGATCAGGAGTTCGAGACCAGCCTGGCCAACATTGTGAAACCCTGTCTCTACTAAAAATACAAACAACAACAACAACAACAACAAAAACTGGCCATGGTGGCATGCACCTGTAATTCCAGCTACTCGGGAGGCTGAGGCAGGAGAATCCTTTGAACCCGGGAGGCGGAGGTTGCAGTGAGAGTCGAGCTTACACCACTGCACTCCAGCCTGGGCAGCAAGAGCGAAAACTCCATTAAAACAAAACAAAACAAAACAAACCGGTAAGTGTAACACCTAGTATATGTAACCACTTTTGAAAATCAGTTAAAAGAGACTCATGCAAATAGATAACAGATAGTGGAACGGTTCTGTAGTATAACTAAAGGTATAATGAGTAAAGGTATAATGAGTAAATATAAAGAAAGGTATAATGCTGAAATTATAAGGGTATTTCACCCATCTTTCTAACTGACCTAAAAAAAAAGGGTCTTCCATTGTATAACTCCAAAGTGTTATACCATGAAATGCCAAGCTTACTTGACAACTTTTGGGTGGCATGGAATCTGTCAACAAAATTCACTAAAATACAAGCCAGGGACAATTGGAAAACAAAGGAAGAATTGGTGCTTCATAAATGAAAGTCTAGATTAATGCGATTATAGTTTCTTTAGAGCCATTCAAAAACATAAACTGAATCTTATTGAAAAAGAAAATCTATTAGTCTGCATATCATAAGGGAGAAGTATTCCCTCAGCCTACATAATTTTCCCACCTTTTGTTTTATGGCAGAGCTTCATGTTTTAGTATAGTAAATAAAGATGTGATTGGGGGGTGAGGGAAGGTCAAGGCACACAGCTCTCTCTTTCTTTCCTTAAAGATCTTTTGGGGTTTCCAACCAATTCAGTGAAGGGCAAAATGAATTAATTAGTTGAAAGTGATATTTCAGATAAAACAATGAGCACTTTAATCCAATTTTTTAGGGGTGGGGACTTCACCAAGTCTCCTGCCTTTTGTTGGAATGAATTCAATTTCAAAGTTAATTTTAAAAATTAAAAGCACAACCTTGAATTTCAACAGAAATATTTAACTATTTGCAGTAGGTGCATTTTTAACCTACCCCTGCTGAGTGAATAAGAGAGGTTATATAGATTTCCTCTGCCAGTTTATTTAGAAGAAGTAAAGGAAACAAACAAATAAACAAAGGTGGTAGTGGCAGGGGAATAGCCCACCTTCCTGCAGTTTTTAAAGGCATTTGGGAAAACCTCCTTGGCATTCTATAAGAAACACATAGATTAGAATAAGCAGGTTCAAAATGAGACATAATCTAAGAGGAAATCAGCAGTCACTTTTTGTATTCCATATTGGGCATAAACATTGTAACTTCATGTTAAAAATTTTTGAAAATATATGCAGAATAAACAATTCTATACATTGAATCAAAGAGCATGAATAAAAATGTAGTTATTTATGCAATGATTCTGAAGTTCTGGGAGGTTTTTAATCCTAATCCATTAAAAAGTAGATACAAAATTAATCCTCTAAGAAGTTCTTTTTTAAAAAAAGAAAAAGGAGGGGAAATGAAATTTTTTTTTTTTTTAAAGTTCATTATGTCTTAGGGCAAAAATAACTGCATCTTTGGCGTCTGGGAAAGCTGGGCACCACTCACATTTTAATATATATAGCGTAATTTAGCAGAGCCCTTAAAAAGTGTTGAAAGAAGTTTAATGGAGGGCGTCCATTGGGTATTATTGATCTGTCAAAGAAAATGAGTGCTGCGCCCATAAACCAAACTGCACAGCAAGTAACAACTACAGGTTTAAAACTGAGTCTCCCAGCATTAAACCTAATGAGCCCCTGCTAAGAGAGAGCTGCGGGAAGACTGAGACATTTAGATAGGAGAGGAGCAGATGTGTTCTGGTTTAAATCTGATTGGTGCTCATATCTCAGGCAGCCATCTTCAACCGCGCTTCCACTTGGGAAGAAGTCTGTTGCACCTAAACCAAAGTAACTCCTCCACCTCCTCCCACACAACAATTAAGAAATGAGTAAAAGCCAAAATAACTTTCTAGTGAATTGAAACTTTCTTACTTCAGAGCCATTTCTAACACTGCTGGCCCTAGACATTCCGGATGAACAACTTAGGTAAGAGCACTTTTTTCAGTCACATCACTAATTGGCTTACTCTTACTTTTCACTTTAATTTAAAACCAAAGGGGAGAAAAATGATTTCCAAGGCACCAGCAATCTGACATGTATGAGCAGAACTGAAAGTATTTTTTTCAAAATTGGATTAATTAGCATTATCAGAAAAACAAAAAGAACAAAGCCACCAGTAAGTAGTGCATTAATCATATTGCTAGTAATTAGTGCCACAATAGAAATACAAGACAAAACAAAGAAGTTGGAAATAGTTTCGAAACTAGTCATATTTTGTAGGTATCACTCGCTAAGAAATAGACATACTTGGATGTGCAGAGGGGACAAGAGTAAAATAGAATCTCAAAAATCACATAAGACTCAACTGCATAAATCCTGAACCTCGGAGAAATGGAGAAATTGATATATTTTTAGTGTCTAAAACCCACAGTTAAAAAACAGACAGGGAGGGAGGGGACAGGGGGAGGATTGAAAAGAATTAGAGGAACAGAATGTATTTCCATTTTTAAAAGAAAGAGCTTATGCTATTGTAACAAAGCTAATGCCAGGTCTAGCCAAACCTCAAATGTGCAGGATTGTTTTGAAACACAGAAATGGTGACTGGGCGTGGTGGCTCACGCCTGCAATCACTGCAGTTTGGGAGGCTGAGATGGGAGGATCACTTGAGGTCAGGAGTTCAAGGTCAGCCTGGTCAACATAGCGAGACCCCATCTCTAAACAAACAAACAAACCAACAAACAAAAAACCCCACAGAAATGGTGAGAATTCTCTTTTCCTTAAATATATGATTGGATAATGTCAAGGAATTTAAAACTTTCCTTAGAGTGATAAAAACATTAAATTAATTAAGATCTTTAAAGAAAGGAATAAGACATCAGATTCATTTCTTAGCCCTTAATTTTCCTGTATCAGGGTCTCTTCTAAGAATTGTTTCATAAAAGTGTTTTAGATGAAAATGCTGATTTGTGTTGATTCATTTTACAACTAAGATTGAGCCCAGTGAGGTCCAAAAGAATATGCAGAGGAAAACTAAAATTTTTCTTCTAGTTCTGAAAAATCCATATCAAGTCACTCCATTTCTCTATGCTCCAATTTTTCTTACCCAGCAAAATTAAAATTGACAGAATAAAGATTTAATCTGAGTGTTACCTCCTTGAAGATGTCTGTATTAGGCCATTCTTGCATTGCTATGGAGAAATACCTGAGACTGGGTCATTTATAAGAAAGGAGGTTTAATTGACTCACAGTTCTGCAGGCTGTACAGGAAGCACAGTGCCAGCATCTGCTTCTGGGGAGGCCTCAGGAAACTTTTACTCACTGCGGAAGCTGGGTGAAACGGAAGCAGGCACTTCACATGGTGAGAAAGGAGCAGGGAAGGAGAGGGGTGCCACACCCTTTTAAATGACCAGATCTTAGAAGAACTCGCTCACTATGGTAAAGACAGTACCAAGCCACGAGGAGTCTGCCTCCATGACCCGAACACCTCCCACCAGGCCCCATACCCAACATTGGAGATTACAATTCGCCGTGAGATTTGGGCGGGGACAAATGTCCAGACTATAGCAATGTCCTTATGGGGGCATATGAGATGAAGAATTTTGTTTCTTTTATTAACATAAATAAATAAATAAAAGAGTTGTGCATTTGGAGGTGGTAACAGATAATGCTGACTAGAAGTCGATTTTCACCTGGGCCCAAAGAATGGTACTGATAGGAAGGAAGGGACAGCTTAGAAATGAAATGGCGGGAACCCGGGAGGCGGAGCTTGCAGTGAGCCGAGATCGCGCCACTGCACTCCAGCCTGGGCAACAGCGTGAGACTCCGTCTCAAAAAAAAAAAAAAAAAAAAGAAAGGGAGGTATTCAGCTGGAGCTTCCCCTTCCACGCTTCTTTCAGATCTATTACTCTTTTTCAAGTTTCACTAAATACCTTCCTCTGTCTTTGAACCTTTCCTTTTTATTTATTTTTTATTTTTATTTTTTTAGAGTCAGAGTCTTGCTCTGACACCCAGGTTGGGGTTCAGTGGCGCCGTCATAGCTCACTGCAGCCTCAAACTCCTAGACTCAAGCAATCCTCCCACCTTAGCATCCCTAGTAGCTGAGACCACAGACATGAACCACCATGCCTGACTTATTTTATTTATTTTTTATAGATGGGGTCTCACTATGCTGCCCAGGTTGGCCTCTAGCGATCTTTCCACCTTGGTGTCCCAAAGTTCTGGGATTACAGGCATGAGCTACTGCCCCTGGCCTCATTTTTCAGTACTCCTTTCTCTCACTCTTACAGGGCCTCCCTTCTTTGTTGGATTATCTCCTTCTATTCCTCAGTTATTCTTCTAATATTTCTTTTCATAAATCTTTTCTGCTTTCACATTTTACTTTCATGCCCTTAGCATCTGAGTCTGGAGGTCAGTTACCCACCTAGCTCCCTATTCCTCTCACTTTGATCAAGTTATTTTTTAACTCAATGTATTTTAGTTTCCTTATTTATATCATAATAGCAGAACTTTCATTTTCTTTAGTGTCCTTAACCTTTCAGAAAAAAGAAAATATATTATGCAAAATCCATTCTTAATTTGGCTAATTAAGTAGCTAATATATTATTCGAATAGCCTTTGCAACATTAAGAAGAACAGTTTTAGAAATATATCTTCACAAAAACTCCATGTGTAAAGTGTAAATTTGATATCAGGTATCTAGCAATATAGAGGAAAGGCTGATAAATCTGACACATGAAAGTACTAAATTCATGTATAGACAAAGAAAAAGTTAAAATATAACAACTTATTAGGAAGAAATTTGTCCAATATATATGCCAGAGAAAGGGCCAGTGTAATAAATATAAAAACTGCTTGTTTTAGTTTGGACTGAAATAACAAAATATCATAAACTGGGAGGCTTATAAATAACAGAAATTGAATTTTCACAGTTCTGGAAGATGGAAGTTCAAGATCAAGTTACCGGCAGATTTTTGATATCTAGTGAAGGTCTACTTTCTGGTTCTGTGTTCCACATGGTGGGAGGGGCAAATGGAGCTCTTTGGGGTGTCTTTCATAAGGGTGCAAATCTCATTCATGAATGTTCCAATCTTGAGACTTAACCTGCTCCCAAAGGTGCCACTTCCAAATAACATCACATTGGGGATTAGACTTCAACATATGAATTTGATGAAGACACAACATTCAGTCTACGGTATAGCCTTTATAAAATCAATAAGAAAAAGACAAATCACTGCACAGAAAAAGGACAAAGGGCACAAATATAGAAAATAAAATATAAATGGCTAGTGAATAAGCAGAAAACTAAAAAGAGTGTTCAACTTACTCGTAATTTTGAAAGTGCAAATGAAAGCAACAATGTACCACTTTCATCTACCAGATAAAGGTTTTTAAAGTCCAACAATGTCAATTGTTGACAAGAACATGGAGAAGTGGGTGCTCATTCACATGCACATTAAACGGGTGTTTACTGAGTTCTACTCTAAAATACTTACGATGGAATAGCAAATTGTTGCAGTCTTTAAGAAGGGCAACTTAGAAATATCTAACAAAATTTTAAAAGCAGACATTTTTCCAGTATCTATGCTTCTAAGAATTTATGTTAACAAAGATGTATCTACCAAATGAATTTATTGCTGCAATGCTTATAACAGCAAAAAATTTAACACAATCTAAATGTTCTCCAGTGGGTGACATTACTTAAATATAATATGGTATTTTTATACATTTCATGTGTGTATGATGTACAACATTATACAGGTGATAAAAAATGCAATGGACTGTATAAACTGATGCAAAAAGCTTTCTAAGATATATCAAGTTAAAAGAAAGTAGATACAGAATATAGATATACATTTATGTATGATCCCATTTCATAAAACTAAGAAGCATATTTATATGTATTTCTGTAAGCATGTTTATACATAAAAATTTCTGAAAGGACATAGAAGAAACTGTTTTCAGTGGCTACCCCTGGAGAATGATGATAAGAATTAAGGAGAAAAGGGCATTTCACTCTTTTACTTTATATTCTTCTGCTCTACTGAATTTTTGTTTTTGCAAGACTATATACCTTACAGTTATAATTTTAAAACTAGTTTCCAAAATATGCCATAAAAATGAGCTTGATGTCGTTATAAAAATTCATTTCAAAAAGACATAAGGAAATTTACTGGTATACTTAGTTTTTGAAAAAAGAAATCCATGAATGAAGCCAAAAAGCATATTCCCATAATTTTA
Organism: Macaca mulatta; assembly: GCF_049350105.2. Taxonomy (NCBI): domain Eukaryota; kingdom Metazoa; phylum Chordata; class Mammalia; order Primates; family Cercopithecidae; genus Macaca; species Macaca mulatta. Next base: position 94,286,338 of record NC_133407.1, on the reverse strand, counting down.
CCCTATATATTATACATAGATATGAATACTATAGACATAATTAAAACAAATGTAAATGGATATTCTTCTAGTTTGCCTGGGGGAAACTTCCTTTTTGTTTTTATGTCTGAATTTGTGAAATCAGGATCAAAGCTAATAGTAATAACCTTCTCAAATGAGTCTAGGAAAAGAAGAGTAGATTCCTAGTCTTAGTAAAGCTGAGCAATGTGGACTTCTCACCATTCTTTTTAATGTACCTTACAGTTTGAACAACAGAGACTATCTTTAAAAATTGCTTTAAATAAGACCCCAAGGTTGTATAATAGCAAACCAAGGGCAGGTGACTTCTGCATCCTCAGAACCCTCCAGGAGCAGTCAAGTGACTTAGAAAGAGCATAGGCGGTGGATGAAGGCCTGGGTTCCATTGCAGCAGGGCCTTCTAAGGCCAAACACTTTATCTCTCTGAAACTTGTTTTTTAAATACATAAAACAGAGAGAATAATACCCACTGCAGGAGTTATGTTTAGGAGACAGAATTTGATCCATGAAGGCAGCATTACACTGTGCAAAGGATGCTCATTTTGGAGTCAGTTGTGTTTCTGAATCTTCACTCCACTACTTCCACTACTTATCAGTTATATGAACTTGGGTAAGCTAACCTATCTTCTCAATGCTTCCGCTTTCTTATTTGAAAATTTTATATGTGTATATATATATACACATACACACACGCACACATATGTATACACACATACAAATATGTATATATACACATACAAATATATATATACACACACACACATTATCTATCTGTCTATCTGTCTGTCTTTCTATCTATGCTATGGAAGATAGTTAGAAAGATTTAAGAGGTAAGTGACACAAAACATTGAGCATATCGTGGCACATAGTTAATGCAAAGTAAATGTTAGTCCCTAATTCACATGAAGTATCATAAAAAGAATGTTTTGATTACAGCCAGCTGAAATGGCACTCTCTCTTTAATCTCCTTGGTCTACAAAGAGAGTAAAGGAGAGAAGAAAGAAGGAAGCTGTGACTTATCCATATCTGGATTTATCGGGATCTGTCTAGAGATAGTGTCATTCTTCAAAGCTTCCTTTGCACTTCTGGTTCTAGCTAAGATAGACTAACAGGAACCAGACTTACCTTTCCACCTGAAGGAACTTAAAAACAGATAAAATATACTTTAAAATCCCAGTTTTTGAGACACTGGCGTTAGGTAATGAGGGGCAGTGATCCTGGTGAGATGGAAAACAAATGGTGTAAACCCTATGGGTGTGGTCTGAATGTTTGTGTCCCCCTCGAAATTCATGAGCTAAAACCTGCTCTCCAATGTGGTATTCAGATGTGGGGCTTTTTGGAGGTGATTGGGTCCTGAGGATGGAGCCCTCATGAATGAGATTAGTGCCCTTATAAAAGAGGTTGAAAAAAACTTGTTCACCCTTCCACATGTGACAGCAAAGCTAGAAGGGGCCATCTACAAGGAGCGTGACCTCACTGGATCCAGATATGCTGATGCCTTGATCTTGGACTTTCCTATCTCCACAACTGAGAGCAATACATTTGTGTTGTTTATAAGTTACCCAGTCTAAGGTATTTTGTTATAGAAGCATGAACACACTAAGAAAACTACCCATCTTACTGCCTTGAGAGAGTTTCTAGGCTATGGTGCAGGGAGAGAGAATACAGGTGGAGTCCTGTACATTCCCTGAGTTGAGGAAGCAGTGCTTAAGGACTGGGATGACCAAGGTGGCTAGAATTCACAAGATGAAGTACCAGAGAGGAGAGGGCTGGATATCTGCAGAGGCTCTGCCTCACATATTCAGCAGAATACTAATCAGGACATGCATGTGAGGAGGCTGTCAGAGGCCTGGGAAGGAACCACCAGAAAGGATTAGCAGTAACAGTGTCCAGTACTGTCATGGGTTAGGTGTGCATGTCGGAGTCTGTCCTAGGTTAGTGCCTATTCCAACAACCAGACTGGAAAACCACATAATTTACAGGGCGTTGGGCAGAATACACTCTCCCTATGATCTTTTGGCTTTCCTTTTGACCATGTGTAACTGAATAAGGAACTTTTCCATGTAAATCTGCTCTTTATACATTAATCATCTATTGATAAATAAATACTATGGCCTCATGATTTCTACAGGTAAATACAGATTGGGAAATTGGACCAACCAACCTCCATTTCTTTCCCTCCCTCCCTCCCTCCCTCCCTCGCTTCCTTTCTTCCTTCCTTCCTTCCTTCCTTTCTTCCTTCCTTCCTTCCTTCCTTCCTTCCTTCCTTCCTTCCTTCCTTCCTTCCTTCTCCCTTCCTTCTTCTTTCTTTTTCTCTCTTTTTTCTTTTTATGAAGCCAAATAGGGTGTAAAACTAAAAAAGACCAGCAGACCAGACTTGGAAATGTAAAAATCACCAAATGTCATGGCAAAGAAAACAGATCAGGAGCTGCTCTTTCTTTAAAAGTGCTGCTCACTTGCCCAAGACCCTTCCTTCTTCCAACTCCAAGCAAGAAAATAGGGCCACAAAAGGAAGGACTGCAAACAGAGGAAATTTGTATTCAGATAAACTTGTTCATGAAAAAACAGTACACACACACAAAAAACAGAACCTCATTTGGGGAGACTTCCTTCAGTCCTTGCTCATCTCTTACCCTACCTCCCACTCTCTGAAGATTTTTTTTTTAAAGGAAAGTTCTTTGGGTATATACCAGTAACGGGATTACTGGGTCAAATGGTATTTCTAGTTCTAGATCCTTGAGGAATTCCCACACTGTCTTCCACAATGGTTGAACTAATTTACACTCCCATCAACAGTGTAAAAGTGTTCCTACTTCTCCACATCCTCTCCAGCATCTGTTGTTTCCTGACTTTCTAATTATCACTATTCTAACTGGCATGAGATGGTATCTCATTGTGGTTTTGATTTGCATTTCTCTAATGACCGGCGATGATGAGCTTTTTTTCATATGTTTGTTGGCTGCATAAATGTCTTCTTTTGAGAAGTGTGGCACATATACACCATGGAATACTATGAAGCCATAAAAAAGGATGAGTTCATGTCCTTTGCAGGGACATGGATGAAGCTGGAAATCATCATTCTCAGCAAACTAACACAAGAACAGAAAACCAAACACAGCATGTTCTCACTCATAAGTGGGAGTTGAACAATGAGAACACATGGACACAGGGAGGGGAACATCACATACCAGGGCCTGTTGTGGGGTGGGGATCTAGGGGAGGGATAGCATGAGGAGATACACCTAATGTAGATGACCAATGATGGGTGCAGCAAACCACCATGGCACGTGTATACCCATTTAACAAACCTACATGTTCTGCACATGTACCCCAGAACTTTAATAAAAGAAATAAAAATAAATGAATGAATAAGTAAATAAAGTTCTGCCTGGACATGAATGAGGGGCTTCACTGCTTGTTTCAGGTCTTGGAACCTGCAGGAAACTCTCATGCTTGAACTCACTGAAACTCTAAGTAAAAATAAAGTATGGGTGAATCATTTTGCTGCTATGTGTTGCCCACTAAGAGCTGGAAAAAGCTGTCTCAAAGCTGTCCTTCCACCCCACAAAGTCTTTACGAGGCCTCAGGAAGATTTCATTTATTTTAAGACCCAAAGGCCTTGCAAGTAAGCCAATGAGCCAAATCTCGACAACTATAATATTCTTAAAAATGGGTATATTCCACCTTGCAAAATGAAGTTGAATGCTCAGTATTTTTTAATACAACAAAACTAAGCACTTAGTGGGTATTTTTCTAAAAGTATAGCTAAGTTCTTACTCATTGAGTGTGTAGATTTAATTGGAACATTGGAAGCAACCTCAGTCTCACAAAACATCCAGGCTGTTGCTCTAGCCACAAGAAAAATTTTGGAAAGAGTTGTTGCAAGTGAATCCCCTCTTCTAATCTCATGCAAATCCAGTTTCTTTTGTGTTGGAAAAGTGTTTCATGTAGAACGAAAGAGAACTGCATTCTAAGTTTTCAGGGCAGCACTTTGGACTGTAGCATGTCCAAGAAACAAAAGTTTCACCATTAACAATAACAATCCAAAGAGATAGTGGGCAATATGGTGTGGTTCAAAGAACCATCACTGGCCTGTGTGAGCTGGGTTTCAGCTCTGATTCTGCAGCATATAACCTTCAGGAAGTTACCTCAGTATTTTCACCCATAAAATTGGGGCTTTAACCATTATTGAGTCCAAGATCAACACTGTAATAAACAAAGACATTTTATCCTGCCATTTATACTCCTTTACCAGGATGGGGCGGAGCAGGGGGTGGGCAGGGAGCAGCAGGTGGAACACTAACAAAATTTTGGACACACGCATATCTTAATTTGGAATGTGGCTGATTTTAATTTTGCAATGTGTCACTGATCTTTTAGACCCAAATAGGAGACAGCATTTACTAAAGCAATGTAGCATTTGGAAGAGTTAATGCACGACCTCAAAATGGGAGTTGGCGCACTTCTCACCAATAGAAGCAGCCTCCTTATAATAGCATAAGTAAAATAGGTAGTTCCAAACCTATGCTTCCTTAAGCAGCTTTCTGAAGAACAAGTCGTTCTGGAGATTGTAGAGTCAGTTATTGAATTTCTGTAGCATAAACTAGAGTATCATTGGACCCACTTAAAACCCAGGTTAATTTTACAGTTTCTCTTCAGATTCAACCATTTTTAGTGTGTTCACCTTTTGTACCTTAACACTGTATTACTTATTGATGTTACCACCTAGTCTTATCTTATCTCACTCCATCTTACCTTTCCTTACCTTATCTCATCCTCTGAAGTCATTATGCTAATAGTAAGACACCTTGATAACAAAAGGCTTTTGTTCTCAACAGGACCTTTCTAAGTCCTTTTTTCCCCTTTTCCCTGACATAAAGCATGTACCTTGGTTTTCTTGGTTTTCTTTTCCTTATTAGTTAAGCATTTAGATGGAACACAAAAATAAAAAAGAAAGAAACCAAGTAAATATTTTAATGAACACAGACAGATACATATGCACACAAGCACACATGCACTCAACCCCAAACTGGCTAGAACAGCATGCCACTGGAATAGTGTGGAAAGCCAGGGGAACTCATGCCTTTTGTTTAAGCAGGTGCTTGGGACCAAGGAGACATCAACCAGATTCAGGGCATCATGTGAAGATCTGGCTTCACTCATCACTTATTGTTGAGCACCAGGAGCAAAAATGTAGCAAATAATGCCAAGAAAATCCTTCTAAGAGATCTGAGCCCGGAAACTAATCCAGGCAAGTATGACTCGTGTCTCTGTAGTTTATAAGGGCAGATTTCTTTGGTATTTAATTAGTGAATGAGTGGAATCTGTGCATTGAATTTAAGAAGAAAACAGTTTACTTTTTTGTCTCTGAGAAGTCTTGAGCAGTCCAGGAAAGAGCTAATTGCTCATGGCAATTGCTCACAGCAATCACAACAGCCTCTATGGCATTTCTTGAGTACTACCATGCATCACAATGTGCCCAAACTGAGCATGGCATCTGGATAAGAGTCTTCTACTTGCAAATATGAGTGAGAATTAAAAATAGATTAGGAAAGCATAGTCATCCCAAGTCCTCTGTGGGGGTTATCCATCTAACAGGTGGGTGGCAGGAATAAAAGGGAAGGAGCTGTTGCTTAGCTTCAATATTTATTTTAACTGGCATAGGGTGCCCTTCCGCTACCAATAGTGATCATATTAAAAATCTAGATGAGTCTACTTGTGAGTACTCAGTCCTCGTGGCCACACTAGGGAAGAAGGAAGGAAGGAAGGAAGGAAGGAAGGAAGGAAGGAAGGAAGGAAGGAAGGAAGGAAGGAAGAAAGGAAGGCAGGCAGGCAGGAAGGAAAGAAGGGAGGGAGTGAGGGAGGGAGGGAGGAAGGGAGGGCAGGAGAAAAGGAAAGAGGGAGACAAACACATATTAAACATCTACTATGTGCCAGGCATGGCTTGGGGTGCTGGCTAGCCACTGTCTGGGAAGGGGTGAGGGGAGAAAAGGGTGGTAGAGATGATGGAGGCCTTTGACAAAATGAGTTTCCTATTTCTAGTTTCTTGGCCTGGAACTTCTTTTCTTCTTTCTTCTCTTCTCTTTCTTCTTCTGGAGTTAGCTGGCCATACCATTGTCAGGCTCAGCCTTGACTTACCCTAGATAGAAGATGAGGAGGGTTTAACCATCCTGTCAACTTTTCCTCACCTGTCCACTGATGGGGGTTGGAAAAGCTTAACACATCAGGAGAATGGAGACTGAGGGCTAGAGACAGTGCTGAGGTGAGAGTGCTAGCAACTGGAAGGCTCCTGCTGGAGGAAGACCTGCTTTTGTCTGCAAGATCTGCCACTTACAGGGCATGGGATCTTGGGTAAAGTATTATATTTTATTATTCTAAACTTTCATGCCATGTTGACTTTAATAGATCATTCTCCTGTTTTCATATCTCACTGCCAAAATGGACTCACTGGTTATCTCTGACTACAGACGCGGTCATCCCAGCAGTGTAATCCCAGCACTTTGGAAGGCCAAGGCGGGTGGATCACTTGAGGTCAGGAGTTTGAGACCAGCGTGGCCAACATGGTGAAACCCCATCTCTACTAAAAATACAAAATTAGCCGGGCATGATGGTGGGCACCTGTAATCACAGGTATTCAGGAGGCTGAGACCAGAAAATTGATTGGACCCAGGAGGTGGAGGTTGCAGTGAGGTGAGTTCACGCCATTGCACACTAGCCTGAGCAACAACAGTGAAACTCCATCTCAAAACAAAAACAAAAATGAAAAACAAACAAACAAAACTTTACTTAGTGTAGTGGTTAAAAGTGCAGGTCCTAGAGCCAGCCCACCTGGGTTTAAATCTAGACTTCAACATACCAGCTGTGTGACCGTGAGCAACTTGACCTCTCTGTGCCTCAGTTCCCATTCTATAAAATAGAGTTTTTCTGAGAATTCGAGGAGGTGCCATGTGTAAATTTGTAGTATGATACCTGGCATATAATAAAAGCTTGTCAGGTTTGAACTATTTTTATGCATAGCATCCTACTTTGCAGGTTCTCTATAGTCAATCTCGGAGAAATAATCATGAGCACTTACTTTTTCCCAAATGCTACTTTCTTGGTAACTAGTTAAGGGATATTTCTTTTCCTTTCTCATTATTACTTGCCACAGTTGGTTCTTTCTTAGGTTGCAAAGACATCATAATAGTTTAGATTGTAGATTAATAATAGTTTCCTGAATTTATACACACGTTTCTCTGGCTTTGTAGATCAGGTCAAGCACCTCTGAATGACAGCCAGCAGCATGTGGTGACTGTGGCTAGGTTATTATTATCGGTGGTTCATGTGAGAGAACTATGGCTCGCAGACGGCCTGTGGAATGGCATGCTCATGGTTGTACAGGATATTGATGCTCCAATTCTCAGACCCCGGCTTGCTCCCCACCCAATTCATACCCGCCTCATCTGCTGCCCACACGTGCACTTCCTGAACTGCCACATTCTACAGTAATAATGACTGACTTCTGTCTTATTCGGTAGAGCTCTTGGGTACAGTGGTGATCATGTTACACACATATCAAGTGGTATGGGAAAAAAGCATCCAGAAGGCAAAAGGCAATTTCAAGCATGCAAAATGGGATCACTGACATGGAAAATCAATGATATCTAATTCCCATTATGCCAGCCTTATGTAAATATGTAAGTAAGTGGAATTTTGTCAAAAGGTTCTTAGCTATTATGAATTACCATTGCATTTTAAAGATCAATGTTTCTAAGAGAGTTTTAGGAAGGCCTTCCACATTCATAGTTGTGTTTTTTAGCTCATACTGCTTCTTGAAACCCAAGCATTTTGAAACTTTTGGGGTGCTCTTGGGTATGTAGCTTAAAATTGTCAATAAAATTTATAGCATTTGAATACAAATAATACATGGTAAAATCTAGAATTATAAGATGTTGATCTTGAAAGAGATATTGAAAGTAATATAGTTTGGTGCCCCCCCCGCACTGTACTCACCCATTTTATATATGAGGAAACTGAGGATGAGAGATTATTTACTCAAGTTTATATTGATTATTAGTTTTTATAATAACTATTATTCTGTAATTAGGTTGCCAGATTCCAAATCCACTAATCTTTCCACTTTGCCATCCTAAGTTTATGAAACCGAGCAAATTCAGAATGACAATGTACGTGATGGTGCTAACACAGCATCACTTAGGAAAGTTATAATTTATTGTTCAGGCTTTTTTTTTTTTTTTTTTTTTTTGCTTATGGCTCAGATTTGGGTCTATATGCAATTTTTAAAAATTCTGCATACTCTGAAATCTAAATTTCAGAGACAGGATTTTGTTTGTTTGTTTGTTTCTACCAGTCTGAACCTCCTTAGACCTCACTGCCAGAGGTGGAATTGTCCTTCCCTCTACATTTATACCAGTTAGAGCTTTTCTTTCTGCTACACCTGTTGGAAAAATGTTACTAGCATCTACCAACTTACATGCCTTTTTTCCCCCTTTCATCTAGGCATTTTCTCAGGGAAGTCTATTTTCATTCATCCACCTGTTTTGTCAGGTGATTTCTCTTTAGAAACTATTTTTTAAAAATCATGTCCTTTGCTTCTGAGAAAAATTTGATTTTTAAAAATAATAAGTATATAAGGAGCCATCAAAGGGAAATAGTGGTCACATGTCACACATTCTTGTGTGACCACATTGATGGAACCTGCTCCAGTTCTGCTCACCCGACTCACACTGAAGCGTCAGTGTGGATCACGTTTTAATATTTACTTGTGCGTGTGTGTTTTGCATCATTTTCACTTTCCCGACACAGGTTAAAAGAAACAATTATTTGTTTATTTTTTTTCCAGTTTGAACATTGTTTTAACTATTTTTTGAACCACATTTTTCATTTGAGTGCCATGTTCACTTTGATAACAGATCATTCTCCTGTTTTCATATCTCACTGCCAAAAGGGACTCACCCATTATCTCTGATTGCAGGCAATTCGAACTTTAAGTAAGCCTGTCTTTATCAACTACTGTTTTAACAGCTGATTAATTAGTGCTGCAGAGATCTAGGGGAGGCCTTTATCTGAAGAGCAGTTCAACCATTAGCAAAGGAAACTTCCTTGTGCACCAGCAGCTCAGATAACAAGGTAAGATAATAGTTCACAGTCCTTTGGCTAATGCAAACAGGAGCACTCCCTCTTATCCCAACACAGGGGCCAGAGAGAAATGCTCAGCCAAATTCTCAAAATACCGTGATCTTCAGTGGTAAAAACTCTGGTCATTTTGTAAGTGCTTTGTAGAATAGCACCTTGCGATTACATAGAACAGCAGGCATTTGGAAGCTCAAATAATATTCAATAGCTATTGGCTATTTGCAAGAAGAAATCGAGCCCTAGTAAGATTCAGCAATGAGCATGGTTGGGTTTATCTTATCAATTAAGAGTGACTATGTGAGCTAACTGAAGCAGTTAGCCATGTACTCTTGAACAAGCCATTTACTAACTCATTCGCCCTCTCTGTAAAATGGAGCTAATCAGAGCACCTACCTCCTGACATTATTGTGAGAATTAAGTGAGCCAGTGCTTCCAATGTTCTTAGAATTACGTCTGACACATGGAAAATGCTTGACAGATGTTAGTGTCATTACTAAGTTAGGGAAGATGCAAGTAATTTAGGTTCTTCAAATTTTAATATAATTAGCCAGAAGTTAATTAAATATAAACAGAAAGGATCTGGGGCTGTGGTTGGGCACAGACTATTATAACTATCACTCCCCACTCCCCATTATAACTAGCACTATCATGACTTCTACCAGCAGCAAACTATCTAATCATCGTAGTAAGAGTTCACAATATTCTTAGCACTTCACGTATATGAATATGTTTAGTCTTCACAACCTCTGAGGAAGATCCTATTTTTATTTCCATCTTACAGCTGATGGAATTGAAGCCCAGAGAGCTGAAATGACCTGCCCAAGGTCACAGAGCACATAATGCTGAAAGAGATTTGACCCCCAGCAGTCTGGTCAGGAACCACAGATTGCCCGCTCTTAACCACTCACTACTGCAATCACATTATTAATATTACTCCATGCTGAGTGTTTGCTGTGTCAAGTGCTTCCCCATGCTCAGATGTGAAGCAACTTACCTGAAACCTGAGACTAATACATAGATCAGCCAAAATTCAAAGCTAGATTTCCCCCAACTCTTTTTTTTTTTTTTTTTTTTTAATGCTTTGATGCCTCTTCCGTGTGGAGGTTTAGGGGTGTTTAGGGTTAAGGAGAGAAAAGTGACCAGGGACCCAGGAATGAATCATTTGACTTTCCACCCCTTGAAATTCCCTCAAAGGGTCTGGCCCTCATTCTGAATCATCATTTTCCTTTTTGGGAAGGAAGGGCTGGGAGCCTGCAGGGTTGGATTTTCTGCAGGTAGGAGTTGCAGCTCACTCTACATTCTCCTAAAAATGTATTAAATGGAGAGGTATGTATGTGTGGAAATCTAATCTGTTGACTTAATTATATTTATTGTACTGAGTGGTATTTGTTTTTTCTTTTCAGTGAATGATGCAAACTTGTCTAGCTTTAAAACATTAGTTTACAAAAGACTGAGTAAGCCCTCTCAGTTACCCAGAAAGAACTAAAGTGGGTTTATTAAGACCATCTAGGACAGAGGCTGTCCCACCAGGTGTTGGCCTACTGACCTGTCTTTCCCATTACTTTGAAAATTTCCTGAAAGAAGGAGGGGCCTTACTTCATTCATGACTGCACTCCAGCTTCTACCATAAGCCTTGCACAGAGCGGGAAGCACATAGCATAGTAGGAAACCAGTGCAGGGGAAGGTGATTTTGTTAATCAGTATAGAGTATTCATGAGAGTTGATTTTTAAAAAATTATTGTTGTTCCTACAAGATAGGATGTGATTTAACAGTTTTAACAGCTGCAGGCAACTCAGAATATTTCAAGGCCGAAGTAGGGAAAAGCCCAAGGCACCCTTTCGAGAGCAGAGTAAGTCAAACAAATGTTTAGAAATAGAGTTTCATCACATTTAAGAAAAGGCAGTACACAATTTGTGCTTTAGATTTTTTTTTTTTCCCTTTTATATGACATTGAATGGTCTATAGAAGTCTATCAGTGCTTTTCGGTTAACAGTGCTTTGCGGAATATAAAAACTGTAGTTAGTTTTGAGCGTAAAACATGAAGTCATTTCTCAATAGTGTCAATTATAAACTTCAGCATCTTAATTCTTCTAGACTTACCCAGGAAATCCTAAACCACTTTTCCTGCTAAATTTCTCAAAGACCCACCTCTGGTCACCTGGTGGTAGATGCATCCAATGAACTAATTGACCCCCTCAGGACACATCTCCAAACTTCAATCCCTCAACTGTGAAGGAAATGTCACATCAATTATGGAAGAAAGGTGGCAGGGGATGGGAATTAGGACTAGGCTACAGGATTTGAGGAACTTACTGAGCTATGGCATAAACATTTATGGAGCACCCAATGTGGACAAGGCACTGGGGGGTACAGAGATGAGTGTCATGTGTCCTCTCCTTCAAGGAATATCCAGTTACAGAAAAAATAACAAGGAAGGAGAGGGTGGGAACTGCCGTCAAAGATGTGCAGGTAAAGTGCCAAGGGAGTGTTGGAAACATGAAGAAGGTGATCTGCCCAGGTGCTATTGCACTATCATTAACACTTTCTTATAGGTGCAGCAAACCACCATGGTAGCAAACTGCCTAGGCACATTTTTCACCTAGGTAACAAACCTGCACATCTTGCACATGTATCCCAGAAGTTTAAATTAAATTAAATTAAAACAAAACAAAACAAAAAATCACTTTCTTTCCATGGCTTTTCCTAAGAGTAGAAACAGAAAACGTGAAAATGTTTTCTTAAGAAACACCAGATGAAAATGTTTTCTTAAGAGACACCAAGAATACATAATATATTAGTGGAAGTGTATGTATGTGTGTGCAAAAGATGTATATATAGCCTTATTTATAAATACCAAAAAAAAAAAAAAACCGAGAAACTTGTTGAAGAGGATTTATTTGATGAGCTACTATGTGGCTGTTTAAAAATCACAAAGAATAATATTTGACAAAGGGGAAAAATCGTGATTTTTTGCTAAGATTCAAACCATGCCTGAAAATAATTATTTGTATATGTATGTTGGTATATAGCATATGTTTGAAAGCTCCTATACCAAAGGGTCAAATCAGCAATGGTTATCACTGAGTGACAGAATTATGAGTGATGCTTGTTCACTGTAATTCTCTGTTTTTCAAGTTTCTGGACTAGCATATATGACTTTTATGGTAGTATGAAAAGACATAAATGTTGGTAAAAGGTCCTTCACAAAAATTGCATCTTCAGGGCCCACAAATTTTGTTCAGTCATTATGAGCTTTCTACCAGATTCATTTCATTTATTCTTGAGAGGACTTCTTCCCTTTGGATTGTTCTGCCCTCTTAGCTATGATAGTGATTGAAACCAGACCAGGAAAGCCCTGTTCTGTTGGTTCTGCCTCTATGTAACTTGAGCTTTCTACAAGTGAATGTTTCTTATTTCATTTCTCATGGGAATTTTGCCTCTTCCTTCTTGTTAAAATGTTTGCATGTTTATGTTATAGTTGCCTATCTTGTTGCCCCAGGGCACCTGTCTTGCGGATAACCAAGAATGTGGATGAGGATGGCCATGGTGCAAGACTCAGCTTCAGTGGGGGCTGCTCCCAGGATGTGGGGCTCCCGGATCCCCCTCATTGATGCCAGTCTCAGGTGGCTCAATCCCTGGGAGGTACAGCAGTGATGGTCTGCTTCACTTCTATTACCTTCCCCTGCTTCTACCCATGCCACTAGCCTTTGCCCTGCCTTATCACCATTGTCACTATTTCTCCGGCCAAAGCTTCAACCAGGAGTCCTGAGGACTGGCGTGAAATAGGGTCGTAGTTATTCTATCCTTTTAAGTCAACTTTAAGTATGCCGTGTACAACACAGGGCGCTACACGCAGAAGGGCCTCATACTTATTGCTCTGCAGTTGCCGTCTTAAATTTTTTAATTAATGCAAGGGATACTGCATTATCAATTTACACTGGGCCTTGCACACTATGTAGCTAGTCCTGATGGTTTGGTCTCCAGTTGGAGAGCCAGAGGGGAAAGAGCATGATATTTGAAGTCAGGCAGTCCTATGTTTAATACCTAGCTCTGCCATGTAGCTGTGTGATCCTGTGCAAGTCATGGGCCTCAGTTTCTTCATCTGTGGAATAGGTATAGAGATACCTGCTTTACAGAGTTGATGTTAGGGATGAACATATGTAAAGTTACTAAGATATTTTAGACAATAAATAGTACTAATTATTAGTATTATTCTTGAATTGTTACAGCTATAAGACACCCCTTTCTCCAAATGTAACCTTGCTCTTTGAGTTTTATTATTCTCTTGATTAAGGAAATTTTGGTGTTTCTAATATCAGGCTAGATAACGTCCAGAACACCATCTACTACAATCTCATGCTAACCCTGAACTGTAAAATCAGGACTGAGCTCCCTAGATTTGTTTTGTCTCCCTTGCATCCTCCCTGTGAAGGCCAAGGTGGTCTTTCTCTTCCCAGGAGTGTCAAATCTGGGGGTCCGCGTTTCCTTTCCTTTTTTCTCTGGGTGACATAGGAAGTTCCTCCACAAATAGAACTTCTAATAGGTGATTCTAATAATCCAGAATTCCTGAAGTTAGCACTTAGGTCCAATCCCTTTCCTGTCCCGGCTCCAACTTGCTTTCAGGTCATACTTGATCTCAGATCTGCTTTCTGCTCTACTGCCTGTAGCTACTGCCCTGAGAGCAAAAGTAATTCCTTGCCTAGTAGTTCACATTTTAATAGAATTTTATCCTTTTCAGAACATTCAGGTCATTTTTGTGTCATTTAATCTTTGAAACTATACTAAGAAGGGATCAGAGTGATATCACCATTTTCTCAAATGTGAGAATGAACACCGGCAAGATAAAGTGACTTATTCAAACATACCCAGAGAGCTGATGATAAAGTCAAGCCTAGAAAGAATGTAAGTCTCATTCATTCATTCATCAGTTCACTGAGTCTCTTATGGGCTTGGTGCTAGGGATACTGTAGTAGCAAAAACAGACAATACCCCTACCTTTAGGCATCTTATAGTCTTTTTGAGTGTGATCGATACTAAATAATAATCAAAACCGTAAATGTAAATTTTCAACTGTGATTAGTGCGGGGAAGAAGAGACATCCAGGGCCAGTTTTTTATCTGGTCAGGAGGTCCCTCAAGTTGCTTCCTTGAAAAAAAGCAAGATGCAGCTCTATGTTCAGAAACTTTTATTTATTTGCCTGTTTATGTGATACTTTAATAAATAAAAGATTTCTGAGAAAGCAAAACAACTTGTTATGTTGGGTAGATACAAACAGCTGTAGAATCTTTTAGCCATTCTCAACATTAATGTTTGGTCAGGGTAATAGACTGCGGTAAAGCAATCTCAGTTATGCGGGTCAACCTGAGCAATAGAGAATTGAAGAAGATTGGACTGTTTGGATCCTTGTAAGTCATTTACCAACAGAAAACTTTGCTGTTTTAATCCTGCACTCTTAATCTAGAGCATCAGGCCCCATAGCACCTACCTGTTTGGGCATAGAAGGCAGTGGTGGGCCTCACCCACCACTCACCACGGACACCTGATGCTGAGGACCCTCCTTGTTTGTCACCATTCTGATCCTATTCTGACATTAATTTATTTATAGAAAAATATTTCTTCAGGCATCATGCCCAACACTGAAGACTAAGAGGAAAACACAAAGGACGAGGTCTCTGGTCCCTAAGAGCTTATTGGAGTGAGACATGAAGAAAACATATGAATGCAAATATAATTTCAAAGTGTGTACATTCTATGAAGAAAAGAGATAGATACCCAGGGAAAGATTAAAATGGGGCCAAAGAAAGCCCCTCTGTAGCAGAAGTGGTCTTTGAACTGCGATGTAAAGAATAAGATGGAATTCATGCAAGCAAATCGAAAGAGGATTTCCAACAGCATGTGGGGAGAAGTATGAAAAAGAGAGAGACAGACAGACAGACAAAGACAGTTCAAAGACAAAAGCACATTTTGGATATTTTTTAAGTTTTTGAGTGCATGCAATCCAATATATGACATCTTTTCAATGACCTGTTGTACTGCAATGATCAGAAAGTTTCCTACTCTTTGGTTTTTTTTCCCATTTATATATCATGTTGCTTAAAAATGTTGAAGGCCGCTTTCCCCATCTTTAGCCTATTTTTACCTTTTCCTCCTGCACCAATTTTGTGCTTTTATTGGTGACACTGACCTTTGAAACAGTACTTCTACTTTCTTTCACTGCCTGTGTGGCAGAGGGGTAACTTGCCATCCTTCCCCTGATTGTCTGAAAGTCCCTATTCTATTTGTACCAAGTGATGATTTCTTTCTCTTGGCCAAGTGTGTATTACTTTAATGTGACCGTGAAAGCCGTTATATAATCTAAAGAATAAACAGATTACTTGTCAAATTCTCTTTGTCTGTTCCATTGTGACCTACTAACATTTACACTGCTTTGTGGAAACATGGCAAAAAGGTTGGTTGCCTACATCAACCATTTCCATTGCAGGAAAACGTGACTATGCTGGCTTTCAGGCAAAGGGTGGCACCCCCACTCTCAAGGCCATGACAAACCAGTGACAGTGGGACTGAATGCTCAGAAGTCATCCACAATTTTGAATCATTTTAGAAGATTCCCTTGAAAGAATGGAAGCACAGACAAGACTTTTTAAAAATACAAAACTCCTTTTCTAAAGTCATTGTTTTTGGATTCATTTTTCCCTTACCGTGTTTGGAAGGATGTTGAATACGCATTCTAAGAATCCATGAGTTTTAAATTACAAAAGCCATGGACATGGAGAAATGTTTCTTAGTGATAAAGCAGAGGGTTTTAGAAAATTCTACAATGGCGTTGAGAGGTCATATAGCTCACGTCTCAGCTTCCTTCCCTTCTCTATAAACACCTTCAGCCATGGGGACTTTCGATGAAACCCACAACCATTTTTTGACAGCATGAAACATTAGGAAACTCTTCCTAACGTGCAACTAGAATCCGGCTTTTTTTCCTATCCATTGGCCACACTTTTGCTCTGCACAAGGCAACACAGACACTTACTTTACTGAATACTGTTGGGGAAAGAACAGTGAACTCAGTTTCTCTAGACATCTGCTTTGAATTAGTTATTTCACAAGTCCTCCTAACTGGCCCCAAATTTCTTTATAATTTAAAAAACCCCACATTTCCCACTTTATAAAAAATTTTCAAACACTTTGGTGTGCAAAATATTTCAGTGTTTTCTTGTTTTGGGGAAGAGACTTTCTTCCTAATAGCTTTAAGTAGGAAATTAACATTTTTGTGAATATAGTGAGGTGGGTCTTTTTTTGCATTTTCTCGATAATATGTTGGAATTTAGGAAAATATTGTGACAAGGGAGTCTGCTGAAGTGAGTAGCAAGAGTCAACGATCTCTCCTACCTGAGGAGTGGATGCCACTGTAGCCTTGCCCTTTCTAAAGCCCTTCTAACTCAGTTGATCCCCAAAGAACCACTGAGTGCTGGTCCAAATAATTGCCAGGCTTAGCTGCCAGATTCATTCAGAAATTGCTGGTATTGTCCTCTGTAAAATGATATGTTCCTATGATCTCCCTCTCTTTTCAGCAAACCAGAATCCTGGATATAATTTGATCTTCATTATGGAGAGGGAGGCTGAATTAGATAATAGAAAACCTGAAGAGTTTAAGTAACCGAGGATCAACCTCACTGTTCCACATCCGGCACTTCTCCCCGGCTGAGGTGGGTGGTTGTGGCTCAAGTTTAATTTGATAAGAACTGGGGAAAGAATATTTTGAGTCTAAGACGTGAGGCTAAGGGCTTTCCCTGTCCAAACTCCCATTCCTGAAATGTCCCCAAATCTTAGGTTTACATCTTACAAAGGGAGATGCCAGGACTGCTTCTTTGTATGAGTAATGCTGCTCTCCCGCCTGCCTCCAGGAGCCTACAGGTAGCAATTTGCCACATCCTTTGCGTTTGACAGAGGGCTAAGAATTAGAGGAGGTGTTTTGCTCTCCTGTCACTTGTCTCCTCACAGTATAATTATCTGAGTTCCTAAGTGCTGCAGTGATATATGAAGAAATCCAAAGAAGAAATACAATATGTCTTCATTGTCTTTTGTCATTAGCCCTCAATTAAATATTTCTTACCTTGGGCTAAGGTAGCATGGGGTGGAACAAGCTATGGGCTGCAAGCCAGAAGCGGTGAGTCTTAATCTCTCTTCCACATGCATTAGCTGTGTGTCTTTAGTCTAATCACTTAACATCTCTGAATCTTGGTGTTTACTTTTATAAAACAAAAAGATAGACTTGATTATTTCTAAACTTCCTCTTGGGGCTGAATTAAAAAAACTCTTGTAACTATAACTTACATTTAAAATCATGATGGTAAAAAGACTCTAAATACAAGTGAAAGTGGTTAAAAGCAGTAAGTCAGTTCATCAGATGATTATCTATTGAGGCTTCCTCTATAAATTAATCTCTAATTTTGCATAAGGTAATTTCCGACCCATGCATTTCACAGTCTTTATAATAAAGTTCTGAGAACATTACTAACTTTATGTATATATTTATTCTATCTGAGTATGCCTACAAAGTAGTGAGGCTAGTTTCTAAAAGCCATACACGAGAAAGTTTCATTGTGTGTCACACATAGTATCTTCCTTTCTACAGAAAAATCGTGTTTTAAGGATGGCTAGAGACGAATAGTTCATTTATTCTTCATATCTCTTCTCTTCCCATCGTTTACAAGTAATGCAAGTAAAAAATAAAACAACAACAAAAGCAAAATGTTCTACAATTAAATTCAGGTCCTAGGTAATAACATAATCCAATATTTAAATGGTAATTTTAAATTCTTTAAAGTCTTTTAATACAAAATGCTTTATGAGCTCCTTTCATTACCCTTGTTAGGTGTAGAGGAGGGTAATGTTACCCCCATTTTGTAAGCCAAGAAAGTAAAGTTGGGTGGTGAAAAAATGAAAATAAAGGGAAAGGAGACAAGCTCCCCGAATTCTGGGAGATCTCGTGCTGAAGCCAGAGAGCCAACGAACCGGCTTGCCTTTGGAACAGACATTCCCGTTGAGGAAATGTTGTAGTAGCCTTGCTTTTCCTGAAGTGAAAAGTCATCAAACAAATCTTAAAGGCAAGCTCCTTGGGTCTCAGGTGACTGTCTTTCGTCATGTCAGACATACCGTCTCTCTGTATAAGGGAGTTTTGAAGAGGATATTTTATAATCCTGACTGTACCTAAAAACCATAGGCTGTGGTATACACATAAGGAAATGTCATTCAAAGCTGTGAATGAGCTTCTAGAAATTCCATGAAGCCAGCTTGGCAGATTTTCTAGGCTGCTGACGGTGACTAAAATCACTGTGTGCTTCTTAACAGAAAATTTTGTTGTATAACATATGGCCGTAATACACTCAAATGTGCAACAACTGGTTTTTTTTTTTTTTTTTTTTTTTTGAGAATTAGATGGTCTCTTTTCTTTGAATTTTGGACTGACAAATGAATGACATAGTGCCACGTGAGTATGGGTTGGTTCAGAATGTCTTTCCTTGCTCATGAGAGCCCTGGACTTGAGCGGCAAGGTCAGAGTGGCAGTCACATTGTGAGAGCTCGTAAGTGTAATCCACCAGCTTGAAGACACATCTCATAGCATTCAGTGACCCCTGCACACCTCCCGCAGGCCACCTTACACTTTCTAGCTTGAGGCCTTTGCAGAATCCATACAAGCTGTGAAATGATTTCTTCCCATAAAACCCTGGAACAAAGAAGTGCACTCTCTGCTTTCTGGTAAGCCTTGCTGAGCTATCTAGAATTGTGGTTTAGCTCCACAGCCTTGGGCCTTTGGCAAACAATATCATTCGTTTCTTTCAAATGATAATAGCAAGCTAGGCTACTATCATTATTACTTTCTTTTCACTCTTTTTTTTCTCTATGAATGTGTCAAGGTTTTGGAGGCAGAAAAAAAAAGTCCAGGTTTGCAGGTCAGTAGTAACAACTTTGGACAAAACTTCTTCAATAGAGCCTCATAGTATTTGATTTAGTAAGCCTATTTGAAAGCAATAACTTGCAGAAGAAAGTAACATCTCAAAAAAACCTGTTGGCTGTTCAACTTTGCCATCTGATTTCTTAAGGAAAACATCAAGTCATTCTGGATTTTAGCACCCTCTATTTCAGAGTGTCTTAGTAAAGCAAAATATTTCAGAAGAGGTAGGTTCTAGGAGAATCCTGTCTTAAGGATTTTTTTTAGTGAAAGAAAATATAATTCACAGGGCAGAGCTGGATGAATGGAGTTTAGACTTCACCATGAAGCCACTCAGTTTCAGAACCTCTCAAGTATCTTTGGTTGGGGAAAATTTGGGTTGATTTAGTTTCTTGAGATACATCAAATTGGTTGAGACTTAGGGTGGTAATATGAATCATAGTGCCTTAAAGTTAAGAGAGGCCTTAGATGTCTTCTAGTTCAATTTTCCACAGATACAAGAATCTTCTCTGCATAGTCTCTGCTTGAACATCTCCGATGATGGAGAGCTCACTGCTTTACTACACAGCTCAGTCTGAGGTTGAATAGTTTTAACTTTTAGAAACTTCTTCCTTGAACTAGAATTTTGTTTCCTTTATCTCCCATCAAGGTCTGATCTTTGGAATATGGTGAATAAATTAGTTTCTTCTTTCACTTGGCATTGTATTTGGAGATAAATGTCATAATAACTGTGTATATACTTTCCAAGCTAAATATTCCTCTTAAAAAGGTTTTTACCAGAATGGGGCTATAAGAACTTCGATTTAAAAACAAACATTTGGGTAACTGGAAAGATATTCGTTGTTTTTCATCAGGACTTAATATGTTAGAAGTATTATGCCTCTTTACAGTAATCAATAAATTCTATGTAATCCCAATTAAAAATGTATGAATTCTAAATGATATAGGTTCCAAATGATATAGGTGTTTTTTCCTAGAACTGTCAAAAGTCATCCAACATACTATCTGCCTACTATGTATCAGGGGCTATTCCAGGTATTGTATATAGCTACAGAAATCTCCTGTGTAACAGCACATACATTCATACGACAAACAAAATCACTCCCTCATGGAGTTTACCTTCTAGTGGAAGAAGACAAAAGTATTATTATTATTATGGTTTTTTTTTTTTTTTGAGACAGAGTCTCGCTCTGTCGCCGGGGCTGGAGCACAGTGCCCGGATCTCAGCTCACTGCAAGCTCCGCCTCCCGGGTTCGGGCCATTCTCCTGCCTCAGCCTCCCGAGTAGCTGGGACTACAGGCGCCCGCCACCTCGCCCGGCTAGTTTTTTGTATTTTTTAGTAGAGACGGGGTTTCATCGTGTTAGCCAGGATGGTCTCGATCTCCTGACCTCGTGATCCGCCCGTCTTGGCCTCCCAAAGTGCTGGGATTACAGGCTTGAGCCACCGCGCCCGGCCAAGTATTATTTTATAAGAAGGATTTAAGCGACATGAAAAAAATACAATAGGGAAGCAGGGTCAAGAATGACTGGGTTGTGGATGTATGGGTGTGGAGGAATGTTGCTGAAGTTAAGGTAGATGGAGAAGTCTCTTGCAGAGGTAACATTTGAGCTAAGACCCTAAAGATGAGAGAGACACAACCCCTCAAACCACAAGGAGATGTGTTCTCCCATAGAAGGACTATCAAAAGCAAAGAATTTGAGACAACTCGCTGCATCCAGGAGGACAGAGTGGACATTGAGAGAGAATAGTGAGTGAGATGGTCATACAGTCAATAAAGGGTCAGGTCTTGCAAATTCTACACTCCATAGTAAGCAGCTGAATTTCATCTGAGCATTTTGGGCTGGGTAGTGATGGGATCTGATTTGAGAATATTACTCGTTTACTCTGTAAGCAATCAACTGCAGGGGAATAAAGGGAAGGGGAAGGAATGGAAATAGAAAGATCAGTTAGGATCCCAGGACCGAGAAAATGAAGGCTTGAGCTACAGTAGCAGTAAGGGAGATGGGGAAGAGCAGTAGGGCTTTGCAATGTGTTTTGGAAGTACCACTGACAGATCTTGCTGATGGATTGAATGTAGAGTATGAAGGGAAGAGAGAGGCCAAAAACAATGTCAATGTTTTTAGTCTTAGCACAGGGTAGAGAGTAGTGCTGCCATGTGCATCTCTGGTTAAGACTGGGGGTCACGGCTGGGCATAGTGGCTGACACCTGTAATCCCAGCACTTTGGGAGACCGAGGTGGGTGGATCACCTGAGATCAGGAATTCAAGACCAGCCTGACCAACATGGTGAAACCCTGTCTCTACTAAAAATAAAAAATTAGCCAGGCATGTTGCTGCATGTCTGTAATCCCAGCTACTTGGGAGGCTGAGGCAGGAAAATTGCTTGAAGCTGTGAGGTGGAGGTTGCAGTGAGCAGAGACTGCAACATTGCATTCCAGCCTGGGCACCATGAGTGAACCTCCATCTCAAAAAGAAAAAAAAAAAAAAGGAAAGAAAGAAAAAAGATTAGGGGGCAGAATATCAAAATTGGGGGCCGGAAACAAGAAGAGTTGTCTTGGACATACTGGGTTTGAAGTTTCTGTCAGACATCCAAGCAGAGATTGTATGTAGACCTTTGGAGAGAGAACTCTGAAGCTTAGAGAGAGAAGAGAGAGAGAGAGAGATCACAGTTGGAGACATAGAATATTGAAAGGCACGGGACTGGATAAGATCAAGTAGATGAAGGAAAGGAGAAAATAGCAGAGCATGGGAAAAGCGGGAAGGAGGGACGAGGAGAGGAGATGAGAGAAGAGGTGAAAAGAAAAGCAGAGGAAAGATGAGAGGCCTGACGTGCTCTTATATTTAGAGATTAGATGTAAGATATTAGACATCAGAGAAGACATAGAAAGAATGACCAGTGAGGTTGGAAGAAAGGCAGAAGAATGTGGTGACCCCAAACCCTCAGAAGAAAATACATCAAGAAAGAAGAATAATCACCCGTGTCAAATGATATTGAGACTCAAATAGGATGAGAACAGAGAACTGACCATGGATGTGTCAAATGAAGGACATCAGTGACCTCAATAAAAGCTGCTTCGGGGAGTGGTAAAGTGAAAAGCCCGATGGAATAGGTGAAGAGAGAACAGGAGTGAGAAAGTGGGAACAGCAAATACAAACCACTCCTAAGAATTTCTGCTGAAAAGGTGAGCAAAGAAATGGTGCAAAAAGAGGAGTGGAAAATAGAGCTAAGGGTTTCTGCTTTTTTTTCTTTTCTTTTTCTTTTTCTTTTAAGTGGGTGATGTTAAGGTGTATTGAGATGCCTAGTGAAACGATTCATCGTTAGTAAGTAACTAATGACGAATGAGAGAGAGAATAATTGCGAGGTCAAATGGGGATGTGGATCAGCCCCGTAGGTGCAGAGAGAGGCTGTACATAGAACAGAGACCCTGCTTTTGCTTCAGGGGAAGAAAAGCCAAACGTAAGTGACGATTGGTGGTTTTGATGGAGGGTTGGTGTTGCTTTAATTTAATCCCATTGTTTTAAAAATAAAGTTGTCGCCTGGAAAAATAAGCACACCTAAGCAACCAGGAAAATGTTACGGAAGAGAACAGGGTGGAGGAGTGTGTGTGTGTGGTGGGGGGCAGGGGGGAGGGGGGAAAGTGAGGAAGTGATGGTATGAGATCTGCTAGAAAGGAAAAAATTCCATGCTATACAAAAACTGAACAGAAAATCCAGAAGGAGGACATAATACATATGATAACTTAGTATATAATAAAACTAGCCCTTCAAGTCATCAGAGTAAAAGTGGGTTAATCAATAAATAATGTTGTGGTATATTTCTAGCTGCTTGCAGGAAGAAGAGATTTGATCTCTGCTTCACTCTTTAAAGTGAAACGAATTCCAGATGGAACAAACATTTAAACATAGAAAATGCCATAGAAATACTTTGTAAACGGGGAATTAAAAAATACATAGTTGGCCGGGCGCGGTGTCTCACGCCTGTAATCACAGCACTTTGGGAGGCAGAGGTGGGCGGATCACGAGGTCAGGAGATCAAGACCATCCTGGCTGACACGGTGAAATCCCGTCTCTACTAAAAATACAAAAAAAATTAGCCAGACGTGGTGGCGGGCACCTGTAGTCCCAGCTACTACAGGTGCCCGCCACCTGTAGTAGCTGTAGTAGGAGGCTGAGGCAGGAGAACGGCGGGAACCCGGGAGGCGGAGCTTGCAGTGAGCTGAGATCGCGCCACTGCACTCCAGCCTGGGTGACAGAGCGAGACTCCGTCCAAAAAAAAAAAAAAAAAAATATATATATATATATATATAGAGAGAGAGAGAGAGATTTGGCCTGGCAAAGGTATGGTATGAAACTCAGAATCATAAAGGAAGTAAGTAGACTAAATTCAACTATGTAAAAATAAAAATATAAATAAAAAATTAAAACATAATAAAAATTTAAATCAAGTAAATAAAGATGCTATTCCATGAAAAATTCCATAAACAAAATCAAAAGATAAAACTACAAACTAGTAAATAACATTTGTAATATCTATGACAAAGGGCTAATAGTCTTAATATGCAAAGAACTCTTAGAGATCAATAAGATAAAGCAAAAAAATAATCTAGCAAAACAGGTCAATACATAAATGGGAAGTTCATAGAAAAAGGACTATTAATTGTCAATAATCATAGAATAATACTCAACCTCACAAATAAAATAAGAAATGAGATATTTTTCACCTATGAAATATTTAAAAATTTGAAAATATCTAGTTGGTGAAGAAGTGAGGAAACAGGCAATTCAAGAAGGGCAATTTGGAGATGCTTAACAAGAACAAGATCGAAACAAACATGCACGTGTCCTCTGACCTGGTAGCACGTGAGGGACTTAAACTATGAATATTCTTGTAGAAGTATACAATGAATGATCAAGAATGTTTATCTTAGCATTATTTGTAGTTTTAAAAATTGGAAATAATTTTTATCAATAGGATATCATTTAATATACTATAATATTCAAAAGAGAATTAAGCCAAACTATAGCACATTCACGTCATAGAATGTTATGTAACAATTAATAAGGATGAAGCACAATGTATATGGATAATATGAAAAGATAACATATCTTAAGTAAAAAATGTCAAACTATGAAAACTTGATCCCATGTGAGCTTAAAAATGTGCCAACATATGTTATATTTGCATAAAAAACCTGGAGTATACATATTGAATTATTTACATTTTTTTCCTGTGAGGAATGCAATTAAGATTTTGGGACGATGTTGAGAATACGTTTGCATTTTATCTTATGCCTCTCAATATTTTGTTTTTTTAACTATGAAAATCTATTATTCCTATAATAAGAGAAGTAATTTATTTAGAAGTTGCATCCAGAAGCAAGCACCGTAATCCAGATATTGTCTAAAATTCAAGAATGCAATTTGTGGCTAGTATTTCCTTGATCTAGACACTCTACTGCTCTCTTTCAGTGAAGCTCTCTTGTCTTTTCCCAAGTCTTAATCTTCACTGGATGATTCCAGTTTATTTGAATTCCATCTGAATTATAAGATTCAGGACCCTTCAGCCCTCTAGACGCCCACCAGCAGAGACGTTTTAGTTTGTTACCCTTATTAAAATGTACTGTTTTAAAAGACAGCTGGATCTAAACACAATATCCCAGACCATATCTAAGTGCAAAGGTAAGGAAATAATCGCCTCCTTTATTTTGTTCTTTTCTTTGATTATTTATTTAAGGTGTACAGCATGGCCATTAGTGACAAATGTGAGACCAGCATTGAAGTTTCCGCATTGGTTTTGAGTCCATTCATTCATTCGTTAAGTACTCTTGGAGAGTCTCCAGGATCCCAGGCTCTCTCTGCAGTTCTGGAATACGGTCGTGAGTAAAGCAGACCAAGTTCCTATGTGAGTGACTGTCGATCACTTTGTCATAACTGTGGGTCAAGAGCTGCTCCCCAGATTGTTGCACAAGAACCTGACTGACCTGTACAACATGTCAGTGAGCAAACTTCCCTGATTAATTGTGATCAGCAAAGTGCTTCAGTGGGAGCTTAGCAGGAGCTGACGTAAGTACTTTCTCACCATAGATTTCAGTGGAATCTCAACTCACATATTTCTGACTCACTGGAAGTTTAAATGCCTATTGAGCTGTTATGACAGAAAGACTTGATATCCAAGATTCTTCTGTCATAGCTATGAGTTGAAAGGGTAAAGACCCTCTCATTATATAAATAAATATATAAAATCTCAATTGATCATTCTTTCTTTATTAAAATTCAAGCATGTCACATCTTAGCCAGTACCAAATTTGGTCCTCCAACTCTGCTAAGATTGATTGGTGCACCATTATACAGTATTGCATTTGGTAGTAAGTATGAAGGAAAAACTTCCCTACTGCCATATGTGTCTAATTTCAGATACACAGACATTTTGAAACGTATTTATATATTGGGGAAGAAGGACTAGATTTTTCTGAACGACTTATTTGTAAAGCATTGAAATAGGTACCCTACATATGTTGTTCACTTTAATCCTACCCAGATACCAAAGAAGAAGCTGGGGCTTTGGATTTAGAGATAGGACTTCTATCCCAATCCTGACATCTGTTAGGTGTCATGTTAGTGACTGGCCTAAGCCCTCAGTTTATTTGTAAATTAAGGGCAATAGTACCTGCCTATCAGAATTGTGGTGAGAATTGCATTTGCTGTAGTATGAGACAGGGCCCAATCCTGTACTGGACATACAGTAGCTATACAGAAAACATTAATCCTTCTTCTTTCCTTTCTCTTTCCTTTCAGACACTGCTTATTTTCACATGGGTCAAGAGGTCCGCCTTGCAATCTGGGCATAGATTTCCTTTATCTGCCCAGACCTTGCACAGAGGCCCGGTCTGGCCAGCTTTATGCTCACTCCTCCTCTTTCTTAGATAGATGCTCCTAATTTTTAAATCTATAAAACTATTTACATATGTCATAATGGGAGCTGAATTCCAGTGGGGTCTCTTGTAGTCATTTCTAGTGACTTACAGATGGTCACTATTAAGAAGGTACCTATAAATGCCCACAGTATGTTATTACGTGAGTAAAAACAAGTTACCAGATAATATGTCAATATAATTTCATACGGAGTTGTAAAATACCTATCTAATCTATTTGTTTGCACAAGCATAGAAAAAAAATTTTGGAATGATAAACATAACCAACAGTGTTTACTTTTAATGAGTGGGATGGGGAGACAGTAAGTACATTTTTTTTTTTTAAGAGACCAGGTCTCACTCTTTTGCCCAGGCTGGAGTGCAATGACACAATCACTGCTTACTGCAGCCTCAACATCCCAGTGATCCTCCTGCCTCAGCCTCCCGAGTAGCTGGGACTACAGGAACACACCTCTATGTCCTGCTGATTTTTATATTTTTTGTAAAGACAGGGTTTTGCCATGTTGCCCAGGCTAGTCTTGAACTCCAGGGCTCACCCACTTTGGCCTCCCTACGTGCTGGGATTACAGGTATGAGCCACCACACCTGGTGGGACTTTTATTTTTTACCCAGCTATACTGGTATATTATTTTACTTTTTCCATTAAAATTATTTATACAATAAAAAATATTGTTAAATATAATGAAGAAAAATGTGTATTCATTGTTTAAGGACCTGGGATTAGATATTTGAAATGTTTTCTACATAGGTAGCAGAATGATTTAGTCTCTCATTAACATTTTTTAATGATAAAGTGATCTTGCCTTTTTACTAGTTATGCACAGAGATTTCTTATTTTATATTATTTGATGTATCACATTCTGAACTCATAAATCAGTTAAATTTGAGATGACCATTAACATTACAGAACTAAGTCATCTGCCAAGCGAAACCTACTCTTGGCTTTAATGACAACACTTCACAAACTAGAAAGCACTCAGGAGTAGGGCAACATAAAGTACTTATTAGAGGGCGTCAAATTCAAAATAAAAGCAAAGCATTTTTATTCCCATTCAACTAATTTTTACAAAACATGTACATGTACCTCATGGTGCTGTGCATTTTTACATATATGTTTCTTATTTGGATCTCAAAACAATCTGGTGAAATAGACTCTGCTAGCTTTCTTCATAGATGAGCAAACTAAGTTTTAGCAGACAGACTAAGAGTGACTTGCCCAGGATCGCTCAGCTAATGATCGCAGAGCCAGGACATAAACCCTACTTTTTTTGCTCAAAGATCTGTGCTTTCTATTTGATAACTTATTGCTGTTGAAGATAGTCTGGTTAACTCATGAATTCCCAAGAACACACATAGGGAACCAAAAGAACTCCTGAAATCAACTAGCACACTTTTCTTTCTGGGCTGTAGTGAAGATCTTTTGTCTATTCCCGTTGTACCCATTCTTACCAAATGACTATATTTGCAGTTATCTGCAGCAATCCTATAGAAGTCCAAAACGCAAGAGCACTCAGTTATTATCAAAATCTTTTCCCATGTCATGATAGCTAGTAAAAAACTGGTTAACAATGACTTAAAAAATACATATCTACTGTGTCTTCTTCAGTAAACTCCTTGACTTAAATTAGAATTTCACTGTGCTTCTTTGTAGCTAAACAAAGCCTGCGTTTTGTTGTAAGTAATAGAACTTATTTATACTTGATGTCCTTTGAAAAGTGGCATTTCAGCAACTCAAGCAGAAAGTCTTCTTTAATTCTTGCAGACAAAATGACACGTAATTATCAGGTAACAGCATTGTTAATATTTAAATATTGGCATAAACCTTTCTGTTCATTTCCAAAACGGTTTGAGATCCACCAGGGGGAGATGAATTCATTTTTGTGTCTTGATCCAACTTCTCAATGTTTGGAGGGCATCTATAGTAACCAAAATGATCACCTAGGTACTGGAACCTGCATGACCAGTTCATTTTTCATAGCTCTATGGCGAGTTTGCAGCAATGCATGGGTTTTCTCATTGCCAAGATTTCAGCCAGCATTTCTTGCTCGTCATTCTTCATATCTGTCTTTGCATTTGGAGTGAGTCATTGCCATACTTGTCACTGAGGCTTCCAGGGGTGAAACTCTGGATATGTTCTCTGTCATCCCAAACAATCCTATTGGGTGAATCTAAATTATGTTGTTTGTTTTTTATTAGTTTGAGGATACCTAAATATGTCAACCCTAGGTCAAGATACAAACTTTTTCATAAAGCCTAGCCTATGGAAAAGTTTTAACTTTGGGAAAATGGTTGATGAAATTTACATGTGATCTCCAAGTCAACCCCCACTTATCACCCCCAACATACATGCGTCCCACCACTGGTCCCAGGTTTATACTCTTGACCTAGCCCAATATGTGATACAGACTAAATCACTCCATTTCTCTAGGTCTCTGTGTCCTTCTTATGAGATGCAGGTGCAGGTCTGTCAGACGCATGCCCCCTTCCACTGCCCTTCTTGTGCCCATGGAAGACATTACTAGTTGAACCTCAAACTCTTTCCTGATAAGCTTGGAAATGGCTACAGCAGCCTCAATCCAATATCCTCAAAGTACACATGTAGAGGATACATCATTAAAATAACTTTGGAGGACATTTTTTCCTTCTCAACATCTCTCTTTTCAAGAGGAATATTAGGTTTTCATATTCCAAATTTATAGAGAATAAAGGAAGCGCCACTGCTGACTGGCACTCTTAGTCTCCCTAATGGCCTAAACTTATGCTGGTTATCGTCACAGGACCTTCAAAGAGAGTCAGACACTCAGATGATATAATGGGTTTGATGATACATTTATTAGATTGATCTGGAAATCTTGGATTTAAAAGCTGGTTGGACTAAGGGGGTTTCCTTGCTATATTATCGCAGAGGAGAGATGACGTTTGGGGGATATTTTATTTAGTTTGTTAACCAACACTGTGGCACTTACCAAGTGCCATGCTCTCTTCTAAGCACATGGAAAATATCAAGTCATTTAATCATCACAATAACTCAGTGATGTGAGTACTATTAATTTCCTCATCTTACAGATGATGAAACCAATGTTCAGAGTCGTTAAGCCACATACCCATAGTCACCCAGCTGGTAAAGGGTGGAGCTAAAATTCAAACCCATCATTCCACCCTTGTTTGAAGTTCTTAGCACTATACTCCTCTCTCTTAATGTTGTGAGCACTCAATGAGACCTGACCCATCTGGGAGGCATTCTAATAAAGAAAAGAGGTTGCCCTCAACCAACACCCACCTATACCAATATAATAATAATAATAATAATAATAATAATCTCCTGATAATTAAATTAAATAATACGTGCAAAGGCTCTGGCCCACTGAGTAGGTGCCTAATCTAAGCTCCTGCCTTTTGTCCTGCCTTTCCCTATAAGGAAGATTGCAAATGTGTGAATCCGGGAGAAAATCAAGGAGACATGTTCTCTGAATGTAAAAGATGTTTTTAATACTGCATTTTAAGATGACTTTTTTCTTAAAAGTACCAGTGTAGAAATCAAATAAATGAATACAACTAATGATTTGGAGAAAGCAGAAAATGAAGAGAAATATTACTAATTGTTTAGGAAAATTTAGTGGTATATTTTGCATATACATTTACTCTATGGTAATATTCTAAAAAGCCACTTGTTCACTGAACTTTACTATATAAGGAAGGGAGCCTCTTACTCCTACCCACCCTCTCACGGTTTCCTAGTAATAGAGACACTGAGTTTTCCTTTTATTTGACCTGATAGGATATTTATCAAGAGTCTTCTCACTTGAAAATACTGTTCTATTCATCCCCACCTTGGAAGGCGGCACCAAGGTTCTAAAAGCTCAAAGCATCTCCTGACAACTAAAAAAGTTTCTCCTGAAGTCATCCAAGCCATGCTTTTCACTCAAATGCTGTTGATGGTATTTATCAGTTCATTCCATGGATGGTCCCATCCATTGATTGAGGTTACTTTGTAAGTGATCCTACTGAGCACAGGCCATCTTAATAATGCCTATTTCAACCTGAAAGAGTCAAAGAAGAATTTACAGAGACTTAAAGAAGGAGTAGGATTTTGAATGACAGGAGAGATCTGAAATGTAAAGGCATGAGGGTATCCTGGGCTAGGGAGGGTGAAGTAGGGAGTGAAAGGAGGGAAACAAGGTTGGATTGCTAGGGAGAGAAAGTTTGATTTTTATTCCGTGTGTATAATGGTATGTTAGTTAATTCTCATTTAGCTGCAAGTGACAGAAAGCATAATTCAAACTGGTTGAAATGGAAAGAGAAAAAAAAAAAAAAAAGCCGGGCCTGGGGGAGACACTGGCTCACAGAACAGAAAAGCCCATACAGCAACCTGATTTGAGGCTTACGTGGTGACTTAGGATTTTACTTTAAGCAATGCGATTCTGCCCTTTCTTCCGATATTGTTTTAGAGAAGTCATTTTGGGGGCAGAATTGAGGCTGGGTTGGAGATAGAAAATTAGAGGCTCAGCTAAACAAAAAGGCACTATTGCTATAGTTTAGGAGAGAAATGAAGATAGACTGGACTCTGGCAGAAGTAGTAATATGGAGAAGACATATAGAAGGGCTAGTGACTGAACATCAGGGGCACCGGGAGGGACAAGTCTAAGATGACTGATAAATTCCAGCCTTGGGTAACTGGGTAAAAGTTGGGCCTTTCATCAAGAAAATATATAAGAAGTTTGGTAGGGGAAATGCGCATATTTGAATTTGAATTATCACTGGAACACTCAGTTGCAGATTTCTAGCAGGCTATTGGATATACGCTTCTTGAGCTCACAAAACCACTCTGGGCTGGAGATATGGATGTGGGATTTGTCAGAACACATGGGCCACCAAAAAATATAGACACATTTAAAGGTTTTGGAAGAGAAGGAGGAAGAACTGCAAATGAAATAAAAAGGAGGGTAGTCAAGAGAGGTACAAGAAGAACTGAGAGACAGTTACCACGAAAACAAGGAATGGGGAGAAGAAAGGTATAAAATTCTAGGTAAAACTGACTAAATTAACAGATGTAAAATGTCCAGAGGATGTAGCAAACTAGGACGTCACTATCAAATCAGGTCAGTGGTGGAATCCGTGGCATCAAGAATTGATTATTGAGAAGAAGAAACACCAGCACCAGTTACATCAAGAGAGTCAACATGTTTATTTATCACCTGTGAGGTGAAAGACACTACACCAAACACATTGAAGAAATAATAATAAAACATGCTACATTTCCCTGAGTGCCAAGAACACACATTTATTTTATGTTTCATTTGAATTCAATCTGGCATTATAACTCTATTTGAAACATGGGCTGAATTTATTCAGAGGGGTTAAGCTTTCTGAAAAGGGAAGGTGGTGTATATACCAGAGTGTGTAATCAAGATCAGAGGATTTTGTTTTTAAAAAAAAATCAATCATGTATGATTGTGCTCATCAAAATTATTCCTCATTATCTCTGCTTAAGCCCTAATAAGTATTGCAACTTTACCCTGTTTCTAGAGTATTCTTGCCACTAGAGCAACTTCTAACTTTTCCCGCTCAGTGGCTTTCTATAGAAGTAGGCTTTCCCTCAATAGCAGTTACCATTTAATGACTCCAGCCCCAGTGCTGTTGAAAGCACCTCTTCAGTTTCTCCCTCTATTCTCTCTTCCTTTGAATCAAGCATGTTAATGGCATCTACCTGAAAGATGGTCACTTCACCCTGCTTGCCTGTCTTTTAGCTCCTGAACTCCCAGTGTTTCATCTTAATCTCTCTGGTAATGCAATATGACTTTTAAATTTAATGTAGTCCTCCCAGGGTCTCCAGGAGGAAGCGAACAGTCTACCAGTGACAATGGCAGTAGAGTCTGTAATCCCCATGGCCTTGTAGGCACTGGCTTAAGTTGTAAAGTTTGTACTATAAATGTTTGAGCAGATTTGGGATCTACCCCTCATTCCAGGGATTCTTCGTCCATATCCACGGACATCCTTCTACCAGATTTTTGTGGGTGACAGATCTTCTTCCTTAAACTCACAAACCTTCATATGTTCCCACTAAGAACATTTACATCAAATCAAAACATCCTGTGGCTTGCATTAATTCAACAAAATTGAAAGAGGGCCCGCTCACCTCTTTCTTTTTGTTTCACAATGCTGGCTTGTGAAATCTCCCTTTCTGTATTTTCCTTGCTCTTGCCACTATTAGCTTTCTTGTTTGTTTGTTTTTTCCTAGTGATGGAATGAATCTAATGCCTTGAAAGGCAATCAGAAATAATTTCTGAGATATCTGCTGTTTTGCATCCTCCTGGTCTCCATGTCCCTCCATTGGTGTGGACCATCAATGGCCAGTTGTTTCTCTGCGGGGTGTATGTGTGACTGGAACTCCCTGTAATTACCCTTTCCACAGCCTCTGCCCCCGAGCAGTGTGGCTTCTTGGGTTACTGAAGGCCTCACAACAAACCTGACTTTGTTCTTTTAGCTATCTTCTCTCAATGCCATCTCATTAAAGTACTTTGCCAGTGAAAACAGCCCTGACAAATGTCTTTCCACTTGTAACCTGGCCTGAAACTGCCTAAGTTTTCTTGTTGAATGGGCTAAATATTCCAAAGTAATTTAGTAGGGAAACTTGACAATCACCAGCTCATGTTGTCACCTATATTTTTTAAAATTTGTGTTATGCACTGACCACCCACCGTTTCAATTATTGTTTTGTTCCAATAATGAGACAAGTATGATTTATTTCTTGTACTTTAGTATTAATATAAACTATGATAGGATATTAAGAGAAACAATGGTGGACCAAAAAGTATAGGGGCAACAGGGACCCCACATGTTGAGTCTTTTGTGGAAATTTGGGGGAACTAAAGCTTTTTCAAAAAATTTCTATTAAAAGGGGGTAAAATGTCCTGTGTCTAGAGGGGAAACTGTTAATAAAAGGTTTATTAATGTAACAATAATTATACTACTTATTATTTCAGACGCACTAAATAATGTCACTGGAGACAAGATGTAGCCCCATTTTCGATCTTGTAGTTGCAGCCTCAACCTTTGGTTTATTCTCCTGAGAATCATTAGTGATACAGAAGCAGAGCAGGGGAGTGGAACTGAAATTTCTCAATTTGGGACACAATCCTGCTCTCAGTTATTGATAAGCAATGGAGGTTTCTGTTGAACTCCTGATTTTTGCCTCTGGTTGTTGTATCACATTCCTGCCTCCTTGTAAGAGAAATGCCTCCTCAAAAGGAGAAAAGAATAAAAAATAAATAAATAGGTGGCTGGCAAGATAGCTGAATAGGAATAGCGCCAGTCTGCAGCTCCCAGCAAGATCAAGGCAGAAGGTGGGTGACTTCCGCCTTTCCAGTTGAAGTACCCGGCTCATCTCATTGGGACTGGTTAGACCGTGGGTGTAGCCCATGGAGGGCAAGCTGAAGCAGGGTAGGGCATCGCCTCATCTGGGAAGTGCAAGGGGTTGGGGAACTCCCTCCCCTCGCCAAGGGAAGCCATGAGGGACTGTGCTGTGAGGAATGGTGCACTCCAGCCCAGATACTACACTTTTCCCACTGTCTTCGCAACCTGCAGACCAGATTTCCTCGGGTGCCTACACCACCAGGGCCTTGGGTTTCAAGTACAAAATTAAGCGGCCATATGGGCAGTCACTGAACTAGCTGCAGGAGTATTTTTTTCATACCCCAGTGGTACCTGGAATGCCAGCAAGACAGAACTGTTCACGGCCCTGGAAAGGGAACTGAAGCCAGGGAGCTCAGTGGACTCCACCCCCATGGAGCCCAGCAATCTAAGATCCACTGGCTTGAAATTCTCGCTGCCAGCACAGCAGTCTGAAGTCAACCTGGGATGCTTGAGCTTGGTTGGGAGAGGGGCATCCGCCATTACTGAGGCTTGAGTATGTGGTTTTCCCCTCACGGTGTAAACAAAGCCACTGGGAAGTTCAAACTGGGCAGAGCACGCTGCAGCTCGGCAAAGCTGCTGTAGCCAGACTGCCTCTCTAGATTCCTCCTCTTTGGGCAGGGTATCTCTGAAAGAAAGGCAGTAGCCCTGATCAGGGACTTTTAGACAAAACCCCCATCTCCCTGGGACAGAGTACCTAGGGGAAGGGGTGGCTGTGGGCACCGCTTCAGCAGACTTAAATATTCCCGCCTGCTGACTCTGAATAGAGCAGCGGATCTCCCAGCACAGTGTTTAAGCTCTGCTGAGGTACAGACTGCCTCCTTAAGTGGGTTCCTGACCCCTGTGCCTCTTGACTGGGAGACACCTCCCAGCAGGAATCAACAGATACCTCATACAGGAGAGCTCCAGCTGGCCTCTGGTGGGTGCCCCTCTGGGATGAAGCTTCCAGAGGAAGGAACAGGCAGCAATCTTTGCTGTTCTGCAGCCTTCACTGGTGATACTCAGGCAAACAGGGTCTGGAGTGGACCTCCAGCAAACTCCAACAGACCTGCAGTAGAGGGCCCTGACTGTTAGAAAGAAAATTAACAAACAGAAAGGAATGGCATCAACATCAACAAAAACAACGTCCACACAAAACCCCATCTGAAGGTCACCGACATCAAAGACCAAAGGTAGATAAACCTATGAAATAAGGAAAAACCAGTGCAAAAAGGCTGAAAATTCCAAAAACCAGAATGCCTCTTCTCCTCCAAAGGATCACAACTCCTTGCCAACAAGGGAACAAAACTGGATGGAGAATGAGTTTGACAAATAGACAGAAGTAGGCTTCAGAAGGTGGGCAATAACAAACTCCTCTGAACTAAAGGAGCATGTTCTAACCCAATGCAAGGAAGCTAAGAACGTTGAAAAAAGGTTAGAGGAAGTGCTAACTAGAATAACCAGTTTAGAGAAGGACATAAATAACCTGATGGAGCTGAAAAACACACCATGAGAACTTTGTGAAACATACACAGTATCAATAACTGAATCGAACAAGTGGAAGAAAGGATATCAGAGATTGAAGATCAACTTAATGAAATAAAGCGTGAAGACAAGATTAGAGGAAAAAGAATGAAAAGGAACAAACAAAGCCTCCAAGAAATACGGGACTATGTGAAAACACCAAACCTACGTTCGATTGGTGTACTTCAAAGTGATGGGGAGAATGGAACCAAGTTGGAAAACACTCTTCAGAATATAATCCAGGAGAACTTCCCCAACCTAGCAAGAGAGACCAACATTCAAATTCAGGAAATACGGAGAACACCACAAAGATACTCCTTAAGAAGAACAATCCCAAGACACATAATTGTCAGATTCACCAAGGTTGAAATGAAGGGAAAAATGTTAAGGGCAGCCAGAGAGAAAGGTCGGATCACCCACAAAGGGAAGTCCATCAGACTAACAGCAGATCTCTCTGCAGAAACCCTACAAGCCAGAAGAGAGTG
This sequence comes from Macaca mulatta, assembly GCF_049350105.2. Taxonomy (NCBI): domain Eukaryota; kingdom Metazoa; phylum Chordata; class Mammalia; order Primates; family Cercopithecidae; genus Macaca; species Macaca mulatta. The sequence continues at coordinate 94,250,905 of NC_133407.1, read as the reverse complement.
GGGGCCAATATTCAACATTCTTAAAGAAAAGAATTTTCAACCCAGAATTTCATATGCAGCCAAACGAAACTTCATAAGCAAAGGAGAAATAAACTCCTTTACAGGGAAACAAATACTGAGAGATTTTGTCACCACCAGGCCTGCCTCACAAAAGTTCCTGAAGGAAGTACTAAATATGGAAAGGAAAACCGGTACTAGCCACTGCAAAAACATACCAAGTTGTAAAGACCATTGACACTATAAAGAAACTACACCAACTAATGGACAAAATAACCAGCTAGCATCATAATGACAGAATCAAATTCACACATAACAATATTAACCTCAAATGTAAACAGGTTAAATGCCCCAACTAAGATGCAGACTGACAAATTGGATAAAAAGTCAATACCCATCAGTGTGCTGTATTCAGGAGACCCATCTCACATACAAAGACACACATAGGTTAAAATTAAAGGGATGGAGGAATATTCACCAAGCAAATGGAAAGAAAAAAACAAAAACAGGGGTTGCAATCCTAGTCTCTGATATAAGAGAATTTAAACAAACAAAGATCAAAAAATACAAAGAAGGATACTACGTAATGGTAAAGGGATCAATGCAACAAGAAGAGCTAACTATCCTAAATCTATATGCACCCAATACAGGAGCACCCAGATTCATAAAGCAAGTTCTTAGAAAACTACAAAGAGACACAATAATAGTGGGAGACTTCAACACTCCACTGTTAATATTAGACAGCTCAATGAGACAGAAAATTAACAGGGATATTCAGGACTTCAACTCAGCTCTGGACCAAGCAGACCTAGTAGACATCTACAGAACTCTCCAGCCCAAAACAGAATATACATTCTTCTCAGCACCACATCACACTTATTCTAAAATTGGCCACATAATTGGGAGTAAAACACTCCTCAGCAAACGCAAAAGGACTGAAATCCTAACAAACAATCTCTCAAACCACAGTGAAATCAAATTAGAACTCAGGATTAAGAAACTCACTCAAAACTGCACAACTACTTGGAATCTGAACAACCTGCTCCTGAATGACTACTGGGTAAATAACGAAATTAATGCAGAAATAAATAAGTTCTTTGAAACCAATGAGAACAAAGACACAATGTTTCCAGACTCTCTGGGACACAGCTAAAGCAGTGTTTAGAAGGAATTTTATAGCACTAAATGCCCACAGGAGAAAGCAGGAAAGATCTAAAATTGACACCCTAACATCACAATTAAAAGAACTAGAGAAGCAACAGCAAACAAATACAAAAGCTAGCAGAAGACAAGAAATAACTAAGATCAGAGGAGAACTGAAAGACATAGAGACACAAAAACCCTTCAAAAAATCAATGAATGCAGGAGCTGGTTTTTTGAAAAGATCAACAAAATTGATAGACCACTAGCAAGACTAATAAAGAAGAAAAGAGAGAAGAATCAAATAGACACAATAAAAAATGATGAAGGGGATATCACCACGGATCCCACAGAAATAAAAACTACCATCGGAGAACAAACACCTCTATGCAAATAAACTAGAAAATCTAGAAGAAATGGATAAATTCCTGGACACATACACCCTCCCACGATTAACCAGCAAGAAGTTGAATCCCTGAATAGGCCAATAACAAGTTCTGAAATTTAGGCAGTAATTAATAGTCTAACAACCAAAAAAACCCCAGGATCAGACAGATTCACAGCTGAATTCTACCAGAGGTACAAAGGGAAGCTGGTACCATTCCTTCTGAAACTATTCCAAACAATAGAAAGAGAGGGACTCCTCCCTAACTCATTTTATGAGGCCAGCATCATCCTGATACCAAAACCTGGCAGAGACACAACAACAAAAAAAATTTCAGGCCAATGTCCCTGATGAACATTGATGCCAAAATCCTCAATAAAATACTGGCAAACCAAATCCAGCAGCACATCAAAAAGCTTATCCACCACGATCAAGTCAGCTTTATCCCTGGGATGCAAGGCTCGTTCAACGTACACAGATCAATAAACGTAATCCATCGCATAAAACCAATGACAAAAACCACATGATTATTTTAATAGATGAAGAAAACGCCTTTGACATAATTCAACACTCCTTCGTGCTAAAAACTCTCATGTATTGATGGAATGTGTCTCAAAATAATAAGAGCTATTTATGACAAACCCACAGCAATATCATACTGAATGGGCAAAAGCTGGAAGCATTCCCTTTGAAAACCAGCACAAGACAAGGATGCCCTCTCTCACTATTCCTATTCAACATAGTATTGGAAGTTCTGGCCAGGACTATCAGGCAAGAGAAAGAAATAAAGCATATTCAAATAGGAAGACAGGGAGTCAAATTGTCTCTGTTTGCAGATGACATGATTGTATATTTAGAAAACCACATTGTCTCAGCCCAAAATCTCCTTAAGCTAATAAGCAACTTCAGCAAAGTCTCAGGATACAAAATCAGTGTGCAAAAATCACAAGCATTCCTATACGCCAATAATAGACAAGCAGAGAGCCAAATCATGAGTGAACTCCAATTCACAATTGTTACAAAGAGACTAAAAAAGGAATATAACCTACAAGGGATGTGAAGGACCTCTTCAAGGAGAACTAGAAACCATGGCTCAAGGAAATAAGAGAGGACACAAACAAATGGAAAAACATTCCATGATCATGGATAGGAAGAATCAATATTGTGAAAATGGCTATACTGCCCAAAGTAATTTATAGATTCAGTGCTATTCCCATCAAGCTACCATTGACTTTCTTCACAGAATTAGAAGAAAAACTACTTTAAATTTCATTTGGAACCAAAAAAGAGCCCATATAGCCTAGACAATCCTGGGCAAGAAGAACAAAACTGGAGGCATCACACTACCTGACTTCAAACTATACTGCAAGGCTACTGTAACCAAAACAGCATGGCACTGGTGCCAGAACAAATACATAGGCCAATGGAACAGAGGCCTCAGAAATAATGCCACACATCTACAACCATCTGATCTTCAACAAATCTGGCAAAAACAATGCAAATGCAAAATGAATAGAAAATGAATGAATCCAGGAGCTGGTTTTGTGAAAAGATTAACAAAATAGATAGACTGCTAGCCAGGCTAATAAAGAAGAAAAGAGAGAAGAATCAAATAGACACAATGAAAAATGATAAATGGGATATTACCACTGATCCCATTTCCCACAGAAATACAAACTACCACCAGAGAATACTATAAACACCTCTGCGCAAATAAAGTAGAAAATTTAGAAGGAATGGATGAATTCCTGGACACATACACCCTCCCAAGACTAAATCAGGAAGAAGAAAGGATTCCCTATTTAATAAATGGTGTTGAGAAAACTGGCTAGCCATATGCAGAAAACTGAAACTGGACCCCTTCCTTACACCTTATACAAAAATTAACTTAAGATGGATTAATGGCTTAAACATAAGACCTAAAACCATAAAAACTCTAGAAGAAAACCGAGGCAATACCATTCAGGACACAGGCATGGGCAAAGCCTTCATGATTAAAACACCAAAAGCAATGACAACAAAATCCAAAATTGACAAATGGGATCTAATTAAACTACAGAGCTTTTGCATGGCTATCATCAGAGTGAACAGCCAACCTTCAGAATGGAAGAAAATTTTTGCAATCTATCCATTTAACAAAGGGCTAATATCCAGAACCTACAAGGAACTTAAACAAATTTACAAGAAAAAACAAACAGCCCCATTAAAAAGTGGGTGAGGGATATGAACAGACACTTCTCAAAAGAAGATGTTTATGTGGCCAACAAACATTTGAAAAAAAACTCATCAATGCTGGTCATTAGATAAATGCAAATCAAAACCACAATGAGATACCATCTCACTCCAGTTAGAATGGTGATCATTAAAAAGTCAGGAAACAACAGATGCTGGAGAGGATATGGGTAAACAGGAATGCTTTTACACTGTTGGTGGGAGTGTAAATTAGTTCAACCATTGTGGAAGACAGTGTGGCGATTCCTCAAGGATCTAGAACCAGAAATACCATTTGACCCAGCAATCCCATTACTGAGTATATACCCAGAGGATTATTAATCATTCTAGTATAAAGACACATGCACATGTATGTTTATTGCAGCACTATTCACAACAGCAAAGACTTGGAACCAACCCAAATACCCATCAGTGACAGACGGGATAAAGAAAATGTGGCACATATACACCATGGAATACTATGCAGCCATAAAAAAGGATGAGTCCATGTCCTTTGCAGGGACATGGATGGAGTTGGAAACCATCGTTCTCAGCAAACTAACACAGGGACAGAAAACCAAACACTGCGTGTTCTCTCTCATAAGTGGGAGTTGAACAATGAGAACACATGAACACAGGGAGGGGAATATCACACACTGGGGCCTGTCGGGGGTAGAGGTCGGGGAGGGAGAGCATTAGGAGAAATACCTAAGGTAGATGACGGGTTGATGGGTACAGCAAACCACCATGGCACGTGTATACCTATGTTACAAACCTGCATGTTCTGCCCATGTATCCCAGAACTTAAAGTATTATAAATAAATAATTTTTTTTCCGTTTTTAAGAAGAAAAGAAAGAAGGAGGAGTTTTTTGGGTTTTTTGGGGGTTTTTTTATGTTTGTTTTTTTTTAAAAAAAAAAAAGTTTTCTTGTCCCAGATACAAACAACTACATCCATTAATTCTTTTATTTACTGAAGTTTCCTGGGAGGCTATGCAGTGCGGTGGCTAAAAATGAAGGCTTAGGTTTACAGTTTGTTGGTTCACACTTCAGCTCCACCACTTTGTCATCCTATGACTTTAGGCAGCAAAGCTAAACATGTTCCTTAGTCCCCCAGCGTCTCAGCTGCCCATCTGGAAAATGGTGCTGAGGATTCATTGAGACAGTCCATGTCAAGTGGTTAACATAATGCTTGGCATATAGTAAGCACTCTTTGAATGTCAGGGTTATTATTTCATATACGAGACATAGGGTTCTGAAAAACTACAATAGTATATATCTTCCCTAAAACATCCTATATGTACACTTATAATATAGGTGAAAAATTCACATCAACTCTTGAAAGAGGCTGATGTAAAAGAGCTTAAAATTTGAGGAAAGTAATTGAAATAGGCTAATATGAGTTCTTTATAAATATGTATGTAAACTGCTTGGGCTTATGACTAACTACACAGCCTAGTCGATGGTTGTGCTACTGTTTACAGAGATCCAGAGTCATTCTTTTCAAAGGATTAGAATCCGGCATTAGTACTTCTACCCACCTGAATCGTTAAGGATGCACAGCTGAGTTCCTCTGATCTGAATCATGAATGATAGTGAAGCATTTTTCTATACTTTTGTCTCTTAACCCTTGCAGTATCACTATAACATATCTATCTCCTATTTTACAGATACAGAAGTTGACACAGAAAAAGTGAAGTGTCATTCAGACCAACATTATCTTATCTGCTAAAACTTCTAAGTGTCTAATTCTTGACTGTGAAAATCATGTACTTGCACCAGTGCATAGACTCACCAAAATGGCCCCTCCACTGATAAACAAAAAAATAAATAAAAAGTGCAGGTAAGCGGTGCCATTGTTTTCTCACATTCATACACCTGAGTGAAGCTCAGAGAGATAAATTACTGGTTATGTACTCAGCAGGATTCACACCAAGATGTGCTGATGTGAAATCTCTGCTCTGCTCTTTCCATGTATTAAGGTCCTCTTCCTTTTTGGTGACTTCTGCTGTCCTGATTTTTTGGGTAACATGCTTGTACTACAGGAGGCAATGATAAAAAGGTCAGTCTTAGCCAACTAAGCCTAAGCATGAACAAATGAGAGTTTTATGCTTCTACTTGATGATTCAGTTGGGTCGTAAAGATTTATTTGAGCAATGCTTTTGTTATACTTTTTTTTTCATAAATAGAGACAAGTTTGTCCCAAGATACATCTCTTAATGCATAAATTCATATATGTATTACAAAAACTTTTCCCACAAACTCAAGGGATTAAGTTGTACCCATAAATATTTACATTTTAGATACTTTGAAAACTTTACCTACATTTAAAACTAACAGTTAATCATAAATTCAACAGAGAAGGGGTGGGTTGCAAGATCTTTGGAGAGGTAGGAAAGATATCTTAGAGCTTAGAGCTGACCACAGTAAGTCCTTGCAAGCTCCTGCACAAAGTCAGCCTGTGCCACAGCTGAGAGCAGGCATTTTGGAGTCAGACAAGCTTGGTTGGAACAAAGGCTGTTGAAGCTACTTAATCAGAAGCTACTACTGAACCTCAGTTCCTTCATCTGTAAAATGAAAATAATAATGCCTGGATGGTTGTAATGCTTAAATGAGACCACTTGCCTGGCACATGGCAGTCACTTGTCACATGTTGTTTATCTGTGGTTTCGTACACTCCACCCATCTCATTCTTTTCAAAAGACCCACTTGAGAATGCACTGTCTTCCCAATCATTAAGTAAAATTTCCGCAGAGAAAAAAAATGTCAGGATTTTTTTTTCTTTGATCTCTCCTTTCTAGGTTATCTTTAGCCAACCTTTGCCTGTTTGGCATGGCACACCTGTCTCACCTCTCCATGTCTGGAAGTAGTCACAGCCATCTAGAACTCTGAATGATATTCCCCTGACAGGGATGGCTTACTGCTGCCCACTCAAGTTGTCAACAACAAGATGCGGAACACTTAGCTATTTCAAATCAGCACCCCCATCCCAACTCCATGAGAGAAAGCACACCTGGTGGGCTTCCTCCACAGTCTGGAGAGGCTTCTCCAGATCATTCCAGGTGGTTTGGATTTGGCGGAGCTAGAGGGAGGGGTGCAGTGAGATGTGAGGGTACTTATTGCTCCAGTTTTTAAAAGGCCAGAGAGCAGAATGGTAACAAAAATCAAAATCACAAACACTAATGAGGCTCCCTAGTTGGTGCCAGCTCTATTCCTGTCACCGCCCTTCACAGCCCCCGAAGAGAGTAGAGGATTATAGGTTTGGTGGAATCCTTGGGGCACATTCAAAGAGTTTGAGATTTTGTTTGAAAGTCTGTTTGCAGACAGTAAAAATGGATTAAATTGCCTCTCCAACACAAAGAAATGCCAGGTCTCCGTAGAGGTAAGACACCAGAGACTTAAAGTGATACTAGAAGCAAAATAATGAAAAGACTCCAAAATACTGGACCATCTTTACAGCTAATGCTATATACCTTGTGTTTAAGAGTATATACATTAATTGTGATAGAAGGAACCAAGGAAATAAGGCATTCAATAATATGTCATTTCTTGTTGAAATACATTAAGGACAATGGCATATATTATATATTCTTTTTTAAAAAGCACAACAGAAAGTTATTTCTTGCATTGTATTTCTCACTGCTACTCCCTTCTATAAAACTCAGATTCTGGCCAGGCACAGTGGCTCACGCCTGTAATCCCAGCACTTTGGGAGGCTGAGGCGGGTGGATCACATGAGGTCATGAGTTTGAGACCAGTCTGGCCAAGATGGTGAAACCCTGTTTCTATTAAAAAACAAACACAAAAATTAGCCAAGTGTGGTGGCAGGTGCCTGTAATCCCAGCTACTTGGGAGGCTGAGATGGGAGAATTGCTTGAACCCGGGTGGCAGAGGTTGAGGTGAGCTGAGATTGCATCACTGCACTCCAGCCTGGGCAACAGAGCAAGACTCCATCTGAAAAAAACAAAAAACAAAAAAAACACCTCAGATTCTTTGTGTGTAACTTCTAGAAGTGATATGGGTGGATCAAGTAGTATTTATACAATGGCACTGGAATCCAAAAAGTAAAACAAGAATAAAGATGAGACTTTTTAAATCTCTTTAATTGCAACTTTTCAAATAATTCTAAAAGGTTAATTGTTTTATTACTTTATGCATGTTGAAAGCATTAAACTGTATATCTCATGGAAAACGAGAGAAAAAGCTGTTCATAGCAGCCACAGCAAGATCGTGCTAATAAAAAAAGAACCATGTATTTGGTGAGATATCGCTGGTTATCCAGGCTCTAAAGTGCTGACATTTTCAACTGATATCACCTAATAAAGATATAGAAGAGAAGATCAATTACATGGATACTATTTTTTCCCCTCAAATGGCCTAAATTATTATCAGTCTTGCACAAACAGATTAGTATTAATAGCTCTTTTCAAGGCTGAATTAGTATTTCCAAAACTTAAGGAGTCAACTTATTATAGCATTCATTGCATATATAGTTTGTTATATATACTTTTTAAAATTTCTGCATTTTTCATGTGTTCATGTGTCTGTCTGCAGCTTTGCCTGCGTGTTTCCTGTTGGTCTTCACTATGGCAGACGTTGTTCTGGGCTTAAGGGGACAAGGACCTGGCACAGTTCCGGCCCTCAGGAGGAGCGACATTGCGAACACTGAGTGGTGGGCTGGGCATGGCTACAGGTGCCACATTCCATCAGCTACAGAGAGAACACATGCTTTGAAAAATGAAGAAAACTTAATGAAAAAGTACACACTTAAATTGAGCTCTGAAGGAATGTCCAAAATTATTTTGAGAATATTGTTCTTCTTAGTATAAGAAAATACCATGTTCATCTTTGTTAAATTAATGGACTTTATTTTTTAGAGAAGTTTTAGGTTTACAGAAAATTGAGCAGATGGTAGAAAGTTCCTATACAGCTCCTGCCTCCGCCTTGTCCCCATAGAGTTTCCCTATTAATAACGGCTCACATTAGTGTAAGACATTTGTTACAATTGATGAATCAATCTTGGTACATTATTATAAATTGAAGTCCATAGTCTATATTACAGTTTCTCTGTGTTGTAGTTTTATGAGTTTTGACAAATGCACAGTGTCATGCGCCCATCATTACAGTATAATACAGAACAGCTTCAATGCCCTGAAACTTCTGTGCTCTACTATTCATCCCTCCATCTCTTTCCCTGGACTTCTGGCAACCACTGATCTTTTTACTGTCTTCATAGTTTTGCTTTTTACAGAATGTTATATAGTTGGAATCTCACAGTACATAGCCTTTTCAGACCGACTGCTTTCACTTAGCGATATTCATTTAAGGTTCCTCCATGTCTTTTCATGGCTGGATAGCCATGTTCACTTTACAAATAGGAAAAAAATAAAACAAAAAAACTATCATCCATAATCTCAGAGATAAGCTCTATGAACACTTTGGTCATTTCTTTCCAGGTTTCTTCATAGATAGATAAATATACTGAATTATCCTATCATTGATACGATTTCAAAATTTTTTCTGTTACTCAATAATTTATCATGAATATTGTACTATTAAACATCAGTTTGTAAAACCACTTATAATGGCTAAAGATTATCCCATTTCTGGTTGTACTACTTATTAAACTAAGTTTTCATTCGGGAGCATGAAGGTTGTTGCAAACTTTTTGCTATTGTATACAATGCTATGATGAATATCCTTCTTGCCAAGTATTTATTTCCATATCTTTAGGAAAAATATCCTAGACGTGTAATTGCATTACATAGTGGGTAAAACTATCAGGCATTTGATAGAAAAGATCAAGCTCTGCCCTGGAAGGTCTCTAACAATCTCCATTCCCTGCACAGGACAAGAAATTGCACACTTCCCTATACCTCATCAAAGCAAGGTAACATCATTTTAAACAATGTTTAAATTAGAAGATATTTGTCATGCACTTATTGGGTGGTTAGGAGGTTAGGAGAGGGAAGAAGGCACTTGATGATGAAAATAGCACGAACAGTGGCATGAAGGTGAGTAGATATGATCATGCTAGAAAATCAAATACTATAGTGTGGTTGAAGTACAGAGAGTGTTTTGTGGAAGAAGCATGAGCTAAGGCTAGAATGACAGATTACAGTCAGATCACAGAGGTCCTCAAATGCCCAGCTGGATGAATACATGTCTTTGGAAAACAAAAGAGAGCCCAAAGGGTTTTTAAGTATGGTAGTGACCTAAACCAAGCTGTGCTCAGGATTATTTTTGTGGCAGCATGAGGGTAAACTGGAGTAGGCTGATAAAGGATTCCAAGACCCTGTTGAGAGACATGAAAATATTGATGATAGGGATGATTACTGGTTGTTTTAAGGAAGTAACAGTGGGACTGCAGAAGGAAGGATGAAGTGGGGAGTAGGTGCCAAGTGAGGTTCCAGAATTTCTTTGGCCCCTTTGCACCTTGTTTTCCAATATCTTTCTCTCTCCCAGAAACTTCTGTATCTCCAGATGATACAAAGTCCCAACTCAGAGATTGTTGCTTTAACATAGAGACTTTGAGGACCAAAAACAGAAAGGAATTTATCTTCCACTGTGGAATTTTAGGCAATAAGACAAATCAGAAAAAAACATCTTTAGACAGAGGATTTTAGTAACATTTTAGTAACATTTAGTAGCAATTTTTGAGCCATTTGAGAATGCTTCTGTGCTGCCCCCAATAAATTGCTCTGGGTTTGAATTTATTTGTATCAGAAGCCACATAAAGGTGTAAAGTCAAAATCACATTTAGTTATGCAGTCAATAAAACACTCTATTAAAACAGACTCTATTAAAAAGAACACAATGGCATGACCTTGATGCAATGTTTAGTTACCGCAGCTATGATACCAGTTCCTCCAATGGACTCTTAGAACTGTTCACAGAATTTGCGACAAGATCAGAGAAGCTAGTTCAAGGGAAAGGAGCAGAGGAAATGACAGGTTTAGAAGGAGCTAGTGGGTCATCCACATTTGAATGTCCAGTCACAGCTGAAGTGGTAACTGGAGCCCAGAGATGTATGAGTTGCCTGTGTTATTTGGGAATTCCTCTGCACATTCACAATTGTTAAAATTATGAGAATTCCTAAAATTTCCTTAAGACCAAATTTAGGGTTATGTTAGTTGGCTTAACTGAGAGAAAAAAAATTGCACTGTTAGCACTTTGTCTGTAGTATCTTTTTTTCAGCTTACATATATTTAGTTTTTGGCCCATTATAATTTACTTGCCTTTGGACAAGATTATTTTTATATTCTCTCACTAATATGTGTGTGCATCTCCACGTGACTCCTTCTCTGTCTTTTTCTGTCTTCTCTTATATAAGATCTTACTGCTGTCTTCACCATGATCACACTTCGACAGTCAAAAAAAAAAAAAAAAAGATATATTTCAGGTGTTTGAGATGAAGGAGGTTGCGTGAGTTTAACCTTCCTTGGTATCCTTGTGAGCTTTCTGTATTTAATACTTGTTTTATCTGAAGCCTGTGGAGGTTCTAAACTATTAGAAGACACACTTTCTGAGAACTACCTTTCTAGTAGCCTGAAGATATATCATTGATGTTGGGCAACAAAGTTATTCTCTGTAATCCTCTTGATGTTGTAAATGAAAAAGAAGACGGAGCTAGCACCATCTGAACTTTGGGCAAACCATTTGCTCAAAAGGATCATCAAAGGACCAAGCCCTGCCAAAATAATATTTAAAAAAAAAATCCAGCAGAAAAGGAAAACATTGAGGAGCACGCACAAAAATGAAATTGGTGCAAATTAACTCCATTGTGATTGGAGAGCAATACAAAACAAACTCCCACCACAGCTTCGAGAGGAAAGACACAGAAGACAGACATTGAAGTGGTAGCCTCACAGTAGCCATCTTTTAACAGCTTTCTTTCTTCAATGCTTTAACCTTAAAAAAAGAAGAAGAAGAAGAAAAGAAAGAAAAAGGGAAAAAAGGGGAAAAAAAAGAAAAGAAGAAAAAGGAAAAGAAAAAACTACCCATTGTTATGTCCCCTATTCATCCTTCATTCAAAGTCATTCACTATGCATTAATTACCACTTTCTTCAATGCACGGGGAGCTCCCAAACACATCTTGTTTTCAAAGAGGCACACTTCCATGCCTCTGCTATTTATATGCAGAACCTGCTGAAATTTTCATCCCAATACTTTGAGATCCCTCCCTAATTTCTGCATACTGTAATTGTTCATAAGGGAAAAAAAGACAAAAGAATGATTTCATGCTTCCAGGACAGTTGTTTGCATCTCTTTCATTTTTCTTTCCAGCTGTGACTGGCAGCAGAAGGTTCTTTAGCAGGTGTCCTGCCTGCCCTATGGTAATTTTTAACTTTCCTTCACTTTCTTTTATGTCTGTCACATTTATAGAGACATTTATACCCCTGTTGCCTGGCGCTGTTTTTCTTCCTTTTTAATATCAATCTAATATCTGGATTTTTCCTTAATATGCTATTCTCCTTAGAAGTTATTTCAGAAGAAGGAAAAGGATTGAGTTGAGAGTTCAAAAATCTCATCTAGACATTTTAACTACACAGTATAGTAATTGGATCTCTGACACTCACTTTACTCTTATTCCTATGGGTCTGATCATAGTGAAATTTGTGAAAACTACAACGTTGGTTAATAGGAACTTAGTGCAGTTACTAACACCACTTCTCAATATAAAGTTTGATTTTTCCAATGCTATTTAAACATCAAAAGGAGATTGATGGAGTTAATTCTACAAGAAAAGTTTAAACATTAAAACTTAATTAGAAAACATATTTGTGAGTCATTTCAGCTATTTATGCAAATTTGTGATGTTCCAGCTTATTCTTGGCCAAAATAATGTTGTTTTAAGGAAGCAAAAAGAAAAGAAAGAAAGAAAGAAAGAAAGAAAGAAAGAAAGAAAGAAAGAAAGAAAGAAAGAAAGAAAGAAAGAAAGAGGAGAGGAGAGGAGAGGAGAGGAGAGGAGAGGAGAGGAGAGGAGAGGAGAGGAGAGGAGAGAAGAAGAAGAGAAGAGAAGAGAAGAGAAGAGAAGAGAAGAGAAGAGAAGAGAAGAGAAGAGAAGAGAAGAGAAAAAGAATTAAACAGATTGTATATACCTATAGGATTGTAAAAAGAACCCAGCTGGTTCAGGCAAGTTGTAAAAATAATTAATGCAACAGGGTCATAGAATGCTGGACTTGAAAGATTATTCCAGCTATTTTTTTCTATAGTTGAGAAAACTGAGGCCCAAAAAGATAATGACTTGTCCAAAGTCATCCAGGACTAATAAAAGATAGATTCTGGTGCTTCGATCCAATCACAACATATTTTTCATGACATACCTGCTGCTTAGAAAAATTTTGCAGTCTCTTATGGGCACTTTACCTACACAGGCATAATGCATGTTAAGTCTTGCCCACCCCTGGCATGGTCTCTAGTGTCTTGAGGATACAGTCAAGTTTCCACATTGTGGTATACAGCGCCTTAAATAGAGTAGATGCTTTAAAAATGATTGTTGCTATTATTGCTATTGTTACTGTTGCTATTAGTACCAGTCCCTTTCTAGCACTGTTTTCAGTAAAAACTAGCATTTTCTTTTTTTGTATATGTACAGGTTCTATTTTGAAAGTTGTTTGTAACACATATATATTTGTATAATGGATCACATGTATGAAGTTGGTAGTATCTATTTCACTACCATAATCAGGGTCTCTAATAGATCTAGCAAATTGGAAAATATAAATTACAGTAAGGACTCCGAATTGCAAAGGATCTCATAGATTATCTAAGTTCAACAGGTCTCCCACTGATAGCGCTCCCCCTACACTTACATTAGATTTCTTTACATTAAATAGTACAATACATCACAAAATAGATCTAACAACAATTTGAAAGAAAATGATTCCTATGAACAATAGCCACTGCTTATGAAGTGCTTATTTTGTCAAGCACGACATCACAAGCACTTTATATAATTGTCTCTGATGCTTATAAACAACCTCGCAAGTTAAATATTTGCATTTTAGCCTAGGACTAAACAGAGGCTCCAAGGGATGTATCACCAAATGTGTAAGAGTCAGGAAGAGGAAGAGTCAGGGTTCTAACCCAGGTCTGCACAGTTCTAAAGTACCAGTGCATTCCCCCTCCCACCTGACATCCACATTCTTCAATTAGAAGGCAATGGTTCCAACATTCTAAGGAAATGTACTTTATTCCCGTTTCTTCTTTATCTTTTTCTGTGAGTTATTTCTTATATTCTATGGTATTCATCAAAGGGCATTCCCAACCTCTGAATTGCTATACCATGCTTTCAATTTGAACTGTGGCCAGTTCTTGAACTATTTTATAGGTTCAAGGAATCTGAGCTTCAAACTAGAAATGAAATAAACTTCTTAATACAGGTGAAATGTCATTTGATATATACAGTGGCCTTGAATTAAGTGAGTTTAGTTTAATCACACTAACATTCACTCGGGACCCAGCTCTAGAAGATGTCTATGTTCAGGCTCTGGCTCTGTTTCTGCGCAGCTGTGGCCAAGTTCCAACTTCTTTCAGCCTTGGTTTCCCCACGGATCATATGACATGAGTAGTACCTTGCTTGCCTTCCTAATAGAGTGGGACTAGGATAAGGTAAGGCAGTATGATCCTGCATGTAAATATGGTTTGTTAACTGAAATGTATGATACAACATTCCATAATAAATAATGATCCGTGTATAAAAACTCTACGTTTTATGGGCACTTTTTATTAAATATTTGAAAAACAAATTATATCTTAGAGTAATAAGCAAATAAATGAATAAAACTTCCCTTGTGGTGAAGGAGAACCAATATACTACCATCTTTTGGTTTCTTCGAAAGGGAAAATCTAAAGGAACATTTGTCTTATTTTGTTTTTAAAAGTAACTTTTAATAACTAAAAATAAGGAAAAGAAAATCACCCAAATTTTATGATTCTATTTGAAATGTAATTTTATTCTTTAGTTTCTAAGCATTTAAGACACCTTTTTCTTAAAAAAAAAATTATGGGAAAGTAACCAATAAAATATAAAGGGTAAAGCAAACACTAGGATCATAGGTTCCCAGAGCTGGGTAAAGACTTTGAGCGATAACCTAGTCTGGCTCCCCCATTTGACTCCTGATGAAACGGAGACTTGGAGAGAGAAAGTGATTACCCAAGTTTACCCAGCCCGTGAACTTGGAGCAGGGACTCAAAGGCAGCTTCTTCTAATTCAAACTCCAGGGCTCTTTTTGCTTCACCGCAGGCCTTTGTTCCTACCCATCAAGGACACCTGGAGGGCCCACAGTTTACTTTGTTATGGCTGTAAACTCCTAGTAAAAATGTTTGTCTTCAATTTCACACACCCTTTAGGACATCAAGGCTGCCCCAGAAGCCCTCAGGCAGCCCAAGCCAGACTATAGACAAGACACACACCAGTGTGCGTGTGTTTGTGTATGTGTGTATGAGCGGGAGAGTTGAGGGAGGGCCAGGAGAGGCAGCACATGAAGGGATTTCTAAGAAAAACTGAAAGCAAAAAGATTTCTCTATCCACTGCTGAGGGCTTTTTTTTTTTTTTTTTAAACGCCATCTCCATCTATAACTACATCTTCTTATCAAAGCAATGAAATGATTAATGCTTATGATAAAAAACAGAAATAGCACCCCCATCAGTGCACACTGATTTCCTCAGAGGATTGCTTTTCGTTACAATGTTCCCAAACCCACAATTTGAACATCTGATTATGATTGCTGCTCAGGCATGGCACTATTTATCATTTACATGACTACATAGAACATATCGCTTTTATTGCTTGTACTGTCCTTAGGCTATTATTTAGGTATCATTTAAATTTTTTTATGTTTGTGGGTACATCGTAGGTGTGTATATTTATGAGGTACATGAGCTGTTTTGATAAAGACATGGAATATGAAATAAGCACATCATGAAGAATGGGCTTTCCATCCCCTCAAACATCCCCTCCTTTGAGTTAGAAACGATCCAATAACACTCTTAATTACACTCAAGGTGGTTTAAATAAGTTATTTAAAAATGTACGATTAAGAGCCAGGCGCAATGGCTCATGCCTGTAATCCCAGCACTTTGGGAGGCCTAGGCAGGCAGATCACCTGAGGTCGGGAGTTCAAGACCAGCCGGACCAAAATGGAGAAACTCCATCTCTACTAAAAATACAAAATTAGCTGGGTGTGGTGGCGCATGCCTGTAATCCCAGCTACTCAGGAGCCTAAGGCAGGAGAATTGCTTGAACCCGGGAGGCGGAGGCTGCTGTGAGCTGAGATTGTGCCATTGCTCTACAGCCTGGGTAACAAGAGTGAAACTCCGTCTCAAAATACATAAAAATAAATAAATAAATAAATAGCCTATAGTCACCCTTTTGTGCTGTCAACAATAAAGAGTCATTTTAATGGCTATTTCTGACTGTGTTGAATTATCAAAAAACAAACAAAAAATTGTTTTCAGGAAAGCTTTGAGGGAGTCAGGAGGACATATAAATGTAAAAATTATAATTGGCCACAATATGTAACCAAAAAGTGAACACAAAAATTTTACTGAACGTATTAAATATTGGTGTATATTGGTTTTTAACAAACACATTACTTTTACTCAAAAGCGACTTTCTCTGCATTCATAACGTCAAAATTAAATAAGATATAAGCCTCCTAACATTCATGATTTTTACTTGAGCTTTTTTTTTACTTCACACTTTTTACTTCAGCATTCGCAAATCTTATATAAAAAGCTTGCATGGTGTGCCATGGCCAGGAAACTTGTTTTCCTCGAACATAGCAAGTCTATATCATTACCTAGAACTCTCTTCTGTGACGGATACTTATACAGACATTAATTGGTGATTTATGATGACCGTTTTGGGTTACCAGACAGGCAAAGAGGAGTCCTCTGTTAACTATTGTTTACTCTCTAAAATGTTGTCTTGTTTCCTCTTTAGAAGAGAACTTTTTATTCATCAAAGATTATTAAGCTCTCAAGGGAAGTATAACCAACCATTAATGTCAGTCTTCTGTAAAAACATTAGTTTCTAACATTGTGTTTTTCAGGTAACTCAGTATTGCTTAATAAGGCAATTTTCCCTGGTGCACTTAAATTTACAAAGTGCTAATAAAATGTAGTTTTCTTATGTTTTATGAAACCGTAGAGCAAAAATGGCTCCCACAGAGACAATGGGTCAGCCTGAACTCACTTTGAATGGCAGCCAGGAAGCATTTAAGTGTGAATGTTGTAGAAAAGCAACAGCCTCCCTCCTTTTCCTTCCTCTACCTCAATACCCAGGTGTGCCACTCTTCCTGCCACTACTTTTAGCATTCTCACAAATCCTGTATGAAAACCATTATCTGCTATTATAAGCTGGATATAAGAATTTAGCAATAAAATAAATATTGTATAGCAAGTGTTGATAATTACCTTAATATTAAGAACTCTCAAAAAAGATGCAATGCTATTGGTGATGTTCTAATCCTTTGATTGGATGGTTGGTTCACATGTTTTATAGGTTTTAAAACACATGTTATAAATGTCCCTTTGTATGTTTAGAAGATTTAAAAATGCAAAGTGGCAAATATAAGAAACACTCGAAAAATTATGTATGGACATATTTTCATGAGCAAAAGTTATTTACAATATTGTTAAAATGCTTTTTTTTTTTCTTTTTTTCTGAGACAGTATCTTGCTCTGCCGCCCAGGCTGGAGTGCAGTGGCGCAATCTTGGCTCACTGTAAGCTCTGCCTCTCAGAATCACGCCATTCTCCTGCCTCAGCCTCCCAAGTAGCTGGGACTACAGGCGCCTGCCACCACGCCTGGCTAATTTTTTTGTATTTTTAGTAGAGACGGGGTTTCACCGTGTCAGCCAGGATGGTCTTGATCTCCTGACCTCGTGGTCTGCCCGCCTCAGCCTCCCAAAGTGTTGGGATTACAGGTGTGAGCCACTGCACCCAGCCCTAAAATATTGTTCAAATGCTTTGCACCTGAAACTGGACAAGTCTCAGAACTATTAGAACATAAAGCAAGCGATTAATAATAGTTACCACTTATTGAACAGCTACTTGAATCCGATACAATCATAGATGCTTCATGCATTTTACAGCCTTGTAAGCCTCCAGAGTTGATGTTACTAACTCCATTTTACAGATTCGGAGACATTACTTTGTTCAGGGTTATAGCTAGTAAACAGCAAAGCCACATTTCAAACCCAAGTTTGTTTTCTTTTATAAATATAAATAAAAGCAGTTAATACAATACAGAAAACCATCCAGTGTATCTGAAGGAATACGGAGTGTTATGGCAAATACATTTCTGATCTGATTGTGAGCGTATGACTCTTTTTAATAAAAAAAGAAAGAATTGTTTTTATTTCTTTATTTCTATCTTCTTCACAGTCTCTAAAAGCAGAGATATTTTTTATTTGTATTTATGCTAGTACTTGGTGCATAATAAAGAGACAAATGTGGAATTCACTGATTCTCATAATGGGGTCATGTCATGAATTCTGAATTGGCTCTAACTAAAATCCAGAAATATTGCTAGACTACTCCCTATGGTACTGCTAAAAATTCAAATATAACTTAGAGTGATGAGGGAGAAATTAACTAAAAACAATATTAAAATTTTTTTCCAGTGTTCAAGAGGTTCAAAGTATAGACCTGAGTGCTCTCTTTGGTTATCAATTCTTACCATCTGCTTTAATCACACACTGCAAGATAAACAAAACTCCTACGTCTTTGGGAGGCTACTCCGTGATACCCAACAGTAAGATGATTGGATCACATTTGTGACTGAGGCTTAGTAAGATGCTTAAGTTAATCAAATATTCCACTTTAGCAATAGGATTGCCTGGATTCATCTTGATCTTGACTAATATAACATATACCTAAAGGAAGGTTACAGATTCTACTCTGAAAAGTGAATTTACTTTAAACCCTGTCACAATTACGCTTTTAAGGGGAGTGAACAAAAGTGGTCTTTTAACCTCTCAGACACTTTCATAACTGGGGCATTTTACTTAGAAATGTACAGCCACACTGTTTGTTTGCACCCTCCTCTGTGATTCTGTTGTTTATTTTGCCCACACCACTGTATTTGCACTGAACACAGCTGAGACTCCACCACGATCATGGCCTCTTGTTTGACATGTAAACAGCATCTGGGAGGGGAAAATCCTCCAGAGTGTGGCCTAGTATGTAGACTTGAAGTGGGAGTGTTATTTTTATTATTATTCACTAGACCCTGATTCAGCAAAACCAATCTTTAGGATGCATATGCATGCTTTCCTTTTCCAAGCCCTGTTTTTGTGCTTTCTTTTCCACCAGAGTTATATGTTCAGACACTATTTTGCTATTGAATGTGGCCAAGCAGAGGCTAGCTGGATGGGATGCTGGAGGAGGGATTTTTGCTTTGAGTCAGAGGTTGGACCAAATGACCCTTTTAAATCCGGAGATTCTATGATTCTATGGGAAAGGAGAGAAGGGCAAATATTTATGCCACTTAAATAATTCTAAAACAGATTGCTTTGGCAAAGGTGTATAAAATAGTACGAAGCAGAATTATAAATTTTTTCTAAGCAAATAATTTACTAGTAGTGTTTATTAGCATCCAGACACTCAGTTTCTGCCATGAGCTTGGGTTTCTAGATACTGTTAAAGGGCCACCATGGATACTTCTCAGCATAGTCAGATTTCAGGTACAGGCTGAATGGAGTGCCATGTATTTCTAATTGCTTCATCATGCCTTAATTCTTAGTTTGTATTTATGATTTTTATTTATGCTCACGTCTCATTACAACCTTCCACTCAACATGATGTCAAAAAACAAAATCCATTTTCTTAAAGTTTTGTGCTGTTAGGTGGAAGACTTTACTCCCCTGAACTTGTTTTCTTTATTTGAGAATGAAATCTTTGAGAGTTGTCTCACTCAGTGAAAAACAAAGCAGGGAAAATGGTTAAGGTTGACAAAATTCAATTATTCTCCTGATTTTGAGTCTGGCACATTCTACAAGGCTGAGTGGAAACCATGGTCCCAACTTGCTGGGTGTTCTGGATGAGCCACCTCATCTCTCCTAGCCTCACTTTCATTGTTCCTTAAGGGAGGGAGTGAAATTAGATTGATCTCTAATGTCCCTCCTGATACTCTCACGTTCTAAGAATCTCCTGCCAAGAGCAAGCACTTCTCATTCTTCCTTTGTTGCTGCTTAATCTCAGTATACACTTGGAGATCACTGGCTTCAGATCACTGGCTTTTCTCCATTTAAAAAAAAAAAAGTATACTAGAAATATCTCTGAGGCATAGGGAGGCTGCTATCCCAGATGCACTAATGGGAAATGAGCAGAAAAGAGTACTAGCCAGACCTCTATTGCTCTTGCCCAATCTCTGTCCATAAAAAAGTAACATGGGGCCTCCCATTGTCTCCAAGGGTGACAGACATGTCCATTCCCCATACTGGAAGCCAGCACCGTCCCCCAGGGCCACCACCACCACAGTCGCCACCAGGAGTATTTACATCAGCTTGCACTTTCATCTCAAAAGTCAGAAGGTGGTAAGAAAGGCATCTGCTTTGCAGTAGATACTATGAGGCTACTGTATTACATGTTTCATGGACATTATCTTGTTTAATGCCGCAACACCCCTAAGAAGTCAGTAGTTACTGTTACTATATTAGGATGCATGCCCATGCTTTCCTAATAATAGGAAAGCATTGTGTACAGGAGGACACTCAGATTCCTCCACAATTAAGTAGCCAAGTCAGTTTTCAAGGCAGGGCCATCTGACTCCCAACCTCTCATTCTTTCCAGTTAATCCCACTGCCCACTGTGTATGGTCAATTCGTGGAGTAAGTATCTCAAACATTTATCATTATTATTACTCTATTTTTTAAGAATAAATCTCAAGGGATTTGGGTGACAAAAATGTCTAGGAAAATATTGCAAAATTTTATTCCAAAATGGCAGTATGGCTTTCATCAGCTCTAACCTGGTGTTCTGCAACCTTTTTAGGCTGGTGGCAGTCAATCGCTCATTTGATTCCCTTGCTCTTGAAAGAGCTACTGGCCATCTATTTTTAAATGAAATACAACTAATTTCATTTTGAGAATTCTTTGGAACATTTCATGACATTTGTTGAGATAATTGGGGACATCCTGGAGTGTCACAAAACCAAGGTTGGGAATCAGTGCTCTAAGGACTGAAGAAGCAAATTAATTTTTCTCTCTGGTTTTCTTCAGATAGTTTTATGTGTGGAAACTCAACTTCCTAAGGCTTTCATTATGTGTTTTGACTTCCTTCTCCTTGTTATCCTTTCTCCTCTTCTTTATTTATTGTATATAGACTACTACAGAGCTCATTAATGTATTTCTTGCCCTAAATAGTTTTTCTTCCAGTAAAACAATACCCCTCATTCCAGGAATGTGCAGGTTTTTAGAACCAGAAAGAAGGCTGTGACCTTCTGAACTGCTCTGCTGTCAGACTGAGCAAAGGTGACTCATGAAACACTTATCGAGGTATAGGAAAAAACAGCTCAGCAAGACAGTGCCCTGTCTTAATAATAGGAAAAATACATTTTCAAAGAGTTGTGCTAGGTTTCTTTTGAAGACTCTGCTCATGGTTTTCAAGGTATCTGACCTGACCTGATTGGATTCTGGAATAAGCAGAGCTTCAGCAGAGAGAAATCGCATGCCGTATCACCATGATGTGTTTAGAAGCAAAGTCAAAACAGTTCCTAGGGAAAATTAAATATAAATGTTTCATTCAGGATGGCCCATTTTAAAAGTTCAGTCTCAGAAAATTTAACTATGATTGCCACGTTACTTTTGAAATCTGCTGTCTGTCCTATTACTAGTCAATGACAACTTCTTTCTTCTCAATGACTTCTTGTTCTGCCCATCATGCTTATTCAATATTCAAACATTAATTCACTCACTCAATTAGCATTGAATAGGCACTGCTGTGAATATGATACTTTGCAATGTATATTTCCATTAATCAGCTCTACTACTTTGGGAAAGTCCTTTAACTAATCTGAGCTTCAGTTTCCTCACCTGTTAAAATATGAGATTGGTTGGGATCCCTTCTAGCAACTTTATTCTATGATTTCTGAACAAACCCTAAATTAATGGCATGGATACTGATATCAATATAATATTTATCCAAGTTCAGAAACAAATATAACATCTCTTAGCTCTTTATAAACAACTTGCCCAAAAATCTTTACTTTTATTAACTGGCAACCTAACTAACTAACCTGATGCAGGTCTGACCATGAAAATTTTGCCATTGAAGAGATCTAAGTGTTTCAGAAGCCAATAAGGCAAGCTTGTTTTGAAGATTGGTTTAGTTTTATTTGTTTATGATTCAAAGATTCCTGGCATTGAGCTTACTGCTTAGAAGTAATGCATTTAAGACTTGGTACTTACTACTTCTGTAGCATCAGTAATAGTCCAAACTAGACTGGTGGCCAGACTAGAAACAGACTGTGTCAGCCTTGATTACTAGTCCCAGTGTTCACTATCCTGCTTTTCTGTTTAGTAATAGAAGACTCTGGGTTTTTAGATAAGTATTTAACTGCCCAGCTAAAGTCTGCATTTCCCAGACTCCCTTGAAAGTAGGTATGCCCATGAGGCTGCATTTGAACCAACAGGATGAGAGCTGAAGTGATGTGTGTCCCTTCTGGATCATCTCCTCAATGACAAATCCACTTGCTATGCATTTGCCCTTTCATTCTTCCTGCTGCATGGGAAATGGCCTCTGCTGAACAACCTTGGCAACAAGTATTAAGGGTGCCAGAGCTGCCCACTAGGCATGAACCACTGTCCTCTTAGGAGAGACAGAAAAACTTCTATCTTACATATGCCCTTATTTATCACAGACACTTTGTCACAACAGCTTAGTTTATAAACTAATATGCCTTTAGTTCTGGATTCAAAGAAAATAGTTTTAAGAGACAAAAAATATTAAATATTTAAAAATATCACTTAAAATTGTGATATATATTATATATTATATATAAATATATATATATATTACTCAGCCATAAAAAGGAATAAAATAATGGCATTTGCAGCAACCTGGATGGAATTGGAGACCATTATTCTAAGTGAAGTAACAAAGTACCTCAGGAATGGAAAACCAAATATCATATGTTCTCACTCATAAGTGACAGCTAAGCTGTGAGGATGCAAAGGTATGAGAATAATACAATGGGCTTTGAAGACTTGGGGGGAAAGGGCAGGAAGGGGTGAGGGATAAAAGGTTACGAATTGGGCACAGTTTATACTGCTCAGGTGAGGGTGCACCAAAATCTCAGAAATCACCACTAAACAACTTACTCATGTAACCTGTTTCCCACAGATGTGTGGAAATTAAAAATTAAAATAAAAAATTAAAAAATAGCACTTAAGGAGGAAGGTAAAGGGATGACAGATTATAATGCATTTCAAGAATATGCTGAAGAGAGTGAGTGGGGGTGTCAGAAAAATTAGGAAAAAAAATGACAAAGTCCATTTAAGGATCTCTTTAAAGTTAGGGGCAGCCCTGAGGTCAGTCGAGCCTTGCAGCACCAAGAAGAGTCTTGGATGTCAGAGGGAAAATGTATGATTATACATTTTATTTTGTTATCATATTCTTATACAGTGAGAAGCTTTGTAGCTGGGTAAACTTGAGTTCATATTACAGTTTCCCCATAGACTAGCTACGATGGTGGGCAAGTTTCTCAGTCACTGTGTCTCAGTTTCCTCATCTATAAAAGCGAAATAATAATATGTGTTTCCTCACAGAGTTGTAAAAATCAGAATAATATATAAGTTCAAGTGTGCTTGGTACATAGCAGGCTGTCCTTGAAAGACAGCTGTTATTGTCTTTCTTCGACTTGTAGCTTGACGGAGCTGCTACTACTGATTCAGCTGCAAGCTTGCCGGCATTTTACTTTCTGAGTTGAACTGAGACCACCTCTTAAGGTCTTTCTGCAGAATGCTCCATTACAGCAGTGCCTGCAGTAAGCTCCTAATTCTCTATTCGCAACCCAGGCAGACAGAAAGCAGGTTCATGACTCCCTGCGTTTGTGCTGCGTGGAGGTGAGCATGCTTTCTCAGACATTTTGTAAGAGGCTTGGGTTACTGGGAAGTCCACTCGCAGTTTAGAACTTGGTAAAATTACCTGAACAGGTCAAGTTCCTATTTGTAGTCTCATTTGCAAATATAGAGCCTCAGCCTCGGTGCTCCTCACTTACTTCTTTGAGGATTATTTTTTGAATAATACTTAGTTCTGCAAACGCCTGCCTCAAAGGGCCCTCATCTTTTTGATGCACTTTGCTTCTGCATATTGTGGTGCTCTCATTTGGAAATGGAAGAATTTAAAATGTATGCCACAGAACGTCTGAATCCTCTTATGCACTTTCTAGTTACCCTTGAAATATTTTTGTGCAGGTTGAAGGGACTGCAAGGTTTCTTCAGATTCAGAGCCTGCTTTGTGCTGCTTTCTGAAGTTTTTAACTGGGATCATCTCTTCAGGAATCCAAACTGGGGAGCTGAAACAAAGGACTGTGCTTCTCAAGTTGTCAAAATTGACCAAATATATCCCTCTCATCATTCAAACTCAAATAAACCACAACCAAATCAAATGAAAAAGTTAAACAGGTTGTAAAGGAATCATGACCTATGTGTTCAAAGCTCCCCTAACTCCATTACAGCATGCGTTTCCACATTTTAAAAAATATCTGCATTACGTTTGAAATTCTAATAATGGTGACATATTTATTTCAACTGAATTCATGCCAGCTTTACCATTTAGATAGTCAAGATTATTTATTAAATGCATCCTATGGACCAGATCAGACACAAGCACAGGGCTTTATATTATCTAATTCTTAAGGTTAATACTACAATTATCCCCATTTTAAAGGCAAAGTAACCCAAGTTTATCAGTCTTAAAACCCTAGCATGCCCAATATTTCTTGCTGCCACTCAAATTGGGGAATTTTTTGGGATTAAGTAGTTTCATTCTGTGATCAAACTTAATCCCATATTCCAGAATTAACTTGAGCGGAGACCAACCGTAATTCGCCCTTGACAACTGGAAATTCGTGGCTTTGGCAGATATCATGGACTCATAGCAAAAATAAAAGATGTTTTGTAAATGAAGACTTTTTATTTTTTATTTTTACAGATACAGTAAGGGTGAAAAGCTTAATGGAATTTAGTACAAGTTCAGATTATTTGAAAATTTTTTTTCTGTGTTAACATTCATAACCCAGATATGTGAAAAGTGTCAATTTTTTTAAATTAATAGCAGGTAGAGGGTTTAAGTCTGTCAAATTAATTCCTCTTCTCTATACACAAAGATCTCGATCTACCGCCCTTCAAAACAATACACGTTGGAGTTAGAGAAAGAACCTCTAGGGAAAGAACCCTGTGGATATTCGGGAGATACTTTTGTCCAGTAGTTATAGAGCTGGTGAGTCCCTTCCTCCTGTCTCTCATGCCCAGGAAGTGCTCCAGCGTCCCCAGCTCAGTTTTCACTTAAGTCCTTCCTCATGGTTGTTTAGCAGAGTATAATTTAGGCCAATTACTTTGCTGATGCCGATTCTCCTCCCTCCTCACCCTCCTCTAAATTCCCACTGTACCCCCACTCCTTCCCCATTTACATTTTTCAGATGAAACGATAGACAGAATGTGAAAGTGAGCCTAGCTCATTTGGCCTGGAGGCTACAACAGGTTGACACAACCAGAGGAGCAAGGCCCACCTGACAGGACTAAGGGAAACACGTGGATGCTGACAGGTGGGCAGGGCATAAGGGGCTCGTGACATGGGGGCTGCAGGTCTCCAGTGTGGTGATCCAGGGACACCATATCCTAGCAACTGAGCAGGGTGTCAAGAGCAGTAAGGGGAACATCTTGTCATTTGACATTTAAAAATAAAAGCCTGTTCTACATTTTTCAGAGAAAATTCCTATTTGAAGGATACCTTGAAAAACAATTAGTTATGAATTGTATCACTTTTTAAGTACTTAAAATTTGTGACATACCTAATAGAAAAAATAAAGATTTAGAGAATAGACTATTAATATTGTAAAGAAGTAATCCAGTAAAAACAACATTATTACAGTAATACATACATTATCATTATTTTATCTTGAGCTACCTTACTCCAATATAAATTCTAGTATTTATACAGAATAGTCATCATATTTAATAATCGTAACAGTTTGATTTATATTTTTTATACTATTTTTAGGGCACTTTCCCATAACGCATGCTTATTAAATGTTTTGGAATTTACTGTTAGGCATATTCTTAATGCTTTACATGGGTTATTCCATTGGATTTTTTTACAACTTTGAGAGATAGACATCATCATTTCCATTTCACAGAAGGGAAAACGGAGGTGCAGGTTACTTTCTCAAGATCACTATGTCAGTAACTGGCAGACCTAGAGCTCCCTTATTCCGTTCCTGTGCACTTTGATACTAATGACCATTATTACTAAGTCACACTGAGTGGGATTAGAACATTTTAAAATACAATTTATCAAGAACATCTACAATCTTCTCTTGTCATAAAAAAAATAAGGTGCTGCAGTATCTTTTTATACATATTCCATACCTGCCAAGCCCCCACCAAGGGCTGCCACACGTTGGTGCTGGATAGACCACCTGATTTTCCTCATGATAGTCTTATTTCGCATGTGATATTATTGAGTATGATCCATTGATCCATGGCATTGCCTGAAGAGTGAACTAATTGTAGATATTTGTGTCTGCTTCTCTCTGTCCCAGAGTAGATGTGGCCCCAGCTAAGGTTAAAGCCCAGAGCTTTGCTCTGAAAGTCCAGGGGAAAGAGAGGTTTATTTCGGGTTTTTGGCAGTGGGAAGGCTTCTTGGAGCAAGTGGGATTTGAATTGGCGTTTGAAGTCTAGAAAATACAGTTTGTAAATAAGAAAACACATTCCTGACCTTTACAAGTGAAGACCAACTATCAATTGTTTTATTTAAATATTATTTTATTTAAAGATTTAAATATTATTTGATTTAAAGATGAGACTATGTGTGATGAAATAATCTGTACAACTAACTCTCACAACTCAAGTTTAGCCGTGTGCAAACCTGTATATCTACCCCTGAACTGAAAATAAAAGTAAAAAAAAAAGATGAGGCTATAAAATTCATTATTTATATTTTGTTTTGGTTTGGTTTGGTTTGGTTTGAGACAGGGTCTCACTTTCACCCAGGGTGAAATGCAGTGGTATAATCTCAGCTCACTGCAACTTCCACCTCCCCCGCTCAAGAGATCCTCCCATCTCAGCCTCCTGAGTATCTGAGACCACAGGTGTGCACTACTATGGCTACTTTTTGTATTTTTTGTGGAGACAGGGTTTTGCCATGTTGCCCAGACTGGTCTTGAGCTCCTGGGCTCAAGCAATCTGCCCACCTCGGCCTCCCAAAGTGCTGGGATTACAAGCATGAGCCACCAATTTATATTTTTCAGCGAATCTGTACTTCCTAAGCCTCTTTTTAAAGCACAGCATAGTCTGAGCTGATCCAAAATTGAGGCAAAGGAATCAAATGCTGATGTGATGACCATCAATCTGACCCAGAAATCTGAGGACCACAAAGTGTCCCTACCACTTTTCTCTTACTGTGCCAATCTTTAGTCATCTTCCTCAACCATGGTAGACACAACCTCTCAGGATTTCATGCCATGGACATTTTATCTTGCATCTTAGAACCAGTCTTCGAATTGCCACCAGCATTGCCTTCCTTTGAATTATGTCACAATTCTTCCTCCAAAACTCCTTGTGTTCCTATCACTCAAGAAATAAAATTTCTCTGTTTGTGCAGTGGGTCTACTCTTTAAATTAGCCTCAAAGTACTTTCACACGGCACTGTTCACCACTCTTGTAACACGCCTCCAGTCATTCCACCAAGCACATCCTCTGCACCAACTAACAGGCTCTCATAGCCAGCAATTCTCCTATTCATCCTGTTCTGAATAAAATAACCTTGTTCTTTCTAAATCATAAGATTAAAATCACGAACTAAGGAGAGTCTACTAAATGAGAATTGCTTTAATTCCCTCCCAAGACATGCTGTTCTTCAACAGTCTCCCTACATCCTTTCCCACCTTCCAAGACCTCCAATAACAATCACTTCTTACTATATGATATCAGAGTGTGGCTGTGAAGTTTTATGTATCTTCTTGTTTTATTCTGTCTTGTATGATGGGGAGTTGTTTACTTATATTTCCTTAAATAAATAGGTGTCTTAAAGGCAGGTATCATTTATTATTCAGTTTTCTATATCCAGAGTTGTATTTTAACTCTGTATTTTGGCTTTAAAGACTAAGAATTTTATGCTTTTGAATTAATAAATACAGAAGTCTTAATTTAACAACAGGAAAATGACAGCTAGATAAATAGCATAACACCCACAAAGCAAATAACCAATAAATGTTTGTTGATTGAAGTGTTGACTGAAATACATTGCCATTTACAGAATGAATTGTCAAAAGAGAACATTCTTTATTCTTTTCCAGTTCTACTATAGCCTAAGATAGAGGCGACTAAAGAAAACTGTTGATTAGGGCATCTTTCTTGTTTCTTTAATATTTTTTCATTGCCAACTCTAAGCCCGTAGAAAAATGATTTCTTATCTTCTAGAAAGTGGCATTGCTTTTGCATAGACAGTTTTTTTTTTTTAATTGTTAAATAAACACACATCATTAAGTCAAATTCACACTGAGAAATTGAGAAGTTTAAGTTCTGGCGACCCAACTCTTTGATATTTTAGAAGATTGTATAGTTCAATGTATTCATGTGAGTCCTCTACAGGTGATTGCAGATGATAATGGATAATAACTTACATTTATGAACACTTTACTGTTTATAAGAAGTTTTCATATGCAGTATTCTTTAGCCCTCACAGAAAATTTGTTGAGTAGATTTTGGCCTCATTTTTCAGGTAAAGAAACACATTAGTTTAAACGTCTTGCCAAAAGTCATGTACCTAGAATGAAGTTGAACCCAAATCTTTTGACTCCTAACCCAGTGCTCCCCAAAGCCTCATGCAGAAATAGAGCAAGGACTGTGCCCTGGCCTCTTGAAAAGAGAAAACCAGGGGTTGTACAACCACTCTGGTTGATAACAGAATAAAACTCGAGAGATAATACTGCCTCCTCTCGTAGGGATTTGGGAGATGACAGTGACAATCTTGAGCATTGAAGTGGACCATGCAGGAGGCAAGAAGCACCAGAGCAAGAAATCAAGAGAGATGCATCCAAGAGGCCAGGACTAATCTGGTATCTCCAAGAAAGTGATTAGAAACAAAATCAAAAATAAAGCCAAGACCTAATTCTAAAATGTTCTGTACCTGGAGGGAAGCTTGGCCTCTACCTAATCCCAAGGAAGGTGTGATTGGACCAAAAAAATGGTCTCACTGTTTCCAGCACCTTGCACAGTGCCTGACACTGGAGGCACAGAAACACCCTATAAGTTTAGGACTGAACTAATGTAATTGAAATGAATACAGGTATGCTTTGCCTGGGGAGGCCTAAATGTTTTGCTCATTTCATGTTAAAAAGGCCAAAACAGAAACATGCAAATAAAATTTGTAAATCACAAGTAACATGGTTAATGTAAACATGTTCACTGAATCTTGAAAACAGTAGAACAAGAAGGAATCTTGGAAGTTTAGTGAGAGGAATACAGACTCTGCAAAATATGTCGTCTCTGCATCACTTCAGCTGTTACTAATGTAAGATGAAAGTGATCAATTATATGGCTAAATCATTCCTAAGATAAACTGGGCTCACTCCAATCTTTCAAACGTATTTACTACTTCATTCAGCAAGTATTTATTGAGTGTATACTGTGCCAAACCTGTACAAATACTAGCACTGACATAGCGAACAAAAATTATAATTGCAAGTCTCTTGGTACTTGCAGCCTGGTTGACACGTGTGAGTAGGATGGGCTCACTGATATGTCCTTTGTGCCCTGGACAGATCTTGCATCTGATGTTCAGTTGCAGCTTCTTTATGTTTTTCTCTTCCCTCTTCTGCTAATTTGGAGTTAAAAAGTGGGGAACTGTTGAAGTCGAATTTGGAGTTTTAACACTTAAACATGCAATTATCAACTATTCACAGCAGCACAGAAAAAGATCACACGTTACCTGAGAACCCTTTAAGATGCAGCAGTGGAAGTATATATTAAATGTGGTGAACTGCTCTTTTTCAAGCTCTCTCATACAATTTGTATTTTAAATATGTTTGTTAAGCAGGTACTACAGTAGGAAATGTGCTACAACAATGAAGAATATCTATCTCCTTAATTGGACATTTATTATTTACAAAGTACTATCGCAAGTGCTTTATGTTCATTATTGCAGTTAATCTTCAATATAACCCAACAAGGTAGTTTTCATTATTATCCGAGTCTTGATGATGTGGAAACTGAAGCTCAAGGTGGTTCTTTAACCCAAGGTTAAACTTACCCCAGGTAAGGTAAGTATGTAAATGCTGAAGTCAGCATTTCAAACTGGTTTTGTCTGATTCCAGAGTCCACATTCTCAAATAAATGCAATATTGTCTCTAAGTCCCTGCCTTCAGTGCTTTTAGTCTTCTGGGAAAGAAAGAAAAATTAAATGCCATTTTTGGATTAGTGATAACTACCGTAAGAGGAGCAGGCACTAGGTTAATAATGGGACACATTGAAAACCATTAAAGTCAATTTTGAGAGTCATAGGAGGCAACATCTAAGCTAAGTCCTGAAGGATATACAGGCATTAACCTAGTACAATGGGAAGAAGGACAATCCAGGAAAAAGAGAAAGTATGTGCAAAGGTCCAGAGGCAGGTCTGGGAAACTGCAAGCACAGGGGCCATGATCATCTGTAACCATCCAGCCACCATGTGGCATAAGTTGTAAAATGCTTTCATCCAAATGACCTCACCTTTGCTGGGATGTGGCATGAGGGCACATGAACACTCTGGTCATGCTTGTAAAATTGGATTCAATGTTGGTAGGAAACCCTATTCCCTACACTGAATCACTGCACAAGGCTGGAATTCTGGTCACCCTAGGGCGGGGCAGTCTTGGAAGAGGGCACGTTAGCACATGGTCAGTGTGGGCTCAGCTGTGGTCATTCTTCTGTCTGTAACTGCCTGACAGGTGGTGATTGGCTGTTCTGTCTTTGTCACCAGATGTTGCTGAAATTCTCAGACTTTGGTTCTGCATCAAAAGCCTACATTTTAATGAAGGGGAACAGATTGACTAACCAAAAAGAGCCAGTTCTGTCCTGGCAGGCCAAAGGGTGCACAAATAGAGAGTAGGAAGGCAAAGGCATGGGATTTGAGGCAAAACTATGAAGGAGATGAAGTCAGATCTTTACAGTCTACCATAAACATCTTTCTTGTGGCACTTTCCCTGGGGCCATTGTTTCTGGACCTTCATTAGTTTCAAAGTAATGTGGACTCAGTGTCATTGAGCAGAATAGTTTCATGCATTCATTACTTTATCTTACAGGGAGAAATAAAAAGCCTTCAGAAACACACAGACCTGGATTCAAGCCTTAGCCCTAGGACTTACTAGCTGTGTGGCCTTGGGCAAATTGCTTATCCTTATCTTTACAATAAGGATAATAATGTAGATTTTGAATGACCAGCGAGGGGATTAGAATGTAATGTATGTAAAGCACCCAGTCTGGCCCTCTATAGGCATTCAATAAATGGTAATTATTATTATGGTTATATTGACATTTAAAGGATAATTTTTCCATGCCTTAACTCAAATTTGACTAATAGTGGCAGTTGGGGGCTGCTGGAGATAGTAATTTTTGATTATTGATTATTTTCTAAATCAAACAGTAGTTTAAATTCACCAAAGACTCTTGTCCTTTAAAGGAATTCTATAGTTAAATATCAATATTTCTGAGCCAAGAAATTTAGACACGCTATCTGATTGGCATTAATAAATTTGTGAGAAAAAGAGAAAAAAAAATTGAAATTGGGACCCCCAGGAAAAATTTAATATATATGGTTTCCATACCTATATCCACAATTTTCAGGAAAAGAGCCCCTGGTAATTAATGATCTTTTGTAATACCTTGAAACTTTATTGTTCCTGATTAACTAGGTACTCTAGTACTCCAGGGCTAAAAACTAAACTCACCAATTGGTAGAAAAGAGGGCATGCTTTTACTCCCTTAAAACTGAGTAAACCAGATATTTGTGCTTGATTTATTCAGTTATGTATCAGTGCTGAGGCAGGACATTCAAGAGAGGCACAATAATGGAAAGAGCTCTGGGCTAAGAATCAGAAGACTTGAGTTTTAATTGTGACTCAGTCCCCGCTAGCTATAAGAATATGGCACAAAAGAGTAAAACAGAAAGTTATCACACTGTCATTGGAATGGAATAGAGCAGTGGGAGTCAGCAGGGGTCTAACCACTTAGAAACGAAATGTGATGTACCCCGCATCTGCATTTATTTATGGTTACAAGTTAAGCAACTCTGGAAGTTTAGTGAAAGCTTTTAGGCTTATCCATAAAACTCAATAATTATTCAGCACTTCATTTACTTATATGTTTAAGAGAAATAAAAGCTATAGAGCTTTGATTCTCAAATGTCATGTGTAATATTAATTAAACTATTTTCTTTTAATAAATATATTTGTGATATAGTAAATATTATGAGAGATGTGCTATCTTGACATCCTAAATTTAGAACCCTAGAATATTACCAAAAGATTTAACAGCCACCAACAAGAATATACCTTTCAATCAGTGTTGAAGAAATCTTGCTCAATTACGTGATTCTAAATACAAAAGCACACTTTGCACTAAAAAGAAATTTTTTAAGGGACATAGAAGTATTTCATTACTTAAATGAGTTTAAAGGCTTCATTTGAAGAAATAGAAATCACTTACCTTATTTTAAACCATCCATGTTTCCCCTAATGGTGTTTACTAAGTCTGAAAGGCACTTATTTAAAATAAGTAGAGTAACTTGTACATTGATTAAACTGTCTATCTCTTAGGTAGATCATAGAACTGCAATTTAGCATATAGAGTTGAAGAGAGCATCAATTAAAGATATACATAGGCTGAGTCAGGTGCTCATTAGAGGAGATGGGATTAAAGATAGGTTAAAAAAAAAAAGTAAACCCCGAAGTATGCAAAACCTAAATGCAATAATATAATGAAAGCACAAAATCAAACCAATTGAGATAAAAATGAAGCACTTACCAAGCATGATCACCTGAAAAGCGTGGCAAATTCCTGTGAATTGCAGGAATTCATGTTGCAAAGTACTCAGCAATACTTCTGTGCAGTTCTATAGAAAGCCCCCAAAATCCTGCAATATCTTGCAAAGTGCTCCACAGGTATCCAATACTTTTGAACTGATATCATTCTACGTTCCTCAGTGGGTCCAAATCACGTAACCACTGGTCTTCAAGTGATGAAAAGGTAAACCCTGGAGAAATGGAGGACTGGTTTTCAGTTTTGAGGATGGGTAGAGATCAAAAATCGACTACTCAGAGATACCCTAGATACCAAAAAATACAAAATTAAAAAATGTTCTTTTGATTATTTTAGAAAAGTATTTGCTTCGAAAAAGGACAGAATCCCCCAACCTCCCAACCCATATTTTAATAACCCAACAATGGAAGAGAAATATTTGACAGAGGGTGTATTGGATGTTGATGATCTCCAACTGCTTCCAAATCTGCATAAATAAAACTCCAACAAATCCCTACACAATGAACCTACTGAATGGGGCTCTATTTATCTGCCGCTGAAGGATAAAGGGCCAAGCCAATCCTATTGACAGTTAAGTCTGTAGCTTCCAACATATCACTGAGGTCACTAACCCACCACTACAGTACAGGCTGACATAAGCAGCTGATGTGCTAAACAAAAAGTAGGGCTCAAATCAATTCACTACTAAAATCCAATTTAGGAAGCTCTCAGTTTGCACAGTTTTGGTTGATCAAATTCAGAGATGGGATTAGATTCATATTTCAGTAATGAAGATCAGGGTTGGGAACTGATATATTGAAAGGTGTATTTTTCCATTTCTTCTCTGCATAAAATATTCATGGATGCCATGTTCTACAGTGTACTCTGACAGTGTAACAGCTGCCAAAATCCTGGTACCTGAGGCCACTTTTACATCAATAAATTATCGAAGGTTACATCTGTAGCAAGATAGCTTTATTTGGCTACGCAAATAATACTAAGGTACACAACACAGTTATCCCAGCTTTTGTTCCCTTGAGAATGGACTATTGTTACACTCTGTGCTGCAAAGCATGCTGGGAAGCTCTAACCAAGATGTAAGGAGGAAAAATACTTGTCTCTGTGCTCTAATAGAAACAGTACAATATAGCAGCAAGGTCATAATTTGGACTTGCTTTCATAAGCTGTGTGACTCAGAGGTGGTCACTTTCATACAAACTCAGTTTGTCCATAGTTTAAAAAGGAATGTTCCTCTACCTCCTTGCAGGGCTGTTGAGTTCAATAAATAGGCAATATCTCTAGATGGGCTGCCACATGATGGACAGTTAGCTAATGTTATTTAAGGTGCTGCCTTCTCAGAACATATCATATAGTACTGAAACACCGAGTATTGCATCTGTCATAAGAAAAGTCTTAGAGAGTTTCTCTCTTGCTTTAAGAAAATGGACTAAGTGTAGAAATACAATTTTCTGAAGGCGTTGATTTCACAAATGAAATATTAATTCATTTGCCATTCTCACTGTCTTTCTTCTATTATCTGTTAGAACGCTGAGTGTCTCCTTCCTCCTGCCCAGAGGAAATTCCTGAATTTATGGGGGCACCTCCCCAATAAAGCTGCTAACCATGTAGTCCAAATAGGTGTTAAGGACTTTGTATTTTTAAAGCACTTTTAAAAACCTATCACTTAGTTTTTTTTTCGGCTATAAAATTGTAGATGAGACCAAGTGGGCAACCTCATACCAAAAGCCACAGAAGGATCTGGTATATGACATAGGATTTACACTTGGCTTTGAGGCTCAAGGTCTGTTGAATAGTCATCCTGCTGATACATGCTTAAGTTAAGTGTAAGAAGCACGCTAGATTGCAAAAAGAACGTTAAAACAAGGTTCTAATTGCTCAAACTGAGGCAGAACCTCATATGCTCCCCAAAACACATGGCTGTGAGCCTCCTTGCCAGGTAAATACCCTTGCAAGGTATTTCTGGATTCATTCTTCTGGATCTTTCAGATGCTTTTCTTTTAATCAACTTAAAAAAATCAATAGCTAAATGTATTCGTTTTGCGAGTTGCCAGATATGATTCTAGTCTCTTTATAGACATTATGTCTAATCCTTACAAATTAGATATTTCTTTTTTTTTTTTTTTGCCAGTTGACAAAAAATATCAACTCCCGTAGACCAAATCTCACCCAGAGTAATATCCTTTGTGGAGTTTTTTCTCTACAAATCTTTTGCTAGCTCCTTGAGTCCATGCATTACAGATAAGGGGGTGCGGTTTTTACACTGGGTGATATTAATTGATCTAGACTTAAAAAAACAGCACTGTCTGTTTTTTTTTTCACTAACACAATATTTGCAAATAACTATGGAATAGAGAGAATGTGTTTTTCTCTTGTTAAAGCCTATGATTTTAAGAAAACTAACAAAAGGGAGAAAGAAGTTTTAAAACTCATTTAGAGGGACTTTTTTTTTTTCCGGAATTCGATATGTAAGACTGGGGGGAGACAGTGAGTTTTGGTGTAATTTGTGTCATCAAAACAACTCCTGTATTAGAGCAGGAGATATGGTATCAATGGATAATGAGAAAAGAAACTGAAACTTGTATAAATGTGTATTTCTTAAAAGCTTTTGCTACCTGTTATTTTCTAGCCTATAGGCAAAATGTAGACACATATAATGGATACGCTTGTATTGATAGTAACGTATCATGTAATTAAAAAGGCTAAGTCTACCTTATAGGTTTGCCTCATGCCATGATTAATCATTTTGAAATTTGGCCTTTTAAGGGATTGTTCAAAGACTGTCAATCATTGACACAAATTAGGTATTTCTAAATTCAGTTTATAAATGTTGAAATTGAGGCTCAGAGAGGTTAAGTGACTTGTTCATGTCTGCAAAACTAAGGAAAATAAATCCAGCTCAGTGTGGCTTCAAAATCTGCTTTTTCCACTTCAACACACTGTCTACTTGTATCAGTTAGTTGATATGGAAGCATAATAAGTCAAAGAATCCTCAACCTTACTTCCTTACCCACTAATACTCTTTGTTGAGTCCATTGCTCTGACCCCATCCAATAGAGTAAGGAGGAGGAAGTAGCAAAGGAGTTTGACCTTTGAAAATTATCTTCTCTGTATCCAAGAGACAAAGCATGCCAAATGAACCTCCCAGATTTCTGTAGCTGGGCCCTGAGTCAGGCAGCACATATTTTTCCCCCACTAATATTTCAAGGAGGATCCCACTGCAGGAATCTGGGTTGTAGCACAGTGTATAAGGACCACCACAGATTGTCCCCAAATCTGAGTTGGGATCACAGAGCATCATTGGCTCCTTTCTCTGCCTGGCAGAGATAGTGCCACTTAAGACTGGGGTCTACAATGACTCTGAGCAATGACGTAAGCCCTGAGGAATCAAAGTGAAGGGATGAAAGCCACCATTTTTCTTTTCTTCTTCTTCTTCTTTTTTTTTTTTTAGACAGAGTTTCACTCTTGTTGCCCAAGCTGGAGCGCAATGGCATGATCTCAGCATGCTGCAACCTCCGCCTCCCAGGTTCAAGCAATTCTCCTGCCTCAGCCTCCCGAGTAGCTGGGATTACAGGCACGCACCACCACACCGGACTAATTTTGTATTTTTAGTAGAGACGGGATTTCTCCATGTTGGTCAGGCTGGTCTCGAACTCCCAACCTCAGGTGATCCACTCACCTCGGCCTCCCAAAGTGCTGGGATTACAGGCATGAGCCACTGCTCCCAGCAAAAGCCACCAATTTTCAGGAGCCAAGCATTTTATTTGTCTAGAAGATAGCATCTTGAAAATCTTAGAACCTCACGCCCTCCATCCCAGGGTTATACGCTGTGTGTTGTTCTGTCCTAAAGGAAAAGGCCAAGCTCTGACTCAATTTTTTTTAGTACAGCATTGTGGTTTCCATCATGCCTCCCACTCAGTTACCACCTAGGTCAAATGCCTGCACCTCAGGAGTTTGGAAAACACATCCCGAGGCAGTGTGGCCTCGAGCAAACAAAGACAGCCTCCACGGTAGCACATCTCCTCTTTCAACTTGTCCAATATTTGACTTATGTGGAAATGGCTGTTCATAGGCTAGGTTCATTAGTGAAAAGTGTTTCAACAGTTCCATTTAACAACCTGGAATGTTCTTTGGAGAAGGCCAAATTAGTGTGATTTTTACCTTAAGAAGCTTAGAAACATAGCTGCTGCTAACTCAATAATTACATTGTACTGCCAGCAACAATTCAATATTTTTTTCTTGCCTGAGGGTTACAACACATTTGCACCATGGGGAAGCTTTTTCTCTTTACATCTCAAAACTGTACCACAAACTCTTCCTTTATTCATAACAGCGAGATCTCCAGCTGAGATAGGCACTTTTGTATTGCTCTAGATGACAGTTTTCTGTGTTCTTTCCAAGCACAGGGGGTTTAATAAACATATCTGGCAGGCCTTCCATAGCTGGAGGGCCCAGGATGACACTGTGTGCAAACAATATGCTCGCGCTGGAGGGAAACAAGTTTATTCAATTATTCAATTAATAGATTACAGTCAAGATACTTGTTATCCTACGATGAAAAATGGGGCAAGAACTCCGAGAATTAGGATAGGTCCCAGGATTAGTAACAGCAGGCAATATGGCATATACAGATCATGAGGGTTTGGCCAAGTGCATGAAAACCTGCCCCCAAACCATTCAAACACACACACGAATATGCACACACAGAATACACACACACGAATACACACA
Organism: Macaca mulatta; assembly: GCF_049350105.2. NCBI lineage: Eukaryota > Metazoa > Chordata > Mammalia > Primates > Cercopithecidae > Macaca > Macaca mulatta. Next base: position 94,213,197 of record NC_133407.1, on the reverse strand, counting down.
CACAAATACACATACACATGAATACACACACATGAATACACATACACAGAATACACACACACGAATACACACACACAAATACACATACACACAAATACACACACACGAATACACATACACAGAATACACACACGAATACACACATGTGAATACACATACACAGAATACACACACAAATATACATACACAGAATACACACACATGAATACACACACATGAATACACATACACATAGAATACACACACAGATAATACATACAAATACACATACGAATACACATACATGAATACACACACACGAATACACACACACGAATACACATACACAGAATACACACACACGAATACACATACACAGAATACACACACAAATATACATACACAGAATACACACACACGAATACACACACATGAATACACATATACAGAATACACACACATGAATACACATACACACAGAATACACACACAGAGAATACATACGAATACACACACATGAATACACATACACACAGAATACACACACAGAGAATACATACGAATACACATACGAATACACATACATGAATACACACACAGAGAATACACACATGATTACACACACATGAATACACACACACGAATACACACACACAGAATACATACACGATCACACACGAATACACACACACAAATACACATACACAGAATACACACACACGAATACATATACATAGAATACACACACAAGAATACACATACACAGAATACACACACACGAATACAAACACACGAATATACATACACAGAATACACACACACGAATACACATATATAGAATACACACACAAGAATACACATACACAGAATACACACACACGAATACACATACATAGAATACACACACAAGAATACACATACACAGAGTACACACACGAATACACACACACGAATACACATACACACACTTGTGTACTATGAGAAAGGTGGGACCACATTCCCAAAACCACATATTATAAGGGCCTTAAATACTCATTAAATACTTTATATTTTAGCTCTGAGTCTGGAGCTCGATGTGGGTGGAGAGTGGGGAAGGAGGTTGGTGGCAGAAGGAGCAGCTCAATGAGAATTCCCAAATAAGAGTTTTCATAGAGTTTTCTCTGTGAAAACTAAAGTACTTTTGTAGAGTTTCATGAGTAGCTGCCTTTCTGCTCCAGGGCAGGACTTTCCCTCAATGCAGACCATCTTAGAATGTTCTCTGTGCCAGAACTTTTCACTTGAGCAATTCTTGGTTTCTGAGTGAAGTTTATCACGTTTGTATAGATATTTAAGATCTCCTGAACAGGAAATGAGCCACCACACTTAAATGTGGGATTTAGGGGTGGGAGGGGCAGGGATGTTGGCATATTTTTCAAATTCCAGTGAGCAGATGTTAATACAAAATCATCCAGAGAAGAGTGGAAGGAGATAAGGCTAGAAAGTTACCTTGGGAAAAAAACTGGGAAGGATACCATGTGCTTAATGAGGAAATTCTGATTCTATGCTATGAGCAATGAGGAGCCACTGCAGATTTTTTATGCTGAAGAATCACCCCCTTTTTCTTGTCCTACTCCAGCTGGACTGTTTTAAATTCCTGGATTTTACTGAGAAGTGTCGGAAGTAAAGATAGAGACCCAGTTCAAATGTGCTGAAAGTACTCTTTATGAAATAGGTGATGTGGTTAGCATTCTAGGAGGCATAGAAGTAGCCCACTTGCAGTACTGAACAGTGGGGGAGCTATTATTTTAAAATTCTTCCAATCTTTGGAAATACATACCCCCTACTAATGGGGGCCTCCTGGTGGCCAGCCCACTTTAGGGCTCAAGGTAATGTTTAGGGGATTTTGTGTGAGTGTGTGTTGGGGGGAAGGGGGAGTAAAGGAGACCACTGAGGAGACCATCTCCATGTTACTGAATGGAAAATAAAGCTAATGAAAATGTTGAAAAGTTACCCAAAAGTGATGAAGGGATAACACAGGAACTAAATTTCCACATAACGGAATCTTTTGATTCTTTGAGGAGAGATTTGGAAAAACCTCAGACGTCTTTAGTCTTTTCCTCTCTGAGCTTTAGCCAGATGGGAGGGTAGACAAACAATTCCTCCAGCAAGCAAGTGGGCACAGGAAGTCAAGCAGATGGCTTATTTTAGTTACCAAGGAAGCCAGCCAAGGCAAGAGCCTGAAGTTGAAAATTAAACCCCCCCATTCTCAAGGGCAGAATGTTCCTAAGTTCATGGTTGTCTCCCAACAAATGAGTCAAGATGGCTTTTTATGTGTCTGTCAGTTGTGACCTTGCCCTGGCTCTCCCAGTTGGAGTCACTAATGTTCTATATAACAGGATCAACCAATCCACATCCCACCCCCTGTCCAGTTCCTGGGCCAACCCAGAGCAAGGCAAGCCTTGGCCTGCCTAGAGGTTGGCTCTAATTTAGAGGGTGAGGGCACCTTGGCCCAGGGCTGAAAGCAAATGCTGCAGGCACCTTTTCCAAGAGTGTCAGACACTGCTTTAAACTAAGTTCATGTATGCAAGGACAAGGATTATTTTGAATGTGCATATGTATGAGGGACTAAGACCAAAAAGGCAGTTTTAATAAGTTATGAAAAGATGGAGGAGAAATAGATATGCAGAGCTAGAGCTCTAAGGCATGCAGAAACAGGGAGAATAAAACGGTAAGTGAGAGAGAAGTTTCATGCATTCCTGAGTCAGGAGCTACTGCCTATTACCTTGACTTCAGGCCAAGGTTACCAGGTGGTCAACTGCTTTCAAAGGGACATAGGCAGAAGGGAGAGAATAGGGCCCAAGTGACCAGGTGGTGGGATCTGAAATTAGTCTTGTTACTACAGATCTACTGTTGGTTTACCTCCCAAGAGCCTGGATACACATCTGGCTTCTGAGTTCTAGCCTTTTCTGGTCTTTATCACCTTGGCCAAGCCTTCGCTTCTATTCTCTTAGAAATGGAACTCTGTACTGGACCTCAGAGCCCTTGGCTGGAACTCAGATGATTCTCCTCCTAAATCTTCCAGGGCTTCTCCCTAAAGACTCTGATGCTTGGACCTTCTCTTAATGGTATCTTACTTAAAGTGGGCTGATTTTCTGAATACATGATGTCACTCAACTGATTTTCTCTGACAACTGTCTTTAAGACTTTAATTTCTGATTTCCACCCACCAGATTAAATATGCTGGCATATTGGCTCCTAGTCAATATGGTGACAATATGGTGACTTTGTGCACACTATGTATTGAACAAATGGAGGTTCCTGTAGGAGCAAGTCTTAAAGCCCATTCACTTTCTTAGTTTTGTTTGTTTGTTGGTTGGTTGGTTTTTTTTTTTCCACTGCCGCTAGCTTTGCTACTTCTCTCTTTTATAGAGAGTAGTTAAAGTCCCAACACTCAGCCGGGCATGGTGGCTCACGCCTGTAATCCCAGTACTTTGGGAGGCCGAGAGGGTCGGATCACGAGCTCCGGAGATCGAGACCATCCTGGCTAACATGGTGAAACCCCATCTCTACTAAAAATGCAAAAAATTAGCTGGGCATGGTGGCAGGCGCTTGTAGTCCCAGCTACTCGGGAGGCTAAGGCAGGAGAATGGCATGAACCTGGAGGCGGAGGTTGCAGTGAGCCGAGATCAAACCACTGCACTCCAGCCTGGGCAACAGAGTTAGACTGCCTCTCAAAAAAAAAAAAAAAATTCCCAACACTCCTTATGTTTCAAACTGCCCAAGTTAGGACAATGTTTCCTGTGTGTCTTGGGCCGTTTCAGTATAAAAAACATAGATGACATAACTCCTACCTGCAGAGAGTCTTAGAGACATCCCACAAAGGAAAGAGCTTAGAAATCATAGAATATATAAGAAAAGTGCTTTGTAAATGGAAAAATCCTTATAACTCTTAATATTACAAACTGTGCAGAAAAAAAAGACTGGTATACATGAAAGAAGCACACCATATACAGGGTCTCACTTAATTCTTACAAGAACACTAGAAAATAGTTACTATTAACCCTGTTTATAGACAAAGCCATTAAGACTTGGGAAGGTTAAGTAATTTGCAGAAGTCATTCAGCTCATGAATGGCACATTTGGGATTTCAATCCAGATCTATTTCTAAAACCCATAATTTTTCTGCTATGTGGACTGTTTGCATATGTACTCGCCAGCGTTGCATAGCGTAAAAATTTGTGGATCAAAGAGGGTATAATAAGATACTACTTGTGTGGTGATGACAAATTGCTAAAGCAGTTTGGGAAAAACAAAGATCAAGATGATTGAGTATTTTCATGGGTTTCCGAGAGGAGATGGGACTTACGGTGTCTTTGAAAACTGGCAGAATTTAGTTAAGGGGTGAGGGGGATATTTCTGGGAAGAAGATTGGCAAGAGTGAGCTCAATGAGTGGAATTAATGCTGAGAAGGCCTGTGACATCAGTCTGGGTGAATTGGATGGGGGAGATAAGCAGAGGGACATCAAAAATCAGGGCAAAGAGCTAGGCATTATGGGTAGGAAACAGGGAGTCAGTATCACATGGAGACTCTAGCTCAAAGCAGCCTCAGTCAGTATAATGTTTCTTTATATTCAAGGCCAAGATGGAAGATTGCAGCCAGCTGGTGCCCCATCTTAAAACTTTCTCCCATCAAATTCATTCTGGTGAATCACTCATGGATTTAAGGTATGAGCTGTGCTCATGATGATGAGGGTGTAAAAGGGATAAAGTTACAAATCCAATATTCCACACACTGAGTTGCTGAAATTCGTGATCATCTTCCAGACTAGACCTGTAGTAGAATTCTATCCACTCATTTTTGTCCATGACTACAATTTTTTCTTGACAGACAACTAACGTCTAAGTCTATATCTGCCCCTAACTTTTCTTCACTCAAAACTGTGACTTTAAAAAAAAATTCAGTATGATGGAGACTAGAGACAAGGTAAAGGAAGAAGAGATTGTTCCCAAGAGATGAACTGTTGAGTCCTGCTTTCCAACTGTCGTAGCAGCAGTTCACTTGTGATATGTGAGTCCAGCCAAATAGAATTCCATTTCCTTCTTGAAAAGAACATTTAAATATATGCTAAAGAAACAGACCTACTATGAGAAAAATGTGATAGTTTTATTTCTAGCATTTAGTGGCAGGAACAAGAAAAAAATAATGGACTCCTTTCTAAAGCTCTATCTAGGTACAACACTCGATGTGGACCAGCCCAGTATTTTTCTCCTAGGGCTACCATAACAAAATACCACTGACTAGGTGGGCTTACACAACAGAAATTTATTTTCTCATGGCTCTGAAGGCTAGAAGTCCAAGATCAAGGTGCTGGCCAGTTTGGTTTTTCTTGACTTGGCTTGCAGATGACCACCTTCTCACTGTGTCCTCATAAGACCTTCCTTCTGTGCATGCACACTCTTGCTGTTTCTTTGTCCTCTTGTAAGGATGCCAGTTCTATTGGATTAAGGCTTCATCTGTTACGACCTCATTTAAACTTAACTACCTTTTGAAAGCCATTGTCTCCAAATCCAGTCACATTAGGAGTTATGACCTTAACATATGAATTTTGGGGAGAAACTGTCGATCCCGTAACAAGCTACGGAAATTATGGAAGCTATAGGAAATTATGGAAGTATTAGATATAATTTCTTTCACTATTAAAAGTTTGTGGTAACTAATAATGTCAAGTGGGTTTAATCTAAGTCACTTTACAATAAACTTAGTATGGATTGCTAGGAGAAAAACATACTAGCGGCAAAGATCACTGTGGATACATGAGCTGTGGTCCCAGTTCTGCCATGAACTTCTTGTGGGACCTTGAGAAAATTACTTACCTATTGTCAATATCCTTAGCTCTTGAAGAAGCAGATTTGAAGATAATAATCTTTAGGGCCATTTCTAACTATAACACCTATGATTTTGTGACTTCATTTTGAAATTTAGTTAATCAAATGCCATTCATTCAAAGATGAGTAAGTCTATAAGCATTGGCTACTTGCTGAAATTGCTTAGATCTGAGCATGAAATATTTGTGTTTTACCCAACATCAATGCGTCTGCAATGCAACACGGAGGCGAGGTATGGAAGGTGTCAGGTTCGTCTTGTTACTGCAGCCAATTTTGGCTACTGAAATTGTGAGCTGGTACTGGGTAGTCAGCATTAAAATCAGGGTGATAAATACCAAATCTTCACTTTGTTTGATGGCTGTGTGTTGTACACAACCTGCATTACAATCCTTCACACCCTTTGGCAAAAGCCAATTTTATAGACTGTGGGTGTCTGTAAATATATTTTTTAATTGTAAATTTTTCTTGCTGCTCCTTTTTTGAAGACATATGCCTCATAATTAGCATATACCAACTCTATTTAATCAGACTGCTCATTTAAGAAGATTTCCATTCTGCATGTGGTATCCACAGGTGGCGCAGGTAATTGGTAATGAATGTATGTTAACAAAAGTGTCACAGTTGTAATATAATGAGGGAAAATGACAGAAACACTCCAAGACTACAAAGATAGATATGTAGTCGATCTACTGTTGGGGCAAAGAAAAAAACATAAATCTATAATTCTTAATATTCTTGTGAGAAAGAAAGAGAAAAAGTGGAAAATGAGAGAAAAAGATACTTTCCAGATAAAATTAAAACTTATCCTCTTTAGTTTAAAATATATTAAGCTTAAGATTTTCATGGAAATGTGTTCATTACTACATGTTACTTATAAAATTAGACTGTTTAATGTTGTATTTGTCCTAAGCCCTAACATGAGCATTGTGGCAACCCAGTGTTATTTGTAGATAGAGTCACAAAAGTGTTATTTTAATTACTGTAATTTACAGCTTCAAGTATATATTTTCTAAGCAATCTTTAATATCTATTTGTGAAACCCACAAATAAAAATGGATCCTCCAATTCAGCTCTCAAAACTGAAATGCATTCTAGTAGAATTTTTTTCATATTTCAATCTATTCATTATTCGTTCAGTCATCCAATAAAAACTATGCCAGACAGCCACACATTGCTCTAGTAATTTGTTACACAGTCCTTGATGTTCTTGGAACTTACATCCAAAAAACAAATAAGCAAATATGTAGAAAATAATTGATTAATGCAATGAGGAAAACAAAATAGGATAATATGAGAGATTGGTGGTTCTTAAAGTGTGATCCTTAAACTATCACCTGGGAATTTGTTGAAAGTACAAATTCTTGGTCCCCACTGTAGACCTACTGAATCAGAAACTGACACAGCAATTTGTTTTTAAACAAGTTCTCCAGGGGATTTGATGCACAGCAAAGATTAAGAACTTCTGTGATGGGTGGATTTGTCACAGCACAAGAAGTCTAAAGCAACTGGTGGAGGCATTTTCCATGCAGAGAGAACAACACTACAAAGACTTTTGAGGCAAAAAGCTCGGTGAGTTTGAGACACAGAAATAAGGCAGATGTGGCTGGAATGTGACAGAAAGGGGGAAGAGTGGCATGAGATGATGTTAATGAGGCAGGCAAGAGCCCATCATGAAGCAGATAGTCTGTAAGTGTCTGAAAAAAAAGCAAGAGTCATGTGGGGTCAGCTCACGTTCATGAAGAACAAATCATCAAAGACTCCATATCCATGAATTCTCTTAACTTAGAGGAAAGATAAGGATTCCTTCTAAATGTGAGCCTTTATTTCTCTCTTCATTTATCTACCTGTTTGTACATATAATAAATACCAAATTTATACAACTGGATAAATTTATTTTAATCACTTGTAAAGTAACAACCAAACTATGAACTCCTGGGTGAGGGAGGGTAATTAGGATTCTCCTACCATGAGTCTACATCATATGCCATATATGACAAAAGAAAATTGGTGATATTTAAATAATGTTAATATCAATTAAAGGTTTGTTGCCCTTGAAGAACTCATGATGTGATGGGACAAAAGTTTAGCAAAGTGCTTTAGCATCTTTGATAACCACAGTTTCAGTGAAATAGTTGGATCAAGTCCTCAGTACTTCCTAGAGGAGCAGCTGAGCATATAATATGTCTGCCCAATTCATAAGTAAATTGAGAAAATAGGGTAGCATGGAAGACAGACTCTACCATGGCACCCATGATCTGGTATTCATATCCTTGTGCGGTTTCCTTCCCTTGAGTGTAGAAAGAACCTGTGACTAGCTTCTGGCTAATAAAATATAACAGAGGTGACAAGATATATGTAATTGCATGTATGTGACTCTCTCCCTTGCTACTTTTGAAGAAGCAAGTTGCCATAGTTTGAGCTTCTATATTGGAGGAGTCCCTGCAGCAAGGAGCTTAGGGTAGCCCTGGGTCAGCAGTCAAAAAGAAATTGAAGTCCTCATTCCAGCAACCTACAAGGAACTGGATGCTACTAATAGCCATGTGGGCTTGGAGGCAGATGTTCTTAAGTCAAGCCTCAGATGAGACTGCAGACCTGGTCAACATGCTGACTGTATCCTGTGATACCCAGAAGCAAATGACCTAGCTAAGCCATGACTGGAATCTGATCCACAGAAACTGTGAGATAATAAATGTGTCATTTTAAGTGCTATGTTTGTGGTAATAAGAGGAGATTTATTCTAAAAATTGGCTCTCTTGGTTATAGAGGCTGAGAAGTCCTACAAACTGCCATCTCCAGGTTTTCCTGGAGAACCAGGAAAATCAGCAGTGTTACTCAAAGGTCTGAGAACCAGTGGAGCTGATGGTGTAAGTCCCAGTTGAGTCCAAAGGCATTTCTGAGCTTGTAGAGGCTGCCAGCATTCCTTGGCTCATGGCCCCTTCTGTTTTTAAAGCCAGCAATGACTGATGGAGTCTCATACATTGCATCACTCTGACAATGACTCTTCTGCCTCCCTCTTTCACATTTAAGGAGCCTTTTTATTAGAAAGGGATCACCCAGGTAATCTAGGATAATCTGCTTATCTCAAATTCAACTGATTATTAACTTTAATCCCATCTATAATCTTAATTCCCCTTTGTCATGTAACCTAATATATTCACAATTTCAGGGATGAGGATAAGGACATCTTTTGGAGCTATTATTCTGCCACCACATCTACCAACCCAGTTTTGGGGGGTGTGTGTGTGTGTGTGTGTGTAACATCCAGATGCTCTTAAAGAATCACGATGACCCTTCTGTGTGCTGCTTTTCTTACCATGTGCTCACAAACTTTCCAATTCAAAAATCTACTCTATATTTTTTAGAGATCAACACTATGTTCATTAATGAGACTAATGCTTCATCCTTCTATCTCTCTTGAAAACTGATATAGTGTTTGCTCTTCAGTGCGGAAGGCTCTTCTCTTTTTCTCTGTGGTTTCTTAAAAGCATCCAGATAGGCCTTTGATGATATCTTTAAGGTGTTTCGGCGTCTTGGGATACAGTTCTCCTGAACACAGAAGTTTTCTCATTAAGAACACCTGATGCTCTCTCTCTTCATCTCTCTTGGCTCTGTTTTCTGTTTGCATTGCTTGTTCTGCCCTCTCAGTTTAAAGATGGTAATTCTTGTTAGATCAGTTCACAGGCAAACAAAAGCAGTTTCTACTAACAGAGCAAAAGATTCTCCAAGCAAGGGGCCTAACATGAATCAGAGCTAGGGATCCTCACATTATATATCCCCCCCCCCCCCCAGTTTATAGGATGTGTTTACCCATGCCATTCACTTTCATCCTCACAGTTCCCTTTCTTATTTTCTTTGCTTGAAAGCAGCTTTATACTCCTTTAGCATTTTTACCAGCTGCATCTCATTTTGGGCTGATCTCATCTGAATACACTTCTGTTTAGCATCTCTCTTTTGCATGTTTAATATTTGTGAATCTTGAAGTGAGAAATGGGGACAGAGAATGTCTACTCCAGGGCTCCCACAAGCAAGCAGTAGCCCACCTAAGGTCACACATGGCCGAGGAGCCTATGGGAGCCAGTCTGCTTGCTCTCAGGGCCCATCCATTCAGTGCCTGGCCAATCTTATCCATCATTATGCCTTCCTTCTTCTATCCCTTCTAGGAGTCCTTTTGAATATAAGCTCATCAGAGAGCCCCATTGGCAGTCACAAAAGCTTCTTTAGATGTGCCTACCTTTATTCACATGGGAATTATTCATGAATATATGATCAGAATTACATTTTTCAGAGTTTCCTATCTCCTTTGAGCCATGTTCCCTTTTAAAGTCTCTGTCCATAGAATGATGCCATTTCTTGGGAGTCATTTCTTTGATGGAAAAATGCATTCTAAAAGCCCAAAGAACACATTTGGCTATATTCAGTCTTCCCTCCTTCAACTATTCTCAATTCTAAAAAATATAGTCATTTTTCCCCCATAATCTTCATCACCTCCACAAGCATCACCTTGCTAATGAGAATTAAGTCCAGTGCAGCAATAGCCTCTACCTGATAGATCAAATTGGCAGTTAAGCACGGCAAGGGTAAGTATTTATCTGGTTTTCTGATATTAGCAAAATAAAGTATGTCACCAACCACTCAACGGTACATATTCCATTGCTAGTTGGGTGACTTCTGTGAACCTTATTTTCTCCATTTATCAAATGGGGGAAATACTTCCCGTATCCACTTTTCCCAGGGTTTCTAGAGAACATCAAACAATAATAATGTAAAAATGTCTTGTGAAATGAAAGCTAAATAAACACAGTCTTAAATGACTGTCCCATGGACCGAAGTATACAAGAAAGAACTGCCCAAATAGTAGACAGTAACCGTCTGGATGAGTGAAAGCAACAAAATGGATCCAGGGGTCAGAATAGTCCAGACTTAACAGATTTAACTTCATTAACAGCTTGTAGGTATTCATATCTTAACCATTTGTGAGGTCTACAATTCAGGGGAAAAAAAAGGAAAACTTGGAGAAAGGGATTCAGGTGTTGGGAAATGAAACCTATGCAAAAAAAGAGGAAACTAACTGACAGGCTTCAGCCAGGAAAAGAAATGTTATAAACATGATCCATGCACGCAACTAACACTTAGTTAATGCTTACTACTTGCTAAGTGTGTAAGTCCTGATGGGAGGTATAAAAATGTAAAAGACATGGCCTCTGCTCTCAATGAACCGTTAGTCCAGTAAATACTGATTTTCAAATTCCGAACGTTTATTCAGAAAAGGGTTTTAAGTTCTCACTAAAGGGTAGCCAATTTGTTGAATGCAGAACAGTAAACATGAAAACATGGTTTTTGTTCACCATATACTCTAATATGTAGAAATACATAAATAACTCATAATGATGCAAAGATTTCCACATCAGTCATGATAGACTAAGCTATCCCACCATGACAAATAACTCCAAAATTTCAGTCACATGAAACAACAAATGTTTGTTTCTCCTTTGTGCTACCTATCCACTTGATATATGGGATACGATTATCAAACCAGGCTTCAGAAGAGTGGGTGTTATTCCCATGTTTGCTGGAACACAGTATTAATAAGACCAATATTAATATATTTACTATCCATTAATAGAAGGTAAAAAGAAATTTTCCTTAAGGTTTTCCAAGTCAGAGTTTCAGGTTGACCTCCAACAGCTGTAGATGGTCTGTTGTTTGATGGCCTCTTTTTCCATCTTACTCTTCTTAGGCCTCCCCTTCAATCCTGCCATGTGTAGAGCTGGGCTCTTAGAAGCCCACATGGTAGCCTCATACATGCTACTCCTTCTACCTGGAACACAGCCCCTCGCCCCCACTATCATCCACCTACATCTAGTTCTGGGCTAAGTTGGGAGGTATAATTAGACACACACAGACACACAGACACACACACACACACACACACACACACTTTCTCACAAGAAGCTCCAGTCTTAGGAAACCAGAAGACTTGTATTTCTTTTATATGGGAAGTTCTAGTATGAATCCACCTGAACAGCACTCATCTAAAACATCTGTATTGAGTCCCAGCTGGGTACCAGGCATTATACTGGGCACCAGAGATTCAATGGTGAGTCACACCAACCTGTTCTCTGCTCTCATAGGACTCAGTGAAGAGGCAAATGTTAGTCAAATAATTACACAAATGGACACTCCAGATTGCAATAAATATCATAAATAAAAAGAATAGTGTTGTAAGTGTGTATGGTGAGGATTCTGGGAATGTTTTCTCAGGAAATGGCATTTGAGCTGAAACCTGAGGGATGAGTCACAGTTAACGGAGAACAGGAAATGAATGGAGTTAGTGGTTTCCAGCCATATAATGGTTAGTCTTGAGTCATGCCATAATAAAACTAATTAAAAAAAAAAAACTAAAGAAGTTTAAAAACAGTTTACATTTTAAAAATAATTCCAGACTATCCATATAATTATATCATTCTCAATTACTTGTATCACATTTCACTTCACTTCTTTCTGTTGGAAATAATGGAGTTACAAGCCGTGTACTCTGAATTGCACACATCCTCAGATACATTTACTAAGGTTTTTTGTTTTGTTTTGGTTTGGTTTTTTTTGCCTGTGAACATCAACCTCTGACATGTGTCTCCAATGATGAAAGGATGAAAATTAGTAGAGAAGATGACACATCATAGAGAATTACAAGCCAGTGTAACCATTATATGTCAGAGTAAGGCCATACACAGTAGAGAATGTTAAAAATTACAAAATGCAATTTAATAATTTTTACTAGTAATTTTACTAGTAAATAATAATAAAACATTAATTGGTTGATTTTTTTAAAAAATGTCAATAAAAGATGTTTTTAGAAGCAGTGCTGAGGCAAACATATATTTAATGTTGCCACATAAATTAAATTAAATTAAATATCACATTGGCTTTTTAAAAAAGTGTCTGCTTTATTTCCTCTGCACATCCCAATCCAGTGTTTTCTACAGGTACACATACATGATGCATTTTATACATATTCACCCCATAACTTGACAGCTGGGAGGATTCTTGCAGTCATTTCTAAAAGCAGACAAAAGGCCGTTGGGTCTGCTTTGCACGATGGTTTGTGAAGACAGAATATCACACACTTCCGTTGATGATTATATAGCTCTATCCATCTGTCTGCCACTGGAGGTTGGGAGACGGAGATACAGCTCCCACCGTCCCTGTAAACAAAAGTAGACCATGCTGTCACCAGTCAGACACGCCAGCTAATTGGAGCTGTCGACAGACACAATATTCTGTGTCAACAGCTCTAGTAACAGTTTGAAACAGCAATGATATGTTGGTTGATGGTGAAGATGACACATATGTCTCTAATAGCATGCTAGAAATCTGACATAACTAGAAAAGAATTACTAAAATGTGATTCCTGGCCTCTGGTTTTCCTGTTCAGACTTACCCATCTCTACAGAGGTTGGAGAGGAGGGAATTGTTGTAACACATCTTTCTCTGTATCATTTCACAGGCTGACAGCTTAATTTGATACTCATAATGTCTAAATTTAAAATTAATCTTGCTAAAAAGATTTGTTTTAACAAGCCTCCAAATCTTAAACTCTTTTGGAAAATTAATAAGAAAAATAAGCAACCTTTATTTGTATCGCTTCCTGGGTTGAGACCAAAATAAAAGGAGACATTTTGTCAATGTACCATTTATATGACTAAGAATTTATATGATCTTCAGGAAAGTAATTTTTACAGAGTTAAATGAATACATATGCACATAGATGTGGCTTATTTTTGAACTTCACTTCATGAGAGACAAACTATTCCCCAAATAGAAACAATTTTGGCAAGGTTTGGTGACATAAATGCATACTGTATAATCATCTCTTTGTAAATTGTACCTATTAGAGAAACCTTACATTATGCATTCTATTAACGAAAAGTCAGGAAGTCCCTTGTTGCTTTCCAATAATTTATCTTTTACATAATTTAATCACTTGACTGTCTAGGTTTGAATTTTAGCTTACCTACTTAGTGGGGTGGACAAGTTAGTTAACCTCTCTGTACCTCAATTTTCTCATCTATAAAATAGAGATAGTAACAGCACCTACCACATATAGTTATAAGGATTAAATGGATTCTTACATGAAAAGTGCCCAGGACATGTAAAGTGCCTGGCACATCACATAGTAACCAGCCAATACATATTTTAATTTATTGCTAGCATCATCATTATTATTGATGGTTCATGTCCAAGGACAGCCTTCAATGATTAATGAAAACAAGGATATATATCAAAAACAGTTCAAATGCCAAATAGACTTGGGAGTCAAACAGACCTGAAATATGAACTCTTGTTCAGACATTTACCAGGCTTTGTGAGCTTGGAAAAGTCACTCAACCTCTCTAAACTTGTTTCCTTCTCTGTAAAAGAGTTAATAATACCTACCCTAACAAGAGAATTTGAAGATTTAAGACAATGTATTTAAAGCACTCACTTCAATGCCCAACATATTAGGTACTCCATAGATTACAGCAAGAATTATTGTTACTACCTTATATTACAGAGCACTTTTATTTTTAGACTAATTATCTCATGTTATCCTCTTATTAATTCTGTGAAGGAAATATGATGGTCACATTACGAAGGGAAAAACAGCGCTCAGTGTGGTAAAACAGAGGGCCAGTGACTATGGAGTTACGATTAAGCCCAGGGATTGAGGTTCTGTTGCCATCTTCCGGTCTGAGACCAAGGTGATAGTCACTCTTTCCAATGCCCCTTTGTCAGATGAGCAAACAACTACAACCCTCTTCATTTAACTTTTTCACTCAGACTCCGGAATTTGATGACTCAACCTCATCAGTCTTCTCATATTCCTAGGCCCATTTTTGGATAACTAAACTGAAGCAGCAGCAACACTCTCCACATCACCATCAGCACCACCACCAGCACCACCAACACAAATGCATGTGCACTTGAACTTAATCGTCTTGCTCTTTGGAGATATGAGGACAACAGAGAAAAACCTTCTCTGATAGGTAACAAAGACACTTTGACAAAAAGTACACCACCGAGAAGTTTCTGTGCAAAAGGCATTTCTGTTTCAGCTAATGGCCTATATCAATAATATGTTATTTTAAAATCTTACTTCTACCCAGTTATATAGAAAAAACAATCCTGTGCAACAGAGCTTTGTCTAGTCACTTCTTCATGTCACATTCACTTTCTAATATAAAATCTTTAACCTTCCAATGACTAAGAAGGCAATGGAGCTTTGCCCTCTAAGAGGTGAGGTATGCAGCTGAGCTGTGACCATAAGGCCTGCTTTTTGGAATTAGCTGGGTTCTCTTATGAGAGCATGAAAAGAGCCACACTGCATCTGCTGAAATGAACAAAACCAAAATCACACAGTACATCCACGAGAAGTTAAGGGTTGTGGCGAATACAGTGACAATTTAACTGATGGGGCTAAAGAAGTTTTTTAATATCAACCTCATTTTTCCCCTAGGCCCCGGGCAGCTTGAAAATATGCTTGGCAGTAAGACATTTGCTTTAACAAATTGCTGTTATTAGAATGACTATGGTGTAAAAGAATCTTCCCTGTATAATTATTAAGACTCTTTCACATTAGTAATATCTTTACTAATTACTCATGTAAGAGTACAGGTGTTCCTCATTTTATTGTACTTTATTTTACTGCATTTTGCAGGTAACGCATTTTTTACAAATTGAAGGTTTGTGGAAACCCTGTGTCAATCGAGTCTACTGGCACCATTTTCTGAACACCACATGCTCACTGTGTGCCTCTGTGTCACATTTTGGTAATTCTCACAATATTTCAAAGTTTTCCGTTATTATTATTATTATATCTTTTATTATGATCTATTATCAGTGGTCTTTGATGTTACTGTTGTAACTGCTTTCAGGCACCACCAACCAAGCCCAGATAAGATGGCAAATTTAATTGAGGAATGTTGCGTGTGGTCTGACTGTTCCACTCACCGGCCGCTCCCCCATCTCTCATCTCTCTCTCTCTCCTTAGGCTTCCATATTCCCTGAGACCCAACAATATCTAAACTAGGACAATTAATGACCCTACAATGGCCTCTAAGTGTTCAAGTGAAAGGAAGAGCTGCATGTCTCTCATTTTTAATCAAAAGCTACAAATGATTACACTTAGTAAGGAAGGCATGTCAAAACCAAAAGAGGCCACAGGATAGGCTGCTGGTGCCAAACAGCCAAGTTGTGAATGCAAAGGAAAAGTTCCTGAAGGAAATGAAAAGTGCTATTCCAGTGAACACACAAATGATGAAAGCGAAATAGCCTTCTTACTGATATGGAAAAAGTTTTAATGATCTGAATAGATGAGAAAACCAGCCACAACATGCCCTTAAGCCAAAGCCTAATCCATTCACTCTCTTCAGTTCTATGAAGGCTCAGACAGATGAGGAAGCTACAGTAGAAAAGTTAGAAGCCAACAGAAGTAGGAAGGAAGCCATCTCCATAATATAAAAATGCAAAGTGAAGCAGCAAGTGCTGATGTAGAAGCTACAGCAAGTTACCAATAAAAGTGGCTACACTAAACTACAGATTTTTAATGTATACTAAACAGCCTTATATTGGAGGAAGATGCCATCTAGGACTTTTCATAACTAAGGAAAAGTCAATGCTTGGCTTCAAAGTTTCAAAGCACAAGCTGACTCTCTTATTAGGGGCTAATGCAGTTGGTGACTTTAAATTGAAGCTACTGCTCATTCACCATTTAAAAAATCCTAGGGTCTTTAAGAGTTATGCTAAATCTACCCTACCTGGGCTCTATAAATGAAACAACAAAGCCTGAATGACAGCACATCTGTTTATAACATGGTTTACTGAATATTTTAAGTCCACTGTTGAGACCTACTGCTGAGGAAAAAAAAAAAAATTCAAAATGTTACTGCTCATTGACAATACACCTTGTCACCAAAGAGCTTTGATGAAGATGTACAAGGACATTAACACTGTCTTTATGCCTACTAACATAACATTCATTTTGCATCCATGCAGATCAAGGAATAGTTTTGACTTTCAAGACTTATTCTTTAATAAATACATTTCAAAAAGACTATAAGTGTTATCAATAGGAATTCTTCCAATGGATCTGGGGGAAGTAAATTTAAAACCTTCTGGAAAGGAGTTGCCACTCTAGATGCTATTAAGAACATGAGAGGAGGTCAAAATATCAACATTAATGGGAGTTTGAAAGAAATTTATTCTGACCCTCATGAATGACTCTGAGGGGCTCAAGACTTCAGTGGAGGAAATTGCTGCAGATGCCGTGGAAATGACAAGAGAACTAGGATGAGAAGTGGAGCCTGAATATATGACTGAATTGCTGCAATCTAATAATAAAACTTTAACACAAGGAGTTGCTTCTTGCAGATGAACAAAAAAAAGTGGTTTCTTGAGATGAGATCTATTCCTGGTAAAGATGCTGTGAACATTGTTGAAATGACAGTAAAGGATTTAAAATATTACATTAACTTAGTTGATAAGGCAGAGACAGGCTGTGAGAGGTCTTACCCCCAGTTTGAAGTTTTACTGTGGGTAAAATGCTATTCAACAGCATCACATCTAACAGAGAAAGTTTTTGTGAAAGGAAGAGTCAATCGATATGGCAAACTTCATTGCTGTCTTATTTTAAGAAATTGCTGCAGCCACCCCAACTTCCAGCAGCCATCAACATCAAGTCAAGACCTTGGACCAACAAAAAAAGAGTATGACTCATTGATGGCGCAGATGATTGTAAGCACATTTTAGCAGAAAAACCTATTTTTTAATTAAGGTATTTACATTTTTAAGGCATAATTTTATTGCATAGTTAAGAGATAATAGTGCAGATATAACTTTTATATGCTTTTATGGTGGTGGTCAGGAACTGAACCCTGAATATCTCTGAGGTATTCCTGTAGCTAAATATTCATAAGCCTTAACAAATTGTCTTGCTTTTCTCTACATAATCTCTAATTGAAGAATCAATCCAAGATAAATGACTTTTCAGGTAATGAGACAGAGGTGCACATTGCACAACACTAGAAGGTTCCACCCAATAGAATACTGTGTAATTGACACCACCTGGAGTTGTGCAGTGCACAACCTGCACAGCTGCATGAAAGTCATTGAGAATGAGAAATCTCAGTGGAATAAACTCACTCCATATAATACAGAGTATTTCACTCATATACAAAGGAAAAAGAATAAACCAGGCTATAATTACGTTTAAGAAATGGTTTGATAATTTTTAAATAATGCTTTTGTTGTTTTTGACGTAACTCACTGTAAACATTGTAGAAAGTACAAACAAGTGGGTAGAACGTATGAGAGATTATCACCCTGTTAATGGTAACACTTCCTCCTGGTCCATGTATATGCATATTTTATATATATATATATATATAATCTTGGCCAGGTGCAGTGGCTCATGCCTGTAAATCTGAGCACTTTGGGTGGCTGAGGTGGGCAGATCACAAGGTCAGGAGTTCGAGACCAGCCTGACCAACATGGTGAAATCCCGTCTTTACTAAAAATACAAAACTTGGCTGGGTTTGGTGGCAGGTGCCTGTAATCCCAGCTACTCAGGAGGCTGAGGCAGGAGAATCACTTGAACCCAGGAGGCTGAGGTTCCAGTGAGCCAAGATCGCTCCACTGCACTCCAGACTGGGTGACAGAGTGAGACCCCATCTCAAAATAATAAAAATAAGAAGATATATATATATATATATATATATATATATATATATATATCTTAATACTTGATTATCTGCTCCCCAACCTACTTTTTAAAAACTTAGTATGATATAGCATTTCTCAAACTTGCCTATGGAATAAAATAATCTGAAGAACATATTAGTAAAATGGAGTGAGGGTAAATGTGACATGGTGCTTGATGAAACCAGTTAATGGGAGAAAGATCTGCTATTAGATAGCTGCAGTCATCAATATGACAAAGACACAATGGTACAGATGACAACAATTACTCATTCGGTATTCATTCCTTCTTTCCTTCAACAAATATTTATTGAGGACCAACTGGGTTCCAGACACTGTTCCAGGTAACAGGAGCAGGAATGAACAAAACAGACAAAATCACTGCTTCTTGAGACTACATTCTAGTGGGGGAGATGGATTACAAGCAAAATAAATTAAGTAAAATCTTTTAAAATGTTAGTGGTAAGTGCTGAGGGAGGAAAAAATGTAAGCATGGAAGAAAAATATTAAAAATGGAGATTGAAATCTTATTAGCATTTCCAGGGAAGATTCCACTGAGAAAATGACTTATGAGCAAATACCTGAAGAAAGTGGACCTAGCAATATGGATACCTGGGGGAAGAGTATCTCAAGAAGAGGTCATGGAAAGAGCAAATTTCCTGGGGCAGGATTGTGCCTGGTTGTTAAAAGAATCATCAGGAAGCTGGTGTGGTAGGGAGAGATGAGGTAGTTTTCTATGCCATCAGAAAGAGGTTTGGGAGCCGGGGGTGGTGGCTCATGCCTGTAATCCCAACAATTTGGAAGGCCTAGTCAGGTGCATCGCTTGAGCCCAGGAGTTTGAGACCAGCCTGGACAACACAGGGAGATCTCATCTCTATAAAAAATAAAAAATTTAGCCGAGTGTGATGGCACACACCTGTGGTTCCAGCTGAGGTAGGAGGATCACTTGAGCCCAGGAGACCAAGGCTGCAGTGAGTTGTCGTTGGGCCACTGCATTCCAGCTCAGGCAAGAAAGTGAGTCTTTGTCTCTAAATAAATAAATAAATAAATAAATAAATAAAGTTTTGAGTTTTACCTTAAATGAACTACAGAATTTTGAGTGGAGAAGTTACAAACTTTCAAGTAGAGGTGTAACATCATTTGACTTACACTGTAACAGTAACACTCTGTTTTGAGAATTGACAGGAGAACTGGCAAGGGTGGAAGAAGGAGCGCTATGACTTGAATATGGGTGTTATTCAAAATTCATATGTTGGAAATTAAACCTCAAGGTGATGGTATTAAGAGGTGGAACAATCTACTTATTTGACAAAGGTCTAATATCCAGAATGTGCAAGGAACTTAAACAAATTTACAAGAAAAAACAACCTCATCAAAAAGTGGGCAAAGGATATGAACAGACACTTCTCAAAAGAAGACATTTATGTGGCCAAGAAACATATGGAAAAAGCTCATCATCACTGATCGTTAGAGAAATGCAAATCAAAACCACAATGAGATACCACATCAGGCCAGTCAGAATGATGATTATTAAAAAGTCAAGAAACAATAGATGCTGGCGATGCTGTGGACAAATAGGAATAGTTTTACACTGTTGGTGGGAACGTAAGTTAGTTCAACCATTGTGGATGACAGTGTGGTGATTCCTCAAAGATCTAGAACCAGAAATACCATTTGACCCAGCAATCCCATTACTAGGTATATGCTCAAAGGAATATAAATCATTACACTATAAAGACACCTGCACACATATGTTTTTTGCAGCACTATTTACAAAATAGTCAATGATACCATACCATTGATGGGCATTAGGGTCAGCCTAGGTGAAGCTCTGATTAAAAAAAAAAAAAAAGTCAACAATCAGGTTGTAGCAAAGACTTGGAACCAACCCAAATGCCCATCAATGGTAGACTGGATAAAGAAAATGTTATACATAAACACCATGGAATACTATGCAGCTATAAAAAAGAATGAGATCGTGTCCTTCGCAGGAATGTGGATGAAGTTGGAAACCATCATTCTCAGCAAACTAACACAGGGACAGAAAACCAAACACCACATATTCTCTCATAAGTGGGAGCTGAACAATGAGAATACCTGGGCTCAGGGAAGGGAACAACACACACTGGGGCCTCTCAAGGGGTGGGGGACAAGGGGAGGGAAAGCATTAGGACAAATACCTAATGCATGCAGGGCTTAAAAGCTAGATGATGGGTTGGTAGGTGCAGCAAACCACCATGGCACATGTATTCCTATGTAACAAACTTCACATTCTGCACATGTATCCTGGAACTTAAAGTAAAACAAAAAACAAAAATTAAAAATTTTTAAAATAAGATAAAATAAAATTAAAAATATATTTTAAAAAGTGGTGGAGCTGTCAGGAAGTGATTAGGCCATGAGGGCTCTGCCCTTATGGATGGAATTAGAGTGCTTTTAAAAGGGCTTGAGGAAGTGATTTCATCCTTTCTGCTCTTTATCCTTCCACCCTTCTACCATGTGATAACACAGAAATCTATGGAGCAGAAAGTGGGCCCTCACCAGAACCAAATCTCCTGGCACCTTGATCTTGGACTTCCCAGCCTCCAGAACTGTGAGAAACAAATATCTATTATTTATAAATTACCCAATCTAAGGCATTTTGTGATAGCAGCAGGAAGGGACTAAGACAGGGAGAACTGGAGGTGAAGGGGGATGGCAGAAACAGAGAGACTAGTTAGAAGATTATTTGCAATAAAACTGTGTGAGAGATCATGATGACTTACTTGTGCAGGATGGTGGCAGTGGAGGTGGTAGGAAGTAGATGAATGTTGGATCTTTTTTAAAGATCGAGCCAAGAGAATTTGCTCACAGATCAGATGTGGGGTGGGAGAAAAAGAGAAGTTAGGGATGACACTGAAGATTTTATCTTGAACAACTAAAATGAGGTTGCTATTAGTTGAGACGATGTGTATAGGAGGAGGCGGTTTGGAAGGGATGAACAGGAATCTGTTATATGCAAGTCTAGTGTGAGATGCCTGTTAGACATCTAGGTGGAGATTTCAATCAGGCAGTTGAATACATGGATCTGGAATCCAAGGGGATTGGTCAGGACTGAATAGACACATTTGGGAGCCAACAACATGTGGATGGTATGTAAGGCCATTGGGCTTCAGGAGATCACAAGAATGAACTTAGATAGAAACGATGACCAAGGAGGACATACTAACATTAGAGTAGAGTCAAAAACTAAGTTGTAAAGTAAGAAACAAAGAAAGGCATTTTCCTTGCGTGTGTGGGTTTGCTGGCCAACATGTGCATCCATTTTAGCGTGTTTCTCAGAGGTATTAGCAAGGCTGTGTGCTGCAGTGTAGGTCGCTAGTCTGATTTCTATGGCCTCCACAGGGCCCAGCATAGGGATACAGTAAGCATTAAAAAATTGAATGAGTTGGAATAAACATATACATTTGTGACTTAACTTTCACTCTTTCTACCTGAAATTCCTACACTTCAAGTCTTGGAATTCAAAACAGTTGTTGGTAAAATCATTCTAGGGCAATGACATTTACATAAACCAGAATATTAAAATGTCAAATAATTAGATATTTTCATTAGGATCTCTGGAGATTTGGCAACTGCTACAATCTGATTGTTGACTTTTTTTTTTTATCAGAGCTTCACCTAGGCTTCACCCTAAATGACTAATGATCAGATTTTTAGAAGCTTGTTAAATGAATTATATATATGTATAGTATATATATAATTATATATAATATATAAATATATTTAAAAGTATATGTGACCTAAAATAAAATAGAAATATTTATGCCTGCATATAAAAATGAATATTAAGAGACTGTATTTCTTAATTGATAAATGAAAAAAAATTCAAAAAAGACAGACTATTTTACAAAAATGAGATTCAAAATAAGCATCATTTGTGGAGCACTGATTGGGATCACAAAAAATAAAATTTATTTAGTTCAAAGCCAACAAATTGAATGGTTCTACAGTAACAGAAAAAGCGTAATTGTAACCAGGATGGTATCCCACTAGATAATCTACAGCTTCAGCTGGTCCAGAAATGACCACTCTCACTCTAGGTTTGGTGTGTAAGTTGTACTCCTGGGAAGAAACAAGAGAGAAAAAACTTAACTGAAAGGATAATAATAAAGAAAGTAAAAAACAAATCAATGGTGGTAGAAACCTTGTAATCTGTTTCAGTATAAGTTTACTGATTCTTTTTTCATTGCCATGTGTTAAGTTACTATAAAATTGATATATTAGACACATAAAGAGCATAACAGATTACATTTGAAAAAAATATTTAAATGTTTGTGGAATTATGTTAAATTATTTTTACTGAATTTTTAAAATAAATGTATTTTTTAGAAATACATACTTAGAAATACTTAGAAAACATATTCCAAAGTAAAAATCAATTAAGTTAGACAAAGCAAAAACAATAGTGAGTATTTTGTCTCCATCTACAAACCTTCCTACGTCATTAGGTTCAAAAGCACATATTTACATGGAAAGGGTTACGTGTGCATTTTTAGCATAAGTATTCATTCATGATGTCACAAGATCAGAGCAGAGATTCCAACAAAACGATTTTCTCCCCTGGAGCTGTGCAGCAGGTTCCAGAAGGCCCCAGGAGGAATCAGCATAAACACTGTGACCGTTATTTACCCTAACTGGGACTTCAGCAGCTGGGCTGTTTGCATGATATGCAAATGGGCACATCATTCAAGGAAGAAAGGATGAATGCTCTGGCACTTGCAGGGCAAACATTAACTGCTATGGGAAGAGGGCCAGCAAAAGAGAAACCAGACAGAAGCAAGTGGGTGGTAAGGGGCAGGACAAGAAACATCTTCCAAAGAAGCAAAATGCAGAAGGCAGACACTGCTTACTGGGAACCGTTCAGCCTTCTCAGCCTCAGTAAACAACAGATGGGTGTGTGCTGCAGCCCTTCTCCTGCAGAAACAGTGAATTTCCTCTCTACCCAATTTCTTCCTTTGGGTCAAATTTGTAAAATACTTTATATGTGGAAAATTACTGAGAGATACAGAGGGAACAAATTAGCTGGAACAGCAAAAGCTCTGGGAGCTAAGAGGAGACTGACTGACAGGAAAAAATAATGTCTGAAGTCAGGCAGACCTGGGCATGAATCTCAGTTCTAAAATTTATCAGCTATGGATATTGAGCAAGATTCTCAGTTTCTCTGTCTCAGTTTTCTTATCTGTAAAATGGATATAATAATACTATCTCATAGTAGGACCACTGTAAAATTTAGTAAATCTCTTTTGCATAAAGTGCCCCTTGCCAACATGACAGCAACTGGTTAGTATCATTGGAGCTGGGACTTGATTTATTCAGGCTCTCCATCCCAAAGTGCAGCAGTCTGTGGGAGTCTAGAGACAATAGAGATTGTGGGAACCCCAAAGAAGCAAATAACCCCTGTGGCCACGCTACTTCTTAAAGGCTGCTCAATTCAACAAGGAATATTTACATAGTTCAAAAGTAAGTCTACTTCCAAACACATTAAAACCTGTGGGTGAAATCTACTTTTTAAATATTTCAGCACAATCAAGCCCATTAGGAACTTACAGGCTCTGATGAACTTACTGCTTCAATTGCATGCATATGTAGAGTGTGAAGTAGAAGAATATCACTAGAATGAAGACCAACACCACCTATGGGCATTCCTTTTCATTCAAGAGTAAACCTCACTGAATTGCTTACTTACAACTCCCTGTTCATCTTTACGTTTTTTGTAGCTTTAAATAATATATATTACTTAGTTTTGCAAGTTTTCATAATTTAAATAAATGGATTCATGCTGCTTGTATTTTTGTGAGACTTTTTTTTTGCTCAATGTTAGGTTTTCAAATTCATGTTATATATATCATCTATTTTAATTGCTATATAATATTCCTTTATGTGAATATTCCACAATGTATTATTCAATCTTTTGTTGATGTACAGCTAAGGACTTTTTAAAAAATGTTGTGTTGTGTTGTGTTTTTGTTTTTTCCCATTACAAGTTATACTGCTACAAGCATTCTTGTGCATGTCTCCTGTTTTGTGTTATTCCGTGATGTACATGTTGAGCGGAATTGCTGGACCGTAAGGTATTTAATTCAACGAGTTTTTTTCTGGGTGTCAGGCAGTATTTTATACTCTAAGCGCACATCCATAAAAAGAACAGGCAGGAGTCTCTGCCTTCAATGTGCTTATGTACTAGTAAAGGAAATAGGTAAAATAAATATGTAAATTATATCTGTTGGAAAGTGTTAAGTTTTATGGAGAAAAATTAAGTTGAGAGGAAAAAGGAAGTTTCTAGGCAGTTTCTAATTTTACATAGGATGGTCAGGAAGAGTAACATGGTGAGCACGTGACATGTGAACAAAAACTTGAAGTAGATGAGGCAGAAGTCATGTGGATATCAGAGGAAGAGTGTTCCACAGTGTGCACATTTTAAATTTTATTGGATAATGCAAAATAGTTTTCCAAAATGATTTTTACCACTTTGGGCTCCCACCTGCAGGGTATAAGAGTTCCTGAAGCTCCAGATCCTTGCAAATCTTTGACGTTGTTAGATGTTTTATATTCTGCAAATCTGACAAGTAACACTTGGATGTATTGTGATTTTGAATTTTCTAACTACTAAGAAGTTTGAGCATCTTTTCAAATGTCTATTGGTCATTTCTATTTCCATGTTTATGTGGTATCTCTTCAAATCTGTTTTTATATTAATATTATGTTTTTGTCTTATGAATTTCTAGTTCCTCTGTGTGTTTTGTACTGTTAATCTTTTGTCAGTCATATGTGTTACAAATATCCCTTCTCACTTTGTGGCTTGTTATTTCACTTCATTTTTTGTGCATTTTGATGAACATAGTACCTTAATCTTCATATAGTTGAATCTCTTTATTGTGGTTAGTGGCATTTGTCTAATTTTGAAAAATATTTCCCTATTCTGAGATCAGAAAGATTTCTCCTATATTTTCTTATGAAAGGTTTTTTCACCCATAAGTATATTTGTAATTTTTTATGTATGTATGAAGTATGGTTCAATTTAATTGTTTCATGTGAATTGTCACAGCACCATATATTGAAAAGTCATCATTTTTCCACTTAACTGTAATACAAGTTTTATAACAAATCAAATTTCCAAATGTGTTATTCTTTTTTTTCCTGGCTCTCTATTCTGTACCATTGATCTATTTGTCCAATGCTATGTCAATACCATACTTCCTGATTGCTAGAACTTTTTTAAAATCCTAGAAACTTTGGTAGGGCAAATCTCTTCACCGTACATAGTCTTCTCTTCAGGAGCATCTTGAGTATTCTGGACCTTTGTTCTTCCATATGATTTTAAAAACCAGTTTGATAAATTCTACAGGAAAAAATAGTTGGAACTTTTTGTCTGAATTTCTAGAAATCAGAATTTACAAATCAATTCAAAGCGAAACGACATCTTTGAAACCTTGAGTCTTCCTACACATAAGCTCAGTGTATTTCTCCCTGTCTTTGAATCAAGTTGTATTCATTTATTTGTTTTCTGATTTTATTGTATATTATATTTTAACATTTTCTGCTTAATAAAATGTGGTTTTTCTTTGTAGATTGATTTTTATATCTACCAAAATCTATGTCTAATCTAGTTTTTCCTATTTATCTGTAGATTCTTCTGGGTCTTCTACTAGCCAGTCATACCATTTGCAAATAAAAAGAGTTTCGTTTCATCCTTTTCATCTTTTATATATTATTTACTTTATCACAGCTTATATAACCTTCAGTATAATTTTAATTAAATCAATGCTATTTAGGCATTTCTCTTATTTCTGATATTAAAGGGAAAGCTTTTAGTTCGACATTAAGTGTGGCAGTGCCTGTAGAACTTTTATAGATATCCCTTTTTAGGTTGAGAAACTTCTTTTTCTAATTTGCTAAGAATTTTTATTGCAAATTTTATAAAATATTTTGTAAAATATTTTTGAGATAATCATATACTTTTCCTCTTTAATTTGTTAATATGGTGAATTACATTAATTAACTTAGTGACAAAGCAACCTTAAATTTCTAGAATAAAACCAACTTAATCATAATGTATTATCGTTTTACATTGCTAGATTTATTATTTATATTGTTAGATTTATTATTTTATTTAGGATTTTTACCTCTGTTTCTGAATGAGGTTAGCCTACAATTCCCCATTTTCAGGTCTTAGTATAAATTTATGTTAGCTTCATAAAATGAGTTGATGAATGTTCCTGCTTTTTCTTACTCTGGAATAATTTGAAGAAGGTCGGATTTATATGTTCTTTACAAATGTTTAATCGAACTTTCCAGTAAAACTACCTGGCCTATGTTTTCTTTGTGGAAAGGTTTTCATTACTGATTCCATTTCTTTGATTTTGTTGGATTACTCAGTATCCCTTTGTTTTGAGTCAGGGAAATTATATTTTCCTTAAAGCTTTTCCACTTTAAATAATAAATTTCCAAATTAATTAGTAGAGAACATTTTCGTAATGGTCTCTTATTGTTTAAATCTTTGAAGAAACTATAATTTTATTCTCTTATTAATTCTCTCTCTCTCTCTTTTTTTTTTTTTTTTTTTTTTTTGAGACGGAGTCTCGCTCTGTTGCCCAGGCAGGAGTGCAGTGGCGCAATCTCGGCTCACAGCAAGCTCCGCCTCCCGGGTTCACGCCATTCTCCTGCCTCAGCCTCCCGAGTAGCTGGGACTACAGGCGCCCGCCACCTCGCCCGGCTAATTTTTTGTATTTTTAGTAGAGACGAGTTTTCATCGTGTTAGCCAGGGTGGTCTCCATCTCCTCACCTGGTGATCCACCCGCCTCGGCCTCCCAAAGTGCTGGGATTACAGGCGTGAGCCGCCGTGCCCGGCCCCCTGATTCATTCTTTTTTTTTTTTTAATTTCACACATTGTATCTTCCTCTTTTTATCTTGATTGGTTCTCCTTTAGGTAGCTTTTATTAGTCCTCTCTACTGTATATTTGTTTTTAAATATATTAAATTTTTAAAAATGTTTAAAAAACTTTATTTTTAATTTGTATGGGTACATAGTATGTGTATATATTTATAGGATATGTGAGATATTTTGATATAGCCATACAGTGCATAATAACCACATCAGGGTAAATGGGGGTATCCATCACCTCAAGCATTTATCATTTCTTTGTGTTACAAACATTTAAATTATACTCTTTTAGTTATTTCAAAGTGTACTATAAATTATTGTTGACTATAATCACCCTGTTGTGCTATAAAATACTAGATCTTATTTACTGTATTTAACTATATCTTTGTACCCACTAACCATCCCCACTCTCCCCACCACTGCCTTTCCCAGTCTCTGTTAATGATCATTCTACTCTCCATCTCCATGAGTTCAAGTTTTAATTTTTAGCTCCCACAAATGAGGGACAATTTCATTAAATTTCTGCTCTTATTCTTACTATTTATTTCCTTCTACTTTCTTTGATTTCGTTCTAATTTTTTTCTAACTTCCCGAGTTAGTTACCTATTAATATTTTTCCCTTCCCCCAATATAAATAGTTTAATGCTGATAATTTCCCTTTAGACTACCAAAATTTTGTATTGTATTTTTATTACTCTTTAGTTCTAAGTTTCTCTAATTTTTCTTTAAATTTCTTCTCTTATCTGAATAGTATATAGAACATGTTTCTTATGTTAAAAACTCATGAGGATTTTCTGGTTTTTAACTGCTTAGTTAATTCTACTGTGCCCAGAGAATATCTCTTATATCATACTAATCTTTACAATTTGATGAACTAGTTTTATGAACAAATGTTTGGTTTCCTTGGATACTTTGAGTATATATGATTGAAAAGACTACACATTTCCCATTTGTTGGGTATAATGTTCTACATATACCCTTTGGGAAGAGCTTCTTATTTACACAATTCTAATTTTCCATAGTCATCTTTTTGGTCTATTTAATCTATTAATAATTACTCAGAACAGTAAATCTTTTCTTCAACTATGATGATGAATTTATATCTTCTTGCAATTTTATCGTTTTACTTTATATATTTTGAGGATATAGTATTAAATGTATCCAATTTTTAAAATATGATTATCTTCCTCTTTAATTGACATTATGAACATTTAGCATAATGAAGTTGTCCTCTTTATCTCAAGTTTCTCTATTTTTGCTGTAAAGTTTTACTGGATATTGCTATGTTTTGCCTGCTTACTTTTGGTTTTGCAGAGAGTTTCATTTTCAATCCCTTCTTTTAACTTTTAACTTTTTGGTATCCTTATGCTTAAAGGGGTTTTATAAACATCATACAGTTAAGAATTTTTTAAAATCCAACTTGACAATTTTTAGATTGGTATATTTAGTTTATATTGCTGATATATTTGGGTTTATTTCTACTGTATTATTTATGCTTATTTTTCTTGCTTTTTAAGCTTCTTTTTATTATTTCTTTACACTTTTATGTTAGGTATTTTTCTCTTTCCATTTTTTTTCTCTACTAATTTAGATGTTGCATACTTTACTTCTATTCATTTAGGGATTATCCCAATTAAGTAAACACACATGCTAACTTTTATCAAAGCCTACAGTTAATACATCATCTTCAGGCTGGGCGCGGTGGCTCACGCCTGTAATCCCAGCACTTTGGGAGGCCAAGGCGGGCGAATCATGAGGTCAGGAGATCGAGACCATACTGGCCAACATGGTGAAACCCTGTCTCTACTAAAAACATAAAAAATTAGCCGGGCGTGGTGGCGGGCACCTGTAGTCCCAGCTACTCGGGAGGCTGAGGCAGGAGAATAGCATGAACTCAAGAGGCAGAGCTTGCAGTGAGCCAAGATCGCGCCACTGCACTCCAGCCTGGGCTACAGAGCGAGACTCAGTCTCAAAATAAATAAATAAATAAATACATCATCTTCTTAAACTATCTAACCATATAGTTATATACTCATTTTCAACTAGATAACCATGTAAACCATAGAACGTTATATCCAGTAACTACTTCTCAGTGTTCTTACTGCCCTCTTTTTAGTTCTACTTTTTAACCTTATAAATTTTATCATTCTTGTCTTATAGTCAACTTTTGCTTAAGTTTACTTATTATTTAACCCTTCTAAAAAATCTTTATTGCATCCCAAATTTCCCCACCTAGGATGACTTTCCTCCTGCCTGAGGTATATTCTTTAGATGTCAAACTCATTGAATATGTATTTGTTTGAAATTTGTTTTCATCCTTTTCTCTGGAAAATTATTTTCAGAGAGTATACAATTCCTGGGTTTCTGAACACCTTGACAGTACCATTCCACTGTTTTTCTGGCTTTCATTGTTGTTTCTGAGAAGTTGGTCACAGTCTAATTGTTTTGCCTGTATGGGTAACCCCTCTTTTGTCTCTAGCTGACCTTAAGATCCTCTTTTTGTTTTCATTATTTTACTGTTTCACTAAGATGAGTGTAGAGAGAAATTACTTTTTTTTTCTTTTTTTAGACAGGCTCACACTCTGTTGCTCAGGCTGGAGCGCAGTGGCACAATGATGGCTCACTGTATGTAGCCTTGACCCTCCCAGACTCAAGAGATCCTCCTGCCTCAACCTCTGAGTAGCTGGGACTACAGGTGAGTACTGCTACACTCAGACAATTTTCTTATTTTTTTTCTTTTTTTTTGTAGAGATGGGGTCTCACTATGTTGTCCAGGATGGTTTTGAACTCCTAGGCTCAAGTAATCCTTCCACTTTGGCCTCCCAAAGTGCTGGAATTATAGACAGGAGCCATTGTGCCTGGTCCTGAATTATTTTTAATTATTATTCTTGGAATTCTTTAAAATTCCCATATCTAAGAAGTGTGTTTCTTATTTTCTGGAAAATGTTCAGTCATCATTTCTTCATATGTTGCTTCTCCCATGCATTCTCTCTCTTTTCTTCTGAAACTCTACCTACATGTTTCTTAACTATTCATTTTTTTAAATTTCTCTGTGTGTTGCATTCTACATAATTTCTGTCTTCCCCTGTGTCTAATCTACTATCAATGCCATCCATTGAATTTGTCATTTCAATTACTATGTCTAATTCTTTTAAAATTTCTTTGAAAAATTTTTAGTTTCTTGCACCTTACCCCTAATTATATTCTCTTGGTTTATTCCTTTAAATACATAAAACATATTTATTTGACAGTATGTGAAATACAATTATGAGAATAAAAATATTTCCAATTAAATATTGGAAAGCCTTTGCAGATCTGTCTCTGTTGGCTTATGTTCATAGTGTATTGTTTTCACAGGTATTATTTGACCTTTTTATTATCAGCTCACATTTATTGAAAGTTCAATATACATGGGAATTATTTGGGTCTGAGTTTTAAGCGAGTTTCTCCAGATTTGTGTCTTCTGTCCTAGACACATGAGCATAGCTCACCTAGGACCCCTTTATACCTAATTATTGGCTTTAGATTTTCAGCACACCCAGATAGCATGTTTTGGGGCCGCAAACCTAGGTGAGGACTCACTGATGACTGAGAATACTCAAGAAATATTTTTATTCTCTTCCCACCAGCAAGACTTGAAAGAGGCAATTTTTCTTATTTCCTCTAGGAAGACAGGTTTTTCTTTTTCACCCTTACTTGGAGGCTATGACCCTTTGGGGGTTTAGCTTTATGTTGGAGGTCCCCTGATTAAATTCCCCTCCTTAGGAAGGACCTATGTTTTACCTCCTGTCAGGAGTATGAAAGCTGACACTCAAAGTCACTGACGTTCAACCAGCTTCAGGGCAGTGTGTGAAGATGCTTCAGTGTGCTCAGCTTGCCACTCTGGGTTCCTACTTTCATTCAGTATTTGACCTCTCAGAAATCCTTATCTTCTTGCCAACACATCAGTGCCTTTAAAAAGATTCTTTATGTATATGACATGGTACTTATCCAGTTTTCTTTAGCAAGAGAGTCAGCCAGCGCTTCTAGCTGGCCATGCCACTAGACATAGAAGTTATAATAACCATTCACCAAGTAGGAGATTAAATCTGTCCTTCAGCACTTTAAAACCAGTCACATGCTTCTCTTCCTTAATTCTGTGTTAAATAGTTTTACCTAAATATATCAAAATGTATTAAGGCAGATGTCAGTCTCCCCAGTTTGTGTTAGTGGCTTTATTATTTATTCATTATCTGGATACTTCCATGTTGCCCAAATTCAAACAAGTTTTGAACCTCTGAAATAAAGCTTACTAAAGGTTTTATCACCATTTTAGCCTTTAATTACTTGGACAAACTTACCCCTCTTTAGAATTAATATCAAGCTAATAGATGCCTGAAATTGAACTGATCTTCTAGATCAAGGTTCTCCAAAATGAGATGGGTATATCTCTGGGGGTACAAAAGATGATTCACTAGGGTATAGGAAGAAATTACTAGCTTTTTTTTTTTTTTTTTTTGACGGAGTTTTGCTGTTGTTGTCCAGACTGGAATGCAATGGCATGATCTCTGCTCACTGCAACCTCCACCTCCTGGGTTCAAGGGAGTCTCCTGCCTCAGCCTCCCACATAGCTGAGATTATAGGCATGCACCACCACGCCCAGTTAATTTTGTATTTTTAGTAGAAACAGGGTGTCTCCATGTTGGTCAGGCTGGTCTCGAACTCCCGACCTCAGGTGATCTGCCCACCTTGGCCTCCCAAAGTGCTGGAATTACAGGCATGAACCACCATGCCCAGCCTACCAGTACTTTTATTACAAAAATGTTTATCTTAAAAGTCAAAAGGAATTAATATTTACAAGTGTTTAACATAGGAGTTGACAGTTATTCTTACTTGGCCCGCATGCTCTGAGGGAAGAGGGCATGTGTGATCCCCCACAGTGTGAAGGGATCAACAGTGGTGCCCTCTCTTTCCTCCTTTGTCACACTACAACTTACTGGAGTGTGTCCCCAGTTCAGTGCATTTCCAGACTATATTTTCTAGTTTATGCTCATGCTTTTGAAATGAGCACCTGGCTTTTTAAATTTTTCTACAAAGATGCTGTGAGAATCAAAGAGAATATTAATTATGCAAGCACATATAAACAACAAGAAAATGGCGAGATGACACTTCTTCCACTCCTAATATAAGCTCTTTGTTCACCACATTACAGAGAAAAAATTAACGATCTTATCATATCTGACAAGACAGTGTCCCCCCTCAAAAAAAATTATCGAGGAGTTTTTTTTTGAAGTATCAATTTATATCCACTGTGATTAATGAATTGTCTTGCCTCAAATGTGAATTTTGCCCTAAGATATTAGCTAGTGATAGTTGCATACGTATGTTATACGTAGGAAATAAATATAAGTGTATTGGGGATACACAGTTAACAATTGCTTATTGTTTGGAAAGACTTGAAACCTACTACCCAGGCACCCCCTCAAAAGATTTTGCCTTCACATAATTATTTCCTCTATGATTATTGTAATTTATATAGGTACTGTGTTTTAGGTAATTCACTCTTTGTCCTGTAGAATGATTCATTTGGACAAATTCATTCCATGTCCAAACAACAACCAACACTTCCTTTCCACTTTCAATTGTTTGGCTAGCTTTACTTTATTTTCAAACCTCACCTTATGAACGCTTTCCACAATCCCATTGCTCTTGCATTTAGTTGGACATTGCGGGGTAAATAGTTCTGCTAAAACATCTCAAAGCCATGCACAAACATTGTGAATCATCGACTAAGATAAATAAAGTATGCTGCTTTCACAGAGCCATTAATGCCATCAGAGTTGAAATCCCCACATCTGCAGCATGGCTTGGTTCCTGTCTGTGAATGTTTTTAGATTGGAAATTCTTAAGCAAAGCACTTTATATATATCCAAAGACATCTGAGGATCTTTGAAAAAAATATATATTTATAGATATAATGTAACTTCCATGGCCAAACCTAATTGCTGAAGATTTATTTTTTAGCTTATAATAATCATCCCTGTCTTCCCAACCTCTGTGAGGAAAACAGAAAAGTCTGTAGAAAACTAACCAGAATCAGAGCAAGAAAGGCTGTCCCTGTCAGCTGCCTTTGTCTCCCTCTTTTTGTGTACAATGTAAGTTACTCCTGGTTTTCAAGAGAGCAAGGATTATTTATCTTGGACCAAGCAAACTTATCTCATTATCTCCTGAATCTCCTCATCACTGTTACCTATTCTCTTTCCATCATGTTGTATTGCCATGTCCTAGCATCTTAAAACCTTTTTGTCTATTGATTGCCTGATATAATACTAATATATTACCTGCAAAAGAAAATACACGTGAAAGATAGATATAAAGAATAAAGTTAAAACAAACTAAAAATGAAAGAACCACTACTTCATCACTGTGAATATCCCTGGGGTACACAGAGGCCACTTTAGCAGTCACTGGTGGACAGAGCTCTAGTGACTCAAAGAAAAATTTCTGGCTTCTTTTACCTTTTGCACTGACTGAGTTGTGGAGGGGGTGGGGGAGGGGAGCAGATAACCATAAGCAACAGACACAAATAAAATGAATTAAGAAGAGCTTGCAAAGGGGCTGAGCACAGTGGCTCACACCTGTAATCCAAGTCCTTTGGGAGGCCAAGGTGGGAGGATTCCTTGAGCCCAGGAGTTCGAGGCTGCACTGAGCCATGATGATGCTCTAGCCTGGGTGACAGACCAAGACCCTGCCTCAAAAAAACTAAAAACAAAACAAAACAAAAAGAGCTTGCAAAGCATAGGGAAATGGTAAATGGAGGCAGAGTACTTTGTATCAAACTAAAGAATAATCTCAAATTTCCCTAGAAGTGAACCTTGAAGGATATCCATGCTAATCACCCATCTGCTTCTTAACTACTCCCAACAAATGCTTTTCAAGTGTTTTCACTAGTATATGAGAAATTTCCTAAGTGTTCAACATCATGAAACCAAAAGCAGTTCTTTACAGGCTTGCTGTCATTACTAATGTACTTTTCTATAAGGTCTCTAAGACTTAAATTAGGCTAATGGGTTGTGATCCAAGAAAAATACAACAGTCCATAATGCATAATACATTGCAGTCATTAATTAATATTTATTGAATGTCCACTGGCTGCATAAAGCTACCTGAAGGCATAGTGATTATTAAAGATTCTGACTATGAGAGAAGGCAATGGCAAAAGGGGTATGTAGGAAGAAAACAATATACACAGAGAACATAAAGAAGAAACTATTTTCCTGTTAATGTCTCTTTTATATAATTGCTCCATCTCTGGCTCACTGGTGCTTGGCCCCCCACTGTCCCCATGCATGGGCAAATAACAGCTTGTGATTTACAAGCAACTGATGAACACCAACATGGGTTTCCTTGTCAGTGTTTCCTCCTCCACCTTCTCCTTCTCTTCTTTCATTTCTTTTCTTCTTAATCTTCTTTTGTTTGTTTTTTGAATGGATGTTTCTCATTTTCACCAAACATACATAAAACCTCTTAGTTGGCTCTCTTACCAAAAAGACATCCTCATAATAGACGCAAAGCTGAGAACAGGAGGCCATGAGGGGATTCTCATTAAAATGAAATTAAAGGATCATTCTAACAACATGTTCATCACTTCACTATTCAAATATTTTAAAGTATTTTAAGCCTCTTGCATTTGGGCGACTGTAAGATCTTGGTATGTGATAATCGCTAGAACTAGCCCTCAAGCAAGTTTCACCATATCTTATGCAGGCATTGGGGGCCATAAGGCTTCTTTAGGCACAAATTGCTGAACAATTACTGATGAGAGAAAGGTCATAATAATAGGTTACAGAAGTCTGGCTGGCTTTGGGACCACTTAGATAGAACCATTTTGTCCTATTGTTATAAAGACGAGAAGGAAGTAGTTTAAGGTAGTTAGAGACAAGCAAACAAAAGAAAGAGCTATATAACTTCTACTTTCACTTCCTGCCTACTCCATTACTTCTAGCATTATGGGAGAAATAACATGATTGAAATGACCTAAAGGTTAAGGGGTGGGCAAGTTTTACCTGGTAGAAAGTAGATTGAATGCTGTTGGCTAAATCTTTTTGAAAGTGAAAAGTAGCAACATTTAACAAAATGCCAAGCTGACAGGAGGGGTGGGAAAAGACTGAAATCACATTTAGTTACTGGTTTTTTTCTTCTAAGTGTGGCTCTTTTATTAAGAAAGAAAGATAAAATTGAGATTGACAGAATGGGGAGGAAGAGAGGGTGGGTAGGAGTTGGTGGAAAGAGGAAGAGAAAAGAGAATGGTTTGCTTGAAAACCAAATGTCTATTATGACACTTCTGCAGCCATAGTCGCTCCAAATGTTATATCAAGAAATCGATAAGATTTTAAATTGTATTCAATCAATAAATATTTCTCGAGCATTTATCCTGTGTCAAAAATGACTTTACAAAGCTCAAATCTCTCTCCTTTTAGCACATAAGACTTATTCGCCTGAGAATTGTGGATCTTTAAAAGGTTTATATAAATGATATCTGGTCTCGGTAAACTCAAAAGGTCTGACACAAGTTATAATTCCTTAAAATAAGCAGATTGGTGAGATTAAAGAGAAATTTTTTTTTAGAAAAAGGCACATACATACACATAAATACCCACAGAAACACTAGAAAGATAAATTGCTATATGACCAACAACAAAAATAACCTCTTTACTATTTGCTGAATATTGATGACATTAATTACCTCTACAATGAACTATATCTTTTACTTCAAAAACAAACTTACAAGGTAGTAGGAATATTATCAGGCTTTGAAATTGAAGTTGATGTTTAGTGTAATCTACCCATGAATTTCAATTTCAAGGACGCTACTTCCTGGCCCTGGGTTTAAAGAGAATTAGCATTCAGAACAACGGTTTCAAGTAATCAAGCTGGTCAATACCTGGTAAGAGGTCAATATCTGGTACAAAGGAAATTTTGAAGAAATTGGAGCAAGAACAATCGTTCCTTCTTAAAAAGATGAGGTGTTCCTAAAGTCTAACTAGAAATTAGAATGCCAGTTCAAACAAAAATGCCTTCAGGTTCTCTGCCAATATTGAATTGTGTTTACAGATTTCTACCAATAATGAATATTTTTAGTTATTTAAGTAGAAGTGTTAGTTTCTTATTATATTTAAAATTTGTTATTTAATATAGTGATAACCACACACAGGTCAAATCAATTCAGAACTTCTCTCCATTCTCATGTGATTCTTGGTACTCTTCCCTAACTAAATGATTCTCTTAAGTTTTAGATAAACGATTTCACTTTGGGGTATTTACAGCAATTCTTTTTTATATGCCATCTTATACACTTCAAAATTAAGTATGTTCTTCTAATAAAGAGTGTTGTTAAGTGTCTTGGAGAATAATAAACAAAAGGGAAACATTTATATGGCTAAAAAAAGTTTTCAAGGGACAGTAGGAACAAAATAAGGATCTAAATGGGAAGTGGCTTATTCAGTTTCCAAAGCATTGGCAAGAGTCAAGTATTTGGTAGAATCCTGACTTTCCTAAACAAACTGTGCTCCTTATGAACTAAAAGAGGGCAAGTTTCTCTCAATATGTGGAAATATTTCAGCTAACAAATGGAGAAGGAATAAAACAATTAGAATATTCTTTTTGCAATCTCTAGTTAATTAACAAATAGAAGCAGTGTGTGTCAATTCCTTTTAATGTGACAGAATGGCAGGTAATCGGACGGTATGTGCTCCCTGACAGAGCGCACCACTGTCTCTGAAGTATCCTTACTATAAAAATCGAAACTGCATTGTTTAAAGCCTCTAGATCCAACTACCAATTTATAGCAAATACAAATGACAGAAGAACGCAGCAGATACAGTCCGCATAATCCCAAATGCTGGAACGGAACGTAGGGAAATTCTACAGGACAAATAACCTGGTTTCCTCAACAAAGAAATACAAAAGAGGTTAAAAAAAATTAAAGAGGGAACCTATAGACTAAAAGAAACTTGAAAGATACATCAACTAGGCCAGTCGCGGTGACTCACGCCTGTAATCCAGCACTTTGGGAGTCCGAGGCCAGCGGATCACGAGGTCAGGAGATCGAGACCACCCTGGCTAACACGGTGAAACCCCGTCTCTACTAAAACTACAAAAAATTAGCCGGGCGTGGTGGCGGGCGCGGTGGTGGGCGCCTGTAGTCCCAGCTACTCCGGAGGCTGAGGCAGGAGAATGGCGTGAACCCGGGAGGCGGAGCTTGCAGTGAGCCGAGATCACACCACTGCACTCCAGCCTGGGCGACAGAGCGAGACTCCGTCTCAAAAAAAATACATCAATTACAATGTGTGTGCACAATGTGTGTGCATTATTTTAAGTTTGTGATTAAATGTGAAACTATTTTTTAAAATTTTATGAGACATTTGGGAAGTTAAACACTGAATGGATATTTGAACATATTAAAATGTATCATCATTTTTTGAGTGATAATGGCATGTAGTTAGAGTTTTATAAATATCTTTATCTTGTAGAAATATTTACAGACGAAATGGTATAATGTCTGGGGTATGTTTTGAAATAACCTGGGGGAGAGAGAAGTGAGTGCAATTGAAATGAAATAATATTGTTTATGAATTAAGAATTATTAAAACTGGGTGATGGATACTGGGAGTTTATTACCCTACTCTGCCTACTTTTGCATATGTATTTGAAATTTCCTATAATTAAAAAGTTTGTTTTAAAAGAATCACCAGGGGAGCTAAGATCAGGAAAAGAAACAGGAGCCCCAATCAGGGATGTGCTGGTAAATTTTTAACTAGCTCGAAGGTTGGGGGTGCTGATTAATAAACTTTGCTGACCTCTGTGATGTAAATGTTCTTACCAAGGCTCCTTTCCGCATCACTGGAAGGTGAGTAGGGAAAAGATAGGTGGAATTAACTCTCACCATCCTGTATAAGTGGCCCCAAACTAATGTCTTCTTCCTAGACTTTCCTCTATCTTTGGGACAGTTGAGGTATAGGAAGCCAATTTATTAGAAAGAAGTATCTGTGCAGAAAGTATGATTAGCAGTTCTAGAAATTACTTCTTATCTTTCTTTTTCTTCTATTGCCTACATGAATTTCCTTTAGAAGGAGAATGGACATTTTTAGGTGACCAAGCTCATTTCTTTAACAGAGATCTTTCTAAAATGCTTTAAACACTTATCTGCATTTTAAACAGTAAAACAAATAAATTGCTTTGCTATAACAGAATTATTCTTATAAACTAATTATTAGTGCTCTCCCCAGGTCTGTAAGGAAATAGTCTCCATAAAATAATCCTAGATTGATATGATTTTTGCGTGTGTGTGGGGGTGTGTGTGTGTGTGTGTTTGATACAGGGTTTCACTTTATCACCCAGGCTGGTGTGCAGTGGCGTGATCATGGCTCACTGCATCCTTGACCTCCCAGACTCAGGCGATCCTCCCACTTCAGCCTCCCAAGTAGCTGAGACTAAAGGTATGTATAACCAGTCTGGCTAATTTTTTCTGTATTATTTGTTAGAGATGGGGTCTCGCCGTGTTGCCCAGGCTGGTCTTGAACTCCTGGGCTAAAGCTATCCACCTGCCTCGGCTTCACAAAATGCTAGCATTATAAGCATGAGCCACCACACCTGGCCAGTGTTTGAATTTTGCAGCATCTCTCTTTCAGCCCATAATGTCAGGCTGCCAGCTGCTACTTCTTATTTCCAGTCTACTGTGAAGCTGAGAAACAAATATAGTAATTCTCAAGTTTTGTCATGTTTGATATTTGTACAGTTGCCACCCTCTATCAATACACATTGACCATATATACTTAATCTGGACTTTTGTAATTCAGGAAATGAATGAATATTTCGATGTGGTAATAGAAGCCACTGAGCAAGAATTGAATTTCCCCTGCATTGACTCTTTGCATAGCAGAATTCATTCAATTATTTGAATTTTTAAAATATTTTGCACTTACAATTTCATTCAGATATCTGAAAACAGAAAAGTGAATGTGCTGATGCTAGTGATAAGATGTATAGATTTCCTAAGCACAATCCAAAAAAAGATGGAAATCGTTAGGCATGTGAAAGAGACAAAAAGTAAATCATTGAGCATGCCAGAGAGAGTTTTGGCTTCAACTGAATACTTGAGCTAAGACGCTCAACTGTGAAGGAAATGGACAAAATTCAAACTATATGTGAAATGCTAGAAATTACACCACTAAGGTTTGTGTACACATTTATTTTTTAGCTCTTTGAGAAAGGAAATCTTCATAACGTTTAAGTCTGTTGTTTGGATTTTACACATTTAACTTGCATGCATATTTTAAAGATGTGTGCATTAGGTGTAGAAGTGAAATGTTTCCTATTGCCAAGGTGCCTGGATTGTGTGTACAGGCTGCAACTGGAGCCACAAGTCTCTCTGGAGTCCTGGGGTTGTTTCCTTCACTTGCCCCTTCGGGGTGAGTGGTAAGAGCTCCCTGCTATTGATAGCGCCCAAATTCTTCACCATCCCTGGTTGATCTCCCTACACTCTGTCCATACCTTTGTGAATACTCCGTCATTACACTCTCCTTAATTTCCCTGTTTGAGTGAACCATCTGTCTCCTTTCGGGGCAGTAGGTGGTAAACCAGGCAAGAAAACTTTGAAGAAGTGAAACATTCCCAAAACCAGGTAGGACGTGGTCTCAAGCTCCCTAACTCACTACTTTAACCCGCCATGATTTTGTAGCAGAATGTGAGAAAAATATGGCTGTAATAGAGATGAAGCACATACATTCCCAATTTTTTTAGTGCCATTGGAGTTCTGTTTATAATTAGTGTAGTAATTTTCATTCATGTGAACCAGAATAGGTGAAATGAAGATGGTGCATTCCTCATCCAGATATCTGATTTCATTCTTGGTTTGTCAAATCTCCATTGAATATATAAAGACCAGCCCTGTAAGAGGATTAGCAGGACCTGGGGCTAATTCCATAAAATTAATCTAATCTATGCTCCATGCCTGACATTCTGGATGATTTAACTATTCCTTATCTCTACATATCTTTTAAATGGGAATAACTTTATCTGAGTCTTGATTAAATTAAGTAATAGTTTAAAAGTTTGCCTTTTTTTCTTCTCCAAAGGCACAAGATAATTACAATTGTAGGTTTAAATTAAAAAGTTCTAATAATTTTTTAAAGACTTTGTACTTTTACTACAGCTCTTTATTGTTTGACATTGGACTTTTGTCATGATGGCTGGGCCTTGGACCCTAAGAGAAAACCTTCATTTGAAAACAGAACACTCGATTTGAAAGATCACTACTGCTATTCATTTTCACTTTATTGTTAGACAGTTGAATCAGTTTTTCCTTACTTACTTTTGCCTGTCCTAAAAAATATCATTTGATTAATTTTATTTGTTATCCAGTGTGGTCATTTTGATGAAGCAAGACCCCCTCAAACAGTTACTTTCCAACTATCTTCCAACTGCCACTCACTTTGGGTTATTTTCTGCAGCTATCCTGCCTCAAAATGTATGTATGAGCAGCAGGTGTGGGGGTTGGGAGAGATGGAGGGGGAAATGGTAAAAGAGCTGGTACTCTTCCCAAAGCCACACCAAAAGCATGCTCTCTCCAGCACACTGCTGTGATACAAGTCACAATATAGCCAATAGTCCATTCAAGAGAATGATTGCTAGGCACAGAAAACAACCACTGGCTGTGGCCTTGGAAAACTTAGTCTGTGTGGAGGCCCATCCTACCATCAATTTCATAATCTTGAGCAAGTCAGTTAATTCCTTTGAGTCTCAGTCTCAAGTGTGAATTAAATAGAATACAGCTTTGCCCAGCAGACCTCAAAAAACTTTGGCAAGGCTCAGATGAACTAACAAGCATTCTACACGCTTGAAACTGCCAAATTCAAAGTATTGTTATCACAGTTTCTGCAGTTTTATTTAGAAATTTCAAATTGAAGTATTAATCAATCTCTTATTCTCCTGCCATCTAATATTCTGGACTCTGTTATTTGAAGGATGATTCCAGATTCAGCTAGTCAGTCTCTCTCTTTCTCTCCTCCTTCCTATCTCTGTCTCTGTCTCTCTCTCTCTCACACACACACACACACTCATTTTCCTAGAAAAAAGGATACTTTTTCATTACTTCTCTAAAAGACTTTTCCTTCAGCTTCAGACCACACTTGCTAGTCCTCCAGTCTCCTGAACTGCCATCTCAATTGTGGCCCCGAACTCCATCAGCAAAAATTCCCTACTTGGGTGTGGTACTTGGCCCTCTGAGCTGAACCTTTGGTCACAATCAGCACCTTCAAGGTTCTCCACTCTTGAAAATCCCCAGTCTTTAAACTGTTGCCTCTCTCCCCGCAGTCACCTACGTGATATAGAGGTTCTACTCCCCTAGAGTGATCCCCTCTTGTTGAAACCCATTTCCTTGCTAGGTCTCTAACCCTTATGTCTTCTTAGATGACATTAGTTGAACATTGGCACATCTGCATCTAGTTAAAATTCCATTTTCCCCTGGCTTGAATTTTCCTGAACACACCCAGACACCACAGTGATTTTTAGAGTGTTTGCTGCAAATTAATACCCCTAGTGACATTACCCCAGGTTGCTACCATCTTCTGTCTACTGAGGTAGACAGATCACTTGTTCACAAGACTGTCACGTGTTAAAATCAGGGAGCATTGTTCTCTCCTCAGGAGTCGTTATGTTTTTGATTCACCCACACACAAACTGTGCAATTGATCAGCTTTCTCTATTCATTTTAGTGTTGAGAAACTTAGACCAAATTTTCCCTCAACTCCTATGTTATGGGATGAATTTTGCTACCCTAAAATTCATTTTGAAGCCCTAATGCTTAGTACCTCAGAATGTGACTGTATTTAAAGATAGGGCCATTAAGAAGTAATTAAGCTTATTCAACAACACATTAAAAAGATCATTCACTATAATCAAGTGGGATTCATTCCAGGGGTGCAAGGATGATTCAACATACACAAGTCAATAAACGTGATACAGCACATCAACAGAATTGAGAACAAAAACCATATGATAATTTCAATAGATGCTGAAAAAGCATTCAATGAAATTAAACATCTCTTCATGAGAAAAACTAACAAATTGGGTATAGAAGGAACTTACCTCAACATGATAAAGGTCATACATGACAAGCCTACAGCCAATATTATACTGAATGGGTGAAAACTGAAAGCCTTTTCTCTGAGATCTGGAAGAAGAAAAGGATGCTCCCTTTTGTCGCTTTTACCATAGTACTGGAAGTCCTAGCCAGAGCAAATAGGCAAGAAAAAGAAAGAAAGGGCATCCAAACAGGTGACATGATCTTATCTTTAGAAAAATCTATAGACTGCACAAAAAACTTTTAAGACTCATAAACAAATTTAGTAAAGTTGTAGGATACAAAATCAACATACAAAAATCA
This sequence comes from Macaca mulatta, assembly GCF_049350105.2. Lineage (NCBI taxonomy): Eukaryota > Metazoa > Chordata > Mammalia > Primates > Cercopithecidae > Macaca > Macaca mulatta. Next base: position 94,170,274 of record NC_133407.1, on the reverse strand, counting down.
GTAGTGTTTCTATGCACTAAAGTGATCAATCTGAAAAAGAAATCAAGAAAACAATCCCATCTATAATAGCTATAAAAAATTAAAATACCTAGGAATAAATTTAACTAAAGGAGTAAAAAATATCTACAAGGAAAACTACAAAACACTGAAGAAGTTGAATTGGACATCAGAAAAACAGGGAAAAGATATCCCATGCTCATGGATTGGAAGAATAATATTGTTAAAAAGCCTATACTACCCAAAGCAATTTATGTATTCAATGCAATCCCTATTAAAATACCAATGACATTCTTCACATAAATAGAAAAAAAAAAATCTTAAACCTTGCATGGAATCACAAAAGACCCCAAATAGCCACAGCAATCCTGGGCAATAAAACAAAAGCTGGAGGCATCATACTACCTGATTTCAAATTATACTACAGAGCAATAGTAACCAAAACAGCAGGGTACTGGCATAAAAACAGACATATGGAACAGAATAAAGAACCCAGAAGTAAATCCACACACTTATAGCCAACTCATTTTGACAAAGTTGCCAAGAACATACATTGTGGAAGGCACAGTCACTTTAATAAATGGTGCTGGGAAAATGAATATGCATATGCAAAAGAATGAAACTAGATCCCTGTCATTCACCATATACAAAAATCAACTCAAAATGGATTAAATACTTAAATGCATGACCTGAAACAAAGAAACTACTAGAAGAAAGCATTGAGGAAATGCTATAGGACATTGACTGGTCTGGGGAAAGATTTTTTCAGTAAAACTTCTAAAGCATAGGCAACAAAAGTAAAAATAGACAAATGGGATTATATCAAGCTAAAAAGCTTTAGTACAGCAAAAGAAACAATTAATAAAGTGAAGAGAAAGTCTACAGAATGGGAGAAAATATTTGCAAACTCTTCATCCAACAAGGGACTAGTAACCAAATATCTAAGAAATATAAACAACTAAATAGCAATAAAAAAAAATCTGATTTTTTTTAAGTAGGCAAAAGACCTAAATAGACGAACCCAAAAGAAAATATACAAATGACCAACAGGTATATGAAAATATGTTCAACATCGCTAATCATCAGAGAAATACAAGTCAAAACCATAATAAAGTATCATCTCACCCCAGTTAGAATAGTTTTATAAAAAAGACAAAAAAAATAACAGATGCTGGTAAGGTTGTGGAGAAAGGGGAACACCTGTACACTGTTGGTAGAAATGTAAAGTAGTAAGGCCATTATGGAAAACAGTGTAGAGATTTCTCAAGAAACTACAAATAGAACTACCATATGATCCAGCAATACCACTGCTGGGTATATATCCAAAGGAAAGAAAATCAGTATATTGAAGAGATATCTACACTCCCATGTTTGTTGCAGCACCATTAACAATAGCCAAGAAATAAAATCAACATAAGTGTCCATTAACAGATGAATGGATAAAGAAAATGTGGTATGTATACACAATGGAGTACTATTCAGCCACAAAAAGAATGATATCCTATCATTTGCAGAATCATAGAAGGAACTGGAACTGGAGGCTCCAGTGAAATAAGTGAAATAAGCCAGGCACAGAGAGACAAATACTGGATGTTCTTACCCAAATGTGGGAGCTAAAAAAAGTGGATCTTATGATGGTAGGTAGAGAGTTAGTGGTTACCAGATGCTGGGAAAAGCAGAAGGTAGCAGACTGTGGGAGAGATGAAGAAAGGTTGGTTAATGGGTAAAAAAAAAAATACAGTTAGAAAGAATAAGTTCTAGTATTTGATAGTATAGTACCAGTGAATATAGTTAACAATAATTTATTGCATGTTTCAAAGTAACTAGAAGAGAACTGAAATGTTTCCAATGCAAAGAAAATATAAATGTTTGAGGTGATGGGTATTCTAATTATCCTGATTCAATCATTACACATTGTATCAAAATATCACATTACCTCAAAAATATGTACAACTATGATATATCAATAAAAAAATTTTTTTTATTTAAGAGGTAATTAAGTTAAAATGAGACTATTAGTCTGGGGCCTTAATCCAATGTGACTGATGTCTTTAGAAGAAGAGGAAATTAGTAAAGCCTCTATAAAAACCCAAAGGTTTGGAGAGCTTTCAGATAGCTGAACGTGTGGAGGTTGCTAGAAGGTGGCATCCCAGGAGGGCATGGAAGCTCTGCACCCTTCCCCCATACCTCACCCGATGTATCTCTTCATCTGTCTATTTATTTGTATTCCTTAAAATATCCTTCTTAAACTGGTAAATGGAAGAAGAGGAAGAGGAAGAGGAAGAGGAGGAAGAAGAAGAAGAAGAAGAAGAAGAAGAAGAAGAAGAAGAAGAAGAAGAAGAAGAAGAAGAAGAAGGAGAAGAAGAAGAAGAAGAAAGAGACTAGCACATGTGCAAAGAGGCCAGGACACACACACATGTGCAGAGAAAAGACCATGTGAAGAGGCAGCAAGAAAGCAGCCATCTACAAGCCACAGAGACGGGTCTCAGAGGATGCCAACCCTGATGACACTTCGATCTTGGATTTTCAGCTGCCAGAATTGTGATAAAATAAGTTTATTTTGTTTAAGCCTAGCCAGTCTGTAGTATTTTGTTATGTTAGCCATAACAAACTAATCCAGATTTTGGTGCTGAGAACTAGGGCACTGCTATAACAAATATTTTTAAAATGCAGACGTGGCTTTGGAACTGGATCATGGGTTGAGGATGCAAGAGTTTTGAGGTAGTTGTTAGAAGAAACTTAGATTGCCTTAAAAAGACTATCAGTAAAAATATGAGTTCTAAGACAGAAATAAAGAATATGTTATTGGACACTGGAGGAAAGGTGATCCTTGCCACAAAGCAGCAAAGAACTTAGTTAAGGTTGGGCGCAGTGGTTCATGCCTGTAATCCCAGCACTTTGGGAGGTCAACGTAGGGGGATCACTTGAGGCCAGCAGTTCAACATCAGCCTGGCAAACATGGCAAAACACTGTCTCTACTAAAAATACAAAAAAAAAATAGCTGAGTTTGGTGGCGTGTGCCTGTGGTCCCAGCTACTCGGGAGGCTGAGGCAGGAGAATCGCTTGAACATAGAGACGGAGGTTGCAGTGAGCTGAGACTGTGCCACTGCACTCCAGCCTGGATGACAGAGTGAGACTGTCTCAGAAAAAAAAAAAAAGAACTTAACAACTTAACTGAATTATAGCCTAGGTGTTTTGTGGAAGTTAGAAATTGTGAGTGATGAGCTTGGATCTTTAACACTTTGCTCAGAACTCTTTCTCCCCGAGAGAGTGTTAAAGCAAAGTGTTAAAGGTGTGGCCTGTGAGAAGGACATACATTTGAGGGGATAAGGGGTGAAATGTTTTGACTAAATGTGTCCCCCCAAAATGTGATCGTCTTAGGAAGTGGAGCCTTTGGGAGGTAATTAGGTCATAAGGGTAGAGTTGTCATGAATGGGATTAGTGCCCTTATAAAAGAGACCCTAGAGAGCTCTAACGCCTCCTTTCAAACATGTGAGGATACATCAAGAAGTCAGCAGTCTGCAACCTGGAAGAGGGCCCGCACCAGAACCCAACCATGGGGGCACCCTGACCTTGGACGTCCGGAGCTCTGAGAAATAAATGTGTTATTTATAAACCACACTGTCTATGGTACTTTATTATAGCAACCCAAACGGACTAAGTTTCCTAACTGGTTTCTGTTTTACGTTATTGATCCGTCCACATCTTTGTTTTATTCTATTCCTTTTCATTTACATTTAATTCAACTTTCTGTCTTCTATATAGTTCTGTGAGCCAATTCATATCCTCTGGAATAAAAAACGCTATAATCAAACCATAAACAAACTAGTCCTTGGACACTATCATTCTTCTTTCTAGTTTCTAGTCTTTACTATAACGAATAGACGATGTCTGGAGCCCTGGTATAAGTGAAGTAGGTTTGTGGGGCTTTTTGCTAAGGTTTTGATAAGTTGAATTTGTACTCTCTTTACCAAATGTTCTAGTGACGTCTTTATTATTCCTCCTATTGCTATTCTTGTTGCTTTATTTTCAGTAAAAGATTAACATTTGGTGTCAGACTGACTGATTAAGATTTTTTAAAAACTTGAAATGGCTTCTAATTGCCATTATGCATAGGAAAGATAAAAGTTAGACTTTTCTTTCATAAGAAGTATTAGATGTCAGTGGTGTAAAAATCAGAAAGGAAATGTGAGGATCATTTCAGAAGAAAAACAAGAAAAAGGAAGGGTACTTTGGTAGGATGAGATGGGTGGATTGCCTGAGCTCAGGAGTTCGAGACCAGCCTGGGCAACACGGTGAAACCCTGTCTCTACTAAAATACAAAAAAACAAAGTGGGTGTGGCCACGTGGGCCTGTAGTCCCAGCTACTCGGGATGCTGAGGCAGGAGAATTGCTTGAACCTAGGAAGCGGAGGTTGCAGTGAGCCGAGATTGCACCTCTGTACTCCAGCCTGGGCAACAGAATGAGACTCTGTCTGTTAAAAAAAAGGAAAAAGGAAAAAGGAAAAACAGATAAAGGAAAGATACAGAGAGACACAGGCTTTTGGGGAAGGTTGAGGAAATGAAGTGTGTAGGCCCTGTGTATACGTAGAAAGCCCTTAAGCTGCACAGGGTGCACTCATTGGCAGATGTCCTTACAGGCACAGTTGAGCTGCCAATACTGGCTGATGCAAACTACTTCATGTCAGCATTTGTGAATGGTGCACAGATAATGGGTTGTTACACAAATTTGTTTCCAAGATGCATGGCGTATCAGCTGTCATTGTTTTTTAATAACTATCCGGTTATTAGAGTGTTTTGCAAAAATTATCATCAAAACATATGGTGTGAAAAATATATCCTTCTTTGAAAAATGATATTGGCTTACAGAGATGTTCTGAAGTTACTCCCGGGCAACAAAGGGCAGGTTTGCTACTGTTACAGACTTCAAAGTAATTTTGCTTTTAAACTAGATATGATTTTTAAATGAGGCAATGGGACAGGGTAGCTGCACCCAAATATGTTTCACGAAGGTGCTGTGCTTTCTTTTTCCAGTATTTCTCTAGGATTTTCAACCTCATTGTATGTGATAATTCCTACCTGACTGTATTATACTAAACCATGTTCTTTTCTTGCCTCCAGCTGTGGTAATGGGAAATAAACAAGGCTGATATTTACAACTCCATTTTCTTACTTGCTGAAGTATTCTTCGATTTTGTTCCCTGATTGGATTCACACAATTACTGGTTTGCTATTTTCCTAGCTATTGAGCTCAGGTTGCAACTAGATCAGAATTCAACAGCCAGTGTTGTTCACTGGAATGATACCTTCCGGTGGCATAATTCCCACATTATCGTCACTGATTTCCAAGAGCAAAGGGCAACTTAATTTTTAGATCTCAGAGCTCACTTACATATGTTTATTATACCTAGCGTGGAAGACTTATTTGAAAAGTAACTTCTAGGAAACAAGACAATATTCGTTCATGTATGTATCATTCAAATTTCTCCTTTGGATGTTTTTGCTTCTTCCAAAAATAATAAACTGTGTGAATCTTTACACACTTAATTTTGAGAATTTGGTATGATAACTTTAGGCAAATGGGTAATTTGCTACTAATGTAGCATTTGAACAAAAAGCATTATGTTATTCTGTGATACACAGAAAACTTTTGTATTAAGTACCAAAGATGAGAACAGGCAATACTATTTGCAAAGGCAGTTTTTGTCACATTTGTAGTAAAAAAGTGCTATTCTTCAAATTTGCTGTTTACTTTGATGTTAAGAGAAACACTTGTGATAGACTTTCCCATGGTGGACATTGTGGAGCATGTGTGTGTATGTGTACATGTGTGTAAGAGTTTTGAGATAACTAAAGTTAATATTGCTGAAATGTATGCGTGTCTTCTTTGCCAGCAGGCTCACCTTAAAATCTGGGGGGAAAATCCACTTAAAACTAGAGGCTAAGTCGCAAACAGAAATGAAGCCAAGTTGTGATCACCATGACTCACACAGATGGGTCAAATTTTGTTGTTTGGTCCACTAGCCACTGGAGAACATGGTGCACTTTTGTTGGTGTTACTAGGCTGGCTTTGTTCAAGGATTCTCAGGAACTGTCCAGCATTCTTTGAAGTACTGAGTAGCATCAGTTCATCTCAAAGATCACTTGTGTCTACTGGCAAAAGGTCCAGAAGTCAACGTCTGATAGATGTAACTTTAAACTTGCAAAAGAAGTGAATTGTATTCATTCTGGGGCTCACCTTGGGGTACATAAATGCTCTGATGCGCTCTTCAATCAGTGTGATCTTTGTAATGTCTTCAGTGACTAGACTGAGGAAGCCCGCAAAAATGCTACAGAAAACATTTAATACCTACCCTTTTACTTTATTTAGTGTGTTACAGTGCAATCTCTAAAGTACGTTTAATATAATATCAAGAGTTACCTGATATATTTAGAATCCTCTCCTCTGTTTTAAAACTTCCATGACATGGGTTCTTATTCCCAGACCATTCTGAGTGCCATCACACATCCCCTTATGCCCCTAAATTTAAATTTTAAGCCATTACTTTCCATAAAGCTCAAGATGTAAAAAACCTATTTTAACATTCTTCAATATGTAAAAATCACCACCATCAATAATGATTTTTTCATTTACACACATTGAAGTATCATAAAAATCAGTATTTCCCAAATTCAAGAAATTAAAAAGCATGCTTTCTGAGTTGGTGGTACTTCCTTCAACTCGCATAGTTTTGAATTTACTGACTACTCTGCATTTTTAAAGCTTTTGGTTCAGTTGCCAAAAAACGTATTGAAAAGTAAATCCTTTTTGTAAGTTCCCTTAGACTTCATCGTGAGTCACTTGAAATAGAATCAAATTTCCCTGAATGTATTCTTCCATTGTTATTGGGAGAACTGGCTAAAATAAGAAATTGGAGGGGGGGAGGTATCAAAATAACTAAAATTAGTTTATTAAACCATAGATTTAAAAATACATTTCTAAAACTTTTGCAAGAAAGAATTTTATGAGGAAAAAATGTCAATTTTATGAAAAGAATAGATCTAGTATATCTTTCACATGCCTTCCTAATTTGAAGCTGTTATTAACAGTATTATTTTCTATGTCAAACTTTGTGTCATCCAAATTCTTTATTTTGTGCTCACTGTAAGATGATGGTGTAGTGTATACGAGGAAGACTTAGAATATGCTGCTATTATTTATACTGAAAAATAAGGTTTATACTTGTGAGATCTGACAAGGAACTATACTGAATAAATAGCTCCTTGGGGCAAAAACTGTATTTCATTCATAATTGTATCTCTCCCTTTAGCTTTTAGCCCAGTGCCAGACACATAGCAAGTCTTCAACAGATATTTATTAAATAAATAAATCAGTCCTGTTTTTAATTATAATTGTGCATTAGACATTGTAACCTAGTTAGGAGAGCTATCATCTTATGAGCTGCATGTGTTCTCTCTGTGTGTGTATATATATACATATGCATGTGTGTATTTTTTTCCTCCAAGATTTTAGATTTTCTTCATTTGGGATTAAATTCAAAATTCTAAAACTCCTTGGGAAATATTATGGTTTTAAAGGATGACTTCTCCTCAGGCAATTTTCCCCAGTCTTTACAGTAAAAGCCTTCATCTGCATTGCCAGACCTCTCATAAACCTTGACATGACACTCTCCTGTGTCAATTTGCATGCTTCGTCATAAGAACAAGATGAGTGATGTTACACCAAAGGACTTTCTGTTCATTCATAACCTTTGAAAGTCACTGGTTTCCAAATATAATGACATTATCCCCAAATTTTGCTTTTTGATCTACAGTACATTTTATAATTAATCTGTACAGAATGAAAGATAAGCATTGAGATCAAGTCGCTTTGCATAAACAAACTAAGAAGTTAAAATAAGATAATCTAACATTTTTCCCTGGATCAACTATAGCCAAATGCAAAGTATGGCATTCACAAGGGTCAAATTGTCAAGGAACAAGATAAATTAACACTAAGAATAGTGAGATAAAATCATGAAAGTTCAAATAATTATTTTAATAAGGAAAGGCCTTTTGATATTAACAACAAACAAACAAAAACCCTATTGGGTAATAAGGGCTTTAGGGTTGATTTTTTTTTTTTTACTTTCATGTATTAGATTCCCTGAATAACAAAACTAATATCTTATTAATATGAAACCACTAATGCCATAATGAGTGTTATGAAGTATTAAAATCATTATCCACTGAGATAATGCTAGATAATCACTAAGCTGAGTGAATGCTTCAGCCTGAATCAACAGTGTGCTCAGTACATGCATTTGGCAACATTGGTCCCAAGTGGTTACAGCCTATTTTTATAGTGTATTTCTAAGACAAAGTCCCCAAATAAGCAGAAGTGACCGTCTTTCTTTTATCTCTTAAGGAAATGATATGGAAAAAGCATAATCCATTCACCAGTGCTTCATAGTACCAAAAGAAAACCAAAATTCAGAGTTTGGATGGTGGTTTGGTTCAAAACAATGGGTAGATTACTTTTTTCTTTTTGTTTTAGTCCTGCAGCTTTGTAGACAGTTTAAGGTACACTACTGCCACTTGAATTCAGAAATTAGATGACACAAATGCAAGCACACAGAAATTCTGAGCACTAGATCCATGTAAAGCATAATTAGTGCTTTTTACTAATACCATTGATGTCTCTCAACAGACCTTGATGTTCCTTTTCCAAGTCAGTAGGAGGGTCACATAAGAACTAGGTCAATTTGGTCTTACTGGTTTCTCCATCTTTCCAAGTTAAAAGATCTGTTGCTGCACTCAGCGTTATGGACCCAGGAAATCAGCAACTAAGGAACAACTGCAAACTTTGAAGTCAGTAAGGATCCAGGAAATTAGAAGCTAAGGGACTGTGACCTCTGAAGTAGATAAATCTTGCCTGTATACTAATTTCAGAGGATATCAACTGTTCCTTAATACTGCCTTAAAAACTATACATATATATTTGTGTGTATACATAATTTTAATGTATATGTTATATTTAATGTATATATTATATATGAAATACAAAAATATATTTTATATTTACTGAAATATAAAATACACGTAATGTTACAAGTGGCTTAAGAAAAAGTGACTTAATATCTTATCCTTGCTATATGTCAGAAGTAATTAATATTCTATTCATTTGTAAATATTAAAAATTTTTCAATACATTTAAACTTTTTGAAGTGTATCATAGAAATTTAGAGATCAAGTTTTGCTTTGGGATCATTTATGCTTCATTGAAAGTTTGCATGATGTTCCTCCCCATCTTTCATTCAAAAGTCTAAATTTAAGATGGTATGAGATTACAGCAAAAGGAGAATTACAGAATTGAGCCAGTTATCTAAAAAAACCTCAGGCCAAGGTTGCTCTTCTCTCAATTCTGAGAACTTTTTCAATTATTTCAGCTAAAAAGCTTGTTTCATTATCATACATCACAGAGTCACTTTAAACGTGTATACAGATGAAATGTATACATTCATTATGTATTTCCCGAATTCTCTTCAAAGAAAACTTTCCAGACTATATATATTAATCAGAAATTGTTGCTTTATTGTCACCATAGATGAGCCATATTAAACACTTGATCATAAAGTAAGTTCTAAAATTGTAAACATTTGAGTGCATTTTGTAATAGAATGTGTTCACCAAAATTGCTCAGAAAACAAAACTGAGGAGAAGGCTAAGCTCCCTGTTGAATACTTCCAAGTACTGGATTAGCAGGTAAAATGAGAATCACTTTCAATAACGGTTGAACATGTGGGAACACGTGAATACATCCTCAAGACTTTGAGTGATGCAGATTTTACCACTTCCTTTTACCAAGTAATTTCATATTTTTGACATGAGAAAAATAAACCCCTAACAAAAACCATTTACTTTTAAGAAAATCCAGTCTATTTTCACAGATTTGTGCTGGTCTTTAGTATCTGACTTATTATAAACTACAATAACAACTTTGGTTAATTTCCCTCTCCCTGCAAAATTCTGCCACAACCCTCACAAATTCTCAAAGCATTTGAGTGTATTATGATGCATCATTAGCTGCCAACATGGATCTGACCCACTGCATATTTTGTTCAAACTGGTTGAAAGTACACGGTTCGTAGCACCCATTATGTTGTCATTTTTTCTTTCACTTTTCCCTCCTTTTTTTTCTTTTTCCCTCCCTCCTTCCTCCCTCCCTTCTTTCTTTCTCTCCCCCACCTTTATTTTTATTTTTTGCAATACTTAGTTGCCAAAATGACTTAGTAAGAAGTCATTATTACTGTCAAGACTTTTGTCATTATGGTCTGTACTTTTCAGAGCAAAGGTTGTGTTCAAGTACCGAACCTCAGTAGTATTCACTTTGGTCCCTGCTTTCTGTACTTTCTGGCACTCAGAATTAATGTGAAAATTTAGATAAACTCAGGTTTCTTATCCTTTTTTATTTGCAAGGTGAGTTGGAGTCTATTTGAACCTGTTGGATTAAAAATATCCTTGGTAGGAATATATGAATTATTTTTTTTTTTTTAGCTGGAAGCTAGCTAACTAGATTGAAGAGTATGGGATTGAGCCCACTTTCCAGGATGTTTCATTTGGGGATGGGAAATGGAGGAGAATTTTGCCCAGAGAACAGATGGCCAATAGGTAATGATAGGGAGAAGCTGAATACAGGAGTCGGCACACTGGAGTTTTTCCAGTTGCCTCAGTCAGTTTGTGGCTCTAGCAATTTCTCTGTTTTGTTCACATTGTTTACTTTGCTAGTGTTTTCACATTATCTGATTTCATTCACACAGTTCCATTTAAGCCAGTCTCACTGATCAAGAAGCCAGGGAAACTGATGAAGTGACCAAAAGGTCATAGAGGGTAGGTGAGACTGACTAAAGATTAGAGTCACTTGTTCCCACACTGGAGTTTTAAATGGCACTTACATACTTATTCCATATAAAAGAAAATAGATTCATATAGATATTCAGTATGTCCTCAACCACGCATCTCATCTGAGCTGCTATGTAAATCCCTAGAAATTGCAGGATCATTGTGTTATATCTCTTGTAATTATGGTGACCAGGCACTCAGTATTGTCTAATAGTTTCAATTTAAAATATTTTATACTATGTCCTTGTAAGTTTATTTATGACCAACATTTAAAAACATGCAGCAAACAGACACATGTGAACCATTTAAATGAGCAGTGCCATAACATGAAAGTAGCTCCCTCTCTTGAGAAACAGCACAGGGCATGTTTCCAGTCCCTCTGGGGGATTCCTGCACTTCACCATGGGACAAGTAAGACCATACAGAATCAAGATGATCACATAGTGGTTAGAAGCCTCATAAAAGCATCTTAGAATTCGATGGACTCAGGTTCAGATCCCTACTTTACCACTTACCATTTGTGCCTTGTTCCTCTCTGAGCCTTAGTTTGCCAATCTGTTAATTAAGAATATCTGCTGTTGCCTTAGGGCGTTAGTATAGGCATTACATTTAAAAATGGATATAAAGAACAGTGGCTCACACATAGTCAATGCACATTTATAGATATAATTATTTTGCTACAATGAAATAATTTCAAATATGAAGAACTTAAAAGGTCTCTTCACTAGAGAGTATGACAGAGCTTTTCAGACACCTTTATGCAATCTCACTACAAAAATGGAGCCCTCCCCAACTCCATCCCTACCCACTACCACCTTATTCAGGTGAAATATCACCTTATTAGGAAGAAATTAAATGTATCAACCCCATTTAGTCCTGTGCCCTTTCTATGTTAATGCTAACAAAAGTGTCCTCTTTTTAAGAAGAGTTGAGCCACACGGAAGTGTTCTGTGGTGGCTGGCAATCTTAGATCTAAGTAATATTCTGTTTCTCTATGGAGCTCTGAGTCCTCAGTATCCTAAGAATCACCCCCACCTACAACACACACACATACAATCTTGTAGCTAATTCCAACCTCCGGTGGTTACAGACATATCCTATCTAAAACCCTTTATGAATTCAGATCTAGGTGGCTGAATCATCCTGCAGCTGAAATCTGGCCCATGGATGCCTTTCATGCTGAAGCAAAGCCTTTACAGAGTGTTTCAATACTGGAAGGGCTCACTGTCATGCTTGTTAGCGTCTTGCTCCAGTACACAGAAAAATTGATTCTTTTCGCAGGTCAAATTATTTTTGTATTTTTCTTTTTTCATGCACAGTAACTCCATTCTTTTACCTGGTCAGTTCCTTTAAGAAAGATTCGGTTAGGGGAGCTGCATCTTATTATCTTCTTCCACCAATGCATGGTGCAAAGACAGTTTAATTCTTAAGGAGAGAATCATTTGAGTGTGACCTATTGTGTTAGTCTGGATGCTTTTCATATCAAGCACCAGAGAGTTAAAGAGGTCTTTAATTTTTCTAAAGCACATTGATAATTTACATTGAACTTGAAGTTCCCACTGCCTTTTCCAATCAGCTCGACTATTCCCAGATATTCTAAGATGAATTTTAAAGAATAATAAAATCTTCAGCTAATGTTTCTAAAAAGGATCCCTAGACTAATATAATGGTTCATAGGAAGATTGCCACATGGCTAAAATGATTTCCCAAAATTGTACACTAATTGTCTTAAACACATCCCACCTAATTGGGAGTCATAACTTCAACTTCAGCACTGGTCTATATTCATTCATTCATTATTGTGGTTGCCCAAATACATAAAGTGGTGTAATTCCAGAAATATGGCCTATATAGGTTTGAGTAAATACTACAGTTTCTGGATGGATGGATTTGTTGTTAAAACAATAAAATTGTTATGGAAAAAAATAATAGAGATGCAATTGATAATACATGTAGAATCCACCTGCCAATAGGCCAAAAGTGACCTTTTCAAATGAAGGAAGATAGGTAAAAAGACATGCTGATAAAAATAACTAATATATATTGAGCGCTTACTATGAAACTTGTTTTATCAACATTATCTTGTTGAATCTTCAACATGCCTGGGAAGTATATACTGTTTTCATTCCCATTGGAAAGAAGTCTTGGGGAGATTTGAGTTGCCCAAAGTTTTAAAGATAGGAAGCAGCAAAGCTGAGATTCAGGCCCACTTAACATCAATGCCAATGCCTGTATCTATGATGCCAGACTGCCAGGCTTCTAACTGAGTGTTAACTTGGGGGTCTTATGTAGCCATAACCTGGGCTTCTTTTTTGTAACATTGACTGTAGTGGGCTAGATCAAAGGTAGCAAACGGCCCTAAGTCATACAGCTAATAACCATAATAAGGCTTCATCCAGCATGATCCTGAAGCAATTTGTCAGGTATGTTTCTTGGCCAAGAAGCGACTTGTTATATTGGGCTTTACAGCGATTTTCCATAGAGTGTTCCTTTAATTTTCATCATCTATTATGACTAAAATTAACATGAAAAACATATTTAAAACAAAGTGGTTTGGGGGGTTTGCTGGCTTTTAGTTTTCTTTCTAAGGCCTCTGCAGGCCCAGCTGCCTTTTGCCAGCTGCTTGTGTGTCGTACTGTATTCTCATTTGGCTTGTTCTGATACAGGTCGGGTGAAGGGAAGAGGTACACATCCCCAAGGGATCTGGAAATGTCTCCTGCGTTCAATGATCTCTTTGTAAAACCTTCTCATGCAAAAGATACTCCTGCTAGACTTCAGTCAAAAGGATTCAGAGCCAGGACCTAATGACATATTTTGCCTTATCTTTTATTCACTCCCAAAACTAATGGTACCTGATTTCTCTCCACTCAGGTCTATGTTTACTTAGTAGGGCTGAGAATTGTAAGCATTACCTCTACTGCTCTGATCCAGAAATAAGAAATAATTAAAACAAAAGTAGGGTTTTAAAAATTAAGTAGAAAATAACACAGAAACCAACATTGCTAGGGTAAACTTCCTTTGTGTCTAATGATCCCTTTAGTTCTGAAAGATTCTTCAAACTAAGAGATATAAAAATGTGGGTAAGAGGTTTGGTCCTGAATAAATGGCAGGGAAGCCTGTCATGGAGCTTCATTTCCACTTCGCATCTTCTAATCTCTTTCCTCCGATCCTCTGCTGGCCCCCATGAACACCTGAAATAGAAGCAAGAGGAGAAGAAAAGTCTAATTGTTTTCTCCTCTGGCCCTTCCAGGGGTTTATCTACTTTTTGGCAAACTGTAAGACTGGCAGCATGGTGATGGGGCAGGGGTGAGGGTAGGAGGGGAGTCGTGCATCCTGATACTCAGATGTTTGCTAAGTGAACTATCTTAGAGATTCCTTCTTTTAGGTACCACCCCTCTATAGACAGGTCAATAGGCAGTTTTCCCTGAATAGGAAGCACCATGGACAACCTTTATAATTCTAGGATTCAAGACGATGACTAATGCCTGCATTACAGGCAAGTTGGACTCCTGTGGGCCTTTGAAATACATAGTCTGGTGTTTTGTGAGATTCAGCCTAGGAGCTCACAGTCTGTTTGGTAATGAACCCTATTCCAGTGATATCTGAGCTCTCCTTATGTGGCTGTCTCCATCTTATCCTTGAGATCTTGGCTAAGAAATTGAATCCTGAGAGGGAAATTTTGTAGTTCCCCCTATGTAGCCTCAGTGCCCAACTTCTTTCTTACATGTAAACCTAACACAATTTCATCATTACTGTCTATTCCTTTACTTGCCTGTGGCCTCTTTTTTCTACTAGAAGATAAGGCCCATAAAGGCAGGACTTTGTCTGTCTTGTTCACCACTGTTACCCAGTACCTGAGACAGGGCAGGTGCTCAGCAAATATTTTCTCCATAATAAATTTAAAAGGACATTTATAATGATAAAGCATTATATGTCTATGCTCTTTCATGTCTAGCTTCTACATCCACTATGTCATGGGAGTCTCCCAATAGCACTGAACAGGCTGGGCAAATATTATCTTAAGTTTATGAATATAGAAACTAAGTGGTAATCAGGCTTCCAGTATTCACACCCTTGTGTAGTCTCCTCCCACAGTGAATAATACCTATATGTATCACAAATAAAGTATGCAAAAATGATGAGGTATGGCTTCCAAGGCTATATAATGAAAGGCATTGAGGCTTTTGCCTCACCTTCTTGAATCACCTCCACTGGGGAAAGCCAGCTGCCATGTCATGAGGATACTCAAGCAGCCATGAAGAGGCCCACATAGAAGGAAATGAGGCTGCCCGCCAGCGGCCCGGACTAACGTGTAAGCCATGTAAATGACTATCTTGGAGGCAGATTTTCCAGCCCCAATTAAGCTTTCAGATGACCACAACCAACATTTTGGTTACAACCTCATGAACTACTCGCTAAGCTTCGCCTAAATTTCTGGCCTATAGAAACTGAGATAATAAATGTTTGTTGATTTAAGCCACCACATTTTGGAGTACTTTGTTACACAACAATAGCTAACCAATACTCCAGTCTCAGAGAGGAATGCCAATTCTTAATCCTGTCTCCCATCTTTCCCTTTTTTACCATCTACTCCAACCCTCCTGCCTCCTGTCAGAAAATCCCCAAGTGTATGCGTGTAGTAAATATAGACCAAAATGCAACATGTAGAGCGTGCTCAATATTACCTCACTACAGCCTCCTTTGGCAGATAAATCATTACCATTGCCATTATCTTGAAGACAAGAGAACTAAAAGAAGCTACTTAAGAAACTAGGTAACTGACTTTTGTGAAAGTCAGATTACAGATTCATCAAGATCAGAGTAGCTACTAGGCCAAGTCTAGATGTTCCAGGGAATACTTTATGTTAAATTTTATGTTAAAATGTTTTAACATAAAATAGCTATAAACTTACTTATAAGTGGTTGTGAGAGGCTGAGGGGTGCTGTGGAAGCTGGAAAGATAGTTTTAATTTGCACTTTAGGCTTTTAAAAACCACATATTCTCATTGGAACTGACTCAAATACCACTTTAGTATTTATATAAGGAAAGTATGAACAAAGTCATATTTATGCATTAATGTGCTTTACAATACCAAACGTAAACTTGCCTTGCAAAAGGCAAGATATTCTGTCATTCCACATATTTGAATACATGTTGCTGGTCAAATCATTATGCCAGTTACTCCCTGAGCCTGCTCTCCGACATAATAATCAACATAACAGCTCATGGGACAGTCCTTAAAAATAAAAGACTTTTATTTGCATGTGATCTCACCACTGGGCTCCAGCCTGTGTGACACAGCAAGATCCTGTCTCAAAAAAAAAGTCAGTCAGTCAGTGGGGGGTCAGGGGAAGGCGTTGACTTTTACTTTTAAATAAAAAGTAAGGTCACTTGGTTTTCCTTCTTTCTTCATCCACATGCCCTCCCTGCTTAAATTTTTCTTATGACAGCCCCTTAAAGTGGTCATCTGGGCTCAGCTCATACTCTCCCATTTGCCAAGAAACAAAGCTGGCCCAATTGTGTGAGTTTCTGAGTTCCTCTAGAGTGATTCTCCAATGGTAATGGATAAAAGCCATAAAAATCTTTAGATTTGTTTCTTTTTATCACAGCCATAGTTACCACTGATGGAAGGTAAATTTTATTAAAGACATGAATTATTCTTTACAAAGTCATGCTTATTCTGTCCTAGTAACAGGTATTCTCCCAGGTGAGTATGTATTGGGGAGGAAGGGGTAGAAGGGTATCTCAGGGCCCTGGTTGCCTTGTCTAACTCAATCAGCACCATCTCATCTCCATCCCCAAGATACCTTTTGCTCATGCTCCCAGGAGATATAGTGGCTAACAAAAGAATCCCAACTTTATCACTGATAGTGTGATTTGAGTCACATTATTTATTCCTCTGAACCTCAATTTGTCATCTTTAGGCATTTACCCTGTGCACCTCACAGGGTTTTGGAAGGATTAAATAAGATTATGTGTGAAAAAAAATTTTAATTTTTAAAAAATTTTTGTTGGTACAGAGTACGTGTATGTATTTATAAGATACAGAAAATGTTTTGATACAGGCATAATAATTTTTTAAGTGAGAGATAGACATATGAAATATATTGCAACAGTTGAATATCTCATTAAAGCTCATAGCAAGAAGCATTCATGGATAAATGGTAGACTCTATTGCAATAATCACTGCTGTTCTAACATGCCCAAAATATAATATGTAGATGATGATAAGTTATATGAACAGAAGTAGATCAGCGAAGGCATATAGGGAATGTGGGGTTGGACTGCAATATGTATCAGTTGTCAAGGTCATCCTCACTAAAGGGTAACAAATGAAAAAATATGAGACCCTTCATGATTTTTTATGTCATTTACTCATTCAGCCAATATTTTAAAAATGGTTTTTACATGCCAAATATTGTTCTATGCTCTGGAACAAATAAAAGTGATTAAGTGGCCTGGCACAGTGGCTCATGCCTGTAATTCCAGCACTTTGGGTGGCTGAGGTGGGTGGATCCCTGGAGCCCAGGAGTTTGAGATGAGCCTGGGCAACATAGCAAAACCCTGTACCACAAAAAATACAAAACACTAGCCGGGCATGATGGCATGCACCTGTAGTCCCACCTACTGGGAGATGGAAGTAGGAGGATCACTTGAGCCAAGGAGTTGAGACTGCAGTGAGCCATGATCTCACCATTGTGCTCCAGCCTGGGTGACAGAGCAAGACACTGTCTCAAAATAAATAAATAATTAAATAAATAAATGAATAACTAAATAAATAAAGTGAATAAGTCAGTGGGGGGCTGAGGAAGGTGTTGACCTAAGTAACTTTGAAAAACTGTGTTTTGACTGGAAACTGTAAGACTAAACAAAACTGTACTGTACTTACTGTACTCTAGTTGGTGACTTTTCTCATGGGGGTACAGGCTAACAATTATGAAATTGCTGTACATATATACTAAGACTGAACAAGTGAGCAAATGGATGGTGCATGACAAGAACCAAATTTCTACCAGCTGGCATAGAAAGTTACAGATAAGCCAGGAGGGAAGTCTAGAGTGAACCACATGGTACTGGATTAGGTTCAGAGACATCAGTGTGAACTCATGTTTAGCTTATATAGATACAGATGGTTTGATAGAGAAAAATTATAGTTATGTGCGTATACGTGGGTTGCTATAGACACACACACACACACACACACACACACACACACACACACGTAAATATATTTCCTAATTCTCTCCACTGAGAGGGCCTGGAAATAATGACACGCTATTAGCGATGTTGATTTCTAATACCATTTTTCAATAAAAGGATCAGGTGTTCTTGAAAAATTAACTGATTCTAAAGCTGGTGGAGGAAATATGCAAGATAAGTCTGGAACTGGAGGATTTTTTTTTTTTTTTTTTTTTGAGACAGGGTTTCACTCCCATCACCCAGGCCGGAACACAGTAGCACGATCATGACTCATTGCAGCCTCAACCTCCTAGGCTCAAGCAATCCTTTCACCTAATTTTTCTATTTTTTTAGAAATGAAGCATCACTATGTTGCCCAGGCTGGTCTCAAACTCCTGGGTTCAAGCAATCCTCCTGCCTCAGCCTCCCAAAGTGCTGGGATTACAGGCATGAGCCACCATGCCCAGCCAGGAGCATCTTTTAATGACCAATAATAATAATAATAATAAGGAATTGCTTAAAAGATCAAAGGATGCGGGTTGCATATCAATGGCACATAGGAACCAATTTGAAAGAGCTTCCAATGGTCAAAGATGAAACAATTTGAGCAACAAAATAAATGACAGTTTTGGATTATAACCCGAAGTATAAATAAATATCAATGAGTTCATACTGACATAAATAGATAGTTGAATAAATAAATAAATGAGAGAGAGAAGATAGATCTCCAATGTAGAAAAACCCCAAATAATGTCTGTGGATATACCCTCTTAAAAAAGGTAGAGCTTATTTCCCTACAAAAACACCATGAATATGGAATATGCTTAGTAATGTAGTTCTGAAGAGTAGAGCATGTAAGAGGTGGAAAAACGGGGTAACCTTAGAGGGGAAACCTGTCAGACACTACTTCAGCCAGGTTAATATTGTGATAAGTCATGTTGATATTATGCACCCTTGATACGACATATGAGAAAGGCAGTTTACCTTTGAAATCTTCCTCCCCAAAGCACATTAACTCCAGTTTAACTTCAAGAAAACATCAGACAAATTTTTGGACTTTCTACAGATATATATCTTGAAACTGTCAAGGTCATCAAAAGCTATGAAAAGTCTAAGAAAGTGTCACAGAACAAGTGTGCCTAAGGAGACACAACATCTGAATATACTGTGTTTCCTGGATGAAATCCTGGGATGAAAAAAGGATATCGAATAAAAACTAGTGAAATCTGAAGAAAGAACAGTTTAGTTAATAGTAATGTACCAACGTTCCTTCCTTAGTTGTGGCAAGGTAATTAATGTAAGATGTTCACAGTAGGGGAAATTGCATGCAGAATATATAGGAATCGCCTGTGCTATCTTTTCAGCTTTTCTGTGAATCTAAACTTATTCTTTTTAAAAGTTTATTTAAATTTAACAACCACGAAAAATAAATGTCAGACATTACCCTTGTCCTTATGGAGTTGACACTAATCAAATAATCACAAAAACGTTTCACATTTTTGCATTTTGTAAATCCTATGAAGGCACTGTGGAAGAAAAGTACCGAGGCCATGAAAGAAGAAAATTGTTATGTGCATATACGTGGGTTGCTATACACACACACACACACACACGCACACACACACGTAAATATATTTCCTAATTCTCTCCACTGAGAGGGCCTGGAAGTAATGACACGCTATTAGCGATGTTGATTTCTAATACCATTTTTCAATAAAAGGATCAGGTGTTTGAGGAGATTGACCTCATCTCTTAAGGCAGAAAGTAATGCTGAAAAGGCCATTTGCTCTAAAGGAGGTGTAGGTAGGAGTTTGGAGAATGGAATAGAGAATGGGGAGGATAAGAGTTTTCCATGCAGAGGAAACAGGACATGCAAAGTCCTCTAACTTGAGGCTGTATATAATGTCTCTGGTTTCAATATCCTCATCGTACACTAGAGTTTAAAATCAAAGGATTTTAGCATCTTACAGGCCTGAGTTTGAGTCTTAGTTTCATCCGTTATTAAGTGTATGGACTTGGAGCCAAGTTATTCAAACTTTCCTTGCTAAGGGATGGGAATAATAACTCTGACTTTGCAAAGCTGTTTCAAGAACTCAATGCGATAAGGAACATAACATGCCCAGCAGAATATCTGGCTTTACAGGAAGTACCCAAAGAATGATAGTTATTAATTATTACATTACTATGGTCATCAAAAAATTCAGGCTGGATGAGATTATGCCTGAATTTTCTTCTGGCTATAGGATTTGATGGACCACTAGCTATAGGTATTTGCACAGTTTCTATGGGAAAGGGCTATTTGTGTTATGAAAGCAAAGTAAAGCGTTAGCTTCTAGAAGGAATACAGGTGTAGGTCCAGGCAGGTCCCCTACCTAAAACCCTAAATTTTATGCAAAACTAAAATCCTTTGGAATGAAAACATTGAAATATGCTCAGGGGACATATAAATGTTAATATGATATAAAAATCCAAAACACAGAGTAAGACAAATCAGGTCATTTTCAAGTTAAGCAAAGTAAGTAGAAGATTTTTTTTTTTTTTACTTGGGTACAATTCAAACCAAAACAAGTGTTTTTTCAGTTTTATCATTATTTAACAAAACAAAGTAAACTCCAAATATTATGGCTTTTCTGAATCCAGATGTGATAATCAATAACTTGGATGTATTTTTGTGCATACAGTTAGAAAGAACTGCTTCTTGATGTCACACATACACAGAATAGAAAAATGGAGAGTTAGAGCTAAAAGCTTCCTCAGAGACCACATAATGCCATGGATAGGATAAGAAAATTGAGATCTAAGTTATGAAGAAATTTGTTTCAGGCCAGAGACAAGACCAGAATGCAATTTTTAGCTCCTTTTTCTTCCTAAACCATATTACCCCTCAACCACAAAGCCCCCAAGTGGTATAAGATTCTCAACTGTGATGCATCATAAAATGAAGTCCTACCCACTCCTAAACCTATGTTATTACAGAAAAAACAAGCTAAAGTTCACAGTTTAAAAATATCTGTAGTAGACCATAGTAGCAATGTTTAAAAACAACTTCAATTACAATAAAAATAAGTCTTCTTGTTTAAGCTAAATCCGACTGTAGTGCAATTTCCTCTAAGAAATTGTCTAGGGGTAGGGTGAAAGGGTTAAGTCTGTGAAGCACATTTTTCAGCCACTAGCTGTGGTATCCTGGGTAATTACTGAGGCTTAGTGGAGACCACACCTTAGATAAACCTGTAATGCTGGAGTTTTCTGCAAACATTTTCTTTCCTGCAAGCTGTGGCTTGTTTCTTTCGCAGATTTGTCCTATGTTTTCAACTTGATTTTCCAGTGGCTAGTTTATACTTGGTAGAGCCAACAAATTATGGTCTGTTGATTTAGCTTTATATTTTCTTGGTGCTTGCGTGAGACAACCATGCCAGCTATGTGGTAATGAACACAATCAAGCCAGATGAATTATTTTCCTACTATAGGAATACTATTAAAAAAAAAAAAAAGAGGAAGAACTGGTTCAGGTAAAGATCATGATTTAATTTCCCTTGCTTTATTCACTGATTTTAAAAATAGGCTTTGCCTGAGACTGTAATTTTATTCATATTTCACTTCTTAAGAGAACATTTGATTTTTCTCATTTAAAAAAATTCTATTTTATAAACAAAGCCAGTACAAGAACAGTCTGAGGACAAGGTGGTGCTTGGTGTGACAAAGGTATGTGTGTCCTTGGGAAAGCCAATTCTCCATCATGGTGCTCTATGAAAAATGAAATGGCAATCAAGAAATCATGTTTTGGTCATGTCAGTCTAAAAAGTGTACAAAGTAAAGCAGTTTGTGTTTTAGTTTTGGTTGTTATCAACTACAAGTTACTCTTGAGGGTGCATATACCTTTGGGAAAAAAAAACTCATATGACATCTAGGCCAATGGGGATGTATCTTTTGGCTTTGTAAAGAAAGGTGGTGCTCCCATTTTTCTCTCCATCTCCCTGCATCCCATCACCACCATCGCCACCGGACCTAGGAGAAAATGCAATGGATAATCACAGACTAAGGAAAAAAAAAACGTATTTTTGTAAGGTTAGCAAGCATAGTAGCATTATTTTCTTAGTTTTGCATGTTAGATGAAGAATTAAGCCAGAGATACAGGCATTTGAAATGACATGCTCAAGGTTCTAAATGAAGCCAACAGTAGGGGGATTACCACCCAGGCCAATGTGCTCTGCAAATGCCCTCCGGACACTCTTTGGATAATCATCAACATCAACACACCCAACAACACTTCTCATACACACATTAGTGGAATTACTTTAACCAAATAGCTTGATCACTATCTAGGTGAAAAGGCAGCATTTTGGAAATAAAAATTTTGATCAGGGATAGAAGGAAGAATCACTTTCAAGCCAGAAGCCTTGGAGGAGGGGAGCGGTAAAGGAAAAAAATATATATATATTTATTAACTTGTTTTTTATTCTTTTTTATTTTAGTTTTTTCTTGTTTCTCAGAGCAGATTAACTTTTTCTTTTAATTCCAAACGTAATAGATGCTTAAAGCAACAAGTAGTATTATCCAAAAATGTAGAGAGAGCTTTTAAAGTGAAAATATCCTCACTGAGATTAACCAGTACTAATAGCCTGATGCATTTCTTTGGGGGCTTTTAAAAAGCCACAAATGAAATATAAAGAGCATGGTGGAAGTGTGGGAAGTGAGGCAGGAAGGAAAAGGATTAAGGTTCAAGAAAAGGGGAGGGAGAGCCATCCTTCCAAAATTGCCCTCAAACTGGCCTCAGTCATAACCAGGATACTAAATTCTATGTTGGGAAGGCTGTGATTTCAGTCTCCCCTAGGCCAGCTTCATTGCCCCACTTGTCCTGGTGTAGGTTTATGAAATTCCTATCCCCCCATCCCACACAAAGTCACTTACAACCCAATCATCCACAAGGGCACAAAGACAGAAAAACAGAAAGTGACAAGTAATGGAGAATAACCTTCTCCTTCTGTTCTCTGAAAAGAGGCTGTTAGTGGGCATCTGGTATCCTCAGGTCAAACTAAGACCTTTGTACATTGATGCTAAAATTTTAGGATTTGCTTTCTTGAAATCAGAATGGCCATGTATTAGTCCGTTCTCACACTGCTATGAAGAAATACCCAAGACTGGGTAATTTATAAAGAAAAGAGGTTTAATTGACTCACAGTTCCACATGGCTGGGGGTGGGGGGGTCTTAGGAAACTTATAAGCATGGTGGAAGGCACCCCTTCACAGGATGGCAGGAGAGAGAATGAGTGTCAAGCAAAGCAGAAAGCCCCTTATAAAACCATCAGATCTCGTGAGAACTCACTATCACGAGAACAGTGAAGGGGGAACTGTTCCCATGATTCAATTATCTCCACCTGGTCCCGCCCTTGACACGTGGGGATTATTACAATTCCAGGTGAGATTTGGTTGGGGACACAGAGTCAAACCATATCCACAAAAGTGGACAGCTACTCACTGAGTTTTCAGTCCAAGTGCACCTGAAAAAATTCCCAGTCCTGGTGGGGGTCTGGCCCTTTGACTGTGATGTCAAGTCCCAAAGGTCAGCTTGAGGTTGGTCATTGAAACAAGATTCACTTTTGGAAAAGTTAATGGTGATTTGGGACTTAAGCCAGTTTCAGACTGAGCTGGCATACTCCTGCCTCCCCTCCCCTACATGCGATCTACCTCCCCAGTGAAGCTGCTCCATTCAGATCCAGCCAGAGTAAGATCTATCCTCTTGTAAAACATCATTTTAGAGCTCAGTTCACCTGCCAAGTCTTGAACAACCACTAGAAGCCATGGTTCTTACACAGCAGGTTGGTCGAGAATAGAGTCAGGGCAATGAAATGAGTTACAAACTGATGACGATATCCTTGGAAACCCAGGATGTATTCCTAAGTCTGGAGGAAAGTTGCTAGCCAAGGCCAGAGTTGACTGGGGACCCAAATGATAAGACCCCAGAACTTTATCCATCTGTCAATAAAACCCAGACTATTCTTACTGGCATGTAGTTAATGCCAGGGGGCGCAAGCCAATGCAGTTTGAGAAGTGTTGTAGAATGTCTCTCCTGAGTAAATCTGACAATAAAAAAGGGAGACGTTTCCACAGGGATCCAAGAAGTTCCCAAGTACATCATAGATCACATACTGGAGCACTGCAGAAGAGCTATAAGAGCAATGGTTGACATGATCTTCCACTTTTCCTGCTCTTTGATGTCAATAAAATCTGGAGGCTTGTTACAACAATCAGTATTATCAGCGTTATAATTGCTTTTTAAAATTTAGTGCTTTCTTGTGTGCCAGACTCTATGCCCAGCACTCTACAAATATTATCTCATTTAATCCTATCAACCTTTGTAAAAAGCTCATAAATTGTCCACAAAGTCATAGGCAGGTTCATTAGACCCTAGCTTTACAAATTTGGGTGAATGCTTCACAAGAGTCAAACCACTTTTCTTTTTTCTTTTTCTTTCTCTCTCTCTCTCTTTTTTTCTTTTGATGGAGACTTACTCTGTCTCCCAGGCTGGGGTGCAGTGGTGTGATCTCGGCTCACTCCAACCTTCGTCTCCTGGGTTCAAGCAATTCTCCTGCCTCAGTCTCCCAAGCAACTGATGTTACAGGCGTGCACCACCACGCCCAGCTAATTGTTTGTATTTTTAGTAGAGATTTGGTTTCACCATGTTGGTCAGAATGATCTCGAACTCCTGACCTCAAATGATCTGCCTGTCTTGGCCTCCCAAAGTGCTGGGATTACAGGCGTGAGCCACTGCGTCCAGCCCAAATCACTTTTCCTATTTTAAAATTGGTTATTTATTCCAGCGTTTGCTCCGAGGAGCAAGCTGAGTACTAGTATCAACATCATATTCCTTTTCTTGATTGTTGAAAGCCTGGGCCTTGCCAATTCTCTCAAAGTCTGGCTGAAAGACAACTGATCTTTGACAAAGCAAACAAAAACAGAAAGTGGGGAAAGGGCACCCTATTCAACAAATGGCGCTGGAATAATTGGCAAACCATATGTAGAAGAATGAAACTGGATTCTCATCTTTCACCTTATACAAAAATCAACTCAAGTTGGATCAAGGACTTAACTCTAAGACCTAAAACCATAAAAATTCTATAAAATAACATCAGAAAAAGTCTTCTAGATGTTGGCTTAGGCAAAGACTTCATGACCAAGAACCCAAAAGCAAATGCAACAAAAACTAAGATAAATAGATTGGACTTAATTAAACTAAAACACTTGTGCACAGCAAAAGATTCAATCAACAGAGTAAACAGATAACCCACAGAGCGGGAGAAAATGTTCAGATTCTATACATCGGACAAAGGACTAATATCCAGAATCTACAAGGAACTCAAATAAATCAGCAAGAAACACAATCCCACCAAAAACTGGGCTAAGGACATAAATAGACAATTCTGAAAAGAAGATATACAATTGGCCAATAAAGATATGAAAAAATGCTCAACATCACTAATTATCAGGGAAACATAAGTCAAAAACCACAATGCGATACCGCCTTACTCCTCCAAGAATGGCCATAATCAAAAAATCAAAATATAACAGATGTCAGAATGGATGTCGTGAAAGGGGAACACTTTTACACTGTCGGAGGGAATGTAAACCAGTACGAGCACTATGGAAAACAGTGCGGATATTCTTTAAGGTACTAAAAGTAGAATCACCATTTGAACCAGCAATCCCACTACTGGGTATTTACTGAGAGGAAAAGAAGTCATTTTATGAAAAAGATACTTGCACATGCATGTTTATGGCAGCACAATTTGCAAGTGCAAAAATATGGAAGCAGCCCAAATGCTCATCAATCAACGAGTGGATAAATAAAATTATCCATATATATATATACACACACGCACACCATGGAACACTATTCAGCCATTAAAAGGAACGAAATAATGGCATTTGCAGTAACCTGGATGGAACTGGAGACCATTATTCCAAGTGAAGTAACTCAGAAATGGAAAATCAAACATCATATGTTCTCATTCATAAGTGGGAGCTAAGCTATGAAGATGCAAAGGCTAAGAATGATACAATGGACTTTGGGGACTGGCTGGTGGAGAGTGGGAGTGGGGAGGAATAAAAGAAAGCACAATGGGTACAGTGCACACTGCTCAAGTGATGGGTGCACCAAAATCTCAGAAATCACCACTAAAGAACTTATTCATGTAACCAAACACCACCTGTTCCCCAATAACCTATTGAAACAAACAAACTAAAGTCTGGCTGAAAGAACAAAGCTTATGGTAAGGGGGAGAGATCCAGTTCAAAAAGGCAAGTAGATCAAAGTGCTAATGATAAACAATGATTTGTTACTTTAATATAATACTCGTAATAATTAAAATTCTTAATCTCTCAAAGATAAAGCCTGAAGTGAAATAAGAAAAGGCATGTGACATAACCATTTACATCATGGAGTAACTTTCAAAAAGCAAGCAAAGATATTTATTTTTTGAAAACTTTGCAAATACTTAAAAATACAAACAACAGATGGCTCTCATTTGGATAATTCATTATTTCTGGTATTCTTACTTCATATAAGAGTGTGATACCATTCTTCAAGCTAACTTTTGGGTATCTGCCTCATCAGGTCATGGGGTTGGGGACCGCTGGTGGTGAGAATCTGAGCACTGGGTACCAAGCAGGGTCTTCTGCCCCGAGAAATGACCTCTCGAGTCCATCTCTCTCTTAGATGTCAGCCAACAAAGAGGGCAACCTGGCGAATATCCACCTTTATGACTGTTAAAGTACCTCCCAAAGGGCATTTTAAACTGCCCACTGTACTGGATGAACAAACTGAACTTGTTAAAGACCTGTATTTACCAGACTGCTGTGGTCTATGCTTCTTTTTAGACCTTTTAAAACCTTTTTAAGTCTACAACCCAAACTTGCAAACATTTTATTTGGCCTCTTGCCTTTCCTCCCAATTAATCCAAACGTATGGTGTTTATCATCAAACTGAAATGAGGAAAGCGGAACTTATCTTCGGATAGAGATGTCGTTGGTTCTGTCTGTTGCGCAGAGACTTCTGACTTCCAGGGATATTAAGTAGACATAGCTAAAATGACATTTGATGAAGACTGATTAAACAACAGGGAGGGGAAGTTGAAGGCTGGGGTCCAAGACGGAAGACAGCCAGGTGATGTTCCTGGAAGCGGCTCACAGGCCTGGGCCTGCTGCCTGGTCTTGGCGCCCAACAGGTAGGGGGTGTGCGCATGCGCATGATGAAGCCTGTGGCAAGGCGTCCGAAGCCCCAGTGATCCCGAGGTGATAAAGTCAACATGCCAGTCTGCCAAAATCTGAAGCCTGAAAAAGACCTATTTTCCACTACACATATGAAGATACCATTCTCGTTCAAATATTTATTTGGGCTTGGATTCTGAAAGACTTATTCCTCTGTTAGGCTTAGGCACTTCCCCATTCCTTTCTCTCTCTTTTTCAGATTATATGAGGATTTCCTTGTCATTTGTCTAAGGGACTGATGCCTTATTCATTGAAGTAGTAGCTGAAGCCTGAAAATAGAGAATTCAGGGACACATAAATTAAAGGTTGTAAAAGTTTAAATTGTTAAACAAACTCAGGTCATAAAATATACTCTCATTCATCATTCCAAAAGATTGTGTTTAAAATGAAGCCATAGGATACCTCCTTCACACCACTGATTTCTCAATTGAAAGATAATAAAGGACAAGTCTTTTTTTCCCTTAAAATTCAATTCTTTAAAAGAAAATTAGCGGTTGGGTACTTTGGCTCATGACTGTAATCCAGTACTTTGGGATACCAAGGCAGGAGGATTACTTCAGCTCAAGAATTCGAGACCAGCCTGGGCAACATAGTGAGACTCTGTCTCTAGAAAAAAAAAAAAAAAAAAATACAAAAATTAGCCAGGCATGGTGGTGTGCACCTGTGGTCCCAGCTACTCAGAAGGTGGGAAGATTGCTTGAGCCCAGTAGGTCAAGGTTACAGTGAGCCATAATTGCACTATTGCACTCCAGCCTGGGTGACAGAGCAAGACCCTGTCTAAAAAAAAAAAAAAAAAAAAGCTTTTTTTTTGAGACGGAGTCTCGCTCTGTCACCCAGGCTGGAGTGCAGTGGCCAGATCTCAGCTCACTGCAAGCTCCACCTCCCGGGTTCATGCCATTCTCCTGCCTCAGCCTCCCGAGTAGCTGGGACTACAGGTGCCCGCCACCTTGCCCGGCTAGTTTTTTGTATTTTTTAGTAGAGATGGGGTTTCACCGTGTTAGCCAGGATGGTCTCGATCTCCTGACCTTGTGATCCACCCGTCTCGGCCTCCCAAAGTGCTGGGATTACAGGCTTTAGCCACCGCGCCCAGCCTAAAAAAAGCTTTTAATATAAATGTTATGGCATGAGTTTTAGATAAAAATATAAAATGGCCCTTTCGTAGGGATTTTTACTGGCCAAAAAGGATAAATAAAATGTGCGTAGTGCATATCAGATGCCAGACACTCTTTCAAAAACATTAATCATTTAATCCTTATAGTAAGTCTACAATGAAGATATTATTTCCAGCTTATAGGTGGGAATATGAAGTCAAAAGATTTGTCAAAATTGCGCCATCAAGTAAGTGCCAGAGAATGAAAATCAGATTTTTGACTAAAAATTTGATATGCTTTTAACTATACTGTGGTATCTCTTAGGTATGAATATTAAGCATTCTAACAAGAATTAATTTAAATTTGTGCTTTCCCATATCCCACTACAGATATGTTCCTCAGCTTTGAGAACTATATTGCAATATAGAGAAGGCATGTTCTAATAAAGGAGACTGCCTTAAATCCTTTTTAAAAACAAAGTGGCATATGCATAAGTTAGGAAAGAAAAATTGAGAAAAAATTTTAAAGTCTATTAATTGTCTCAAAATGAAATGGTATTACATATTATTTGTGAATCATCAGAATGCTAGAGAAGGTTCCCAAAATGATACTCTGAATGAAATATTTTAAAGTATCATTAAGACTCTTAATCCAAAGAAGTTTGGAGAGACTCTGTCCCTTTAGTTTTCTTTAATGTATGCCCTTGAAAAAAAATGCCCATGCAATAAATGTTGACCAAAACACATTGGTTTTGCAGTTATGGTTTGCTATAAAATTAAAGATAAATTCTAATGAACTATGCAGAAGTATGACCTCATAACTAGGTAGGTAATGATACGGTCAATGCCAAAACACAGTCCTCATCAGTGAGAGCTGAAGCTTAAGGTTTGACATTTTATTTCTTTGTTCCACATGTTTATTTTTTGAATTTCTTAAAGACTATTAGAGGAAGTAAATTAATATCCTTAAGTATTCATTGGCTCACTGTCATACTGAATGGGCAAAAGCTGGAAACATACCCTTTGAAAACCGGCAGAAGACAAGGATGCCCTCTCTCACCACTCCTATTCAGCAATAAGAAGTCCTGGCCAGGGCAATCAGGCAAGAGAAAGAAATAAAAAGTATTCAGATAGGAAGAGAGGAACTAAAATTATCTCTGTTTATAGATGACATGACTGTATATTTAGAAAGCCCCATCGTCTCAGCCCAAAACTCCTGAAGTTGATAAGCAACTTCAGCAAAGGCTCAGGATACAAAATCAATGTGCAAAAATCACAAACATTCCTACACCCCAATAACCGACAAACAGAGAGCCAAATCATGAACAAACTCCCATTCACAATTGCTACAAAAAGAATAAAATACCTAGGAATACAAATTACAAGAAATGTGAAGGACCTCTTCAAGGAGAACTACAAACCACTGCTCGAGGAAATAAGAGAGGACACAAACAAATGGAAAAACATTCCATGCTCATGGGTAGGAAGAATGAATATCATGAAAATGGCCATACTGCCCAAAGTCATATATAGATTCAATGCTATTCCCATCAAGCTACCACTGACTTTCTTCACAGATCTAGAAAAAACTACTTTAAATTTTATATGGAATGAAAACAGAGCCCATGTAGCCAAGACAATCCTAGGCAAAAAGAACAAAGCTGGAGATATCACGCTACCTGACTTCAAACTATATTACAAGGCTACAGTAACCAAAACAGCATGGTACTGGTACCAAAGCAGATATATAGACCAAAGGAACAGAACACAGGCCTCAGAAATAATACCACACATCTACAATCATCTGATCTTTGACAAACCTGACAAAAACAAGAAATGGGGAAAGGATTCCCTATTTAATAAATGGTGTGGGGAAAACTGGCTAGCCATATGCAGAAAACTGAAACTGGATCCCTTCCTTACATCTTAAACAAAAATTAACTCAAGATGGATTAAAGATTTAAATGTAAGACCTAAAACCATAAAAACGCTAGAAGAAAACCTAGGCAATACCATTCAGGACACAGTCATGGGCTTCATGACTAAAACACCAAAAGCAACGGCAACAAAAGCCAAAATTGACAAATGGAATCTAATTAAACTAAAGAGCTTCTGCACAGTAAAAGAAACTATCATCAGAGTGAACAGGCAACCTACAGAATGGTGGAAAATGTTTGCATCTATCCATCTGACAAACAGCTAATATTCAGAATCTACAAGGAACTTAAACAAATTTACAAGAAAAAAACAAACAACCCTATCAAAAAAGTGTCCAAAGGATATGAACAGACGCTTCTCAAAAGAAGACATTTATGTGGCCAAGAAACATATGAAAAAAAGCTCATCATCACTGGTCATTAGAGAAATGCAAATCAAAACCATAATGAGATACCATCTCACGCCAGTGAGGATGTGGAGAAATAGGAACACTTTTATATTGTTGGTGGAAGTGTAAGTTAGTTCAACCATTGTGGAAGACAGTGTGGTGATTCCTCAAGGATCTAGAACTAGAAATACCATTTGACACAGCGATCCCATTACTGGGTATATACCCAAAGGATTATAAATCATTCTACTATAAAGACACATGCACATGTATGTTTATTGCAGCACTATTCACAATAGCAAAGACTTGGAACCAACCCAAATGCCCATCAATTATAGACTGGATAAAGAAAATGTGGCACATATGCACCATGGAATACTATGCAGTCATAAAAAAGAATAAGTTCATGTTCTTTGCAGGGACATGGATGAAGCTGGAAACCATCATTATCAGCAAACTAATGCAGGAACAGAAAACCAAACACTGCATGTTCTCACTCATAAGTGGGAGTTGAACAGTGAGAACATATGGGCACAGGAAGGGGAACATGACACACTGGGTCTGGGGGGATTGTGGGCAAGGGGAGAGATAGCATTAGGAGAAATACCTAATGTAGATGACAGGTTGATGGGTGCAGCAAACCACCATGGCACATGTATACCTATGTAACAAACCTACACATGCTGCACATGTATCCCAGAACTTAAAGTATAATTTAAAAAAAAATCCATTGGCTCAAAGAAATAGCCATTTATGCTCCACTAACATATTTGGTTTGCTTTGAACAATGCAAATAAGAAGCAGATTGTTCTACCCTATCAACAATGACAATCCGTGTGTTGTCTACGGGTGGATGTGAGCACACTCAAAAGGAGTAACCTGAAACAATAAAATTTTTTCAGAATATGAGTCAAGGCAGATTTATTTAGGTTTATAGAAAAAATATATCCAGGAAAGAAATGTTATTATAGGCATTGGCAAAGCAAGATGTGATGCCTGCGTTATGAGATTTTAAACATGTATTTCAGAAGGTAGTTTAAACAGTATAAATCAAGGCTAAAGCATAACTAATATATTCCTTGATGAGGTTAGTTCCTCAGCTGTCTCATTGCCCTGGTTCTTAACCCCTCCCACTGATTTCACAGTCTGTATGTATCAGATTTAGTCATTGATCTAGTGAAGCAGTTATCATATTCCACTATTCCATGGGTAATCATGACATAAGCAGTTAGCACTTTTCATCTTCAAAGCTCTTACCAGCAGTTAATTAATATAAACAACCCCCTTAGGAGATAAATTAATCACACTATAACAGTTCCCATTTTTCCAGTTGAGAAGCTGAGGTAAAGAGGCTAAGTAATTGGCCCAAAGTCATTGAGAAAACAATATTTGAAGACTGTGGTGGCTTGAGGAGTTCTGAGATCTCAAACTTTAATAAAAGGTTTGCATTTCTCATTAGTCTCTCATACATCATATACAATGTCATTCAACTAGCAGCTTTCTCCAGATGGCATAGTGGAAAACAGATGATTGTTCTGCTGCCTATACTAAGAGAGTCGGCTTGATTCTTCGTATTAACCTGGCTGGTCATAAAGAAGTTAAAAATGTGTCATCACCAAATCGAGTCTTTAAATAGAATTTTACCTTCTGTTTCCTTAATCCCAACAAACCAGTCCACAGATCTCTATTGCCAAATCTATATTTGATGACAAACATCAGGTGTCAGAAAGCAAATACAAACGAATGTGAAAATGTAGCCACTGATCATTTGGCCATCCCACCAAATGCCTGAAAGTGTGTGAAATTTAGAGTGGTTTACCTGAACCCCCTAGATATGTTGACATTGCTTTGAGTTTAGATCAAATCACACTCCATAATATTCAATAAATTATGCAGTCACGAGCCACATAATGTTACTATCAACAACGGACAGCAAACAGTGGTCCCACAAGATTATAATAGAGCTGAGAATTTCTATCGCCTAGTGACATTATAGCTGCCTTAACATCATAGTGCAATGCATAATCCCCATGTTTGCAGTAATGTTGGTGTAAACAACCTACTGTGCTGCCAGTTATATGAATGTATAGCACATACAACAATGTTCAGTATATACTTCACAATGATAACAAATGACTAACTTACCGGCTTATATCTTTACTATACTATACTTTTAATCATTATTTTAGAGTGTACTCCTTATTTTAAAAAGTTAACTTTGAAACAGTTGCAGTTAATCATTCAAAAGGTATTCCAGAAGAAGACATTATTATCATGGAAGATAATAGCTTCACACATAATACTGCTTCTGAAAATCTTTCAGTGGGACAAGATGTGGAGGTGGAAGATAGTGATATTGATGATCCTGACCCTATGTAGGCCTAGGCTAATGTGTGTGTTTGTGACTTAGTTTTCAATTTAAAAAATCATGTTAAAAAATATAAAAATTACAAAAATGTTTTAAATTTTAAAAGCTTATAGAATAAGGATATAAAGAACATTTTTATATGGTTGTACAGTTTGTGTTTTAAGCTAAGCATTATTAAAAGAGTAGAAAAGTTTTTTTAATTAAAAAGTGTATAAAGTAAAAATGTTACAGTAAGCTAAAGTAAATTTATTATTGACTTTTTAAAACAATTTTAGTGTGGCCTAAGCGTACAGTATTTATAAAGTATACAATATAGTAATGTCCTAGGCCTTCACATTTACTTACTACTCACTCACTTACTCATCCAGAGCAATTTCCAGTCCTGCAAGCTCCATTCATGGTAAGTGCCCTATACAGGTGTATCATTTTTTATTTTATACAATATTTTTACTGTATATTTTCTGTGTTTAGACACACAGATACTTACCATTGTTTTACAATTGCCTGTAATATTCAGTACACTAACAGGCTGTACAGTTTTGCAGACTAAGAGCAATAGGCTATATACCACATACATAGCCTAGATATGCAGCGGGCTATGCCTAAGTACGTCTATGCATAAGTACACTATGTGATGTTGGCACAATGATGAAATAGCCTAATGATGCATTTCTCAGAATGTATTTCTATCATTATTTGAGGCATGACTGTATATAATTAATTCAATATATTCAATGTCTTATTTAATGACATAGCATGGTACTAGTAAATGGGACAACTAGGCTGTATCCTTTTCCTCAATACACAGTGACACACAAAATTGAAATCTACTACTTTCAATTTTTCCTTCCAATAATAAATCTTAAAATATCCCAAGCTGTTCTTGAGCAAATTAAACAAAATCTATATGGAAATTTATTGACAAGGTATAAAAGGAACTTTGGGAATTGTCACATTAATATTGCTACAACTCTCTTGTATTTGACAGTCATGGCTGTTGTCCAGTTGTTGGTCCAAGTGGAATTATGTGACTTTGCTACACATATCAATTTGCTTTTTTAGCCCGAATCATGGTCCTCTTCTCCCTCCTTGTTTTGGAAAAGTAGGAGATGCATAATGGGGATCTCATTTTAATTAAAAAGAACAACATAAACTTTTTTTCCAAAACGTTGTATTGTAAAAACAAACACTATACCCAAACTTATTAGTGCCTAAAAATCCTGAAATACAGTTTTAAAGAAATAAAACATCTTTAAAGTCATCCTAGGGAAACTGGGTGAAAGATAAATGAGAACACTGTGCTAGTTTTGAAACATTTCTCTGAATCTAAAATTATTCCAATATAAAACATTTATTTTTTTAAGGGCAGTATAAAAATGAGTGTGGTAGACTAAAAAATGGACTACAAAAAGATATCCACATCTTAAACCCTAGAAACTGTGAATGTTACTTTATTTGACAAAAGGGGGGAAAAAAAGGATAAAGAGGCTATGAAGGTGTGTTTCAGTTAATCATATAATGGGATTATGATAAGTAAAACAGACAGCCTCACAGCTCTGTAGCCTAGCTGTCCTTAACTCTGGATCTCCTGGGTAGATTTTGGGAGAATAGAGTGAAATGAGATTATTGTCTGGATAGGCCCTAAATGCATTCACAAGTATTATTATAAGAAGGGGTATCATAGTTCATTCCATGATGCTACAACTGAATATTTAAGACTGGGTAATTTATAATAAACAGAATTTTACTTTTTATGGTTCTGGAGGTTGAGCAGTCCAAGATCGAGGATCTGGCAGCAGGTGAGGGTCTTTTTGTGGCATCAGCCCATGGCAGAGGGTGGAAGGGCGAGAGGGCAAGAAAGAATAATAAATCAAACTTACAACCTCAAGCTCTTTTATAATTAGCATCAATCCATTCATGACGATGGAACACTCATGACCTAAACACCTCCCTTTAGGCTCCACCTTCCAACGTTTGTTAAATTGGGGATTAAGTTTCTAACACATGCTTTTTGGGGGATACATTCAGATCATATCAAAAGGGCGAATGGATTTTGTAGACACAGAGAAGTTGATGTGAAGATGGAGCAGAGAGATGTTTGAAGATGCTAGCCTTGAGACTGGAGTCACATGGCTACAGTCCAAGGGATGCTGGTAGCCACAAGAAGATGAAGGAGGCATGGAACAAATTCACCCCTGGAACCTCCAGAGGAAGTATGGCCCTACTGACACTTTGATTTCTGTTCAGTGATACTGATTTCCACTTCTGGCTTCCAGAACTGTGAGAGAATAAATTTCTGTTGTTTTAAGCCATCAAGTTTGTGGTAATTTTTTTACAGGAAATAAATATAATTGGCAAAGAATATTTTAAAATTCAACCACGGAAGAAGAATAATAAATAGCTAATAAGCATATGAGAGATGCTCAATGTTAGTAATAATTAAAATAACTGTCAATAAAGCAATTAGTTCACTCATTTGTTATCTATCAGATCAAAAAATTAAAGAGACTGAGAATTTAAAAAATTATGTAATGCAGTTTTCACTGAAGATATTAACATACTCAATTAACTGTTGTTGTAGACTACCCAAGGTCTTACAGTCATTTCAAAACTCAAAATAATGAGCATTTGAGTTTGGCAACTGTTTAGTACTTTATAAAGATGTTTTATTATGTAAAATTTTTAATGTATAAAAAAATAGAGAATGCTCACGGTCAATCTTATTTCATTTATGACCCTTGCTAGCTTCCCTAATCTTTCCTTAAATCTATATATCATATTTTATATAACATATATAATTCCTATATACTATATATATAACGTGTGTGTGTGACTAGTGTTCCATACTTTGATGAAATTCTCTTTTCATCTACTTACAGTTTTCCAGAACTAGGAATTTTATACCAGAAAGTTTTCAGAAATAAAAGCAAAAGAGGCTCATGCCTGTAACACCAGCACTTTGGGAAGCCGAGGCGGACAGATCACTTGAGGTCAGGAATTTGAGTCTGGCCTGGCCAACATGGTGAAACCCCGTCTCTACTAAAAATACAAAAACTAGCCAGATGTGGTGGCATGCGCCTATAGTCCCAGATACTCAGGAAGCTGAGGCAGGAGAATCACTTGAACCCAGGAGGCAGAGGTTGCAGTGAGCTGAGATCAGGTCACTGCACTGCAGCCTGGGTGACAGAGTAAGACTCTGTCAAAAAAAAAAAAGAAAAAGAAAAAGGAAAAGAAAAGAAAAGCAAGAGAAAGACTTTCCTCTAAAGATCAAAAGATTTAAAACTCTGGTGCCCTTATACTGTATGGCAAAAAGCCGTATGTCTGTTAAGGTGTGTGTGGCAGAGAGTGTGTGTGAGGTATCCTACATTGTTTCCCTTGGATCTCAATCTATCAATATCTTCTTCTTGTCTTTAATCTCTCCTCTACCTCTCTGCTACTCTTATAAATATATTTAAGTTGCTTCAAATGACCCCCTGCCAAAAACCAAAGCAAAAAACTTCTGATTCCACAGTTCCTCTACCCATCACCCTATCTCTTTTCTTCCTTACCAACCAAAATTCTTGAATAAATAGACTACATATTCCTTTACCTTTTCACTTCCCATTTACTTTGCAACTCACAGTAATTAGAGCAAAAACATTTACCTGAAACCACTCTCACTGATGAGTATTCAACAGGTGATGGGATCATGATACTAAGCAAAACAGACGTGGCCCTTGCCCTCACAGCTCTGTGGCCTGGCTGCCCTCGGTCCTTATATCCTAAGTAGCTAAGCACTCCCTTACCACTTGTCCTTATTGTCCCCTTCTACCCATTCAATTCAGCTCCTGCAAGGTTTCAGCTGAGCCATGCATGATTTGAATGATGAAAAACATGGGCCTTATTCACTTTTCTACCTGACACCAAATCTGTGTTTAGCAGGTCAGCAAGATAAAATCTGAAGATGGCTGTTTCTTTCCAGCTATATTTGTGACTGATATGAAATTGATCCTTTAGAACTCTGTGGTGGTTCCTAACATTACCAGAACTGTTCATGCCATCTTTATTTGTGCTCTGGGCACAGACAGAGCCTTGGTTTCCTAACAAGTTATTTAAACATTCAAGAAGGACTAATTTCTTGACATACCTGAGTTTTCAAGCTCTAAGAAGAAGAGGGAGCAAAACCATAAGTGAAATAAAACAATACATTGAGTCGCTGTAAAGGGATTTTTTTTTTTTTTACTTAAAGTAAAATAAATTATAAATGTCTAGTCTGTTTCCAATAAGGAAATTTTAAATAACTAAAGGAATTGATTAGTTAATTGGAAAAGATTGCTGAGGAATTGGATCATGCAATGTAGTATTATCAACGTTTTGCAACAGACTAAGTTGTAAGTGGAAAAAATGAATGAAAAGGTGAATCTCCTTTTTAAAGCAAACACTTGTGTGTTTGAAACTCATCAATAATGGCAAAGTAAGAAAAAGTCTTCACAGAGAAATACTAACCAGAGAATTAGCACATGAGATATTACATATAAACTCTTACCATGACACATGTGCACATACATACACACACACACACACACACACACACACACACAAAATGCATGCTCTCTCAATAAAAACACCAATCTTGGGGAACAAAAAATACTGCTAGAGAATATGATTTTTATTAGGTTGGGGCAAAAGTAATTGCTGTTAAAGTATGACAAAAATCACAATGACTTTTGCACCAACCTAATATTTTAATAATAACTAAGCTATTGTTTTAGCTGTTATGCTTCAGAAGTTAATATATGTAAAAGGATATAATTATTGACAGTGTTTACAGTAAAATCTTTTTTTTTTTTTTTTTTTTTTTTTAGTGAGGGGATTATGTACACATATTGAGGTGGAGAGACAGAGGACATTAGAAATGAGAAGGGCTTTAATCATTCACCTTAAACAGAAGAGGCCAAAAGATCCTATAAGCTCAGTGAGAGAAGGAATCGTATGTGTTTTGCTGACTACAATGTCGTCAGCAATTAGTAAATGTGTAAATGAAGAAACACCTATTTCCCATATCACCCAATACCCACATGGCCAGAGAAGAGATAGGGCCAGAAATGGAGCAGTGAAGATAGAAATAATGGCCGGGCACAGTGGCTCATGCCTGTAATCCTAGCACTTTGGGAGGCTGAGGTGAGCAGATCACCTGAGGTCAGGAGTTCAAGACCAGCCTGGCCAACATGGTGCAACCCCATCTCTACTAAAAATACAAAAATTAGCCAGGCATAGTGGCACGTGCCTGTAATCCCAGCTACTTGGCAGGCAGAGGCAGGAGAATCGCTGGAACCTGGGAGGCAGAGGCTGCAGTGAGCCGAGATCTCGCTACTGTACTCCAGCCTGGGTGACAAAGCGAGACTCTGTCTCAAAAAACAAAAAAAAGAAAAAAAAGGAAAAAAACATAATAATAACATAGTCGGGCTCTGTGTCCCCATCCAAATCTTATCTTGAATTGTATCCCCACAATTCTCACGTGTTGTGGGAGGGACCAGGTGGGAGATAATTTGAATCAAGGGGGTGGTTTCCCCCATACTGCTCTTGTGGTGGTGAATAAGTCTCAAGAGATCTGATGGTTTTATCAGGGGTTTCCACTTTTGCATCTTCCTCATTTTCTCTTGCTGCCACCATGTAAGAGGTGCCTTTCACCTCCCGTCATGATTCTGAGGCCTCCCCAGCCATGTGGCACTGTAAGTCCAATTAAACCTTTTTTTCTTCCCAGTCTCAGGTATGTCATTATCAGCAGCGTGAAAACAGACCAATACAGAAATGAAGAGAGAAGAATGGTTTGATTAATACTGTCACCAACTATCTCAGTTTAGTGGTGCCATGTTGTTGGGTGAATGTGAAAACACGGAGTCAACAAGAGTAGTCTATTCTTTATAAAGTATAGGTGTGAAGAAAAGGAAAGGAAAGGGATGAAGTGGTGGCTAGAGGAGGCTACTAGTTCAAGAAGGAGCTTTATCTGTTTGTTTGGAGATAAGATGAAGTAAACAAAGGGCAAAGACGAGAAAATGATTTCTGAGGAAGCAGCAGTTGGCACTCCCCACACACTAACATATTGGCTTGGAGGCCACATGGTTAAACTGGAAGACCAATGAGAGGAGAATCAAAAGGCCCTTATGCTAGCCCTGCCTTTGGTACTCATCCACCTTCTGAGCTAACTTGGGTAGGCCACTTGAGCTCTCCAAACCTCAACTTTATCACCTGTGAAATAAAGAGATGGGAAAATACATATTTTTTTCATCAAAAAGTAATCAAGAGGAAAGGGGTGTAAGGAAACATAACATAGGAAGACACGAGGCACTGTTACAATGCATTTGAGGGGACCTCTTTGTGAAATATCACCAATGGCTGTGCTCCTAGAGCGAGCTAGCAATTTCCAAGCCCAACAGAACTGCATACCCAACCCGTTTTAGTAGTCCCATTATTCGCTTCATCATTGTCCTTTTCTGCACTGACTTGACTGAGCAGGCCGCTATGGGAACTCTGTTTTCTAAGCCAGAAAGAACAAGCTGAGTCGTGCTATTGGTCCTTTTGTATCAAGATTTAGCAATCAGCACATTAATAAAGTCTCGAAGATTACTATCAGTATGAAAGGCAAAATTCACACAAAACAATTAATTAACAGCATTAAAACAAATGCATTGCTGAGGATGGAATTGGATCCAGGAGACAAAATGGGTTAAAAAAAATTTTTTAAGGAATGCTCTAATTGAAAACTGGCAGCGGCAGAAGACACAGTATAGTTAAAACAGTATCTTATCAGAAAATTAGCAAAATGTAATTTTTATTGGGTTTTACAGATGTTATTTTTAACCACATCAAAAATCCCACCTCATGGCTATTGGCACAAATTGTCATAATTACTATAATTTGAAGTCTGAGCAATGGAATGGCTGTTGAGATAGTTATCTCATCCTCAGGCTAAGTCTGCATTAGTTGAGCAGCCAGGAGAAGGAGCTCATGTTTTTGTACTTGGTCTGGACTTCATTTGTGTCCTTTATCCGATCTCATTCTTAGGAATATTGAAGAATAATTTTTTTCCACCTGAAACACTGGAGAAAATCAGGAGGTTAATATTAAGAGTGTTGAGGTCGCCTTTAATTAACATACCAATCACCTCACCTCCAATCTGTGAGCAAAGTGTTGCATTTTGTTCTATTTTTACATTTCCTAGTGAACTCTATCATTTTTAATGCATATGCTACATTCTGGGCGTAATATCTTCAGCTACCTACATATGCACAGTTGATGATGCCAAGCTAAGAAAAAGAAGCTTTTAATATTTCTGATATCCAATTTCACATATTTTCATTGCCACTTGGAGAGCAAAAACATAACTAAACATGTCCAAAGTATATCTAACTTATAAATAAGAACATGAGACCAAGAAATGTCTCAGAAGAATTTCTGTGGATTACTTATATTTGCAGATTCACAGTGATATCAATGACAGAAACAATTATGGTAGTGCTATAATTTAGATTTGGGGATATAGACAGCGCAGCTAAGAGGCTCTAGGAATGCTCAGCCAAGACAAAGAGAGGTCTCAATAATAAAATAAGTGTGATCAGATTTAAGGACACAATTTCAAACAACGAAAAAGTAAAAATTGACAGACTAGGCTGGGCGCAGTGGCTCATGCCTGTAATCCCAGCACTTTGGGAGGCCGAGGTGGGTGGGTCATGAGGTCAAGAGTTCGAGACCAGCCTAGCCAACATGGTGAAACCCCATCTCTAGTAAAAATACCGAAAAAAAAAAAAAAAGCCAAGTGTGTTGGCTTGCACCTGTAATCTCAGCTACTTGGGAGACTGAGGCAGGAGAATTGCTTGAACCTGGGAGGTGGAGGTTGCAGTGAGTCGAGACCACGCCACTGCACTCCAGCCTGGGTGGCAGAGCAAGATTCTGTCTTGTGGGGAAAAAAAAAAAAATTAACAGATTAATTTAATGATCACCCAAAGCTGAGTGATATCATTGCAATCCAGCCTGGGTGACAGAGCAAGACTCTGTCTCAGAAATAAATAAATAAATAAATAAACAAACAAACAAACAAATAACAGACTAATTTAATGACCACCCAAAGTTGAGTGATGTCATTGTCACTTTAGGCCATAGAAAAATTTCAAAATGTTTTCTTTCAAACTCTAAGCCATAATTTAACTAAAGTATTGTATAAAGAAGGGACATGGATTAAATTCACACATTCAAAAGATACTATGTGCTTACACTGTTCCAGGCCCTGAAGAAACAGTAATGCACGAGAAGTGCTGCTCCCAGTAGAGTAACACAGACAGGAATAATATAGGCAGCAAACAACAAAATAAGTATGTAATATAATGCCAGATAGTGTACGTGTTTCAGAGAAAAGTCAAACAGGGTAAGGAAATGGAGAGTGATGGCAGTTTAAATGAGAAAGCCTGCTCAAATAAGGTGATATGGATCACAGACCTAAAAGAAGTGATGGAAAAATTCAGGGTGATACATGGGGAAAGGGGATTCCAGACAGAAGAAACAACACGTGCAAAGACGCTGAGGTAGAAACGTGCCAGGAGGTTAGTGAACAAGGACAGAGTGGTAGGAGAGAAGGCAGGGGAAGCAGGCAGGCTATATCATATAAGCCTTTCATAGACCATGGTAGGGACCTTAGGTTTATTCCGAGTATGGCTGGGGGCTCAGAGGGTTTTGGGTAGTGGAGTAATGCAATCTGACTAATGTTATAAAAAGTTGATTCTGCTGCTGGGTAGAGGATAGCAGTGAAAGTCATGAGAACAGTGACAAGGCTATTACAAGAACTATTCAAGCCAACTAGATAGTGGCTTGAAGCTGCATGATAGCAGTGAAGGGAGTGAAGACTGGTCAGATTTAGGATATATGTTGGATGTGGTACCAGTAGGACTTGCCAATAAACTGGATGTAAGAAACAAGAGAAAGAGAGGAATCTGAAATGACTCCTAGATTTCTGGCCTGAGAAGATAAATAAACTTAATGATTCTCATTGGAATGGGGAAGATTTGAAGTAGTATGGGTTTTAGATGTTGGGATGGAAGTCAAGAATTATGTTTCAGTTATCTTAAGATTTGCTGGCTATAGAGTGTGAGATGCCCATTAGACACTCAAATGGAGGTGACAAATAGGTAATTGAATATATGGGTCTGAGTGCAGGGGAGAGGTTGGACCAAAGTTATAAATTTGGAAGCCATTAGCTCATACGTGTCATTGAAAGCCATGAGACTGGATGCACTCGCCTGGAGTAAGGATGGATAGAAAGGAGAATCCAACCTGGGATTGGAAACACAGGAGAATTTCTCAAACGTAGCTGAGAAAGATTACTTGACCTCTATAGGGCCTTTTTAACACTGTAACAAATAATTAAGCAGGCTGACTTTGAACAGACAAGGGGGAAAATCGGGTTCAGAGTGGACCATAATCTGCATTTACTTAATCTCACCTTATTATTGGTATTACTTTTATTTTTATACAAAGCCAAATACTGAATAAATGAATACATAGAGTGGAGTTTTGGGGAACTTTTACAGTAAATACTAAATAAGCCTTCTTCTAATGCAGATGGCCAATGGATCACATTTTGAGAAATGCTGCTCTAATGTGCATCTTGGAGAGAAGCAACAATTAAGGGAAAAACATAAGTTCCAGAGTAGTCACCAATTCTTTCAAGGGATGGACTATGTCAGTAAGTGAAAAATCTGTGCCTTCACTGGAAATGATGCAGCAAAAAAGAGACAAAAATCACTGTAGAAAGTATTTAGGTTAGCTCTCAGAAAGAAGCTGTCCTTTGGGAGGCCGACGCAGGTGGATCACGAAGACAGGAGATCGAAACCATCCTGGCTAACACAGTGAAACCCCATCTCTACTAAAAATACAAAAAATTAACCGGGCGTGGTGGTGGGCGCCTGTAGTCCCAGCTACTCAGGAGGCTGAGGCAGGAGAATGGCGTGAACTTGGGAGGCGGAGCTAGCAGTGAGCTGAGATCACACCGCTGCACTCCAGCCTGGGTGACAGAGCGGGACTCTGTCTCAAACAAAAAGAAAAGAAAAGAAAAAGAAAGAAAGAAGCATGTCCTAAAGTAAGAGTCATGTGATACTAAAAGACTAGGAAGAGGCTAGGAAAAATTTAAAGGAAATGGATGAAGAATCTTACCCTAAAGTAATTTAAAGTAAAAAATTTTATAGAATTACTTGAAATAAATTTAATACCTGTACACATTCTGGTTTTTGCTTGCTAAGTTAAAATTACATTTCTAGAGGGGTTTTTTTTAGACACAAAACAAATTTTGAGTCATTTGAAATGGGAATCAATTATTTTAATACCTCAGTCTTCTAGAAAGCACCTTTCTGGACACATCAAGTACTCAGTTCAAGCATTCGGAATGTGATTAAATCTGGAGTTCAGTAATGACACTAGCCAAAAAGATGGCATAAGATGTGTTGGGATGAGTTGGCTTATGTCTTGGGAAAAAAAGGATGGTGATTGTTCTGAAAACCACAGTGCTTAGTTTAATAGCCAACAATTGCCAAAACTAAAGCGAAAAGAGATGAGGAGGGTCATTGGAAATGGAAGAAAATCAAAAGTCAATTAAAGAATGGAGGGGCAGACACCCTGATGTCTGGAGTCAGCTCAAAGGACACCAAAGCATTTTGCAACAGCTCTAGAAATCCTAGAACTCACCTCATTCTAGGAACTTGTTAAAGGGAACACAAACCCTAGGCAGCTCAACCATGAGATGAACAGCAGTGAGATGAATAGATACACATTTGGAAGGTGTATGGACCTCTGGACCATAATGATAAACATAAGTGATCAAACTTTGATTATTACTTTTAAATAAACTTTATTCAAAGGAAAATGTATGTTCTATTTTCAAATAGCTTCTAGTACGTGGTGAAAATTTATCTACTGTGTATGAGATGTGGCATAAGGCACTGGAAGTATTCATGTATGACGGAGTTCCAACTTTCAGTGATTTAGTAGGGCAAGGGAGAAGGAAGGAGGCTGATAAGGACAGATGAGTAGAACGGGAGTTTACAGTACAAAATGGTGTGGCAATACAAAGAAAGGGAGCATAAACTCTAACCGGGGCTGGTAGAGAGATTAGGGAAAGATTTTCAAAAAAGGCAATGTTGACTTGAGCTTTGGATGATAAATAGTGCTCAGGATGAAAATGATTTAAAGATTTGAACTTCAGCTATTTGGAAATAATCCACTTTTTGAAATATTTTATTCCCCCAATTGCACTAAGTAACTGAGGCATCATTCTATATAAATCAATTCAAGTGAACATCTGGCAGTTCTTATTGTCATAGCAAAGTTTAGAATACTGAATCAACT
Source organism: Macaca mulatta (assembly GCF_049350105.2). Classification (NCBI taxonomy): domain Eukaryota; kingdom Metazoa; phylum Chordata; class Mammalia; order Primates; family Cercopithecidae; genus Macaca; species Macaca mulatta. The sequence continues at coordinate 94,125,799 of NC_133407.1, read as the reverse complement.
TTGAAAATTAATCAGGTGTCTACAGCAGACAGGTAATCCACATATTAGAAATATAAGTTTTTATTCAATATGGGGTAGAGTGAAATGCTTTCAGCTTAGAAAAAGATGCTATGGAAACAAATTATCCTGCAGGGTTACTATGAGTTGGATTCCAGTTGGGTAATATTCAGGCAACAAAAGGTATGTTTCATGTTTTTGTATTCAACTCCTAACAGAATTATGAACAAAAATAAAGAGAAATCTAAACTTTCTCAAATCTCAGAGGTATTCTGTTTTTTATTATTTATTATAATTTCTTTTGCCAGTTATTACTAAGGAAGATTGACTGGCTGCTACTTTTTAACCTGGTTTACATGTGCTCAGAAACAAATAACACAAAGGAATTTTTCAATAAAATATGACTAATGAATTAGAAAGTGCTATTCAGTGCCTTGTGAACATTTTATATTATAAGCCCTTTTTCCTCACTAAGATAAGATATTCCCCAAAACAACCCCCCCAAAAAAGAATTTCATTGCAGAAGCATGAAATATAATAACTAATAAGAACAATTATAATCATTTTCCTTAGCATACAGCAACTACGAATGACACATGTAAATAGCTCCAATATATTCATTTACTATTACTGATAATTAACATGTGCACTAAATTAGAATTGCCTTTATCAGTCAGAGTTGTAAAGCGCCACAACAGCTTAGAGATTACTAGAGGAACTGATACCTGGGTGAAGAATGTGCCCAGCCTGCTGATAATGGAGGAGTGTATGGACTTTTAATTCCATAAATAGAGTGTTTTCAAACATTGGACTTCATCAAAATTTAGCTGAATTAATTAGTCAAGAAAACACTGCATATTTGCCTATATCTTTTTACTCCCTGCAGGAGCTAAATACCTTTTCTCATTTGCATCTGTTGGATATAGAATTGTCCTAATTTTGAAATTTCAGCAAGCCCCACAAAATGCATTGCAAGTAATTTTTGTAGTGACTTTTACACAGTTATATCAAGTGGTAAAGTGATTTGTTCAAGACACTACTTTGACTTTCTCTCAGATATCATCAGAAAAAATAATGTTTTTTTAGTTTAGGAATATGTGCGAAAAGAAATGTTATCTCACAACTCTCTTACACTCAAAATAATATTAATTCAGAGCAATTCTGAAATAAAGTATAATAGGGCTGAAACTGACCACTTTGTGATATGCCTGAAAGAAGCAAATGTATTCTAAACAACTTGGATATCAAGAATGCCAACACTTGGAGTGTTAGAATATCTGGCTTGTTGCTTCAGTAAATGTTTGCTGAATAAAGAAAATTCAATGAAAAAAAATTTTAAGTAAACCTTGAACAAAAAGATAAAACTAAGTGTTCTGAAGAGACATTACTTATTTCTTTGAAGTAAAATAATATTTTGTATGTTTGCAACCTTAATACCTCAAAAACCCACATACATACTTATTGCCCGTCCTTTGACACTACCTTAGTCTGAGCCATCACCTCGCTCCTTGTTGACTGAAACAGTCGTAATAGGCTTCTTGTCCCACTTCCTCCCCCTATTCTCACCCATTTTCCATACTCTAAGCTGAGTGACTTTTGTAAAACATTTTCTATGTCCCCTCATTCCCTCAGGGTAAAAAACTAAAGCATTCAAGGCACTTCATGGTGTGGCCACAGCCCATCTCTCCAACCTCGTTCATCTCTATGACTCAACCAATGGCACTTGGTGCTCCAGCCATATTCAACTTTGTGCAGTTTTTCTACATGCCATGCTTTCACCCCAGGACCCTTGTACATGCTGTTTCCTGTTGGAAAGCTTTGCTCTCACTACACTCTTGGTCTTCTATCATGAATCTGCCTTACCCCTACTTGTCTTGAAGGTTTTAGTTGGATACTCTTACTCAAGGAGACTTCCCTCACTGGACCTCCACCTCTTTCAAGACTACATTAATACATCCTGTATTACTCTGTGCTTTTATTTAGCTGATGATCAATAATTTGGCTTATGTGGTATTACCTCTTAGTAAAGTCCTTCAGCCCCACAAATTAATGTAATGCCTGGCACATCATAATCATTCACTAAATATTCTGTGAATAATTGCTGTATTTAAAAATACAGTAATCTTCTTTGGTGTAGTTAATATAATAATTTGTATTATGTTATTATAATATAATAATTTGATAATATAGTTAAAAGAGACCTATAGCAAAAGTTAAGAGGCTTGAATCATCATCCTTGCTCTTTTGTTAGCTGTAAATAATTTCTCTAGACCCCTATTTCATCTGCAAAATAGGTATATGCCTTGCCCCTTCTACCTTACAAAAGGATCCAGAGCTCTCAAGTAAGTGAAAGTGCTTTGGAGAATACTAAGCACTAGTCACGCAAGGTATTACTATCATTATCATTACCATTCCTAAACGCCTAAATTGCCATTTTGTTTTGCCATATTTCTGCTCAAAAGTCCTTAGTATCTCCACCCTCTTGTTCTCTACTCACCAGCTCTGCTCTCACCGGACTTCTATCGTCAACAGTATTTTCCCAAAGCATAGCTTTGTGAATTGGTGACCAATATCATGGACATTTCTGTGTTTCATTCTAGGTTTTGTCTGACTGTCAGCAACACAAGGGGAATGTATCCTTGCCTCTTGGACCATATGCTCAGGGCTCCATATATGGAAGCCTGGCTGTATTCTCCTGGCCAACAGACATGGTCCGTGGTCCTCCCAAAACCACAACTAAGCCAGTACCATCAGAGTGAACCTCAGGACAGCTGCAGAGAATACTGGAGCAAAAATGGCCATGCTCACCTACTGGGCCAAGCAGACAGCAAACAGCCCTAGTTGCTGCCAGCAGTCATTTTGCAACAATAAGTAAAGCCTCGTTAGATAAAGTCAACACCACAGATGGCAAACAGAGACATGAAAATATCTAATCCTTGGGTCATACTTGAGCTGCTGATTCATGCTCCCCTGATGCTAGCAATATACTCAGCATTTACTGGTAATCAGGAGGATGCAAATCTACATCTTGACACTGAATGTGACATCTTGGAGTTTCTCCTAGAAAATGGATTTTAAAAGTTCTTTTCTTCCTTATGACAATTCTTGAAAGAGACTTAAAATTCAAATCCATATTCAACTAATGCTTAGAGAGAAAAGAGGTAAAATTTATAAAAAAAAAATTGTTGAAATCTTTTCAAGTAAAGACTTTATTAATTCAAAGCATTATTGTAAGAATAATCGTCATTGATTTGACTATTTGCCTTACTTCTAGTTCAGCTGCAGGTCTCCGGTATTATTAAAACATAAAGTTAATGCACAGAAAAATATATTATTTTCTACAACATCAGTATCCAAGGGGGAAAAAAAGTATATGTGACCTAGGAAAGAGAACCTTAAGAAGGACTTTATTGTTAAAATTCCAGCCTGGCTTTTCTATCTGAATCTTTCAAAAATGTTTTTGGCTCTATGGTTTTGGTAAGATCCAGGTTAACTCGAGCTTGTCAGAATTGCTTTCTTCAGAAGTAAGCAGTTAGATCAGGAAATAAACCACAAAAATTCCTTAATTGCTAGTCATCTAAGCAAGGTCTTATACTTTGGCTGAAAAAAAAAAATACACCAAAGGAAAGAAATACCTAGCAATCTTTTTCTGAGTATTTTTTTTCGCACAAGCTAAGAAAAACAGCCTAGCCTTAGTCAAAAGAATACAGAGGAGATAGCTCTTCAAACCTTTCTTTCTAGGTAGAATTAGCCATTTAAGCTTTGTCCACATTAGCACTAAGCTAGCAAGTCTGGAGTGTCTTCCCTAACATTACTTTGTCAATGTGTTTATTTAATATTAATCCTGTGTGTTTTAGAAATTGGTCTGAACTGAACTATGTAAGAATTGCCTCCAAAAAGACTAAACCATGTACTAGTAGTCCCTTAAACTATTTGTGATAGTAACTTATTTAGTATTCGTTTAAGGTTTATAATGAAATCATACTTCCCATTTACAGAATGTCAACATATCATTAGACGGTTGACCATGGACCATTGCTCACATGCTCTAGGTATGGACATAGCTTGTCTAATCTCCAATCGTTGGCAGGGTAAGTGTTTTACAAAAGTTTAAATAAGTAGTATGTGTTTAATGCCTTCATAGTTCAGACACAATTGGTCAACAGAATCAATTGATTAGCAAATAGAAACTAAAAGTGACAATAATAAATTTAGTAGTTATTAGTTATAATAAGCCACTACCATGCTAACAGGGTAAAAAATATATACATTCTACTTCTCGCAACCACTCTGCAAAGTAAGTTTTATTAAATTTGTGTTACAGAAGAGGAAATTGAGGATTGGAGGTGTTAAGGGACTTTTCAAAGTATTAGAGTTTGAATTAGAATAACCCTACACAGCAGGAATAATTAGCTATCTTTTCTGGTAAAGTCACCATACAGAATTCAACTTGCCATTGACTTCTCTGTGTGTCAGGGCTTGTTTCTTTGTTTTACTTTCAAAAAGTGTATAATAATGTGCATTTAGTCGCATAGAAATATTAGCATAGTAATTCAATATTAGTATAGAATTTGAAATTAGCATAGAATTTCAAGTGTAACTCTCACGGAATTATTGATGAATCTGAGACTTTCTGAAGATAAAATCTTCCAGGATAAAACCTAGTTATCGAATACATGACTGTAAATGAGTCACAGAGGAGACGACCACGTCCCCTTGCTAGCTCCAGGGTTTCCCAGCCACTAAGGTGAAGTTTGAGTAGCTCAAGAAGCTCATGGGAATGAGCTTTAGCCTGTACACCTGCTTCTCTGAGACGGAGCATGGCACCTGGCCACAGATAGTCTAAGACAGTAGTTGGTGACTGGGTATAGGATATGATTTCTAAGTCTATGATGCATTAATTCTGCGGTTTGTGCATAATCGTCTTCCTTAGAGTGCGGTACGGGCTTCTGGTAGCATTACAGACAGTCAAGGCCTTGACTTTCTTCTCCAGTTAAGGTCAGCTGCTGGAGGATAACAATGCTAGGAGGTTTGCAAAGCCCTTATTTTAAGGCATTATCTTCTCCAACTTAGTATTAACTGCTCTCACAGCAGCAGGAATGGACAGGGATTCTTTTGAAGGGTTAGGATATCAGCATCTTTCAGCTGCTTTCCTATTTCCTCAAATTCCTTAGGAATGGAGCATTTGTCCTTCTGTGTGACCACAGCTACTCTCACTTGGAGGATCATCAATAGGCAAGTGTCAACCAACTCCAGAGGAAGCCTCTTCTGCAGCTCAGAGAACCTATTCCTTTAAGTTTCCTCACCTCTGTTCCAATGCCAGGCAAGACTGTTACTGCAAACACTTCAGTATCATTTCTAATAAAGATGGCTTCCTAGCTGAATATCTCCAACATACATACAATCAGTTATATTTCAATGTCCTGCTTCAAAGTGCACTAGGTGTTTGAGCTCTAGTATATTAAGTGAAATATGTCTGGGAAGAACCATTGTATAAATAAATACTGTGCAATTTTTTAACAGAGAGGCCCACGGGAGATGAGTTTATTTTCTAAAACTTTTCAATCAAGTTAATAGAAAGATTGAAACCTCCAAGTCCTCTGTGTCATGGTAATTTACACTGTTACAGGATTGTAGTACGTCTGAAATAGAAGGAATCTCAGCAATCCTGAAGTTTATCAGCTTGGACACCAGACCCACAGAGGCCCAGGTGTCCATCTCTGCCCCACTCTCAGGTTAGGGCAAGAGGCAGAGTACTCTGAGGCCTCAGCAGGATCCTCCACCCTGCTTTTATTTCATCTACATATTGGGAGTTTGCATTGGGTTGATTGACCTAGAGGGCTTTTGCTGCCTAAGAAAAAGACTTAGAAAAATTTGATTTTTACTGATGATCAGTGTGACACCCTAATTTTACAAATGTTGCAAATGGGTAATAGGAAGAAGAGGTGACTTGCTCCAAAGTCTCCCCACTAATAAATGACAAATGATTTTTACTTCATATATTACCATATCTACCTGACAATGTGATCAATTCTGCTTCTGCCAACAAGTCAGCTTTCTGAGTATCTCAGCCTTAGGCTGCCTTCGGCTTCATGGAAATCAAAGGCTATGTTCCATATTTTGATATGAAGTTTAAAGGCACTAGAGAATCCCAAGGGCAACCTCCTCCTATTTTATATACTTTTCGAGGAATGCATATTGAGCCACTCAACCTTACCGACAAAAGAGAAAAGTGTGCCTTCTTATGTGCCCCTGGCTTTTTCCTTGACAGGTGGATCACAGTGACAATATTTGCAAGGGAATCTTTTGATAAATGGATGCTGGCCCTCTCATGTCACAGAATTTGTTTTGAAAGGACAAAAACCTTACAGAGCATAGTCCTTGACAAACTGGGCCCCATAGACCTTTATCTCCAAACTGTCAAATCAACCTAAATAAACCCTTTGCTGGCCCCAGAACAGTCTTTGTTTATGCCACTTCCTTCTGATCATGTGTGAATCTTCAAGGCTCAAATTCTTCACATCCCACCCACCCCACTCCCGAAATCTTCCTTGGCCTCCCAGACCGGGAGGAGTATCTTCCTCTTCTTACTCAATATCCCTTAAAATGTACTGCTTTCTAGTAATAGTAGAATTGACAACAACTAGCATGTACTTAGTGCATACTATTTGCCAGAGACAACTCATTGAAATAGGTACTATCTCTATTTTGTAGATGAGAAAAGGAGAGTTAGTGAAAACAAGAAACTTGCCCAAGATCAAACAGATGATAAATAACAGAATGGTTATTTGAACCCAGAATTCTAAAGCCTGAGCTGTTACCCCTTGTGTTATATATCATTGTGTCTCTTCTGGGTTATAAACCACCTGAAGATGTCTCCGATCACCATGGTTTCTCATACAGCACGAACAGGGTGAGGACTCAATGAAGAAGTGTCATTATAAGAGTCATGGAGACCACGTTCTGCAAATGCAAAATGCCTCAGCACTGGAAACCATTGACTACCCACACAGACATACACACGCTCAGCATTTGGCTCTCTCTGCTGGGTCTGCTGCAGCTTGGCTGTTCTAATAGCTGATGGATTAGTGTTGATCTACACTGATTGCTCACACCTGCAATTCAAACTAACCCCTGTTCTGCTCTGTGCAATCAGCCATGCCCAGGTAAGACCATCAGCTTCCCAAATGACAGGCAAACAGAGACCCACCTGACGGGTCTGACCAGACACCTGTGAGATCTGCAAAGTGGGAAAGATGGGGGAAGGGGAAGGTGGAATTAGAAAATTAAAGCGCTAAATGTAAAAGGTAAAAGAATGAATGCTTTATTTATTTCTCAGAAAGATTAGAAACCTTGTAGATAGAAAACATCAAAGGTCTCCAGCTAATGACTACAGAGAAGTTACCAGCAATGGAATTTTTATAGGCACTAGGATCTGGTATTTGTGTCCGTATAGGAATCTTTAGTCAGAGAAGTTAGATAGATCTTAGAATGTCAAAATTCCAAAACATAATTATACTTTGATCTCTGGTGCCACCCTCTACCACAGAGCTCTAGATTCATTTGCTAACCTTGTCCCAGTAATTATCGTAACATCTCATTCTGGAAATAAGGAACGTGGATGGAAAGAAAAATGCAGTCTACAATAGGGCTTCAACAACTTGCTCAGACCATTTGTTGCAGGGCCAGAAAAAACGCACTGTTCTTCTTGATGAAAGGTGTTCAGTTCTGTCAATTATGTTTTCTATTCTACATTTCTCCCAAGTCTTAGTTTTCAATATGTAATAACTTGTGGAAAAATATATAATGTAGATATATGTATGTATATAGTTTTAATGATCATAGTTAAAAAAGTAAAATCATATCCCCACTTATCACATTCCTCTTATCCTTTGGCAATCCCTATTGCCTTCTCAAGGGAATAATTGTTAAATCCAGAGTAAACGGAATACTTCCAGTTGCAACCGTAAATAATTGGATTTGCTGTATTTCCTACTTTGAAAAAAAGGTCCCTCTAAATTTTCAAAGTGTCAGATTTTTGCAATATAAATTTTACTGAATTTGTTTGAGCTGTATGACTAATATATCTCAAGGTGTAAATGAAAAAATATCAGAAAGGCAAAGTTGAAGATCTTGTTTGAGTTTTAAGACATTATTTTCCAAATACAGCGAAATAGAGAAGTTATCAGTTACAGTATCTTCCATAATATCAACATTTTTTCTGCTAACAGTGATGTTTATTAAAGCATTGAACCAGGGGGATTTTTTTTTTTTTTTTTTTTTTTTTTTTTTTTTTGAGACGGAGTCTCGCTCTGTTGCCCAGCCCAGGCTGGAGTGCAGTGGCGCGATCTCGGCTCACTGCAAGCTCCGCCTCCCGGGTTCACGCCATTCTCCTGCCTCAGCCTCCCGAGTAGCTGGGACTACAGGCGCCCACAACCGCGCCCGGCTAATTTTTTGTAATTTTTAGTAGAGACGGGGTTTCACCGTGGTCTCGATCTCCTGACCTTGTGATCCGCCCGCCTCAGCCTCCCAAAGTGCTGGGATTACAGGCGTGAGCCACCGCGCCCGGCCTTTTTTTTTTTTTAACTAGAGGTTTGGTTTGGGGCTTGCTGAGACTTACAAGTTTTAAACACTAAGGTTCTGACTTCTTTTTTAGAAAAGCTAGTGATAAGTTGAGAAGTTGAGTTAGCTCTCCTGGAAGCAATTTCCAGTTCCCCCAGAGTCATTCCACAGACCTTCATTAAATGCAAACGATGCAACAAGTAAGCAGTAGCTTCTCATGTTCTGTATGTCCTGTCTTGTGATATAAAGTGTTATTATTATATCAGCCAGAGAGTCAAAGTTGGCTCAAGGTAATATGTTTGAATTTCAGTGGTTTCAAGTTTTACTGAGAATGCCAAAGCTTGGCCCTGGATAACACTCCCTCTGGTCACACCTGAGCCAATCTGGAAGATGTGTGTATAACAACTTTACTTACTTTGGAGGTGAGAGTTTGTCTGAACCTGAGAGAGTGAAATCTAAGGGTTTTAACCATGATATAGGCTGGGCATGGTGACTCAAGCCTGTAATCCTAGCACTTGGGAGGCTGAGGTGGGAGGATCTCTTGAGCCCAGAAGTTTGAGACCAGCCTGTGTAACATGGTAAAACGCAATGTCTACACAAAATACGAAAAAAAAAAAAAAAGGAAGAAAAATTAGCTGGGCGTGGTGGCACATGGCCTGACTGTAGTCCCAGATATTCAAGAAGCTGATGTGGGAGGATCACCTGAGCTGGAGAGGTCGATCCTGCAGTGAGTCATAATTGCACCACTGCACTCTATGCACTCTAGCCTAGATGATAGAGCGAGACCCTGTCTCAAAACAAAATAAACAAAAGCATGATGAATCACACCGGACACCATAGTGTGGTGAAACCCCTGAAAAGTGCATCTCCTGGGACTATCCCTTTTCTCTGACATACAAGCAAAAGAAGCAAAGAGGCTCAAGGAGCCAAGCCACCAGCAGCCTGGCAGCATGAAACAGAAGAAGCCATCGTAACAGCACCTTACATATAGTTCCTTTTTTCCCCTTCCCCTGTGCCATTTCAAGAAAGAACCCAAAATTACCAGAAGTTACTCAAATATTAAGCACCCATGTGCCAGACACCATAATAGATACCTTACACATCATCTCATTTAATTTCAAAGATGGCCTAGGGGAATGGTTAAGAGCATGGGCTATGGTACCAAGACTGTCTGAGTTCAAATTTTGCTTCTGCTCTTTCCTAGCTGTTTGACTTTGCAAACGCTCCAAAGCAAATCCTTCCTCATGAGGGTTTTGTGAGAATTGAATGATAGGAAGCTTATAACATGCTTAGCATAATGCCTGGCTGGTATGTGCTCAATGTAAGTTGTGTTTTATTGTCCCAACAATCCTGTGATGTAGGTAACATTAGCACCATTTCATAGGTGAAAAGACTGGGACTCAGATGGGTTAATCTAAGTTCTCAAAGTCTGGCCTCTGGAAACTTGTTAAAAGTGCAAATTCTTTTTTTCTCTCTCTCTCTTTTTTTTCTTTTTTGAGATAGAGTCTGACCCTGTCCACCCAGGCTGGAGTGCAACGGCATTATCATAGCTCACGGCAGCCTCAATTTCCTGGGCTCAAGTGATCCTCCCACCTAAGCCTCCCAAGTAGCTGGGACTACAACCATGTGCCACCACGGCCAGCCAATTTTTTGGAGACATGCAAATTCCTAAGCCCAGCCCAATACATTGAATTAGAAAGTTTGGTAGATTCCTCAAATGTATGAAGATAGCCTTCCGGGGACTGTAATGCATGCTAAAGTTTAGTAAATCAACTTATCCAAAGTTATAGAGCTTTTAAGAAATGAAACCAAGACTCAGTTTGTTTCAAAGGCTTTGTTCGTTCCAGTCCCAGACAGGACGTGTGTGCCTTCCCCCATGGTTTTGACCACACATTACTAGGGAAAATGTCCTCCTTTCTCCATACTCCCAAGCATGGCTTCTGTTTTATCAGAACAGCCAGCCTTGCACTTGACCTGCTGTGAGAATCTTGTTTCCTATTCCAAAATCAAAGGTTTTCATTCATACAGCAGAAATATCCTAGAAATGGGAAAACTAGGACAGAAGATTATACTGTGATCAGAAAAACCCATCATTTTGATTAGTGACATTTTCACCCAGACTTTAAAAGTGGATAATTAAAATAGAATTTAAAATGGAGGCAATTAGTATATAAGTTTTCCTTCCTCCTCTCAAACTGAGGAGGATCCAAGACGGCAAACTTTCAGATCAGTCTAAGTGTCCTTCTCAACTTGTTAGGTTTAAGATGGGGACAAGTATGGAGGTAGAGAAGAAGGCTAGGCCAAAGTCAAGAACACCTCCAGGCACTGTTGACAGATGAATTTAATCTGCATTTGCCATCTCTATACCCTGAAGTCAGAGAACTCAGATCAAACAGTGTGTTTTCAGGGAGAGATGTATTAGTAAATAAAAATAGAAATTAGTCCCAACTTTCTGCTGTGCCTTCTAAAATGACAATAACATGGCAACAAATTTGGATCCTTGAATAATCTTTGTCTCTCATTGGAAATGATGTCCCCACTAATACACACACACACTGTATTTTCTGGACACCACTGCTTTTTGGTTTGACATACAGGAAGAGCTGCATTCTTTCTTTCTATGGCTGTTTAGCAGTTGCAGCTGTCTCACCCCACTGGTCCTAACACCAGTGTTTAGGAGACTCTGAAAATAGCTTAGCAACTAAGGCCTGCACAAGTTGTCCCTTGAATAGGGACAACTAGAACTTGGTAGAAAGTTTCAAGATAAACTATAAAGAGCACAACAAATCCATTTTATTTATTTATTTATTTTTGGTTCTAAGTTTTCATCACCATCTCAATTTCTACATGAATCGTGGTCTTTCCAATTCACCATTTTCTTTCCCTGAACTCACAGATCTGATCTTTCTGGATACCACCAAATGATGTCCTGAATCTGCCAAGGATAATTGATGGTCCAAGCCATGGTACCAATACCAGGCTCCATGACCAAGACCCCTTCATATGGAGGAAGACCAATTTCTTCACCTTTCTTTCTGCTGCCTTCCTTCTGCTGCCTCCATGGCCAAATAGACTAATTTAGAAAAAGCAAATTCTGCTAGATTAGTTCATGGTCTGGGGATCAAGCTTAATATTCTACCAGAAGATTTTAAAAAGATAAAAACAGCCATCTGTAAGGTGAACAAATCATTGAAGAAATCAAGGCCAGCTGCGATGGCTCAACCCTGTAATCCCAGCACTTTGGGAGGTAACTTGAGTCCAGGAGCTTGAGACCAGCCTGGGCCAGATGACAAAACCTTGTTTCCACAAATATACAAAAATTATCTGGGCATGGTGGTGTGTGCCTGTGGTCCCAGGTACTCAGGAGGCTGAGGTGGGAGGATTGCTTGAGCCTCACAAGTAGAAGTTGCAGTGAGCTGAGATCCATGCCATTGCTCTCTAGCCTGGGTGACTGAGTGAGACCCCTATCTCAGAAAATGAAGAAGAAAGAAAGGAAAAAAGAAAGAAGAAAGAAAGAAAGACAGAAAGAAAGAAAGAAAAAAGAAAGAAAGAGAAAGAAAGAAGGAAAGAAAGAGAAAGAAAAAAGAAAAAAGAAAGAGAAAGAAGAGAAAGAAGAGAAAGAAAGGAAAGAAAGAGAAAGAAAAAGGAAAAAAGAAAGAGAAAAAAGAGAAAGAAAGAGGAAAGAAAGAGAGAGATAGAAAGGAGAAATAAATCAGCCCAAAGTACAGAAGTACAGTGTGCTCTACATCAGCCACCATTATGTTAGACCTTCTTTCTGGACCCCAAGGTCTATGGGAGCTGGCAGTGAAGGATAGCTCCCACTGCAGGGCATAGCAAGTGCCACCATGCTCCTCTCTGGATATGGCTGGTAGAGACTAGTAGTGTCATGTTTAATTCCATCAATTATGCTGAAACTGCTGTAAACAAATGTTGGTTTGACACAGAGTAGGAGATATTCCGGTTTCATAGGGTGGGTAGAAGCTGAGCATGATGAGTAGGGGTGTGGTTTACATGCTATGGGATGATGAAGAACAAAAGAGCAAAGTGCTGGCCTTCAGTGCAGAAGACAATTTCACCATCCTAAAGCTTGATGGGCACTGAGCTGAATTGATGGTCTGCTCCCCGAGGAACCAAGCAGGCTACAGGCTCCCAGACTTGCTATAGCTATATATCCACATATCAAACCAAATAAGCAAATCTAGCTAAATCTTTTCTGTAGGTTGGGGTTGGAGAGAAGAGAGTATGTGTGAGTATCTTGCCAGATGCCAAAAGTTACTGAAAATATCTCCTCTCTAATCCATCTGAGGGCTAAAACCAGAGGATTTTCATTTTAACAATATTCATTTTGTTGGCATCTAAAAAACGAAATACCTACAGTTGATAAATAAAAGCCTTTTCTGTAATATTCCAGTAAAGACTAAGGCACTTTACATTTAATAATAACTAAGTACAAACAAAATTCAGTCTTTAAATGCCCATTCTGGGTATAAGAAATGCCATAATTAACTACCACTTGGTTACCAATAGCTAGGCCAAAACTTCCTACTCTCCTCTCTTCCTGAGGCCATAACTTTAGAGATATAACTGTTCCCCTCAAAGAACTACTGTAGACATAGCTTACTCCCAGAGTTCATATATCTTACCAATTAATGTATGTAAGCAAAGAATTTTATCCACTTTATCCTCCTCCTCCACTTGGCTCTCACAGCCTTCTTTCTTTGGATACCAAAGAATTCCTGAATAGAAACAGCTATTCTGTGACCTTACAAAATTCAGATGTGCTGTCTGTTATGTTCTAGTCTCACAGTGACTGGCCCCAGATTTGGGGTGTCCTATTTCTTGTTTTGTTGTTTGAGACTGTCTACCTTCCTTCAAAGCTGATTAATCTCAGGTGCCTGGAGTGAAGGCCATGAGGCCATATAATATTAAGGCACCAAGAAAACTTCAATAAGTGGTTTAATGTATTTGCAGTGGCCAAAATTAGAACACCTTCCTTCTCCTTTGATTTGACAGCCTATTTTTCTGCTACAATTTGCAGTTCTTCCCCCTCTAACAACTTGAGTTAATTTCTATTCTGAAAGAAGCCAGGAGCAAAGGAGCCAAGGTACAGCTATAGATTGCTATAGCCCTGGGGAGGTAAAAGTACAATGGTGAAGCAAGGCAGAGTGCCTTCGTGGTTGTTTCCAGTGTCTGAGGTGCATGGCAAGCATCCAAGCAATGGCAGTGATGAAGGGCCTGAAGAGATATGGAGACACATTCCTCAGTGGTGACAGTGGGGAGAGGCTCAGGAGCAGACCTTCAAGATGTGGGATAGAAGAAGCACTAGAAGCTGTGGAGATCAGTAAACTTTCTCTCCTACCAGAGCCAGTTAATGTGCTATAATCTTTGCAGTACATTGAAAATAAGGTACTTTCCTCCAAGTATGGATTATATGTACATGCCTTTTTATATATACAACAAAATGTTTTTAGATTGTCACTCAAAATTACATTATCTTGAAAATGCTTTTTTAGTTGAAGTGCAGACACAAGTCTTATTTTTGCCTTGTATGTAATTCGTGTGTGTGTGTATGTTCTTTTACACTGGGTACAGCCATCGGATTTATGCGTTGACTATATATTAAGAAGATACAAAGCGAAAAGTCATTGGTAACCTTTACATTGGGAATGTGACAAAGACACATTTACCATGAAGCTAATGAGCCTTAAGCTCCAGATCCTCTCACTTGTACAGGCCCATTCCAAGGCTCTGGGGGTGGCCCTGGCAATATGTACACATTATCATATGCTTTGGAAAATTAAGAAATTTTCATCTCAATCAGTTAACATTCTCATTTATTTCCACTCTGACCTTCCTTTTGTCACATTTCTTGTATCAGCTGGCCTTGAAGTAGATGTATTTTTGAGATCCAATTAAGGAGAAGTTAATCTGGGGATATATTAGTTTAGATTTAATAGGATATATTTATCTGCTTTGCTAGCCATTCCAGTATAAAGAGTAGGTTTTGGGATTATGTCTGCTGTTACTGTGCTCATTCACCCGGTATCATGAAACAAAGGTACAAGACCAGATGTTATACCATAATATGAATGTCTTACAGGAAACTGATCCCAAAAGCATACGTATAATGGAGAAGAAACACAGTTTGAAATGCATGGAGCTAGAAGGTAGTCTGTAAAAAATTTCTCTATTCATCAGATGTATAAAATGGTGAGTGAAGAATTTGTTTTTCTTTGATATCTCATCAAAATGGACATCCTCTTCTGTCAACAATACACTTGATGAGATGTGGCAGAAAGCATTTAAGCTTTGAAATGTGATTAGGTTTTAACCTTGCCTCTAGTATCTGTAAGCCTCAGTTTACTTCTCTGTAAGAATTAGGGGACTAGTTGAAAAAAAGCTTTGGTATCAGCTACCCCTATCATCAAGAAGAGAATGTGAGCATCTTCAAGATAATTATTCTTTTCTACCCCTAAAATTAGCTATTAATTTCCTTGAACTTAAAGGGTATAAAAACTACTGTTTTCAATTATTTTGTATCTGTTTAATGCTCAGCAGTGTCTTAGGAGCTGTTTAGAGTATATTTCCTAACTAGACAGCAACAGACCACAATTCCCCAATACCAAGCACATGAAAGCTCATAATTCCTTGGGAAAAGACAGTGAAGATGCCTTTTAGGATCCTCTAATTATCCAATGAAAAGGAAAAATAAAGCAAGTGAAGGCTGGAACACCACCAGTTCAACTGTACTTATTTCCTTTTTATAATTACTTTTGATTGTTATGTCTGATGCCGCCCTTTGACATGTCTTGGGTCATCTTTCTCCTAGTCTTGAAAACTTCTGAACTAATAATTTATTATTGCAGAATGTAGTTATATCACTATGAAATGGGCAGATGGTGGATATCAGATACCCAAAACAACCATACATACTCTAATCTTGTATTTAATTTGTATTAACCTGTGTCAAATACAATTTTTCTGCAAAAAACTCAAAAGACAGACTTTAATTTAAAATATGTTATGTGAGCAATCATACCCAAAACATAATTGTATGACTATACACACAGTAATGTATACTATACACTGTGTGAAATGTCAGATTACATTGTATTAAGCATTAACTTATTCTAAAATTACCTGATAATTTTTTAAAAAGTGATTTGGCCCCTTCCTGTGTGGTTTCTTTTGCCACACACTCTCCAGCGGTTACATACTTGATCACAGAATACCTGGCTAGGTGCTCTCAAAGTTATCAATCAGCGCACTCTCCAATGGTTACATACTTGATCACAGAATACCTGGCTAGGTGCTCTCAAAGTTACCGATCAGACATGGTAGAATCGAAATCTGTCTTGGATTCCTGCTTGAGCCAACAGAAAGAAAATATTAATCCTCTGCTATTTTGTCCTATTTAAAAGTAAAAAAGAAAATCTTAAATATGTAGGAAGCAAACAAAAGCCTTCTGTTAAAACAATTGGTAAAGCCTACACAACAATTAACGACTTAAAATGTCAAATAGGCTCCCTGGATTTATTGCCATTAACCAACTCGAAGAACAGTTTAATTTTAAAGTGCGTGTGTCAGAGGAAAATAAACATAACAAATGCATTTTCACTCAATTGGATCTTAGGACTGGTAGAGGGTCCAAAGTGGTAGCAGAAAAAAAAATCCACATTGCCTCATTTTCATTTTATTGCAGGCGATAGGAGATTACAGTGAGTGTTCCTTTCCCTGGCTTTTTGTTTTAACTCTTGCTACTTAACAAAAGAAAGCTTACCCTTGGGGTGCACCAAGATTTGGGGGAAAAAAATCAGCCTGTTCAAATCAAGATCCAAGCCCCCATTTTATTCTAATTTTGGTGCCTTTGAATATTTCCAAGCTCCATTTCTCTCTGCTTAAACATGGTAGGAGTAACATGGCCTTAAGAAAATTAGAATATTCTGGAAGCCAGGTGAGTGACGTTAGGTATTGGTTTTAGGAGTGAATGGATGAAGTTCTTAGAGGACGGTTACCCCAAGACTGAACTATTCCAAGATAGTCATTTCTCCTAGGAAAACCTGGTGTTCAAGTGGATAGAGACTGTCCCTCTCTTTCCCTTCCTGTTCTTTCTCTTCCATCTCCTCTTCCACATCTCAGAAACAATGCCTGGGTAAAGTCTTTGGAGTAAGAAAACCCTTCCCATTTTCCTTGTTATGTGGCTTAGGTTGTGTAGTAAACAAATGGTAAAAAAGAAAAAACAAAAAAACAAAAACAAAAAACCCCCGACCTGTGGATTCAAAGAGCCCAGGATTTAAAACCTGGCTCAGTTCATTCACCTGAGTAAATTCTTAATTACTTTTGGACTCAGTTTCCTCATCTATTAAATGGGCATAAAATATTTTTCCTTACTAGTTTATCGTGAGGAAAGTATCTAACACCTGATAAATGCTTAATAAATGCTGTTGGTCTACCTGCGTGTGCTGGGAGGTATTTGGGAGGTGGAGGGAGGGATGGTATAAATGAATGCACTTAGTCTCTCCACAGTTAAAAGTGCCACTGGATGTGCTGAGTGAACCCAGAAGCAGTTACAGTTCGTTAAGCACAATTTCAGAAAAGGGTTTACAAGATCTCAAGCAAAAATGTCAACTTCACTAGCTTATTCAGAGTTCTCGTCCTAATACTTTGAGGGGTTTTTTTTAGATAAGAACATCATAAAAATACTAAAGGATTTTTTAAGATGGATTTAATATACACTTTAGAATAAATGATACACAATTTTGAAATAAACTTAGCTTTAATTGTGTGTAATTATACATAATACATATTTTTCAAATACAATTCAACCACTACTGACATAAAGTAGCAAAAAAATGCATGAGAGGAAAAACTACATAGTGAATGGATAAAAGTAAAACACAATGTAAATGAAAATAGAAGAGTACGTCCAGCTACATATTAGTACCTTTAATTTAGCACCTTTAATGAAAATTTCCAGTTCAATTGTATTCTTACTGATTATCCAATTGAGACAAACATTTGACACACTGTAATTTTAAATGCACATGAGAATTACACTCAGTTTTGTTTTCTCATTTTCCAGATCACTTTTTAAAGTATTTTACTCAATTTTTTTCAATATACAGCCACAGCTAGAAATAAATTTATATAAATATCATCATAGATATCCCTTTTTAGTCCCTTTTTCATACATTTGTACAGCTTATCCCATCCCTCCTCTTCCACCTGCATCAGCACTGCCTGGCAAACCCATGATAACAACTTCATATACATCCTTCCATGTTTTTCCAGGCTTAAACAATCTTAGATGAACGTACACATACATATGTGCTTTTTTTCTTCTCTTTCCAGTATTTGTTTTACAGAAACAGTATTGTCTTTTACCAAATGCCTCAAAAGGCCACAATCTATACAGATTTAGCTCAATCTTTTTCCACTGTCTACATCTAAAACTAGCAGTTTTATGATGTTTGGCATACTACCAAAAATTAATATATTAATAATTTGGAATATTTTCAAAAGTCAAGTTGAAATAAATTGATTTTACAGATCAGTCTATACTTAAGCTTGGTGAGAACCCATTGCAAAGAGCCCTGGGCTGAAGGGAAGAAAATCTATGGGTATGGTTCTAGTTCAGCCACGGACCACACGTAGGAACTTAACAACTCACTTTGCTTGCCTGGGTCCTAGTTTTCTCATTTGTAAAATAAAGGCCTTGAACCAGATGACTTCAGGGTCACTTCCAGCTCCAAAATGATAAGAGTCCTTGTCAGTAAGAGCTTGATTCTCAAACCATTTTCTTGTTTTTGCTGAACTTTTTTTTTTCTTTTTTGATATCTGCTCTCATGCTTTGTCTACCAGGGCAAATTTCCAAACTTTTCTGCATAGCAATTTTAGCCAAAACTGTGTATGTTCTGGGGAGGATAGGCATAGGTACATTGAAGACCAAAGGAAAGAGTGAAGAAGTGTAGTTGGGTCATTGTGAATGGATGTTTAGATTGTCAAGAAAAGTGGGCCAGAGGCCCCAACTCACACTAGCATGGCAATTGCCTCTCATTAGTATCTCCGGCACCATGGGTCTTATTTGGTGTCACAAGAAACACCCTCAACAGAGTAATGAACCCTCAGCCTCCAGCTTCTCAGGGATTCTTCTTAGCGCCTCTTTTTCTCTCTCATGTTTCCAATACCCTGAATTTCTTATTCCCATCCCCCATTAAAATCTGCTTCAAAGAAAAAACCAAAGACACATTCACTTTAAGATCAAAATGAATATAAGAGCTTAAAACATTATGCTTATCAGTATTATTTGCATTTTTATAGAAACCAAAACCATATTTAAACAATATCAACAAAATTCCAACAATAGAATTGTTGTCAAGAATAAGGGAAACAAACGAAGAGGGTCTGTGGAGTTTTTACAGCACTCCTGAATGTACACGTTAAATCCCATGAGAGAGGGCCCTGAGAACCCATTACAAAGAGCTCTGGGCTGAAAGTCAGAAAATCTATGGGCATGGTTCTAGTTCAGCCATGGACCCCACACATAGGAACTTAACAAATCACTTTGCTTGTCTGGGTCCCAGTTCTGTAATTTGTAAAATAAAGGTCTTGAACTAGATGACGTCAAGATCACTACCAGTTCCAAAACGCTGGCATTCTGTCACCACAATGGCTCCTCTGAGTGGACCACATTATCATCTGAACTTTTTCTAAAAGTTGCATGGTTGCCATAGTACCATAAGGAACTTCTTGGTAAATCTCTCCTCTGCATTAGTTGCCTTTCTACCCCTAAATACCTCCTCCTACCACTACAGAAGCACGACTCCAGAAAAGTTTTAGCTCCAGTTCCACATGTATGTTGATCAATTGCTTGGCTGCTCACAAGACTATTCCATGTGTTCTCAAATTTTCTATCTATTAAGCTCAACCCTACATTTCCGATAGGACTTTTTTTAAACATAAAAGGCTGATCATGCCACTCCTGCTCAATTATCTACACTGGTTTCCCATCATCAACCATAGCAAATGTTGTTGGTTGCCAACTCAGCAATCAGTTGTCTCCCTTTCTCCTACTTTCTATTGGAAACCCAATTTTGTTCCAGTATCCTCTACCTGTGCCATGTAATCCTGAAGTGGGGCAATTCTTCCAGGGAGTGAATCAAGATTGGTCTAAGCCAGTAATGGTGGTTGCATTCCCCTTGCCAGTGAATGGTTTAGGATTGGGCACGTGATGCACTTTTGGCCACTGAGGCATGAGGATGAGTCTGATGGAAGTGGCAGGAGAGCTCCTTAGGAAAGATTTTCCTTACTGATTGAAAAGATACAAGTCAAGACAGAAGCAAACACCAACAAACCTCAAAAACAAATAACAAATATCTCTTCTTCTTTGGTCACCTCGTGATCAGGAGAAGAGCAAGTCTGAGAGCTAACCATCATACCAAGGATGACAGAGCAAAAAAATGGAAAGAACCTAAGTCCTTAATGTCAGAGTGGAGCCACTGAATTCAGTCATCCTGGAACTGCCTTTGAACATATTATGTGTGATAATAAATTTTCCTCAGTGTTTAAGCCAGCTGAATTGCAGGTTTCTGTTCCTCACAGCTGAATTCATAATAACAAATGTATGGTGTAAAACTAACATACTTTGATATACAAGAACCCTCGTGTTCTGACCACCTCATCTCCATCATCGTATAGACTCTAGCCACAGTAGCCTTTGCCTTCACTATAATGTCCACCTTGCTAAACACCACTACTCATCCTTCAAGTTCCAACACAAGCACCTCCTCCTCTATAAAGCGTTGCACAATCTCCTCAGGCAGACTCTGCTGTCTTAATTTTCCACAGCATTTCTTGCATGCCTCCATGGTGTTATGATCTGCATGCCTGTCAACTTCACTAGACTGTGAACTTCTTGAGGGCAGGGGCCTCAAAAACCAGTTTCTTTTGTATTAACAACCCTGCACATATGCCTGATTCATGGGCACACAATCAATATCTGCTGAATGAATATAATACAAGGACCTTATCTATCACTTCAGGAATGCTGCTCGCCTCTAATTTAGAAAGTTCAGTTCCTTTTTATCTCAGTGTGGGCCTTGCGTAGTAAGCTATGACTCAAATTCACAGTCTGAATAATTGAAGTATCTTTAACAAACCCACCAGTTCCTAACTAAAACCTTCATGAACTTTGATAGGTGGCTTTGGAGTTACTTATGTTTCACAGCCTGTCAAAGAAATGGACAATGAAGGGAAATGTGCTTCCAATCGTTTGGGCAGTGTAAGAATCCTGTGCTGCAACTTGACTCCAAGATGAAGAAATGGTAAGGCACGACAGGGCTCCCCAGTTGATCCATCTCAAGAGCATTAATGCAGGCTTAGTTTTAGAGCAACTGAAACTCTCAAAAAAGAAGGGTGAAACAAGCAAGTTTCAGGCCACAGAACCAAAGTCTGAATCAATTCACCATAAGCACTCCTATATATTTTTAAACTGCTTAGCCAAGACCAGACATCTTCTGTTTAATGAACTCTGCTGCTCCTCCGTGCCCCTCCACACACCACACACACATAAACGCCCAGGAAATCAGTTCACCTTCTTTTTGCAAATAAAAGCAGCTTCTTTTGATAGCTCTAGTGAGAGACAGTTTTAAAAGTTCACATCTGCCCAGATGTGAAACAAAGGGCACACCCTGTGATAACAAATGATAAATTGCTGAGAACTGGAACCCAACAATTTCAGCCGTCCTCTATTCAGGCCAAAAGCACTCCTTTAAAAATGTAGGTCACGTTTAGTGTGACAGGGGGTGAACAATTACACTAGGGTTGAGATGACTCATTTAAATAGCATAATTCAAATATCCTATTCATCTTGCAATATAATCAAACTCCTGAGAGATTGCTACGCCCTTTGCAGAAAAAAAGAAAAAATGACAAAGAGGAAAAATGCAGGGAAATTAACATAGCCTGGATATGCAGGTACCAGAGGCTGGAGGGAGTCAGGGTGGGCAGGATGCTGGCCTGCCATAAAAATAAGTAGCCCTGATCAGCCCTCGAAAAGCAAATAAGAAAATTACCCTCTACTCTTCCCAGAGTCATGCATGAGTGCCCTCTGACTACTCACTATCTGCCTGAAAAATACAGGAATGTAAAACCAGAGTCATTCCTTATCAAATGTGCTGAGCGCTTACTATGTGCTGGCATTAGGGGTGCAAAGAGAAGACAAAATTCTTCTTGTGGAAGAAGCCCTCACAATAGTAGGAAGATAGATGAAACACTGGCTGTGCTAGAACACAGTAGAAAAGACACTTCTGAAGAAAGTACATTGAGTGTGAGTGTCTCAAGGAAGGCCTCACAGGACTTCTGTTTAAAATGCCTTGAAAGATGAGCAGAATTCTTTACCTGAGCAAGGAAGGATATCCTTGGCCTGTTATAAGAGGCTCAGAAATAAGGAAACCTGTCAGAAGGCAGGGAGTTCGAGTGGGTGGATTGGAGGACTGACTGGAGTCATGTGATGAGTGGGGGTGCGAGTGACTTTCACATCTATGCCCTGCCTCAAGCTGCCTCTCCAGTCTCATTTCCTCTCACTGCTTTCTCTAGATTACACGCTGGGCACATCCTTAAACACTCTGCCTATGCCTTTCCAAGCTTTCCTCCCTAAGCATGTGCCCTGCCATCTGCCTCAAGTGTTCCCTCACTTTGTCTCTTTTCTCTGCCTGGGCCCCTCGGATCTCCATGAAGCCCCCGCTCCATATCCTTGGGCAGACTGTGGTGCACACCTCTCTGTGCCTCTCATGTGTCCACTTGGTTAAGACAAACTATGTGTCTCCTTTAAAAAGGCATAGAAGACACAGTCCTTGCTTTCACAATCAGCTTCCTCAGAGAGCTTGTGAACCCAAAGCCCTATAACACAAAGCAAGATGCAAAAGCCATGAGAAGCACCATGGCGGTATGATTCCTGGCACTCAGATGAACACTGTAAGTCCTGAGCTGCCTCATTGTAATAAAGGCTCCAGAAGCCAAAAGCCGTGTCCTAATGGAGCTCCACTCTGGCCTCATACCTCATTTCTTCCAATTCCAGTGTCTCTCATTGCATTGTCTCAATCCATGAACCCAATACTGTTTCATCTTTTTAATTTTCCATTTTAAGGATTATCCAGTTCTTTTTCTACCTCACAACCAATTGTCTTAGGAGACAGGAGTGAAAGAGAACACAAGTTTTGACTTCAGGCAAAATTGGGCTTAAATCCCAGCTACAGAAACCTGACGACTTGTAGTGAGAATTTAAAGAGATGATAACGATGCACTCTCCCAAGAAACAGTAAGTATTCAATAAGCCATAACTCCCATGGCTGTTGATTATCCTTGGAATCATCTATCACTTCAGTCATCTCCAAGCTTCATATCTAGAGCCCTGAATTCCACCCATTCTCTTCCTTCCCTTTTCTTCTCCACTCTGTCCTTTTTCTCTCAACAAGAGTGACAAATCTCATGCAACTCTGAGACTCTGCAAGTTTCACGAAAGAAGTAGCATGTGTGATGCATCTGAAAGAAGAGTGGCACCTGGAACTGTGGAGCTAGCAGGAAGAAGGCATGCCAACCACAGTAAATGGTGAACAATGACAGAGATAGAAAAGTCTGTATGTTGTTCATGCAAGGGACTTTGGGTGTGCATTTGGCTGGATTTAGGGGTCCATGCAAAGATCAGGATGGACAGAGTCTGGGACCATCATCTGTAGCTTCTGGAAACCACATACATGGATTTATTGGGAAAGGGGGTAGGGAGACTGTATGCAGGATGCATTGGGAAGAAAAGAGACCAAAGCACGGTTTGTGTCTCAGATATATCCTGCATGTCATGCAAAGCATACTGGTCCTGAATTAAGAGTCCCTGAGCTCCAAGATCTGTAACCAATGAGGTGAGTGACCTTGGGACTTCAGTTGGCTCATCTGTAAAATGAGACGCTTGACCTTCGTGTTGAGTCACCCAAGTTCAAATACCAGCTTGATCACTTATCAGAACAAGAAGACCTTAGTTAAGATATGAAACTTTTTGTTGCTTTCATTTTCCTCATCTGTAAAATGAAGATAATAGCACAATCATTCCCTTGCAGTGCTCCTGCAAGAATGCAATGCCGAAACCATACCTGGCACACAGTAGAAATTTTAAAAAGCAAAATGGTACTGTGAAGAAAAAAAAAAAAAAAATCATGGGCCTTTCAATTGCAGAAACGACCATTCAGCAAAAAAATTTTGGAACACAACCTGGGCTAGTCTGAGGTACATTAAAAGGTTTTTGTCGGGTTTCTTTTTTTTGGGGGGAGGGGATCCATTTTTCAAAAAAAATTATTTGAATAAATAATGTTGTTTTCCAGACATATGTGGTCTTCAGAAAATGTAAATATATTATTAGGAAGATAGAAAAGCAATTTCAAGGCCTGAAAGCATTAAAACTCAAGTAAGCCTTTGATTTCTAACCTGAATTCCAAAGAGAACGGGTTATCAAATAGAAATGCTGGTGTACCACTTGTTTTCCTTTGCAATTCAGGAAGACTCTAGAAAACAACAGACCACAGAATTATAACCAAGCATTTGCCAAACTCAACAAAGCCTTAAATGTCTCCAAATTTTGTCTGTGACAGATCATTTTGTCCCCCTTCTAGAATCTGGTGACCAAAAATATGTGACTTATTTAAAGACTCGGGCTAATGAGGTCCTGCATTCGTTCTTAAAAGAAATTCCAGGAGTTTTTAGTTCTACTCCACCCTTCCAACACATCATGTATTTATCTACCATTAAGAAGACACTGGCCACTTTGCACTTGGGTTTCTGCCTGCTTAGTTTCCCAAAGACCAAATGTGAGGACATGTCTCCTTCACCTTGCAGTGCCTCCCATATAATAGTCACCACACCTAATACACATGGCAGACTCACACTAACCTGAATGTTATTGCTATTACACCTATTGCCTCTCAAAGTACTGAAGAAAAAGATATATCTGGAATAAATAGATGAATGAACTTTCACATCTCATGCCATTCTTTCTACCCCAAATACTCTTTCTTCTCATTTTGAGACTTCTCAAGTCTCAAAACATCAAGTCTGGAAAACATTTCCTCACTGAAGCTTGCTCAATTCTGACTGTGTCTTTGTTAACTCTTATGTAGTTGATGTGTATTAGAGGAATTGTCACCTTTTCTCTCTCTCTCTCTCTCTCTCGCTCTCTTTTTTTTTTTTTTTTTTTTTTTTTTTAAAGAAACAGGGTCTCACTATGTTGCCTAGGCTGGTCTTGAACTCCTGGGCTCAAGTGATCCCCCAGCCTCAGTTTCCCAAGTAGCCAAGACTACACGTGCTCATAGCCATGCCTTGCTTTCCTCTTT
Source organism: Macaca mulatta (assembly GCF_049350105.2). Classification (NCBI taxonomy): domain Eukaryota; kingdom Metazoa; phylum Chordata; class Mammalia; order Primates; family Cercopithecidae; genus Macaca; species Macaca mulatta. The sequence goes on along the minus strand of NC_133407.1, from coordinate 94,100,864 downwards.
CACTCTTAAGCAGGTTGTTACAGGGAGTAGCCTCTCTCCAGGTTCTGTCCCTTTGCTCTGCCATCTGCTTCGTCTACTCAGAAACTCCCCATTGCCTAAGCCTCCCTATTCCTGCTCAGGTCTCTCACAAAAGATTCATCTCCAAGATAGACAGAGCAGGAGCCAGTTCCTAGATTCTCATGACTATTACCACAATCACCTACAGAGGGGAAATGCATATATTGTTTTCTGGAAGGATCACAAAGAACTGTTAAATATTTGGGAAGAACTAAGGGTTAGATGGGAGGGGTACAAACACATTCTTTGCTGTACTGTCTAAATTTTTACTTTAAGCATACACGTCAATTTTTTTAATGAAAAAATTAGATGCCCAAGATTATAATTTAGGAACAAGCGCCAGCATCTGCATTTTATTTAAAACTCTGAGTGATTTTGATGAAAAAGTAGAGTTGGGGCCCACAGGAGTTGGGGAAAAAAATGTTCGTGTGTATATGGCATGCAGGTGTAAGTGCATGTGGGATTGTGTATGGTGGGGTGGGAGATGGGGGCAGGATTCCACAGCAAGAAATTTCTTCTCCCAGTATGCCATCTCTAGACATTTCCCCTGCTTTCTCTTTCCCAGAAGCCAGATCAGACCATGAGCTCAGGCAGTTGCCTTCACTAAAGAAAGGCCAGAATGGAGCTTGTTCCCCATTGTAGAGTAGGTCATTATTAGTGAAAGGCATGGATTCAGGAGCCAGATAGCTCAGGTTCAAGTCCTGGCTTCAACTATGTGACTTTGGGCACTTCTGTCTGCCTCAGCTTCCTCTTGTTGCATGACGATTAAATGTGCCACTATGTCCAAAGTACTTATAGCTATGTCCGATATGGGAAAAGCACGGGGTAATCACTGGCTATTAGCAGAAACAGAGAAAGTAGGTAAGCCCCTTTTTATCACTGAATCCAAGCCAGATCACCACCTTTTCCTTCCTTGCCCCTGCAGTGCCCTATTCCTGTTGCTATAGAATCACACCATCCTGCCATTATTTGTTTACCTGTTTATCTGTGTTACTGGGGGTTTAGATCCCTAAGGAAGGCACTGAGTCTCATTTAATTTTTTGCTGTTTCTTGCACATAGTGCAGTGGCCTCTGTGTATGGGTAAAACATGCCAAGTAAGGAGTCACTTTGTTAAAAAACCCAGCCTACTTTCCAGGAAGCACTGAACTGCAGGAGGTAAATCAGCACCAGAGCAGTAGGGACGGCTATTCCAGGAATAAGGATACCAGACTCAATTGGAGCAGACACTTTGATTTTCTCAAATGGATATGACCTTGCCTCTGTCGCCCTTTCTCTGGGGCCAGCTAGACCTCAAATGTCCCTTGGAGAATGCTCAAAGAGCTAGACTTTTGTTCTTTACTGTCTGTTTTGAATCCCTAAGTAGGGGTAAACACACACACCACCCCTTTACACTTCCCCCTTCCAGAATTAAAGTGGCCACCTACTCCACCTGCGGAATTGAAGGTACAGACAGTTCATTTCACATGGGCACTTTAAAGTTGAGCTGGGGCATCTGCTCCTTCCAGAAAGCCAGTCCTCACCTGTCCAGGCTAGAATCCCTCCTCCGTGGACTCGTGACACTCACCTCCTTCATAGCTTTTCACCACCTTATGCTGATGTTCAGTTTCTCTTCCTAGACAAGGGGGCCTCCTGGAGATAAGTCTTTTCCTTCGCTGTGTTACACAGTCCCAGATTTTGGTACATTTCTTGGCATGAAGCAGGAGTGCAATAAATGTGTGTTGAGTCAGACTCCTGTTCCTGTCTGACCCCAGCTGACATACATACTCAGGCCCCTACAGAAAGCAAACAGGTGTTACCTTGATGTATAGTCTCTACATGGAGGAGGAAAGGGTGGAGGTGGAAGGTGGGCTTATCACTAAGAGAAGACTTTTTTAAGTAGAGTCTGCAGACACTTGAAAGAGAATAATTTGTTTTTTCCTGGTTCTAAAATCATAGGTAATTTCGCTTCATCATTAGCTTGGCCCTTTGTTCTTTAAGAAAACTGCATAGGAATAACCTTGCCACGCTATTGCTACTTATTAATAATGGGTAGGCCTTATCACATTACATATTGTATTATGAAAATTGAGTGCCAACGCAAGGGGAAACTGATAGGAAAAGCTACCTAACTGTTGATAAGGGAGCAGACTTCCTTCTGACCTGAATTAGCTCCCTTCTGGGTGTGTGAATAAACTGCAACCTCTTCAGTCCCAACCCCCTCCCCAAACACGCACACAAATCAAAGGAGTCAGGGAGGAGGCTCTGCCAAGTGCTGCCCAGCTTTCCTAAAGAATTGGTTTCCACCTGCACCATGGCCAGCAGTCTGCATTCAGAATGACCAGCAGGTCTCTCAAAAGTCAGGCACACAACCCAACCCACACAGTTTTTTGTTTTTATAAGAACACCTTCCCAAGGTTTCCACTTCAGTCTTCCAAACCACACTTGTAAATAGGGCGTCGTCCTCACTTATCTGATCTTGTCTTCATTCTACGTGAACTAGAAATTCCTCTAAATTAAAGGCTGGGCGGGGTGGGGGCGGTGGTGAGATTCTCAACAGATGCACCCTCCTTCAGCAGGGACTGCCCCAGGGATTCTGCTCTAGAATTTTAGCCCTCCTCTTCTCAGTGTGGCGTTCTGGGAGTCTGCAACCTCCAGCAGCTCCTCAGTGGGAAGGAGAGAATTTCCATGTACAGTTCTTTCAACACACTTTTGCTCCACACTTCCTGCAAGAGGAATGAGGGCCTCTGAGTCCAGCAATCCACTGAAAAACTCAGAGGGGAAAGTCTCCTCAGGCTTTCTTTTGCCTGCAAAATAATCAGTTGAGGACTGAAACCAATAAGGATCTGGTTTAACGTTCTAAAATAGCCTCTTATTCTTTCTGAGGAAACCTTGCCCAACGATCCAAACTGATTTCCATCATTGCAAATGCAAACTGTGCGCGCACGCACACACACACACACATACACACACCACACACTGTGGAGAATTTTTTTGAGGTAAATGATGGCATTGCTAATGTCCAAGTTCAGCACACATTTTAACTTTCCATCACCAGACCTTATCTTTCTAGAAAACAGATGAAAAGGTCTGAGGGAGGGTGTGATCGTAGAGATGGGAATGTCTTTTATTAAAAGAGTGTTTTCCCAGACCTTAACTAAACCTCATCCACTTTTGTCAGTCAGGCCCGACAGTTGAGAGCAATATTAGAGGAGGTAATTGCATGTATCAGTCAACAGCTTTTGTCCCATGGCCGCCGAGAATTACAGTAAAATGGGCACAGGAAAACAGCATACTGGATTAAAGGCAAAAAAAGATCTTTCTCCAGTTTCTCCCTACTCACCAGCTGTTATGTTCGGCTGTGGAGACAGAAGCATCAATAATATCTGGGGGAAATCTAGCCTACCACAGTCTGGACTTTTCCCACTTCTGCTTTCCCTCCACCTTGAAAGTGATTAACGTTTGACTTTAAAGAGAAACTTTTTCAAAAAGCATTCTATCTCATCATAGCAACCAATCTATTAACCATATACGAACTTCTCTCCCATTAAAGTACATGAACACATATAAACCCAAATCTTCAGTCATTTTTTGGACTGACTATAAAACAACTATCTCAGAGCCTTTGATGTCACGTGGTAACAGGTCCTAATAGTTGCTTAAGTAAACAGTTTGCAAGACACAAGCACGTTTTATGTACATCTGATTGTAAATTATACCAAGCCAAACTCTGATGAACAGTTAGCATAGGTGTCTAAAAGTTGCCACAGGTAAGTAGGAGCTGCAGTTAGAGCAAGGGAAGACAGAAGCGTCTAACCTACCCCTGCACCCCTGGCACAAATTCTTTCAAGATAAGTGTGATTGCCACCATGTCCCCGGGGATCCAGACACAATAGATTGACCCCCAAATCCCATTGTGAAAGGAATTCCCTTTCTTTCAACCATGAGAAAATAACTATCTAAAACGCCTCCAGAGACTTTGGATAGGAAAGAGGGTAAGAAGCACATTCTTAGTGCTAAGTTGAGTGTACCTTAGAAAGAGAATTGGCTGACCAGGAAGAAATGGAGACCAACTTCAGAGAGGCGGCAGGAAGCAGAAAACAGTGGGTTGAAGTCATTTACAAGGGACTTAGTGAAACAAGGGGCAAGAGGTAAGTTCGGTCAGCTTTACCATGGCTCTAACAGAGGCAAAGCTGGGACACTAATGCAGAAAGCTGTTTATTAATGAGTTTCGTCCTTAAATCAACTTGAAATCCCATGGCATATCAGGGAAGTGAAGGTCAACTTCATGATATAGCACTGAATAGTTATTATTTACATTTTACAGATCAAGAAACCAAGGTATAGAGAGATTAGGCAACTCAATCAAGTTAATGTAGCCAATGATAATATAAACAGGATTTATGCTCAGCTCTGCCTCCTCCAAAGCCTTACTCATGCCACTTAAAACCATCTTACACTGCGGTGAGTGCATGTTCAGCAGTACTTGATCTGGATACTAGGGACGTAAGGAACTGTAGGATAATCCCATAGTGTCTTCCTGCAGCATCAAATTTATTCAAATATTGTTGGGTATCAAAAGGAACAGGAGTAGGGTGGTATATGATTAATTGCATGCATCAATATTTCAAAACACATTTATCACATAAATTCCATGGTTATATTAGAGAGCAGGATGCAATATTTATATTTTAAAAGGTTGAATAGGTAATGAATTTATATGATTCAAAATTCAAGCACTACTAAATGGTATGAAGTGGAAAGTTTCTCTCTCACTTATCCCCCAATTTTCCTCCCCACAGGCAAATAATGTACAGGTTAAGCATCCCATATTTGAATATCCAGAATTCAAAATGCCCCAAAGTCTGAAACGTTTTGAGCCCTGACAGGGCCCTCAAAGGAAATGCTCATTGGACTATTTTGGATTTCAGATTTTCAAATTAGGGATACTCCACTGGTAAACATAATGCAAATACTCCAAAATCCAAAAAAGAATCTAAATCTAAAACACTTCTGTTCTCAAGTATTTCAGATAACAGATAATCTATATCACCTATTTGTGCATATTCATATACATACGATGATAACTGTGTATATAGCCTGGTTTCCCTTTTTAAACACAAATAGTAAGTAGCCCTCTAGACACATTTTTCTGCACTTTGCTTTTTTTAAAAAAAAGCAAAAAGTCTTGGAGTTCATGTCTATGCAAAAAGTATTTCTTTGTTCTTGTTTACAGTTGCATTAAATTGATGCAAACTTATTTATTTAGCCAGTCCTATTGGTGGACTCTCAGGACATTCTGAAAACTTTGCTATTACAAACGATGCTTAAATGAGTAAACTTTTCATGGATTATTTCACACATTTCAGAATATGCATATGGGACATTTTCCTACCAGTGGAACTGCTAGGTGAAAAGGCATATGCATTTTTAATTTGGATAGATATTAACAAATTACTTTCTGTAAAAGTTGCGCCAATTGGCAGAGAGCCATTTCTCAGTGTTATCAAACTCTTACATTTGCCAATCTGATAGGTGAAAAATGGAATCTTGCTGTAGTTGTAATTCACATTTTTTCTTTTATGAGTGGGGCTGAGTGGCTTTTCATGTGCTTAAAGGCCATTTCTACTTCTTTTGCTGCAAACTGTTTATTTCTATTTTTTGTCCTCTTTTAATAGGGTGGTGTGCTTATTTAATTGTCTTACAGAGTTCTTTATGGAGAACAGAACTAGCCCTTTGTCTGAGACATCAGTTGCAGAGTTTCTACAAGCCCTAGAATCTGCCTTCTCTTGTCAGTTTCCACCAGGAACCTCAACCCCAAAATGGTAGCACCAGCGCCTGGGGCCTGACCATTTTAACGTTGATCCATATACACCTGCTCTAACTATCCTGAAACCTACTCAGCTGCCTGGTCAAGCTTCCTTCCATAGCTTGTGTTTATTCCCCAGGGGCTGCTCTTCTGTAAGGGATACCTAAAGAACCCTGATCTAGCTACTTCCTCTCCAGCCTTTCCTGATAATGTGAGAAAAGGCCAAGAGCAGGCACATATTCTCCACACCAAACTCCAACCCAGGATGCATAAACACCACTGTTTCTCATCTGCTCCCAGTATCATGTATAGTGGCTGACATGTATTGGACATTTACTATGCCAAATTCTAGTCAAAGCACTTTACAGATATTAACTCATTTCATCCTCAAAAAATTCCATGAAGGTCTTACTATTTTCTTCAGCCCATTTACAGAAGATAACGCAAGTGACAGAAACCTTAAGTTCAGTGGACCCTCTGTATCCATGGGTACCACATCTAAGGATTCAACCAACTGTGGATCAAAAATATTTGAAAAAATATAAATAAATAACAATACAATGATCAAAAACAATACAATGATCAAAAACAATGCAAATTAAAACAATATAGTATAATAACTATATTTTACATTATATTGTGTATTATAAGTAATCTATAGATGATTTAAAGTATGTGGAGGATGTGCATAGGTTATATGCAAATACTATATCATTTTATATAAGGGACTTGAGTATCTGTGGATTTTAATATCTGCTGGAGGTCCTGAAACCAATCCTCTGAAGAGATCATGGAATGTCTTGTTGTACATTAAGAGTCATAAAGCTTGTTATGAAGCCAGAATTCAAAACTGAGCAGTCTGGACTATATATCAACTTAATCCTACCCTGACATTGCTATAAACTTCAGCAGGTACCGTAGCCAACACTCAGGTTACATAAATCACAGACACACACACACACACACACACACACATACACACTACATAAAGGATACATCTTACTAATATTATGACATTAAGAAAAACATCATCCTAGTACCAAAATGATATGAGGCCTTGCTGTGTTTTTATAAACCATGATATTGCTAATCGAAGATATTCTGTTCTTTAGCTTGCCTCGTTTCAACTGAAAGCCAAATCAATTTGAGCTTAGTCCAGTGAACTATCTATCAACTTTCAAAAGATCACAGGAAATAATATTCAGAAAAAGATGGTTAAAGAGTTGTGACATGGACTGGTCCCTTGTCTTTGAGCTCTGAATTTATTTCTACTATTTGTGCAACTATATTGCTGAGACTTTCCAGATCATTTTGTCTTTCTATAAGTGTGTCCGTTGTTTCTGAAGTTTTGATTGTTTTTTCTTTATGCTGTGTATTTCCTTGACTATTTCTCCCTTCACTTCTTGTATCGTTTTTTTTGGAATTATTTGCACTGGGCTTCACCTTTCTCTGCTGCCTCCCTGATTAGCTTAATAACTAACCTCCTGAATTCTTTTTCAGGTAAATCAGGGATTTCTTCTCGGTTTGGATCCATTGCTGGTGAGTTAGTGCGATTTTTTGGGGGGTGTTGAAGAGCCTTGTTGTATCATATTACCAGAGTGGGTTTTCTGGTTCCTTCTCATTTAGGTAGGTTGTGTCAGAGAGAAGGTCTAGGGGTGAAGGCTGTTCTTTTGAGAATTGTCTATTCATGTCCTTAGCCCAATATTCGATGGGATTGTTTGTTTTATTTCTTGTTGATTTGTTTGAGTTCCTTGTAGATTCTGGATATTAGTCCTTTGTTGGATGTATAGATTGTGAACATTTTCTTCCACTCTGTGGGTTGTTTGTTTATTCTGCTGACTTTTTTTTTGTCATGCAAAACCTCTTGAGTTTAATTATGTCACAGCTATTAACAATTCTCAAAAGAAGATGGCCAATAAACATATGAAAAAATGCTCAACATAACTAATGATCATGGAAATGCAAATCAAAACCACAATCAACTAAAAGAAAAAACAAAAAGAACTAAAAGTAGAACTACCATTTGATCCAGCAATCTCACTACTGGGTGCCTACTCAGAGGAAAAGAAGTCTTTATACAAAAAAAAAAATACTTGCACACACACGATTATAGCAACACAATTTGCAATTGCAAAATCGTGGAACTAACCCAAATGCCCATCAATCAACAAGTGGATAAAGAAACCATGGTATATATTTTCAATGGAATATTACTCAGTCATAAAAAAGGAATTAATTAATGGCATTCGCAGTGACCTGGATGAGACTGGAGACTATTATTCTAAGTGAAATAACTCAGGAATGGAAAACCAAACATTGTATGTTCTCACTGATATGTGGGAGCTAAGCTATGAGGACACAAACGCATAAGAATGAGACAATGGACTTTGGAGACTTGGGAGGAAGGTTAGGAGGGGGTGATATGGTTTGACCTGTGTCCCCAACCAAATTTCATCTTGAATTGCACTCCCATAATTCCCATGTGTTGTGGGAGGGACCCAGTGGAAGATAATTTGAATCATGGGGATACTGCTCTTGTGGTAGTGAATGTCTCATAAGATCTGATGGTTTTATCAGGGGGTTCCGCTTATGCATCTTCCTCATTTTTCTCTTGCCACCGCCATGTAAGAAGTGCCTTTTGCCTCCCACATGATTCTGAGGCCTCTCCATCCATGTGGAATTGTAAGTCCAATTAATCTTCTTTTTATTTCCAGTCTCAGGTATGCCTTGGCAGATGAAAATGGACTAATACAGGGGGCAAGGGATAAAAGATTACAAATAGGGTGCAGTCTATACTACTCAGGTGATGGGTGCACCAAAATCTCACAAATCACCACTAAAAAACTCACTAATGTAACCAAACACCACCTTGTACCCCAATAACCTATGGAAGAAAAAAAGATTTAAAAAGACAGAAAAAAATCTTTCTACCTACTAGAGGCTTATAGTCTATTAAGAGATAGGAATTAAACTAACGACAAGCAATTTAAGGGAAATTATAACACTGAAGAAGTTCTGCTTGGATGGAAGTAGGCACAAATGTCTTAGGAAGCCCTCAGAATGGCCTTCAGAGCTCAAATTAGGAAAGGTGGTAAAGGATACACTGGGTAATTGATGATGGAGTTACTATGTCTAGAGGCAAAGGGGAAAGTAATCCAAGTAGAGATCCACTATGTGTAAATGCCTGGAGATGAGAAGGCGTCATTCACCTCAGAGGTAGCAAGAAGCTAACTGTAACTGTGGTTTAAAGGGCCAAGACTAAAAGGGAAGAAGCTATAACGGTCAACAGAAACCAAACTGTGAAAGGCCTTGCATGCCATGCTAAATGTATCTTTGACCCTAAAAGTGGTGACGGTCATGGAAATGACATGACCAAAATTGGTTTTAGAGAGATCTCTCTAATAACACAGTAGAAGTAGCTAAAATTGTTAAATAGGTGACATTTGAATATTCTTCCAGAATCTTTTCCTTCCCATCTTTCTCCCTGACTTCCTGCCTGCACAGCAAAACTGCTTAGGGTGGAAATAATTCATAGTAGGGTGCAAATGACTGATAAGACGTAATCAGTTATGTTTTGATAAGAGACAAAATCTTAAGCAAAGGAACGAATTCCAATGTGGAATTTTTTAAAAATCAAATTAAATTGATGGGATAAGTATCTGTGAAGGAGAGACCCCATTGGCATTTCCCAAATCGCATTTTAGGAACTTATCTGCCACTTGTCTCATTAGCACAAAATCTCATTCTCTCTCTCTCTCTCTCTCTCTCTCTCTGTCTCTCTCTCCCACCCTCCCCCTTGTCAAAAGTAGGAGGTGGGAGGATAAGAGGCAGCAATGCTGGAGAATATATATTAATCCAAGTGGATAGATTTGACTGATCTTCCTAATCAAAGAACCTAAGGCCCTGCAAGAGTTCAGGTTCCCATCGAGACACACAAATATGTTAGTGAAGATGTAGAAAAACAGGCACTTTGAATTTTACTGGTAAGACTGTCAACTGATGCAACTTCTATAAAAAGCAATTTGACAATATCTATTAGAATTGAAAATGCATATAAACCTGTCCCAAAAATTCTACTACTAGAAATTTTTACACACACACACACACACACACACGCAGGCACAGCTACAAAATCATAAGATTATTTATTACAGTATTATTTATAATATCACAAGATTAAAAACAACCTAAATATCAAGTTGAAACTGTTTAAACAAATTACGACATATACACAAAATGGAATACCATGTTGCTATAAAAAAGACTGAGGTAATTCACTATATGATATGTAAAAATATCTTCACTATATAGCATTAAGCAGAAAGCAGAAAATGCAGAACGAGTACATACACTAACTAGTATTTGTCTACAAAAGGTATTGGGAACAGGAGGAAAGTGAATACAGTACATATATTTTTGTCTGTGCATGCATAAAACAACTGCAAGTATACACAAGACAACAATAACTTTGATTGCCAATAGGAAGGGGAAAATGGGTTGCTGAGGGAAGAAGACTTTGCTGTATTCCCTTTTGCACCTTCTGAATCATGTAAATATACTACTTCTTCAAAACTAAATAAGTTACAGGAAAAACGATGTCCCTGTTCTTGAATAGCTCACAATCAAGACAGATAAAAAAAATTACTGTACAATAGGGAAGAACTAATTTAAATTATCTAATAGGCTACAACACAGAAGCAAGGAAAAGGTTAAAAAATTTCTCTGGGCCAGAGAAAATACAAATGGAAATTATCTTATTCCTCCCATTTCAGCCAACATTTCTGTGGACCCAACAATCCTAAAGGCCCATGTACTACAAGTCTATTTAGGTCATGACTCTTAGCACCCAGAGGGCTCTTTGTCCAGTGCCCTTACCTTACAGATGTATAAAGCTGGACCCCTGCAGGGTGAAGGGACTTGCTTTGAGCCACATAGATGATTGGCAATGCCCCGGTTCTGAGCCCACCATGGAGTCCCTTCCTGTAGCAGACACTGACACAACCACACACGCAGTGACTTGGTAGTGCTCAGCATTGGCTGAGACACAATTTGGTCTGTGGAGACTCTGCCTGCCAATCCTCTTTGTAGGCTCCGACAACTTGTACACCCACAAACCAGTTAGATGTTGCCCCTCCCTCCTTAGGGGCTCAGACTAAATTAAGCAAACTTCTCAGAAGAGGACATAGCAATCATCAGCCTTTTCCTTCCAGGAAGTGCTCAGCATAAATGGAGTCCATTTGGTCTTTGCCACCTTGTCAGACCAGGATCACAATCATGGTTGGACCTTTCCATTTGCTTCTTATGCATAACAAGCCATGTGGCCCACTGTGCAGTTAGTAAACTGAAATTTCAACATGTAGCCAGTAATCTTGCTTTCAAGGAAACAAAATAATTGCTTATCAACCTGTCATTCCCAAGCTCACTCCAGTGTTTAATTTCTCTCTAGCAATAAGGCGATTTGTTTTCAATTGCAAGTCCTTGCACAACCTGGCATGCAATAGAAAGCGAGTATGGCCTTCCATACCTCATGGCTTTAGAAACAGAATAGTGCTTAGCCTAAGGCAAGCTAAATTTCATCATGATTTCAGAGCCCTGGCTTGCTAACATTTCTTTAGTTTTCCACTGAACTGTTCTTCCTCTTCAGGACCCTCCACCTGCTCCCACAACTCTACGCAGTTAACCGTTGGTCTGTCCTCTGCCCTCATCATCAGGCTCTTTATTCTTCTTGTTTCTTCCTCTGCACTTTAGAGCAGCAGCCCAGTCTTAAAAATAGCTCCCCCCTTGATCTTGCCTTCTCTTTCATCTCTGATGCTATTCCTTTTTCCCTTTCACTTCTAGATGCCTTTGGAATATGAAGTGGAAAAAAATCACGCTTCAGCAAATTTAATAATAATAAAAATATAAATGACAAAAGTAACAAATATTTATTGATCACTTACTTTGTGCTAAGCACTGAGATAAATAACCTAGCATGCATGACCTCTGAACGAACAAATATTTTGTTTTGCAAGCTATGTTTGTCTCAAATAATGGTCTGCAGAAACATAGACTATGGTTGGTTTCAATACAATCCATTCTCTAAAACGACAGGAATCAATTGTTTGACCATATAACCACTTTCAAACAGCCCTTGACTGTGTGACAGCCATACTCTAGAACCAAACTATCTGGCTATATGATGTTTGCACTATTGCAAGTAGTGGGAGGATAGATGACCACCTCTCCCCTTCTACCCTAGGGAACCATGACAAAGCTATCTTAGGTCTATTCTTATGCCACCAAAACTCAAATTTCAACATCTCTCACCACAACCACATCACTCCTACTTGAAAATGCGGCCCAAATGTGAAGCTACACAACACCACTACCCAACAGCCCCAGTATTAAAAGATAGGAAGAGAAAGAAATACCTGAAAAAGGGAGCTGAAAGTCTCTCACATGCATCTACAAAGTTCTTATTAAATCCAATAGCCTGGGATGGAGACTTTTAATAATGTAATTATAAGGAAATTCCACTAGAACATCGAGATAACTCATAAGAGTTTGTGATTCTATATGTTTTGTGCGCCCACTTTTCCCTTTTCAAAATGGTTTGGTTGCTGAATACTTAGCTAACCATTCTATAAGATAGCATCTGAGCTTGGTCTCCCTGAAATCTTTCTCCCTTCTAATCATCTTCCTCTCACATATTATAATAGTAATATTTAAAATGTCCTGTCTGAAAAAAAAATTGAATTAAGAAACAGATATATCATCACTTATCTATGCTGCCAACTAATATATCACAAGACCAACAGGTGCTCAGTAAATATACTTCAACAAATACAGAAATTATTTAGTGACCAGGAAAAGCATAAAACAGGAAGCTTATTGTTGTCTATCAATCAACATTTTTAATTTGTTTTTTGGTTTTGTGTCTTTGCTTTTTAAATGATTCTTCCAAGTTGTCAGGAATGTAGTACATTGAGTGCCTTTGTATTATTGTCAAGAGAGAATTTGACAACATTGCTTTTCAAAGAGTCCTTTCAACTTTAGAAATTAACCCTATGATATGGGTTATATGATAGCCTTGATATAAACAGAAAAATATCTTATTCAGAAAATGTTTCCAAAATTTGAAAATACTAAAGTTCAGCAATAATGGAATGTTGAGTAACTCATGGTACAAATCACTGAATGAAACATTATGTAGCTACCAAAAATGATCATTAGGGCCGGGCGCGGTGGCTCAAGACTGTAATCCCAGCACCTTGGGAGGCCGAGACGGGTGGATCACGAGGTCAGGAGATCGAGACCATCCTGGCTAACATGGTGAAACCCCGTCTCTATTAAAAAAATACAAAAAACTAGCTGGGCGAGGTGGCGGGCGCCTGTAGTCCCAGCTACTCGGGAGGCTGAGGCAGGAGAATGGCGTGAACCTGGGAGGCAGAGCTTGCAGTGAGCTGAGATCCGGCCACTGCACTCCAGCCTGGGCGACAGAGCGAGACTCCGTCTCAAAAAAAAAAAAAAAAAAAAAAAAATCATTAGATTTATACAATAACGTAAGTGAAAAAGTAACAAAAAACGAAGACTGTAATAACACGCAAAACAAGCAGATACTTGTGCAAAAAATGCTAACAAGGGGAACTGGATTTGAATTTTGGCTCCCCAGCTTATTAACAGTGTGAATTTAGATGGATTAATCTCCATAGCTCAACTTCCTCACATTAATTACAATGTAATAATAATGATAAAAATAATAACTTATTTCAGAGGAGTATTGTGGGGAGGTAAATGAGTGTTGTGGCTGAAATAGGATAAGCACTCAATAGATATGATTAATATGGTGATTATTATGAGGGTGATGGAACTATGGTGTTTTGTTTCCCAAATCCTCAATGATATGTAACATTAATATACATGGTGATGGTGATCTCTTCATCTCTCTACCCAGTCTTCTGTAAGAAATATCTGAAGCTGGATCATTTCAGCCATGGTAGTCTCACTCTCTCTTCCTAGGAATTCCCATAGTGCTTCGTATTTGAAATGATTGTTCAGTAATGTTTTTATTTTTCCTGGAGTACATCACTACCTTTTATACATACATGCTCATCTCCAATCCCCTGACCATGGCTCTCAGGAAAGGGGCATCCTGAGTCCCTCTCATGAGCCCTTCAGCACGCAACCAAATGTATCTCAATAGGTTAATTTAATTTTCAAAACATGTTGATTTGGCAATCATATAGATAAAAGCATGTAGAGTATCCAGAATTCCAGAATTCCATAAATGTTAGCTCTTTTTCTGTTTTGTTGGTTTGTTTGTTTGTTTTTAAACTTTTATTTTAGGGTCAAGGGTACATGTGCAGGTCTGCTATACAGGTAAACTCATGACATGGTTGTTTGAGGCACAAATTATTTCAGATTCTTTCTTAATCAGATTTTATTTCCATAGTCACAAAAGAACAAAAAAATGAAAAAGAAAAAAAAAACCTTTGGCTTGTTTTCTTTGGTTTGTGTTTTACATCCACTTAGTTTTACAACTCAGTAGAGCCTGCAAACAGACAACATTCTTTTTCATAGGACAAACTAAGTCTGTATTTTCTCTGTACAGAAATAAATGTAATAAGCTAGGTCAGTGGTGATTAATTTCCAGAACAAAGGATATACCAGGTGGAAAGCCAGAGGGTAGGCAGTATAAGACTTTTAGGAAAAGAACCCTTTGGAAGGCAGAATTCTATTCAAATTCAATTAAAACTATGCTCTCAATCCAAAGGTAAATGATTCTGCTTAAAGTTTTTTGTGCCCACTATTTCCCTAGGGCAAGAGCCCTGCAAGCAGATACCTTTATTGTGCCAGCTCCTTTTGTATTTTTCACAATTAGCCTATCTCCAATTATATAAACATGTACCCGATGACAGTCTTTGGTTATGGAAGGTATTTACAAGAAAACAAAGGTAACTTTAACTTTGAGAGTTGGTTGTAGGACAAACAAGATTAAAGCTTATATGGATATACAAAATAATAGACTAATGCTATTGTCTGCTTCCCTCAAATTATTTTATTAGAAGGAACATATTAATTATAATGAAAGCAAACTTGGACTCTGTGGGTTTCTAAAGAAAATTCCTTTGTAGCATCACAGCAGGATTTCCTACCATTTTTCTCCTTCTGATGAAATTAACTCCCCATAGTTGGTCAGCAGGATAATCTAATTTTAGCCAATCAGCTTGGGAGCTGCTGTTGACCTCACAAAGGGAGAGAAAGGTATCTGCAGTCATAGCAACCACCCGCTCAGCTCCGATCATCTCTCTGGACCCTTCCGCCTAATGACAGACACCGGCTTGCTTCTTAGATGATTAATCTTTTCCCCTGTGAACCTCTTTGAATACATTAGCCAAACAAGTCTGATAAATTTGTTTATCCCAAGACAATCATTAGAAAATTACCTGCAAAAGTAATTCTCACTAGAGCAGTTTGTGAATGGAAAGCCATATGGCAGATAAAAACAGAAATATGCAATAAAATCTCTTGCTGTATGTCACAACAAGTTAGGAAACTTTTTCCCCTTTGAACTTTATCATTTTTTGCTAAATCACAAAAGCATATTAGCCTAAAAGCCATTTTCCATGAGCAAAAGAACATTTATTCTAGTCACTAGTTACTCCTCCAATCAACACTACACGCTTACTATGCGCTAGGCACTGGGGATGCACCAGTGAATATGAGCTATCGCTGGCTTCCACAGTCTCCCATTCCAGTGGGAGGAGACAGATGTAGAAATAGATAATTACAACATATTATAGGGGCAGTAACAGAGGCAAAACTGTGGGCTCTGAGAGCATTGGAAAGAACTGGATAACTGTTTTCCAGAGTCAACTAAGATTTCACTGTAGCAACATTCAGATGCGGCAAAATAGCAGGACTTTTCCAAGAGAGAGAATATTCTTGGCAAAGAAAATAGCATTGGAGAAGCATGGACTTACGGACAATTGTGATAGACTCCTGGGCAGCAAACTGCAGCAGCTGGGTATTGGCTACATCTTTTTTTCCAGGACGTTGGACTGAAAATGTGGATTGCAATGGGGTTGAAGTACCTTATAGGATAGCACATTTTAGGGCCTCAAGAAGACTGAAACAACGGGGATGGACTGGAAGGGCCACTTTGGAAATTCTGAGGTTGAATCAAAAGAATAAAATTGTTGGTGTACTCCTAATGATGCTCCTTCCCCATTTATGGAAAGAAAGAGAAGGCAGTAAGCCCGTGTGCGGCCACACTGCTAATACGGGCCATTTCCATACGCAGTCACTAGATCCACCACTAAAGGGTCAGTTCCTTGAGTGAGAGACAGGGCTGGGTTTCTGTGTGGTTGGGTGCTCCAAAATGAGAGAAGGTATTTAAAGCAGCTGATAAGAAAACTGTAACTCCTTGAGTAGGGTTATTAGTGTGGGTAGAACCTTACTGACACTATAGGTTTTTATAAACCAACATGAGACAAACTTCACCAAAATCAGGGCTTGAGAGCCAGATGTCTGGACCAGTAGCCAAAGCTGTCTGAGTCCAGGTGGTGATGCTACGAGTGGTAGGACAATTGGGCCCATGTCAGTTCTGCAGCCCTGCTGTGATTTCATCAAGGCAGGCTTCAGAAACACTGACTGGAATGAAAGGTGTCATGTAGGTGAGCCTATCATTGGTAACATTCTCCAAACCAATTCAGGAGCTTTCTCAGGAGATGTGCTCTAGGTCCAGACTGCCCAAGCCTGAGAATTGCTACATCTGCAGGTCTGTGTGAGGATTCCAGTCCAGGTTTCTAATTTTCTCATGTCTTGCAAGAAGGATGTTGCCCACCACAAATCTGCTCCACAGAAGCCTCAGAAAGGAGCCAATCATTAGACTGAGGAGTCTCTATTTTCCATATTTGCCAATTTTTTGACAGTGAGCGTGTATTAGTTTTGTAATGAAAACATATTTTTAAAAGATAGAAATTTCAACATAAATTACCTCAAAAACTGTTCTTCTGTAATAGCAAATACACAAGTTGGACATAATTATCAGAAGCACTTACACAATCATCTGCACGAGGCTGGGCATTGTGGCTCACACCTGCAATCCCAGTGCTTTGGGAGGCTAACACAGGGGGATTGCTTGAGCCCAAGAGGGCAAAACCAGTCTGGGCAACAGAGTGAGACCTTGTCTCAACACCCCCCTAGCCCCCACCAAACATCTGCACTATACCAGCCCCTGTGCCAAGCCCTTTACAGACTTGAGTCATGTAATCCTCATAGCAGCCCCTAGAGAGGGACTCCATTCTACCAAAGAAGAAACAGCATTGGAAATGTACAACTGAAAGAAAGAAAAGGAAGGAAATAAAAAAGGAGAAAAAAAGAAAAGTTTTGTCAAGATTCCAGATAAAGAGAATATTGCCTGGAAATTAGGTTACTACTAAAGACTATTTTATTTTTAGTTTCCATACAATGACTATATTCTGAGCACCTGTATGTCAGGCTCTGGACTACAAAAAGAAACAGGTATTCTGGTGGGGAGGCAGGCACATGGACAACTAAGTATAAGACGACGTGGTATGTTCCTTTAGAGTGGGCTATGCAAAGTGCAGATATTAGCCCACGTGTACTGTGTCTGAGGAAGCAACAGCTCCACTTCATCGTGTGCCAAGCTTCATGCTTGAGACCTGATAAGTAGTACTTCAGTTATACTGCATGACAACCTCAAGGGGTGCTATTTTTCTCTGACATTTTATAAATGAGGAAAATCAAGCTAAGAGGTTATAGAGCTTATCTAAAGTCATATAACTATTAAATAATAAATCTAGAATTTGAACCCAGATCTATGTAATTCTAAAGTTTGGGTGCTTTTCACTATGTTGTAAAGTTAGAAAAATACACACAAGGCTGGATGTGGTGGCTCACACCTGTAATCCCAGCACTTTGGGAGGCCAAGGTGGGAGGATCACGAGGTCTGGAGTTCGAGACCAGCCTGACCAATGTGGTGAAACTCTGTCTTTACTAAAAATAACAAAAATTAGCTGGACACGGTGGCATGTGCCTGTAATCCCAGCTATTTAGGAGGCTGAGGCAGGAGAATCGCTCGAACCCAGGAGGTGGAGGTTTCAGTGAGCTGAAATCGCGCCGCTGCACTCTAGCCTGGGTGACAGAGCAAGACTACGTCTAAAAGAAAGAAAGGAAGAAAGGAAGAAAGGAAGAAAGGAAGGAAGGAAGAAAGAAAGAAAGAAAGAAAGAAAGAAAGAAAGAAAGAAAGAAAGAAAGAAAGAAAGAAAGAAAGAAAGAAAGAAAGAAAGAGAAAGAGAAAGAGAAAGAGAAAGAGAAGAAAGAGTCAAAGTCCATTTCACAAATTTGGGTTTTTTAAGATTGGACAATCAACCTGCATTTAGAAACAAATTCCCATATTCACATAATGAGGGGTCCTTCCCTAATTTCCTTGTCTTCCCCATTCTTTCTCCACACAAGCAGTCCAGGAGGCAGCATTTTCCAAAGGACAAGGACACAGGAATCTGCCTTGTGAAAGAACATGTGTTTCAATTCCAAAGGATATAAGCTACAAGCTTAATATATATATTTTTACATATTTTTAAATCTCTGCAGACCCTGGAGATTTGCTGGATATGCCATTCTGCACCCCCTTTTTGCAAAGGAGCTCTCCATCAATAATAATAGGTCCTCTGTCTTTCCCCTCTGAAACCCAGATTCAAACTATTGACCCTAATCTTACCTCTGGAAAGGTAATGCAATGTGTTTTAAACTCAGGGAGACAAGAGGCTATGAGACCTACATGAGAATAAGAAGCCTTCATCGTTTAACCCAGAACCGCCACAAATTCTCAGGAGTATAAGGCCAAAAAAAAAAAAAAAAAAATGGACCACTTATACAAAATGACCTTTTTCACTTCACTGTCTTACATTAAGCAGAGGGAAGTAAGTTTTAGGACAAATCTATCTAGGCAAAATGTCTGAGATTCTCAGTGGGAAATGTGCACCTCTTTCTTTTTGTTCATCCAGACCTTGTTTTCTATGGGAAAAGTCACAAGGCCCCTGGGGCACAGGATACCCCATGAAGATATAGATATTTCAGGAAAGCAGAGCCAGCAGAATGAGAATATTTTGGGCCAGGCACGATGCCTCATGCCTGTAATCCCAGCACTTTGGGAGGCTGAGGCTGAGGTGGGTAGATCACCTGAGGTCAGAAGTTCAAGACAAGCCTGGCCAACATGCTGAAACCCCGTCTCTACTAAAAATACAAAAATTATCCAGACATGGTGGCACATACCTGTAGTCCCAGCTACTCGGGAGGCTGAGGTAAGCAAATCGCTTGAACCCGGGAGGTGGAGGTTGCAGTGAGCCAGGATCACATCACTGTACTCCAACCTGGGCAACAGAGTGAGACCCTGCCTCAAACAACAACAACCAAAAAAAAAAAAAAAAAAAAAAAAAGAATGAGGATATTTGGTTCCAGGGCAGTCCTTCTGAATTAAACAAAGGATTTAACCAGTGGTTGGGAATACCAGAACAGGGTTCAGATATCCTGGGACAAAGGATTGATTGACAGCCTGTGGAAAGCATATTGAGGTCCAGAAAGGACCACCATTTCTAGCAGTGAACTAGAAAGAAAACCAGAGGCCAGGACAGAAACTCAGACAGACCATATTAGTATCTGTAGATCAGTCTCCTGTCTCCTGCTCTCCTACTTTCCAAGGTTTCTTCCAAATCATGTTGCACACCATTTACAGAATTATTTCACTCTCCTGCTCAAGAACTTACTATAGCTCCTTGTTGCCTCCTATTACTGAGGTGCTCATACATCCTGATTTGCTCAGTCTGTCTTACACCTATTATCCTTGTGTAATTATTAATGGCATCTCCTATTGCCCTCAGTAGTGTTCCATTTGGTTAATTAATCATGTGGTTACCATATCTTTTACTTACTTCAAACTTCTCTGCCCAATTTCCCATTCTTTTTTACGCCCACGAGTTCTCAAATAATTCTGCACTCATTTAAAGGGATTACACTGTACATACCATTATAGGTTGCCCCTGCAACTTGGGTAGAACTCTTTACTGTCCTGAGCCATGATTCTTAGATATTCTGGTAAGTTACACGTTTAGTAAATTACATATTCCAGTAAGCACAAACTCGTTTTGGGAGCTGCAATGTTAAACACAGGTGTGGTGGAACCCTGACTTTGCCACTGACAAGCTGTGTGGCTGTGAGCAAATCATATCTCCTCTCTCAAATGTTAGTTTCCATATCTATAAGCACAGAGACAATCATAAAACCTAACTCACAGGGTTAGAAATCAGCTTTAGGAAAAAAGATCCAGGTAAAGTGCTTATTACATCCACACTGGCTAATGGTAATGGTTATCACTACCTCCCACCAACATCCCACTCAGCACAATGCTGTCCGATAGACGGCTCCACTACACAAAGTGTCCTCACTTGCAGCAATGATACACTGTATGCCTTGATCACAATTTAGAGTCTTATTTGGCAGATTCTGGTGTCCTAAGTAGTGTTCCCCAGAAGCAGAGACTTAGATGGGGATTCTTGTCAAGTGATTTTTTAGGAGTGTTTTCTGGAGAGGGAGCATGAGGGATAGAGGATAGAATATGTGGGGAGGGGAGGAGATATTAAGCAAAATGTGATCTCAGTTTCAGATGACCTTCAATTTGATCCCATCAAGAAACTCTGGAGTTCAAAGTATATTATAATGTTAGCCCTAGCTTTAGCAAGTGGTCTCCATTAGTTTGTAGGTCCACATATCCATGTGGATATTTTCCATGTGGACCTATTGTTTCCCACTATGCCAGACAAACTCATGCCAGACATTTTTCAAAATCCCAGTTTCTTCATTTCCAAAATGGCAATGATAATACTTACACTGTAGGTTGTTGTAAAGACTTAGAAATAAGATTTTCCTAATCCTGACAGGAAATGGGCACATCTTTTCCTCTCATCAGCCAGATTTCTCTAAGTGTATTACCCATGGTATCTAGGTTCTTATTTACATCTTTGCTCATGATCTTTCTCCTCTCACACTTCCCCCCAACCACGACCCCAGAAAAGGTGCCTGAGCACCATGCATACCACACACACACAAACACACACACACACACACACACACACACACACATACACACACACATCCTTCCCCTCAACCTGCACCCACGTATCCTCTACTCTAAGCTTCCCACTTCAAAACCCTGGTCCAAGTCTCACCTCCTTCATCAGCCGAATCGATTTCCTCAAATTGATAATGATCTTGCCTTTCTCTAAAATAGTTTTCCACTTCATTCCATACAGTTTAACATTCGATTGATTCCTAATTGTTTAGTATTGTTTGGTCTCTTCCAACAAGATTTTAAATTTCTACTCCTCTATCCCAACCCCACCACAGAACTCAGACAAGACCTAGACATCACTTTGGTTAGATTAAGAAGTATTTATTGATGAGAAGGACAATGAAATAACTTGGCTGACCATTTCAATTCTCAGATTCTCAAAGCTAGCAAAATCTTTCCCTGTGATCCAGAGGTGCTCGGCTGACAACCTGAACCAATAGTGCATGTAAAATGAATGATAATGGCTTCCCCTGTAATTTATCTCACAGATGAATCTTAGGTGAGATTTTTCCATTGAGTTCTAACAGTTTCTGAAAATTGGTGCCATAGGAGGTGCAAAGTGGAATGCCCAACACAGCTCTGATTATCAACTGCAGTCTATGCGTGCATTACAATAACAACAGCAGGGTTAGGTTGCTTTCAGCATCCTGAAATCTCTTATTAAATCAAAGCTTAAGTATTTAACAAGTACGGTGTGTCCTAATTTATGCAATAGATATATCTCTGGAAAGTTAATGTAAATTGACATTTTTGGAGAGAGAGAATCAAATTTTATTTAAAATTCCCTTAGAGTATTCTCTACGTGATGGTATTATGATTTGGGGAATTTTCCTGTAAATAATTATTTATTTAGTTAGTTTTATGTGGAGTTTTTGGTCCTTTCAAATCAGGATGTATCTATTTTTCTCTCAGACTTTTAGAAAAATAAATGAACTTAGAAAGCTACCATTATTCAGTACTATTCCTTTTTTTGTCATCTTTTCCCCCAATTTAAAATAGGTGATTTTACTTATTTTGAAATATCATCCATTTTATATTATAAAATATCACCACACTTTACAGATGAGAAAATGAAAGTTCAGAGATGTTAAATACCCAAGGTTACAAAGTGTATTCATTTTCTAAGGCTGCCATAACAAAGTACCATAGGTTAGGTGGCTCAAAGAACAGAAATTTACTTTCTCACAGTTCTGGTGTCAACAGAATTTATTTCTCCTGAGATCTCTCTCCTTTACTTGTAGATTGCCATCAGCTATGGACTGCATGTTTGTATCCTTCCAAAATTTATATGTTGAAACTCTTATACCCAATGTGATGGTATTTGGAGGTGGAACCTTTGGGAGGTTATTAGGTTTAGATAAGGTCATGAGGGCAGGGTCCCCATGATAAGATTAATGCCCTTATAAAAGAAGGAACAGCTCTCTCTCTCTCCCCCCGCCACCCCCACCGCCCCCATCTCCCGCCCCGCCCCATGCATGCAGGTACCGAGGAAAGACCACATGAGGATATAACCAGGAAGAAGGCCCTCATCAAGAACCAGATCAAGCTGGCACCATCTCAGACTTTCAGCTTCCAAAATGGAGAGAAATAAATGTTCGTCGTTCAGGCTACTCAGTCTATGGTATTTGCATAGTAGCCTGAGCTAAGATACCATCTTCTCCCTTTGTCTTCATATGCACTTCTCTGTGTATACCTTTGTCCTAATTGCCTCTGTTTACAAGGACACTGGTCATTGGATTAGGACCCACACCAATGATCCCATTTGTCTTTATTACCTCTTTAAGACCTATCTCCAAATGTAGTCACATTCTGAGGTACTGGGGTTAAGACCTCAGCATATGAATTTGGAAGCAGGGACGCAATTCAGCCCATTACATACAGCTAATGAGTGAAGAATCAGGAATAGAACACAGCAACCCCAAGACCTAATTCAAGACTCTCTTCCACTGTACCTCTCTGTCTATATGTTTTTCCTAGTTACATGTTGTTTGTGGAATTAACAATAAGGTATCAAGTAAATATAAGTTTTCATCTACATTTAAATGTTTCATCTATAGGCATTTATTCTATGGTACAATGTAACTGAAAAAAGCTTTGCCTTCTACAAAATTGCACATGAAGAGTAATAGAGTTTATGTGGGAAAATAAAGTTAGGCAGACCACTCACTATCTGTGGAACTTTTGTAATAGAGCACTAACAAATACATTAACAGTCTTTAAAAAATCTTCAACAGTTTAATCGCTATTGGCATTTACACCTAGCCTCAAATTAGTCTCCATCATATGCAGCCTTAAACTCCACAGTTTAGGAGTCTTCTTCCAGATGTATGAATTATATAAGATTTGCTTCTAAAAGAAGCCACTTTTATCAAAATTTTAAAATCTATTCCTGAGCTCAGACTTCATAAAGATGTTGTCCTCATATTCTCCCCTAATATTGTTTGTGAGTACCCTGTTCATTGGAACCAGTGAATCTTAAAGTTATCCTAATCTGTAAAGTCCACACATGCTCCTGTCTTCAAGAACTGGTAAAATGGTTAATTATCATACTAAGAGCTACCATTTATCAAGCACATCCGATATGTCACACCTTCAGCCAAGTCTTTTACACATTTATAACCCTCATGACAACTCTACAAGGTAGGCATTTGTATCATTGTTTTTCAGTCAAGAAAACTGAGGCTCAGAGAAGTGGTGAAACTTTTATAAAAACACACAGACACCCAACCTAAATCCAGAAGTTTATAGTAATCTGTGTTAATGGTCATCCTGTTAATTAAGACCCGTTATTTCAGGCATTTGTTATCTTTTCCATTTGTATTCTATTGTATTAACCTTCCCTCACAATCCAGACTTCTCTGCATATTTGATGAGCATCATATTTGCCACCATTAAGTCATTAATAAAAACACCAAACAGAGTGGGATCAAGATTAGACCCTTCCCTCTTCTAAAGAATTTCTCATGGTCATACAGGCGTGGTGTTAATCCATTCCACTCTTCTACCATTTCATCTGCACTGGATAGCCACAGGTTTTCACAGGCCTATCATCTTGCTGAGATTAACATACAGTTAGTCAATGCATTTGGTTCTTCAATCAAACCAATAAAAACATATGTCTCTGCTTTTCTTTTAGGCACTTACAACCATCAGATATATAATTTGTTTTCAATTATTGCCTAAGATCAGCATTAAAATTTAGTAGTCCAACTTTTTCTTCTTTTGATAACATCAATAGCATCACTTCATTTCCTATCTACTGTCTCCACTCACATTGTCTATAACCTTTTGTTAAGTTTGAGCACTGAATTGTTCATTACATCTGTAGACTCTGGACATATCCTACATACTTCACTCAAAAATGGAGGCATGACTCCATGTGAAACTATGGATTTACTTAGATGTAAAATTCTTATTCTGTCTTAGTCAAATGTATCCTCCTAGAATGTATACCCTACATTTTAGAGTCTAAGACCATGCTACTCAACATAGAAAAAAGTACTTGAATACAACTGTCTTCCTTCCACCTTCTACTAATATTACATCCCAAGTTATACTTTTTTTCTTCTTTCTTTGAATATCCTTTTTGTAGTCTTTGGAGTATCATGAGGTGCAGGGCATTTTAAAATTAACCCTTCTTGCCGGGCATGGTTGCTTACGACTGTAATCCCAGCACTTTGGGGAGCTGAGAAGGGTAGGTCACCTGAGGTCAGGAGTTCGAGACCAGCCTGACCAACATGGAGAAACACCTTCTGTACTAAAAATACAAAAAATTAGCCAGGCATAATGGCGGGCGCCTGTAATCCCAGCTACTCTGGAGGCTGGGGCAGGAGAATCGCTTGAACCCAGTAGGCGGAGGTTGCAGTGAGCTGAGATTGTGCCATTGCACTCCAGCCTGAGCAACAAGAGTGAGACTCCATCTCAAAATAATAATAATAATAATAATAATTCTATACTGTTTTAGCAAACACTATCTTGGTTAAATAGCACATTAGTAGTCTAGTCATATTTTTAACTCAACAAAAACATTGTAAACTCTAAAA
The DNA here is from genome assembly GCF_049350105.2 of Macaca mulatta. NCBI lineage: Eukaryota > Metazoa > Chordata > Mammalia > Primates > Cercopithecidae > Macaca > Macaca mulatta. The sequence continues at coordinate 94,075,848 of NC_133407.1, read as the reverse complement.
ATTTGGGGATTTAAAATCAAAGCCACAATGAGATACCATCTCATATCAGTCAGAATGGCTACTATGAAAAAGTCAAAAAATAGATGCTGGTGAGGCTGTGGAGAAAAGGGAACAATTATATACTGTTGATATGAATGTAAATTAGTTCAGCCACTGTGGAAAGAAATTTGGAGATTTCTCAAAGAACTTAAAACAGTTCTATCATTCAACCCAGCAATCCCATTACTGGATTTTACCCAAAGGCAACAAGAGCAAAACTCCACCTCAAGGAAAAAGAAAAAAATTAGCCAGGCATGGTGGCACAGCCTTTAGTCCTAGCTACTCGGAAGGCTGAGACAAGACAATCACTTGAACCCAGGAGCCAAGATCACACCACTGCACTCCATCCTCGGCAACAGAGCAAGACTCTGTCTCAAAATAATAATAATAATAATAACAACAACAACAACAACAATAATCAGAGATTTTTAACTGGGTAAAGAAGGAAATTGTCTTCCATGAATTCATACAGGTTGGTTATAGCGTCTTCCTCTATGATTTTTCTAAATAAGAGTTGGGGGTTCACTAGAGAGACACAAACAGGAAAATCTCACCTGATTTCAGAAACCACACTATATTTTTTTCTGATCATATTAAAAAATCAAATTTTCTATACTTTGCTTTCATTTTCACTAAGAAATATTTTTCTTTGACAAAAGTGACTCAAACTTTTTATGAGAGCTGAGTTAAGCAAGAAAATAATCTTTTAGCTATTAAAAAACACACCATCAGCTGGGCATGGTGGCTCATGCCTGTCATCCCAGTACTTTGGGAGGCCGAGGATGGCAGATCACTTGAGGTCAGGAGTTGGAGACCAGCCTGGCCAACATGGTGAAACTGCGTCTCTACTAAAAATACAAAAATTAGCCAGGCATGGTGGCATGTGCCTGTAATCCCAGCTACTCAGGAGGCTGAGGCAGGACAATCACTTGAACCTGGGAGGTGGAGGTTGCAGTGAGCCAAGATTGTGCCACTGCACTCCAGCCTGGGTGACAAAGCAAGATTCTGTCTGGAAAAAACAAAAACAAAAACAAAAACAAAAAAACTTGCCATCATTCTATGAAATGTGTTAAAGATGGGAGAGTAAATTAAAATTTATGTTCTCCAATAAATTTGAAGGATGCTATTCGAGGCCACAGCCTATTTCCTCATCAGCATTCCCATCTAGACCTGAAAGACTATCATATTGTCAAGAAGACACCACCTTTGGGAATCAAGAAGCCACTACCTTTGGGAATTCAATGACTAATTGAAGCCAAAGACAAATTCAGGCTCTCATATTGCTACTCCCAACTGAATTTCTGAACTTTTCACAATTGATGAGTGAATCTAAAACATTCCAGGTTGATTCACATAGTTTGCTTGATATAACCTGTGAAAGACTAGAAATAGAAAGTTAACTCTCCCCCACCAGATTGTAAACCCTATGAGGGCAAGCCTTTTGACTCATTTATGGCCATGTCCTTTGTGCCTGGCATGAAGTGTGAGAAAACACTTATTGAACTAATAAATGCATGCATAACTTTTCCTTGTACGCTTGTATATTTCATTTGTAGCATCTAGGCTTCCACATCTAAAATCATTTAAAGGTTTTTTTTTTTTTTCTTTTTTGCGATGGAGTTTCACCCTGTCACCCAGGTTAGAGTGCAATGGCATGATCTCGGTTCACTGTAACTTCCACCTCCTGGGTTCAAGCAATTCTGCCTCAGCCTCCCGAGTAGCTGGGATTACAGGCATAAGCCACCACGTCTGGCTAATTGTTGTATTTTTAGTAGAGATGGGGTTTCGCCATGTTGGCCAGGCTGGTCTTGAACCTCTGACCTCAGGTGATCCACCCGCCTCAGCCTCCCAAAGTGCTAGGATTACAGGCGTGAGCCACTGCTCTAGCCTAAAGCTTTTTTTTTAAAGGTAGTCCATATCTGCAGCCAATTGATTTTCAACAAAAGTGCTAAGAACACACATTGGAGAAAAGACAGTCTCTTTAATAAATGATGCTGGACGGGCGCGGTGGCTCACGCCTGTAATCCCAGCACTTTGGGAGGCCGAGGCGGGCGGATCACAAGGTCAGGAGATCGAGACCACGGTGAAACCACGTCTCTACTAAAAATACAAAAAATTAGCCGGGCGCGGTGGCGGGCGCCTGTAGTCCCAGCTACTCAGGAGGCTGAGGCAGGAGAATGGCGTAAACCCAGGAGGCGGAGCTTGCAGTGAGCCGAGATCGCGCCACTGCACTCCAGCCTGGGCGACAGAGCAAGACTCCGTCTCAAAAAACAAAACAAAACAAAACAAAAAAAAAAAAAAAAAAAAAAGATGCTGGAAAAATTGAATGTCTACATGCAGAAGAAAGAAACTAGATGCTTTCTTTTCATAATATACAAAAGTCAACTCAGAATGCATTAGACTTAAATGTAAAACCCGAAACTATGAAACTACTAGAAGAAAATAAGTGAAATGCTTCACAACATTAAATTGGGCAAGGAATTTAAAAACAAGACCTCAAAAGCACAGGCAACGAAAGCTAAAAATAGATAAAAGGGATTATATCAAAAAGTTTTTGCACAGTAAAAGAAACAATTAACAGAGTGAAGAAACAACCTGTTTACAAACTATACATCTGACAAGGGGTTGATAACCAGAATATATAAGGAACTTAACAGCAAAAACAAATAAGCTGATTTAAAATGGACAAAAGACCTTAATAATCATTTCTCAAAAAAAAAAAAAAAAAAACAGCCAGGTGTGGTGGCTCATGCCTGTAATCCCAGCACTTTGGGAGGCTGAGGGGGGCATATCACGAGGTCAGGAGATCAAGACCATCCTGGCTAACACAGTGAAACCCCGTCTCTACTAAATATACAAAAAATTAGCCGGGTGTGGTGATGAGTGCCTGTAGTCCCAGCTACTCAGGAGGCTGAGTCAGGAGAATGGCGTGAACCCGGGAGGCAGAGCTTGCAGTGAGCCAAGATTGCACCACTGCACTCCAGCCTGGGGGACACAGTGAGACTCCATCTCAAAAAAAAAAAAAAAAAAAATACAAGTGGCCAACAGATACATGAAAAAGTGCTTAGCACAACTAATCATCGGGGAAATGCAATCAAAACCACAATAAGATACTGTCTCACTCCAGTTAAAATGAGTATTATCAGAAAGACAAAAGAAAATAAAGGTTAATGAGGATGTGGAGAAATGAGAACACTTACACATTGTTATTGGGAATGTAAATTAGTACAACCATTTTGGAAAACTGTATAGAAATTCCTCAAAATATTGAAAATAGAACTACCATATTATCCAGCAATCCCACTACTGGGTATATAGCCAGAGGACATGAAATCAGTATGGCAAAAAGATATTTGCAATTCTATATTTATTGCAGCACTATTCACAATAGCCAAGATATGGAATCAACCTGTGTATCCAAGAACAGATGAATGGATAAAGAAAATGTGGTATATGTACACAATGGAATACTATTCAACTATAAAAAAGAAGAAAATCCTGTCATTTTTGACAACATACATAAACCCAGAGGGCATTATGTTAAATATAACCCAGACTCAGAATGACAAATATTACATCATATCACTCATATGTAGAATCTAAAAAGAAGTTGATATCATGCAAGTAGAGAACAGTGGTTACCAGAGACTAGGGGAAGGGATGGTGGGGAAAATGGGGAGAGGTTTGTCAATAGGTAAAAAGTTATGATTGGGTAGGAAAAATTAGTTCTGGTGTTTTATTGCATAGCAGAGCGACTATGGTTAGCAGTGAGATATTGTATTACAAAATGGCTAGAAGAGAGGCTTTTGAATGTACTTATCACGAAACAATAATAAACGCATGGGGTGATGCATAAACTATCCTAACCTCATCATTATACAACAAATACATGTGTTAAAACATCAAATTGTACCACATAAATATGTAAGATTACAACTTCATTAAAAAGTAAATAATAAAGGGAGCTCATAAGTAAGAGCAGAGAAGAAGGGAAAAGGGAGATGTTCCCAGCACATCAAAATAGAATCCCAAAATCCAAATCAATGTGTAATGAATGTCTACTTTATAAAATGATTGAGGTTCTGCCTAGTAATGTTTGATTTCAAGATGTGCACATGAGAGTTCTTAAAATTATCTGGGCAATTATCTACCTAATCAAGCCCTGACAAGACCAGGAGTTGAATGAGTCAGAAACACAAAGCAAAGCTGACTCATGGGAAGGTCATGCCCATCTACCGCTACCATTTCTCTCCTTACCTGACATTACCCTTCCACTTTCAGACCCCTTGCCAACTCCTGCTACTCTCTCCCAGCACTCACTATTGCATCCAAAGTGTCAACGTTTGGCTTGGTTTTAGGTCTCTGTATTTCTCCTTTCACCCCACCCGTGACCTTTTGATCCCTACATGTAGGCTTGGTTCCTGCCTCCTATTCCTGGGGTCTCAATTACAAAAATTCCAGGACAAATCTCTTCTTAATGTTCTGTCTATAAGCCAACAGTAACTTTTGAAAGATTATAAGACCATACAGCAATTTTCTCATCTTTATATCTTTGATAAAGTCATCAACTACATGTACATATGAACTTGTTGGTATATGTGTGAGCATACACGCCAAAATACACACATACATATACAGAAACATACACACACACTTTGCATAACTAGATACTGGAAGTTTATGTGTAGGTTGCAAGTTCTATAATAAACCATTTTCTGATATCAAATGTCTAAAAATATTAAATGACCATTTATTTTCATGGCACAAACTTGTGATCATTATTATTCATGTTGGTGAGCCTATGACATTGCAAGATATTAATGCACTTTCTGATATAGCAACAATTTAGTCATTTCTGAGCAGTTTCAGTAGTCAATGGATTTGAACTGAGTGAAAGCTGATAATTTCTACCTAAAGGATGCCAACCTGGCTAATTTCATCTGGCACTGGCTTGGTGACCAAATGCCCATTTATTCTTAAGGACTGAGGTTTTTCTTCAATGACACCTGAATGGGGTCTTTAAGTCATTTCTAAAGTAGAGTTTACTACAAAAAAAAAAAAAAAATGGAAATAATCCTTGGCAAGTTAACAAGTTCACTCATCTATCTGTGTGTCTATTTTCTATGCATTCATGTATGACTTATTATATGCAAAGATTTGGAACTGCCTGGCACATTATAAGTGCTATATAATTGCTCATTATTATGATGTGGAAAGAGCATCATGGCCAAGACAGACTTACAGTGTTCTTTGGATAATGACGCATTTGCCAATGCTTGGGTTCTCTCCTCTTGTTATCTGCCCCTGTATCATCCAGCATTGTCTCCTTTTTTATTTCCATGTTACTTGATCTGTGTTAATCTCGTCTTCTGAATCCACACTGAAATGCTAACTGGAAAACCAAAAAACATGTAGCACTTCAGGCAAATGCTCAAAATTCAATGAATAAGACATTAAGATTTTTAACCTTAATTATAAGATTTTATTTCACTGCTATCACTGCTATGCAAATTTCTGCAGTCAGAATGAACTCATTTGACACCCTGTAGCAACAACTCTACCAAGACCATGTTGAAAACTTTCTCAGGACACCCTTGCAACCATATAACCAGTCTCCCAGTGACAGTGGAAGTACTATTTACAGTCCTAGGCAGGCTTACAAGGGAGAGAAGAGCTTCCTGGCAAAGCACACACAATTCAAATGCCCTTTTCTCTATAGTGCTTTTCCTGTCTCTCTTACTCCCAAGCTGTGCAACTCAAAGCTATAGCTTGCTATCAGCAAGGTGGCAAAGGGCAGAAAGTGCTACTTCAATTGTTACTTATGTGCTATAAATTGAACAGCTATCAACTGTTTTATTGATTAATGATTGCATCTCAACATCATAATAGGGTCCCAGTAAATACTTATTTAATAAATGAATGAAGGTTGGTAAAGCAGATTTTATTCACCAACACAGCTAATGTATCATTCCTATATAAATGGAATTTTATTGCATGCATCACAACTGCTTTATATTATTTCATGGAGAGAGAAACAAACATTAAAAGATATCACCACCTGAAACAAATATATACATTTATATGTCCCCGACAGGGTCAGTTGTGGAACTGATTTGGTTCAAAGAGAACATTCACACAGAGCTCCATTCCAACATGATTTTATTCTACTGTTTAGATTGTTTTGCTTACACCTAAATCAGAGAGCATTTCCCTTCTTCAGCAAGTGTTATACCTTCCAGAACAAATGAAAACATCACCTTGTAACATTTTACCACCATTTAGTTAACTACTGCTTAAACAGATACTATCCAAAATAACTTATTTCCTTTTTTAAACTAAAACAGCAGAAAAAATCTGACTTTTTAAATTAGCCAATAAATATCAAAATGTATTTTCATTGGAAAGAAAATACCATAGAATATTCAGCCAATGTTTTCTGAAAGCATAATGTAGCCAGAAAAAAACTTGAAAGGGAGAGTTTTGAGAAAATTTAAAAGCATAGTAAGTCTAATGTTAGTCCTGCCTTCCTTTTCTTCAAATATAAGCATCTTCTTATTTCTTCAAAACTTAAAAAGAAGGCTGGGAAGATTAAGTGACAGAAAGGGACATGCTCCACATTAAGTGACATAAAAGTTGACTTCTAAAGAGTGTAAAGTCTGGGCTTTTACCTAGAAATTCAGAGCTTGGAAACCATTCAGTCAGAGGTCACAGACCTCGGCCAGCATTCAAAAATTACGGATTTCCTGTCAAAAAATAAAAATAAATGTTCACATACACAGCCCCTTAGATTTCTAGTTTCTCCAGACTCACCCCCCAACCAACCCCACCAAAAGGGGGTTCTGGACTCCTCTGATCAGGAGATTTTCTCCCTTTGGGTGGAAGGTTGACATGAGGAAAACCTAGCCTAGGCTTCCCCAGTTATCCTGAGTCACACACATGTTCCTCCTGCTGCTGTGGAAGTAACTAGACCAAGTCCAACTTGTCATTCTTGACAATCTTGAAACTTGGACCAGTAACAGAATAAAATGCAGATGCAAAGGAATATAATTCTGTCATTTTGCATTTCTGCTTGTTTATCCATCTTACAATCGGTAAGAATATAAGGCAAATCTGCAATGCCAGAATCTGTTCTTAGCATAAATGTCCACACTTCAATCTTCCCTTGTATTGAATAATATTCAAATCAAAACAGGGCTTAAAACCTAGATGATGGGTTGATAGGTGCAGCAAACTACCATGGCACATGTATACCTATGTAGCAAACCTGCACGTTCTGCACATGTATCCCAGAACTTAAAATAAAAATATTTACCTCAAGAAAAGAAAAGAAAAAAATAAAGTGTTCTTTGTTAGAGTTTGGTTTGCTAGCAAACCTCAACAAGTTGTAAGTTCTTTCAGAGGAAAGAAATCTATGATGTGATTACTTCACATTGCATGTCTGCATCAAAACATCTCATGTGCCTCATAAATATATACTCCTACTATGTACCCACAAAGAATAAAAATAAAAATGAGGAGAGGAGAGAAATCCTTATATGCTGGCCTGGTCATGCCATTATTTCATACCATCCCAGCCCTGAAGGTTGATGAATATTTGAGCATGATGGAGGGCTGATTCTCTGAAGGCACAAGTCAACATTAGAATAAGACAACTTATAACTTTCATGTTAACATATAAGTAAATGCTACATTAAGGCATTGTTTAAGAACATACAAAGGAAGCTCAAAGCATTGAGGTCAGTTCCTAAAATATTCAAATTACATTACTATTTCACAAAATGGGTTTTAGAGCCCAAGGTATTTCAGTAACTGCCTCCTTTCTTTTTATAGCCTACATTATATCAACCATCAATTTAGGAAGGAAATATTTAAACAGTAAGAAATGAAATGTTGGCCGGGCGCGGTGGCTCAAGCCTGTAATCCCAGCACTTTGGGAGGCCGAGACGGGAGGATCACGAGTTCAGGAGATCGAGACCATCCTGGCTAACACGGTGAAACCCCATCTCTACTAAAATACAAAAAAAATTAGCCAGGCGAGGTGGCGGGCGCCTGTACTCCCAGCTACTCGGGAGGCTGAGGCAGGAGAATGGCGTGAACCTGGGAGGCGGGGCTTGCAGTGAGCTGAGATCCGGCCACTGCACTCCAGCCTGGGCAACAGAGCCAGACTCCGTCTCAAAAAAAAAAAAAAAAAGAAATGAAATGTTTCTTCACCATAATTGAGTTTCCTTATTCTTTATGAGGTTAAAATCCCTGATACTTTTCATTTAAGAAAAAAAAAAAAAAAAAAAGCAAACTTCTGGTGAACATAAATGTTTTTAAGAACTGAAACCATTTAAATGTAAAAGGGAAATTGCTTTAAAGTAATTCATAAAGACACAAACAAAAATCATAAGTATTCAGAATCTGAAACAAATTCATTTTATGAAGCAAAATGCACAAAATCAAATATCTTTCATAGCAATGAAATATAATTTTCCTTAGGGAGTTTGGAAAATTCTCTCCAAAGTTCTGATTGATAAGCCTTTACAAGAGAAAGACTGCTTTTCGAGGTAGTAAATCGCCTACTGACATATTCTACACAAAGCTTCAGTGTTTAATACCAAGCTGCAGGGATATGAATACAAAGACATCAATTATCCCAAAATAGATTGGGGCAGAGTCCTGTTCAGTTATTAGTTCTTTAAGCTATGTCCACAGGGGACAGGGAGAAATAGAGATTTGGCAATCAGCTGGTTAATTTGATCACTGTAGTCAACTGCACTGTATAATTTAGATCGGAAACATTCGTTGACCTGGTGTTTCTAATTTGGAACATTCATCAAATTAATAAAATAATTGCCAATTCTCAATTGCACTATACCCTGTAAACAGAGTTGTAGTAATACTGGTCAAGTTTTTGCTTACAATTATAAATAGAATTAGACCTTACATTATTTGGGCATCTGTACCTTTTAGACAGTGTTCCATTTTCTACATAGTTCCTCTCCCCTAGCTATGTGCCCACTTTCCTTTATCTACTCCTCTCCACCAAGATGATCTAGCCTCCTAGCATGGGAAGGGAGTGGAGGCCATCAACTAGGAACTCCTTCAGTTCTCCTTCCTCCAACACATACACACAAACACTCTTCGTGGGTTCACACACCTTGACTTCTGTCTCAATGGGAGGGCTATCTGGCTTCCTTTACAAAACCAACTTCTAGCATCTTCTCCAGATTCCACCAGCAAGATTCTCAGGGATCTTGCTCCACCTTCTTTACCGTTTTTTTTTTTTTTTCTTTTGAGACAGTTTGGTTCTACCTCCCAGGCTGGAGTGCAGTGGTGCGATCTCGGCTCACTGCAGCCTCCGCTGCCCGGGTTCAAATGATTCTCCTGCCTCAGCCTCCCGAGTAGCTGGAGTTACAGGCATGCACTGCCACATCTGGCTAATTTTTGTATTTTTAATAGAGATGGGACTTCACCATGTTGGCCAGGCTGGTATCAAACTCCTGACCGCAAGTGATCTGCCTGCCTCAGCCTCCCAAAGTGCTGGGATTACAGGTGTGAGCCACCGCGCTTGGCCCATCTTCTTTATCTTTATCCCTTCCCTTTTTACTGGCTCAGTCAACTCAGCGTATAAACAAATTAATCCTCTCTCTGGGGAAAAAGGCATCTTTGTATACCATTGTTAAAGAGTGTAAATTAGTAGGACCTTTCTGGAAAGCAATCTGACAAAAGACTCCTTTAAAAAAAATCTCCTTTAAAAAGTTCAGATCTTTCGACCCAATGAATTCTTCTGGGAATCAGTCGTAGGGAAATGGTCTAAGATATGGAGCAAATTTAATTTCAAAGGTGCTCCTGGTAGTTTTATGATGGGGACATTTCTGCAGTTTTTAATGTCAGGGGAAAATATTGTCAAGTGAGAATGTCATTCAAGTAAACATTGGAGGCTTGTTTGTCTAACAGATGAGTGCAATATCTGTATATCATAGAGGCTGAAGTGAAGTTGAAGTCCCTCTGCAAATGGCACTACTCAAACATCATGAGCTGATAAGTGTCTGCCTTATTCACTACTCCTTCCCTCAGCAACTATAACACAGTGCACATGGTGGACAACTAATAAATCTTTAATGAATGAATTTATAAAAGAAGTTTTATTTCTGTCTAATTAAATAACTCCATATGGAGAAATATCCAGGGAGCAGTCAGGGAGGAAAGGGATCTAGCCAATTAGATCAGCCAAATCACTCCTGGTGATTAATTTGGGGACAGATGCTATAGCCAAATCCTCTGTACATGCAGAAGCAAAGGCTACAATCACCCATTTGGTGTCTTCTCAACTCAGTGAAAATGCAAGAAAAAGAGTGGAAAGAATAGTAAAAAAAAAAAAAAAAAAAAAAAAAAAAAAAAAAATTGGCAGCATTGTTTGGATTAGGGTGGTTGGACCCTGTGGTTTTAATACTTTCCTGTACTGTCCTGATTTTCTACAATGAATGTGTACTCTACCTATAATTTCAAGAAAGTTTTAAAATAACCCCCTGCCATAACTCCACATGCCCCTGTAGCTATTGTGCCTCTTCTTTTTACAGCTAAGCCTCCTGAAAGGGTCATCTACCTCCCTGGCCTCCACTTTCTCACTCTGAGTCATCTCTTTACCTACCACTGCACTAAAATGGGCATTGCCAGGGTCACCAAAGACCTCCAAAGTGTTCAGTCTAGTGGTTAAACCTCTGTCCTCATCTTGCTGAACACTTTGGCAGCAGTTGACACTCCTGACCCCTAAACCACCTACTTGAAATCCTTTCCTCCTTTGCATTCCAGCACAGCACTCCTATCTTTTATCTTTTACTTGCTGCTTTTCTCTTCTTCCTCACCCCACTAAATGCTGGTCATCCCCAGGATTCTTTTTTCATTTATCTTCTCACTATACATTATGTTAAGGGGATTTCACCACACTTTTACATCAACCACCCGAGGTGTTGATAACTCTCTGATCTCTAGATTATTTTAAGCTCTCAAATCATATGTACAACCACTGACTGTATGTCCCACGAAAACCTCATATTGCCATGTCTAAAAGTGAAAGCCTTTCTCCTTCCTATATCACTGATCTCTGCTCATTGCAGCCAATCCAAAAACCTTGGATCCTTTGAGATACCTTGGTCCCTCTCACTGCTTCAATGCATAAAAATAGTCACTAAGGCTGTCAATTGTTTACCAAGTGAACTTTCTTCTGAACATCTTCTGTTTATTCTTGTATTCATTCATTCGGCATTCATTATGTATCAGTAAAAATGAATTTGGTACATCTCTGCCCAGCCTAGTGAAAGGCACAAACTAATAAATCAGATGTGATGGCAAGTTCAATGATGTAGGTATATATATATAATGCTGCAGGGTTGAACAAATAGATGAGTTGGGAGAAGTCTTTCAGCAAAGGATTGCTGAAGGACAAAAGCCTTAGATTCAGTCCGTGATGGTAGGAATGAAGAAGGGGAAAAGGTGGAGCTTGCTGTTATTTTAGATGGTGTTAGGGGAGTGGTCAAGGATGCCTACCAGGTTTCTGACTTAAGAGATTAGATAAATGAACATAACCCCTACTCACCAGGACCACTGAGTTGAAGAATGTAAGAGGAGAAGCAACTTTGGGAAGTAGTTCAGTTCAGAGCAAAGTGAGTATCAGATGCCCATGAGAAACCCAGTGTCTACACATGTATATTTTTTCGTTTGTTGAATGAAGAAAATGCAAAGCCAAACAATGTGAGCAATATCTACTTTTTCTGTTGGGAAGGGCAAAAAATAAGAACCTATATTCTTATTTGTTTTAAACATAAATAAATTTGCATTTTTTCTAATATATCTATAAAGAATCTCTGGGAGGATATATAAGAAACTAACAGCAGTGGCTGCGTATGGAAAACTGAAGGACAAGGATAAGAAGAGACTGTTCACTCTGTTTTGTGCTTTCCCAGTCTGAACTATGAAGGAATTACCAATTCAAAAAATACTTTAAGGAGAAGATAGTGGTCAAGAAGTCTCACAAAACCAAGATTGAAAACTGAAATTGAGAAGTAGGTGACTGGAGCTCCAGGGGAAGCAGTGTGACTGTGAAGTGTGGGGAATGAAGAACCATGGGTCTACAATGGGAGGGCAGAGAGCTCTCTTGCAGTGCATGAATGGAAGTGAATGGACAGAGAAAAAGAAGAGACTGTGGGGGTGGAGCACTCCCCTGTCAAGAGCTTTGGTGAGAGAGATGAGAAGAAATTAAAGAGGGTGCCTGACTTTTCTTTTCTTTTTTCTTTTCTCTTCTCTTCCCTTCTCTTCTTTCTTTCTCTCTTTCTCTCCCTCTTTCCTTTTTCTTGATGATTTTATGCAAAGGGCTGGCATTCTGATTGTTCTTTTTTCAGGTTTAATCCTTATTTTAATAAAGTTTTCAAGCAAAAAGTAAAAAAAAAAAAAGAAAAAAAGAAATAAAGAGGGTGCCTGGCTTAGCGCATTGGTGTCCTAAGCAGAGTTCCTACACAGTCTCTCCTTCTCAATCTGACCTTTCTACTGTTGTCACAGTGACGTCAAGGCTCCCCACCATCTTTGAAAGAACTCCACACTCCTTGGCACACATGGGTTCCTTTACGCTGTGGTCTTGCACCCCGCCCCACCTCTCACTGTTTTTGGCATTTCTCACAGAAAGTTTCCCTCTTCCAGCCAACGTCAAATGAGTAGAAGTTCCCAACATTCCCATGTTTTCCTTTGGACTATGTCACTCTCTTCTTCACCTGGCTCAGAGGATTCAGTCAAAAAACGTCACCACTAAGAGGCTTTCCCTGCTGGCTTCCTGACCTCCAGGGTCAGCAGTCTCTGCTCTGTACTCCAATAACACCCACAGACTTCTTTACAAGGTATGGCTTATTGGTTTAATCATTTTACCTCATCTCATCTCCTTCATTCTGTCACTCAGCAAATATTAAGTGCCTACTGTGTACCAGACACTGTGCAAGGTGCTAGAAATAAAAAGATGGGCAAGATCAGTATAGTTTTGCCCTGAGGATGCTTATAGTACACACATACACACACACACACACATATATATGTGTAATATATATAACATTCTATATATAATATATATACTATTGTATATATAATATATATTTTATTCTATACTATATATTCTATACTTATATATAGTATAGTATCCTATATATTTGCTCTATACTATATATACATATATAGAATTTTTATATTTTTTTATATATATAGAGAGAGAGAGTATAGAGTAAAAAACAAAACCCAAATTAGCTACTCACAGAAGTGATCAGTGCTAGCAAGAAAAGGGAGAGGGTAATCTTATAAACTATTTGACAGTAAAAACTCAGTGATGTTTTTAATTAAATTAAGCCTTAACATTTTAAATGTTTAATTGAAAAATTAACATATAATCAGGTGACTTTACATCTAAGTAAATTTTTATTTCAGAAAATAACCCAAGGAAAACAACAATAAAATGTCATATCATAAAGAGGGAAAAGAAAGTATTTGGTATAAGAAAATAATGTCACTCTGATAATGTCAATTCTTTTAACTGACAATTTTTCTAAACAACTATATAAAATCTGTTAAAAGTTTTATTAAAGCTTGAATATCTTATTGGTCCCACAGAAATACCAAGGTGGAGCCAGGCGAGGTGGCTTATGCCTGTAATCCCGGGCACCTTGGGAGGCCGAGGGGAATGAATCACTTGAGGTCAGGAGTTCGCGACCAGCCTGACCAAAATGGTGAAACCCCATATGTACTAAACATAGAAAAATTAGCCAGGCATGATGGCAGGTGCCTATAATCCCAGCTATTCTGGAGGCTGAGGCAGAATTGTGCTCAATTCTGAGTACAACTGCTTGTACCCAAAAGGTGCAGGTTGCAGTGAGCTGAGATGGCCCCACTGCACTCCAGCCTGGGCAACAGAGAGAGACTCTGTCTCAAAAAAAAAAAAAAAAAAAGAAAGAAAGAAAGAAAAGAAATACCTAGGTGGTCGCTTGATTGGAAGTGATTTCAGTTTCATTAGCTCTTTCATTTGTTAAGCTATATTTTGTTGGAGGTACATTTTTCCCCGCCAACCTCTGGCCCATTGAAGTTTATCTATTACATACACATCTGCCCACTTATTTGTCGAGAAACACAAGCCTAGGAGAAGGTAGGGTGTTCACCCATTCACAACCATCATGCTGGACCCTCCTGGCTTTCTCTCAACTCATTCTCTTTACAGACCCATTCCTGCCTGTGCACCTTGACTACAGGTCCACCTGGGACCTTCTGTACTGGCTTTTCATGCTCAAAGTCTCCTAGTCTTTGAGTGCCCCTCTCCCTCCTGGCTTTTGGCTCTGATTTGCCTCTGGAACACCATGGGAATGTCCTCATCAAAGCATAGCTTCCCCAGAACCCAAACACCAGATCCAACTGTTGCTGAAATCTTTTAAAGCATAGGTCAAGACCTCTGAGAATTTGCTGGTTTGTGAACAATCAGGGCTTCTTGTCCAGGCTGATAAGCTCAGTATATTCGAACATAAAACTAACAAGACCAAGATCACAGATTTTTTTCCCTATACAAGTCAGTCAGCCTTGACCTTGCCTGAGGGACTAAAAGTTTTAAGTCTCCATATCTTCCCTCTGACCCCAATCTGAAGCAAATTTGCATTGGTAGTTATAAAATGCCCTTCCAGGAGCCAGGTGACAGGAGGAAATGAATAGAAGGAAGCTTTTCTTGAGTAGGGGTTGTCAAACTACATGAATTGATTGCTTATTCAGAAACATTCCATTTAAAGAAAACCAAAAAGTGAACTTGCTTGCCTCAGAGTTAGTACTCAGGAGCTAGATGGCCAGGAGTTCCGGTGGGAATCCTCAGTCACAATTTTCCCTCTCTCCCCCACTCCCAGTTTCCGTGTCCCCTTTCACCCAGGTGTCTGCTACTCTGCATAACATTGTTAACTTCCTAGGGGGTAGCACAAATTGTTTTGCTTTTAATTGCACATATTTTTCCAAATAAATGTTTGTTAATCTTTTTAAACGATATTCTAGATCCAGACAAGATATAGCTTTAATCTTGGGCAAGCGTTTTACAAATGTGGGCATGACCATGAAGTTGGGAAACCTCTGTTCTATCTTCATGGAATGAATATATGTACCTTGTAACACAAACATTGACTCATTAATTCAACAAGAATTCAAGGTCCATTCTGTAGTAAGCACTGAGCTGACATTAGGGATACAAAGTCAGATAAGACCTGGTCTATGTTGAAATCTGGCTGTTGAAGAACCAGTAAGCTGGCCATGCTCCTGGGCATCTATTTACCTGAAGAGATGTGCATGGAGAACCTGCTTTTCTCTTAAAAAAAAACAAAACAAAACAAAATAAAAACAAAAACAAACAACCAAAAAAAAAAACAGTAGTGCCTGCAAGAAATTCCAGAGGAAAAATGAGAAAAAACAAACAGGCAGGGACAACAGAGAGAGAGCATACTATCAGCCCATCCAGCTCTGTCACACAGCCTAGGGAACTGGTTTAGATCCACCATGATGAGGAAGATTATGGAGGGAGAATTTGAACATCACTGGAGGAACAAGCAGGGCAGTTGTGGAGCCCAGGAAACAAAATGTACTGAGAGCTGAGAAGATGACCATTCTTCCCCAGCTCTGTCAGAGACTATGGTGTGTCTTTGGAACCCTAACAGCTCAGCAGAGGAAATCTGTGCCAGTGGAGCACTGTTATCACAGCTAATCCAGAGGCAAAGTGACATGATGGGTTACCAGATTGGGAGAGCATGTGCGCACTTGTTCCTATTCTAGAAACCGGAAGAGATGGAGAGGGGAGCTAGTGTCCTATGATCATGTAAGTGGGCAAAAAGGATCATCATAATTAGGTCCATAGTCTTTAAGACCTTAGTTATAATCCAAGCCTAATAAGAGTTTGGGTTCATTTGGATTATATTTAAATTATGCTAAAAATTATTTCCATGGAGTTTCACCCTTTGACCCTATTTGTCCCCAGTGTCACTGGATTTTTTAAGTCCAAAATATGACCTATTTAAGGACAAGGACTCCACCTCATTTATCTCTGCAGCCACAATTCCTGCTATACCTCCTGTAATATTGAACAGATGTTGAATGGTCATCAATTACATCAGGTAACATCTACTCCATAGGAAAAATACTACACATGTGCAATTAAAAGTTAACTAACAGCTACTCTTCATACTCAAAAAGATAACCTGTTTCTTAGTTTGGTTACATCTCCACCAATTAACCTTCCTCAGTAAGAATTATGAAAATAACGCCACGTCGAAGAATGCTTTAAGCTGATGGAAATATGTGCGCACATAAAAGAAAGACAGTACATAATAAAGAATGAAGACAGAAAATTTCTACCTTAGGAATGAAAGCAATAAAGCGGCTTGTCCTAAATGCAAAGGCTCCTCCACTAGTACTACCTGATCACTGTCATTGTTCTACCTTTACTATTATCTTTTCTCTGGGAACAACAGACCACAAAATGCTAAGAATTAAAGGAAAAATTTGAGATTATCTAATCCAATCCTCTCATTTTTCAAAGTACCTAAAAGTCCTTATAGCTTTAAACTCTAGGGCTCTAAAATTTTGTGATTCTATGAATTAAAAGATTTAGTTTTATATATGTTTTGCGGCATTTGCATGAAAGGAACTATTTAAACAGATTTCTAAAAGCTGCTGAGATACATATCTTAACAAAATCTTTCAGGTCTCAAAATAATTTCCATGATGCCAGGTAGCAACAGAATTGTAGGGTCAAAAGGCATGAACATCTTAAATTTTAGTTGATATTGTCAAGGGTCCTCCCAAAAAGGTTGCAACAATTTACACAGATAAAGGCAAGCTCTTATTTTATCTGACCTGTCCTATATATGAGAGGAAATAAAAGACTACGACATCAAGTTAATAGCCAATAGGCAAAACCAAAGGTATACCAAATTTGTAAACAAAAATAAGCCTCTTTATTGTCCCCATTTGTACCCCAATAGAAACTCAAGTGTCCAGGAAAGATGAGCAATGACCCCAAATTGCTTTTCTGGAGAAGCAAGAGAAGGACATGGGAAATGCTCAAATTTGGAGTTACTAAAGCAACTATTGGGAGTGGGATCTGACAAATAAACAACAAAATTTTTTTTACTACCTATTCTATGAAAATACATGTGTGCAAAAAATATGAATAAAGAAGGTCATTGAAGCATACTGTGCAATTAAAAAAAAAATTGCTTACGGGTTTTTTACTGGGGACTGAGTAAATACATTCCTGATAATGCTCTGCAGCCATCAAAAGGATAACAGTGTCAAGGAAAGATGTTTCCAGTAGATTGTTAAAAAAAAAGCAAGTGACAGGACAATTTGAAGACTATGACCCACTTGCCTATAAATACAACTATTTGAATGTATTTGTGTGTGTGCACATACACGGTTACAAAGAAAACGGCCTAGAGTGACACATGCCAAGTTACCATAAGTGGTGACCTCTGAAGAGGGTAGCAGAGATGAAGTGGGAAAGTTGCATTTAGGGGCTTTTACATGTAACTATATATACTTACCTAAACTCTTGCATATAATTTACTTGTATAAATATTTTATATGTATTATTCTTTTATAAGTATGTATTGCTTCTGTAATTTTTTCTTGGAGTGCCATTAGATGAAATGACAAGATTCTCCCTATTCAAGAGGAAAGAAGTAGTGGGTACCAAGGAAGCTCTTGTTTTTCCCGGGAACACGGGCCAAAGATTTGCACAAATGCTGTTGGGTCCGCACCAAAGTGCTTGCTGATTAAAATGTGTTTGTGAGCTGCCATTGATCATATAATCCAGCTCTCAATGGGATTCAAATATACCACAGCTTGACTCAATTCCATTTTATCGGATATAATTTCACCCCAAGCCAGGAATCCAGGCACCCCTAGAAAAATGTATTAGGCATCTGTGTCTGAGAGTCTGTGCCATGAAGCAAATGCTGCACTAGAATTAGTAGGAGATAAGGAATTATTTTTATTTATTTATTTATTTATTTTTTTTTTTTTTTTTTTTTTTTTTTTTTTTTTTTTTTTTTGAGACGGAGTCTCGCTCTGTCACCCAGGCTGGAGTGCAGTGGCCGGATCTCAGCTCACTGCAAGCTCCGCCTCCCGGGTTCACGCCATTCTCCTGCCTCAGCCTCCCGAGTAGCTGGGACCGCAGGTGCCCGCCACCTCGCCCGGCTAAGTTTTTGTATTTTTAGTAGAGACGGGGTTTCACTGTGTTAGCCAGGATGGTCTCGATCTCCTGACCTCGTGATCCGCCCGTCTCAGCCTCCCAAAGTGCTGGGATTACAGGCTTGAGCCACCGCGCCCGGCCTGATAAGGAATTATTTTTAAAAGCACATATTGATTTCAAATGGCAGAAAATCTTCCCCCAGAAGAGAACAAGATAAACCACAGCACTGTTTACAGTGAAAATTATTTCTCTTCAAAATGATTTTTTCAGAAAACTCTCCCAGATTCAAAGCCTCACCAATGTCTATGCTTCCCCGTGTCTTCTAGTGAGATCCTGTCTCTCCAAAACAAAACAAAACAAAACAAAAAAACAACTTTTTAAATAAAAATAAAATTAGCCAGGCATGGTGGCATGGGCCTGTAGTCCCAGCTGTTGGGGAGGCTGAAGTATGAGGCTCCCTTGTGCCAGGAGTTCTAGGGTACAGTTAGCTATCGTCACACCACTGCACTCCAGCCTGGGCGGCACAGAGAGATCCCATCTCCAAAAAATAAACTCAACTAAAATAAAAAAGATTGACAAGAACAAGTGTTAGTGAGTATACAGAGAAACTAGAACTCACATACATTGCTGGTAGGCATGTAAAATGAAACAACCACTTTGGAAAAGTTTGGCAGTTCTTTTTAAAAGTTAAATACATACTTATAAGCTCTGATAATTCCACTCCTAGGTACCTACCCATACAAAAACTTGTACACAAATGTTTGTAGCATCATTATTCGTAATAGGCATAAGCTGAAAATAGGCCTAAACTGGAAATAATTCAAATGAACACAAAATATGTGGTACATCTCTGTAATGTAACACAGCTTAGCAATAACTGATACATCCAACAACTTGACTGAACCTCAAAACAAATTTTTCTAAGGAAAAGAAGCCAGACACAATACATAGTCTTACAAATTGTGATTCTATTTATATGCACTTTCTAGATATGGCACAAACTGTAGAGACAGAAATTACATTGGTGGTTGCCTAGATCTTGCATGGGGTGAACACTGACTGAAAACAGGTGTAAGGGAACTTTTTGAGCTCATGGAAGTGCTCTAAAAATTGAGTTGTGGTGATAGTTGCACAAGTGTACAAACTTATTAGAAATCATCAGATTGTTTTTAAAAATCACTTGTTGTGTTCATGTTTCATGCTATCTCTTTGGAGCGGCCTACAGATCAAGAAGAACGTGTTTTAGGAAGTATGGGTTAAGGCAACCTGAGGTTAATAAACAATTACTGAGTGGCTACAATGGAGTTAGTGCATGAATGCCATTCTGTGTTCATTGCAGCATTGTTTGCCATAGAAAAACTAGAAATAGCCTAATGTCTATCATTAGTATCAGCTGGCAGTTTGTCCATCAACAGAACAACAGATAAGCAAGATGAAATTCATCCATCTTTTTTTTTTTTTTTTTTTTTTTTTTTGAGACGGAGTCTCGCTGTGTCGCCCAGGCTGGAGTGCAGTGGCCGGATCTCAGCTCACTGCAAGCTCTGCCTCCCGGGTTTTTACGCCATTCTCCTGCCTCAGCCTCCCGAGTAGCCAGGACTACAGGCGCCCGCCACTTCGCCCGGCTAGTTTTTTGTATTTTTTAGTAGAGACGGGGTTTCACCGTGTTAGCCAGGATGGTCTCGAACTCCTGACCTCGTGATCCGCCCGTCTCGGCCTCCCAAAGTGCTGGGATTACAGGCTTGAGCCACCGCGCCCGGCCAAATTCATCCATCTTATGAAAGACTATGCAGATGCAGCTCTCAAAATGTATAAAAAGATCCCCAAGCTAAGCTGTCAATTGGAAAAAAAAAAAAGCAAAGTCATAGAACAATAATGAACAGTATAATCTAAATCTCATATACACACTGAATTACAAAAGGCCTACCTCTGGAGAAGATTGAAACAATTAGGGTAGAAGTGAACTTTTTAAAAAGCATGTTTTTCTTTAGTGTTTAAATTTTTTTTACAACAGACATGTACTGCTTCTGCAGGTTAAACAATGTTTTATAGCGCTCTTCTTAGCACTTGACTAAATACCACTTTCTCAGCAATTCCTGCTGCTGAGGAAGCCATTTTCCTTACAAGGAGACCAAAGTAAATGGCTTTGAAGCATGCTTAAAAAAAAAAAAAAAAAAAAAAAAAAAAAAAAGACATTGTATCAGCTGGCAGTTTGATGTCCTTGTAGCTTAATAGTAATGATGATAAGGACAATATTCTTCATGCACTTAGTTTTCTGCTATGACAACCCTATGAGGTGATGCTGCCACTCTTATTTTGGAGGAGACTCTGAGGCTTCAGAGGTCAAAGTCACCTGTCCAGCACCACCCAAGTAGGCAGGGTGGGAGTGAGGTCTGTAATTTTAAATTTGTTGCTTTTATTCATCTGCCCATCTCCTCAAGGATGATGATAAACCTAATGGTGACCCTGAGGCACTACAGGATCCTGAAGGTCTTATGAATCATCAAAGAAAAATTTAATTATATTTAGTGAAGTTTGGATTTTACCCATACTTGTGTTCATAATCCCTGGAAAAGTGTTCAGCCACGTATAGCACACACCACCACCCTTGTTAATAATAGTTGATTAACCAGAATGCCTCTAGCCAAGCTAAAACATGAAGAACTTACTCTAAGTTGATCCCTTTCACGATTCGAGTCTTTACTTCCCTCTGAAAGAGAAGACGCCTAGTCTGCCCTGCCCCACCTCCACCCTCACCTCAGAAAGCCCTCAATTCTTTTTTCCCTAAAAACTAGGTCAGGCTTCAGCCTTCCCACAGCCTGGAGGCAGAAGGGTCAGGTGAGGGTTGCCTGAGCCACTACCAGCAGAAGCCTGAGGGTGCCAAGTCCCCGCGGCTCCACTCCTACTGCTGGGGCACCAGTGATCTCCTGGTCACCATGCCCTCACTCTGGGAGTTCCCATGGCCTGTAAGTGGGAACACTCACAACAAAAGGGAAATCAATGAGTAAATGAAAGGAAGTCTGAGCTCAGGCTGAAGGTCGGTTGCCACACAGCTTTCAATTTGGGAGGGGCCTCTTCATGACAACACCAAACTATCCCAGCAAGAGGAATGCTTTTTAGGGGCTATCAACCCAGTGGCATAGGTAAAAACAGACCTGAGTTTTAAATGCAGAGACAAGAGATAAAGCTCTAAGACTAGCAATCAGGTAGTCATGCTGGAAATAGTGAAAGCCCATTTTGAAACCATTTTGAACCAGATAGACATGGGCTCAAACTTAGCCTGGACTCTCACTGGCTGGGCAATTTAGGATAAGTTACTTAATCTACATGCCTCAAGTTATTTGTCTACAAGATTAAGGTGGGAATAGTACCCACCTTGATAGTGTGATTTAAAAATAACCTACATAAAGCCCCTAGTATCATTTCTGGCACTTAGTCACCACTGTTTCATCTGTCCCAAGAAACACTGAAATAAATGCTAGATTACCCAGGTGCTAGGCCAGGTGTCCACCATGGAATTCATTAACCACAACAGTGAAATGAAAGAAGCACAATTCCTACCCTTACGTTATTTCTTCTTAAAGGCTTAAAAAAAAAAAAAAAAAAAAAAAACTCTATTGATAAAAATAACACATGCTCTTTGTGGGCTGGGAAGTACAGGAAAACAAAGAAAACTATCAACTATAATCTTACAATGCAGCTGTGAATACTTTAATTTACTGAATTCAGATCTTTTATCTATACATATTCCTCTTTATGTAAGTGAAACTCATTGCTGCATGTTAAACTGCCTATTTCACTTAACATTTTAACAACAACCAATATCCCAGGCCAATGGCTCTTTCCAGAGCTTGGAGCTTGTGGCTCTGGACTCCCTGCAACTGTAGACAAAACCACATGTTTTATTCAACCCACATTCTAGAACCTCGAAGGGGGAAGAGTTCCAGAGAAACCAGTAGTCATCCCCCTTAAATTCCCTTAACCCCATGATTTTCAGAGAGTTCAAGGTTATTGAGATATATTTCTTTCATTGGCTCTTAATGGTATCCCAGTAGGAGGAAGACATTGGGGGAGAAGGACTTCATTCCTCTCTGATCCCTGGTTCTGCATCTGACCATCAGGCAATGGATGTAAAAGGCTGAAAATGTAAAGCAGGGACGGGAGATTATGTCGATAGAGCAGCTAAAGTAGAAAAGCAAAGATCCTCTCAATGCCTGCAGTTCATGCAGTGACCCACCTGAAATGGGGCAGGGACAGGAGGTCCAGGTGACAGGCTGCATATACCTCTGAAAGCCTTGACCTCATAGGGAGGCACTCTCTCAGGCTGGGTGAATCATAAAAACTCTGCTAGGAGACTGCAGCCATGAAATTCTTGTGGACTGTGTAAAATAATAATAATGAAGAGGAGGACATTAATGAAAGTTTAAAATTGATGGTATCTTTGATAAATCTGTTGCCTGGAAACCCCAGAAGCCCTTTTGGTGCTGATCTTTAGTGGGGAGTGGTAAAGTTGAGACAGTAGTAGTTGTATATTTGTTGAAAAAATAATAGCCATAGAATATGGTTACAATAATAACCATAGAATCCCTTATCCTTTCATAAAGTCTTGGACCAAACATGAAGCCAAAACCCCAAAATATTCACTTAACAACATCTCTGATATTTAGTTGCTAAAACACCAGATTCAGAAGCAGACAAGAAGAGGGTGCTGTTGAAGGTCAGAGGTTTATAATTGGCAGCAAACTTTTAACCACCTGCTACTTCAAGGGAACTGAAGGGTTGGTGAAGAATCAGTGAGTCGTGTTGCACTGAGAGCCAGCATGGATAATTCAGGGAGAAATAGACTTACAGTGCAGGGCAGTGTGACCGGGAACAGAGTATCTGTCAAGCCATATACCTGACCACTTGCTTCTCAACCCCTTCAATTGGTGATCACTACACTTGGCCAAAGGGCAAAGATGACATTGGGAGAAAATTATTTTCATTGTGTAGTAAACTCTTCTCTCCTGAGTTGGGCAGAATAATAGAATTAGCCTGCCTAGAATATTAATTCATCAATACATGTCATATTGATTCTCAGTTTCCAGAAGGATCAGGGCAGGGATGAGTTCAAGGTTATTGAGACGTATTTCTCTAACTGACTCTTGATGATATCCCAGTGGGAGGAGGACATGGGAGGAGAAAGACTTCATTCTTCTCTGATCCCTGGTTCTGCATCTGACCATCTGTGTGAAAATTCTCTTAACCTTGTCATTCTTTTGCGTCTTTCATTTTACAGAACTCAGTGGAGCTGAAGAATGAAGGCACACCTTAGCTCTTATGAATTTTTCTTACCCCCAGTGTTCCTCCCTCCAACTACCTAAATTGGGTCTTTCTTTAAGGCTCTTCAATTAAGTCTCCTTTAAGCCCCTTCTAACCATCTTCCCAGAAACCCCTTTTCCCTCTGAATTACAAGTACTCTTATTGTTGGTACTATTTAAAAATGCCACTGCCCTGTATTGTTGGTCGTTATGTCCCATCCTTTCACATGGATTAGTCACTCTTTAAAATTTAGAAGCTTTCCTTTTGTTTCTGAAAAATCCCCACAGCACTCAGAGCCTAATAATGTGAGGCTCACTACGACCTCAGAGCCCCGTCGGGGAGCGCTGCCCCACTCCTGATCTCAGCAGGGCCCTGCGCTATCTGTTCTTACCCCTGCCTGTATTTCCCTATCTTCTGCCTCCTAATCTCCAATCCTAACACCACTCTCCACCCAATACCCAACAGAGAAACACGTTTTTTTCTTCCAGTGCGCAATTCTCAAATGGCTGGGTCCCCGTATGATATTTGTTTTTTTTTTTTTCAGTTTTACTTCATAACTCTCTCATTCCCAAGACACACAGCCCTCTCAGAGGGGGTCTTAGGGTCCAGCTGGGTTCAAGTGCCTGCCATTAGAAACACCACATCTTGGCCGGGCGCAGTGGCTCACACCTGTAATCCCAGCACTTTGGGAGGCCGAGGTGGGCAGATCGCATGAGGTCAGGAGTTAGAGACCAGCCTGGTCAACATGGTGAAACCCTTGTCTCTACTAAAAATTAGCCGGGCATCGTGGTGGGTGCCTGTAATCCCAGCTACTCAGGAGGCTGAGGCTGGAGAATCTTTTGAAACCGGGAGAGGGAGGTTGCAGTGAGCCAAGATGGCACCACTGCACTCCAGCCTGGCCACAGAGTGAGACTCCATTTCAAAAAAAAAAAAAAAGAAACACTGCATCTTTCTAGTGCACAATTCCTGCAGCTGAATCTAGTCTACAATGCCCAACTCCTTACTTTGGGTGATTTTTCTCTCAGGAATTTGCCTTTCATCAGCGTCGTCCCAGCCCAGTCTATCGGTTACAACTGTCAAGGTCTGAATCCCAACTGCCAAGAGCGTTCAAATTCTCTCCCATGGTGCTCCTGGGCACCAGGCCAATCACATGGTAAGATGTCAGTTTAGTTGCCTGGGCATTCTATGGCGGTTATATGGAGTTATATGCAGCTTTTTTACTTCCCAGAGGACAGAGAGGACCTTTTGTCGGGGAGACCTAACTCCTCAAGCCAATGAATCAGAATCTTGGTGATGAGATAATCTAAATCTCCTGACCAATAAATGAAGACATTACTGGGAAATTAGGGTAAACAGCTTTTCGGTGAGGGCTCCAAAAGTCATGTACAAGACAACACAGCTGAACACTTTTTTAATAAAAAGGTTTGCCCCTTTTTAAAACTTAGGGCTAACACTAGAGAGTTTTGTTTGACAGGTCCATTGAGAGATTCTTATTAGCATTTTGTTGCTTGTTAATGTCTGCGTTTGAGAGGCAATGTTGGTTTTGTTTTTTGTTTTTTTTTTTTGGCAGAGTGTCACTTTGTCACCCAGGCTGGGGTGCAGTGGCTCGATCTCGGCTCACTACAACCTCTGCCTACTGGGTTCAAGCGATTCTTCTGCCATAGAATCCTAAGTAGCTGGGATTACAGGCATACACCACTACACAGGGCTAATTTCTGTATTTTTAGTAGAAACAGGGTTTCACCATATTGGTCAAGCTGGTCTCAAACTCCTGACCTCAAGTTAAATGATCTACCTGCTGCGGCCTCCCAAATTGCTGGGATTACAGGCATCAGCCACGGCTCTCAGTCAAGAGACAGTGTCAGTTCTAACAACTTATGTGCATTTCTGGTCATCCACCCCTCGCAGGTTGCTTTGAACAACTTGGTTTGTTCCCTAGTGATGAGCTGAAGGTTATAACAATAACCAGTCTCCCATATGTTATTGCTGAATAATTCCTTCTTGGTGGCTTCACAATAATAATATACAAAAAAGAATCTATTGTTCTCTTTGGCTCTTTTGAGATTCCTAATATCTCATTACATCAGGGGAGTCTTTGTTTCCTCAAGGTAAAAAAACAAAAAACAGAAACCCACATATTACTGGCCTTTTTATTTAGCTGTCACAATACCAGCAGTGGGAGAGTCACTATGCAGAAGAAACAATGGTAACATGGATCACTTCACATTGAAATGTGGTACCTAATTATTGTTTTTAGGGGTAGTCTAATGAGTGGTACTTGTAGGTGATTAAACACATTCGGGTTTGGAAGACCATCGGGTTGAGAACCAAGCCATCCTCCTTACCACAGTATGTGGAGAGAGAGAGTTTGGGTACTGCATCTGCCTCAAGAGCCCCATCCCACCCCACCCACAGCGCCTTCTCATGGAGTTTAACAATGACTGAAGATGCCTGAGAAGCCACCCAGTCAAAAGAACCCATTCAAAAAGACATCCTGGATTTGTTGTGTATCATCATGGATTTAGCTTAGCAGCCACTGAGAACAAAAAGGATTTAAGTATATTTATAGCTGATAATCCTAAATTAAAAGGTCCTAAAAATATCAGTTTATGAGCTCCTTACCCTAGATCATATATTGTACCAAATACCGAGGACAAAGATAATAACCCTCCCCATCCCTCAGGAAACTTCAACACGCACCAAAGATAGACCCTTACATATTTAACAGAAAAGCACAATGGTGTGTTAAAATTTAGGCATGAACAGATCATAATGGGAGCGTAAAGATTGAAATGACTACTTCTGCCCAGTTTAGAGACATTGAAGGAAAGGGAGGAAAAGTTTCCATAGCGTAAGGGGCATTTGAGCTGGGCTTTTAAAGGAGGAGGAAGAGTTTGACAGATAGAGAAGAGAATGGAGCCTCTGGCAGAGGAAACACAAAATAGCAATGGGACATTAAAGTAGGGACCAAATTTGCAAAGCAGTTCCAACATGACCTGTACAACAGTAATCCTGTGTTCATGCTCTTTTATGGTTTGAGTTGCTAGATGTAAAGATAATGTATATTAGACATCTTTCTTCAATCTTGCCAGATCTTGAAAATCAAGTTTGTAACTACATAAAAATTGTCTGTTCCCCAACTCTATGACCTAAATCTTTTGCTCAAATAATGAATACCAATTTAAAGAGCAACTTAGAGAAAGTTGAGTGACAAAGTGAAAAGAAAGTAGTTCAGAAATGGAGTGTGCTTCCTCACCATTATTCCATTTACTCTAACTGCTCAGTCTTAAGCACTAGGACTTCAAAGATGAATTAAACGTGACTTCTCCCTACTAGGAACCCACAAATAAGTGAGTGAAAATAAAATGGCTAAGAAGCAAGACAAGCATTTATCTAGTGGATACTGAAGGATTGGAGCTAGTTGATGACAATGTTTTCATCAGTCTGTGGCAGAATTAGCAAACTTATTCTCAGTTTTATCCTTCTTACCCAGAATATATCCTCTGCAATTGCTATGTGCCATTTTACATTTCTAAAGTGACATAGGGTCTGCACATCTCAAGCCGAGTTTTAATTTTTAGAAAAGTAAATGCATTTACATTTTCCGCATTAAAATATTTCTTCTCTGATATAGCAGTAGATGGTAAATAGGTTATTTAAATAGCTTTACTAATATGTCACTTCCATGCCGTTCCCCAAAAGATATTTACCGGTTCCTATAAGTGCAAAATGTATGAAAACTTGCAGTCTACACCACACCAAACAAAATGTTTCACTAGGCCGGGCGCGGTGGCTCAAGCCTGTAATCCCAGCACTTTGGGAGGCCGAGACGGGCGGATCACGAGGTCAGGAGATCGAGACCATCCTGGCTAACACAGTGAAACCCCGTCTCTACTAAAAATACAAAAACTTAGCCGGGCGAGGTGGCAGGCGCCTGTAGTCCCAGCTACTCCGGAGGCTGAGGCAGGAGAATGGCGTGAACCCGGGAGGCGGAGCTTGCAGTGAGCTGAGATCCAGCCACTGCACTCCAGCCTGGGTGACAGAGCGAGACTCCGTCTCAAAAAAAAAAAAAATGTTTCACTAAATATTTTTAAATTGTGTTTACTAATGATTTTGGAAATATTTCAATTCAGCCATGAAAATAGATCCCTAGTGAAAACAGATTTAACAGATTAGATATTACTGATTAACAGGCTAGAAATATAATTGCAAAAACTGCCAAACCAGGATTTAAAATAATGATTATGGGACCCACAAAGAAAAAGCAGATTATGAAACATTTTGTTTACTGCATGATATGTGGCTAATGTATATTCACATATATACATACAGGAAAAAAACTGAATGGAATATACATATACACATATATGTGTGCATATTATATGATTTTTTCTTTTTACATGTCTACATTTTGAAATTTTTATATTATGAATCTATAGTTCTTATAAGAAAAATAGGTATTTCTAAAGAAAAAGAAATAAATATTGATTTTTAAAGAAAATACTTATTTAAAAAGTACCATCAGTGTTTTTTAAAATTAAAATTTTAACCCAATAATTTACCTTCAAGACTCCATGCTAAGGAAACAAGAACCAGAATTAAAATGTAGAATATAAGATTTGTTAATTCACTCAGTAAGTATTTACAGAACACTCACTGTGTCAGGCGCTGTATGGGGTAAGGGGATTTCAGCTACGGAAAAGAAAAAAAAACAAAACAGTCCTCTGAGAACTCAAGATCAGTGATTCCTAATTTACAACAGGATCACCTGGAGGGTCCTTTTATTTTTTTCTTAAAAGCCACCTACCTAGCCGGGCGCAGTGGCTCACGCCTGTAATCCCAGCACTTTGGGAGGCCGAGGCGGGTGGATCACGAGGTCAGGAGATCGAGACCATCCTGGCTAACATGGTGAAACCCCGTCTCAACTAAAAATACAAAAAAAAAAAACTTGCTGGGCATGATGTCAGTTGCCTATAATTTCGGCTACTTCAGGAGGCTGAGGCAGGAGAATGGCTGAACTCGGGAGGCGCAGCTTGCAGTGAGCCAACATCGCGCCACTGCACTCCAGCCTGGGCGACATAGAAAGACTTTGTCTCAGAAAAAAAAAAAAAAAAAAAAAAAAAAAAAAAAAAAAAAAAAAAAAGCCACCTGCCTCTTCAGGAATCTAGGGTGGAAGGGAGAAATCTCTGGTTTAAAAGCTACCCAGTAATTCCGAATCAGTCAGCCTGGAAACAACTTTTGAGCACCCACTAATGAGGTGGCGCCTTGCCGTGTCCTTTCTGATACTGAAAAACTGAAAACCAAGTACCTGTTGGAAAATGAGAAAAAGTTTTAATAAAGTAAAGGAAGTTCACATAATGAAATTTTATACAGACATTAAAAATCCCATTTTGAAATACTATTTAAGATCTAGGGAAAGTCTCATGATAAAATGGTAGTTGAGAAAAAAACAGGTTAGAAAGTTTTATTCAGTATGGTCACAATTTTATTGCATAAAATATATATGTAGAGGAAAAGAATAAAGACTGTAAGAAAATTGTGTAAAACATGAACATTAATACATATTATCTTACAGGAACGTATTTTTACTTTCTATTTTCTATTTTTTCAAATTTTTTGAATTTTTTCCAAATTCTATATAAAATAAATATGTGTGACTTTAATAATCAGGAAAAAATTACTTTTAAAAATAACAAACAAGGAATCGTCATCTCCTCCCACCCTCATCCCAATGGCAAAATGTGGGAAATCAGAATAATGTGGCAGCAGAGACAGGCCTCCCTCCCCAGAGAGGACCTGGATTGTTTGCAATTCCTTGGTTTATGAAAGATGAGACTTTATGAAGTAGATGTGATAGTCCTCGTTTACAGATGAAGAGATAAAGGCTCAGAAAGCTCCATTCTCTTGTTACTCAAAAAAGAATGATTGTGAAGCCTGTAAGTCAGGCATTGTTCACATGTGAACAGAGCACAGTCCCTTCCCACTCGAATTCAGACTAGTAACTAGACACTCAGGAATGTGCACAAAGCTAGAAAGTGGCAGAGCCAGGATTTGAATCCAGGTCCTTCTGGTTTCAGAGCTTATGCTCTTTTCCCTGGGACACTGTTGGATCTAACCAGGTGTCAATATATATTAGACTATTTTAGGTCTCAGCTGGGGCCCTCAAGGCAGGGACAAAAGGAGAAGGTCACATTGCTCAGGCTTTATCTTCACCTCTTCCTTTGTAATCACCACCTGCCATCACAGAACGCATCTAGAAATCTGGAGTGACACACGGTCTCCACCTCTCATCAGAGAGTAGGGAGAGTATAAGGATAAAAATAAAATGATTTTATCATAGATGCCCTTTCGTGTGTCACTCCAGTGCTCAAAAATGTTTCAAGGATTCCCCACTGCCTACTGGCATGGTCAGCCTCCATATCAAAGACGCTCCACGCCCTGTCCCAGTGTTCCTCTCTACCCTTCCCATGATGCCCGTTCACATTCATGAGTGCCTTGCCCTTCATCCCCTCCAATCCCTGGACTACACATATTTATTGACTCCATGGCTTTGGGCAGCTTACTTAATATATTTAAGTCCCATTTCCTCATCTATACAAAAAGAATAGCATTATCTCTTCAGAATTTATTAAGGATTAAATAAGATGTTTCCTGTAGAGCACTTTGAGCAGAGTGCTAGCCCATAGTATTAATAAAGCAATCAGTAATGTTAATTTATTGCTATTATTATGGCTGCTATCTTTTACTTTTTGCTTTCCCTTTTCCATATCGTTATTCATATTTTTACCTTTCTACGTTGCTTTTCTTTTTCTTTTTCTTTTTTTGAGATGGAGTCTCACTCTGTTGCCCACGCTGGAGTGCAGTGGCAACATCTCGGCTCACTGCAACCTCTGCCTCCCGGGCTCAAGTGATTATCCTGCCTCAGCCTCCTGAGTAGCTGGGATTACAGGTGCGTGCCATCATGTCTGGCTAATTTTTTTGTTTTTACAGGGTTTCACCATGTTGGCCAGGCTGTTCTTGGACTCCTGACCTCAAGGGATCCACCCGCCTTGGCCTCCCAAAGTGCTAAGATTACAGGGCTTGAGCCACCGAGCCCTGTCCTGAGTTGCTTTCCATCTTCCTCCTCTTCTTTCTACTCATAGCCTAAACCGAAACTATTCAAATCCCAGCTTCTTCCTGAAAGCCCTATAGGGCAATCCTAGCCCACAGCAAATACTCTCTCCTCTGAATTCTTTCTGTAGAAATTGAATTTTGCACTGATAGTTGCCAGATAACCTTTGCCAGATAAAGTTTGATACAGAGCAAACTTCTGACAGTAGCCAGACAACCTTTGGTTAAATGTTCATTCTCTGGTGTAAAGCTACCTGAATATAGGTCCCAGCTCTACTCCTCACTAGTAAATGTCTCTGCCCAGAGTTGGTGTCTCATCATATTATGCCATCCTGCAGAGAGACCATCAGACTCATGCCTGCTAGCCCCACATTAGAGTATGCTGTGCATTGCAGCTGCACTATCAAGAGTCCAGCCCTCTAAACCTGACGTGGGTTACCACGCACTCTAGGAGTTGGGTTGCCTAGGCATATTAGGGATAGTTAGATGTTCAGTGGCTGGGAATCCCAGGCAAAAACAGTCATCCTGTATTTTATTTGAACAAGTCTCACTCTGTCACCCAGGCTGGAGTGCAGTGGCACGATCTCAGCTCACTCCAACCTCTGCCTACTGGTTTCAAGCAATTCTCCTGCCTCAGCCTCCCGAGTAGCTGGGATTACAGGCATACACACCACATCCGGCTAATTTTTGTATTTTTAGTAGAGACAGGGTTTCACCATGTTGGCCAGGCCAGTTGAACTCCTGAACTCAGGTGATCCTCCTGCCTCGGCCTCCCAAGGCAGTCATTGGTCCTTTTGAATCACATAATCAAAAGCCAGTCTCAAATGTTCAGTGCCAATGTAGCACAAGGTTCTAAACTGAAAATTTTTGTATTATAATAAAGTAGCTTCAGTCAGCTTTACAGCAAAGACCCACTACCTTTTATTAATTTAGAGGATAGTTTTATGATCAAAGAAAGCAAGATTTGTTCAAAAGTAATTTTTGTCTGAAAAGGCATAGGACCCAAATGGGAATCTATCATATTCCCTACTAAGCTATAATATTAGAATATGATATAGAATATGATATAATAATAATAGAATAGAATAATAGAATATGATATAATCTATCGTATTCCCTACTAAGTGTTTATGTCTTGCCTAAAGCCCTGTGCACATAGTAGGTATGCAAAATATGCTAGTAATTCATTTATCAATGAAAAAATGAGGGTTTTTTTTGGCAAACGGACAGCAAAGTTGACATCTTCGACCCAATAATTATACTTGTTGGAAATTTCTGCTAAAAATAGATTATCATCTGTGTGGGCGTGATATGGTTTGGATATTTCTCCCCTCCGAATCTCATGTTGAAACAGAATCCCCAGTGTTGGAGGTGGGGCCTGATGAGAAGTGTTTAGATTTCTTGGGGGCGGATCCGTCATGAATGGCTTAGCACCATCCCCTTGGTAATAAGTGAGTTCACAAGAAGTCTGGTTGTTTTAAAAGTGTGCGGCGCCTACCCTCCCTCTGTTTCCCTCTTGCTCCCACTCTCACCATGTGACGTGCCCGTTCCTACTTCGCCTTCTGCCATGAGTAAACGCTCCCTGAGGCCTCCCCAGAAGCCGAGCAGATGCCAGCACCATGCTTCCTGTACAGCCTGCAGAACCGTGAGCCTATTAAGCCTTTTTTCTTTGTAAATTACCCAGACTCTGGTATTCCTTTATAGCAACTCAAGAACAGCCTAACACTGGGTGGGGGAGTTCAAAATTTAATAATAGAAATAAAAGATACAACCTTAAAGCCCATCAGTAGAAGAATGAGTAAGTGAATGATGCTAATTCCACCTAAGGAATACCATGCAGCCATTTTAAAAATATAGAGAATCAAATATCTGCTGACTTTGAAAAATGTCCAAGACATATTAAGCAAAAAAAGAAAAATTGCAAAAAAGCAGGCATATTATATTTCTAGTTGTGTTCATATTTAAAGCCTCCAAAGTAGGTATATTTGCATGTAAATGTGGCAAAAGGAGATTCAAAAGATACAGAGCAAACTTCTGACAGTAGCCAGTTACCTCTGAAAATGGGAGAGAGTGTGCATGACTGTGCCTGTGTACATAGGGCTGGGGGTTGGGTGGTGATGGAAGTATTGTTAAATATTTTACAATAATACTCTATTTGTATATTACCTATATGACAAAAGACAAAAAGATTGCCAAGGGAAAATAAACAATTTAAATTTTGTTAGAAGCAATTGTTTCAGAAATGATAAAGCAAAAATATATTTGCCAAATTGTGATCACCAGGTTAAAGAAATTGATTATTTCAAATCTCATGTTTGCTCTGTGTGTGTGTGTGTGTGTGTGTGAATGTGTGTGTGGTTTAAAGCCTGCTTTCCCTCGGTCATTATGTTTTACACTGCCACTTCGTTCTTCCTTATCTCAGAATAAATTCCTTTGCTAATGTGTTCTTAAAAATCAGAAAGCTTCCTCACTTAAAAGTCACCAATCAACTGGATCTATTTTGTTAAGAAGCGTGCTGAGCAAAATGTGATTTGGATGGAATGGCAGGCCCAGGAAATGAAAAATTAGCATCACATGGCAATTCAGAACATGACAATAGTCACTTCACAACAGATTTCCCTTTATCTTTCCAAAGGAGAGCGTTTTTTTTGGATAGAAGTTGTCTAATTGTTTCAGGGCACCCAGGTGAAGCCAGGATGAGTTCACCTGCTTCCCTCCTCATTGTTCCCTTGAAGCCTCCCTGCCCTCACCTCCGTGGTTCTACCTGCAGCAGCTTAAAGGGGTATTCCTCGGGGCTGTTTTTTGAAGTCTGCATGCTACATCATGCTCTAAGACCCTAAGGAGGCTTTGTGGTATCATAACTTTCAGACAGACAAGTCGCTAAAGTAAACAGCAGGGGAGAGGCACGACAGGCCACACACCTACAAGATACCTACATTCAACCATTAGCACATGTCAACATGGTTTAAGATTAATTAAAACGAATAGTCCCATGCTGGCAGAAGCTGCACTCCCTGTCCCTACAGAGTTTCATTCTCTTTTTCTACTTCCTGTAAAACAAGAGTAATCAGATAGCAACAGTCTCAGAAATCTCAGAAATAATGGGGCAACGGTAAATTTTCTAGGCTAGGAATGCTGCAACATCAAGGAAAAAATATGCAGCCATAAAACATTTAGCTGGTTTATAGAATATTTAATGATGAAGGCTGGAAAATGTGTTACTGATGGCAACTACTAGAAGGATATTTGATCAGTTTTCCATGGAGTCTACTTTTAGAAAGTGTTTTAATCCCTTGATAAGTTCTAACCATCAAAATATGTTTTTGACTTCAAAACTCAGGAAGATGTTAGTTACCTATATGATGAAGGCATGTGGTCTTGTCTCCAAAGGAAGAGAATGTTGGTGATTATCTCGATAAATCAAGTTTTAAAATCTGAGTAAAGCAATCTTATTGATTAGAAAACATCTACTCATTTTAGGCCTGCCTTTAAATCTCTGTGTTGGATGAGATTTTTCATTGAGAGTTTATTTGCTTAATTGTGTATTGTCTGAAATAAACAAGAACACACAGTAGATTGTATTTTGCTTTCTCTCTCTTTGGGATCCTTTCAGGGCAAAGATAAATCAGATTAGGCATGTAGCTTCTTCTGCCCTCTCTTTTGCATGAAATAGAAGTCTCTGTGCAGTGTTTCTTGACTAAATTTGGGCTGGCTTGCTTATTTATTCTTTGAGAAATGCTAAGAGAACATGCTGGTCTTTTCCTGTAACACTTCTCACACTAAATCTCACTTGTAAATGTAAGGTCTGGAATGAAACTGTGAACATGAATATGAAAACACTGTACTATTGGATTTCCATTTTGGTCTGTTTCTGGCTTGATTTGATTAAAGTACACTCAGACTATACATCTAGCATCTTGCTTTCTCATTCTTCCCACCACAGTTTAATCCTTAATTTCCTCTACTGCTGGAATGCTTCATGCTGAATGATTGGATTAACAGTGCAGCATTTCAGGATGTACCTAAATCAGCTCGGTGGTCCAAGACTCCTTTAATTGATAAGTGGCTTTCCTGCATTTATCAATATTAAATGTTGCCTCCTCTTTACTTTCTTTACTTTTCTTTAGTTAATACAAACTGTTTTCAAAGAAAACAGATTTTTACAACAGAGGGTCTCTTTTCTAGGGAGAAGGATACTGAAAGCACAGCAGTTACACTCATCTTTTTTTTATTTTTATTTTTCACCTCAAAGCAAACATTGCATTTATTCTTTGTCTCCAGCTTTCATGAACTTTTTATCTTTTCTCTCTTTTAGATCTGTGTATGTTCACAACACCTGTCTCTCCGGGAAGCACATATCCCATTTCTTCAGCTCCCCAGAAGGAGACATACATATTATTTCCCTGAGGGTTAGAGAAAGCTATCAGAACTTGGCAACATATAAAGTAAATACCCACTAATTGCAATACATTCATTTAAATCAGGTCTTTATCCTTCTTAGGCATTGTAGTAGGTGGCTTCCTTTGAAGTCTTGTTGAATTTGTCCAAAATTACCTTGCCCGAGGCAGACGGCTGTTTGGAACATTTGTTCTGAACCGATCCCCAAAGCAGTAAATCTTAGCATTGGTAACGGCTCTGCTCATATGCCACAAAAAGGAAATGTCCTGGGTAGGGCATGAATCCAGGCTTAGATCCCCCATTGTATGCAAAGAACAGAAAGAGAAAGAGAGAGATACCTGCACAGCTCTCAGGGATATAATGCTGTTGTACAACTCTGATGACGTTATAAACCACAAACCCTGTACATTAGTGAAATACAAACCAACAGACTGCCAGTGAATTCGTGATTTTTTCTTTTTTTC
Source organism: Macaca mulatta (assembly GCF_049350105.2). Lineage (NCBI taxonomy): Eukaryota > Metazoa > Chordata > Mammalia > Primates > Cercopithecidae > Macaca > Macaca mulatta. Next base: position 94,040,313 of record NC_133407.1, on the reverse strand, counting down.
TGCTGCATCCATTCACGCACGCATGCATGCATCTCTTATTTAATAGTGGTTTTATTACAGTGTTATCACATGTTCGCTTACTTTAAACACAAGTAGCTTATGCCCTCCACCATTTTAAATTCATGATGAGAATATTATTTTACATACATGAGGAATAATGCTCTATTGGCATCAAGGTGTCATACCCATTATAGATTCTCATCTTCCTCACAAATGCACTGATAGATAATCTGATGCAAACAATCACACTCTGAGATCTTCAGACACATTCAAGATTTTGTTGGGGTGCATTTCATACTTTTACCATGTACATAGAATGGCTTTCAAGCCTTTTCAGTCCGTTGCCAGGTTTTGCTTCTATTACAATAGAAACTGCTCTGCAGCAGGTAAAGGAGCTACCTGAACTTGGAGCAAATGATTCTGTAGCTAATTGTTATGGAGATAGGTTCAAGTCATGTTCTACTTGAGTAAGGAATCCGAATCACCAAAGGCATATAGGAGGAAAATATGTGGGAGTCTACAGTTGTCTTGCTTGTTGGTACGTGGTGTGCTGTTCATCCTCCACCTTCAAACAAAATCTAATGGTCCTAAGATAAAGCAAGTGCCATAGAGACAAAATCAACCCAAATCTCCAGGACACGGTCTTTAGAGCACAAACTAGATTATGCCCTATTTTATTGTGGTGACTGTTTCTTCACCTCTGAACACAATTTCAAGTGTTATCTTTGATCTATAAAGCGCTAAGTGGTCTATAGTTTTGTAAAGAGCTTCTTGTTTACCCTAGCAATAATGATGAATTGTTAGCATCTATTTACTGACCTCAAAAGTAAAACTGTGCAAATTTACAGTATTGAAATGACATATGAACATTTTCCAGGGGACTTCAATTTGAGGGCAAAGCCGATACCATCATTGAAGTACATATTTTCTAGAGCTTATGGTGTGTGACATAACGAAACTTGCAATAGGCTTCATGCCCTAATGAAGAGTTCACAATCAAATAAGGTACAGACTTGTGTAAAGTTAAACAGTAATATCAAATACACAAGATCACATAAAACTGAAATAAACATAACTAACTATTCATCAATGTGGAATTAAGTAAATAAATTATGGAACACCCGTATAATGGCAGTACTTTGCGCTTATTAAAAAGAATTACATAGGCCCGGCGTGGTAGCTCACGCCTGTAATCCTAGCACTTTGGGAGGCTGAGGTGGGTGGATTGCCTGAGCTCAGGAATTTGAAACCAGCCTGGGCAACACAGTGAAAACCCATCTCTACTAAAATACAATAAATTAGCTGGGCATGGCAGCATGTGCCTGTAATCCCAGCTACTCAGGAGGCTGAGACAGGAGAATCGCTTGAACCTCGGAGGTGGAGGTTGCAGTGAGCCAAGATCGCCCCACTGCACTCCAGCCTGGGCAACAGAGCAAGACTCCATCTAAAAAAAAAAAAAAAAACAATTATGTAGCTCTGGATATAGTGCTATGTGAAAGGCCTCAAGATATATTTTTCAGATTAAAAAAGGTGTAGGATAATATATATAGAATTAGCTTACTTGTGCAATTTTTGCTTGTTTGTCTTATAAAGTCTATTTCTTGACTGGGCACAGTGGCTCACGCCTGTAATCCCAGCACTTTGGGAGGCCAAGGTGGGCGGATCACCTGAGGTCAGGAATTCGAGACCAGCCTGGCCAACATGGTGAAACCTCGTCTCTACTAAAAATACAAAAAAATTAGCTGGGTGTTGTGGCGGACACCTGTAATTCCAGCTACTCGGGAGGCTGAGGCAGGAGAATGGCTTGAACCTAGGAGGTAAAGGTTGTGGTGAGCTGAGATCACACCACTGCACTCTAGCCTGGGCAACAAGAGTGAAACTCTGTCTCAAAAAAAAAAAAAAATGTCTATTTCTCTTTCTCTTTCTCTTTCATTTAAAAAATAATTTCAGCCGGGCGCGGTGGCTCACGCCTGTAATCCCAGCACTTTGGGAGGCCAAGGCGGGTGGATCACAAGGTCAGGAGATCGAGACCATCCTGGCTAACATGGTGAAACCCTGTCTCTACTAAAAATACAAAAAATTAGCCGGGCAAGGCGGCGGGCGCCTGTAGTCCCAGCCCAGCTACATGGGAGGCTGAGGCAGGAGAATGGCGTGAATCCAGGAGGCAGAGCTTGCAGTGAGCTGAGATCCTGCCACTGCACTCTAGCCTGGGTGACAGAGCGAGACTCCGTATCAAAAACAAAAAACAAAAACAAAAAATAATAATTTCATATTTTATTTTATTTTATTTTTTTGAGACGGAGTCTCACTCTGTCACCCGGGCTGGAGTGCAGTAGTGTGATCTCATCTCACTGCAACCAAGTGTGAGGTTGCTCACAGCAGCTGTCCGTGTGTATCCAATGTTTAGCTCCCACTTAGGAGAACATGCGATATTTGACTTTCTGTTCCTGTGTTAATTTGTTTAGGAAAACGGCCTCCAGCTGCATCCATGTGGCTGCAAAGGACATGATTTCATTCTTTTTCATGGCTGTGTAGTATCCTGTGGTATATATATGCACCACATTTTCTTTTTCTTTCTTTTTTTTTTTGAGATGGAGTTTCATTCTTGTTGCCAAGGCTGGAGTGCAATGGTGCAACCTCGGCTCACTGCAACCTCCACCTCCCGGGTTCAAGTGATTCTCCTGCCTCAGTCTCGAAAGTAGCTGGGATTACAGGCACATGCCACCACGCCCAGCTAATTTTTGTATTTTTAGTAGAGGTGGGGTTTCACCATGTTGACCAGGCTGGTCTCAAACTCCTGACCTCAGGTGATCTGCCCGCCTCGGCCTCCCAAAGTGCTGGGATTATAGGCATGAACCACCGCACCCGGCCTGCACATTTTCTTGATTCAATCCACCATTGATGGGCACCTAGGTTGATTCCATGTCTTTGCTATTGTGAATAATGCTGCAATGAACATACAACTAAAGAACCGTTCTACAAAAACGACACTCATGCACCTTTTTAAAAGAAATAGAGATCTGTAAATATATGTGTGCAGAGTCATGTGTCACTTAACAACAGGATATAGCCTGTTATTATAATGAATATTATAGGCAATTGTAATACAGTAGTAAGTATTTGTGAATCTAAACCTATCTAAACATAGAAAAGGTACAGTAAATACTGTATAAAACGTTTTAAAATGGTACACCTAAACAGGGTGCTTAGCATGTACGGAGGTCTTAGGACCGAAAGTTGCTCTTGGTGAGTCAGTGAGTGAGTGGTAAGTGAATGTGAAGGCCAAAGACATTATTGTACACTATGGTAGACTTTCCAGACACTGTACACTTAGGCTATACTAAATTTATAAAAAATATTTTACTGGGCCACGTGTAATGGCTTAAGCTGTAATCCCAGCACTTTAGGAGGCCAAGGTGGGCAGATCACTTGAGCCCACGAGTTTGAGACACCAGCCTGGCCAATGTGGTGAAACCTTGTCTCTATTAAAAATGCAAAAATTAGCCAGGTGTGGTGGTGTATGCCTGTCATCCCAGCTACTTGGGAGCCTGAGGCTCAAGAATCACTTGAACCTGGGAGGAGATCAAGGCTACAGTGAGCTGATATCATACCACTTGTGCCACTGCACTCCAGGCTGGGCAACAGAGCAAGACTATGTCAAAAAAAAAAAAAAAAATCTGTCTTCAGTAATAAATTAACCTTAGCTTACTGAAACATTTTACTTTTTAAACTTTTTAATTCTTTTAAACTCTTGGACTCTTTTGTAATAACACTTAGCTTAAACTGTAAACACACTGTACAGCTACACAAAAATAGTTTCTTTATATCCTTATTCTACAAGCATTTTTTTAAATTTATTTATCTTTTACTTTTTAAACTTTTTTTGTTAAAAACTGAGACATAAACACACACATTACCCCAGCCTACACAGGGTCAGGATCATCAATATCACTGTCTTCCTCCTCCACATCTTGTCCCACTGGAAGGTTTTCAAGGGCAGTAATAAGCATTCAGCTGTCACCTCCCATGATAAGAATGTCTTCTTCTGAAGTGTCTTGTAAAGGGCTTGCCTGAGGCTGTTTTACAGTTAACTTAAAAAATAAAATAAACGCACACTAACAAAACTATTGTATAGAAAATACATATACCAGAACATAGTTGTTTCAATCATTTTCAAGTATTATGTACTGTACATAATTGTATTGCTATACTCTTATATGAATGGCAGTATAGTAGGTCTGTTCACACTAGCATCATCACAGACACGTTGAGTAATGCATTGTGCTATGACATTAAGACGGCAACGACGTCACTAGGCAATGGAAAATTTTCAGTTCCATTATAATCTTAAAGGACCACTTTCATGTGTGCAGTTCACCGTTGACTGAGATGTCATTATGCAGTATGTGACTGTACTTAGATAAGCATACTATTTTTAAAAAGTATTCAATAAGAAATATGATAGTAGTTACTTTTTAAAGATAGATGGGATAATTATTAGAGATTAGGAATGTGTGAGTGAATAAATAGTTTTTTTAAAAACACCTTTTGCCATATTTTGATTTTTTCATAAATAGATATTGTTATTATTATTATTAATATTATTTTGAGATGGAGTTTTGCTCTTGTTGCCCAGGCTGGAGTGCAATGGCATGATCTTGGCTCACTCCGCTTCCTGGGTTCAAGCGATTCTCCTGTCTCACCCTCCCGAGTAGCTGGGATTACAGGCATGTGCCACCATGCCCAGCTAATTTTGTATTTTTGGTAAAGATAGGGTTTCACCATGTTGGTCAGGTTGGTCTCAAACTCCTGACCTCAGGTGATCTGCCCATATCGACCTACCAAAGTGCTGGGATTACAGGCGTGAGCCACAGTACCCGGCAATAGATACAATTTTTAAGAGATAAGCCAATTTTTAAAAGGCATACAACAGGTAAACTATTATTGAGGAAAAGGCGGTATATCACTCCTTACCAAATGAGTATTACAGACAGTGAATATCATAGAACTTCAAGGGAGAGACAGATCACTAGGTGAGCTACTAAATAATTACTATCATAATAATAATACTATTTATGAAACTGTAGCATGACCATATTAGACATATTTCTATTTATTGCTATTACCTTTATCATATATACTCAAATTATTCCTACGTCTGTCAGTGGAAGCCTCTTCAAGTTGGCTCCTAAGTCCTGATAGAACCTCAGTAATCTCTGATAGCTACCTTGTTTTCTAATATGACAAGATGTTCCAGGGTCATCTTGTACATTTCCTACTTTAGACCTGGAATTAGACATTTCTCTCCAAAGAGCTCTGGTCTTCCATTTTACTGGGAAATTACATTTAGATACCATGGTATGAGCATGAGTGGTGCTTATTGCTACTGGGTTGATCATTTTTTTTCCAGTGAACAGTGAACAGATATAAGATATATAATGATAAAATGCAAGTCTATGTTGATACTATCAATTCAGATTCAGGGTTTTTCTTAACTTCACTGATCTTGAATATTTATCTTTTTTTAACTGAATATTCCAGTTGATACCAACATAATTATACAATAGTCTCAGAGTAGCAAAACCAACACTGCTACTACTAATACAATTATTGAAAACAGTTATAATTATTGAAAATAATTCTCCTTAGAATATATGCCACTAAAAACACATAGACAAATAACTGTGTTGTAAAAGCCATTTGGAATGGTTTTCCTCTGTGAGATAATGCCATTCACAGGCTACACAGTGAGGTTCATTTGTTTCATTTTATTTTGCTTTTTAGGGATTGTATTTTAAAAATTAATTTTGTTTAGTAATTAGGTAGAATGTTAATTTGGTTCCAAAGTCAAATCTATAAAGCAATATATATTTAAAATTTTCTAGCTATTACTTCCCTTACCTTAAATTTATCTTATGAAGTGCACTTTTCTTGTTTTTATTTTTATTTTTAACCTCCCTCTTAGATGAGTTTTCGCTTGTTTTAATTTTAATACAATCAAATGGATATTATTAGGGGATATGGTTTGGATTTGTGTCTCTGCCCAAACCTCATGTTGACTAGTAATCCCCAATTTTGGAAGAGGTGGAAGATGATTGGATCATGGGGATGGATTTCCCCCTTGCTGTTCTCATGATATGAGTGAGTTCTCATGGTATATGATTGTTTAAAAGTGTGTATGTAGCACCTTCCCTTTCTCTCTCTTCATCCTGCTCCGACTATATACGACATGTCTACTTCCCCCTCCACCATCATTGTAAGTTTCCTGAGGCCTGCCCAACCATACTTCCTCTACCGCCTACAGAACCATGAGCCAATTAAACCTCTTCTTGGCCGGGCGCGGTGGCTCAAGCCTGTAATCCCAGCACTTTGGGAGGCCGAGACGGGCGGATCACGAGGTCAGGAGATCGAGACCATCCTGGCTAACACAGTGAAACCCCGTTTCTACTAAAAAATACAAAAAAATAGCCGGGCGAGGTGGCGGGCGCCTGTAGTCCCAGCTACTCGGGAGGCTGAGGCAGGAGAATGGCGCAAACCCGGGAGGCGGAGCTTGCAGTGAGCTGAGCCAGCCACTGCACTCCAGCCTGGGCGACGGAGCCAGACTCCGTCTCAAAAAAAAAAAAAAAAAAAAAAACCTCTTCTTTATAAATTACCCAGTCTGAAGTAGTTCTTCATAGCACTGCAAGAAAGAACTAATATATAGGAAAATGGAAGAATTTAACTTAACAGTATAACCTGGATATATTGATCATACCATAGTAGAAGGTAAAGATATCTTTCATTTATTTCCATAGCATCTTTCATAACTTTTTATTTTCTCTTTAGTTAATGGTTCTTTCTTTTCATTTACCTTTTATATTCAGCTTGGTGTATTTTTATAGATACTTATCACCAATTTATCTTCACACACTCTATTGTCTCAATCTTTTCTCAATATATTTAAGCACATCATGGATGCTATCAAATTCATCTTAAATTCATTCTCTTAGAGCCTGCTGCCTGCTGCAATCTGGATGTATAATTCCTATGACCTGCTGCCCAGCTGTCATCCACCCTTTACGATCTCCCTTCACCATCATCCTTGGAACTTCTTCCTTTTCATTGAGTAAAATCTCCTACTTACTGATTCCTTTGTCACTTTACTTCTTACTTTACTCTCTGATTTTGATAAAACACAGCTAACTTCTTTAGCTTGATACTGTGATGAGGTTCATAACTCTTATTCATATTGCTTCATCTACCATCAACCAAAGATGGGGATATCACTGGAGTGCCATTACTTGCCATTACCCATTGTGTCCCATGATGTCCTTTATGATGATGGCTATTAAATCATGTAATGTATACAGTACGTTTAAGAGCTTAGTTAACCTTTGGTGACAACCAGATTCGATGAGGCCCTCAATGTAGAGTATATGTCAGAGGTGGATACTTCTTAGCATATTAAAGGCTAATTCCTAGGACATTCAGGGACTAAATTTTAAGAACAAAGTTATTTTATCAGAACAGATTCTGGGGTTTTTTCCCTTTTTTTTTTTTTTTTTGGAGACAGAGTCTTACATTGTCACTTGGGCTGGAGTATAACGGTGCGATCTTGGCTCACTGCAACTTCCACCTCCCAGGTTCAAGCAATTCGCCTGCCTCAACCTCCTGAGTAGCTGGGATTACGGGGGCCCACCACCAATTAGCCTGGCTAATTTTTTTTGTATTTTTAGTAGAGACGGGGTTTCACTATGTTGGCCAGGCTGGTCTTGAACTCCTGACCTCATGATCCGCCCACCTCGGCCTAAAAAGTGCTGGGATTACAGGCATGGGCCACCATGCCCAGACTTCCCCTTATTTTTAAATTCAGTAGGGAAGCAGTAAAGGTCAATTCAGAGGTCATTAAAATTGTATTTTTAAATAACAAGAAATATTAGTATCTAATTCTGTGGTTGTTTTCAAGATTATTTCTTTGAAATTTAAATGGAACTTCCTTTATACTTACTCACGCTCACACACACACAAACAAGTGCACACACAGGTGTGAGAAGCCCAGTCACTCCAGGATTAGCTGTTCCTCGGAAAGCTCAGTAATGGTCTGAAATCTGAAGCCCCACTTGAACTTTTCTACTAATTCAGTAATTACTGCTGTGCCTGAAATTGGCCCCTTTCCTGCAATTACTCAACATGCACTTTCAGTAAAAGAGGTTAACACCTGAATTTAGATTCTAATTAGCACGTAAGGTAGAATTTTTTGTTTAAAGCTTATTAAAATGGGGACTTTTCCCAGCATAAGATTTCACTAGTCTATGGAGGCAAACACATGTTTTATAGATCAATCTGTTTCCAGTTATCTTAAAAGCAACAAAAGTCGGAGGTGAAACCAAGATCAGCGTATCACCATTTAAGACACTAACCTCAGAATAAATCAAATTCAGTCAATAACTGGAGTTGTCAGGCTGGCCACTGTCAATACAAGGACCACTGTTTCCAAATCCGCATTTAAATAAATGATTTATCTCAAAAAAATAAAGATACCAATAACTCAAGATAAAAGCAAATTAATAGTGGTATTGGCTTTCAGGGCTATCTCCAGTTCCTTCCCCCAGTTTTCCTAATTACTAATATTTAAAAATTGCAACACCAAAAACTCAGAATTACATGGGGACAGACGGTCTTCAATTTCTCAGGCAACAATTAATTTGAGTTTAACTTCAACCACAGGTGTGTCTTCAAGTTACCGATGTATCCTCTGCCACATCCTTAAGAAGCAGTTGCCCAGTTATTTCTTGGGCACCTCCAGCAATGGGAACCTCACTACCTCCTAAAACAGCTCATTTTATTACCAGACACACCGGAAACGACGGCTCTATAATTGATAGATTATAAACACATGAATTCAGGGGCATTCTCATCATTCAGTTGACTCACACTGTTTTCAGTGTTATGCTGTTTATTTCTTTCCCATCTTGCACTTATGCAATTGACTTTTTTGAATCTAAGTTCAAGAACTTAGATTTGTCTCTTCTGAATTTTCCTCTACTTCAGCTTAACGCCTGTTCAGCCAATCAAGATAATTTGTGTTGACTGTGCTCTCTGGTTTCTTGTCATCTACAAATATAATAAGCATCCTATCCTTTGTTTCCGTTCAAGGACAAACTTGATATATAAGTTCTCCCAGTTTCTAACTTGACTCAGCCAACACTTCAATAAAGAAGTGAAACCCTTGTGACTTCCTCGTTGGCTATTCTGAGAATCATGTTATATTCACTGGCAAATCAAGAAAAAAAACTTGAAACAATACTTGTGTCTTCAAAAACAAGGGCAAAAAGATCAAGGAGTGGGAAGTGGTAAAATCACTTGTATTAGTTTGCTAGGAACTGCCATAACAAAGTACCACAGACTAGGTGGCTTAAACAACAGACGTTTATTTTCTTACTATTCTGGGGGCTAGAAGAATGAGATCATGGTGTCGGTACTTGGTTTCTTCTGAGGCCTGCCTCTCATTGGCTTGTAAATGACTGTGTTCTCCCCATGTCTTTACGTGGTCTTCCCCCTGTGTTTCTCTGTGTCTTAATCTCTTCTCTTCTTAAAAGGGCACAAGCCATATTAAACTAGAGCCCACCCTAATAAACTCATTTCAACTTAATTACCTCTTTAAAGGCCCTATCTCCAAACAAAGTCACATTCTGAGGTGCTGGGGGCTAGGACTTTAACATGTGAATTTGAGGGGAATACAAATCAGCCACAACATCACTTAGGGGACATTTTCTATGTTCTCAGCCATAGATTGCATATACCCCCTTAATACCAGTTTCTCTAAATGTTCATGTTTTATCTCACTAAATGTGTTATCTTATTAACTTAATGCACATTTATCTTTACTTTTTTTTTTTTTTTTTTTTTTTTTGAGACAGAGTCTTGCTCTGTTGCCCAGGCTGGAGTGAAATGGCACAATCTCAGCTCACTACAACCTCCGCCTCCTGGATTCAAGAGATTCTCATGCCTCAGGCTCCCCAGTAGCTGGGATTACAGGCATGCGCCACCACATCTGGCTAATTTTTGTATTTTTAGTAGAGACGGGATTTCGCCATGTTGGCCAGGCTGGTCTCAAACTCCTGGCCTCAAGTGATCACCCCACCTAGGTTCCCAAAATGCTGGGATTACAGGTGTGTACCACTGCACCCAGCCTATTTTCATATAGACCCTATTTTTAGGGCCTTATGTCTACATTTCAGAATGTGCCTTCAAACGGGTTGAGGTCTAAATATGAACCACAGTGACTAAGCTTTTTAAATGCTGCTGCCATTTTATGAAAAGTGCCCTTTGCTGATGGGCTCATTTGCTGTAATAAATCATACCATAATATAAGCTATAGAGTGCATAAATATGTAAATATGCATACATTTCTAAAGTTACAGCATATTGCTTATATTCCTGCCACTATATCCAGTTTCTCTTTGAAAGAATACAATATGAATGTATAGATAGCCTCAGTTACCTAGAAGCAGGTGTAATTAAGGAAATTTGGTTATTTGACCTCCAGGGAGGTCAATTACATGCCATAGACTTTGACCCAAATATTCATATCTCCCAATGTGTTTCATTACAATGGAGCCCTATTTTTGTACGAAGAAAACTCGAGACCCACAGAAGTAAGACTGTAGGAACATGTTAGAAAAATGGCTGTTGCTGGGCATGGTGGCTCACGCCTGTAATCCTAGCACTTGGGAGGCCGAGGCAGGTGGATCAACTGAAGTCAGGAGTTCAAGACCAGCCTGACCAACATGGTGAAATCCGTCTCTACTAAAAATACAAAATTAGCCAGACGTAGTGGCACATGCCTGTAATCCCAGCTATTTGGGAGGCTGCGGCAGGAGAATCACTTGAACCCCAGAGGCAGAGGTTGCAGTGAGCTGAGATTGTGCCATTGTACTCCAGTGGGGCAACAAGAGCGAAATTCCATCTCAAAAAAAAAAAAAAAGAAAGAAAAAGAAAAAAGAAAAATGGATGTTAGTCACATTTCATTTTCCTATGTCCACATTCCACTTTCCTGCATTCTAAAATTCCTAGGGCCGGGCACGGTGGCTCAAGCCTGTAATCCCAGCACTTTGGGAGGCCGAGACGGGCAGATCACGAAGTCAGAAGATCGAGACCATCCTGACTAACACGGTGAAACCCCGTCTCTACTAAAAATACAAAAAATTAGCCGGGCGAGGTGGCGGGCGCCTCTAGTCCCAGCTACTTGGGAGCCTGAGGCGGGAGAATGGCGTGAACTTGGGAGGCTGAGCTTGCAGTCAGCCGAGATTCAGTCACTCCACTCCAGCCTGGGCGACAGAGCGAGACTCCGTCTCAAAAAAAAATAATAATAAAAATAAAAAATAAAAAAATAAAAAAATAAAATAAAATTCCTAGAAACTAAAAATCATGGCCGGGCGCAGTGGCTCATGCCTGTAATCCCAGCACTTTGAGAGACTGAGGAGAGTGGATCACCTGAGGTCAGGAGTTTGAGACCAGCCTGGCCCACATGGTGAAACCCCATCTCCTCTAAAAATACAAAAATTAGCCAGGTGTGGTGGCTTATGCCTGTAATCCCAGCTACTCAGGAGGCTGAGGCAGGAGAATCACTTGAACCCAGGAGGTGGAGGTTGCAGTGAGCCAAAATTGAGCCACTGCACTCCAGCCTGGGTGACAGAGTGAGACTCCGTCAAAAAAAAAAAAAAAAAGAAAGAAAAGAAAAGAAACTAAAAATCATTAGCAAAGAGTAGGTACTGTGTAAATTTGTGAATGAATAAAGTGGTTTAAAAAATAAAAACTCATATAATTCTTTTTTGACCACACTATAAACTATAATATTCCTTTAGAGTCACTGTTTGCCTGCAAGCACTATTCAAAAACTCTTATCATCATGCAAAAGTACTTCAGTTATACCATATAATCAACATAATAATATATTATATAGAGCAAAATTTGGATTGAAGACAGCCATGAAGCTTAAGAATTATATTGACTCCTAAACTAGCCAGCTCCTTTAATAAGTAACTAATTAAGGATGTTTGTTCTCCCCTAACCCTAATATGCCCAGTTACTCCATCCAACTTCCAAAAGGGCTGGGCATCTATGAGGTCAAGACATATGTAATCCAAGTATGCATAGCAGTTAATACATCAGTAAAGAGGGAAGAAAAAGGCTCAAGTGAAAAATAACATAAAGGGGCTGGACACAATGGCTCATGCCTGTAATTCCAGCACTTTGGAGGCCAAGGCAAGTGGATCACTTGAGGTCAGGAGTTCAAGACCAGCCTGGCCAACATGGTGAAATCCTGTCCCTAAAAAAAAAAAAAAAAAAGCTCTGTGTGGTGGCCCACGTCTGTAATCCCACCTACTTGGGAGGCTGAGGCAGGAGAATCGCTTGAACCCAGGAGGCAGAGGTTGTAGTAAACCGAGATCATGCCATTGCACTCCAGCCTGGGTGATGGAGCAAGACTACATCCTATATATATATAGCATAAAAGATGCCATGTTATTTCTAACAGCACCGATTTATTCTATAGAATAAGAAAAAGCTTTTTACAGCACACTCCCTTTCTAGGTCCTGGAAAACAAGAGAATTAAAGTGAGATAAAATAAGTCCCTTTAAAAAATATTTTGCTGTTTTTTCCCCCAATAGTAGAACAGAAATTTTATTAAAATGTTCAATTAACCTCAACCTCATACGGTAACAAGGTGATTAAGGGCACAGCCTGTGTAGCCAAGCCACCCACATAAAACCCTGATTCCTCTGCTTGCTGACTAAAAAGAACTATGGGAACGTTCCTTAAGCCTCACCAGCCTTACTGTCTTACTTACAGGAGAGATAATATTAGTAACTACCACACAAGACTGTTTAGGAAAATTAAACGAGATAGGCTGTTAGACAATACTTAGCATAAAGCAAGCACTCTATATATCTTAGCCATTATTATTTTTTGTTAATAGCATTAATACTCACAAAAACCTATGGTGTGGCTTTGTTATCTCTAATTATACACACACACACAAACAAGACTTGCCCAAGGTTGGACTGTTATTACATGACAGAATTGAGATTTTTTTCTAACTCCTGCTTTTTCTGTACCTCCTGCTATAAATGTAATCTTATGTGGAAACTGCTTGTTTCCCAATGGCCAAGGGCACATAGCAGTGGGGAATTGGAATGTTCTTTAGAGAATTCTATCATTATGCAGTTCTTTTCTCATACTAATGAATGTGGCAAATTCAGGCGTAATTTGGGCAGACACCTGAAGTGAGGACAGAAGAGGTATCAAGGGGGAAGTGAAGGCATTAGGCAGTTCCTGAAATCCACACATCAGTGGCACTGTGATTTTGAACCATCTGTTCGCAAACAGCAGGATGCCAGCCAGTGACAGGTTAGGTTAGGGCAACCGTCTTTGAGGGCAGAGGCCTTGTCTTCTCCAACTTTGTGACATGCCCAATAGAGCATAATAAATACTCAATAATAACTGTTTGCTAGACTGAGTTGTCTTGAACTAAATTGAATTGGCCAGCCATCCTTACTGGTCTTGCTTGAGAATCATAAAAGGCCCCACCCCTGCTTACACATTCACACAGGCCAAAGTAACTCCTTCATTTATTTACTCATCAGATATTGAGTGTTTTCCATGGGAATACTAGACAATAAACAAAACAAGCAAGGTCCTGCTATCATAGAGTTTAGTGTCTGATGATGGAGGAGATGGATAATTAACCAAGTAGTTACATACGGTCTGATGAGTGCTTGGCTAGAAGTGGGAGGTGCCACCGATATAAAATGGAAGTAGGGGTGGGATGTCACAGGGTATGGGTCCATAGTGATGAGGTTGGAGGGCTAAGCAGGACTTTGCAGGCCTTAGTAAGGATTTTGCTTTTTAGCAAGTGTAATGGAAGCTTTTAAATGTTTTTAAGCTGAATAGTGACATGTTCTGATTTGCATTTTGAAAAGGTCAGTCAGGTCCCATTATGGAGGATGGACTTGACAAATGCAGTCTGAAATGGGAAGATCACGCTGCAATAGCAGTCTAGGCAAGAGGTGATGACGGCATAGGTTAGGGAAAGGAGAAAAGCAGAAAGTTTATCCAAAAGCTCCTCCAGCTGAAAAACAACTTCAGCAAAGTTGTAGGACACAAAATCAATGTACAAAAATCACTAGCATTTGTATATACCAACAACAGCCAGACCGAGAGCCAAATCAGGAATGCAGTCCCATTCACGATTGCCACAAAAATAAAAATAAAACACCTAGGAATATAGCAAACCAGGGAGGTGAAAAATCTCTACAATGAGAATTACAAAACACTGCTCAAAGAAATCAGAGATGAAGCAAATGAATGGAAAACCATCCCATGCTCAATGCCATTAAAATCACCAAACTGCCCAAAGCAATTTATGGATTGAATGCTAATCCCATCAAACTACCAATGACATTCTTCACAGAACTAGAAAAAGCTATTTTTAAATTCATATAAAACCAAAAACAGCCTGAATAGCCAAGGCAATCTAAAACAAAAAGAACAAAGCTGGAGGCATCACACCATCTGACTTCAAATTATACTACAGGGCTACAATAACTAAAACAACATGATATTGATACCAAAACAGGCACATAGACCAATGGAACACAATAGAGAGCCCAGAAATAAAGCTGCACACCTACAACTATCTGATCTTCAACAAAGCTGACAAAAACAGGCAATAGGGAAAGGACTCCCAGTTAAATAAATGGTGCTGGGATAACTGGCCAGCCATATGCAGAAGGTTAAAATTGGACTACTTTCTTATACCATATACAAAAATCAACACAAGATAGATTAAATACTTAAATGTAAACCCCAAAACTATAAAAACCCTGGAAGACAACCAAAGCAATACCGTTCTGGACATAGGAACAGGCAAAGATTTCATGACAAAGACACCAAAAGCAATTGCAACAAAAGGAAAAAAATTGACAAACGGGAACTAATTAAACTTAAGAGCTTCTACACAACAAAAGAAAGTATCAACATAGTGAACAGACAACCTACAGAATGGGAGATAATATCTGCAAACTATGCATCTGACAAAGGTCTAATATCCAACATCTATAAAGTATGTAAACAAGTTTAACAAGAAAAAAATGAAATTTCCTGTTTAAATTTAATAAATTAAAAAAAAAAACCCTATAGAAAAAGTTGTCAGGGGACATGAACAGACTTTTCAAAAGAAGACATACATATGGCTAACCAGCCTATGAAAAAATGCTTAATATTACTGATCACTAGAGAAGTACAAATAAAAACCACAATGAGATACCATCTCACACCAGTCAGAATGGCTATTATTAAAAAGTCAAGGCCGGGCTCAGTAGCTCACGTCTGTAATCCCAGCACTGTGGGAGGCCAAGGCAGGCAGATCGCCTGAGGTCGGGAGTTCAAGGCCAGCCTGACCAACATGGAGAAACCCCATCTCTACTAAAAAAAATAAATAAATACAAAAATTAGCCAGGCGTGGTGGCACATGTCTGTAATCCCAACTACTCGGGAGGCTGAGGCAGGAGAATTGCTTGAACCTGGGAAGTGGAGGTTGCGATGAGCCAAGATTGTGCCATTGCACTCCAGCCTGGGCAACAAGTGTGAAACTCCATCTCAAAAAATAAATAAATAAATAATAAAATAAAATAAATAAAAATAAAAAGTCAAAACATAACAGATGCTGGCAAGGTTGTGGAGAAAAGGGAACTCTTATGCACTGTTGATGGGAGTGTAAATTAGTTCAACCATCGGGGAAAGCAGTGTGGCAATTCCTCAAAGAGCTAAAAACAGAACTATCAGTTCACCTAGCAATCCCATTACTGGGTATACACCCATAGGAATATATATCATTCTACCATAAAGAAACAGGCACTCGCATGTTCACTGCAGCACTACTCACAATAGCAAAGACGTGGAATCAATCTAAATGTTCACTAATGACAGATTGGATAAAGAAAATATGGTACATGTACAACAGGGAATACTATTCATCCATAAAAAAGAATGAGATCATGTCTTTTGCAGGAACATGAATGGAGCTGGAGGCCATTATCCTTAGCAAACTAATGCAGAATCAGAAAACCAAATACTACATGTTCTCCCTAACGAGTAGAAGCTAAATGATGAGAACACATGGACAGAAAGAGGGGAACAACACACACTGGGACCTATTTGAGGATGGGGGCTGGGAGGAGAGAGGATCAGAAAAAAATAACCATTGTGTTCTAGGCTTAGTACCGGGGTGATGAAATTATCTGTACAACAAACCCCCATGACATGAGTCTACCTATAGAACAAACCTGTGCATGTACCCTGAACTGAAAACAAAAGTTAAAAAACAGAAAAGTAAAAAGTTTGAAGACAAATTTCAAAAATGGAGATAGGATGTCAAAGTTGAGAGTGAGAACAGTGAAAGAAGGACTGAGATTTCCGGCTTGGGAAACTAGGTTGCTGTGGTTCCATTTATTGAAATATAAGGAGAAGACAGTCCAGTTTTGAATATGCTGATTTTGTAGAGTCCATGGGACTTCCAAGTTAGCAATATCCAGTTAGCAGTTGCATATAAGAGTCCCAGGAGTGGAGAGCAAGATATTGGAGTTGTCAGTATATATGTGATCATTGATAGTATGAGACCAAAGTGAAACTCAGAAGTGAATAAAGAGGGGGAAATTGAAGAACACTATTATTTAAAGGAGTGGACTCCAAATTTTCATGCACATCTGAATCATGAAGTAAATTGTTTAAAATACATATACCTAGCACCATCTTCTGAGTTTCTAATTTATAAAATCAGGCCTAATGCCCAGGAGGCTGTATTTTGAACAAATTCCCTGGATGATTCTGATGCAGATGTGCTGTGGACCATACTTTTATAAGCATGGATTTTAGAAATGGACAAGGAAGAGAAGCATATAATGAAATCTATTAAGAAGGTTCAGCTAGAGTGGAAAGAGAAGAACTAGAAATATGGGGTTCTGGAGTCAAAGAAGACAGCTTCAACAAAGGAAGATGTGGTCAGTCATGCTACTGGCCCCACAAGCCTTCCTGCCATTGGTCACCCATAAATGTTACAGGACGCTGAAGGTTCCTGTTAAAATGTAAATGTGCTGCCTGAAATGAGTCGTACATTTTTGGCCATTCCAGATCCACAGTTGTTTATCCAAAACCTTTGGAACCATTTGTGTTTCAGAATTCAGAATTTGAGGGATGTTAGAAAGCTGTTTATGCCATATATTACTTAAACATCCAGTGGGGTCTTAGACAGCATTTAGTTATCAAATGCAATAATATTTCTGGAGCAAGTGTATACATAGCCACATTAAGTGACATAAATAAGGAAAAGAGCTTCATATCAGTTTAAGCCACATTGATGACAAATGAACCTATTTTAGATCAAGCTTTATCTAAGCTGAGTTAAAAAAAAATTAGAAAAAAGTTTTCAGAGCTTTATAGGTTTCAAAATTGCAGATAAAGGATTATGGATCTCTACCACCTGGTCATGCCTTACTATAAATGGTTTATCAGACTGCAGTGAATTTTGCAATAATACTTGTTTTGAAAAACACAAACGTATTCCAACATAATTGATACATTAGGGAACAATGGAGCATAACTTGAATTTCACATTTGTCTACGCACAATTTTGTGAGCAAAATATGCTAGATGAACTTAGAAAACTGCATCCAACTGAACCAAGATGGATAAAAATACAAAAAAAAAAAAAAATGCACACATGCCTCAAACATCTACCAGCTACTTTAATAAACCACATACATCATGCTGCAAGATTGAGTTTTGCTATTCTTTTGGACTTCTGAGCTTTTCTGTATAAACAAACACTAATTCAACATCCCAAACCTGTCTATACATCCTGGTTCAAAATGCCAAGCAGTGTATGCTTAAACAAAAGCACCATCTATATGCAAAGATCTTAAATGGAAATCACCAAATCCTGCAGAAGTGGATCCTTTTAGTGCTAGTATTGGCTGCCTTTTAAGCGTCCCTACAATTTCCAAAGCTTTCAGCTATCCAGAAAAGCTGTGAGTGCAAATGAGAAAGCTACAAAAAAATTATTTTCAGTTGTCTTACAGAAGTTAATTGAAGAAGAAGACTGTTCATGGGATCAAATTTTAAATTTTGATGAAAAAGGTATCTATTCCAAACAAATGCTTGGGATCTACATTTTATTTATTTATTTATTTATTTTGAGACAGAGTCTTGCTCTGTCGCCCAGGCTGGAGTGCAGTGGCGCAATCTTGGCTCACTGCAAGCTCCACCTCCCAGGTTCACGCCGTTCTCCGGCCTCAGCCTCCCTAGTAGCTGGGACTACAGGCGCCCGCCACCATGCCCAGCTAATTTTTTGTATTTTTAGTAGAGATGGGATTTCACCGTGTTAGCCAGGATGGTCTCGATCTCCTGACCTTGTGATCCGTCCGCCTTGGCATCCCAAAGTGCTGGATTACAGGCGTGAGCCACCACACCCAGCCGAAGGGATCTACATCTTAAAGACAGAAAAACATGTCCGAAGATTGAAGACTGAAAGATCACTTAACTGTGATGTTTGGTTCCAGTACCGAATGGAGGACAGTAAGCTACATCCATTCACATCTGGTGTTATGACTTCCCGTTGATTTCAGATAACCTTCATTCTACCACTGTGCAGTGACTCATAAGGTACAACCCTTCCAATGCCCACTTCATAAGTAAGCAACAGCTTTTTCTCAAGAGGTAGTGCCATATTTATTGTACTATTTATGTCTTGCTTGCCCATTTAACGTGGGTACAACTGTGCTACCACTTTTGTTAGCTTTCTCTTATTTCATGTGTCACCGACAAAGTATTTTTGAGTGTTTTCCCCAATCTCATTTTTGCCATAGTAACCATGGCATTTATTGTATAGTTGTGCATATGTCATGTTGCCACAAAACTGACTGTTCCTGTAGCATTCAACAAGATCTTAAAGGAATGAAAAAATATAGAACAGAAAAATGTTAATGAGTAGGAGAGAAAAAATGATCTTAAAGGTCAACCTGCTCCTACCCAAAATGTGTGTGATGTATTTTGTGTATAATAGAAGTAGAATGTACAGAAATGCTAAGATTCACTCTGAGGGATGGATAAAAGTAACCCATTTTCTTTATTTTTTATTGAATATCCAAATTTTCTATAATTAACATCTGCAATCTTCATAATCACAAATACATACATAAATTGTTGACTTTCGTTGCTTGTTTTACTGTTTCTTACATCTTTTATAATCTGGATCCCAACCAAGCAATCCAGGCTCAAGCAGGAAAGGACAATCGAGGTGCTCCCACTGGAAGTTACTGGGAGTCTGGCCTTGGGGTAAGGGTGAGACTGGAAGTTCATCTGGAAACCAAGCTTTCCCTTCTTCACAGTTTTGCCTTGGGCCAGCCCTGCCCAAATGCTTTACCCTCAAACTTACACAGGCTCCCATAGTACTAGTTTCAGGTCCTCTTCCCATGTGGATGAGAGTTGGCCAGACTTCCTTTCTAGATCTACTAGAATCACTAAAAGGGTATTGTGTACCTAAAAACCAAATACCAGTCTCCAGGTCTTAGATCCTATCCTCTTTCTTAGAAAATCCAGCCCTAATCCAGTTCGCATTTTTCCCCAAAAGCAGCTTATTCACTAATGGACCAGTCAGATTCCTCTCCTTGTTCATTTGTTCACACAAAAAAAGCTTCCCGGGAGACCACCTGTATCGGAAGGGCCGCTGATTAAAGGGTTGTTTTTTCTGAACACAGATTTTCAGGATAATGCTCAGGATTTTGAACATGTCAAAGTCTCACTTTTCCATATAACAACATGTGGCCTCCACAGGTAGTCCCCTTGTTCTATTTGTAAATCTCATCAAACAGAGAACAGAAATAAAATATGTATTAGTTTCTAAAGCTATGAAGTTTCACTTCCTCCTCCTCCACCTGACACACAAAGACCAAAACTTTTCACCCATTACCTAGAATTTGCCCATATGGAAATCTGTGTTGAGCCCAAGTGTAAAGTAATTATTCAGACATTAACTCCCATGATGTTAAAAGGAATTTGATCAAGTAAGGAACTACTAAATCAAGATGCAAAGATTAAAAATATTTGATGTAGTTAATTTACAAACCAGAGTGGTTTCTGCAAAAGAACTAAAGGCTCTCTTCTCAGAAAGAATAAACTTTTAAAATTGCTGAATAATATTCAAGAGACACCATGTGCTTTTACTTGATAATGTTTTTGTTTTTTATTGTTGTTGTGTGTGTTTTTTGTTTGTTTGTTTTTTGAGACGGAGTCTAACTCTGTTGCCCAGGCTGGAGTGCAATGGTGCAATTTTGGCTCACTGCAACCTCCACCTCCTGGGTTCAAATGATTCACCACCTCAGCCTCCTGGATAATGTTTTATTTTGCCTCTTTTTACTACCCTGTCAATTTTGAGAGAGGAGCTGTAAATAATAAGCTATTTTATAATATAAATGACTATGAATATGAAAGTCTTCCCATAAAAAAAAAGTCTGCTTTAAATTTAAAAATTCTTGTACCAGCTTCTTTACCTGGAATGATGCAAAAACTGAATTAAATACTTAGCCTATTACCACAGGCCATGTCCACATTATAGCAAGCCAATTTTTCTGCTAAAATTAGTCACAGCACTTGAAAAGTAAATATTGCTTTCTTTAAATGGGAAGAAAGTCTGCCCAAGAAAGTAT
The DNA here is from genome assembly GCF_049350105.2 of Macaca mulatta. Classification (NCBI taxonomy): domain Eukaryota; kingdom Metazoa; phylum Chordata; class Mammalia; order Primates; family Cercopithecidae; genus Macaca; species Macaca mulatta. The sequence goes on along the minus strand of NC_133407.1, from coordinate 94,019,571 downwards.
ATGAAAATGTTTGTTTCATGACAATGAGTTCTATGTTTCTAAGGAGGACTTTGAGGAAAAGCCTTGTATCGTTAGATATTTGAGAACTCATAGGCAGGTACACATAATCCTAATTAGGGGTTGGGGAGAGTGTGGAAGGTGGAGGAAGAAAAGTTAAGAGATTCGTGATGTTGTAGATACATGCATGGTGCGCTTAGAAACTTCATCCTCTGTTTTCATATACTCTTCTTTTTCATATTCTTATTTATTTAGCATGTAGCATGACACATTTAAGAAAGTTAAGTTACTTACATTTCTTGGTCTGGTCTGTAAAGGTCACTGGATTATTGTGTTTTGATTATATTAGTTATTTCTTTCAGACAACTTGCATGGCTAATCTGATTTTTCACTGATGACCTATTTGGGTGTTTTTTTGTTTGTTTGTTTGTTTCGGTTTTGTTTTTGTTTTTTTTGAGATGGAGTCTCACTCTGTCACCAGACTAGAATTCAATGGCGCGATCTCGGCTCACTGCAACCTCCACCTCCCGGGTTCAAGTGATTCTCCTGCCTCAGCCTCATGAGTAGCTGGGATTACAAGCACATGCCACCATGCCCAGCTAATTTTTGTATTTTTGGTAGAGACAGGGTTTCCCATGTTGGTCAGACTAGTTTCGAACTCCTGACCTTGTGATCTGCCCACCTTGGCCTCCCAAAGCACTGGGATTACAAGCGTGAGCCACAGCGCCCAGCCCTGTTGGTTGTTTTTTTGTTTTTTATTTTTTGTTTTCCCATTGGAGCAGCAAATCTGAGCATATTTAGGCTCAGAGTAGCTAACCCTGACTGTCCCTCAATGTCCCCAAGGCTATCACTGGCACTTAGGAAGAATAGGAATATTCAAATCAAAGCAAAGAACTTCTAGACGTCTGGGAAAAGCTGAGACCAGCCCTGATGAGCTTTTGCTCATCTTTGTCCCAGTACTGGTGGGATGACTCAGTAGTAATAAGATGATTCACTATTGTCTCATAAGCAATTGTAATAGCACCCCTGTGTGTGTGGTTAAAAATATATATATATATTTTTGAGATGGGGTCTCACTCTGTTGCCCAGGCTGGAGTGCAGTGGCATGATCATGGCTCACTGCATCCTCAAACTCCTGGCCTCAAGCAATCCTCCCGCCTTGGTTACCCAATAAAAAATATTTCAAGTGGGCCTGGACTCTATATTAATATAAGGTGAGCTCAGTTCTTAAGCCTCTTCTCATTTCTAAAAGGTATTCTGAAGTACATCTGATATGGCCTTTCTATCATAAAAAGCTGGAACAGCATGAGCACCTACTAGAATAGAGCCAGACATGAAGAGAGTAGGCAAGAAAAAAATGATAGCAAGGCTCTATTGAGTTCCTTTTATGTGCTCCTACGCCTACCATGTGCTCTATTCTACAGATGAGGGAACTAGGGCCCGGAAATGCCCATCCTGCCCAATGTCACACCACCATAAACTACAGTATTCAAGGTGAGGTCAGTCAGCTCCAAAGTGTTTCCACTGCTTTGGTAGGTAGCTTTACAGAAATGCACCTTCACAACTCTAAATGAAGAGTTATTTACAACCCAAGCTTCTTCACTCTCTAGAAGGCAATTATAAAAACAGTACTGTATTTTGGGGTCTGGACTCTAGGTGCAGATAACCTGCCATTTATTGATGTGTGATCTGGGGCAAGTCACAGGAAATCTCTAAGCCTCAGTTTCTTTGTTTCCTTCCTTCCCTTCCCTTCCTTTCCTTCCTTCCTTCCCTTCCTTTCCTTCCTTCCTTCCCTTCCTTCCCTTCCTTCCCTCCTTCCTTCCTTCTTTCCTTCCCTCCTTCCTCCCTCCCTCCCTCTCTTTCCTTCCTTCCTTTCTTTCCTTTCTTTCTTCTTCCTTCCTTCCTTTCTTTCTTTCTTTCTTTCTTTCTTTCTTTCTTTCTTTCTTTCTTTCTTTCTTTCTTTTTCTTTCTTTCCTTCTTTCTTTCCTTCCTTCTTTCTCTTTCTTTTTCTTTCTTTCTCCTTCCTTCCTTCTTTCTTTCTTCCTCTTTCTCTCTTTCTTTCTTTTTCTTTCTTTCTCTCTTTCTTTCTTTTATTTTTTTTGTAGAGATAAGGTCTCATCATGTCACTTATGGTCTTGAACTCTTGGGCTCAAGCAGTCCTCCTGCCTCGACCTCCTAAAGTGCTGGGATCACAGGCGTGTGAGCCACTGTACTTGGCCTGGGCTTACATTTTTAAAAATATAGATCTTGACACTGTTTCTGTCAAAGGGTGGTTATGAAAGTTAAATGTAGTAATGTGCAGAAAAGTTCTCGTTCTTATAAGTATTCAGTAAAGGGCTGCTATTATTAACTATGATTATTATTAAGTGACTTCAGAGATGGTGGTCCTGTGGCTTGTTACCACATGATTGCAAAAAGCTAACTTCTTTCTCCCTCTCTTTCTCTCTGTCTCCCTCCCTTCCTCCTCCTCCTTCTCCCCCTCTTTCTAATTTTCTTTTATATTTTTATCAGTCTTTTCTTCCTCTGAAGCTTCATGTTTAATATTTTATTATAGAAAAGTTTAAACATATATAAAAAATAGAATTAAAACTCTCAAATACCTATCACCCAGCTTTAGCAAGTTTCGACTTGCAGCTAGTCTTCTGAAGTTTAACTCTAAATAAGAAAAATAAAGTCTCTTTTTTTTCTTCAATTTAATTATTTTATAGGATCCTTTAAGTTTCTCTTATTAAAATCTCTAATATCCAAGAAATAAGTTTTAAATGTATAAAGACTGCTCACAGTTTACTTCCCTTTGGCTGATCTATTTTTTAAAAAGTACGTCATTTTTTCCAATATCATGGTTTAAAGTAATACAAGCTGCAAAAATTTTATGATCAAGAGATATATGATCCATCAAACGCTCAAACTAAGCATGGAATCAGGCAAGTATATTAATTGAGTAGGGCCTGAGATCTGTAAAAAGTTTACAAATCCTCTAAAAAGTTTTTTCCTGAACCTAGTCCAAGAGTTGGATTTTAAACAAAATACAAAGAAAATCAGTTAAACCGAGCTTTGTTGCTCAGTTAGAAGAATTCCCCACAGCTCTATCAATGAAAATTGGGGCCTTTGTCTTCAAATGTGGGCCTCCAAAGTCTAGGTTGTTGGTGCAGAACCACTGAAATTATTGCAAACCACATCTCATGGACTCTGAAAATGATTTCTTAGTAATGGCAAAGTAATTATGTGATTACTAGACTCTCTTCATGTGCCATTAGTCATAGGAAGCTGGAAAATATGCCTATTTTCACTGCAAATTGCTCATTTTGAATTGTGCCTTAAAAATGTATATTCTCATCTGTAGGTCCGAAATGAAAAATCCAGGCCAAATTTTCAATTAAAACTTCCAAACAGCCCTCCTTAGGCAGGCCAGTGAATAGTCTGTGATGACTTGGCGAACTTTTCTAAATAGGAGACAGTAATAAAAGACTGGAGACTTCTACATATTTTCTCCCTTCCCTTCAAATGCTTTAGGGGAATTAAAATCACAACCACTTTTATTCCCCTAACTCAGAAAATACAGCATAACTATTTTTTCCCCTGACAAATCCATGGTACACCAAGGTTTTGGCTCTACTTAGTTGATAATGACAAACGGACTCATTTTCAAATCCAGATGTACATGTTAATCCTCCCAAAGCTTCTATTGCTCTGAGAATCAGGAAGACTATAGCAGAGTTAGGAGCGGGATGGAGGAGAGTTTACCTACATCAGAAGGAAAAGAACTCACTCACATGTGGTGTCAAGAAAAGAAATAGGACCCCTTTACTAAAAAAGAGGAGAGTAAAATACGGCTGTATGAGAAGCAAGGAAAAAATGATGAGATCCATAACTTGCTAGATCAAAAACTCCTTGGGGCACAAACCACATCCCATTCATTTTTGTAACCACAGTACTTGGCACACAGTAGGAACGCAATGAATGTTTGGTAAATTCAATTGAAATGAGAAGAAACAGATTGACCCGATGTAGCTTGCAGCGTCTCTAAACATAATTAATTTTTGAGGTTCTCAAAATCATCTGAGAGTTGCTTGCAGACTCAGTAATAATTTTCATCTAATGACAGTTCCTAAGACCAGATATGAATTTCATTAAAAGAACCAGCATGCCAGCAGCTAGAATATGAGCAAAATGTTAAGGAAGATCTGTATATCACCAGGGGCAGGGGACGGAACAGAATATAGGTTAATTATGCTCTCTCAAGCTTTTGCTATACGGAATTTGTTTCTGGGAACAGGAGTGAATCTGTTTTAGATCTGAGTCTGTGTGATAACAAGTAGCATTGCATGAGAGTGTGTGCAGCTAGGACCTGAGCTACCAACTGCTGGGGCTGTCAGCTGTGGCCAGTCTGGGCTCTAAGGCACACCCGGGACTAGGTAGTATAAAGAGCTGCACATAATAAGCCCACAAGAAATGTCAGCCAAATTGAAATAAATTGTTCAGACTGGGCTTTGGTCCCTTTAAAACAACTCTGTGAGGCAGTCTCATTTCTACAGTGACGTTTGCTGTTATAAGTTCTAAACTCAAGTTTGATCTTGTCTCAGCACCAAACTTTTCATTCAGGTGTGGCCTCAATAAAGCTGATAACAATTACGCACTTTCCCTGACCTTGTCCCAACTTTCCTGTAAACTAGTATGGTATGAAAAAAAAAAAAAAAGTAACCTAATACCAACTCCAACTGTAGGGTGGCTGCTAAGTTGCTCTATTGTGTCTCGAGGAATGCTTTCTGCTACCACTTTAGTGAAAAGAAGGGGTGTGACGCTAGAGGTTTGAGACAAGACTTAAAGTGCATCGTCTTTTCACAAGCTAAAGATGAGCTCTGTACCAAGAAACATCTGGCCCTTCCATTGTTCCCTAAGTATCAGGAAGTTTTGGCAGCAGAGACGATGCGAAATGCTACAGATGAAAATCATTACTTGGATCAGTGCAAGCTACATTGGCTGTGTTGATTTAAGATGCTCTATTAGCTACTGTACAAAGTCAGGGCTTGGTTTCTTTTTGTTGTGTTTGCTTTCTTCCCAAGTGAACAAATTAAATAGGTACAAGACCGGAAACTAGAGAGTGCCTAAACCAGGTAGGTAGGACTTGATGAGTTAAATCTTTAAGCTTTACAGAAAGCTAGACTTTGGGGGAGCAAAAACAATGCTGACTGGAGACTTAAGCTCCATGCTTTCATCTCTAAGATGACAGCTAATTAAATGTAATCTTTACTGTATCTCAAATATGAATACATGAAAAGACATTGTTTAAATATAATTTTGTATATTTCTAAATGTTGTTTGGTGAAGGTATATTTCCTTTATAATAAAAAAAAGTATGTGAGATTATATGTATTAATGTTATACTAGCCATTCAAAAAGTGATGTTTGAAGAAAGCTGTGTGATACACATGAAAGATCATTTGATTCAACTTGAGCTGGATTTGGGTTCAAGTCTAGCTCTGCCACCTACCAGCTCTATGAAACTGGAAAAGTTCTTTGCTTTTTCTGCACTGCAGTTTTCTCCCTCATAACGTGGTGAGGGATAACACTTCCTACTGCACAGAGTTATAATAAGAAATAAAACAGTAAGAAGTGCTCGATACATGCTAACCACTGAACATAGGATAGCTATTGCCATTATATTAACTAAAGAAGCTCCTTCATCCCACTACTCTTGTAAAGAAAAAGCCAATACCATTTTGCAAGAATGCCTTCCTAAAAGAAAAACTGGATGGACACGGTGGCTCACACCTGTAATCCCAGTACTTTGGAGGCTGGAATAGGAAGACTGCTTGAGCCAGGAGTTTGAGGTTACAGTGAGCTGTAATCATGCCACCACTCTCCAGCCTGGGCAAGACCCTATCTCAATAAAAAAGCAAACAAAAAAGGCAAGCTAATTCTACACAAACATATTTTACAATGCTAATTAAGAAGTACAGTAATTGATATGAAAGAATTTATTTATTTATTTATTTATTTATTTATTTATTTATTTAGGGACGGAGTCTCACTCTGTTGCCCAGGCTGGAGTGCAGTGGCACCATCTCAGCTCACTACAACCTCTGCTTCCCGGGTTCAAGCAATTCTCCCGTCTCAGCCTCCCGAGTAGCTGGGATTACAGGCATGTGCCAACACACCCGGCTAATTTTTGTATTTTTAGTAGAGACAGAGTTTCGCCATGTTGGCCAGGCTAGTCTCAAACTCCTGGCCTCAAGTGATCTGCCCACCTTGGCTTCCCAAAGTGCTGGGATTACAGGCGTGAGGCACCATGCCCAGCCAAGGATATTTTTAAAATGTATACATGTAAGTGGAAAGAGTCAAGAGCTGAGAGACAGGTAGCTATGCCAACCCTGAGAAGTGGTACTATCTTAGGCAAGTCTCCTTGTACCTCAGTCCCCCATCAGTCAAATGGAGTCTAATGTCATCTCAGCCTATCTCAGGAAATGATTGTGAGGATCAAATTTAAAAAACACACATATTAAAGAGCTTTGAAAAGTTGAAAGATCTATATGCACAGATGATAAATGTTATTATAATTCTGTAGTTGTAAGTCATACATATTAATATCTACTCAGGGTTGAGGCATGCTTTTGAAGCATTACCTATCTAACTGACAGCCCAAAAAACAAAACAAAACAAAAAAGGCCTTGATTGATTAAAGAAAAAAAAGGCATGTTTCTGAAAACTAGCATAAGAAAAAAAAATCCTACTTCTATATAAGATTTTTATGAATGATTCCAGATAATATAATATTTCTTGGTTCTCTGTATGTTCCAGAAAAACTGCAAAAATATCACTAGATCTGTAAAATCAAATGGGCCAGCAAGTATCACATACAATAGCAATAATCTGCCAACTTTTCTAGAATCCTAATAGAACCCTTCATTTAGTCAGCATACACAGTCTTCTTGTTTATTTACTTATTTCTTATGAATGAATGAGTCAGAAATGCAAGGTCCTGGCAAACAGGAATCCTGGGACATGTCTTCACATATGACTGGTGGATAATTGATTTAAAATAATCTTTTTAAATGACACACATTCATTGCTGGTGTCAGGTTCATTGTTACTAACCTTTGGAAAGCAATATGGCAAAATCTATTAAGAGCCATAAAAACGTCCATATATTTTCACTCATTCATCACACCCCAGGGAATTTATCCTAAGGATGTAATTCATTCACAAAGATGTTCGTGACAGTTTCATATATAAAAGCGAAATCAATTAAATGTTCAACCATGGCAATAACACGTAAATAATAATTATAAAGATAATGCAGTAACCCAGAACTATATTTATAATAAAATGTTAAGCTACAAAAGCAAAATAAACATGATAGTATTCTAATATGACTTTAAGTCTGTAAAAATATCATATGTGAACAATGACCAAAAATAATACGCAAAAATTAAAATAAGGTGTTAAGAAGGTAAGATATATACTTTTCAAATTTTTTTCTTAATGATGCTATTTTTTTACCATTAAAAGAAATAAATATTGATTGAAATATTTTTTCATTTGAATAGGGCTTTAAGCCATTCAAAATGCTGGCATTATTTGGGGTGATTTTCACAACAGTCCCGGGGCAGTAGTGAAGGACCATGTGTTCATACTCATCGCCATTTGACAAATGAAGAAACTGAGGCACAGAGAGATTCAAGTCTTATCTAGAATCCCTTTTAAAGAAGCAGCCGACCCAGGGTTTGAGCTAAGTCTGCTGCCTGACTTTGACTCCAGAGTCCTTTCCTTAAATTCTCTCCTTTAGGCTCACCTCAAGGAGACTGATTCCTCCAGCCTGAGCCGGTCAGCACATTTGGGTGAGGTGCTTTCACCCAACCGAGGCTTTGAGGTGCACTGCTGTTCTCTGAAAGCTCACTGGCCTAAAAAAGGTCCCTCCTACTCACATCTGGGTCTCCCCTATTCAACAAAGGCTGGGTCTCCCCTAGTCAACAAAGGCTGAGCCTCCAATCCACATGGATTTTTTAAGTACCCAAGGTTCTGAGGACCAAGGGCAGTTTGTGGAAAATCACAGCATTCTTTGATTTAGCATTGGATGGCATCTTGTATTGTACAAATAGCAGTATTAAAACCCTTTGAAAAACAACCAGCTTAGTGGTCTACTTACAAACTTCATAAATGGGCTGAAAGCTATAATGAGTCACCTCAAAATAGGTAAAATGGAACACATAAATTTCAGAATGAGCTTTATCTTCTGAATCTCTGGGATTCCAGTAAAACTGGACCAAATCAGGTACATCGCCAGTAAATTCAGTTTCATGTGGTAAATGTTGATGGGAAATGCTCCATTTTCTTAAACAGCCAAAAGGAAAATACCACTCTAATTTAATTTCTGTGTATTCAGAACTTCCAGCTTTCCTCATGACCTTGTAGTGATCACTGATGTGGCTGTGTCCTTGCAGAAACAAACCCAAAGTGAAGAAAAGAGGAAAGCAAAACAAAGAGGATAGAGATGCCTAAGAATTTTATGTGACAATGGCTGGTAAATTATTAGCACTCTGACTTATAAAATTTTACAGGCCGGACTCGGTGGCTCACACTGTAATCCTAGCACTTTGGGAGACCGAGGCGGGCGGATCACCTGAGGTTGGGAGTTCCAGACCAGCCTGCCCCGTGGAGAAACATGGAGAAACCCCGTCTCTACTAAAAATACAAAATTAGCAGGGTGTGGTGGCACAAGCCTGTAATCCCAGTTACTTGGGAGGCTGGGGCAAGAGAATCGCTTGAACCCAGGAGGCGGAGGTTGCAGTGAGCCAAGATCCCGCCATTGCACTCCAGCCTGGGCAACAAGAGCAAAACTCCATCTCAAAAAAAAAACAAAAAAAAAACAAAAAAAACAGTGTTCATGACTTGAAGCTGAGTGGTGATGGGTACACGGGGGATCATTATACTATCCTATTCTTATTTGTTTAAAATATTCCTAACAAAGGAATTTTTTTTTAAGTAATGGTATCAATTAATGTTAGTCTCCTTTTTTCCCTCATCCCATTAGTAAGTAAAAGTCTGATATAATAGCCTGAGTTGAAATAGAAAAGCTATAGTTGCCTAACTTTTTGAAAAGAGTAAGAGTTCTCTTTGGGAGGCTACAGAGTACAGGAGAATGAATGAAATCACCTGTTGCTTTCCTTAAATTTAAATGTTGCTTCTCATTGTTTAAAATATATTTTTTAACAATAGAGAAAGTGTGAAAATGAAATGGATGAAAAGAAGGAGTAAAGAAGGAAGAGGGGCCGGGTGCAGTGCCTCATGCCTGTAATCCCAGCATTTTGGGAGGCCGAGGCGGGTGGATCACCTGAGGTCGGGAGTTCGAGACCAGCCTGATCAACATTGAAAAACCCCATCTCTACTAAAACTTCAAAACTAGCCAGGTGTGGTGGCTCATGACTGTAATCCCAGCTACTCAGGAGGCTGAGGCAGGAGAATCGCTTGAACCTGGGAGGCAGAGGTTGTGGTGAGCTGAGATCGCACCGTGGCACTCCAGCCTGGGCAATACGAGTGAAACTCCATCTCAAAAAAAAAAAAAAAAAAAGGAAGGGAAAGGAAGGCTCAGCATAAGGAGGGAAGCTTATGGACTACCTGGACTTGAATAGGCCACTAAAAAATAATCAAGTAAGGCCTGGGGTTTGTGTTTGTAGTCAAATCATGATATCGATGATTGAATCAACATTATTTTTCAGTCAGATATGGGTTCTTAGGCGTTACACATTTATAGGCCCAATGACTCAAGTTCTCTGGGCCTCAATTTCCGTATCTGTAAAAGGAAGGAAGAATAATCATGCCTACCTTGCAGAGTTCACGTAGAGAAGAGAGACAAGGTATGCAAATGCCTGGCCCACAGTGGACCATGAGTAAATAACCACCTGCCTCATTCGAGACCAGCCTGACCAACATGGTGAAACCCCGTCTCTGCTGAAAATACAAAAATTAGCCGAGCATAGTAGTGTGTGCCTGTAGTCCCAGCTACTTGGGAGGCTGAGGCAGGAGAATTGCTTGAACCTGAGAGGCAGAAGTTGCAGTGAGCCAAGATCGCACCACAGCATTCCAGCCTGGGCGACCGAGTGAGACACCTGCCTCTTAGTCTAGTAATGCCAAAGACCTTGCTGGCTAATGTAAAAAGACCAAAGATGTCGGATGAGCAATTACTTGGTCTACGGGCACTAGGGACTCCTGCATTCATGATTCATGGTTCTGTGACTTATCTAAAACATTGCCATTCATCCATGAAATCTGAAACTCTACTGCCCATTTACCTATTGCAAGTCTCTAGGATGAAAAGTTGGCAAAGGCCACAAGCAAACCTAGATTGTCTCTACACGCTAAAGAGGACTAGCATGTTCACCAGCAATAAGTGGCTACGTCACTTCAAACATTTGGGCTAGAATTTTCACATCAGCAGAACACTCAACAGCTATAAATATTGGCCTAAAATATTTTATTTCCACAATGAAGTCAGTTTCACTTTGATTTATGAAACTTCAAGCCTACACTCCTGTGCCAGTACCCTGTCAACGTATTCATTTACCAACATGTGGGCTTGGAATTAGAAATGAGCATAGACCAGGCGCGGTGGCTCATGCCTGTAATCCCAGCCTTTTGGGAGGCCGAGGCAGGTGGATCACCTGAGGTCAGGAATTCGAGACCAGCCTGACCAACATGCAGAAACCCCATCTCTACTAAAAATACAAAAACTCTCTGGGCGTGGTGGCACATGCCTGTAATCCCAGCTACTAGGGAGGCTGAGGCAGGAGAATCTTTTGAACTCAAGAGGCGGAGGTTGCAGTGAGCCAAGATCGCGCCACTGCACTCCAGCCTGGGCAACAAGAGTGAAACTCCGTATCAAAAAGAAAAAAAAAAGAAAAAGAAAAGAAAAGAAGTGTGCATAGATGCCAAGCTCCAAAGTATTCAGGCCCAAAGGTTATGGCTTTCTAGGGGAATTTCTGGGGGCTTTCTATCATTTGATCCTTCCATAACCATGCCACAGGTTTTGTTCTTTTTGTTAAGTTAGTGCCAAGAGCCAAGCACAAAAGTGGGAAGCTCCAAAAGCACTGTATAAGGTTTCCTTTTTACAATTATATTATTAAAGTTATTATTACCAAAGTAACACATATTCTCCGTATTTTAAAATTTAGATAAACCAAAAGAAGAAAATTAAATTATTTACTATTCTCGCACCCATAAATAACTAATGCTAGCATTTTAACATTTTGGAATATATTTTTCATTCTTTCTATATGCATCTACCTTTTACTCTTCTTTACCTTTCCTTTTTTCCCCAAAGGTGGCATGATATATTACCACAGCTTTATAACCTATACTTTTTTTCATATAACAAGATACTATAAAACTTTTTCAGTGTCTTACACTGCATCATCTTTAATGGCTATGTACTATTTCATTATATTAACTTGTTTTTCTTTTTGAGACAGAGTTTTGCTCTGTTACCCAGGCTGGACTGCAGTGGCACAATCTTGGCTCACTGCAACCTCTACCTCCAGGGCTCAAGCGATCCTTCTGCCTCAACCTCCCAAAGTGCTGGGATTACAGGCATAAGCCACCATGCCTGGCTATATGGATATACTATAATTCACTTAACAATCCTTCATATTAGATACTAGGATGCTTCTAATTTTTCATTAACAAAATCTAATTTCTTAATAATTCATGAGCGTTTTGGAAATTTCTGCTTTAGTAGTTCCAGACCTAAATCTACCATCCAAATAGGCCAAATGCAACCAAGAAAGCCTAAGTCTAAAGTTCAAAAACCTCTTTGAACTCTGGCAACTCTATTCATGTGCTTCAGAAAACCTGCACCTGTGTGGCCACCTCCCCAGTGCTGCCAGCATTCCCAAAGTAAGTGTCACCACACAATGGAGCAGGCAGCTTTGTTTCTCCGGAATCCCGTGGGAGAGCTCATCTTGAGGTTCAAGCAACGTCATGTTTGTAAAGCCTGAGTCAGAACCTCCACCACCCACCAAATAAAAAGCACTTTTCCTCCAGCTTTGTTTCAAGGTTTGCCACAAAAATAAAAGGAACGTGGTGGAGGGGAAGAGAAACCACCAAACTTCAGGCATCTTTTCAGTTCCAGTTGGGTGGCAGATGCTACATCTCTTTTGGCTTCTGGTTTTCTCAGCACCAACTCCCATCAGTCATTAGGGCTGCTTTGACTCTCACGCAATCCTGGACATTTAATGTTATAGCTTAGTTGGTTTTGTCCAAGAGGAAATGTCTCTTGAACAAAAGCAACAAATCAGGAAGCAACTGTGAAAGAAAGACACAGACTTGGTTGGAGCAGAAGTAGTTCCCAGAATGCTGGCTTCTACCAGTGTTGATTTTTCTGTCCAAACAATGCAAAACACACAAACTGGCAGCAAGGATTCAAGGAAGGAAAAAAATATGTATGCATATGTCTGTGTGTGTATGTATATACATATATATATATTTTGTGTGTGTGTGTGTGTGTGTGTTTATTGGAAACATGGAGGCCTGAAAGAATAGCTAATGTTTTATGAGGGAGAAAGAGATTGAGAGAGACTTATGGACAGAGCGATAAAGAGAGCAGGGCACACAAGGACAATGATTAAGATGGGGAGGCCGGGCACAGTGGCTCATGCCTTTAATCCCAGCATTTTGGGAGGCCGAGGCAGGTGGATCACCTGAGATCAGGAGTTTGAGACCAGCCTGACCAACATGGTGAAACCCCATCTGTACTAAAAACACAAAAATTAGCCGGGGGTGGTGGTAGGTACCTGTAATCCCAGCTACTGGGGAGGCTGAGGCAGGAGAATCACTTGAACCCAGGAGCCGTGAGCCGAGATTGCGCCATTGCACTCCAGCCTGGACAATAAGAGTGAAATTCCGTCTCAAAAACAAACAAATAAACAAACAAACAAAAAACAAGATAGGGAGGGAAAAAAAACTCTCTGCTATTTTACTTCTTTTTTTTTAATTTTACTTCTTTTTTGTTTTGTTTTGTTTTGTTTTGTTTTTGAGACAGAGTCTCGCTTTGTAGCCTAGGCTGGCATGCAATGGCATGATCTTGGCTCACCTCAACCTCTGCCTCCCAGGTTCAAGCGATTCTCTTACCTCAATCTCCTGAGTAGCTGTGATTATAGCTGTGTGCCACCACACCCAGGCAATTTTTGTATTTTTAGTAGAGACAGGGTTACACCATGTTGGCCAGACTGGTCTCGAACTCCTGGCCTCAAGCAATCCGCCCTCCTCGGCCTCCCAAAGTGCTGGGATTTCCGGCATGAGATACCACGCCCAGCCTTGGATTATCTTATTTATTTTGAATGTTTGTAATAAATTCTTTATTTCCTCCAAGCAAATTAGTTCCCCAAAAAATATCCTGCCTCCCAGAACTTTGCTGTGCCTGATAGCACCTGTCAAAAAGATAAGATCTTTCAATGAATTAAAGAAGGTGAAAGGCCAATCCCCTCAACTCATCTCGCTGTGATTTACATCAGTATAATTACATCTTCTATTGCTGTGGGAAATTGACTATACCTACAGGGAAATGCTACCAGTACAAAGGAAGTTTCTTTTTTAATCACTACAGAATACAGACCTGCAACTTTATTTCTGGACCAATCTCATATATGTGCTTTGGTAGGGGTGGGAAGTGGGTGAAGAAACATGCGGTTTTTCTTTTTTCTTTTTTTTTTTTTTTCCATGAACAAAATCTTCAAGATAGAATCGGATTTTACTAAAGAGAAAAGGAAACCAAAGGATTATTATTAATTCTGGTAATTCTTTCATTGTGAACGTACATGTGTGCGCTTGCACACTCTGGAAGGGGGGGCTATGTCTTTAATCGCACAAGTCTTTCTGTATGTCTTATTTCCTTACGCAAGACGGCTTAACAAACGGACAGTACACTTGCAGTTGTTCTTTAACTCATGTTTAATTTGAGCTTTCAGTGAGCATTATCATCCACTTGAGGTTTTGCTTCTTTGTATTATCCTCATTTTACACACCTTAGAATATTTATATGTGTATATCACATACACATATATATGTACTTACATAAATAGGTGGATATGTACACACACAAATATATATACATATAATAAAATACTTTTTTAGCTGAAGACATGTCTGTGTCATTCGACTTTCAGTGAAGAAGTGAGCCAAATTTAATTATTAACTGGTTCTTCCAGTTTAAACATCAGTCTCATGTGATGTATTAATTTTAACATGTAGGCTCATGATGCTTACTGCCTGGGACAAATTGAATATTAAAAAAAAAAAAAAACTTGGGATCTAATTAAACTAAAGAGCTTCTGCACAGCAAAAGAAACCACCATCAGAGTGAACAAGCAACCTACAGAATGGGAGAAAATTTTTGCACTCTACTCATTTGACAAAGGGCTAATATCCAGAACCTACAAAGAACTCAAACAAATTTACAAGAAAAAAGCAAACAACCCCATCAAAAAGTGGGCAAAGGATATGAACAGACATTTCTCAAAAGAAGACATTCATACAGCCAACAGACACATGAAAAAATGCTCATCATCACTCACCGTCAGGGAAATGCAAATCAAAACCACAATGAGATACCATCTCACACCAGTTAGAATGGCAGTCATTAAAAAATCAGGAAACAACAGGTGCTGGAGAGGATGTGGAGAAATAGGAACACTTTTACACTGTTGGTGGGACTGTAAACTAGTTCAACCATTGTGGAAAACAGTGTGGCAATTCCTCAAGGATCTAGAACTAGAAATACCATTTGACCCAGCCATCTCATTACCGAATATATACCCAAAGGCTTATAAATCATGCTGCTATAAAGACACATGCACATGTATGTTTATTGCAGCACTATTCACAATAGCAAAGACTTGGAATCAACCCAAATGTTCATCAGTGACAGACTGGATTAAGAAAATGTGGCACATATACACCATGAAATACTATGCAGCCATAAAAAAATGATGAATTTGTGTCCTTTGTAAGGACATGGATGCAGCTGGAAACCATCATTCTCAGCAAACTATCGCAAGAACAGAAAACCAAACACCGCATGTTCTCACTCATAGGTGGGAATTGAACAATGAGATCACTTGGACACAGGAAGGGGAACATCACACACCAGGGCCTATTGTGGGGAGGGGATGGGGGGAGGGATAGCATTAGGAGATATACCTAATGTAAATGACGAGTTAATGAGTGTACACACTTACAACATGGCACTTGTAAACATATGTAACAAACTTGCACGTTGTGCACATGTACCCTAGAACTTAAAGTATAATAATAATAATAATACAAAAAGAAGACGGTGATGTCATTAAAAAACTGTAAATACAATTAATATGAACTCAGCTGCCCCTCTTTTCCTACAAATGGTCTAATTTTACTGTGTAGAAGTGATCCTTGGAATATGATTTCATAGCCTATCTAATTCAGTTAGTTTAAGGATTAATCTGATATGATTTGTAACTACCTCAACTACTTTAAATTACCAACTTCAACACTAATATGGTTTCTTATTCATGTTTTCTCCATGGTATCATTTGATAGACTCTTCATGAACTTTTCAAAAAAATTCAGTAAGTCGGAACCTTAGACTTGGGAACTTTCTCAAAAGTAAATTTCAAATCTATTTCAGCTATAATGTATCACTGGGACACTGTTGACTTTCACCCCTAGTCCCTTACCATCAAATATAATTTGATCTATGTGTTATTTAGAGTTCACAAATTGTCTTGAGTTAATGGGAAAAGAGCAATCTGAAACATTTGGGACAAATGTGATTTGGCTTTAGTAGTGTTTAGAACCAGTAGTCATCTTGTTTAATTATCTTGTTCACAGGTGAGAAAACTGAATCCCAAAGATATTCATAATATACCTAATTTTAAAAGATTACATAATGGTAAAACTGGGACCATAGCCCAAGCTTCCTGAATCCCAGACCAACTTCCACAATATCATCTCTGATGGAATATTTTACACATCAGACTTCCTATAGAATGTTATCTGGGGTATATCTCTTTACTTTTAGCAACAGATTTCTCATAGAGATTGCAGTGTTTCTTTTTGGGAGATATATTTTGGCAGACTGCATTTTCTGAAGATGGCTCCAACAATATCTCCCATCCCACATGCTGTCGTTACTATGTGATGATATTTATCCCATCAAGAAGTAAAGTCAGCACGGTGTGGTGGCTCATACCTGTAATCCAAGTACTTTGGGAGGACAAGGTGGGAGGATCGCTTGAAGCCAGGAGTTCAAAAGCAGCCTGGTCAATGTAGTGACACCCCATCTCTATTTTTAAAAAAAGGAAAAAAAAATTTTAATGGGTGGATGGAAAATATAAAAAGGTCATTCATAAAAGAGGTAATTAAAATAGCCAATAAACATACAAAATTTGGTTGGTATTATTGGTGTTCAGGGAAATGTAAATTAGAATGAGTTTTCTCTTCCCCAGCCTACCCCCACCCCAGTCAGATTGACTAAAGGGAGGATACATTATAACATTCAGCTTTAAGTTTGTAGGAAGACATATATTCTCATGTACTACTAGTGAGAATATAATGTGGCAAATTTCAAAGGTGAATCAGCAACATTCATTAGCTTTTCAAAGGTGCTTATCATAGACTCCGATTTTCTTTATATTTCTAGAAATACACCAGACAAAAGGACACAGCCAAAGAGTGCAGCTTGCTTACGTTAGCACAAACCTGGAAACAACCTAAATACAATTGTTATAAAAATAGTCAATAATTTATGATATAGCAGCATGCTGTGCAGCGGTAAAGAATGAAGTTGATCTATAATTCAATGACACAAAATTCTTCCAGACTTTACGCAATTTTTGTAAAAAGGCATGTTGCAGAACTATAAGGCATAGTACAAAACTATTTAGGTAAACAAAATTTCTTATTTAAAAATCATATGTTTCTGGCCGAGCACGGTGGCTCACACCTGTAATCCCAGCACTTTGGGAGGCCAAGGCGGGTGGATCATCTGAGGTCAGGAGTTTAAGACCAGCCTGGCCAACATGGTGAAACCCTCATCTCTTCTAAAAACACAAAAATTAGCTGGGCGTGGTAGTGGGCCTCTGTAATCCCAGCTACTCGGGAATCTGAGGCAGGAGAATCCCTTGAATCCAGGAGGTGAAGGTTGCAGTGAGCCAAGATCATGTCATTGTACTCCAACCTGGGTGACAATAGAGAAACTCTGCAGGAAAAAAAAAAAAAAAATGCTTCTATATTTGTAAACGCATGTTAAGAAATAAAAGGCCTAAAAAGATACGTGTCAATGGCAAGGGGTGCCCTTGGTTGATTGCTGATTAAGAAACCTTTATCTGTATCTGTCCTGCTTGGATATTTTA
The DNA here is from genome assembly GCF_049350105.2 of Macaca mulatta. Classification (NCBI taxonomy): domain Eukaryota; kingdom Metazoa; phylum Chordata; class Mammalia; order Primates; family Cercopithecidae; genus Macaca; species Macaca mulatta. The sequence goes on along the minus strand of NC_133407.1, from coordinate 94,002,193 downwards.
AAAAGAATGCTTTCATACATTACTGGTGTTATTTTTATTGAAGTTTTAAAATTTAGTGTATTTTGGCCAGGCATGGTGGCTCACGTCTGTAATGCTAGCACTCTGGGAGGCTGAGGTGGGCGGATCACCTGAGGTCAGGAGTTTGAGGCCAGCCTGACCAACATGGAGAAACCCCATCTCTACTAAAAACACAAAATTAGCCAGGCGTGGGGGCACATGCTTGTAATCCCAGTGGCTCGGGAGGCTGAAGTAGAAGAATCCCTTGAACCCAGGAGGTAAAGGTTGCGGTGAGCCAAGATTGCACCACTGCACTCCAGCCTGGGCAACAAGAGCAAAATTCTGTCTCAAAAAATAATAATAATAAATTAAATAAATAAATATAAAAATAAAATAAAAATTGAGTCTTTTTTAAAAAATAACTGCAATACAGAATTTGTGCTAAAATACAGATATGTACAAGGTACTATGTGTCCAAGGGAAGGTGAAAATAATCTATTCTGTAAAGTTCCCCATCCACTAAATAAGTCTTTATTCTTTTTTCCCCAAAAATATATTGTGTATCTCAAGTGTTCATGATACAAACCCCAGAGACTCAGACCAAGAAAGCCACCTACTTTGGTCATTTATGACAGCTTTAGGATGTTGGTTAATTTGCAGAAGTTAGAACCAAAATTATAAAGCACTCACGTTGATTAGTTATTCCTGCTGCAGCTTTCTGAGGTGTCAGCATTGTATACCTCATCTAATAGGTAAGGAAATGGGAGAAAGGAAAAATAAGTGCCTTGCCCAGAATAGCTCAATAATCAGTGGCTGGAGCCGGGCGCAGTGGCTCACGCCTGTAATCCCAGCACTTTGGGAAGCCGAGGTGGGCAGATCACCTGCAGCCAGGAGTTCCAGACCAGCCTGATTAACATGGTGAAACCCTGTCTCTACTAAAAATACAAAATTAGCCGGTCATGGTGGTGCATGCCTGTAATCTCAGCTACTTGGGAGGCTGAAGCAGAAGAATCGCTTGAACCCAGGAGGCAGAGGTTGTGGTGAGCCGAGATCGCACCACTGCACTCCAGCCTGGGCAACAAGAGTGAAACACCATCTCAGGAAAAAAAAAAAAATTCAGTGGCTGGTACAGAATTTCAAATCTAGAGGAGCAACTGGGATTGATTCTGTGTTCAAACCAAGAGTCAGATGACAGTAGGTCAGGGTTTATAGGCATCTCCTATGGTCAAGAAATCCAAAAAGTGATGGCTGACCTCTACCCATTAGACTCCCTTTCGGGGCAACAGGGCTTCACAGCAAAACCACAGGAAAAGGCACGTCTCCAGGAACATTCTGAGCCTGATTTTGCAAGCTCATTATTCTGCTGCCCATCGGACATAAGCTCAGCCACCATGCAGTATGAATTACTCTGCCTTAGAGGGTACCCTTTATGTAGCAATTTGGCCATCCTTAGCTCAGACTAGAAGAGGATCCAGTGATGTGAATAAATATCCTAGCCTTTTTTTCCATGATAAAGCAAAAAGTTCATTTCATTCCTTTTTTTTTTTTTTTTTTTTTTTTTTTTTTGAGACGGAGTCTCGCTCTGTCACCCAGGCTGGGGTGCAGTGGCGCGATCTCGGCTCACTGCAAGCTCCGCCTCCCAGGTTCCCGCCATTCTCCTGCCTCAGCCTCCCGAGTAGCTGGGACTACAGGCGCCCGCCACCTCGCCCGGCTAGTTTTTTGTATTTTTTAGTAGAGACGGGGGTTTCACCGTGTTAGCCAGGATGGTCTCGATCTCCTGACCTCGTGATCCGCCCGTCTCGGCCTCCCAAAGTGCTGGGATTACAGGCTTGAGCCACCGCGCCCGGCCGATTTCATTCCTTACTTAGCTTCCCAAGTAAAAGGTGCCCAGAAATGGTTGTACATATGATATGTAAATTCACCAGTCAGGCTGAAGCTCCTGGCACCCTCATTTATTCCCAACAGGTGAGTCAAGAGTGCACACTGGCAAGATGTGATGCTGAGTTACTTGGCTTTTTTTTTTCCTCTCTGATTTCACTGAGACCTATAATGATATTTGATGCAGGTTTCTGTATTTAATTAATTTAACATTCCAGATTTTTAATTTGCATTTAATTTAACATTTCAGGTTTTTAATTTACCAGAAATTGTTTATCAAATATTCATTTCAGAGACTTTCACAGTATATATAGTGCATACCCCTCTTTAATTACTGTGCGGTAAATTAATTCTTCTACCCGTGCTCCTTCATCAGATATTGGATTAAGGACGTTGCACTGTTTCAACACAGCACATAAACTCGTTTATTAAACCAAGATGGTAAATTGCTCCATGTATGTGCATTGCTCGTCTACTTACACGCTTAACCTGATAAAAACTGTTACAGTTAAAACAAGAAATTTCTTATTATTTTAAAGCCAGCTGTTTGACTTGACAAGGCCAGAGTTAAATTGTATATTCTATTCAGTTATTGGATCCAATTTTGTTCTTTTCTCAGCCCTAGACCTTTAACCCTGCCATCACCCTTCCTACCCTTTTTCTTCTGTCTTCATCCATGTTATCATCCTCTTCCTTCCTGGGGAATTTGTTGAAATGAGATTACATTTCTCATAGCTCCTGTTAACTTTTCTCTGAGACTTAGGCTGTCTCAGATTATAGACGTACCTTCTCATCCCTAAATTCTACACACTACTTCCCTCTTACCCCCTTTCTACCTTTCTGCAAATAATAACCAGTCTTCTAATTTATGCCATATTTAAATTCTGTTGGTCAGGATCATTGTGGAGGGAGAAATCTTCTCTCTCCTATTATATTGTAAGCTATTGGAGAACATATTTTATTCAACTTTGCATTGTGCTTTACGCAAATAGGCAAATAGTAAATGTTTGTTGGATGTGTAGATAGATGATCAAACAAATAAATGGTTGGGTAGACAGATATCTGCAGTGTGCCTAGCACCATACTAGTTCTTTAAACTATGTTTTCCTATTTAAGTATTTCTCACAATGAGTAATTGTCCCCACTTAGCAGATGGGGACACTGAGGCTCAGAGAGTTAAGTGAGGATTCACTTATGACCTCACAGCCAGCAAAAATCTGAGTCTGAATTTGAACCCCAATCTGTCTAGTCCTCCTGTACTTACTGCACATGCGTGGGACTAGCTACATAATTCGTGGGGCCTAGTGCAAAATTCAGTGGAGACCCTTTGTTTGAAAATCATTACTCATTCCAAGACAGTGACAGCAGAGCACTAAACCTAACGCAGGGCCCTTCTAAGCAGAATCTGTGGGACTTCACAGGTTGCACGCTCATGAAGTCAGCCCTGTATTAGGGGCTTAAACATAGTCGTTCTGCACATTCCAGCTCTAGCTCCTCACTCCCTGGCTGTTCACTGGAACCTTTTTAGTGCCTACACTCAAAGAAATTGTTCCAGCTTATCTGTCAGAGGCAGACACAGACCAGTCTTACCCTATCTACAGATCAGAACTTTGCACCTTGTTTAGATGCTTGTAGTAAGTTAGATACGCCTCCTAAAATACACTGGGAATACCTTGTGGGCAAAAAACACCTCAAAATATGATTCTGTCACATTCCGTCATGCCTGTTACCACCAGCGGTGGCAGGTAGGGGACTAGGGAAATAGTGTGCTGTGTTCTACAATACCTCACTGACCAAAGAAACTCTCTAAGAAATGCCTTTGCTACTCAGAAGAAACAGATCAGGTGCATAGGCAGGTAAGGAGAAGCGAGATGCTAGATGGGAACCATAAAGAATAAAGCGGTAGCAGTCCATCAGTTGAGCCTGCGAGCTGAGCTGAGAGTGCTGCCCCAGAAAGAATTCTTGTCTTTGAACATCCGTGAACCAATATCTCTGCCAATTTGATGTAAGCCAAATCTAGGGAGTCTTAGCGTGAAACTCAACACTATATGGTCACAAGCTAAATGACTGCTCCTCCCCAGTCCTATGGCCATCTCACTGTGACTACTATTCTTTTCAAATGAAAGATAATGACATGTCCATGGGTTTTTCGAGGTATCCTTAAGACACTAATTTCAGAGGTGGTAGTTGTTGAGAAAATGTCACAAAAGTAGAGACAGTAAAGTCCTTAAAATCTTGTGTACCAGCCCAAGGCAGTATTGGCAACCCTGCTCATGACCTAGGAGAGCATGTTAAAGGCCAACACAGAATAAAACAAGCACTGAGGTCATCAAAAGTGAGCATATGCACCACATTATGGACAAACACCTACTCCGACTGTTGAAAGCTAGTTTTTCAGTATCCTTAAGGGCAGGGCTTCTCCCTGTCTTGTTTGTTAAAGAATCCAAGGGTCTAATACAATTGCTCAATAAATGTGGTAGGAGAGAAGGGAAGGAAGATATTCCAAGGGAAATATGAGACTTAAGAAGTCATCTATGGCCGGGCATGGTGGCTCACGCCTGTAATCCCAGCACTTTGGGAGGCCGAGGCGGGTGGATCATCTGAGGTCGGGAGTTTGAGACCAGCCTGACCAACATGGAGAAACCCTGACTCTACTAAAAATCCAAAATTACCCAGGTGTGGTGGCCGGCACCTGTAATCCCAGCTACTCAGGAGGCTGAGGCAGAAGAATCGCTTGAACCCGGGAGGCAGAGGTTGCGGTGAGCTGAGATCGCGCCACTGCACTCTAGCCTGAGCAACAAGAATGAAACTCCATCTCAAAAAAAAAGTCATCTGTGTTTAGAAGATACATTTGCAAGTTTTGTTTCTTCGCCACTTCCGTTTATTTCAAAAATACATGATGGTTGACTGGGTGCAGTGGCTCATGCCTATAATCCCAGCACTTTGGGGGCTGAGGTGGGCGGATCACTTGAGGTCAGGAGTATGAAACCAGCCTGGCCAATATGACGAAATCTCATCTCTACTAAAAGTACAAAAATTAGCCACACATGATAGTGCACATCTGTAATCCTACTCGGAAGACTGAGGCACAAGAATTGCAGGAACTGGGGTGGTGGAGGTTGCAGTGTGCCAAGATCGTGCCGTTGCACTCCAGCATGGGCAGCAGAACTTGACCCTGTCTTTAAAAAAAAAAAAAAAATTGCCAGTGTGGTGGCTTACACCTGTAATCCCAGCACTTCCCAGCACTTTGGGAGGCTGAGGTGGGCAGATTGCTTAAACCAGGAGTTCAAGACCAGCCTAAACAACACGGTGAAACCCCATCTCTACAAAAATTACAAAAAGTAGCTGGGCATAGTGGCACACACCTGTTGTCCTAGCTACTTGGAAGACTGAGGTGGGAGGATCAGTTGAGAGCTGGAGGTTCAGGCTGCCGTGAGCTGTGATGGCACCACTGCACTCCAGCCTGAATAACAGAGAAAGACCCTGTCAAAAAAAAAGAAAAACAAAAACAAATTTTAAAATGATTATAAATGACTGCCTACTATTCCATTATATCAGTTTATTAGGAACAAAACATCTCTAATGTTTTTCTATTTTAAAAAACATTGTGATAAATACAAACCTTTGGCCGTAATGATTAGGCCTTTAAGAGAGAGCATTCAAAGTAAAAAGGGCCAGGCAGGTGGGCCAGGCACGGCACCTCATGCCTGTAATCCCTGCACTTTGGGAGGCCGAGGCGGGCAGGTCTCCTGAAGTCAGGAGTTTGAGACCAGCCTGGCCAATTAGCCCAGAGTGGCGATGGGCGGCTGCAGTCCCAGCTACTCAGGAGGCTGAGGCATGAGAATCACCTGAACCCAGGAGGCAGAGGTTGCAGTGCACTAAGATCGTGCCACGGTACTCCAGCCTGGGCGACACAGTGAGACTCTGTCTCAAAAAAAAAAAAAAGTAAAACAGTGTAGACTTTTTGTGTGTGGCGGGGGGAATGGGTGGTATTTGATATATGATGCCATAGTCCTGATCAGAAAGGATATGAACACTCTCCAGAAGTGGAAGTTCCTATTTAACCTTTACTGTGCCTGCTATCTTCCCTTTTACATCTTCACCCAACTCTCTGTGGTTGCCTCAGTTTCTTTGCTCTCCTCCAGTGCAAGCAACCTAAGCAGTCAGCCGCCAGTTCTAAGCAGTCCTCTTGGCTGTACATTGATTCATGCAGTCTACCTCCTCCCACCAAAGCTCTTCTTACTATGTGTGTGCCACACACTCATATCTCACTTTAGAGTATCCTATTCCCTCAGGGCCCTGCACTTAATTTCTTTAAGCCCAGGTTCTCCACTGTAAAATTAGCCACTCTAATCATGACAGCTAACCTTTACGTGGTGTTTGCATGTTGACAACCCTTGCTTGCTCCTAGTGGAACAACCTATACTTCCATGGCCCCAGAAAGTGATACTAGACTATGAAAAGTACATAAACTGAAGGGAGTTTTTTGTGACTTTGGCTGAACACCTACTCTCTTTAACTCCCTAATATTTCACCTTGTTCTTGTGAGTACAAGTATAACAGACGGCCCGTCATTTGGAACAATTCACTCTCTTTATCGTACTGAATGCAGTGATTGGTACTGGAAATAATACGGTCTTTGAAAGTGGACAGACTTGGATTGAAAAATTAGTGCCATCATTTGTTAATTGTGTGACCTTGAACAAACAGTATAGAAATCTCTTCGAACCCAAATTGCTCATCTCTAAACTTGAAACACTCACATTAGCTAACCCTTGGCCAGGTGCAGTGGCTCACACCTGTAATCCCAGCACTTTGGGAGGCCAAGGGGAGCGGATCACTTGAGGTCTGGAGTTCGAGACCAGCCTAGCCAACATGGTGAAACCCCATCTCTACTAAAAATACAAAAAAATTAGCCGGGTGTGGTGGCAGGTACCTGTAATCCCAGCTACCCGGGAGGCTGAAGCATGAGAATTGCTTGAACCCAGGAGGTGGAGGTTGCAGTGAGCTGAGATTGTGCCATTGCACTCCAGTCTGTGCAAAAGAGCAAGACTCCATCTCAAAACTAACTAACTAAATAAATAAAAATTAAACATTAAAAAATAATAGCTAACCCTTGAACAGAACCTCCGGATAGAGTATAACATGTGCCAGACACTGCTGTAAGTGTCTTATTTGTACTGGTTCATTTGATCCTCAATGCAATCTAATGAGGCAAGTTCAATTATTATCACTCCCATTTTATAGAGAAGCAAACTAAGGCAAAGAAGGTTAAGTGGCCTACTCTAGGTCATGCAGCTAGAAACAAATCTGTGATTCAAACCTAGAGAGGCTGATTCCAGAGTCTATTTTTGTTTTTTCATTTTTGGTTTTGTTTTAGAAGACAGAGTCTCACTCTATTGCCCAAGCTAGACTGTAGAGACATAATCCTAGCTCGCTGCAGCCTCAAACTCCTGTGTTCAAGCAATTCTCCCACCTCAGCCTCCCAAGCAGCTGGGACTACAGACATGTGCCATCATGTTTGGCTAATTAAAAAAAAAAAAAATTGTAGAGATGGGGTCGTGCTATTTTGGCCAGGCTTGTCTCAAACTCCTGGCCTCAAGGAATCCTCCTGCCTCAGTCTGCCAAAACACTGGGATTATAGGTGTGAGCCAGTCTAAATTCCTAACCCCTATACTACATGTCCTCTTATTGCTACTGCATGAGATAATTCTGAGCATTAAATAAAACAACCTGTATTAAAGATCTATTACATAGTATATGCTGCACACAATAAATTCTCTGCTGCTCCCATTGTAACATTGTTACTTCTTGGTCTTGGATACTCAGATCTCAGTCAAACAGGTAAAGAACGATCATATCATTTTGCCTATAGACCAGATACAGTGTGGCACATAGAGGGAGCTAAAAGCAGTTTGGCATTCCTAAAAGGAGCTGTGAATGGGGAGAGGAGACTGTTTTGAGGATGGGAGTGAAGCTAGGGAGAATCTTAAGTGTCCATGGGGAGGCACTGTAATGTAGGGTAAAGAATATGGGCTTTGGCAGGGCGTGGTGGCTCACACCTGTAATCCCAGCACTTTGGGAGGCAGAGGTGAGAGGAGCACTTGAGGTCAGGAGTTTGAGACCAGGCTGGGCAACATGGCAAAATCCCATCTCTATAAAACAAATAAATATTAAACGTTTAAAAAAGATTAAATGAGATATGGTGCAAATGGACCTCACCGTGCCTTCTCTGTTTAAATCCATTCATGCTCACATAACTGGACACTACACAGTAGTCCAGATAGAAATAATATTTGCCTCAGAGTAAAAAATTAAAAAAACACATAATCCTATGTATTAGATGTAGTAAGCAAATGGATGGCATTCCCAGAATTGATTGCACTAGAAGCTTTTGGCATCAAGCTCCCAGAAAGTTCTCTAGGGTTTGAGAATAAAGCAGGCCTGGGGCTGAGAGGGAGTAAATGTGGTAGGCAAGAGCATGCCTATTCCTAAAGGGGTGTACTTTTTGCTGGGGGCAAGAAGAGCTTTTTCAAACTTCATCAAGGTTTAGATTAAGGCTGGGTGCGGTGGTTTATGCCTGTAATCCCAGCACTTTGGGAAGCCCAGGTGAGCGGATCACCTGAGGTCAGGAGTTCAGGACCACCCTGGTCAACATAGTGAAACCCATCTCTACAAAAATACAAAAATTAGCCAGGCATGGGGGTGCATGCCTATAATCCCAGCTACTCGGGAAGCTGAGGCGGGAGAATTGCTTGGACCTGCGAGGCAGAAGTTGCAGTGAGATGAGATCGTACCATTGCACTCCAGCCTAGGCAAAAAAGCAAGACTCTATCTCAAAAAAGAAAAAAAAAGGAAAAAAAAGATTAAATAACCCTTGCAATTGTCAACCATGTACTGCTCAGATTCCACATTTGCCAAGCAACCTTCTGATTAATACCTGGATCCCCAAAAGAGTGTCCTGGTAGAGCACACAGAAATATTTCTGGCCCTAGAAGGAAAGCACTCCATTATCAAGATACAGAAATTAGTCTTGTATGAATTAGGAGTTATTGCTGCCCACAGCTAGAATAATCTCTTAATTTTTTTTCACCCCTTTAGTTCTATCATTGGAGAAATTTTGCAAACCCTACTCTGAAATCTCTGGCTGCCTGAACACCTACTATATGACAGGCATGACCTTGGTTGACACAGTGAGGAATTCAACTCTGAAAATGACACTGTCCCTGCAAAAACAACTTAAAATCTAGTAGAGATAATAAAGCAAATACACCAGGAACTAAAATAAGGCACAAGTTGGACAGAATGCCATCTCATTATCACCTTGAAAAACCCCCAAGGCCAAGTCTAGGCCTCCTACTTCTATTCAACTTAAGGAAGTGATAATGAGGAGAAAATGTTCTTTTCATTAAAAGACTTCTTAATGAGTAGACCAAGACTGGCTGCTAAATGGTGGAATTTTGCTTTTCAGGTTACATAGGATTTACATTTACCTTTCATGGTATAATCTTTATAAGGAGAAGAAAACAGACATGCACACATAGAAGAACAGGAGGATAATTATGTATAGATAAAGAAAGGGCAAGAGGAGCTGGTGGCAAAGGCCATTTGTCCTCACAGTGATAAACAAGGGAACCAACAGGCACAACTCAGTGGCTCCCAAACCCAGCCAGTGCCGGCGCGGCTGACGATAATCGCTAGCGCACACTCCACCCTCAGACATGCACCGTACTTCCTTGATGCACACACAGACTCCTCATGTTTGCCTAGAACCCCCTACCTTGCCTCAGCGCAGACTCAAATACTACCTTTGCCTTAAGCTTTCCCTGCCCTCGGTTAATAGAAGAATCCTCTTCCTCCTACATTCCCACATACGTTGTCTCAAAAGCCTTAGTGGCATTCCTAACATTTTATCTGCAGGTAGCTAAGAGGCAGCAAAAAGAATATCAGAATTTGACTCAGAAAACCTAGATTAAAATTCGGATCTTGCCACCAACTACCTGTAGAACCACGGAAAATCACAATTCTCCCATTTCAATAAATGAAGAAATTGTGTCCACTTCAAAGAGGAGCCCGGGAGGTTTAAATAAGGTAGTTTATGGTAATGATAGGCCAGTCAAAAGTCTGCACAATGTGAGGGCAGGAAGGCAAAAGGATTTGTGTTTTGTCAAAGATGGCTTCCAAGGAAACAAATCTAGTTTTTGGCCAGGCACAGTGGCTCACACCTGTAATTGCAACACTTTGGGAGGCTGAGGCTGAAGGATCACTTGAGGCCAGGAATTCAAGACCAGCCTGGGCCACATAGTAAGACTTCTCACTCCCACCCCACACACAAAATTTAAAAATTAGCTGGGCATGGTGGCATGTACCTGTAGCCCCAGCTACTCTGAGGTGGGAGGATGGCTTGAGCCCAGGAGTTAGTAACTACAGTGGTCTATGGTCCACCACTGCACTCCAGCCTGGACAATAGAATGAGACCCTGTCTCAAAAAAAAAAAAAAAAAAAATCTGCTTTTTTTTAAAGAAGAAGGCCAGGCACAGTGGCTCATGCCTGTAATCCCAGCACTTTGGGAGGCCAAGGAGGGTGGATCACTTGAGGTCAGGAGTTTAAGACCAGTGTGGCCAACATGGTGAAACCCTGTCTCTACTAAAAATAAAAAAATTAGCCGGAGATCTCTTAAACCCAGGAGGTGGAGGTTGTAGTGAGCCAGGATGATGCCACTGCACTGCAGCCTGGCCAAGAGAGCAAGACTCCATCACAAAATAGTAATAATAATAATAATAATAATAATAAAGAAGAGGAGGAGGAAGATAATTTGGTGGAAGAATTCACAGAGGGAGGACTTAACTTGCCTGTGATCTTCTAATGGTAGGAAAAGATTCTAGAAGCAAAATTAAAGTAACTGTTGTCTCTTGTATTTATGACAGTGTCCAGAAAGAATTACAGACCTGAGAACAGTATAAGAAAATGTGATGGGTCGGGCGCGGTGGCTCATGCCTGTATCCCAGCACTTTGGGAGGCTGAGGCAGGCAGATAATCTGAAGTCGGGAGTTCGAGATCAGCCTGAGCAACATGGAGAAACCCTGTCTCTACTAAAAATACAAAATTAGCTGGGCTTGGTGGCACATGCCTGTAATCCCAGCTACTAGGGAGGCAGAGGCAAAAGAATCGCTTAAACCCAGGAGGTGGAGGTTGCAGTGAGCCGAGATTGTGCCATTGCACTCCAGCCTGGGCAACAAGAGCAAAACTCCATCTCAAAAAAAAAATAGAAAGAAAGAAAAAGATAATGTGGACCAGGTGCGGTGGCTCATGCCTGTAATCCCAGCACTTTGGGAGGCCGAGGCAAGTGGATCACCTGAGGTCAGGAGTTCGAGACCAGCCTGATCAACATGGAGAAACCCATCTCTGCTAAAAATACAAAATTAGCCAGGTGTGGTGGCGCATGCCTGTAATCCCAGCTACTCGGGAGACTGAGGCAGGAGAATCGCTTAAACCCAAGAGGTGGAGGTTGCAGTGAGCCGAGATTGCGCCATTGCCTGGGCAACAAGAAAGAAACTCCATCTCAAAAAAAAAGAAAAAAGAAAAAAAGAAAATAAAATGTGTTAATCGGCTAAGTCACTTTTTTTTTTTTTTTTTGAAACAGAATCTTGCCCTGTCACCCAGGCTGGAGTTCAGTGGCACGATCTCGGCTCACTGCAAGCTCTGCCTCCTGGGTTCATGCCATTCTCCTGCCCCAGCCTCCCAAGTAGCTGGGACTACAGGCGCTCGCCACCATGCCCGGCTAATTTTTTTATTTTTTATCTTTTCTTTGTATTTTTAGCAGAGACAGGAGTTTCACCATGTTAGCCAGGATGGTCTCAACCTCCTTACCTCGTGATCCGCCCCCCTCAGCCTCCCAAAGTGCTGGGATTACAGCCCGGCCTGAGGCTAAGTCGCATTTTAATTTCAACATATAAACAATGGAGATTTTTGCTTTAAAGAAACAAGAATAACATGAATCCCAAGTAGAATCCTTATTTTAATCTGTTCTTTGGGCAAGACACCCGGGTCTTTCAGAAGCAGTTTAATTACAACTTAACTTGGGTGCTTATGGAGCAGTATTAACTATTTAAGCAACTCAACGGCTGAGAATAATGTAGTGGGAAAAGCATTAGGGACCTGAGTTCCAATGTTTTTATGATTAATATTTGTAAAGCAGTCCCAGGAGGGTCCCTGGGCCTCTGTTTCCTCATTTGTGCAATGAAACGAATCCTTGAGTGCCCTGTCAGAGGCCTTCTGGTTCTGTGCTCCTCTGAAAACTATCAAACTAACAAACTTCTGGAAGTCAATGATCAGCCAGGGTGAAGTCATGCTGCTCACTGCCCTGCCTTGAAAAGTTAAGGTATGAAATCTCCATTCCAGAGTATCAGCAAACCCTGTGCCTGTGCCGGACACTAGGGCTAGACATAAAACCTTGGCTATCCAGGAGCTGAATTTCTATCAGGAAGGGGGAAAAAAAGAAAAAACAGCTGGAGAATCAAAAAAATATATTAGAAAATATTACAACTGAAAGGAATTTACAAGTTATCTGGTTCTATTCCTTTCTTGTACAAATGAGTAAACCAAGAACCAGGACAAGAAGAGTCAAAAGTCATTTCCCCAAAAATGCACAGCTGGAGGAAGCATAGTTTAAGAAGGAAAGAGCACTGGACAGGGAGTCCTTACTCTACAAAGAACTAATTATGCCACACTGGGTCAGTGGCCACACCTCTCCAGGCCTCAGCCCTTCCTGGGGAATTATACAGTTTGACTACTGCTCCTTCCACTCTAACCCACTCTATGTTTGTGAACTTGGGACTAGAACTCATCCCTCTTGAGCCCCTACCCTGAGCTCTTTCTGTCCTACCAAAAAGAAATAAGGATGCTGAGGAAACACATCCAATTGCAAAGTCCCAGGAAGATGAGAAAAATGGTAGAAGCTGACTTATCCTAGAGTCCATTAGTGCCCCAGAAGATTCATCTGAGAATTCATGTATGCATCTCTCAGAATATCCTTTACCTGGTAATGGGAATACTTCCACTCGTTTAGTCACTCAGAAATGCATAATCCTTAAGGATAGGAAATAAAATTGATAGTGTTCAAATTCAAAAGACGAAAAGGGGTGTGCAGGCAGAAGCTGCTTACAGTAAAACTGATGAAGCCACAGCCTCAGAGTACGGGCTGTTCCAAGATCCTGGGAGAACCATAGCAGTGGGTTCACATGATCATACAATTGTATAAAATTTGCAAAAGTGAGGTATTTTTGCACTCTTTTCCTTAAAGAAGGCAGTAAGACTGAGGCCCAGCAGGGCATGGTGGCTCACGCCTCTAATCTCAGCACTTTGGGAGGCTGAGGTGGGTGGATTACCTGAGGTCAAGAGTTCGAGACCAGCCTGGCCAACATGGTGACACCCCATCTCTACTAAAAATACAAAAATTAGCCAGGCATGGTCATGCATGTCTGTAATCCCAGCTACTCGGGAGACCAAAGCAGGAGAATTGCCTGAACCTGGGAAGCGGAGCTTGCAGCAAGCCGAGATTGCACCATTTCACTCCAGCCTGGGCAGCAAGAGCAAAACTCCATCCTCCCCGCTACAAAAAAAAGACTGAGGACCTATAAAACTTGCAACCACCCCTATATTCACAGATGAATTTCCCCTCTTCTCTCCCCTCCCCTCCCCTCCTCTCCTAGTTCCCCTCCTCTTTTCTCTTCCCCTTCCTCCCTTTTAGGACTAGAAGAAGGAAAAATTTTATTGTTTTTATGAAAATAGATAATTTAAGAGAAGATCAGGGCCGGGCGCGGTGGCTCAAGCCTGTAATCCCAGCACTTTGGGAGGCCGAGACGGGCGGATCACGAGGTCAGGAGATCGAGACCATCCTGGCTAATACGGTGAAACCCCGTCTCTACTAAAAAATACAAAAAAAACTAGCCGGGCAAAGTGGCGGGTGCCTGTAGTCCCAGCTACTCGGGAGGCTGAGGCAGGAGAATGGCGTGAACCCGAGAGGAGGAGCTTGCAGTGAGCTGAGATCCGGCCACTGCACTCCAGCCTGGGTGACAGAGCAAGACTCCGTCTCAAAAACAAAAAAAAAAAAGAGAAGATCAAGAATGAAGGACAAAAATAAGAAGGGGCTGAGCACAGTGGCTCATGTCTGTAATTCGAGCACTTTGGGAGGCCAAGGCAGGAGGATCGCTTGAGCCCCAGAGTTAGAGACCATTCTGGACAACACAGGGATACCCCACCACAACAAAAATTTTAAACATTAGCCAGGCGTGCTCATGCATGTCTGTAGTCCCAGCCATGTATGCCTGTAGTCCCAGCTGCTCAGGTGGCTGAGGTGGGAGGATGGCTTGAGCCCTGGAAATGAAGGCTGCCGTGAGCTGTGATCATACTGCTACACTCCAGCCTAGGAGACAAAGAGAGATCCTGTCACTAAAAAACCAAACAAAATCACAAGTACTCCATAGATAAGTATAAATATTATATACCAATCAATCAATAAAATCTAAAATAAATCAAAAATGAAGTAGATTCATTTGTTGACACAGTCTTGAGTTCTGTTGGTAAGGTGTTTTTTTTTTTTTTTTGAGATGGAGTTTCACTCTTGTTGCCCAGGGTGGAGTGCAATGGCGCGATCTCGGCTCACCGCAACCTCCGCTTCCCAGGTTCAAGAGATTCTCCCGCCTCAGCCTCCCTAGTAGCTGGGATTGTAGGCATGTGCCACCACGCCCAGCCAATTTTGTATTTTTGGTAAAGACAGGGTTTCTCCATGTTGGTCAGTTTGGTCTCAAACTCCCGACCTCAGGTGATCCACCCTCCTTGGCCTCCTAAAGTGCTAGGATTACAGGCCTGGGCCGCCGCCCCCAGCCGACTGTTCCTGAGGTTTTTAAAGCTACTACTAGGTTGGGGCGTGGTGGCTCACGTCTGTAATTCCAGCATTTTGGGAGGGTGAAGCGGGTAGATCGCTTGAGCTCAGCAGATTGAGATAAGCCTGACCAACATGGTGAAACCCCCTCTCTACTAAAAATACAAAACTTAGCCGGGCATGGTGGTAGGTGCCTGTAATCCCAGCTACTTGGGAGGCTGAGGCAGGAGAATAGTTTGAACCCGGGAGGCAGAAGTTGCAGTGAGCTGAGATCGCCTCACTGCACTCCAGCTGGGGCAACAGAAAAAACCTGTCTACTGCTAGGAGAACCCCAGAGAAGGATTCATTTAACTTTTATCTTTTTCTGCATAAGAACAGAAGAAGCCAACTTTAATTTCTAAACTTCATGAAATAGAACCTTGTATTTGGGGATTTTTATAGTCAATGAGAGGTTTTTCTTTTTTTTTTTTTGGTGGAGTCTGGCTCTGTCTCCCAGACTGGAGTACAGTGGGGTGATCTCGGCTCACTGCAAGCTCCGCCTCCCAGGTTCAAGTGATTCTCCTGCCTCAGCCTCCCGAGTAGCTGGGACTACAGGCACATGCCACCACGCCCAGCTAATTTTTTGTAATTTTAGTGGAGACGGGTTTCACTGTGTTAGCCAGGATGGTCTCGATCTCCTGACCTCATGATCCGCCCACCTCGGCCTCCCAAAGTGCCGGGATTACAGGCGTGAGCCACTGCGCCCAGCCCAATGAGAGTACATTTTGTATAGGAAGGGTATTTTGTTGTGCCCACTGGGGGTACCACATAAATACATTCTGCTTATAATCTAGTCTTTCCCCTTTAGAAGCCCATATGCATCTGATAAAGGAAATAGGGTGTGGTGAATTGTGAAATTGTAAGGGTACTTGAATTATGTAGCTGTTACCAGATGCCTCTACCTATTATAACATCAAATATTACATATGTTCAGATTTCTGAACTCTGCAATTAAAATGAAAACTTCTGTGCAGAAACGGCAGACATTTAATTTTCCTTGTCCTAAGAAGAAAAGAAAACCCAAATACGTGAGTCACTGGTAAAGCCAAATGAAGACCACGAAGGTTCTCTCTCAGGTTTAATACTGAATGCTATCCCAGACATGGAGATCCCTGTCTTTCTGGAGACTGACATTTGTCATTCCAGGTGGAAGAGGTCAGCCTAAAGACAGGATAACTCAGTGAAATATCACTTTCCTCTCAAAATTCTAAAACTCAATGTTTCCCAAACTTGACAGATAAGCATTATCTGAGGCTGATTTTACAAAGCAGATTTCCAGGCAAGGCTTAGGTGGAGTCCAGGAATCTGTATTTTTAGCAAGCATCCCAGAGGATTCTTATCACTGTCACAAAGTCAAGGCCCAGGGTGGCTCCCAGAGTCATCATTATTGGAATAAATATAGCAGTCATGGGGAAATGTACTTTAACCTGCACACAGCTAGAAAGGCACTGGGATTCATGACTTAGAATTCCATCTTCAAGCCAAGATGTTAAACCTATCAATAAATGTGCATTTCTCATTATCAACCATAGTAGATTCTTTCTTCACATGTTTTTTTTTTTTTTTTTTTTGGAGATAGAGAGTCTCACTCTGTTGCCCAGGCTGGAGTGCAGGGGTGCATCTCAGCTCACTGCAAGCTCCGCCTCCCGGATTCATGCCATTCTCCTACCTCAGCCTCCCAAGTAGCTGGGACTACAGGCACCCGCCACCACACCCGGCTAATTTTGTTTATATTTTTAGTAGAGACGGGGTTTCACCATGTTAGCCAGGATGGTCTCAATCTCCTGACCTCGTGATCCGCCCGCCTTGACCTCCCAAAGTGCTGGGATTACAGGCGTGAGCCACCACACCTGGCCCTTCTTCACATCTTAAAGTGCCATATGCCCAGAGTTTCTACCAGCAGAAAACCAAAATATTAACAGAATAAATTACTTCAAATAGATATATGCTGCTGAACTATTCTCAGGTATTTGGAATATTGGCAAATTTTGAATCAGGCGAAGGATCATTAATAGCATTGTCCTTTGAGCATATGCTTTGCTTTCAACTGCTCCAGTGTTAGCATCTTCATCATCCCACAAAGAAAGCAAGGGGTTGGTTTTGCCAGCTCCTCAAAGAGCTTTTTCAGTGATACATATAGTCAGAGACAGCTCACCTTGGGGACAGTGCCAGAACTCGTGGCTGCCTTCTCCCCTTGCCTGCCAGCGTCTGCAGTGCCAGTTCCAGCATGATCCAAACAGCTAAAGAATGTGAGGGAAACAGAGGAGGGTCTGCCTGGGGGAAAGGAAAAGGCTCACTTCCTCCTCTACAGGGATACCCTCCAACTAAGAAGAGCAGCCAAGACCTAAGGTCAAGCCTATCACACATCTCAATAGTGGGAAGAATCCCAGAATTATGAATAAAATATAAACCTGTAAGAAAGTGACTTCTCACTATCAGGGACTGGGCTCTATCATAGGCTATTAATATGTCATGATTCTGTTTCCTGAACACAAATGCAACTCTTTTAAAACATTGTTATTAACTTTTAAGAAGAAAATACATTCACACATTTAAAACAAACAAACACGATACCAGGTAAAAATCTTGCTTCTGTCTTTGTCGGTAATCTGCCCAGTTCCCTTCCTCCTATCCAAACGGATTACTGTAGTTTCTTGTATATCCTTCTAGAATATATGCAAAAACAGGCAAATACAAATACATATTTACATTCTTTTTTTATTGTTTTTTTCTTTTTTGAGTCAGGGTCCCACTCTGTCACCCAGACTGAAATGCAGTGGTGGAATCATAGTTCACTGTAACCTCAAATTCCTGGGCTAAAGTAATCCTTCCAACTCAGCCTCCTGCATAGCTGGGACTACAGGCTTGTGTCAGTATGCCAGCTAATTATTTTTATTTTTATTTTTTGTTGAGATGGGGTCTGCTGTACTGCCCAGGCTGGTCTCGAACTTCTGGCCTCAAGCAATCCTCCCACTTTGGCCTCACAAAATGCTGAGATGACAGGTGTGAGCCACTGTACATGGCCCTATTTGTCCTCTTTTTACATAAAACAGAACATCCTAGGCACCCTATTCTAAACCTTGCCTTTTTTCACTCATTAAATGTATCTTACAATTTTTCCACATTGGTACAAAAAGAACCTCTTCATTCTTGTTTGCGGTTGCCTGGTATTCTGTTTTAGTATGCACCGATTTGTAGTGAAACTATTCGTTTTCAGTTTGTTTCCTGACAGTGAAATAAATGGCTACACTTTAGAATCCCTGAAAGTTAAGAAAGCCCAGAAACACCAAGAAGTTTTGTGAAGTCATACATGTAGAATTTCTAGAGATTCTCAGATGGATATGATTTAAGAAATGTATTCTGTTTCATATCATTACAAAAAAATATTCAATGTTATAACATAAGAGCAACTGGAAAGCATCTAAAAGAAATTAGAAAAGATTTTAAACTCAAATATTGGTTAATTAAGGTAAACAACGAAAGAAGAGGAGAGACAGAAGATCGGCTTTGTTTTTATAACTCCCTTCCAGCTTTGTCACACTCCTCTCGGTTCTTGGAGAAACCAGGGCTTGTTAGAAAAGACTCCCTAAGGTTGTGTACTAGAGTGGTCCATCTAATTAGAAGAGAAGAGGTTAGGTAAAGGGAAGGCCAGGAGGAAGACCAGGTGGGCCAGGAGAGCAATTTCCTTACATTTTTATTATAAGAGGCTAAACTGTTTCCTAAGTAGTCTACTTCCTCCAGGCTGTGATTTTATGAAAGAAAAACTTTTAACTTATAACTCAGTGTGTTTGACCACAACTCTATTTAAAGGTACATCCTTTATTTTTTAACAAGCCTTGAACTGTTGAGTCATATAGAGATTTGTGAGCTCTACTTTCTAGAGTTTCCCTCTCAGAAGACAAAACGAGATTTCTTTTTTTTTTTTTTTTTTTTTTTTTTTTGAGACGGAGTCTTGCTGTGTCTCCCAGGCTGGAGTGCAGTGGCGTGATCTCGGCTCACTGCAAGCTCCGCCTCCCGGGTTCACGCCATTCTCCGGCCTCAGCCTCCCAAGTAGCTGAGACTACAGGCGCCCGCCACCACGCCCGGCTAGTTTTTTGTATTTTTAGTAGAGACGGGGTTTCACCATGTTAGCCAAGATAGTCTCGATCTCCTGACCTCGTGATCCACCTGCCTTGGCCTCCCAAAGTGCTGGGATTACAGGCTTGAGCCACCGCACCCGGCCACAAAACGAGATTTCACTTCCTGCTATGAATTTACAAGTACATCAATAAGTGTATCTCAGAGTAATTTTAAACATCAGAATAAAGAAGCTCCAAATATTTCTGAAAAGTTGGGATAACTTTAACTTGATCTCCGCCTCTGCCAGTCTAGCTTGTGTTCAGTGGTCTGTGGCCTGGGATGTTGGCAAATTCAGTCAAAATTAAATGGTCATGGTCATATGACTATGTATGGGTTTGGGGTATAACACTCAAAAATTTTGTCAGTGATGCATTAAAAAAAAAAAGAACTGAATTAAAACAACAGCATAGTTTTACACAAGTTAAATGTGCCCTTTATAAATACAGCAGGTTTTCAAATAACATTTGGATCAGTGTCTTTTCATTATAACTTAAAAGAGAAAAAATGGATTTCCAGCTGGAACCACCGTCAGTGTGGAGTCTGCACATTCTCCCCAAGTCTACATGGATTGTCTCTGGATACTCTGGTTTCCTCCCACATCCCAAAGATGTGCACGTTAGTTTTATTGGCATGTCTAACTTGTCCCAGTCTCAGTGAGTGTGGGAGTGTGTGTGAGTGCCCTGCAATGGAATGGCATCCTGCCTAGCGTTGGTTCCCACCTTGCACCCTGAGCTCCTGGGTTAGGCTCCAGCCACCTGCCACCCTGAACTGGAATAAACAGGTGGGAAAATAAATGAGTGAGTAAATACAAACTATTGTCAAATAAAAATTCATAAAGTATATAATAATCATACAAATGCACAATCGGCCAGGCATGGTGGCTCAAACCTGTAATCCCAGCACTTTGGGAGGCTGAGGCAGGTGGATCACAAAGTCAGGAGATCGAGACCAACCTGGCTAACACGGTGAAACCCCATCTCTATTAAAAATACAAAAAATTAGTCAGGCGTGGTGGCTGGCACCTGCAGTCCCAGCTGCTCAGGAGGCTGAGGCAGGAGAATGGCGTGAACCTGGGAGGCGGAGCTTGCAGTGAGCCAAGACCAGCCTGGGCGACAAAGTAAGACTCCATCTCAAAAAAAAAAAAAAAAAAAAAAAAAAAACTGCACAATCATAAATGGGGCAGCACAAAAGTGCTCAGTGAGCACCCCCATATTTGTTATTGTTTGTTTTTGAACTGCCTGATGGTAGGAGGTGCTCCTGACAATTTTTGCTTTGCAAATATTTATTCCTTGATTTAACCCACCACATCTATGACCACCCTCACACACTGATTGACTAAAAACTTGGTAAATAATTATCTCATTTGTTTTGATTAATCTCTCTTAAATGTGTGTATAGCTCATAATTATTTCAATTCAATGTTGAATATTAGAAGTGTTTTGTGTCTTTATGTAGAAGTTTGATGACGTTTTTGTGACCAGAAACCTGATGTGGGAACTTAACTCTTGTTTATATGAATAGGTTTTGTTATACTTCGTTTTGCTTCAACTGGTAGTTTCCAAGAATCTATGCATGACGTTGATGAGGACTTACTGTGTAACACTTTACCTTGAAAAAAAAAAAATCTGCAGTTTGCTTGTGGAAGCCAGCATCTCCCTGTCTACCAGGCTGCCCACCTGTCTACCAGGCTGCCCACCAGGTTCCCACACTCATCACCTTGTATGGGAATGGAAAAAAATAATCGATAGGAAAAGGGTAAGAGAATAATGAGATAAAGAGAGGGAAAAGGGCTGGGTGCAGTGGCTCACACCTGTAAACCCAGCACTTTGGGAGCCTGAGGAGGGAAGATTGCTTGAGGCAATCGAGATGAGCCTGGGCAACATAATGAGACCTGTGCCTACAAAAAAATTAAAAACAAAAAAATTAGCTGAGCATGGTGAGGTACCTGGAGTCCTAGCTACTGGAGAGGCTGAGATGGGAGGATCACTTGAGCCCGGAGTTTGAGGCTGCAGTGAGTTATGATAGTACCACTGCACTCCATCCTGGGTGACAGAGCAAGATACTGCCTAAAAAAAAATTAAAATTAAAGTAAGCTTTAAAAAGATAAGAACGAGAGATAGAAAAAAGATCAGGAAACAGAGAGGAATGACACAAAACACACTGAGAGGAGATTAGGGGAAAACTAAAGACAGGGAAAGGTGTGGCTGGGCCAGGGTGGCAGAGGCAGGAAGGGTAGCAGAGCTGTCAGTTACTGTGAAGTGACTGAAGGAAGGTTATCTGAAATGAGACAAAAGGTCAATGGGTGTAGCTCATTGTCCTTGTGAGGAGTGTGAGTGTGTGAGAGTGTGTGTGTGTGCATGCACACGTGTGCAAGTTATGTGTATTTCCACGAGGTTCGATTCAGTTGGATGAAGTTTTCTGTGTTTGCATAGTGTTTCCCATGGATGAAATCGTGCATAAGCAAAACAAAATTCACATTATGCTCAAAATGTTCCCTATTATTATCAATCGTGTTGGAACAACTTCATGTTTTCAAACCAAGAGTTTTACCAGAACTGACTGTATTTAGACGATATTTATAAATCTGGAGGTATGTACACCTACTGTTTATGTCAGTTATATCTCGGATTATAACTTATTTAAGTTTTCTTCTTTCTGTTAATTTGTATTTGCTAAATTTCCTTCAAGTAACATCTACCCATTTGTAATAAAAAATAGGGGCCGGGCGTGGTGGCTCACGCCTGTAATCCCAGCACTTTAGGAGGTCGAGGTGGGCAGATCACGAGGTCAAGAGATCAAGACCATCCTGGCTAACACGGTGAAACCCCATCTCTACTAAAAATGCAAAAAATTAGCCGGGCGTGGTGGCAGGCACCTGTAGTCCCAGCTACTTGGGAGGCTGAGGCAGGAGAATTGCTTGAACCCGAGAAGCAGAGGTTGCAGCAAGCCGAGATCGCACCACTGCACTCCAGCCTGGGTGATAGAGCGAGACTCCGTCTCAAAAAAAAAAAAAAAAGGAAAAAAAAGTTTTTAAAGTCAGAATTGCGGGTTGTAATCCCAGCACTTTGGGAGGTCAAAGAGGGTAGATCACTTGAAGTCAGGAGTTTGAGACCAGCCTGGCCAATGTGGTGAAACCCCACCTCTACTAACAATACAAAAATTAACCAGGCGTGGTGGCAAGCGCCTTTAATCCCAGCCACTTGGGAGGCTGAGAAACAAGAACTTCTTGAAACCAGGAGACAGAGGTTGCAGTAAACCGAGATTGCACCAGCCTGGGTAACAGAGTCTCACTCTGTCTCAAAAAATAAAAATATAAATAAAAATAAATAAAGTCAGAATTCTGGCAAAAACTGATCTGGTTCTAAAAAACAACTGCAAACCTGTGATTCTTTCCCTGACCTACTCAAATGTTAGCCACCAACTGACCTCAGGATTACACTAGAGCTCTATTCTGCAGCCTACAGGTCAAAGAATTATTAAAAGGTGAAACTGCCAGGAACCTGAGGACTTGTCTTGCCCAGACTCCTTATTTTACATTTAAGGACATGCAGGTCTAGGAGGTGAAATGACCTGCCCAAGGTCACATAACTGATTGGTGACAAAGCTGGAACAAAATCACCAAGTCTCCTGGCTAGCAGTTTAATGATCCTTTTCACTCTTCACCTGCTTTTTTTTTTTTTTTTCCTAACAGTCATAGAAGTATTGTGGAATTGGGCTTGGTTTACACAACACCAAATCAACAAATCATTTCAGTCCAAAGAAATCTAACAAAACAAAACTGTCAACTAGGTGAAAAATAAAATCATGCCAACTTCTTGTTTCACACTGCATAGACAAAACAACCAGTCATTACGTGGATGTTTCTCTTTCCAACTGGTTGCTTTGGCAGTAGGTTCTCAAAGCCTCTGTGTTAGAAAAACTATCCATGGGGTTGGTGGGAGGAAGAGAAAGGGAATTTTTTTTTTTAAGGCAAATTAAGCTCCTCAAAACTCTACTGCCCATTTAAATAACTAGATTTAGACATTTAATTTAACTACACTTGCCCGTAAAAACCAATACTCTAGACTACATAAGGAAACAGACTCATTGAGAAGTCAATTCTGCTTGATATGAAGACAAGGGAGGCTGAGGCAGGAGAATCACTTGAACCCATGAGACAGAGGTTGTAGTGAGCCGAGATCACGCCACTGCACTCCAACCTGGGCAACAAGAGTGAAACTCCGTCTTGCAAAAAAAAAAAAAAAAAAAAGACAAGGTACCCACAATTTCCATGTATCTGAGGATTCTAAATCGATAACCTAATAAAAATGAAAAAGAAAACACGGAACACTTTCATGCCAATTTTAAGCAGAGAAAAAACTGGGCCAGGCATGGTGGCTCACGCCTGTACTCCCAGCACTTTGGGAGGCCGAGGCAGGTGGATCACGAAGTCAGGAGTTCGAGACCAGCCTGATCAACATGGTGAAACCCTGTCTCTACTAAAAAAAAAAAAAAAAAAAAAAAAAAATTAGCTGGGTGTGGTGGTGGGCCCTTGTAGTCCCAGCTACTCTGGAGGCTGAGGCAGGAGAATCACTTGAACCCAGGAGGCGGAGCTTGCAGTAAGCCAAGGTCATACCACTGCACTCCAGCCTGGGCAACAGAACGAAACTCTGTCTCAAAAAAAACAAAACAAAACAAAACTGTATTCTATGTCATTGACACCAAGATGGTTTCATTTATCTGCCTTAAATAGATTATCTACGATCAACAATAGAAAATTTTTAATTCGTTTTAGTATGCAGCTGTTTCTGTATACAACTCATCAGGCTAAAGTCTCAGTGAGTACACCAAAGAAAAGTATACCATTTCAATTAGAAAGGATGGAAAACCTGGCGAGGCCGAACACTGGCCGGTCTCAAGAACATGATGGGAACTAATGAAAGAGCCAGGTTTCTGGCCTTCAACAATTAAGTGATCAGCTGCCTTTGGTTACCCCTAACAACTTACACAGACAAGAAGATTACCAGGCAAACAGGCTGCAACAATTCAGAATCCAGAGCCAACTGGAGTGCTGAAATGACATATATTTCCAGGACAGTCGCTACCTTCTCATGTAAAAAAGAATGAAGTGGAATTATTAAAAAATTCGGAACTTGGCAAACAGTTGCTAAAGTGCACTCATTAACATAATGCACCCCTAGAAAAACAGCCCAAGAGGACAGCTATAGTCAGAAGGTTCAGGCTGGCTCACAACTAAGGGCCCTGCTTTTCCTTTAAATAATATTTAGTGATGATTTAATTTTTGTTTTGTGTTCTCTTCTGATTAGAAAGATAATGCTCAGGAAACTTAATTCTG
The DNA here is from genome assembly GCF_049350105.2 of Macaca mulatta. Taxonomy (NCBI): domain Eukaryota; kingdom Metazoa; phylum Chordata; class Mammalia; order Primates; family Cercopithecidae; genus Macaca; species Macaca mulatta. The sequence continues at coordinate 93,977,942 of NC_133407.1, read as the reverse complement.
AGCTGAGCACAGTGACTCACATGATAATCTCAGTACTTCGGGAGGCCTAGGTGGCAGGATGACTTGAGGCGAGGACTTTGAGACCAGCCTGGGCAACAGAGCAAGACCCTGTTTCTACAAAAATGTCAGAAAGAGAGAGAAGGAAAGAGAGGAGCAAGGAAAGGAGGAAAGAAGGTTGGTTAATTCTGGAAAATATAAAATAAAAATAGTAATAATTAAAAAAATTAAATCCACAACAGAATATCACCACTCAGAGGTAACATTTTTATGTATATACTCCAAATCTTTTTGCTATGAATGTTTTTTATATAATTGTGATCAAACTGTATATTTTATATATATATATATATATATATATATATATTTTTTTTTTTTTTTTGAGACAGAGTCTCGCTCTGTCACCCAGGCTGGAGTACAGTGGTGCTATCTCTGTTCCCTGCAACCTCTGCCTCCTGGCGTCAAGCAATTCTCCTGCCTCAGCCTCCTAAGTAGCTGGGATTACAGGTACACGCCACCGTACCTGGCTAATTTTTGTATTTTTGGTAGAGACAGGGTTTTACCACCTTGGCCAGATTGGTCTTGAACTCCTGACCTTGTTATCCGCCTGCCTCAGCCTCCCAAAGTGCTGGGATTATAGACATGAGCCACTGTGCCCAGCCTCCAATATTTTTATAAATTCATTGGCAACGTTGTTTCATTTATATCACATCTCACTATATAAATAGTAAACTCCTACTTATTTTCTCACTTTTCTAGGATTGGATATTCAGGTTGGTTTCAAATTTTCACTATTATGAATACCTTAGAAACAAGTATCTTGAAACATAAATCTTTGTCTAGATTCCACATATCCATATATATATTGAGACAGTCTTGTTCTGTCGCCCAGGCTGGAGTGCAGTGGCACAACCTTGGCTCAGTGCAACCTCTGCCTCCTGGGTTCAAGAGAATCCTCCTGGATTCTCCTGCCTCAGCCTCCCAAGTAGCTGGGATTACAGGTGGGCATCACCATGCTCTGCTATTTTTATATTTTTAGTAGAGACGGGGTTTCACTATGTTGGCCTGGCTGGTCTCGAACTCCAAACCTCAGGTGATCCACCCGCCTTGACTTCCCCAAGTGCTGGGATTACAGGTGTGAGCCACCATGCCCAGCTGATTCCTTATTTTTTTAAATAATACCTTTATTAATTTAATTAGCCATCAAAATAACACTAAGAGGTAGGTACAAATGATGAAATATAGTGCAGAAAAATAATTAATTTGCTTAAGGTCACACAGCCAAGTAAGCAGGAAAGCATGGATTTGAACCTGGGCTGTACTATCTCTTGCTCTCTTTTTTTTTTTTTTTTTTTTTTTAGAAGTAGTTTTGCTCTTCTTGCCCAGGCTGGAGTGCAATGGCGCGATCTCGGCTCACTACAACCTCCACCTCCGGGGTTCAAACGATTATCCTGCCTCAGCCTCCCAAGTAGCTGGGATTACAGGCATGCACCACCACTCCAGCAAATTTTGTATTTTTAGTAGAGACGGGGTTTCTCCATGTTGGTCAAGCTGGTCTTGAACTCCTGACCTCAGGTGATCCACCTGCCTTGGCCTCCCAAAGGGCTGGGATTACAGGGGTGAGCCACCGCGCCCAGCCTGTACTATCTCTCTTATGGGGATATTTACTAGTCACAAGAATGTGGGGTTTTTTTTTTTTAAAGAATTTTTGATAATTATTGGTAAACCATTCAATTATCTTCCAGAAATAATGTAACAATTTATATTATCTAAAAACCCAACTATCTGAAATGTTATGATCCAAAGGCTCCCATTTCTCAAATATACCACTTTTGTGATAGTTAAAACAAAAGGCCAGGCGTGGTGGCTCACGCCTATAATCCCAGTACTTTGGGAGGCTGAGGCGGGTGGATCAGGAGTTTGAGAGTAACCTGACAAACATGGAGAAACCCCGTCTCTACTAAAAATACAAAATTAGCCAGGCGTGGTGGCGCATGCCTGTAATCCCAGCTACTCCGGAGGCTGAGGCAGGAGAATCGCTTGAACCCAAGAAGCGGAGGTTGCGGTGAGCTGAAATCGCGCCATTGCACTCCACTCTGGATCGAGTGCAACGACAGCGAAACTCCAAAAAAAAAAAAAAAAAAAAAAAAAATTTAGGCCAGGCGCAGGCCGATCACGAGGTCAGGAGATTGAGACCATCCTGGCTAACACGGTGAAACCCCGTCTCTACTAAAAATACAAAAAATTAGCCAGGCGTGGTATCGGGCGCCTGTAGTCCCAGCTACTCCGGAGGCTGAGGTGGGAAAATGGCGTGAACCCGGGAGGCGGAGCTTGCAGTGAGCTGAGATCGCGCCACTGTACTCTAGCCTGGGCGACAGAGCGAGACTCGGTCTAAAAAAAAACAAAAAAAATGTATGCCATGCTGAAGATCTTCAGGCAAGTGATAACAAACTGCATAGCATCTGTATACCTATTCCTCAAGACCTACTTGTAACAAACAACCTGCAGGGGAGGAGGAAGAGATCACCATTGCTCAAATAAACCTGTGTTTTCACATGGGGAAATGACATCATGCCCTGTGTGCATGCCATCAGTTCATTAGGTGCCCAACCAGTGGTTTTTCACCTAAAAATGCTACAATAAAGGACACAGGAAAAATGCAGTAAGCATTCTAAAATACATCCAGTTCTCCATAAACATTTGGTCTAATAAATAGAATAAATAAATTATAATGTATTCATGCAATAAAATCGATACAGTAATAATAATGGATGTCATTAACAGAGACAAGGTCTTGCTCTGTAACTCAGGCTAGAATGCAGTGGTGCCATCTCAGCTCACTGCAGTCTTGACCTCCTGCGCTCAAGTGATCCTCCCACCTCAGCTTCCCTAGTGGCTGGGACTACAGGGGTGCGCCACCACATCCAGCTAATTTTTGTAATTTTTGTAGAGATGGGGTTTCACCATGTTGCCCAGGCTGGTCTCGAACTCCTGAACTCATGCCATCCACCTGCCTCAGCCTCCCAAAGTGCTGGAATTTACAAGTGTGAGCCACTGCACCCGGTCCTTTAACATAATTTTGAAAGGAAGAAGTCAAATACAAAAGAGTGTTTACTGTGTGATTTCATTTACATGCAGTTCAAAAAAAGGAAAAACTAATCTACGGTATTAGAAATAAGGAGACTAGGTAATTTTGGGGAGATTTGGAAAGGGTTTGGTGATTGAGAGAGAACATGAGGTGGGCTTCTGAGGTGCTGGTGATGTTCTATCTCTGATCTACATGCTGTTTACAAGAGTTTGTACCTGTTTTGTGAAAACTCATCAAACTGTGCACTTATGGCATGTGTAGTTTTCTGATGGGATATCATATTTCAAATTTTTAAGTTTATTTTTAAAACCCAGGGCCAAATTAAAATACATGCCAAAATATGAGCAGAGGCAAACCAAATGACTACATAAGTAGAACAAGCCATCGTGAAATAGAACTGAGAAATGTAATAGAGTCTTACTTATAAAATCTAACACCAAGGAATACAATTGCTAAATTTGAGAGTGATAGAAGGAGGAATGAATTTAAAACAAAATTTTATTTGAACAGCTTTAACCTAACGTGACTCTTTGGAGAGTTTTATTTGTGTTGAGGGTAAAATTTTCCATTGCAAATGCAATTTCTTTAATAAATATAGGAATATTCATATTTTCCATTTCTTCTTGTTAGTTTTGGTAAGTGACATGTTTCAAAGAATTTGTTCATTTTGGCCAGGCACGGCAGCTCACACCTGTAATCCCAGCACTTTAGGAGGCCGAGGCGGGCAGATCACCTGAGGTCAGGAGTTCAAGACCAGCCTGGCCAACATGGTGAAACTCCGTCTCTACTAAAAATGCAAAAATTAGCCAGGCATGGTGGCACCTACCTATAGTCCCAGCTACTCAGAAGGGTGAGGCAGAAGAATCGCTTGAACCCGGGCGGAGGCTGCAGTGAGCCAAGATCATGCCACTGCACCCCTGCCTGGGCAGCAGAGCGAGATTCCATCTCAAAATAATAATAATAATAATAATTTGTTCATATCATCTAAGTTGTCAAGTTTACTGACATTAAGTTGCCCATAATATTCCTTTCTTATTCTATTATTCTTTAATGCTTATACTTAGGATCTTTAGTGATGCCACCTCTTTTATTCCTGATATTGGTGATTTCTGTCTTTTTTTCCTTGTTGAATCCAGGTACAGTTTTATCAATTATATAAATATTTTTCAATTTGAAGGAAACATTACTGTTTTCATTACCCATTTCATTGATTTTTGTTCTCATTTTTACTTTCTTCATTTTTAACTTACATCAAGTTTAATTTGCTCTTTTTATTCTAGCTTTTAGAGATAAAAGTTTAAATTATTGATTTTAGATCTTTCATCATTTTTTCTAGTATAAGCATTTAGAGCTGTAAATTTTCCTCTAAACGCTGTTTCAGTGTCAGTCCAGAAATTTTGATAATTTCTGAGATCTGGGTTATTTAGGAGTAACTTTAATTTTCAAACATCGGAGAATATTCTGGATATCTTTCTGTTACTTACACTTGATTATATTGTGGTAGTATATTGTAGTAGTATATTGTAGTAATACTCTGCATTACTACAATCCTCTTAAATTTGCTGAGACTTGCTTTATTGTCCAGCAAATGATCTATCTATCTTTATTTGTTTGCTTATTTATTTTTGAGATAGGGTCTTGCTCTGTCACCCAGGCTGGAGTGCAGTGGCATAATCGTAGATCACTGCAGCCTCAACCTCCTGGGCTCAAGTGATTCTCCCAAGTAACTGGGACTACAGGTGCATGCCACCTCACCCAGCCAAATTTAAAAAAAAAAAAAATTGTAGCGATGGGGTCTCACTATGATGCCCAGAATGGTCTCAAAGTCCTGGACTCAACTGATCCTCCCACCTCAGCCTCCCAAAGTACTGGGCCTATAGGTGCACACTACTGCACCCAGCCAAGAAATCCCGCTGAAAGATATGGACACAGGTAGTTTAAAAGTAAAAGGATAGAAAAAGATACAAAGCATAAGAAAGTTGGAATGTCTATATCAATATCAGACAGTATATTTCAGAGCAAGGAATATTATCAGGGATTAGAAAGAAATATTTCATAATAGTACAAGATCAGTTCATCAGAAAAACATAATACTGGGTGTATAATGCACCCAGTAATGGAATTTTAAAATTAATAAAACAAAACCTGATAGAAATGAAAGGAAAAATAAACAAATCCATATATGTGGCCATTTCAATACTCCTCTCTTAGTAGTTGATAGAACAAGTAACAGAATATCAAAAAGGATATAGAGCACTTGAATAATAATGCCAGCCAACTAGATCTAATTAACATTTATAAAATACTCTGCCCTAGACCAACTAAATCAGAATTTCTGGGAATTGGGAGGGGAGGACCCTGCAACATAGGCATCACTAGTTTTTAAAAGTTCTCAGGTGATTTCAATGTACAATCCAGTTTGAGGATAACAGAACTAGAATCAATTTCCAAGGTCCCTTCAATTCAGGTGTTATGGTAGGTATCATGTTAAGTCCAGGGCACCTATATCAAGGAAAGGACTCAAGGACAAAGAGAGTGGGGCTGAGGAAAAATTTAGCAGAAATAAAGAGGAGGTGATCGTATGAGCTGGTTTTGGACCACGGGCTAAATAGTAAACCCTTCCTTCCTTCCTTCCTTCCTTCCTTCCTTCCTTCCTTCCTTCCTTCCTTCCTTCCTTCCTTCCTCTCTCTCTCTCTCTTTCCTTTCCTTTCCTTTTCTTTTCTTTTCTTTTTTTTTTCTTCGAGACAGAGTCTTGCTTTGTCGCCCAGGATGAAGTGCAGTGGTGCCATCTCGGCTCACTGCAACCTCTACCTCCTGGGTTCAAATGATTCTCCTGCCTCAGCCTCCCGAGTAGCTGGGATTACAAGCACCCACCACCACCACGCCCAACTAATTTTCATGTTTTTAGTTAAGACGGGATTTCACCATCTTGGTCAGGCTGGTCTTGAACTCCTGACTTCATGATCCGCCTGCCTCAGCTTCCCAGAGTGCTGGGATTACAGGCTGAGCCACTGCACCCAGTGAAAATTTCTTTCTTGATTAACCTCTACTTCCCTTTTTTCTTGCTTTATTCCTTTCAGTAAAGGCTTCTTCCTCTCACTTCATCCCAAACCGTTAGGTGATAAATGTCCTAAGGTTTTCTCTACTTGGTCCACTTCAAAGCCTTCTTGGTAAAGAACCATCTTTGTAATTTATTTCTCAATGTTAATGTGTCAAAAATTTCTTAGCCCAAGAATTAAGGCTTATCTTTAAAGCATTATCCCCAGTCAAAAGAATTTCAGGCCGGGCGCGGTGGCTCACGCCTGTAATCCCAGCACTTTGGGAGGCAGAGGCCGGCGGATCACGAGGTCAGGAGATGGAGACCATCCTTGCTAACACGGTGAAACCCCGTCTCTACTAAAAAATACAAAAAATTAGCCGGGCGTGGTGGCGGGCGCCTGTAGTCCCAGCTACTCAGGAGGCTGAGGCAGGAGAATGGCGTAAACCTGGGATGCGGAGCTTACAGTAAGCCGGATCATGCTACTGCTCTCCAGCCTGGGCGACAGAGCGAGACTCCATCTCAAAAAAAAAAAAAAAAAAAAAAAAGAATTTCAACCAGTTGCTTACAAATGCACTTAACACAAGGAAAAGTGTTTTTGATTTTGTGTTTTGTTCGTTCCTAGCGGAAGACCTGTTTAAGGTCTATGAAAGCCATCAGATAAGTAACACCTACTGGTAGATTCATACAATTACAAAGCTGGAAAATTCTCAGCTGGAGCGTAGTTTAACTCCTTACCCTAAGTATAACTCCCATGGCATCTAAGATTCCTAAGAAGTAACTACCCAGCTTTTGCTTAAATAACCAGTGACAAAACATCTTTATTCCAGTTTTAGTCTTAATTTTTTATTTTTATTTTTATTTTTTTTTTGAGATAGAGTTTCGCTCTTGTTGCCCAGGCTGGAGAGCAATGGTGCGATCTTGGCTTACTGCAGCCTCTGCCTCCGAGGTCCTACCGATTCTCCTGCCTCAGCCTCCCCAGTAGCTGGGATTACAGGTGCCCACCACCACACCCAGCTGATTTTTGTATTTTTAGTACAGACGGGGTTTCCCATGTTAGTCAGACTGGTCTCAAATTCCTGACCTCATGATCCGCCTGCCTCAGCCTCAAAGTGCTGAGATCACAGGCGTGAGCCAACGTGCCCAGCCTAGTCTTAATTATAATAAAGACTTTTACTTTTACATAATCATTGCACATAATAATTTTGGAAATTATGGAGTAAAATAGAAATTGTTGGCCAAGTGTAGTGGCTCATGCTTGTAATCTCAGCACTTTGGGAGGCTGAGGCAGAAGGATTACTTGAGACCAGGAGTTCAAGACCAGCCTGGGCAACATAGCAAGACCCTATCTCTACAAAAAAAGTTATTAAAAATTTAGCCAGGTGTGGTGGTGTGTGCCTGTGGTTTCAGCTACTTGGGAGGCTGTGGCAGGAGGATCAATTGAGCCCAGGAGGTCAAGGTGGCAGTGAGCCTTGATCACACCACTGCACTCCAGCCTGAAATAGAGTAAGAACCTGCCTCAAAAAATTTTTTAAAATAAATTGTTAATGATGTCTTCCTATTTTTTAAAAATAGGGCTTAATAAAATCTATAGTAAGATGACTGGAGTTTCACCATGCCAAGTACTGTCCACTGAACACAACGACTTAATTTCTCTAAGCCTCTGCTTCTTCATCTGTAAAATGAGGAATAACAGGATCAAGTTTATAAGGTTGTTAAAACCAACCTAAATGACTTAGTTTAAGTAAAGCACGTGGAACAGTGCCTGGCTCTATTTTGGCTATTTTTATTATGATTGGTTGTGGCATCTCAAAGAAGTATGATGAAAATGACTCTGAGTCTTGGGAGGCTGAGGCGGGCAAATCACGAGGTCCGGAGCTAGAGACCAGCCTGGCCAACATAGTGAAAACCATCTTTACTAAAAATACCAAAATAAGCCAGGTGTGGTGGCAGGTGCCTGTGATCCCAGCTGCTTGGGAGGCTGAGGCAGGAGAATCACTTGAACCCGGGAGGCAAAGCTTGCAGTGAGCCGAGATCGTGCTACTGCACTCCAGCCTGGACAACAGAGCAAGACTCTATCTCAAAAAAGAAAGAAAGAAAAGAAAAGAAAAGAAAAGGAAAAGAAAAGGAAAGAAAATGACTCTGAGGCAGCATCCCAGTAGCCATGAGTTAGTGGGATCGGCAATGGTGTAGGGGAACACAGAAACACATGACTATCTACCATTTGTGACCAATGACTGCATGCTAAAAGGATGTGTACAAACTGACAAGTACCAGAAAAGAACAAGATAGCCTAACAGCTGAGGCATTAAAGGTGATCAAATTATAGCCAATATTTTTCTCTTTTAAAAACAATTTTCGACCCCAGCCTGGGCAACAGAGTGAGACTCCATCTCGAAAACTAAAAATAAATAAAAACAATTTTTGGCCAGGCATGGTGTCTCACACCTGTAATCCTAGCACTTTAAGAAGCCAAGGTGGGGGCCGGGCGCGGTGGCTCACGCCTGTAATCCCAGCACTTTGGAAGGCCGAGGCGGGCGGATCACAAGGTCAGGAGATCGAGAACATGGTGAAACCCCGTCTCTACTAAAAATAGAAAAAATTAGCCGGGTGCAGTGGTGGGCGCCTGTAGTCCCAGCTACTCGGGAGGCTGAGGCCAGAGAATGGCGTGAACCCGGGAGGCGGAGCTTGCAGTGAGCCGAGATTGCGCACTGCACTCCAGCCTGTGCGACAGAGCGAGACTCCGTCTCAAAAAAAAAAAAAAAAAAAGAAGCCAAGGTGGGTAGGTGATTTGAGCCCAGGATTTCTAAACCAGCCTGGGCAACACAGGGAGATCCCCATCTCCACAAAAAATAGAAAAATTACCCAGGCATGGTGGCATGTACCCGTAGTCCCATCTACCAGGATGGCTGAGGTAGGAGGATCAACTGAGCCCCAGGAGGTTGAGGCTGCAGTGAGCCATGATGGCCCCCACTGCACTTGAGCCTGGGCAATAGAGCACCACCCTGTCTCAACATAAAAATAAAAATGAAATCAATTTCACCACTGTTACAGCATTGTTGGTATAATAGCTAATGATTAAAGTAAAGATAAAACCAAAAAAGCCCACCATTTTTTTTTTTTTGAGTCAGAGTCTGTCACTGTCACCCAGGCTGGGGTGCAGTGTCATGATCTCAGCTCACTGCAAACTCTGACTCCCAGGTTCAAGCGATTCTCCTGCCTCAGCCTCCCAAGTAGCTGGGATTACAGGCATGTGCCACCACGCCCAGCTAATTTTTGTATTTTTAGTAAAGACAGAGTTTCACCATGTTGACCAGGCTAATCTCAAGCCCCTGACCTCAGGTGATCCGCCTGCTTGGGCCAACCAAAGTGCTTAGATTACAGGCATGAGCCACCATGCCCAGCCTCCACCTTTACTTTGGATTATAACTTCCATCCATAATATCTATCCAGGTCTTCTTGTACTATATAAAAATAAACCTAATATCTTCTCCCTTTCTCAGGACCCTTTATATCTGTTAATTCCCCTTTGTATCTGTCATTTGGAGACTATTTCTCTAGGTAAAAGTCTTCCGCTTTTATTTTTTATATGTAAAGTATTAATATAAAAATATTAACTGTATCTTTTAATTATTCTTTGAATAAATTTTCAGAGCTTCATATTGCTTGATTTACTTCTGAGCCCCTCTTTTGGAGTGTACAATTTACCTACACTTCCCACTCTTACAAATGAAATGCCAATGAACATCTTTGTTGATAAATTTGTGCCTTCATTTCTGATTATTTCCTCAAGAAACTAGGCCACATGTCATGCTGTCAATACTTCAGATGACATCACCATTTGGGCAGCAGCCTGAACACACTGCTTATTCATATTGAGCTTTTAGTCAACCAAAAGGGTTCCTTTCTCACACTTGGTCCTGTTTATCCACATCTCGTCCATCCAGATCCCAAAACATCTTGTTTTTGGGCTCATCATTCCAAGCCTATCAAGATTATTTAAAAGTAGCTTTTGTTAATTAGCAAAGCAGTACAAGTTCAATGTAGAAAATATAAAAAACACAGAGGCTCACAATATTTGCTATCTCACAAGCCAGAATTTTCCTCTTTGTTGCAAAATTGAGAGCAAAATTGCAAAATTTTTAAACTTGCCCAGAACTCCCCCATTCCCACCCCACTTTATTGAGCGAACTTCTATATTGAGATATTCCTTCTCCCACATTCCCCCTCCCCTTCCTTACACAGTCACTCCAGAAGTCTTGACTGGATCGGACTTGCCTACTCTAGAACTTCCTGGCTTTCTTCAAATTCAAAAGATTCACAGCCTTTTGGAGATGCCTTAGATACCTCTCATGCCTTAGATGCTGCAGGCTGGGAATACCATTCCCAACTTGTATTTCATATCTAGCTGTCTCCTTAATGTGAAAACATCAGAGCAGTGAATTCTATTTCTGACAATACCAAATGGGGTGACCCTTATTAGAAAACTATTAATATCAATGAGACTTTTTTTTTTTAGATAGAGTTTCGCTCTTGTTGCCCAGGCTGGAGTGCAATGGCGTGATCTCGGCTCGGCTCACTGCAACCTCCACCTCCCGGGTTCAAGCAATTCTCCTGCCTCAGCCTCCCAAATAGCTGGGATTACAGGTACCTGCCACCACGCCCAGGAATTTTTGTACTTTTAGTAGACAAGGGGATTCACCGTGTTGGCCAGGCTGGCCTTAGCTCCTGACCTCAGGTGATCCACCCACCTCGGACTCCCAAAGTGCTGGGATTACAGGCGTGAGCCACTGCGCCAGGCTTCAGTGTGACTTGTGATTTCAGCAAATATTTATTGTGGGCCTACTATGTGCCCAGCTTCAAGCTTAGATACCCTGCTGGTTCACTGACGATATAAAAAGAAGATGCATCCTTCAAAGAGCTCAGAGTTCAGTGAACCTGTATCAAATGGGAAGATGAAGTAGAAACATCCCTCAGGGAATAATTCAGATTGCCTGCAAAGTGACATATTAAGGCTTTAAAGCTAATGAACATGGGAACAGGCTCATCTCACTGCTCTTGGCAGAGCCGATCACTCCTTTACGCATGTAGGTACCTCTAGCAGAGCACTTACCTTACCTTTGAAATTATGTGTGTACAATCTGTCTCCCCTGCCAAACTCATTGCTCCAATTGGTTGTTGCATCCCCCAGGACCAAAGCAGTACCTGAGCAGAGCAGGCAGGCACTCAGCAAATGCTCACAGATGTTTGAAGTCACAGATGTTTGAGATCTGTATGTAATTGCCATGAGGAAACATAACTTTTGACATAACAAATAACTGCCACCTTAAAATCTGCCATTCTCTTGAAATAGTAATTAAGGGAGCAGGGAGTAGAAAATAAAAATTATTTTTGAAATTTTGAGGCTAAAATGTCATTCTCACAATTTTACAACTTTGCAGCCACCTTATGGATTTTCCAGCAAAATGTTTGTATCTGGTTGGTGAAACTCTTGAACATAAAGTGTCAATGCCAAGGAATCTGGGAAATAAATTCACATCAGATTTCAGAAAAGAAAGATTAAAACTCACAAGTGCTAATCTAACTTCAAACTGACAAAATAAAGACAAATTAATACAGGCTCTCTGGAAAGTCTGGAGCTGAATAAGCCATGGTGCTCAAAAAATAGGTAAACAGTTCCTTCTTCTGGTCATTATCTCCTGAAGTACATGAGACATTAAATAAACATCATATTATGTTCAAAATACTTGTAAGATGAAAAGACTGTCAGCCAAGCATTTGCAAAAGATAATGGCAGAAGAAAAGACAACATCAGAGAGGTAAGACATCCGGAAAATAAAATCATTTAGCAGGCTTTCAGAACTGACAGATTCTGAAGGAGGCAGGCTTTTTTTCTACCCCTTTTTTTTTAAAGAAAGCTTTACAAAATTTTTTGTTGTTGTTTATTTATTTATTTATTGTGGTGCCTTAAGGGCTGTGAGAGGATTTTTGGACATGCTTAAGTCCAATTCTCCCACTTCCTTGTTGGTAGGGTAAAAAAAAAAAAAAAAAACTAAGGCCTTAGGAACTTTCCAAAGCCAAAAGCAGGGCAAACCTGGGATCTCAGTATATAACTCCTGGCCAAGCACACTAGATCACAACAAACACAGCCATCTCTGAACTTGATTTAAGGGCACGTGCTCAAAAGAGTTCAGAAAAACACTGAGTGGGAGCTTTAAAAAAAAAAAAAAAAGACAAATATCAAATATCCTAGACTAGATTCTGTATTGGTGGAAATTCTATAAATGACATTATCTATATTTTTTCTTTTGTAAATTTTTTTTAGTAGAGACAAGGACTCACTATGTTGCCCAGGCTGGTCTTGAACTCCTAGGACCAAGCCATCTATCCTGAATTAGCCTCCCCAAATGCTGGGATTACAGGCATGAGCCCCCCCGGCCTGGCCTAAGGACATTGTTGAGGTACTTTGTGAAAACTGAATGTCAGTAATAGTATTTAATAAATGCTAATTTTTATGAATTTAGTAACTGCTGTGGTTGTGGAAGAAAATGCCCTTGTTCTTAGGAGATACATGCTGACATACTTAGGGGTAAAGAGGGAAGATGACTGGAACTTAAATGGTTCAGAAAAGAAACACTTTTTTTTTTAGACATAGTTTTGCTCTAGTTGCCCAGGTACGATTTCGACTCACTGCAACCTCCACCTCCCGGGTTCAAGCGATTCTTCTGCCTCAGCGTCCCGAGTAGCTGGGATTACAGGCACATGCCACCATGCCCGGCTAATTTTTTATTTTTAGCAGAGATGGGGTTTCTCCATGTTGGTCAGGCTGATCTCGAACTCCCGACCTCAGGTGATCTGCCCACCTCAGCCTCCCAAAGTGCTGGGATTACAAGCATGAGCCACCGTGCCTGGCCACACTTTTTTTTTTTTTTTTTTGAGAAAGAAGTAAAACAAATTGGGCAAAATATTAACAATTGGTGAAGCTGGGTGACGGGTCTATATGAACTCTTTCTACGATTGTTGAAACTAAGTTAAAATTATTTCAAAATAAAAAGTTAAACATTACATATAAAACTGGATATTCTAAATATTTATTCTGGCCCATTGAGCAAAAGGACTTCTATGATCCCTTCTTGACTGGCCATACTCTGAAGAAGAAAGTGGTAAGTGCCTACTCTTGTTTTCTGAAGAATATAGACATCTCCACCAGACCAAATGCAGATCCGTTGTACTCAGCAGGGCCCTCCATTAGCATCAGGACCAACTGAAGGCAGCGGAGGCAGAATCCCAAAGCAGCTGTTAATTAAAGGGCACAAGGTATGAGATCAGACAATCTTACCATCCTAACTTTGCCCCTCACTTGCTTTATGAATGAGGGCGAGTAGCTTAACTTCTCTGCATCTCAGCATCCCCATGAAATGGTGCTAACAATGTCTACTCCATGGGATGATGGTAAGGATTAAATTTATAAAACCTACAAACTCCTAAGCTTGCCTGGCACAAAATAAATTTTTCAGATGGAAATTGTTTTTATGATCTGGGTTTAAATGCACAGACTGCTGGAAAACATCTAATACACCCGGTCATTTATTTGTCCATTCACTCAAATCCACAAACTTGCACTGCAGCAAGAACTGTGCCAGGCATAGGGTATTCAGCAATGTAAGCGATGCAATCCCCTCCCTGAGGGGGTTTACATTCTACAGGATGAGTCAGCAAGTAAAGAGGCAATTGCACTCAAAGTGTAATTAAGGACCTGAATGGCCAGCATGAGAGATGTTCAGCATGGGATGGGAGCACAAGAGCACATAGCACATAGGTACCTGAGCCAACCTGAAGGGGGCATGCAGGAAGTGCTATCTCAGCTGAGACATGGAGGATGAATATGAGATAGGCAGCAAAGGTAGATCAGAGAGAGGAACATTCCAATCAGTTGGAGCAGAATATACAAAAAGAGAGATAGTATTGCCTTTCAGGAAGCCATAGCACAAGTCTATACCAGTAGAGGTGCCAGTGGGACCAGAGATAGGGAAATAAGTGAGATGTTTTTTGGAGATTAGGCTAAACAGGTTAGAGCCAGAGAGAGAAGGTCCCTGGAGTACCAAGAAGCAGGAATTTGTCCTGAAGGAACCTTTAAAAGGTTATAAACAGCTGGGCACATTGGCTCGTGCCTATAATCCCGGCACTCTGGGAGACCGGGGTAGGAGGATCGCTGAGCCCAGGAGTTCAAAACCAGCCTGGACCTCATCTTAAACAAAAATAAAAACATTAGCTGGGCATGGTGGCACACACCTGAAGTCCCAGCTACTTGGGAGGCTGAGGTGGGATGATTGCTTGAGCCCAGCAGGTTGAGGTTGCAGTGAGCTGTGATTACACACTTGAACTCCAGAGTGAGACCCTGACTCAAGAAAAAAAGGTTATAAGCAGAAGATACATGAGAACAGAATATAGTTTAGAAAACTCTGGCTATAATATGCAGAAGGCAACTTCCAAGACTAAGAACTTGAACTTCCAAGACCAAGACGGTGAATGTGACTCTAGTTGGAGATGATGGTGATAAGAGCTAGGCTGAATTCCAGAAGAAACTAGAGAAGGAATGAAAGTATTTGGTAATTGCCTGTGGGTGATTTAAAGGAAGGAGGCTGCCGGGCGTGGTGGCTCACGCCTATAATCCCAGCACTTTGGGAGGCGGAGACGGGCGGATCACGAGGTCAGGAGATCAAGACCATCCTGACTAACACGGTGAAACCCTGCCTCTACCAAAAATACAAAAAATTAGCCGGGCCTGGTGGCGGGCGCCTGTAGTCCCAGCTACTCGGGAGGCTGAGGCAGGAGAATGGCCTGAACCCGGGAGGCGGAGCTTGCAGTGAGCTGAGAACGCACCACTGCACTCCAGCCTGGGTGACAGAGCGAGACTCCGTCTCAAAAAAAAAAAAAAAAAAAGGAAGGAGGCATCTAGAAAGACCTCCGGGTTTCTAGTCATGAGGGCTGCTTCCCTGGGGACTGCATGGAGACCCCGTGAACTGAAACAGAAAATACAATATGAAAGGTGGACACAGAAGGAAGAAATGTTCTTCTACTACTAAAAATTGCTAATTTTTGCATTCATATGCCTTCTCATGAAAAAGAAAAATTTAATTCAAATAAATTTTTTTCTTTTGAGACAGAGTTTTGCTCTTGTTGTCCAGGCTGGAGTGCAATGGCATGATCTTGGCTCACCGCAACCTCTGCCTCCCGGGTTCAAGTGATTCTCCTGCCTCAGCCTCCCGAGTGGTTGGGATTACAGGTATGTGCCACCACACCCAGCTAATTTTGTATTTTTAGTAGAGACGGGGTTTGTCCATGTTGGTCAGGCTGGTCTCAAACTCCTGACCTCAGGTTATCCGCCCGCCTTGGCCTTCCAAAGTGCTGAGATTACAGGCGTGAGCCACTGCGCCTGGCCCAGATAAATTTGTAAAACACTTTTTAAAATTGCTAACGGTATCAGTCACATGAGGTGGGGTAGGGTGTACTGAGTAAGGTGGGAGGGACAGAGGGGGGGGCAGAAGAGTTTAATTTTAAGAGAATCAAAATGATGCAAAGATGAATTTCTCCCTTGTCATAGTTTTGTGAAAGGCCAGGTTGACAAAGGAAACATTTTAAATAATTTGTATGATAATTCCTCCACTAAGAACTATGTGAAAAAATTTTTACATTTTAAGATGCTTACATTCCGCCGAGCACGGTGGCTCATGCCTGTGATCCCAGCACTTTGGGAGGCCAAGGAGAGTGGTTCACTTGAGGTTGGGAGTTCGAGACCAGCCTGGCCAATATGGTGAAACCCTATCTCTACTAAAAATACAAAAAGATTAGCCAGGCTTGGTGGGTGCCTGTAATCCCAGCTACTTAGGAGGCTGAGGCAGGAGAATCATTTGAATCCAGGAGGCAGAGGTTGCAGTGAGTCGAGATCCCACCACTGCACTCCAGCCTGGGAAAGAGAGCGAGAGTCCATTTCAAAAGAAAAAGGAAAAGATGCTTACATTCTATGAGCCAGCAAATTCATTTCCAGAAATCTGTCCAACAACTGTACTGGCATTCGTGAGTGAAATATGAACACACGAAGTGTATTAATAGAGGACTAATAAATCAACTGTGAGACAGCCTCACTATAGAATACATACAGCTATTTTAAAAATAGGATAGTAGGTGTAAATCCACACTGAGAATAGAAAAATCTCTGAAGTACGTTTTATTTATTTATTTATTTATTTATTTATTTATTTATTTATTTTAATTTTTTTTTGAGGCGAAGTTTTGCTTTTGTTGCCCAGGCTGGAGTGCAGTGGCGCAGTCTCTGCTCACGGCAGCTTCCGCCTCCTGGGTTCAAGCGATTCCCCTGCCTCAGCCTCCCAAGCAGCTGAGACTCTAGGTGTGTGTCACTCCTCCTGGCTAATTTTGTATTTTTAGTAGAGGTGGGGTTTCACCATGTTGGCCCGGCTCGTCTTAAACTCCTGACTCAGGTGATCCACCCACCTCAGCCTCCCAAAGTGCTGGGATTGCAGGTGTAAGCCACCGTGCCTGGCCTGAAATATATTGGATTGAAAAGCAGACATAAGAAGCGAAACACCACCTATAATATTATCCCATTTCTGTTTATCAAAACACTCCATATGGGTTTGGGAGTGGGAGCCATATTAGGTATGTGTGCATGTGTGTGTATAGTATAGAAAAATGGAAAGATACACATTAAACTGTTAACATCCCAGGAATGAGAGAATTCGAGAGAGAAGATTAGAGAGTACGGTAAAAGGGAACCTATATTTGCATTCAAATATTCAGTTTTGTTTGAATTTCTTTTATAACAAGAATGTCATATATATATGTGTGTGTGTATATATGTGTATATATACGTATATATGTGTATATATGTGTATATGTGTATATATGTGTATATATGTGTATATATGTGTATATATACGTATATATACGTATATGTGTATATATGTGTATATATACGTATATATGTGTATATATGTATATATTTATATGTGTGTATATACATATGTGTGTATATATGTGTACATATGTGTGTATATGTATGTGTACATATATATACTTAAAAGTTTTTTTTTTTTTTTTTTTTTGAGACGGAGTCTCACGCTGTTGCCCAGGCTGGAGTGCAGTGGCGCGATCTCGGCTCACTGGAAGCTCCGCCTCCCGGGTTCCCGCCATTCTCCTGCCTCAGCCTCCTGAGTAGCTGGGACTACAGGCGCCCGCCACCCCGCCCGGCTAATTTTTTGTATTTTTAGTAGAGACGGGGTTTCACTGTGGTCTCGATCTCCTGACCTTGTGATCCGCCCGCCTCAGCCTCCCAAAGTGCTGGGATTACAGGCTTGAGCCACCGCGCCCGGCCTATATACTTAAAAGTTGGAAGAGGACTATGAGATGCAAAGAGAGCTCATTCAACACATATTTATTCGGGTTCTACTGTGCATCGGGGACTAGACAGTAGGGGATACAGCAGGTGAACAACAAATTCAGAACAACTATAGACATAGAGTTTATAGTCTAGCAGCAGAGACAGACCATTAAACATGTGATTATAATAAGGAATGAAAACACTTTGCCCAGGAGTAAGCAATTAGGTCTTTTTTTTTTTTTTTGAGACGGAGTCTTACTCTGTCGCCCAGACTGGAGTGCAGTGGCGGGATCTCAGCTCACTGCAAGCTCCGCCTCCCGGGTTTACGCCATTCTCCTGCCTCAGCCTCCCGAGTAGCTGGGACTACAGGCGCCCACCACCTCGCCCGGCTAGTTTTTTGTATTTTTTAGTAGAGACGGGGTTTCACTGTGTTAGCCAGGATGGTCTCGATCTCCTGACCTCGTGATCCGCCCGTCTCGGCCTCCCAAAGTGCTGGGATTACAGGCTTGAGCCACCGCGCCCGGCAGCAATTAGGTCTTAAAGGGGCCAAGGAGAAATCAAGGTTGGCTTCCTGAAGGGGATGCCATCTCAGTTGAGATCTGGAAGATTGGTACGAGTCTTTACAGCAGGGAACGCTGCATGTGTCAAGGCTAGATGAAGGCTGGAGAGATCCTGGCTGGCCAGTAGTTGGGTATAGTTGGGGCCTGGTGGGAAAGTAGGAGGCGAAGCTGGAGGTTTAAGTAGGTCAAGGTTACAAAAGGGCGCGTATGCGCCATGCCACAGGATTAGGATTGTATTTTCACTGTGAAAACCACTGGTAGGTTTTTAAGTAAGGCAGTGAAATCCTCAGATTTGCCTTTCACTAAGATGACTGTCAGCAGCTCCTCTCAATTGTGTGCTCAGACTCATGAGTGGGATCAGCTGGAGTGAAAAATGTAGAAAGGAGACTGAGGGTCCCTGGTTTGGAAAAGAGATTACAGAAGAGGAAGCCTGGCTATACCAGACCAGATGTGTTAATCCAGGCAAGAGATGTTACTGACAGAGGTGGAAAGCAAACAGCTGACAACAGAGTGGAAGAGAAAGACAGATAACTGATATGTACAAATAATCATTTTAAATATTCATACAGGTTAAGTAAGTGCTAGATGTGAAGTTCAAACGCTATCCCTGCCGCATGGAAGAAGGAGAAACTAGTCCTAACAGGGAGGACTGAAAAAGGGCTCTTGGAGAAGGTAGTATTTGAACTGAGTAGTAACGGATATTCAAGCCTTCAAAAGACAAAAATACACAGCAGCATATTTTGTTAGAGGGAACTATATGGGCACAGGCACAAAGACAGAAAAATCCAGAAAGTAGTTCAGTGGAGATGAAGGGCATGGTGCTTGTGAGTACGTGAGCATGTATGACATGGGAAAGGAAGATGGAAAAGTGAGTTGGGGCCAGATACTGATTCTATCAATAGCCAATTAAACAACACATGTGCGAAGCTCTGTCTTTCATGCTTGGCACAATATGTACATACTTCCCTATGCATTGTCTGAATCCCCACTAGAATGAAAATTCTATGCGGGAAGGACCTTGTCAGTCTCATTTACCACTGTCCCTCAAAGCTTACTTTAATGCTAGGCCTCTAGTAAGTATTGTATTTTTATTAAAGACAGGGTTTCACCATGCTTGCCAGACTGGTCTCAGACTCCCGATCTCAGGTGATCCGCCTGCCTTGGCCTCCCAAAGTGCTGGGATTACAAGTGTGAGCCACTGTGCTTGGCAGAACCTTGAACTTCTTAAAAGTTAGGTTGGGAAAGACCTTTGTTAGTCTCATTTACCACTGTCCCTCAAAGCCTACTTCAATGCTTGGCCCCTAGTAAGTGCTCAGCAAATGTTCATTGAATGAATAAATGAGAAGGTGAATGAACAGGTGAATAAGTGAGTTAACAAATAAAAATGTAAAGCACCTAATACATTGGGTGGCATAAAATTGGTATTTAATATGTGGCAACTATTAACAATAATAGTCATTATTATTATTATCAGATACTGGAAGAATAATACCTGATAGGTTGGGGAGTTTGGCCAATTATGTGCCCAAATTACCTTGTTTAAAATATATCATTACTTGGATACCTTAACAGCCCTTACTTGACAACTATGCAGTCTATGCATGTGACAAAATTGCACAGGTAACACATACATTTGTACAAATAAAAAGAGGAAAAGTGAAATATATCATTACTCCTCAAAGTTCACTGGCTATACCACAAACTTAAAATCTTTAGCAAGGTACCCGAAGTCCTTTATTCTTTAATTCCAACCTAACTTTTAAGAAGTTCAAGGTTCTGCGGGGCGCAGTGGCTTACGCCTATAATCCCAGCACTTTGGGAACCCAATGTAGGCAAATCATCTGAGGTCGGGAGTTCAAGACCAGCCTGGAAAACATGGTGAAACCCTGTCTCTACTAAAAATACAAAAATTAGCTGGGTGGGGTGGTGCATGCCTGTAATCCCAGCTACTTGGGTGGCTGAGGTGAGAGAATCGCTTGAACCCACAAGAGGGAGGTTGCAGTGAGCCCAGATCGCACCATTGCACTCCAGCCTAGGCAACAGAGTGAGATTTCATTTCAGAAAAAAATTAAAATTAAAATTAAAAAATTTTAAAACTAAATAAAAAAGAAGTTCAAGGTTCCTTCACTGCAGGATGTTCTTCCTTTCTCCCCACCCTTCTGCAGTCAGTAGTTTCAATCCTGCTGGTTCACGGATGGCAAACAAACATTGTACCTTGGGTGAGGGGTACAGATAATTACCATAAAGGTATTAAAGAAATGACAATGACAATATCCAGTACTTAGCCCTTGCCCTGGAACTATGCAAAGCAAATTACTCACTAACAGCCTATGAGGTATGCATTATTCCTACTCTTATTTCCTGGGTAAGTAATTTACCAAAGGTCAGAGCTCCTGGTAGGGGAGCTGAGACTTGAACTTGTTCTGGAGGCATGTGAATAACTATTTTCCTTGTTATTGATGACAGGGTTTCAATGTCATGCCAAAATTTGAATTTTATTCTGTGGGCAATGATGGGTCAGGCTTTACTCAGAGGAGGGAGGATCCTGACTCTGTTTGGGGACTAACTCACAGACACATTTCTCCAAAACACTGGATGCACTTAGGGTCACAAGGCAAGATACAACTGGGAAGTTAATTGGAACCATATCCCAGGAAATTGTCCTTTACTTGGGAAGAAACAAAAGGGGCTCTGAACAGTAAGTGACACAACCAGTTAAGTATTTCTTAGTCACCTATTCTGTGACTTCCCCAGGTACTTGGTAATGTGGTATAGCTGCGTGAATTTAAACGATTATTCCTGCCTTCCACCAGTTTATGTTCTACTGAGGGAGGTAAGGCACACACATTTAAACACAAATGAGGCAGAACTTGACAAAAGTCAAATCAATCCAACAGAAATGTGCCAAATTCACCCTGGAGTAGGCAGGAAGCTGAAAGGCTTGGAGGCTGGGCTAAAAGGTTGGCGATTCAGCCCCCAGGCCACAGGCTCCTTTCATTGTCAGTAAACACTAATTGAAGATAATGAAGGCCTTTATCACCTCTTCACCAAAAATCTGCATTCTCATTCATATTAACTTTTCCAGGGAACCAGAAATCGCTGGCTCAAAATATTTCCCTCAAACCGATCTATCTTATTTGCATTAAATTAACTCCAGCTACTCCAGGCCGACTTCACCCAGTTTTGGCCTCCTCCACATTCAAGATGCTAAAATGTATTATAATTGTCATCTGCAAAATGCTGAAGAAAGATTAAAGCTCTATGGGATTTTTTGCTGTTGTTTTGTAAACACAGTCTCACTGTGCTGCCCAGGCTGGTCTTGAACTCCCTAAGTGCTGGGATTACAGGCTTGAGCCTGTAATGAAACTGAATTGCCAAACTGAGTTTGCTTGAGTTTGAAACCAAGGTAGTTTCAAACCAATTGAGTTTGAGTTTTTCAAACCATTGAGTTTGAAACCAATGGTCTTTAGAATCACATATCTCACTTTTCAGTAAAATTTGTGCTTAACAGTTTTGTTTTGCTTTTGCCTGATTACAAAAGTAATGCAATGAAAAAATGCAGCATATTCTAGAGAATAAATTCTCCATGACCCCACCCTCCAAAGATAACCGCTGCTAGCAGTATGTATATGTATCACTTCTTAGTTCTGACTAATTTTAGATCCCAGATAAGAGGATAAACAGATAACGTTAATCCACACACATAAGCAAATAAACAATACATGCTCTCTTGCATTTTTCTCACCAGCTCCAGCAGTCCCGCTTATCTGCGGTTTTGCTTTCCATGGTTTCAGGTAAATATGGTAGAATAAGATATTTTCAGAGTGAGAGAGGAAAAGAGAGGAGCACATTCACATAACTTTTATTACAGTATATTATTATTTATTCTATTTTTTTTTTGCAGGGGGAGGGGAGACAGAGTCTCACTCTGTCACCCAGGCTGTAGTGCAGTGGCATGATCTTGGCTCACTGCAACCTCCGCCTCCTGGGTTCAAGTGATTCTCCTACCTCAGACTCCTGAGTAGCTGGGATTACAGGCATGCAACACCACGCATGGCTAACTTTTGTATTTTTAGTAGAGACAGCGTTTCACCTTGTTGGCCAGGGTGGTCTCGAATTCCTGACCTCACCTGCCTTGGCCTACCAAAGTGCTGGGATTACAGGCGTGAACCACCGCACCCCGCCTTATTTGTCCTATTTTATTATTAGTTGTTATTATGAATCTCTTCTTGTGCCTAATTTATAAATTAAACTTTATTATAGATATGAATCTGTAGGAAAAAATACAATGTATATAGAGTTCAGTACTATCCAAGGTTTCAGGCATCCACTGGGGGTCTTGGAACATATCCACCTCAAATAAGGGGGTACTACTGTATGTAGATTTCACTCATTTTTACTCTTATATAGTATCATACAGTATTCTAGTATGTATACACTCTTTTTTTTTTTGAGATGGAGTCTCACTCTGTCACCCAGGCTGGAGTGCAGTGGCACAATCTCAGCTCACTGCAACCTCTGCCTCTTGGGTTCAAGCGATTCTCCTGACTCAGCCTCCCGAGTAGCTGGGACTAGGGGCGCGTGTCACCATGCCTAGCTAATTTTTTTTATGTGTATTTTTAGTAGAGATGATATTTCACTGTGTTAGCTAGGATGGTCTCGATTTCCTGACCTCGTGATCTGCCTGCCTCAGCCTTCCAAAGTGCTGGGATTACAGGTGTGAGCCACTGCACCCAGCCGACTCTATTTTTAAAATAAAATTCCACATCAATA
Source organism: Macaca mulatta (assembly GCF_049350105.2). Classification (NCBI taxonomy): domain Eukaryota; kingdom Metazoa; phylum Chordata; class Mammalia; order Primates; family Cercopithecidae; genus Macaca; species Macaca mulatta. The sequence goes on along the minus strand of NC_133407.1, from coordinate 93,955,089 downwards.
GATCATTATTTTCCTTCAGTTGTTTACTCACATATAAATTTACTTGTTGTTCACTCACATAAAAATTTATTTTTTTTCTGAGACAGGGTCTTGCTCTGTCACCCAGGCTGGAGTGCAGTGGTAGAATCATGGCTCACTATATTGTTGAACTACTGAGCTCGAACAATCCTCCCTCCTCAGCCTCCTGAGTAATTGGGATTACAGGTGTGCACCACTACACCCAGCTAATTTTTAAATTATTTTTTAAAGACAGGGTTTCCTATGTTGCCCAGGTTGGTCTTGAACGAACTCCTGGACTGAAGTGATCCTCCCACCTCAGCCTCCCAAAGTGCTGGAATTACAGGTGTGAGCCACAGAGCCTGGTCTACTTATTTATTTATTACTACTACAAAAATACACTATGTTTAACATCCTTGTACATATGTTTTTGCACACTTGTGCTAACAATTCTATAGAATAATTTCCTAAAAGAACTGTACAAAGAATGCCTACTTTTCTTTTCTTTTCTTTTTTTTTCTGGAATGAAATCTCCCTCTGTCAACCAGGCTGGAGTGCAGTGGCATGATCTCAGGTCACTGCAACCTTCGCCTCCTGAGTTCAAGCAATTATCCTGCCTCAGCCTCCCAAGTAGCTGGGACTACAGGCGTGTGCCACCATGCCCGGCTATTTTTTTTTTTGAAACGGAGTCTCACTCTGTTGCCCAGGCTGGAAGGCAGTGGCGCAATCTAGGCCCACTGCAACCTCCACCTCCCTGGTTCAAGCAATTCCCCTGCCTCAGCCTCCCAAATAGCTGGGATTACAGGCGCACGCTACCATGCCTGGCTAATTTTTTTGTATTTTTAGTAGACATGGGGTTTCACCATGTTGGCCAGGCTAGTCTCGAACTCCTGACCTTAGGCAATCTGCTCGCCTTGGTCTCCCAAAGTGCTGGGATTACAGTTGTGAGGCACTGCGCCCGGCCAGAATGCCTACATTTTAATCTGAATCTGTATTGCCAACTTTCCCTCTCAAAGTAGTACCAGGTCCATCCCACTATGAGTGGATGAAAATGCCTCCACCACCTCACTGCACCAGGTATTATCAACCAGTTTACTAAGGAGTCATGTTAACAAGACCGATCAATTCACTCGAGAAGGATGAGGACGCATGGTGGGCATTTCAGAAATATTCCTGTTGCTGAGGCTCCAGGAGGCCAAAAGTTTAATAAGAGCAACCAAGTATTTTCACAGAAGAAGAAAACACATCATTTTCTACTCCTTTTACCCTCTACAAAAATAAAAACAAATCAGAAACATTATATTAATAAGTGCCATCCTGCAGCTGTATCATTTATAATGTGTAGACTCAGGTTGTGAGGATATGAGTCAAAATCCAGGCATCTCAGAAAAGTCAGAGAAAATCAATGAATGCGTTTAGTTTTAGGTAGGAAACTGAAGAAGTGAAAGCCCTAGATAGATGGAGAAATGATTCTCTATGGAAAGTGATAACGTCCTAATGTGAAGAGATTAATTTGGAAATTTCTTCGCCTCAACCGAAGAATTTACAGTGCTTTAAAAACTTATCTCAGGGGCCACTACACAGAATACATTGTTCTCAGACAGAATAAGTACTTTTGTGGTTAGGTAAGGCAGTGCTAGAAACTCTCAAGAGCAGCTTTCTCTGGGAAATCATATTTGGCTTCTAACAAGAGCTGTGGCTGTGAGCCACCAACGCTGCAGGGACACTTGTGAGCCTGGAGGCCCCTAGACAGCAGAAAGGAGGGAGTGATGCCTTGGTCAATCCAGTACGAAAACTATGTTTGGGTGGTGATGGCTCAGGCCCTGGCTGGCTGTGCAACCCTGGAGCAGTCACTTAACATCTCCAAACCTCTGTTAACTTTCTTGTAAAGACATCAGCAGGATGATTTTTTTTTTTTTTTTTTTTTAAGACAGAGTCTCGCTCTGTCGCCCAGGCTGGAGTGCAACGGCATGATCCTCACTCACTGCAAGCTCCGCCTCCCTGGTTCACGCCATTCTCCTGCCTCAGCCTCCTGAGTAGCTGGGACTACAGGCGCCCGCCGCCACGCCTGGCTAATTTCTTTTTGTATTTTTAGTAGAGGCGGGGTTTCACTGTGTTAGCCAGGATGGTCTCCACCTCCTGACCTCGTGATCAGCCCGCCTCGGCCTCCCACCGTGCTGGGATTACAGGCGTGAGCCACCACGCCCGGCGGCAGCAGGATGATTTCTAACATGTTTTTCAGCTCTGAAAACTGTCAGATTGTAAACTAAAAGTACTGATTCACAAATGTTTGTGTGTTATCAGATTGACTTGGAGAGCTAATAAAGAGCACAGAGGATACGATCTGGGCTCTGGTGAGAGTATCAGGTTCCCCAGGTGATTCTGATACTGACCAAAGTTTAAGAACCACTGAGTTAGGGAAAGGATAAGAATTGGAACATAGATTTTTGAAAATATATAACTGTTACGGGAATGAGTGGGATGATACAGTAAAGTGTAAAGTGCTACTAAAATATTATTATTACTCTATTACCATAGGGTCTTATTTGCCAAGTGACTTTAATTCTGGAAATGATCAATTGTCTATTATGGTCATGTCTTTGCCCATCTGTTAAAAAATGTCTCCATGGGCCAGGTGCAGTGGTTCATGCCTATAATCCCAGAACTTTGGGAGGCCAAGGCAGGCAGATCACTTGAGCCAAGGAGTTCGAGACCAGCCTGGCCAACATCGTGAAAGCTCATCTCTGTTAACAATACAAAAATTAGCCAGGTGTGGTGGCAGGCGCCTGTAATCCCAGCTACTCTGGAGGCTGAAGCACGAGAATTGCTTGAACCTGGAGGTGGAGGGAGGTTATAGTGAGCCAAGATCATGCCAGTGCACTCCAGTCTGGGCAACAGAGCCAGAGGAAGACTCCATCTCAAAAAAAAAAAAAAAAGAAAAAGAGAGAGAGAGGGAGAGAGAGAGGGACTCCTGTTGCTAAAAAAGTCAATGGTCACCAGGGATTAGAGGGGAGGGAATGATGAATAGGCAGAGCACAGAGGATTTCCAGAGCTGTGAAAATACTCTGTATGACTAGGGTAGTGGAAATTGTCATGCATTTGTCCAAACCCATAGAATATACAATACCAAGGGTGAGCTGTAATGTAAACTGTGGATTTGGGTAATAATGGTGTGTCAATGTAGGTTCACCAATTGTAATAAATGTACCACTCTGGTGGGGAATGTTGATAACAGAGGAGGCCATGCATGTGTGGGCCAGGAGTATGTCAAAATCATTGTACCTTCCTCTCAATCTTGACATAAGCCTAATACTGCTCTAAAAAATAATGTCTTGGCCAGATGTGGTGGCTCACGCCTGTAATCCCAGCACTTTGGGAGGCCAAGGCAGGAGGACCACTTCAGCTAAAGATTTTGAGACCAGCCTAAGCAACATAATGAGACCTCATTTCTTTTCTTTTTTCTTTTCTTTTTTTTTTTTTTTGAGAGAAGTCTCGCTCTTATCCCCCAGATGTGAGTGCAATGGCTTGATCTCAGCTCACTGCAACCTCCACCTCCTGGGTTCAAATGATTCTCCTGCCTCTGCCTCCCAAATAGCTGGGATTAAGTCGACTGCCGTCACACCCGGCTAATTTTTTTTTTTTTTTTTTTTTTTTCAGTAGAGACAGGGTTTCACCATGTTAGCCAGGCTGGAGTGAGACCTCATTTCTACAAAATTTTTTTAAAAAGTTAGCCAGGTGTGGTAGTGCATACCTATAGTCCCAGCTACTCAGGAGGCTGAGGTGGGAGGATCGCCTGAGCCTAGGAGGTTGCCGTGAGCCATGATCAGGCCACTGCATTCCAGCCTGAGCAAGAGAACAAAATGCTTTCTCCAAAAAAAAAAAAGTTTGAAAAACATCTTCAGTGCTCTCACCACAAATAAGCAGTATGTGAATTTATGCATATGTTAATTAGCTTAATTTATCCATTCCACAATGTATACATATTTCAAAACATCATGTTGTACACTATAAACATATACAATATTTATTTTTCAAGTATAAATAAATGAATATTTTTAGAAGTGTCTCCTTCGCTGGGAAAACCCACAACAGTCTCGTTGACTTCTTGGCCTTGTGATCAGTCTCAGCCTTTCTAGTTCCTTGTTTCAGATGTGGTACATGTCTCTCCACTGCTAAGAACACTAATACTAACTCTTGCATGAGGTACCTCATTTTAAAGCTTTCAAAGCACTTGCAGATTCATTTCATTTGATTCCACACTCATCCAATAGGGTGAGCAGAACAAGTATCACTATATCCATTTTGCGATGATAATTTTTCAGGCACACAGGTACCTCTTAGAGACACTGCGCCCTGGACGATAAGCGAATTGAGTTTAGGTGATGATGTCTTGCTCGCTGTTGTATACTTATCTCTGAGGATAGGAGAGTTCGGAGTAGATGTTGATAAGTATTAAATATAGATATTAAATTCTGCCACTCTTATTTCCTAAAAAATGCTGAATTTTGACCTCAGCAAGGATAATACATCTCCTGTTCATCTCCACCAGAACTTATGGTTCAAGAGGGCAGAGATTTTTACCTCATTTGTTCACTGGTGTATCCCAAACACCTCCGCTGTCTGACTCATATTAGGTACTCAATAATTACTTTTTAAAATAAACAAATATATTTGTATTTTTAATGCCTAACCTAGAGCCTGGCCCAGAAATATGCTTACTACATGTGTGCTGGGCCGGGCACGGTGGGTCACGCCTGTAATCCCAGCACTTTGGGAGGCTGAGGCAGGCAGATCACCTGAGGTGGAGAGTTTGAAACAAGCCTGACCAACATGGAAAAACCCCTTCTCTACTGAAAATAAAAATAAAAAAAAAATATCTGGGCATGGTGGCACATGCCTGTAATCCCAGCTACTCGAGAGGCTGAGGCAGGAGAATCACTTGAACCGGGGAGGCGGAGGTTGCAGTGAGCCGAGATCGTGCCATTGCACTCCAGCCTGGGCAACAAGAGGCAAACTCCATCTCAAAAAAAAAAAAGAAAAAAAGAAACTGAGTGTGTGATGAATGAAGCACAATATTCTAAGGGAAGAGAAAAGAGGGGAAATTTAAATATCAAAGCCAATAAAATCAAATTGTCTCATCTATAATAGCCTATTTAATGAATTTCTATTATAAGATGCTATCGAATCACCAATAAAATGACCATTTGATTTTTCCTTTTCTTTTTTTTTTTTTTTTTTTTGAGTTTCGCTCTTGTGGCCTAAGCTGGAGTGCAATGGTGCAATCTCTGCTCACTGCAACCTCCGCCTCCCAGGTTCAAGCAATTCTCCTGCCTCAGCCTCCCAAGTAACTGGGAGTACAGGCGCGTGCCACCATGCCCGGCTAATTTTTGGTATTTTTAGTAGAAACAAGGTTTCACCATGTTAGCTGGGCTGGTCTCAAACTCCTGACCTCAGGTGATCCACCCACCTCGGCCTCCCAAAGTACTGGGATTACAGGCGTGAGCCACCATGCCCAGCCGACCATTAGATTTTTTAAGCATGTATACACATTTCTTGGGTTGAAAAGAACAGATTTTTAAATATGTATGTTTTTTTGCAAGGTAAGTGAAAAAGCAGCTTAGAATTAAGTAAAATAAAATACATGCATTTAGGCCAGGCACGGTGGCTTACGCCTATAATCCAGCACTTTGGGAGGCTGAGGCCAGTGGATCACAAGGTCGGGAGTTTAAGACCAGCCTGGCCAAGATGGTGAAACCCCATCTCTACTAAAACTACAAAAATTAGTCAGGCATGGTGGTCAGAGCCTGTATCCCAACTACTCGGGAGACTGAGGCAGGAGAATCGCTTGAACCCCAGACGGTAAAGGTTGCAGTGAGCCTGGGAGGCAAAGTGAAACTCCATTTCAAAAAACAAACAAACAAAAAATACGTGCATTTAAAAAAGACTGGGAAGGTTCGTTATGTCTGGATAAATACGGTTTTTATTTTAAAAATTTTAAAGTTATTAATTTAAATATAGACAGGGTTTCACCATGTTGCCCAGGCTGGTCTTGAACCGCTGAGCTCAAGCAATCTGCCCACCTCAGCCCCCCAAAGTGCTGAGATTACAGGAATGAGCCACTTTGTCCATCCAATAAATTAGTTAATGGCCGATTTTTATGTTCTTTTCTTATCCATACTTTCTGAATTTTCTATACTACACATTCATTGCTTTTATAACAAGGAGAAAAGAGTGAATACAAAAGAAAAATACATAGAAGGAAATACATTAAATGCATAGAAGGAAATACATTAAAATTCAAACAATAATGGAGTGGTGAGGACATGGATTATAACTTTAAAAATTATTGTCTATTTTTAAATGTTCTTGAATTATTTGCATTACTTATTTTATGAAACATTTAACACTGGAAACTTGCAAGAATCTAATGTGCTGTGCAGTCTGAGATACACTCCACAAAGTCAAATATTTGTGAGTAACTTGAAGCACGCACCAAGTGTCAAGTTTTGAAAAGGGAAACTTTTACAGGTTATCAGCCAAAAATGTAAGTTGTGACTTCCCAGAAAATCTCAGGAACTTTTACCTATAGGCACCAAAATATGCCCCAGAGGGCTCCTAAAGGAGTAGGGAGTGGGGGTGGGGGTCCAGTGGGGGAGCTGCTGTGGATTCCTTAATATGCACCTAGAACTTCTTTGGCAGCAATGATTGATGGATGATATATAATTAATTTCACTTGACAAGCATAAAGGAAAAATTTCCCTGAGCCACTGTAACCTGAGCTAATGAAACCCTATTTAACCAAGGGTGTGTATTTAGACTGGATCTTACCTTAGTGACTTAGCCATTAGTAGGAATTCATTGTTTACCTTTAGGATTCTTATCAGTACTTAGACTCTGTTTGCATGTGATTTTCACCTGATTGCTCAACATACTCAGCGTTATACGATTTGGAAATAAGTGAAAACATTGCAAGATCACAAAAAGCTAATCTCAACTATCTAATCTCCTTAAAACTTTATGATTTTCTCTTCTCTTTCAGGATGTATTATGGTATTCTCTGGAAAGATTCTGTGAACAAGCAAGACACCTGTTTCAGGTCTTGTTAAATACCAGGTCTTTCCATTTCCTTTAAGCCTTTCAGAGATTCAGGCCATGTCATCATACCTGATCACTTCATACCTGAACCCCACAAGGACAGCAGCATCCTCTTGTGTCTACTGCCTGTGAGACCTCCTCTAGAGAAAGTTCCAGAAAACAAGAGAAGTGCAAAGAGTTCATAAGGAACTTTTGGGGGAACCTACAACTATTAATAGTTAACACTGGACAGGGAACCAGGAGATCTGGATTCTGGTTGTACTTTGCCCTGTTCATATGACTTTGGACAAACCACCCATCTTCTAGGAACCTTCATTTCCTCATTTATATTGAAGACAATTGAAGTAAAGGACCTCTAAAGTCTGTTTCAGTTTGAAAATTCTCTGGCTCAAAAGAACTCCCTCATGAAGATCAGCAGCAGGAGGGATCAGTGGGCGCTTCCTTCACAGTGAGAGAAGTAGGAGCTCATGCAGGGTCTAAGCCTGGAGAACTTTGAGTTATTCTCATCCAATTCTGCACTTGAAAAACTGAGAAATGAGAGTGTGGATTCAACACTCCTGATACCCTTGTTGAAATCAAAGGCCTGGCTGCATCAGGTGAGCTAGCATTTGTCTTTCTTCCGGATAACTGGAGCTATGTTTTGATTTCCATGGGGGGAAAAAAAAACCTCATAGCCACAGCCTTGCCATGCAGAAGTATTCATGAGTAATTAGGGGGCAGTGATAGCTGAACAACAAAAGAGTTGGTTCTGTGAGCCCTCAGATTTTGGCAGCCTTGAGAACGCTCCAAAAGGAGGCCTAGTCTAGGACTGCTGTAATGTCATCCAGGGCCTGGGGTGTGCCACACCCCACCACCACCTTCATTTACCCCCACCCAGATGACCCTGACATCTGCCAGGTGTGCTCACAAGAGGTGGCGCAGATCTGCGGATGGGAAGGAGGGAGCACCCTGGCAGCAGCCTCCTCCTGCCTCCCTGCCTGGGAGCCACGTGACAGTTTGCTTGTCTTTGACTTCCAGGCTGAAGAAGGTTTTAGCTTTCATTTCTACACATCTACCATTGATGGGCAGCTTACATCCCTCCCTCAGCCTTACTTGGGACCCCTGGCTCCCTGCCTTCTGTACTCTGCCACCATGTTGGGTACCTCAGAGGCACATGCTAGAGTCAGGCCCTGTTTCCCTTTTCTGCCTCCTCCAAAAGGATAGTGCTATGTTATTTTTCAGCTCAAAATTCCACACTCACTCTATTTTCTACTAAACAAAAATTCAAAATTTTTAGCCCAACTGTCAATGTTCCTTGTTACCAACATTGCCTTTTGCCCACTCTACACACTAACATTCACACATAAACACACTGTCTACCTTTGTAGAGCTCATTTATGTTGCAAAGTTCAGCTTTAACGAATCTTTCCCTGGGAAACCTACCCGATATCTTTCAGCCTAAAATATTCTCTCCTCTGAACTCTTACAGCTTTCTGGTTCCTCCGTTGGAGATATTCAGTCCTTCCTTCCTTCCTTCCTTCCTTCCTTCCTTCCTTCCTTCCTTCCTTCCTTCCTTCCTTCCTTCCTTCCTTCCTTCCTTCCTCTCTCTCTCTCTCTCTCTCTCTCTTTCTTTCTTTCTTTCTTTCTTTTTTGAGACAGTCTTGCTCTGTCACCCAGGCTGGAGTGCAGTGGCCTGATCTCAGCTCACCACAAGCTCCACCTCCCGGGTTCAAGCTATTCTCCTGCCTCAGCCTCCTGAGTAGCTGGGATTACAGGCGCCCACCACCAAGTCCAGCTAGTTTTTGTATTTTTAGTAGAGACAGTGTTTCACCATATTGGCCAGGCTGGTCTTGAACTCCTGACCTCAAGTGGTCCACCTGACTTGGCCTCCCAAAGGGATTTTAGGTGTTAGCCACCACACCTGGCCTGATATTAAACACTATTTAACTAAAATCAGTTATTTTTCCATAGGCTTCTTCTCTACTAGGTTGTAGGCTTCTCAAAAGACAAATAACACAAAGATAAAACAATTACCTATGTTTTATCTTTGTGTGTCTGTAGCAGAGTATACGCTACTGGCTGGGTGCGGTGGCTCACACCTCTAATCCCAGCATTTGGGGAGGCTGAGGTAGGAGGATCACTTGAGGCCAGGAGTTCAAAACCAGCCTGCTCAACATAGCAAAGCCATGTCTCTGCAAAAAAAAGAAAATAAAAAATAAGAAAAGCTGGGTAAAGTAGCACGTACCTGTAGTCCCAGCTACTGGGGAGGCTGAGGCAGGAGGATCCCTTGAGCCCAGGAGGTCGAGGCTGCAGTGTGCCATGATTGTGCACTGTACTCCAGCTTTGGCAACAGAGTGAGACTGTGTCTCTAAAATATGTGTCTGTGTGTGTGTGTGTGTGTGTGTGTGTGTGTGTGTGTGTGTATGCTACACGGTAGGTTCTTAAAGACTGCTCAGTGAATGAGGAACAGAGATCAACCAGGTACTATAGACTAGTTTTTACCTACCTCTGTGTTGCTAAGGTGAAAAGCAGATTTGAGTAGCAGAAATTGGAATCCACAACTTAAAAATAATATAGTTCTCCTTTTTAAAGTGCAAACTTCTTTCCAATAAAGGATAAACTTTTTTCGTTTGTTTGTTTGTTTTGTTGTTGTTTTGTTTTTCTTATGACAGAGTTTTACTCTTGTAGCTCAGACTGGAGTGCAGTGGCGCCATCTCAACTCACTGCAGCCTCTGTCTCCCAGGTTGAAGTGATTCTTGTGCCTCAGCCTCCAGAGTAGCTGGGACTACAGGCTATTCCTGACCTCAGGTGATCAGCCCACCTTGGCCTCCCACAGTGCTGGGATTACAGGCATGAGCCACCGCGCCTAGCCAGATAAACTGTTCTTCACAAATCAAGATGCTACATCTAAGTCACTTTCTTCTGTCATATTCTCATGACAACCTAAACACCCATGGACTGATCCTCTCCCCAGAAAAATGCACATGTACACATTCGGACAAATACGTACAATTTTATATTTTTATTGAGTAACAATTTCAAAGTTATAAAAAGTTGCAAAAATAAAAAGAGCATTAGAAACATCCACAGACTGGCGTGGTGTGGGTACAGTTGCCATTAAAGACACTCAACCATGGGAGGCAAAACATTGGTGATATCGAAACAGGTGAAGCAGTGGGTGGGGTCCCACCAAAGTGGTGTGCACAGGCTTCAGCAGTCACATCCTGGAGATAGTGACCCAGTTCAGGAAGGTGGGTACCCTGATCTCCCTGGAGCCCAGAAATGTGGCCTCAGTGACATCAGCAAACTAGTACTCACCACAAACGTCTCCTTCTCAGCCAGGATGAGCCTCTCATCCATGTCTCTGCAAAGAAACTGGTAGCATTTGTATCTCAAGAAGGCAGAAACAAAGTGGTCGTCCCAGCTATGGCCATGAATAACAAAAACATGGAGTGGGTGAAGGTCTTGAAGGAGGTGATCCGGGTGTGCCAGGTGTGGTGACCTGGAGGCAATAGTCACGCACTGTCAGCAGGATGCGTGGAGACTCAGACATCCACTCAGTGACTCAAAGACCCTCCTTCCCTCACAGTCAGAGGGAGGCACTTTCTCTGGCTCTAGCCTTTGAAGGCAGAAAATATATTCATGTCTCAGGCAGACTCTTACTCTCTTTAGTTACTAACATAATCTACGAATAGAAGAAGAAGTGGAACATGTCTCAGGGGAATGAATAGTAACTGGTTCTCACTGGGATTCAAATAGTTGCTTATATTTAAGAATTGGGCCAGGCGCAGTGGCTCGCACATGTAATCACTGCACTTTGGGAGGCCAAGGTAGGCGGATCACCTGAGGTCAGGAGTTCGAGACCAGCCTGGCTAACATGATGAAACCCCGTCTCTACTAAAAATACAACGATTAGCTGGGCGTGGTGGCGGGAGCCTGTAATCCCAGTTACTCCAGAGGCTGAGGCAGGAGAATCACTTGAACCCGTGAGGCAAAGTTTGTGGTGAGCCAAGATTGCGCTATTGCACTTCAGCCTAGGCAACAAGAGTGAAACTCCATCTCCAAAACAAAGGATTGAAACAATGAGCCAGCAAGCATGACCCATGGCCCTCAATCTCAATTGTAGGAGGAAATTTCTTTTTTTATTAAACATAAATATCTGTTTCCCGTCCCCAAAAAGTAAAGAAACATCTGCTGGGCATGGTAGCTTGTGCTGTAGTTCTAGCTACTCAAGAGGCTGAGGCAGGAATATCTCTTGAGCCCAGGAGTCTGAGGCTGGATTACTACAAAGCCAGACCCTGTCTCTTAAAAAAAAAAGAAACAAAGAAAGAAACTTTCATGTATCCTTTACCGGATTCACCTAATTAACATCATTTGTGTTATGATTTTATTCCTCTGGCTTGCCCATTCTCACTCTGTGTGTGTGTGCATGCATGTGTATATGAGTGTGTATCTGTGTTTTCCCGAAGTATTTGAAGGTAGTTTCATATATTAGCTATTTACCCCTAAATATTTTGATGACTATTTCCCAAGAATAGGACATTCTCTTATGTCATCATGGTACAGTTATCACTTCATAAATTTATATGCCTTTTTTTTTTTTTTTTTTGAGATGGAGTTTCACTCTTGTTGCTCAAGCTGGAGTGCAATGGTGCGATCTTGGCTCACTGCAACCTCCACCTCCCAGGTTCAAGCTATTCTCCTGCTTTAGCTTCCCAAGTAGCTGGGATTACAGTTGTGCACCACTATGCCCAGTTAATTTTTTTGTATTTTTAGTAGAAACAGGGTTTCACCATTTTAGCCAGGCTGGTCTTGAACTCCCTGACCTCAGGTGATCTGCCCACCTCGGCCTCCCAAAGTTCTGGGATTACAGGTGTGAGCCAACACACCTGGCTTATATGCTTTTATCTAATTCGCCATCTCTATTCCAATTTTGTCAGTTGATCTAATGATATCTTCTTTTTTTTTTTTTTTGAGACGGAGTCTCGCTCTGTCGCCCAGGCTGGAGTGCAGTGGCCGGATCTCAGCTCACTGCAAGCTCCGCCTCCCAGGTTTATGCCATTCTCCTGCCTCAGCCTCCCGAGTAGCTGGGACTACAGGCACCCGCCACCTCGCCCGGCTAGTTTTTTGTATTTTTTAGTAGAGATGGGGTTTCACCATGCTAGCCAGGATGGTCTCGATCTCCTGACCTCGTCATCCGCCCGTCTCGGCCTCCCAAAGTGCTGGGATTACAGTCTTGAGCCACCGCGCCCGGCTTTCTAATGATATCTTCTATAGCATTGATTTTTTTCCTCCCATACAGGATCCAGTCATAAGGACGGAGTCCCCGTGATGGGATTAGTGTCTTTATAAGAAGAGGAAGACAGCCAGCCTTCTTTCCTTCCACCAAGTCAGAACACAATGAGAAGATGGCTACCTGTAACCCAGGGGGAGGGCTTTCACCAGAACCTGGTTCTATTGCACCCCGATCTTGGTCTTCTATCCCCCAGATTGTGAGAAATCAATGTTTATTGTTTAAGCCACCCCAGTCTGGTATTTCATTATAGCAGCCCAAGTGACTAAGACAGTCCTTTTCCCCCCTTGTGAATAGTGTAATAAAACCAGGCACAGTGGCTCTCTCTACTTATAAATCACAGCACTCAGGGGCCAAGGCAGGAGGATCACTTGAGCCCAGGAGTTCGTGACCAGCCTGAGCAACAAAGTGAGACCTTCATCTTTACAAAAAAAAAAAAAAGCCTGACATGGTGGTGGGCACCCATAGTCCAAGGTACTCAGGAGGTTGAGGTGGGAGGATTGCTTGAGCCCTGGAGATCAAGGCTGCACTGAGCCATGATTATGCCACTGCATTCTAGCCTGGGTGACAGAGTGGCACCCTGTCTCAATACTAATACTAATACTAATACTAATAATAATGTAATACTGATGAGGTAGGGCAATTTTTGCCCCAGGATCTAAAAGGAAGTAATGCCCTATGGGAGCACTCAACCATAGTTTTTGGTTTAGATTGGGTTGCATGTGACCTTAGGCAAACATCTTAATCTCTCTGTACATCAGTATCAGCATCTTTAACCAGGGATAATAATGCCACCTAACTTACAACGTTGTGAAGGTTAAAGAATCAATACAAGTAAAGTGCTTAGAAAAGTGCCAGCACGGCCGGGCGTGGTGGCTCATGCCTGTAATCCCAGCACATTGGGAGGCTGAGGTGGGCGGATCACTAAGTCAGGAGATCGAGACCATCCTGGCTAACATGGTGAAACTCCGTCTCTTTGTATTTTGTAAAAATACAAAAAATTAGCCTGGCGTGGTGGCAGGTGCCTGTAGTCCCAGTTACTCAGGAGGCTGAAGCAGGAGAATGGCGTGAACCTGGGAGGCGGATCTTGCAGTGAGCTGAGATCATGCCACTGCACTCCAGCCTGGGCCATAGAGTGAGACTCCATCTCAAGAAAAAAGAAAAAGAAAAAAAGAAAAGTGCCAGCACATAGGTAAGCACTATATATAGATAGAATATAAGCTCCATGAGGTCAAGGATTTTACTTCTTGATATATTCCCACTTCCTGGAAGAGCATCCTGCACAGAGTAAGCACAATATCCCACGAAATGACTGAAAAATGCAAAGACCTCTCATGCCTGTAGTCCCAGCTCCTCAGGAGACTGAGACAGGAAGATGGCTTAAGGGCAGGAGTTTGAGGCTGCAGTGGGCTACCATTGCACCGGGAAATAGCCACTGCGTTCCAGTCTGGGCAACATGGAGAGACCCCCATCTCTAAAACAAAGTAAAATAAAATTTTAAAAGAAAAAAATATCAGCTTGGGAAACCTGGTGAAGCCCTGTCCCTACAAAGAATACAAAAAATTAAAAAATTAGCAGGGCATGGTGCCACATACTTGCAGTCCCAACTAATTGGGAGTCTGAGATGTGAGGATTGCCTGAGCCCAGGAAGTCAAGACTGCAGTGAGTCATGATTGCATCACTGCATTCTAGCCGGGATGACAGAGTGAGACCATGCCTCAGGACAAAAAGAAAAAAAAGAAAGAAAAGAAAATGAAAAAAATTCGAGAAAGGCCCTGGAATTCTCCAGCTGATGTACACTTTCCTACTTGGCTTGACATTGACCGCAGCTGGCTGAGAACGCCTCAGCCCCTGATTAGGGCTGAACTCTTCGAGGAATACTTTGCTCCTACTGGCTCAGGCAACCAATTCCTCAGCTGGTTGCTTTGTTCTCTAATCACAGGACAGAAAAGCAAAGACGAGAAGGCAGGTGCAGCTAACCAAGACACGCTGAACAGTCTGGTTGATGGGAAAGCTTTCCCAGTCCTCACCTCCAGCAGATAGAGGGAAATAACCATACTGTGGCCCTGCCTAGCCTGCTGCCTTTTTTCAAAACAGTTTGACCTCTGTGTTTAATGACTTTAATTGCAAAGTAGGGGTTCCTGAGCAGTAGGTTGCTTCAGGAGGTTGTGGGTTAGCAAATGGATATTTAAAGCAAGCTGTCTGTAGACTGAATAAACAGTGTGTCTCCTTCATATATGAGCTATGTTCTCAGCAGGCTGGAGGGTAGAGACCAGCGTTCTGAAAACGCTGTTTTCTACCCCTCATCAGAATTGTTAGCATCTAGGCCGGGCGCGGTGGCTCAAGCCTGTAATCCCAGCACTTTGGGAGGCCGAGGCGGGCGGATCACAAGGTCAGGAGATCGAGACCACAGTGAAACCCCGTCTCTACTAAAAATACAAAAAAATTAGCCGGGCGCGGTGGCGGGCGCCTGTAGTCCCAGCTACTCAGGAGGCTGAGGCAGGAGAATGGCGGGAACCCGGGAGGCGGAGCTTGCAGTGAGCCGAGATCGCGCCACTGCACTCCAGCCTGGGAAACAGCGTGAGACTCCGTCTCAAAAAAAAAAAAAAAAAAAAAAAAAAAAAAGAATTGTTAGCATCTTTGCTGAAAATGCAGATTTCAAGGCCTCACTTCAGTACAGCTAAATCAGCATTGGCATTGGTAGGGAGTGGAGGTGGAATGAGGTTGACTTGTGAGGTGGAGTAGAGCAGGAATCTTTTTTTTTTCATTCATAAAATTTATTTTTTAGGGCTGTTCTACATTCATAGCAAAATTGAGCAGAAAGTGTAGAGACTTCCCATATACCCCTTGTTTTCACTATATACCCCTTGTCACCATATACCCCTTGTCACCATATACCCCTTGTTGCCACAACACACAACCTCCCCCGGTATCAATATCTGCGCCACTATGTTTGTTTGTTTGACTTATTTATTTATTCATTTTTATTTTATTATTATTATTTTTTGAGACGAAGTCTTACTCTGTCGCCCAGGCTGGAGTGTGGTGGCTCGATTTCGGCTCACTGCAAGCTCTGCTTCCCAGGTTCACACCATTCTCCTGCCTCAGCCCCTCCGAGTAGCTGGGACTACAGGCGCCCACCACCACGCCCGGCTAATTTTTTGTATTTTTAGTAGAGACGAGGTTTCACCGTGGTCTCGATCTCCTGAACTCGTGATCTGCCTGCCTCAGCCTCCCAAAGTGCTGGGATTACAAGTGTGAGCCACCGCGCCCGGCCTATTTATTTTTTGAGATGGAGTCTCACTCTATCGCCCAGGCTGGAGTAAATTAGCACGATCTCAACTCACTCTGCCTCCTGGGTTCAAGTCAGTCTCCTGCGTCAGCCTCCCGAGTAACTGGGGCTACAGGCACGTCTCACCAGGTTCTGCTAATTTTTGTATTTTTAGTAGGGACAGGGTTTCACTATGTTGGCCAGCCTGGTCTCAAACTCCTGACCTTAGGTGGTCTGCCCACCTCGGACTCCCAAAGTGCTGGGATTACAGGCCTGAGCCACCGCACCCGGCCTACACCTGTTATAATTGACAAACCTATATTGACACATCATTATCATCCAAAGACCATAGCTTATATTAGGGTTCACTCTTGGTGTTGCACATTCCATGGGCTTTAACAGATGTATAATGACCTGATTCATAATTATAGTGCCATACAGAATACTTTTACTGTTCTGAAAATCCTTTGGCCTATTTATCCCTCCCTTCCCCTTTAAACCCTGGCAACCACTGATCTTTTTACTGTCTCCATAGTTTTGCCTTTTCCAGAACATACAGTATATAACCTTTTCGGACTGGCTTATTTCATTTCATAATATGTGTTTGAGGTCTCTCCATGTCTTTTCATGGCTTGATAGCTCATTTCTTTTTAGAATGGAATAATATTCCATTGTCTGCCTGTACCATTGTTTATCCATTCACCTACTGAAGAACATCTTAGTTGCTTCCAAGTTTTGGCAAGTATAAATAAAGATGGCATAAACACAGGCACAGTGGCTCATGCCTGCAATCCTAGCCCTTTGGGAGGCAGAGGTAGGTGGATCACGAAGTCAGGAGTTCGAGACCAGCCTGACCAACTTGGTGAAACCCCGTCTCTACTAAAAATACAAAAATTAGCTGGGTGTGGTAGCACACGCCTTTAATCCTAGCTACTTAGGAGGCTGAGGCAGGAGAATGGCTTGAACCTGGGAGATGGAGGTTGCAGTGAGCCAAGATCGTGCCATTGCACTCCAGCCTGGGTGACAGAGCGAGACTCCATCTCAAAAAAAAAAAAAAAAAAAAGATGGCATAAACATCCATGGGCAACTTTTTGCATGGACATCCATTTTTGTGGAGTTTGTTTTGTTTTGTATTTTGAGACAGGGTCTTGCTCTGTTGCCTACGCTGGAGTGCAGTGGCACTACCATGGCCCACTGCAGCCTCATCCTCCCAGACTCAAGCAGTCCTCCCACCTCAGCCTGAGTGGCTGGGACTACAGGCATGCACTTTCATGCCCAGGACATTTTTTAAATACTTCTTCGTAGAGACAGAGTCATGCTATGTTGCCGGGGCTGGTCTCAAACTCGTAGGTTCAAAATCCCACCTCAGCCTCAGCTGGGGTTAGAGGCATGAGCCACCACACCCAGCTCTTATTAAAATCTTAATAAAATTTTAATTCATTTGGATAAATACCAAGGAGCAAGATTGCTGGGTCATATGGTAAGAGTATGTTTAGTTTAAACCTTCTTCCAAAGTGGCTGTACCATTTTGTGTTCCTACCAGCAGTGAGTGAGAGTTCCTGTTGCTCCACATCCTTGCCAGCATTGGTGTCACCAGTGTTCTAGATTTTGGTTTTTCTAATACATGTGTAGTGGTATCATAATCATATTGTTGTTTTAATTTGCAATTCCCCGAGGAGGACACGTGATGATGAACGTCTTTTCATATGCTTACTTGGAATCTGTTTATTTTCTTTGGTGAAATGTCTATTTAGGTCTTTTGCCTATTTTAAAAATCAGGTTGTTCAGTTTTCTTATTGTCAAGTTTTAAGAGTTGTTTGTATATTTTATTATTTTTATTTTATTTATTATTATTTTTTTGAGATGGAATTTTGCTCTTGTTGCCCAGGCTAGAGTGCAATGGTGCAATCTTGGCTCACTGCCACCTCTGCCTCCGGGTTCAAGTGATTCTCCTGCCTCAGCCTCCCAAGTAGCTTGGATTACAGTCATGCGCCACCATGCCCAGCTAATTTCTTGTATTTAGTAGAGACGGGGTTTCATCATGTTGGTCAGGCTGGTCTCGAACTCCTGACCTCAGGTGATCCACCTGCCTCAGCCTCTCAAAGTGCTGGAATTACAGGCATGAGCCTCTGCACCCGACTGGGAGTTGTTTGTATATTTTAGATAACAATACTTTATCAAATGTGTCTTTTGCAATTATTTTCTCTCAGTCTGTGGCTTGTCTTTCCATTCTCTTGAGGAATCTGCCTTTTTAACCAGCTCATTCACGCATGCAATAAAGTTTGAGGGTCACTGACACCTGAGAGGTGAGGAAATATTATTTTCAACCATCAAAACACAACAATGCACTTCAATTTTGCTGGTAAACATAATCCTATAAATAACACAGGTTAAAAATAAATAAATAACACAGGTTATAAACATGTAATTAAGGTAATTAAAGTATACATTGGTGAACTTCACAAAACATATCCTTATTAGCTCTTATCTAGTTTTATGAAAACGGATAGAGCATTAGTAAAAGTCAGGAGAGCTGTATTCTAAAGGGAATTTTACTGCTAATTAGCCATGTGACCTTAAACTGATCTTTCTCTACATCTCTAGACCCTAGTTTCCGGGAGTGTAAAATGATGGGGATTCATGAGATGAGATTTAAAGCTCCCTGTGGTCCTGTGGCTTCATCAAAGCCAAGGCAAGGAGCCTATTTCTATCAATGAAAATCCTGAGTAAACATGGGTGGTACGTATTAATAAGAAATGCCTTTAATTTGGCATCTTTTAGGCTTTAGGTAACAATCCTCAGAGTTAGGCTTTAATGCAGACTTGACTAATGCATAAATTAAGCAAGGTTAGCGTCCCCACCAAAGTGCCACTGTGGTCGGTAAAACAAACCCAGATTGATAATGGCTAAATTTAAATGAGAAAGTGTGTGTGTGTATACACAATTACATATAGGGCAGAACATAGAGAATTTCAGACGCAACAGACTTTGTGAATGCAAAGAGAAACAAAAATAGAAACCATCGAATAGCCAGATGGCTGAGCCTTCTATTTTTAAATATATCATGAGTTCTGTGGGAGTATGTCAATGAGTAGAACGAAGAAAAATGTGGTAACCTTTAGTGTTGCTGTTTTTTAAACAAAACAATATCACATAAGGTGTCAAATAGCAAGGAAACTATATAATGAAATGAAAGAAGTGAGTGCTTTTTAAGTCCATCAAGCCCAGCCTCTAATATTACACCATGATTCAAAGCACGAATCAAACATTCTTCATGCTTGAAGCTGCAAGTTATTTACAATGACTGTCATATTTCCAAGAAATACCGAAATTAGTAGGTGAAGTTTCCTTTTTCCCCCTTCTCATATTTCTACACTTAACTTCTTTTCAAATGCCCTAATGTAGTCACGGCGTAGCCACAAAACGTGACAGAATAAACACATCCGTGGGTCATCGATGAGCCAAACTTTGTGAAACATCTAAGAAAATGTGTTTGAAAAAGAACTGCACAGTTTAGAACTTTAGAGTAACTCACGAATCAGCTAACCCAGTCAGAAGATTACTCACTTAAGAATGATATAATTACTTTCAGTTTGCTTAAAGCCAGGGAAAAGTTGACACAGCGATTAAAGGAAAATGGGTGAAAAAAAATAGAGTTACATTATACCGACTAAATTCAGGCTGTTCCAAGGAATAGGCCCAAAGCTTATTTGAGGAAAGATTATCTTGACAAATTGGATAAACATTTTCTGCATGACAGGACGCTGATGGAGAGTCTGTTCTGCAAGCACACCTGGTGGTGGTTTGCTTAGTGTTTGACCAAGGTGTTCAGCTTGCCCGAGTTCTCCCAGGGGCTTTGTTTAACGTTTGGCAGGTAGAGGCAGAGCCAGGGTAGGCCTTGGTAACGGTTGTTGGGCTCTGCAGATGTCTTACCCCACCCCAGCCCCACCCCCATCTCCCCATTTGGGTTAAAACAACTCTTGGCTAGACCAGTTCACAAAAGGCAACACCAGACTTTGACAAACAGTTCATGCTTAAGGAGGCCTGCAGTCTAATGTTCCTAAGGCAAATAAAAATGGCAAATGCAAATAAATGCATCAACACCCCCCTCTTTTTTGGCTTCCTTCCATAGTCAACTGGGATGGAGAGGTCAGGTCCAACACAGGGAATTACTATGGATGCAAACTTTCCAGCACACAAAGCGTCCTAGTGCCAGGATAGAGAAAGTACAAATTTGGTGCATTTCTGCTCAAGGCCATGCTTACCTGGGCCCAAATGACTACAGATATGGAGAATCAGTGGCCTCCTGTAAAGTTTTTGTAGCAACTCTGGTGTTCTCAAATTGTCTAAAAGTCTTGGGCATCCTAAAAGTGTGTATTTGCTATGTCTTGGCATCCTTGAAATGCAGTCACCCTAGAGGCAGTAATATGAGAATGGCTGCTTAGTGTTGGCCATTTGATGTTTTTTAGTGCTGCCTTCTCATTCAGGAAAGCAGTAATTTGGGGAGCAGTATACCTAGAAATGTCATTAGACAGTGTGGGGATTTCCACTGCATTCAGGCCCCATAGAGTGAAATGCACAACCCCCCTGTTAGAACAATTTTGCATTTTGTTAGGTCAATTTGGTTCAACCAGAAATTGCTTTGTGTCAGCTAGTTTTAAGCCTGAAGTCAACTAGCAGCCTATCCAGTGGTTCCAAACATAAACACCTCACATTACTGTGTTGGATACACAGGTTAGAAATGGAGTTAGGAATAACAGTGGTTTTAATTTGTTAATTTTTTAAGTCCTTGGGAAGTTATTCCTAGGTGCCAGGATGTGAAGCACCATGGAGCTCCACCCTCTACAAAGTCCACTTTGCAATTCTCAAAGGAAAACTTCAGTTTTATAGATTATAAATCCACACTCTCATCTTCAATGTGAACACACCTCCTTTCTCTCTCCATCCACTACTTCATTTCTCTGCCCCTCCCCTTAATTTTTCTCAACAAGTAAACAAACTGAATATTGTAAAAGTCAAATCCTAGGAAAAACCAGAACAATGACACTGCTTGATTCAAAGTCGGCTGACATTTAATGTATGTCTACTGCATCCCTAGACATACCTCATATAATCTTCATCCAGGGAAATGAGTATTATTTATCTTCACCTTAAGTGTGTGAAATCTGAAGTTTAGAGGACATTAAGTTACAAGTCCATGTTCACACAGCTAGAATGTCGGGAAGCCAGGAGTTATTTTCAGTGACTTTGTCCTTGATTCAGTCTCAGGGCTCATTTTCCAAGACTACGCTTCTATGTCTTTTAAAGAGTGATAGAGTCAGCAAGGCGCGGTGGCTCATGCCTGTAATCCCAGTGCTTTGGGAGGCCAAGGCGAGCAGATCATTTGAGGTCAGGAGTTCAAGACCAGCCTGGCCAATATGGTGAAACTCCATCTCTACTAAAATACAAATAAATTATCTGGGCATGGTGGCATACGCCTGTAGTCCCAGCTACTTGGGAGGCTGAGGCAGAAGAATTGCTTGAACCCAGGAAGTGGAGGTTGTAGTGAGCCAAGATCACACAATTGCACTCCAGCCTGGGCAACAGAGCGAGACTCTGTCTCAAAAAAAAAAAAAAGGTTAGCCAGGCGCGGTGGTGCATGCCTGTAATCCCAGCTACTCGGGAGGCTGAGGCAGGAGAATCGCTTGAACCCAGGAGGTGGAGGTTGCAGCGAGCCAAGATTGTGCCATTGCATGCCAGCCTGGGCAACAGAGTGAGACTCCATCTCAAAAAAAAAAAAAGATAGAATCAAAGTTGATGATGACTTTTCCTCATAATATTTCAGAGCATTAAAAAAATGTTTTAGTGATACATGTTAATAATATCTTATTTTTTAAGCTTGACATTCAAAATAAAATTTTGTTTTTTTGTTTGTTTTTTTTTTGTTTTTTTTTTTGAGACGGAGTCTCGCTCTGTCGCCCAGGCTGGAGTGCAGTGGCGCGATCTCGGCTCACTGCAAGCTCCGCCTCCCGGGTTCACGCCATTCTCCTGCCTCAGCCTCCCGAGTAGCTGGGACTACAGGCGCCCGCCACCGCGCCCGGCTAATTTTTTATATTTTTAGTAGAGACGAGGTTTCACCGTGGTCTCGATCTCCTGACCTTGTGATCCGCCCGCCTCGGCCTCCCAAAGTGCTGGGATTACAGGCGTGAGCCACCGCGCCCGGCCCAAAATAAAATTTTAAATGTAGTTTACAGGCAAGTTTTTTTCCCCAATGGGAAGTATTTTGGCATTATTTGAATCTGAGTTGAAATCCTGTGTCTGGCTGTGTGATCATGAATTCATCACTTAACCTTTTGTGGCCTGTTTCTGAATCTGTAAAATAAGAATAAAAATGGTTACCTCCCAGGGTTGAATTTATTTATGCTGCTATTTATCCTTAGACATTATCTGTCTCTCTCAGTAGACGATGAGCTTCTTTTAAGCATGAACTTTGTCCTCATCATCTATGTATCCTTCATTTACTTCGTTGGGTTGTGCATATACTATTTGTTGAATAAATAAGTTATTTATATGATTGCATTTGCCACATTAGGATCTCAATAAAAGTTTTATTTTCCTTTTTTCTTTTCTTTTTAAAGACGAATAAAGTGTTTATCAGAGAAGAGGTGAAAAACTGCTCAAATAATTTTAGGCACTGTAAATGGGAAGAGGTACACAACTGTGTCCTTTTTTGTGGAGGCAAAGGAGTCTCTTGAAATGATACATATTGGTACAGGGAGGTTTCTGAACAGGTGCATTACAACATGATGCCCACAAGTCCAGGTCATATAATGGAAAAGTCAATGTCCAGATTATCAAAGAATTAAGAGAACACAATGGGCCATCTTCCATATGTTTCAGAAATGCTGAAGAAGTCGTTGAAGGATTGGTCTTGCCATTCTCTAGGAATCACGTTCCTAATTCATTTGGTTGCTGCTGCTTCACTTCTGTGAAGGTATTGAGACTCTGCATAGGGACAAAAGAAACCAAAGAAAAATGATTAACAACAAAAGAAGGCAAAATATTGGCTCATATTTTATACATAAGTAATATTGGGGGTCACACCTTTCCTGAGATCAGTCTGGATTCCAGGTCTGATTTTAGAGAGTACTGAAACATTTGACTATAGGTCTTAAATCATTCAAATATAGGGTGCAAGAGGAGGCAGACAAATGAAGGAAAGGGTACTAATTTGAGGGAACGAAACACTGAAGGACCTGGTTATGCCAGATAGTAGTCACCTTGGGCCAGTATCTTCAGTTATTTATTTTCATGACCATCTGTTTCCTCCCTGGAAAACTAGAGAAGAATGGGGGTTAGTTCAACTCTGGTGTCAAAATGTGTGTGTGGCGGTGTGGGGGAGGGTTTTGTTTTGTTTTGTTTTTTGAGACAGAGTCTCACTTTGTCACCCAGGCTGCAGTGCAGTGGCTGATCTCAACTCACTGCAACCTCTGACTCTGAGGCTCAAGTGATCCTCCCACCTCGCTTCCTAAGAAGCTGGGACTACAAGTGCGCTTGCAGCTAATTTTTGTATTTTTCGTAGAGACAGGGTCTTGAACTCCTGGGCTCAAGCAGTCTACCTGCCTTAGCCTCCCAAAGTGCTGGGATTACAGGCATGAGTTACCACACCCAGCCAATGTTTTTATAATACGATTTTTCTACAACTGTATTTGCTGGAGAAAATCACACAACTGTGTTGACCAGCCATGATCACAAATCAAGAGGACTGTGTTACATCTTTTTATCTCTTCTGTAACTTCCAACTTATTCCTACATCCTCACCTCTCAGCTTCACTTTCAACCAATGAATCTACCTCATCTTTCATCTAGAGCTATTCTGTCCAATGGTAGCTACTAGCCACATGTAGCTATTTAAATTTAAATTAATTTAAATTAAAAATTCAGTGCCTGAGTTGCACTAACCACATTGCGAATGTTAAACAGCCACGTCTCCCCTTACTATCATACTGGACAGTGTAGATATAGAACATTTTCACCATCTCAGAAATTTCTGTTGAACGGCACTGGTCAAATGTAGAGGAATCCCTTCATCTACTCAACCCTGACTCTCTAGACCTGTCTGCAATGTATGTCCATCTACCTTCCCTTTTGTGCCAATGGAAGAGGTGTCCATATTCTATCAGAGAACCAGCCCCTCCATGTGTCATCTCACCAACTCAAGGACCTTGCTTTCTGTCTCACCATTCTGTATTGTAATGATTCCCCTTTATACTGAATTACTTTTATTAACAAAATGTCAAATCTTTTAAAAAATAATACTTCCCACTTCCAGGAAATTAAATAGACTTACTTTTTCTTATTACTCCTGCTAAGTACAATGAAAAAACTTTGGACATTTTATTTATAAATATATCTATATATAATATATACATATATCTAATGTATAGATATATGTAACTATTATATATTTACATTGATATTATATATAAAATATATTGATAAGATACACACACACACACACACACACACACACATACACCCATATCAAGGCTCAGCTCGGAAAGATGAAGAGAAAAGCCATGCTGGCTAGAAAACTTGGGGCCCGCCGGGCTCAGTGGCTCATGCCTGTAATCGAGCACTTTGCGAGGCCAAGGCAGGCGGATCACGAGGTCAGGAGATCGAGACCATCCTGGTTAACATGGTGAAACCCCATCTCTACTAAAAATACAAAAAATTAGCCTAGCGTGGTGGCAGGTGCCTATAGTCCCAGCTACTCAGGAGGCTGAAGCAGGAGAATGGCATGAACCCGGGAGGCAGAGCTTTCAGTGAGCCAAGATCGCACCACTGCACTCCAGCCTGGGCGACACAGCAAGACTCCATCTCAAAAAAAACAGAAGACATAAAAAAGAATGAAAGGAACATTTTAGTACTTTAAAATACAAAAACCAAGGTAAGAAACTTAGAGAATGGACATAACAGCAGAATGAGAGGGACAGATGAAATAATCACTAAGCTGACAGATCAACAGGAATTACCCAATCTGAACAGACCAAAAAAAGAGACAGACCCTCAGGGATCTTTGGTACTACACCAAAATGTCTACTATTTGTGTCACTGAAATCTCAGAAGGCAGAGAGAAAGAGGGCAGGGCTAAAAAGTCCCAAATTTGAAAGCAGACATAAACATAAGGGTTCAACAAACTGAGCAAATCCTAAGACTCAATCTCCTGGGCTCAAGTGATCCTCCCACCTCAGCCTCTTGAGTAGCTGGAATTACAGGCATGCACCACCATGTCCAGCTAATTTTTAAATTTTTTTTGGTAGAGACAGCGTCTCACTATGTTGCCCAGCCTAGTGTCAAACTACTGAACTCAAGTGACCCTTTTGCCTCAACCTCCCAAAATACTGGGTTACAGGTGCAAGCCACCATGCCCAGCTGAAAAACACCTTTATAGCATCTAGGGAAAAAACAATACCTTACTTATAAATAAAAAGCATCAGAATGACAGCAAATTTCTCATTAGAAACCATGCAGACCAGAAAAAAGTGACTCAATATTTTTTAGGTACCAAGAGAAAATAATTGTCAATATAGAACTCGTACCTGGTGAAAAACATTCTTCAGAAAAGGAGAAATCAAAATATTATCAGAAGAAGGTAAACTAAGAGAATTTGTTGCTAGCAGATCTACTTTAAAGAAGATCTGGCCAGTTTTGGTGGCTCCTGCCTGTAATCCCAACACTTTGAGAGGCTGAGGTGGGAGGATCACTTGAGCCCCGGAGTTCAAGACCAGCCTGGGTGACATAGCGAGACTCCATCTCTACAATAAATAAATAAATAAATAAATAAATAAATAAATAAATAGACACACACACACACACACACACACACATATATATATATATATATATATATATTTTTTTTTTTTTTTTGAGACAGAGACTCACTCTGTCACCCAGGCTGGAGTACAGTGGTGTGATCTTGGCTCACTGCAACCTCCATCTCCTGGGTTCAAGTGATCCTCCTGCCTCAGCCTCCCAAGGAGCTGGCATTACAGGCATCTGCCACCATGTCCAGCTAATTTTTATGTATTTTTAGTAGAAACGGAGTTTCACCATGTTTGCCAGGCTGGTCTCAAACTCCTGAACCCAAGCGATCCACCTGCCTCCGTCTCCCAAAGTGTCAGGATTATAGGCATGAGCCAACATGCCCAGCCTTACAAAAAAATTTTCAAAATTATCTGGGCATGGCCGGGCACGGTGGCTCATGCCTGTAATCCCAGAACTTTGGGAGGCCGAGGAGGGCAGATCACGAGGTCAGGAGATCAAGACCAGCCTGGCCAACATGGTGAAACCCAGTCTCCGCTAAAGACACAAAAATTAACCAGGTGTGGTTGTGGGCGCCTGTAATCCCAGCTACTCAGGAGGCTGAGGCAGGAGAATCACTTGAACCTGGGAGATGGAGGTTGCATTGAGCCAAGATTGCACCACTGCAGTCCAACCTGGGCGACAGAGCAAGACTCTGTCTGAAACAAAGAAACAAACAAACAACAACAACAACAAAAAACCTAGGTTTTCAAGAGATCAGCAAAGAGAAGACAGTGGCAGTTCAGACTTAAAGCGGCCAAAGGCAGAGTAAGGACACCACTCTGGTGAGTTGCTGCGCTTACGTCTGCTTTTCAAAAAGCCACCGTCCTCCCCCTTTTGCATCTGAATAAGGAACAAGGAAATACCATGTATGTGATGTGACAGGATGCCAGCAGAGAAGCCTCGGTCACTTGTGTAAAATAAGCACAACCCGATTCTGCCATGTCCACTTGGTCTTAGCCCGTGTGACTTTCTGCCCCCCAACTCTCTTCTCTTTTACCTCTCATTATCCTACATCTCCCCTAGAGCATGTGGCTCTATTCCTCACATCCCAGCTCTGTCATTAATTAGGTTGTTCACTGCATTTCCATTTGAGGATTACGTTGCTCAAAGGTCCTTTAAAAAAACAAAAAACAGGCCGGGTGCGGTGGCTCATGCCTGTAATCCCAGCACTTTGGGAGGCCAAGGCGGGTGGATCACCTGAGGTCAGGAGTTCCAGACCAGCCTGGCCAATCTGGTGAAACCCCATCTCTATTAAAAATACAAAAAGTAGCTGGGCGTGGTGGCAGGCACCTGTAATCCCAGCTACTTGGGAAGCTGCGGCAGGAGAACCACTTGAACCTGGGAGGCGGAGGTTGCAGTGAGCCGAGATGGCACCACTGCACTCCAGCCTGGTCAACAGAGCAAGACTAAACAAATAAACAAACAAACAAACAAAACTATAACTAAAACATATTTCTCCTGTTACAGGTACTCCTTTTCTGATCAAGAAACTTTCATTTGCCTCCATGTACCAGGCAACTGTGTGCTTTCCTTCTGCTGTTTGCAGTCTTAATCACAACCCCATGGAAGGATTAGGCGCAAATGTCACTCTGCTGTTTCCTTCAGTAGATTATGTGAGTATAAATTGGATTGTGTAAGTGCATATTAGCTCTTTCCCTTCAATGCTAATACAGCACGCTGTATTTGAGATCTTTTTTATTTCCTTGCAGAAGGATAGAATGAGAAAGCAAGGGGTCACAACTTTCTTTCTCTTGGCAAGCAGAAATAGTGAACTGAGAAGGCTGCCAAACTGCCAGTCTCTGTATGAAATGTATCCAATAACCTAGGGATTACAATTCAGGATGGCCACTGACTGTTCTCGTGGAGCTTATTGGAAATGATTTCTTTATGAAGATTTCTAAGGAGCCCCTTCCAGTGCAGTCACAACAGAAAGGCCTCCCATGCAACATAGAGAGCAGTGCAAATAACACCTTTATGAGAGATTAAAATAGTAACAGGTAAACTGCACAGGCTGCACCGTTCTCTGTGATAGTCCAACAAAGCTAATCTCAGCATTGTTTACTCTCAACACTCCTGTAAACTCAGATCCCACTTGTCTTTCACAGTTGTGTGTACCAGAGTACCTCAAAGTGAGATCTGGGAGCAGTGTTGCTTTGTGAACTGGTTGTTACTGGTTAGCCATAGGTGTAGAAATTGCGAATAAGTCTTTAGAGACATTTATAGCAACACAACAGAATGTTTTTGTATATCATAATTTAAAAGTTAGACGTCTTTTCAAAATATCACATTTCTAATAATGTACTTTTTTCTTTGTTTTTACAAAAGTATAAATCAGCTGAGGATTAGGAATTTTTTTACTTTTATTCTTATTTATTTAATTATTTTTTAAGAGACAGGGTTCTCACTCTGTTGCCCAGGCTAGAGTGCAGTGATGTGATCATAGCTCACCATAACTTCCCCAGCTTTGGGGCTCAAGCAGTCCTCCTGCCTCAGCCTCTGGGTAGCTGGCAATACAGGCACATGCTACCACACCTGGCTAGAAAGTTTTTTTTTTAAAGATCTGGATGGCTGGGGATGGTGGCTCACACCTATAATCCCAGCACTTTTGGAGGCCTCGGCAGGAGGGTCACTTTAGCCTAGATTTAGACCATTTGGGCAACATAGTAAGACCCCCTTCCCCAACCTGTACAGAAAAATTTTTAAATTGGCAGGGTGTGGTGGTACACACCTACAGTCCCAGCTACTCTAAAGGCTGAGGCTGGAGGATTGCTTGAGCCTGGGAACTGGAGGTTACAGTGAGCCATGATTGTACCACTGCACTCCAGTCTGGGCAACAGAGTGAGAACTTGTTTCAAAATCATCATCATCAACATCATCATCATTTACTGTATATTTCAAAATAGCTACAAGAGAAAATTTGCAATGTTCCCAACACATAGAAAAGATAAATGTTTGAGTTGGTGGATATCCCAAGTGCCCTGATTTGTATACAGGTATCAAAGTATCATAGGTACCCCCAAGATACGTACAACTATGATATATCAATTAAAAAACACAAAAAAAACTTAAAAACTCTACAGACATACCCTTCTTTAATTTTTCTTTTTCCCTCATTAAATATATCCAATAAGACAAAGTCTTATGGATTCTATCCCTGAAATTTACCTCATACTTCCTCACCCTGCCTTTTGTCATATTTCCTAACTGAACTTCTCCTAACTGAAATTCCTGCCTCCAAGCATGGCCATCACCCTAATCTAATCCCATCCCTATCCGTAACTCTGCTGTTAGGCCATCACTGTGCGGTTAGAGGTGAAGCTGTCCCTCTTCTGCCTAAAAACTCTCACCTTATACAACAAATTCCAAACTCTTTGCTGAACTTTTAAAGCCCTTTGCAACTGAGTCTGGCCTACACTCTTGGCCTCGTCTTTAGCCCCTCTCCAAATCACCCTAAGCCCCAGCCACACTCGACTGCTTGCTACTCTTCAGACACATTATGAAACTTGTTACTCCATGAATACTCCATGCCCTGGGTCACTCTGCCACCTCTGCCCTGGAATGCCTCTTCCTCCATGTGTAACTGGCACTTTCATCCTTCAAAGCTCAGCTCAGGTCATTTCCTTTTTGTATTTTCTCTGACATTCCTCCTTTTTTTTTTTTTTTTTTTTTTTTTTTTTTTTTTTTTTTTTACCAAATATAATTACTCTCTTATCTATATCTCCCTCTTACTTTATATCTATACTTATATACATATTTCATATAGTTATTAGTTTGCCTGTTTTGTCTCAGCTTTTCCTTTCAAAATCAAGATGCTTTGTTAATTATCCCAGCAACCAGTATAGTGCCACACATATAGGAGACACTCACTTGCTTATGTCAGTAATTATTATTTTTTTTTAAAGACGGAATTTCACCCAGGCTGGAGTGCAATGGCATGATCTTGGCTCACTGCAACCTCCGCCTCCCAGGTTCAAGCAATTCTCCTGCCTCAGCCTCCCAAGTAGCTGGGACTACAGGCATGCAACACCAAACTTGGCTAATTTTTGTATTTTTAGTAGAGACGGGGTTTCCCCATCTTGGCCAGGCTGGTCTCGAATTCCTGATCTCGTGATCCACCCGCCTCGGCCTCCCAAAGTTCTGGGATTATAGGCGTGAGCCACCGCGCCCGGCTATGTCAGTGTTATGAGTTAAGACATTCTTTCATTTATTCATTTATTTATTCATTCATTTCTTGGGGACCACATGATCCAAGCTCTCAGGATCTAGTTAGTGGTGACTAAGATAAAGAAGGTCACAACCATTATAGAACTTACATTACAATGTAGGAGACAGAAAACAGAGTAATAAACCAAAACAAGCAAATAAACAAACAAGATAATTACATGTGTAGATTATTGCTAGGAAAAAAGTCTAAACAGATTGATGAGGAAGAGTCTGTCTGCAGAGACCAGCCTAGACAGGGAGGTCAGGAAGATACCCTGAGAAGATGACACTTGAGCTGAGATTTGAAAGATGAGAAGTGCAGAACGGGACTGACTTGTTCAAGGAAAAGAAAAAAAGACCAATATGGCTGGAGCAGAGTGAGCAGGGCTGAGCAATATAAATCAAGTTGGGAAAATTGGACCCAGCATATAGGACCTCACTAATATACAGTAAGGAGTTTAGCTTTTCCTTTGAGCAGTAGAAGCCCTTCAAGGGTTTCAAATAAGGGAGTGGACTGGATCCAATTACAATGTTAAGAAATGTACATTTGTCCTTGTAGAGGGTGGATTAAAGAAGAGCAAGAGAGAAGATCAGGGAACAGATGAAGGGATTATTCTAGAATTGTAAGCCAGAGGTGAAGATTGCTTGCAGGTAGGAGGGCAAAGGTGAGGATAGAGAGAAGTGGATAGATCAGATATATCATCTGAAGTTCAAATTAAAAGTCCTGGGTGATGGATTAAATGTGTGTGGAGCTACGGGGAGATAAGGGAAATGAAGTAGGAAGAACTACCCTGAGCTGGGCGTGGTGGCTCACTCCTGTAATTCCAGCATTTTGGGAGGCCAAGGCAGGAGGATCACTTGAGCCCAGGAGTTTGAGAAAAGACTGAGCAACAAGGCAAGACCTCGTCTCTACAAAAATAAAAACCCATGCACCCGCAGTCCCAGCTACTTAGGAGGCTGAGGTGGGAGGTTCGCTTGAGCCCAGGAGTTTGAGATGGCAGTGAGCTATGATTGTGCGACTGTACTCCAACCTGGGTGACAGAGCAGGACCCCATCTCAAAAAAAAGAAAGAATGACCCCTGATGTTTTGGGTTGAGGGTGGACATTGGTGGTATTAATTAAATTGGTGAGGGAGTCTTTGGGACCAGGTTTTGCATACTGGGCTGGAGGAGAGGTAGTGACTAGAATTAAGAGCCCTGGGCCGGGTGTGGTGGCTGAAGCCTGTAATCCCAGCACTTTGGGAGATTGAGGAGGGTGGATCACCTGAGGTCAGGAGTTCGAGGCCAGCCTGGTCAACATGGTGAAACTCCGTCTCTACTAAAAATACAAAAATTAGCTGGGTGTGGTGGCGGGCGCCTATAATCCCAGCTACTGGGGAGGCTGAGGCAGAAGAATCGCTTGAACCCGGGAGGCAGAGGTTGCAATGAGCCGAGATGGCTCCACTGCACTCCAGCCTAGGTGACAGAGCAACACTCCATCTCAAAAAAAAAAAAAAAAGCTCTGTTTTGATTGGAGATGTATATTGGACATCCAAGAGAAGCTGTCAGGAATTAATAAATAACTAAATGGTAGAAAAAGAAACTGAGGCTGAAAAGAGTTATACAGGTACCAAGTGTTAGGATCACCCAAGTCTGCCCGACTCATAAACACTAAGCTGGCTCACACCTATAATCCCAGCACTTTGGGAGGCTGAGGCAGGCAGATCACCTGAGGTCAGGAGTTCAAGACCAGTCTGGCCAACACAGTGAAATCCCCAACTCTGCTAAAAATACAAAAATTAGCCAGGTGTGGTGGTGCATGCTTGTAGTCCCAGCTACTTGGGAGGCTGAGGCAGGAGAATCGCTTGAACCCAGGAGGAGGAGATTGCAGTGAGCCAAGATCGTGCCACTGTGCTCCAACCTGGGCGACAGAGTGAGACTCCATCTCAAAAAACAAACAAACAAACAAACAAAAACCACTAAGCTAAGTATATGCAAATTGACAATTTTTTCTTTCAGGTATAATTAGAAAATAAGTACAAAACATTTGGGAATAGAAAGGTAAAATACATGGTTAAAATTTTTTTTTTTTTTTTTTTTTTTTTTTTTTTACTGTTTTGAGTTTTTTCCCCCCAGCACAATCTTAAACAAAAGAAATGAAAATAAAACAAAACAACCTTTGTCCTGGGATGGAGTTAAGAATACGCAACTCCGGAGTAAGTTGGGTTCAGTTGATGTCTCTACCACTTACCCTTGGGTGACCTTGAATAGGTTCTCTCAAAGCTTTGTACCTCAGATTCTAATCTATAAAATATTTTAAAATACCAGCCGGGCGCAGAGGCTCATGCCTATAATCCCAGCACTTTGGGAGGCCGAGGCGAGTGGATCACAAGGTTAGGGATCGAGGTCAGAAGATCATGTGACTAACATGGAGAAACCCCATCTCTACTAAAAATACAAAATAAATTAGACAGGTGTGGTGGTGCATGCCTGTAATCCCAGCTACTCGGGAGGTTGAGGCAGGAGAATCGCTTGAACCCATGAGGCAGAGGTTGGAGTGAGCCAAGATCGCCCCACGGCACTCCAGCCTGGGTGACAGAGCCAGACTCTGTCCCAAAAATATATATATAAAATGATGCAACCAATGTGAAAAATAATTTGATGGTTCCTCAATAAGTTAAATATAGATTTACTATATGATCCAGAAATTCTACTCCTAAGTATATATCCAAAATAATTGAAAACAAAAACTTGTATACCAATGTTCATAGCAACTCTATTTTGAAAATAGCGACACGGAGGAAACAACCCAAATGTCCATCAGTTGATGAATAGGTAAACAAAATGTGATATATCCATATTGTAGAATATTATTCAACCATAAAAAGGAATGAAGTACTGATACATGCTACAACATGGATGAACCTTGAAAACATTATGCTAGGGGAAACAAGTCAGATACAAAAGGCCATGTATTGTATAATTCCATTTATACCAAGTTCCAGAATAATCAATAGATGAAGAAAAGCTAAATATTGAGCTCTTGCCACATTCCGGGTACTGTCTGAAATTTTTTAGATATATAAACTCACTTAACCTTTGTAAAAGGTATTATTACTCCCATTTCACAGATTTCAAAATTGAAATACAAACCTGGGAATTTAAATAGTCTGGGAATTTAAATTTAAATTTAAATGTGTTTATAATGACTATATAACCCTGAGTAAAGACATTCAGATTTGAACTTCTTCATCTTCTTCTTTTTTTTTTTTTTTTTTTGATACATGGTCTCACTGTGTTGCCCAGGCTGGAGTGCAGTGGCATGATCTCAACTCACCGCAACCTCCGCCTCCAGGATTCAAGCGATTCTCCTGCCTCAGTCTCCCAAGTAGCTGGGACTACAAGTGTGTGCCACCACGCTGGCTAATTTTTGTATTTTTAGTGTAGACAGGGTTTTACCATGTTGGCCAGGCTGGTCTCAAACTCCTGGCCTCAAATGATCTACCCACCTCGGCCTCCCAAAGTGCTGGAATTACAGGCATGAGCCACAGCGCCCAGCCTGAAACTGCAGTGAGCCGAGATTGTGCCACTACACTCCAGCCTGGGTAACAGGGCAAGACCCTATGAAAGAAACAAAGGAAGGGGAAGGGAGGGGAGGAAAGAGAAAAATATAGGACTTTGGGAAATGAGCCATACAAAAATTAGAGTGACCATATTTTGAATCTTTTCCTAGGAATACAACTTGGAATCCAGCAGGCAACTTAGTTTCCCTAAGACTAATAAAATAATATTTTGCTCCTTACTTTACCTCACAAATTGAATTCATAAGGAGATAATATTTCTTGTGAGATCACACATAACACTCACAAGGCAAGACATGTATTCACTGGAATTTAATGTAACTAAATTTCAGAGATATTTGTAAATGTGGGCTCAACATGTAAAAATTGATCCACTTGCAAAGGAGCAAGTCTATCTGTAAGGAAAGACTGGAAGAATTTTGTAAATCTGTGGGATGTGGTTGGGGACCATGGAGAAAAAATCAGAACTACAAAATGGCAAAGTTGATTTCTAACATTCATTTTTACTTGGAAATGTATGATTTCAGAAGCAAAATAATAAAACAACCTCACTGCTGCATTAAATAAGTGAAAGTATTGTTTTATTAATTTGTTTCTTTGTTTACTATTTTGTCAACTTATAGGTGTTAGATGTATTTAATTTTAATTCAAAAAGTATTCTTAAAATAATTTTATTCTTCTTAAGATTCCGAGTCAACATTTTTCTATACTTCAATATTTCCGTTAATCCATAGAGCCCTTACTCTGTGTGAAGTACTGTTTCCATGCCTACATACTATACATATAACACAATGTAATGGAATAAATCAGGGTTTGCAATCACAATAGTAATAGTTTTTCTTATATCATGACTAGGACATGATATAGGTCGTAACCAGGAGATATTTCCATTACTTTAAGCATATTAACTCATTTAATTGTTGAGACAATCTATTAAGGTAGATACTATTGTCTTTTTTTTTTTTTTTTTCCTTTTTGTGGAGAACGGGGTCTCGCTATATTACCCAGGCAGGTCTTGAACTCCTGGGCTCAAGCTATCCTCCCGCCTCTGCCTCCCTGAGAGCTGGGATTACAGGCGTGAGCCACTGTGCCCGGCCTACTAGTGTCATCTCTATTTCATAGATGAGGAAACTGAGGCAGACAAGGTCACCTAGCTCAAGTAAAGGATGAAACTGGGGTTGGAATGAAGGCGGGTGTCTCTGACGACCATGCTCATACCCAAGGTCTAGAAAGACCTGATTTAGATTCTGGCTCTGAATTTACAGCTGAATGGCTTGAAGAAGTCCCTTAACTTCCCGGAGCATTGTTTCTCCATTTGTGAAAAGGTAATTGTAATAAACAGCTCACAACTTTTTTGTAAGAGTAAAATTAAATCATGTGTGTGAGAGCACTTTTACAAACAGTAATGGGATACCCAATTATGGCATCTATTGTTTTGTTAACACGTAAAGCTAAAAACTGGATGAGCTGTTTACAAGAGGGAAAAATTGAAAATAAAGAACAAAGGCAACCCTGATAATATCTAGACTCTCTATTTGATTAAAACATACATATTCTTTGTTAGATACTTTGGCTGCATCAGACATTAAACAAGTAATTAGATCATATTTTCACTCTTCATTCCTGTATTACAAAAGGAGAAAACTTAAAACACTTTCAGAAACCTATTTTAGCTGAAACAATAATTTATTTTAAAGTCTGGAAGAAAAGGCTCTGGCCAAGTCAAGGAGGGTTTGGAACACGCCACTTGTCAACTGCAGTTGATAGAGTTCCCCATGGGAGAACGCAGCTGGAGACTCAGGCCAAGCAAGTCCCCCAGAAAAGTCTCCTAGAAAGTTAAGCAAGAGACTCTGAGATGGAAATTACAGTTGTTTTGTTACATCTTTCCAAATCAAGAATTCTTGAGCACTTTCTATTATTGTCATTCGTCTTAAGGGAGACAATATATTGTTATTGTTGTTTTTTGTTTTCCTTTTTTTTTTTTAGATGAAGTCTCAGCCTTGTCTCCCAGGCTGGAGTGCAGTGGCGTGATCTCGGCTCACTGCAACCTCTACCTCCCGGGTTCAAGCAATTCTCCTGTCTCAGCTTCCCAAGTAGCTGGGATTACAGGCGCTCGCCACCATGCCCGGGTAATTTTTTAATTTTTAGTAGAGATAGAGTTTCACCATGTTGGCCAGGCTGGTCCCGAACTCCTGACATCAGGTGATCTGCCTACCTTGGTCTCCCAAATTGCTGGGATTACAAGCGTGAGCCACAGCGCCCGGCCAATATATTGTTGTTTTCAAAAAAATAACAGCTTTGAAATCAGATACTAATTTAAATTCTAGCAGCTTGGCTTTATTAGCTGGTAGATCTGGGTCATTATCTCCTTTCCAGAGTCTCTATTTCTTCCTACTTAAAAGGAAATTATATACCATTTACCTCAAGAGGTGGTTAGTATATGGATTAAGTAGCAATAATAATAATAGTAATAGCTAACAAGTATTGAATACTTCTAACGAGCTGAGCGCTATGCAAAGTTTTTGTTGTTGTTGTTGTTTTTGTTTTTATTTTGAGATGGAATTTCGCTCTTGTTGCCCAGGCTGGAGGGCAATGGCGCGATCTCGGCTCACTGCAACCTCCGTCTCCTGGGTTTAAGCAATTCTCCTGCCTCAGCCTCCCGAATAGCTGGGATTACAGGCATGCGCACCACGCCCGGCTAATTTTGTATTTTTAGTAGAGAGGGGGTCAGGCTGGTCTCAAACTCCTGACTTCAGGTGATCCGCCTGCCTCGGCCTCCCAAAGTGCTGGGATTACAGGCGTGA
Organism: Macaca mulatta; assembly: GCF_049350105.2. Lineage (NCBI taxonomy): Eukaryota > Metazoa > Chordata > Mammalia > Primates > Cercopithecidae > Macaca > Macaca mulatta. The sequence goes on along the minus strand of NC_133407.1, from coordinate 93,919,042 downwards.
GCCACCGCGCCGGGCCACAAAGTTCTTTACATATGCTTCTCCTAGTTAATCCTCACACTACCCTATGAGAAAGGTGGCATTGACTCTATTTTGTAGGTGAATACACAGATGCTTCATGATGATAAGCAGCTAACAAGTAGTGGATCCAAGATCAATGAAACAACCACAATGACACATAATAGCTACTTTTTAAATTTAGCTCCTTTTCCTTAGTAGCCTTCAAGGAGGATTTCAGGAAGAGGAGACAGTCTTTTTTTTTTTTTTTTTTTTTTTGAGACAGAGTCTCGCTCTGGGGCCCAGGCTGGAGTGCAGTGGCTGGATCTCAGCTCACTGCAAGCTCCGCCTCCCGGGTTTACGCCATTCGAGGAGACAGTCTTTACTCTTTCTTTGGCACAGAACTCAGGGGTCCAACCTCCTTTGAGAACCTGCAATGGCTCCACAAAGATCTTTCTGCCTCTGACTTATTGCCAGGGTAAACCTATTTATACCTTGAGATTTCAGACAGAAAAAGTGCAGCAAGATGCGAATATTGAAAAACTTTAAAATAGCAATCTTCCAAGCATGTTCATCAAGTGAAGTAAAACGTCCATATCTGTTTTCATCTCTGAATCACTGAAGAAATTTAGTGTTAGAAGCCAGGCTGTGACTAGCCTGGCAAAGTCCCGATCAATTTAATTTATGTCCCTAGTCTGCCACTGAACCTATTCTCATTTCCACAAAAGGTGAGAGGCAGGCTGGTGAGGTAGGATGATGGACTTGAGGATTCCTGACTCCAGTTACTTCCTAGCTGGATGTCTTTGAACCAGTTGCTTAATTTCTCTGAGGTCCATTTTCTTATCAGTAAAATAAAGATAGGAAAAGCTACCTACCTCATCAAGTTGTTAAAAGGAGTAAGAAGCCAGGTGCGGTGGCTCACGCCTGTGATCCCAGCACTTTGGGAGTCCGAGATGGGCAGATCACTTGAGGTCAGGAGTTCAAGACCAGCCTGGCCAATATGGTGAAACCCTGTTTCTGCTAAAAATACAAAACTAGCCAGGTGTGGTGGCGCACACCAGTAGTCCCAGCTACTCGGAGGCTGAGGCAGGAGAATCTCTTGAAACCTGGAATCAAAGGTTGCAGTGAGCAGAGATCACACCCTTGCACTCCAACAGCCTGGGCATCACAGCAAGACTCCAACAACAACAAAAAAGAGTAAGTGAGATCTTTCTGAATGTTGAATCTGATAGAAAGCTGACTTTTTCTTTTTTTAGGCAGGGATTTACTCTGTCACACAGGTGCAGTACCCCAATCACAGCTCATTGCAGCATCAACCTCCTGGGCTTAGATAATCCTCCAGTCACATTTTTTGATACTTTTTTTGTAGAAATGAGGTCTCACTATGTTGTCCAGGCTGGCCTCGAACTCCTGGAGTCAAGTGATCCTGCGGCCTCGGCCTCCCAAAGTGCTGGGATTACAGGCATGAGCCACCACACTCAGCTGAAAGCTGACTTTTTCTACAGTCTAAAGTTTCCAAAGACCATTCTGTGCTTTCACCATAAAATCTCATGCCCCTGGAAAGTCTATGCATGCACACCTCTCAAATGCCCCCTCACTGTCTAGGCTCCAATACTTCCCAGAATACAGTTGTCCTTTCTTGTGTATCATCAATCATTCGTTCATCCAGCAACTTTTTTTTTTTTTTTTTTCAGGAATGGGGTCTCATTATGTTGCCCAGGCTGGAAAGCAGTGGCTATTCACAGGCACAATCACACTACTGATCAGCACAGAAGTTTTGACCTACTTCATTTCCAAACTGGGCTGGTTCACCCCTCCTTAGGCAACCTAGTGGTCGTTTATTCTCAGAAGGTCACCATATTGATGTCAAACTTAGTGCAGACATCCCACAGGTATAATGCACTACAGCCCAGAACTTGTAGGCTCAAGTGATCCTCCTACCTCAGCCTCCCAATTAGCTTGGATTACAAATATCCACCACTACATGACCCAGCAAACATTTTATGAGCCCTTGTTATGAGTGGGGACCTGGAATGAATGCTGGGAATACAATTATAGAACTAGACACACACGGTCCTTACTGCCAAAGACTCAGAGGTCTAGTGAGGGAAAGGACATGATAATTCTTGGTGTCCATGCGAGAGGGAAGGGCAAGGTGTTGTAGAAATGCATATAATGGGCACTTTACTTAGACTTGGATGGTCACAGAAACCTGTTTGAAGAAATTAAATTGTATTTAGAGAGTAGCTCTAAAGGGATGTGGTATGTAACCTGTGCAAATGACATCTCTCTATCTCTCCTTTTTTTTTTTTTAGAAAAAAAAATAGATGTGTCAGAAGGCTATAAAGTTCATATTATTTGCCACCAAAAAATAGTCTCTATCCCATTGGAGATACTCTCAAAGGATTTAGCAAAACTCACTCCAGCAGATTCTCTTTTCCCTACAACCTTCTGAAGAAAGAGCCTTTTTGTTTCCCAGGGCCCAAGGAGTGAAATATCCCAGCAATGAGTTTGTAGAACAGGGAGGTGCCCATGAAACCATTCCCCAAGAGTAATATGGAAATTTAAAGAAATGGTAAAGAGGCTGGGCACGGTGGCTCATGCCTGTAATCTCAGCACTTTGGAAAGCCAAGGCGGGCTGGTCACTTGGGGCCAGAAGCTCAAGACCAGCCTGGCCAACATGGTGAAACCCTATTTCTACTGAAAAATACAAAAATTAGCCGGTGTGGTGGCACACACCTATAATCCTAGCTACTCAGGAGGCTAAGGCACGAGAATCACTTGAACCCAGGAGGTGGAGGTTACAGTGAGCCGAGATCATGCCACTGCACTCCAGCCTGGGCGACAGAGCAGTAATCCATCTCCAATAAATAAATAAATAAATAGGCCAGGAGAGGTGGCTCACGCCTATAATCCCAGCTCTTTGGGAGGCTGAGGAGGGTGGATCACCTGAGGCCAGGAGTTCAAGATCAGCCTGGCCAATATGGTGAAACCCCATCTCTACTAAAAATATAAAAAACGGAGCTGGACTTGGTGGCAGGTGCCTATAATCCCAGCTACTTGGGAGGCTGAGGCAGGAGAATTGCTTGAACCTGGGAGGCAAGGGTTACGTGAGCCAAGATCACACCACTGCACTGCAGCCTGGATGACAGAGTGAGACGCCGTCGCTAAATAAATGAATAAAATAAATAAATAAATAAATAATGGAGAAATTCTTCCTGAAGAAAGGGTGGAATTTAAAAACCAGCAGTCTGGCTGGGCGCGATGGCTCACGCCTGTAATCCCAGCCCTTTGGGAGGCCAAGGCAGGCGTATCACAAGGTCAGAAGTTTGAGACCAGCCTGATCAACTTGGCGAAACCCCGTCTTTGCTAAAAATACAAAAATCAGCCCGGTGTCATGGTGCGTGCCTGTAATCTCAGTTACTCAGGAGGCTGAGGCAAGAGAATTGATAGAACACTGGAGGCGGGGGTTGCAGTGAGCTGGGATCATACCACTGCACTCCAGTCTGGGCAACAAGAGTGAAACTCTGTTTAAAAAAAAAAAAGAAAGAAAGAAAAGAAAAAAGAAAGAATGAAAGAGAGGAACCTAACCTAGGGGGTTGAGAAGGAAGCAGGAGATGATGTTCAGAAAAGACTTCTCTAAGAAAGTGTTTGAATTCAAATAGGAAGGGTACATTAGAATTAACCAAGTTTGTCTACGGCCATACCACCCTGAACGCGCCCGATCTCGTCTGATCTCGGAAGCTAAGCAGGGTCGGGCCTGGTTAGTACTTGGATGGGAGAATTAACCAAGTTTGGTAGGGGAGTGATGGTGTCTAGGAAAAGGGAAGAACACATGCAAAGACCTTGAGGTAGCTTTTTTGAAGAAATGAGAGAATGATGGTATGAATGGAACAGAGAATGGGGGTAAAATAATATAAGACTAGACTGGGGCAGTCATTGGAGCTAAAACTTGCTGAGGACTATAGAGTTTGGAGCATTAGCTTGTTTATTTATTTATTTATTTATTTGAGATGGAGTCTTGCTCTGTTGCCCAGGCTGGAGTGCAGTGGCACCATCTCAGTTCACTGCAACCTCCGTCTCCCGGGTTCAAGTGATTATCCTACCTCAGCCACCCAAGTAGCTGGGATTATAGTCACCTGCCACCACACCCAGCTAATCTTTGTATTTTTAGTAGAGACGGGGTTTCACCATATTGGTCAGGCTGGTCTTGAACTCTTTAGCTCAAGTGATCCACCTGCCTCGGCCTCTCAAAGTGCTGGGATTACAAGCGTGAGCCACCGCACCCAGCCTGGAACGTTAGTTTAAAAACAATGAGAAGCCATTGGCAGATTGGAAATGTGGGGAAGGGGCTGACATATTATATCTTATAAAAATATCACTCAGGCTGATATATGGAAGTTTATTGAAAGGAGTGAGTGGGGATATGGGGATGCCAGTCAGGAGGCTGTTGCAGATATTGAGATAAAGATGACAGTAGCTCATCCTAAGGCAAAGGCAATGGAGATGGAGAAAAGTGGATAGATTCAAGTACATGAAATAGATAGTATATACTATAGGTCAGTAAAGAAAGGGGGTTGGAATGCCTCCTAGAATTCCATAATTCTGCACTTGGGATTCAGCAATCTGTGTTTCCTAAGGAAAAAAACATGGAAGGCTAAGGTGGGTGGATCAAGAGGTCAGGAGTTCAAGATCAGCCTAGCCAACATGGTGAAATCCCATCTGTACAAAAAATACAAAAATTAGCCAGGCATGGTGGTGTGTACCTGTAATCCCGGCTCCTCAGGAGACTGAGGCAGGAGAATCGCTTGAACCTGGGAGGCAGAGGTTGCAGTGAGCCGAGATTGCACCACTGCATTCCAGCCTGGGTGACAGAGGGAGAATCTGTCTCAAAAAAAGAAAAAAAGGAAAAGAAAAGAAAAGAAAAAAAACATGGAAAGAGGATCAGATTGAAGGGGGAAGATTGAGTTTAGGTTGGACATAAAAGACTAAGATATGCAAGTAAATATATCAAGTAGACATTTAGATATGTAGGTCTGAATTCAGAAGAGAGATCTAAACTGGAGATTTGGCAGCCGTTGACACAGACATGGTAACCGTGGCCATGGAAGGGATATGGTCACCTAGGTAAGCTTTCAGAATGAGAAGAGAAAAGAGAGATTACTGAATGAGAAAAGAGAACCAGGCATGGTGGCACACACCTGTAGTCCCAGCGGGACCACTTGAGCCCAGGAGTTTAAGGTTGCAGTATGCAATGATCACACTTGTGAATGGCCACTATAGAGTGATACTCTGCCTCTTCAGAAGAGAGAGAGAAGAGAAAAGAGTCTATCACAAAGATTTGAAGAATGCCAACATTTAATGGCCAGGTACAGGAGAAGGGACTCACGAAGGACATTGAAAAGGAACTCTTAAGTAAGAAGGAAGAATACTAGATGTAGCATCATAAAAATCAAGGTAAGAGCATATTTCAAGTGTGAAGGAATGACTAGTAAACTCAAATGTTGCTGTAAGATCAGCTTAGAAGGGGACTAGATACATACCCAAGATAAATGAAAACATACATCTGGGTCAGGCATGGTAGTTCCTGCGTGTAATCCAGCACTTTGGGAGGCCAAGGCGGGTGGATCACTTGAGTCCAGGAGTTCGAGACAAGCCTGGGCAACATGGTGAGACCCTGTCTCTACAAAAATTAGCTGGGCATGGTGGCACATGCCTGTAGTCCCAGCTACTCAGGAGGCTGAGGTAGGAGAATTACCTGAGCCCAGGAGGTGGAGGTTGCAGTGAGCCAAGATTGCACCACTGTACTCAAAAAAACAAAAAAGAAAAAAAGAAAAAAGAAAACATACATCCATTAAAAACATGCAAATGAATGTTCATGGCAGTATTATTCATTGTAGTATTATTTCTAAGAGCCAAAAATACTACTGCATGAATGAACTTTGAAAACATTATGCTCAGTGAAAGAAATCAGTCACAAAAAACAATATACTGTAAATTTTCAATTACATGAGATATCCAGAATAGGCAAATCTATACAGACAGAGAGTAGATTGGTGTTTCCCTGGGCCTGGGGAGGCTAGAGGGGGATAGAGTGACAACTAATGGGCACGGAGTTTCTTTTGGAGATGAGGAAAAGTTCTAAAATTAGACTGTGGTGATAATTGTCCAACTCTGTCATTATACTGAAGACCATTGAAATGTATAATTAAAATGGGTGAATTGCATGGTATGTAAATTTTATTTCAATGAAATTGTTTTTTTAAAAAAAAAAATCTAGGCCGGGTACAATGGCTCACATCTATAATCACAGCACTTTGGGAGGCCAAGGCAGGTGGATCACCTGAGGTCAGGGGTTCAAGACCAGCCTGGCCAACATGGCAAAACCCCATCTCTACTAAAAATACAAAAATTAGCCAGGCATAGTGGCAGGTGCCTGTAATCCCAGCTATTTGAGAGGCTGAGGCAGAGGAATCACTTGAACCCAGGAGGCGGAGGTTGCAGTGAGCCAAGATTGTGCCACTAGGTAATAGGGCAAGACTCCATCTCAAAAAAAAAAAAAAAAAATCTAATATTTAAGCCAGATGACAGCAAACTATTTTAAAATGGACATTATTCATTTTCCCTGATTCCAGCACCCTCTTATTCTAAAAGCAAGAAAACGAAGAAATTGAATTTGTCATTACAAGCTTGTTTAGTGCTGACAGAACCAAACAAAAGGAATTTAGAAATGTTGATGGATATCTCAGACCAACTAAATAATAACCCAATCAACTAATAATGAAGTGTTTACATATCTTGGATCCGTAGAAAACTATAGATAATCTGATAAAATTCTGAGTATTCAACCTGATTCAATTCATTCACTTATTCAGCATCTTTTTATTGAGTACCAATATGTGGCACTTTATAATAGATGCTTTAAACAGTGGTCATCCTTATAATTTTAATTTTGTTTGCTTATTTATTTATTTATTTATTTATTTATTTATTTATTTTGGGGCAGGGTATCACTTTGTCACCCAGGGTGAAGTGCAGTGGTGTGATCTCAGCTCACCGAAGCCTTGATCTCACAGACTCAGGCGATCCTCCCACCCCAGCCCCACAAGTAGCTGGGACTACCAGCATGAGCCACCACACCCAGCTAATTTTTCTTTTTTTTAGTTTTTCATAGAGATGGGATTTTGCCATGTTGTCTCAGACTCCTGAGTTTGAGACATGGTTTAAAAAACCATGTCTGGTCTCGGCCGGGCGCGGTGGCTCACGCCTGTAATCCCAGCACTTTGGGAGGCCGAGGCGGGCGGATCACAAGGTCAGGAGATCGAGACCACGGTGAAACCCCGTCTCTACTAAAAATACAAAAAAAATGAGCCGGGCGCAGTGGCGGGCGCCTGTAGTCCCAGCTACTCGGGAGGCTGGGGCAGGAGAATGGCGTGAACCCAGGAGGCGGAGCTTGCAGTGAGCCAGGATCGCGCCACTGCACTCCAGCTTGGGCGACAGAGCGAGACTCCGTCAAAAAAAAAAAAAAAAAAAAAAAAAAAAAAAAAAAACCATGTCTGGTCTCAAACTCCTGAGCTCAAGCGATGCTCCTGCCTCCCAAAGTGCTAGGATTACAGGCGTAAGTCACCATGCCTGGCCTTAGTAGTCATCTTTTAAAAATATTACATTTAAAACCATGGTCTGACAGTAGGACTGAATATTAGAAATGAAGGCTATCCCTTACAATCTGGACATAAACTCTCCTAATGCATATTTTAATACTAGATAGTGGGAAGGAGGCAATAAGAAACTCCCATTTGTTGAATGTCTATAATTTGTCAGGTAATGTGCTAAGCAATTCAAAAGTATGATCTCATTTAGTTCTCAAAATAATACATGAAGGTGAGTATTAGCATCATATGAGTAAACTATTCAAAGAGGTTATGTAACTTAGTCACGCATCTGTAAGCTGGAGGGAAAAGTTTTGAAACAAGGTCCTCTGATTCTAAAATCGGATTCTTGGGTTTTTTGTTTGTTTGCTTGTTTGTTTTTTGTTTTGTTTTGTTTTTTGTAGATGCTACCTCCTGAGAGAATGCTTATGAATTAATTCATTTATTCAGCAGAGATGTATTTAGCATTATCATATGCCAGGCATTTTGCTGGCCCCTAGGGATATAAAGATGAACCTGATGGAGAACAACCCCTGACCTCACAAGGCTCACAGTATAGCTAGGAAGGCAATAAACAGAGGTACTTTAAATCTTCAACATGGCCAGTCAGTGACTCACACCTGTAATCCCAGTACTTTGGGAGGCTGAGGCAGGAGGATCACTTGAAGCCAGGAGTTAAAGAACAACCTGGGCAACACAGCAAGACCCCTTGTCTTAAATAAATAAATAAACCTTCAACATGTTATAAGATTAACTCCCTTTATTGAATTTCACTGTATTTCAAGTGCTCTTCTATGTACTCCTGCATTCATTAAGACTCCAGTCCCCACCTTCCTTCCCGACTGCATCTCCTACCACTTTATCTGGGACCCTCTCTGCCAAAAACACTGAACCCTTCCCAGCAATCCCCTAAATTATATTATTTCATCTTTCTCACTTTTCCATTTTCCCTCCACCTTTGTACATTCTTCCCATTTTGCCCTTCCCTCTCTTTTAGGAAAAATAGATTTAAAACGAAGTGGGGGTGAGTGATTTCTAATAAGAAAGTCCTCATTTTTGGATTTTCTTATTGTTGTTGTTTTGTTTGTTTTTGAGACTGAGTTTTGCTATATCACCCAGGCTGGAGTGCAGTGACGTGATCTCAGCTCACTGCAACCTCCGCCTCCTGGGTTCAAGGGATTCTCATGCCCCAGCCTCCCAAGTAGCTGGGCTTATAGGCACCTACCATCACGCTCGGTTAATTTTTGTATTTTTAGTAGAGACAGGGTTTCACCATGCTGGCCAGGCTAGTCTTGAACTCCTGACCTCAAATGATCTGCCTGTCTTGGCTTCCCAAAGTGCTGGGATTATAGGCATGAGCCACCGTGCGCGGTCAAAAGACCTCATTTTTCATCTAGGTTAGCCTCTTCCTTGTACCACAGTGGCAAGTTATTTAATCTACTCCAACTCTGGTACCCCATCTGCAAAATGAGAATCATAATAACAACCTCACATGACATTTGTGAAGATTCATGCAATAAAAATGCATAGTGCCTGGCACATAGTAGTTTCAAAAATGATTTTTGTGTGTGTGTAATAGCAAGAAGAAATAGACCAATCAAAAGGGATTATTGAATGTCTGAATGTGAAAATGAAGGCAAGAACTGCTATGCATAAAGAGAAAGAGGACCCCCCCAAATCCTTGAGGGTCAAAAAATATTTTATGAAGAAGCTAAGATTTATATTACTGCTTGGAAGATGAGTAGATTCCAAATAGTCACAACTGTAGGAGAAAGACTGAAAGAAGGCTTGCTCTTTTTCTGGTTTTAAATTTTTTTTTTTTTTTTTTTTTTTTTGAGACGGAGTCTTGCTCTGTCGCCCAGGCTGGAGTGCAGTGGCCGGATCTCAGCTCACTGCAAGCTCTGCCTCCCGGGTTCCCGCCATTCTCCTGCCTCAGCCTCCCGAGTAGCTGGGACTACAGGCGCCCGCCACCTCGCCCGGCTAGTTTTTTGTATTTTTTAGTAGAGACGGGGTTTCACCGTGTGAGGCAGGATGGTCTCGATCTCCTGACGTTGTGATCCACCCGTCTCGGCCTCCCAAAGTGCTGGGATTACAGGCTTGAGCCACCGCGCCCGGCGGTTTTAAATATTTTATATGATACCCTGTAGAGCAGAACCAGGAACTGGTTGTAATAAGACGGTTAGCTCTCCTTTCTTTGCAAGTCAGGGCACTGTATTCATAAGAGTGTGAAGATTCTTCCACCCTCTTTACTCTCCTGACGCAAAAATGTCTTAAGAACTTCCCTAGTTATCCCATCCACCAACTCAACTACTGAGCCTGAACTGCAGATACTTCCTCCCCAGAGGCTTCCTCTTTACTATAAGCTTGTGATCATTTACTGATTCTTTTCAACAATTATTGAAATACATCAAAATCCTAAATTCTTGTTTGTACTTTGACTCAGCATTTGCACTTCTAGGAATTTATGTCAAGGATATAGTCATAGTGATGAGCAAATATCCAGCTGTAAGGATCTTTACCACAATGTATTTGTTTGTTTGTTTGGAGACAGATTTTTACTCTTTTTGCCCAGGCTGGAGTGCAATGGCGCGATCTAGGCTCATTGCAACCTCCACCTCCTGGGTTCAAGTGATTCTCCTACCTCAGCCTCCCGAGTGGCTGGGATTACAGGAATGCACCACGACACTCGGCTAATTTTTTGTATTTTTAGTAGAGATGAGGTTTCACCATGTTGGTCAGCTGGTCTCGAACTCCAGACCTCAGGTGATCCACCCGCTTCGGCCTTCCAAAGTGCTGGAATTACAGACACGAGCCACCACACCTGGCCCCCAATGTGTTTATAATAACAAAAAGTTGGAAACAATCTATATGTTTAACAGTAATTGATTTGTTATGTAACTCCTAGTCAGTTCATAAAATGTAAAACTATACAAAAAGATGATGCATAAAAGAATATAGTAGTCGGGCATGGTGGCTCATGCCTGTAATCCCAGTACTTTAGGAGGCTGAGGCGGGCAGATCACAAGGTCAGCAGTTCGAGACCAGCCTGACCAACATGGTGAAACCCCGTCTCTACTAAAAATACAAAAAAATTAGCTGGGCGTGGGGGCGGGTGCCGTTAATCCCAGCTACTTGGGAGGCTGAGGCAGGAGAATCTCTTGAAACTGGAAGGCAGAGGTTGCAGTGAGCCGAAATTGTGCCACTGCAATCTAGCCTGGGCAACGAGAGCAAAACTCCATCTCAAAAAAAAAAGAATATAGTATACATATAAAAATACTGATGTGATTTCACACCAATACCTTAACAGTGATTTTCACTGGGGTGGTCTTATAGACGTTTTCTTTTTTCTTTCTTTCTTTTTTTTTTTTTTAGACAGAGTTTCGCTCTTGTTGCCCAGGCTAGAGTGCAATGGTGCGATCTCGGCTCACCACAACCTCTGCCTCCCGGGTTCAAGCAATTATCCTGCCTCAGCCTCCTGAGTAGCTGGGATTACAGGCATGTGCCACTATGCCAGGCTAATTTTGTATTTTTGGTGGAGACGGCATTTCTCCACGTTGGTCAAGCTGGTCTCGAACTCCCAACCTCAGGTGATCCTCCTGCCTCGGCCTCCCAAAGTTCTGGGATTACAGGCCTGAGCCACTGTGCCCAGCCTCTTTTTTCTTTTTTTCTTTTCTTTTTTATAATGAGCAACTATTATTCCTGTATTAAGTAAAAATGGTGTTTTAAAGTTCTTTGAGCTTGTATAAAATGTTACATTGAGAAAAAAAAGTAGACAATTATGACACGAGGCCAAAGAGTCATGAGTGGAGTGCCATATTTATTTTTCTGTAGTGCTGTTCAATATAAGAAAATGGTGAAAGATTAACTCTCTTTTCTAATAAAATTATTCTTACTCATCTTGCTTGCTTTTATCTTAATAAATGTTCAATAAATATTGATAGTATTTTAGTAGAGAAAATAAGAAATTACAGAAACACTATGGTATAGTGACAGAATTGTCACAGTCTTCAATTGAATTAGAAAGTTGCCGATATTGAAGAAATTTCAGAATCCTCCTTATGCCTTTGAAAACAATATTTCTTCATATTGGGCAAAGGTAGAAGTAAATGAAAGGCAATTTGTTTTTCTTTCTCTTTCCAAGTCTTACAGGACTTACTTAATAATAATTTAAAAAAAAATTAAATACAAGAAAATCACAGTAAAAACTTAGTATCAAAAAGCATGAATGAAAAAAGATTTTTTTTTGTGCCCTTTGTTAGATCATCCAGAGTTACTTCTCAAAGGTAACCTTATATTTCTTTACCAAAAAAAGATTGTTGAACACAAATAGGATCACATTAACTATACTGCTCTGCAATGTAGTATCTTGGCATATTTCTACATTAGTACATACAGAGTTTGCTCACTTTTTTCGTTTTATATTCACATAATTTTTATGGATTTTTTTCATATTTAAGAAGTCATTGATCCATTTAATTAAACAATAACACAAATTCAACCATGACTTTACAACCCAGAGACAATCACTTTCAACAGACTGGTAAATATCATACTTCTTTCCATGCCCATTCATACTAGTCTTAGAAAAACAACTACCAATAATTAAACACTACATATGCACCAATTGTTTTACATACATTACTTAAACATCAATCCCCAGATGAAAATTTATCATCCAGTTTTAGCAATGAGGAAACCAAAATTCAGAAAGGTTAGAGATATATCCAAAATCACATAGATGATATGTGGCAGGACCTAGATTCGAACCCAGATTGGTCTGACTCAAAGGTTTATGCTCTCAACCAGGTATACTGACTCACCACTAAACAAAAATTTATATATGCACATATGTGTTTATGAAAAAAGGTCCATATTATGCATATTATTAAGTAACTTTCTTTTCTTTCTTTTTTTTTGAGACGGAGTCTTGCTCTGTCGCCTGGGCTGGAGTGCAGTGGCCGGATCTCAGCTCACTGCAAGCTCCGCCTTCCAGGTTTACACCATTCTCCTGCCTCAGCCTCCCGTGTAGCTGGGACTACAGGCGCCCGCCACCTCGCCCGGCTAGTTTTTTTTATTTTTTTATTTTTCAGTAGAGACAGGGTTTCACCATGTTAGCCAGGATGGTCTCGATCTCCTGACCTCGTGATCCGCCCGTCTCGGCCTCCCAAAGTGCTGGGATTACAGGCTTGAGCCACCGCGCCCGGCCTCTTTTCATTTTTTTAACTTCTGTTTTTAGTTTGGGGGTACATATGAAGGTTTGTTATACTGGTAAACACATGTCTCAGGGTTTGTTGTACATATTATTTCATCGCCCAGGTATTAAATCCAGTACTCAATAGTTATCCTTTCTGCTCCTCTCCTCCCTCCCTCCCTCCCTACTCAGGTAGACCCCAGTGTCTTAAGTTCTCTTTTTTTGAGACCAAGTCTTGTTCTGTTGCCCAGGCCGGCGTGCAATGGCACAATCTCAGCTCACTGCAATCTCTAACTCCCGGGTTCAAATGGTTCTCCTCCCTCAGCCTCCTGGGATTACAGGCACCCACCACCTCACTCAGCTAGTTTTTGGATTTTTAATAGAGATGGGTTTCACCATGTTGTCCAGGAGGGTCTCGAACTCCTGACCTCAAGTGATCCATCCGCCTGTGTTCATAAGTTCTTTCATTTAGCTCCCACTTACAAGTGAGAACATGAGGTGTTTGGTTTTCGGTTCCTGTGTTAGTTTCCTGAGGCTAATAGCCTCCAGCTCCATCCACATTCCCTCAAAAGATATAATCTTGTTTTTTAAGGCTGCATAGTTTTCCATGGTGTATATATACCACATTTTCTTTCTCCAATTTGCCACTGATAGGCATTTAGGTAGATTCCATGTATTTGTTATTGTGAATAGGGCTGTAATGAACATTTGTGTGCATCTGTCTTCGTGATAGAATTATTATTATTATTATTTTTAAACAGAGGCTTGCTCTGTCACCCAGGCTGGAGTGCAGTGGCGCAATCTCGGCTCACTGCAACCTCCGCCTCCCAGGTTCAAGTCATTCTCCTGCCTCAGCCTCCCACCTAGCTGCTGGGACTACAGGCACGCCACCGTGCCTGACTGATTTTTATATTTTTAGTGGACATGGGGTTTCACCATGTTGGCCAGGCTGGTCCCAAACTCCTGACCTCAAGTGATTCTCCTGCCTCAGCCTCCCAAAGTGCTGGGATTACAGGCATGAGCCACTGCACCCAGACTGTTCTGTGTTTTTTTCACTTGAAAATATATGATAGACTTGTTTTCATGTTAATAAACTACAATCATTGTCATTTCCAATGACAGTATTGCTCTCCATTATATGGAGGATCATGAAATATTGGACCAGCCTGTGCAATATGAAAACACCTTGTCTTTACAAAATAGACAAAAAAAAAAAAATAGCCAAGTATGGTGGTGTGTGCCTGTGATCCCAGATACTTGGGAGACTGAGGTGGGAGGATCACCTGAACCTGGGGAGGTCGAGGCTGCAGTATGCTGTCATTGCGCCATTGCACTGCAGCCTGGGGAACAGAGTGAGACCTTATCTCAAAAAAAATAATAAAATATCATACTAGAACCAACTCCCCATGGTTAGATATTCAATTGATTCCAATGTTTTACTGCTATAATCAATGCTGGCATTAAATATTTTTTCCTATAATCCCAACACTTTGGGAGGCCGAGGCGAGCAGATCACTTGAGGTCAGGAGTTAGAGACCAGCCTGGTCAACATGGCAAAACTTCATCTCTACTAAAAATACAAGAATTAGCCAGGTGTGATTGTGCGCGTCTGTAATCCCAGCTACTCAGGAGGCGAGGCAGAAGAATCACTTGAACCGCTTGAGGTGGAGGTTGCAGTGAGCTGAGATCGTGCCACTGTACTTTAGCCTTGGTGATAGAGTGAGACTCTGTCTCAAAAAAAAAATCTTTTTTTGCATCTTTTCTTTTTTTGAAAAATATTTTTATTTGCTGCACATTTAAAATCATTCTTTCATATAGGAAATACCTTTACTATAAGTGTCCTTTTACCTACTTGATTCAGTAAGTTCATGTAGAACTTCAAAGGGGGCAGCATTAGAATGAACACAGGCTTCTAGAGAGTTAATATGTATAAGAAGGGATAAACAATTCATTTTTGTTCTCATGGTTTACTTTACTAGATAACACTTAGTTTGCTTGTACTGTGTGGAGCCGGGAGGGGATTGGAAACAATCTAAATTACTGTCAATAGATTAAAGTATAAATCTGCTGTACAACATGGTAACCACAAGCCACGCCACATTTGACTATTTAAATTTAAATTAAATAAAATTAAAAATTTAGTTCTTCATTTGTACTATCCACATTTCAAGTGCCACCTGAGGCTGGTGATGACCACAGTGGAAAGAACAGATATGGAACATTTCCATTATCACACAAACTTCTACTGAACAATGTGGGTATACAACACTCATAGTGTGAAATACTATTTATATATGGTATTTTAAAGTGATCTGGAAGATCTGTATATGCTGACATATTTGTTTGACATACATGTTTGTTTTTAACTTTTTATTTTCGAGTGATTATTGACTCACAAGTCTAAGAGATTATTATAGTAATTTTATAAGAACATGCTATGTTGGGCTGGGTGCGGGGGCTCACACCTGTAATCCCAGCACTTTGGGAGGTGGAGGCAGGTGGATCACGAGGTCAGGAGTTCGAGACCAGCCTGGCCAATATGGTGAAACATCATCTCTACAAATAATACAAAAATCAGCTGGGTGTGGTGGCACGCATCTGTAGTCCCAGCTGCTCGGGAGGCTGAGGCAGGAGAATCCCTTGAACCCGGGAGGCGGAGGTTGCAGTCAACCGAGATCACACCACTGCCCTCTAGCCTGGGCCACACAGCAAGACTCAGCCCCAAAAATAAATAAATAAAAAGAATATACTATGTGAATTTTAAAAATAACTAGACTTTTGAAAGCCTTTCCTTAAAAACGTATCTATAGAGCAGTGAAGGGATACAGTGAGAGAGGAAGTCACTTATTTTATTGGGGAAAGGCTTCACAGAGGAGGTGACCAGGAGCTAAGTTTCTAAAGATAAGCAAGTAAAGGTTATACACCAGAGGGAAGAGGAAACTTATGGGGCTGGATAGAAGCATAATGCCACAGACAAGGATTTAAAGGATTTAAAGCCCAAAGTACTTTTTTTTTTTTTTTTTTGTTGAGACGGAGTCTCGCTCTGTCGCCCGGGCTGGAGTGCAGTGGCCGGATCTCAGCTCACTGCAAGCTCCGCCTCCCGGGTTTACGCCATTCTCCTGCCTCAGCCTCCGGTGTAGCTGGGACTACAGGCGCCCGCCACCTCGCCCGGCTAATTTTTTGTATTTTTAGTAGAGACGGGGTTTCACCGTGTTAGCCAGGATGGTCTCGATCTCCTGATCTCGTGATCCGCCCGTCTCGGCCTCCCAAAGTGCTAGGATTACAGGCTTGAGCCACCGCGCCCAGCCGCCCAAAGTACTTTGACTAGTTTTACACTGGGGGAATATTATGAGAATTAATAGCATAATGGATATGAAACCACTTTCTAAACTGTGAAGTACTGTTGAACAACTAAAGGAAAAGTAGGAATCAGGCAGTACAATGTGTGTGCCTAGAAAATTTTTGTGCTTTGAAAACAAAATGTATGTAAGACAGCATTCTTCTTTATGTAAAAATAAATAATATTATTGATAAGGCAATTATATGAAAAACAAATACATATATAGCATTACATATACATTAAGATTGAATTAACAGAGTATTTACTTGTTTCATATCTCTAAAGAACCACAATTTTAAATTGTGTTCTCACATTGTGTTAAAAGAAAAAAAGAAAAGAAAAAAAAGCTAGTCAGAAATACCATTCTACCTCATGATGATTTCGTTTTTCTTTTGCATAAGCCT
Organism: Macaca mulatta; assembly: GCF_049350105.2. Lineage (NCBI taxonomy): Eukaryota > Metazoa > Chordata > Mammalia > Primates > Cercopithecidae > Macaca > Macaca mulatta. Next base: position 93,902,464 of record NC_133407.1, on the reverse strand, counting down.
GTGTCTTTCAAATAATCCACAAGCAAATAGCTTCATTCTGTAGATGAGAAATTATAAAAGACCATGTAATCAGCTGACAAAGGAACTGAAAACAAGCCCAGAGGAAATGCGTGGCTGTTCTTACAAAGTCACAATGTACTGTTCTATTTGCCTCCCACTCTCAAAGTGTATATTCCTGACATTTCTTGTCTTATAATTGGACTTTATGAATGAGAGCTGTAGGATGCTGTCTGGTGAATGATCTGAAAAGGATATGCTGAAACAGTGGAGGTGCTGCAAAAACTGGATGCGAGGCTTTGTGTGGGAACTTAAATAAAAGACATGAATTAGAAATTTAGAACCCCAAATTTTATTGTACACAAAATAAGGGCTATTTTCTCAGTCCTTACTAAAGATTTTGAGTAGGTTTAGGTGACATGTAATGTGGAAACCAAATGCATAAGCTTGGTTTTCAGAATAGTTTGGGGTCCCATGGCTTTCCAGAGCTTATCCTTTAAAACTATACTGGCAAGAAGGAGAGGTGAGTTCAGTAACTTTCACCTCCTTTACATTAGCTTCTTCATCCTTAGTGCTAAGTAACTGCTAAAGCCATACTTACTAATTTTCATAGTGTGGTGGACTTTCTAAAGTGCACTTAATTTCATATCTCATGTGATTTAGCTTATGAATAGGGCCAGTTAGGCAAGAATTAATTCACTAGGTCCCTGGAAATAATCAGTCATATTTAATAAGCAAACTTTTCCTATGCACCTACTATAGAGGTGCCACGTGACAGTCAGCAGCTGGGAAGTTTTATTCACATTCAGAAGGGTCACAACAAGGATTCTCTTTTGTTAGCAAAAATACTGAAGGGAAAAACAAAAAGCATCTAAGCAGGGCAGGCAGAAACAAAAAAGTAGGCTTGAAAAATTTCTCTAGGCCGGGCACAGTGGCTCATGCCTGTAATCCTAGCATTTTGGGAAGCCAAGGCAGGTGGATTGCTTTGAACTGAGGAGCTTGAGACCAGTCTGGCCCACGTGGCAAAGTCTTGTCTCTCCAGAAATACAAAAATTAGGTGGGTGTTGGTGGCTCCCACCTGCAGTCCCAGCCAGTCGAGAGGGTGAGGCTGGAGAACCGCTTGAATCTGGGAAGCAGAGGTTGTAGTGAGCCAAAATCATGCCACTGCACTCCAACCTGGGCGACAGAGTGAAATTCTGTCTTAAAAAAAATAAAAAATATAAACATTCTCCGAGGGGCCGGGCGCGGTGGCTCAAGCCTGTAATCCCAGCACTTTGGGAGGCCGAGACGGGCGGATCACGAGGTCAGGAGATCGAGACCATCCTGGCTAACACGGTGAAACCCCATCTCTACTAAAAAATACAAAAAAACTAGCCCGGCGAGGTGGCGGGCGCCTGTAGTCCCAGCTACTCGGGAGGCTGAGGCAGGAGAATGGCGTGAACCCGGGAGGCGGAGCTTGCAGTGAGCTGAGATCCGGCCACTGCGCTCCAGCCTGGGCGAAAGAACGAGACTCCGTCTAAAAAAAAAAAAAAAAAAAAATTATCCGAGGAAACAGGCCATTGTGTTAATGGTCTCTGTATGTCTCTGGGTAGTAACATTGTGGAGTTTTTCTCTTTGTTATGTTTTTTCATACTTCTTATTTATTTATTTATTTTTACAATAGGTATATATAACTTGTATAAAGAAAATAATAAATAAGCAAATTTTCAAGAGATGAAGTCTCACTCTGTCACCCAGGCTGGAGTGCAGTGGCATGACCTTGGCTCACTGCAGCCTCAACTTCCTCAACTCAAATGATCGTCCTACCTCGGCCTTCTGAGTAGCTGGAACTACAGGTGCAAACCAATAAAATTAGCCACCTGGCTAATTTTTGTACTTTCTGTATAGAGACAGCATCTTACTTTGTTCCCAGACTGGTCTCAAACTCCTGGGCTCAAGCAGTGCTCCTGCCTCAGCCTCCCAAAGTGCTGGGATTACAGGCATGAGCCATTGTGTCGAGCGGAGAAAAATCTTAAAGGAAAAAGTCTCCAAAAGGCTATACAAAATAAGGAAGAGAGGCCAGGCACAGTGGCTCACATCTGTAATCCCAGCACTTCTGGAGGTGGAGGCGGGCAGATCATCTGAGGTCAGGAGTTCGAGACCAGCCTGACCAATATGGTGAAACCCCGTCTCTACTAAAAATACAAAAATTAGCCAGGCGTGGTGGCAGGCGCCTGTAATCCCAGCTACTCGGGAGGCTGAGGCAGGAGAATCGCTTGAACCTGGGAGGTGGAGGTTGCAGTGAGCCGAGATCACGCCATTGCGTGATCTGGTCCTGGGGGACTAGAGTGAGACTTCGTCTAAAAAAAAAAAAAAAGAGAGATTAAATGTAAATAAGTCCATTGATTAGTATAGTTGACTGCCAATCATATTGATGGACGGCATGGTTCTAACTATTTTTTTTCTTCTTTTTGTAAGAAGCCTCTTCCCAGAACCACCTATTTAATTGTTTTTATTTTTTTTGTTTCTGTTTTTGTTTTTGATACAGGGTCTCTCTCTCTGTCACCCAGGCTGGAGTGCAGGGGCCCAAGTACGTCTCACTGCAGCCTCAAACTCCTGGGCTGATGACCCTTTTGCCTCAGCCTCCCAAGTAGCTAGGACTATGGGTGCATGCCACTACACCAGGCTAATTTTGTAATTCTTTTGTAGAGATGTGATTTCACAATGTTGCCCAGGATGTTCTTGAACTCAGGGCCTCAAGTGATCGTCCAGCCTCTGCCTCCCAAGGTGTTGGGATTTCAGGCATGAGCCACCATGCCCAGTCTAGGTTTTGTTTTTGTTTTTTGTTTTTCCAAATCAAACATTTGGCCTTAGCCTTTGAAAAGAAGGAGATATATCATCTACCTTACTAATTCTTCCTAGACTCTAGGACTTCACGTCCACTGAAAGAATTAATCCAATCCCTTCTCCTCAACCCCAAAAATCCTAAAACAGTTTGAATGTTTAATCTTCCTTTGTCAAAGATAATCATGAGATCCTGAGGACAATAATATTGTGTTTTGGATTAATATATGCCATTTTAGGGTTAAAAACAACCCCCACTACCACGACAACAAGAAAATCACCCATTGCCTTTTGTTTTTACGTTTGTATGAACCTTTTTGCTGTTACAGATTTCTACGCCCCACTAAGGTCTGGTTTAGTCAGAAAATCAGAGGAAGCCCACAGTGTATGAAAGGGTTATTCATCTCGAGGGCTGAGCATGAAGGTCCTCAGTCCTCAGTGAGTGATCCTGTGCACATACCCTCAAAGTACAGATGGCTCCTCAGGGCAGGAATTAAAGATGAAGAGAGAAATGATTCTCAAATGGAACACAGTACATTAATTCACTTAGAGGGCACAGGGTGTGTCTGCTTCACTGACTTTTCCAAAGACAGAATTTGGCCCTATGTCCAGTTATAGTACATGAGCTTACTCCTTCAAATGTGCCTCTAAATTTCCCCAAATGAGGGCCATGGCTTATCACCAAATTCTAAATGAGCTGCTTGCTGGTTTGAAAGCACTTGAGGCAATTTGAGTCTCAGAGACACTGAAGGCTGAGACTTCACCTTTGTCTTCACCTCCCCCAGAATGTCCGAAGAGCAGGCAATGCGTTTCACTCAGGAGTTGTGGCAGTTGGCTGAGGCCTCCCTGAGGAGAAAAGAAAGGGGGAAACTGTGCTGGGTGAGGTTGGCCTCTCTTAACTCTTATTAATAGAGAACATGTGGGCTGAGGCAAAAGCAGGGGCTGGGCTTGCTGAGTAAACAGGATGGGATGAGAAAGAGAATGATGCTTTTATATTCTTGTCTATTATGGATCCAGGGAGTCTCTTTAATGGAGATGAAAGGGAGAGATAGATTTAAAGGAAATCGTTTCCAAAGCTAAATGTGCAGGCCACTGATGTGTCTTCGTTCCCTTTCCCATGGATGGGGGCTAGATTGTCAATTGGCATCGCTGGCCAGATTTCACACATGGGTTTTTTTGTTTGTTTGTTTGTTTTGAGACAGAGTTTCACTCTTGTCGCCCACGCTGGAGTGCAATGGCGCGATCTCAGTTCACTGCAACCTCTGCCTCCTGGGTTCAAGCAATTCTCCTGCCTCAGCCTCCTGAAGTAGCCGAGATTATAGGCAACTGACACCATGCCCAGCAAGTTTTTTTTGTATTTTTAGTTGAGACGGGGTTTCACTGTATTGGCCAGGCTGGTCTTGAAATGCTGACCTCAGGTGATCCACCTGCCTCGGCCTCCCAAAGTGTTGGGATTACAGGCGTGAGCCACTGCGTCTGGCCTCACTCATGTTTTTAAATCGATGGCTCTGGTATACCTCTATCATCTGAGAATTTGTTTTTTAGATCCTTCATTTATGTATTCATTTTACTAATATTAATTGAGTGTTACTAATGCCAGGCACTTTTTGGGGCACTGTGAATGTGACCGTGAACAATACAACGTTTATCAAAATAAAGGGAATTACGATAGGCAAGCGCAGAACATGCACAAAGTAGACCCAGGTGCTATGAAGATACTGGAGAGGGAGTACTCATCCAGGCATCTCTCAGGGAGGGGTGGTCAGGGAAGGCTCTCCTGAAAAGCAGTTCATGACACCTAAATTGAGCCTGGAGTTAGCCAGATGGAGAAAAGAGGAAGAGGGTTTTCTAGCCAGGTGATTCTGTGTAGACAAAAAAAAAGCTTAGAGTCTTGACATGACAAGAACATTGCGTAAAAGGGGCAACAGTATCATTACTTAAAAAGTGCACACTCCTTTCAGGGAGAAGAGAGAACACAAAGGTATCCCCAAGGACATTTAAGGAAGGCTGTCATAGAAATGACACAAAAATTATCCCGGTGTTTCAGAGAACATCCAGATGAGATTCCACACCTAGAGTAGGAATAAAAAAGTGCTGTTTGCATTTGAAACTTTCTTCCACGTATGAAATCATTTTTGCCTTGAGCCCATGAATACCTTTTTTTAAAAAGAGCAATTTAAGACTATGAGGCAGGCAGATTTGCAAAGGAGTTTTCCCTTACCTTATCAAAAATGCTAACATGTTTACATATGTCAATGTCTTAAGTGACTTCTTAAGTAATTTGCCTCTCTAGTCCTAGAAGCAGCATTGCTAAAATAAGCTATGGTGCTTATCACGTTTTAAATTTTGTATTGACACCTGAATATCAGAAAATTTTATCATTGAAATTTAATTTTAATACCATATATGCATACATCAGTGAGTATTTAGAAGATTACTATAAAACCTTGCATCTTCCTGTATATATAAAAAATACACATAAACATGTTTATGACAAAGATTTTTTGTTTTTTTTGTTTTTTGTTTTTTGAGACAGAGTCTTGCTCTGTCACCCAGGCTGGAGTGCAGTGGCGCGATCTTGGCTTACTACAATCTCCACCTCCTGGATTCAAGCAATTTTCCTGCCTCAGCCTCCTGAGTAGCTGGGATTACAGGTGCACGCCACCACACCTGGCTAATTTTTGTGTTTTTAGTAGAGACAGGCTTTCACCATGTTGGTCAGGCTGGTCTCGAACTCCCAACCTTGTTATCTGCCCGCCTCGACCTCCCAAAGTGCTGGGATTACAAGCATGAGCCACTGTGCCTGGCCTTATGACAAAGTTTAACCGAAAAAAAAAAAGAAAAAAAAGTGGCTGGTATTGGAGAACCAAACCGTTACAGAATTTTTTCATTTATCAATTTTATTCCAGACAATATAAAAGAAATAAGAACTCTGTCAGTATTTAAAAAAAAAAAAACAAAAAAAAAACTTTATTTCATGCCATTATTTCCTTTCAATCTGCTAGCTAAAAACATGTCCATATCAAGCTTTGTTTCCTGGTCTTTATTATAGTCTCCATAGAAATCATTAGAAATATACTGTCTCAAAAAGAGAAGCTGATTCCTCTTCTGCCCAAATTGTTAGTTTTCTGATTGACTTTGAAAACCAAAACTTTACTCTCTTTGAGGGAAAATAATCTATTTTTCTAGAGAATTTCAATCTGTCAGTCACTCTGATAGACATACAGCTCCTACTGTATTATTTTTTGCTTCAGCTAACATATGTTAAAACAAAATCATTTTTAAAGCTAAAGGCAAGCCAACATTCTGATTAGCTTCAAAAGTTTAGTTAACCAGCGACTGCCAAGTTTCCCCAATGTAAAACATGTTCTTGACTCATTTTCTTCAAGTATCAAAGTATGTGATCTGCCCCAGAATAAGAGCTGCATCCAAATATTATGTCTTAGCAAAAAAGTTACAGTTGCTAAATTTGTAACTCATATATTTTTAGTTTTAAATCTCACAGAAAGAAACTTTAGCTCTAAGACATGAAATGACTAAGAGAGGAAAACAAAGTTCAGGAAGTCTTCACTGTTCCTTATTTTTAGTCAATGATCCATTTGTGTGATGGCCAAAATTATTGTTACAATGAATTACTATAAGCAGACAGAGGCTACAATTTTCACTGATATTTCCTCTTAGGGACTAGAGAATTCAGCGTCCCTGGTTAAAAGTATAGATTGAGTTTAGGTAGTCTGGGTATTTTTCAGCAATTCTTTTTCAAAGAAATACTTGTATAAAAAATTGTTTTGGTCTATGCTGAAACAACACGTTATTGTGTACAGTAACTGAAAGTTTTATATAAGTCAGTCAGCCAAAAGAACCCAGACATCTGAAAACGTGCCATATTCACTAAATTGCTATTCCAAAGGAAGAAATTTGATTAAAATGTTAAATAAGTCAGTGGAATAAAATCAGGGAGCTAGTTGCTTGCCTGCCTGCTTTCCCCTCTTTTCCCCTTCCTTCTCTTCCCCCAACTTCCTTCCTCCCTCCCTCTCTCTTTCTTTTTCTTCTCCCACCTCTTCTTTTTTCTTTTTCTTTTTTAATCCAGATATTTTTAGCCTGGAGCATATTTGTCACATGTTTTTACAACTCGTCTACATTAAACCACATTTCTGTCAGCCAGAATAGTTATAGCATACCAATTATTTAAATAATCAGAACCCTCGGGTAAAAATGTTTCAGGTGCCAAAAAACAGCAAGTCTCGTCAGCATGCCGAGAAATTGTTTCTCCCGAGAGTTTAGAACTGGAATTTCCTCTGAAACAGAGACAAATGTACGTGGACGTCAAGCTAGAATTTCTTCTCTGTACTCTAGAAATGGACATTCTGAGACAGCATTGCCACGACCTTCCGAGTAGCTAGAGCTGAGCCAATGCTGCAGGGAGGCCTAGAGGAAAAGGCAAACGTATTAGACCTCTGGTTCTCAGAAATTAGCTGCTCATTAGAGTCACCTGGGGACTTTTGAAAAACAATTCTGATGGCTGGGTCTCACCTGCAGAGGTTCTATCGTTAGCCTGGGATATGGCTTGGGTCTCAGTATTTTTAAAAATCAGCAAAGCTTGAGGATCATTGTTTTAAAGCATGCAAATTTCAAATTTAGGCCTTAGACAGATTTTGATTAAAAAAAAAAAAAACTGCCCTTTGGCCTGGCACGGTGGCTCACACCTGTAATCCCAACACTTTGAGAGACTGAGGCAGGAGGATCCCTTGAGGTCAGGAGTTCGAGACCAGCCTGGCCGACATAGTGAGACCCCCCACCCCGGTCTCTACAAAAAAAAAATTTTTTTAATTGCTAGTCGTGGTAGTTGTTCAACTGTAGTCTTAGCTCTTCAGAAGGCTTAGGCTGGAGAATTGCCTAAGCCCAGTAATTTAAGCTGTAATGAGCTATGATTGTGCCAGGACACTCCAGCCTGGTTGACAGTGTAAGGTCCTGTCTAGAAAAAAACAACACCACCACCACCTCATCTGAGCTGAAAAATTAATTGAAAAAAGGGAAGAGTTCTTCTTGATGTTCCTAATTATTCTGTTGCCATTTAAAACAATTAACTAGCCATTTATTTATTTCATGATTTTGTGTGTGTGTGTGATGGAGTTTCACTCTTGTTGCCCAGGCTGGAGTGCAATGGCGCAATCTCGGCTTACTGCAACCTCTGCCTCCTGGGTTCAAGTGATTCTCCAGCCTCAGTGTCACAAATAGCTGGGATCACAGGTGTGCGCCACCACGCCCGGCTAATTTTGTATTTTTAGTAGAGACGGGTTTCTCCATGTTAGTCAGGCTGGTCTCTAATGCTTGACCTCAGGTGATCCACCTGCCTTGGCCTCCCAAAGTGCTGGGATTACAGGTGTGAGCCACTGCGTCCTGTCAATTTCATGATGATTTTTAATCACTTTTTTTCTGCCTTTCAGACGGTAGACATCAGAAACTTTACATCCGACCAACACCAAACAGGTGTGGGAATAAATGTCATGCTGTTTCTTTACCTCCTAAGCCTGCTACCGAAGAGGAGTGGAAAACTCAGTTTTCCGGTTTAACTCTAGTAGCTGGCCCATTCAAAGAGAATAGCCCATACACAGGACCAGCGATTGTGGCCAACAGGAATGTGGGCCCAGAGTCTTCAGATCTTCCAATTTTTTTCAAGAGAAGCCAGAAATCATCATCTTTATGCGAAATTTCCCAGTTTCTTAATGTTGGCAAGTAATTAAATTGTGGGTAATCAAAACACGTCTGCCAACCAAATGGAAGCTGCCACTCTGCAACTTCTGGCCTGGAAGGCAATTCATCTCCTCTTCATTCAGCCAATGACTGCTCAGCTTTCAACACTCAGTTCTGGAGACAGTTCCTTTGAAAAAACTTCCCTGGCCACCTCTGCTCCACCCTACCCCTTTGCCCCTAGCCTGCTACTCCAACTCTGAGCACCCAAGTGTATCTCCTAACTTACCTCCCTCCAATGTGATGCGTGTCTGTCTCCCCTAACAGACTGCCTGATACTGGAGGACTGAGATGGTGTCTTAGCACATTTAGTTTTGGAATGTATGTCAGTTCCAAACCGGATACTAACTCAGCAAACAAATGTTCATTAAATACTTACTATGGGCTGGGCACGGTGGCTCACACCTGTAATCCTAGCACTTTGGGAGGCCGAGGTGAGCGGATCACCTGAGGTCAAGAGTTCGAGTCCAGCCTGACCAACATGGAGAAATCCCGTCTCTACTAAAAATACAAAATTAGCCAAGCGTGGTGGCACACACTTGTGATCCCAGCTACTCAGGAGGCGGAGGTTGTGGTGAGCCAAGATCATAGCATTGCACTCCAGCCTGGGCAACAAGAGTGAGACTCTGTCTCAATAAATAAATAAATAAATAAATAATATGTATATATATAAAAATTCAACAGCACTTTGGGAGGCTGAGGTGGGTAGATCATCTGAGGTCAGGAGTTTGAGACTAGCCTGGCCAACATGGTGAAACCCCATCTTTACTAAAAATATAAAAAATCAGCCGGGCATCGTGGCGGGTGCTTGTAATCCAGCTAATTGGGAAGCTGAGTCAGGAGAATCACTTGAACCTGGGAGGCAGAGGTTGCAATGAGCCAGGATCACGCCATTGCACTCCAGCCTGGGCGATAAGAGTGAGACTCCGTCTCAAAAAAAAAAAAAAAAAAAAAAAAAAAAAATTAGCTGGGTGTGGTGGTCCGCATCTGTAATCCCAGATACTTGGGAGGCTGAGGCAGGAGAATTGCTTGAACCCGGGAGGCAGAGGTTGCAGTGAGCCAAGACTGCACCATTGCACTCCAGCCTGGGCAACAAGAGCAAAACTCTGTCTCAGAAAAAAGAAAAAAAAATTCAACAAATTCAAATCGTGGCCTATTAGAAACACAAATTAAGAACGTAAACACTAGGAAAATGTTTTCCACCTCCAAATAGATGCCATTATCTTTGTACATTGTATCTCCTCCCAGATCTAATTCATTTATGAGCATCATCAGAATGTCTCCGTAAGAGGATCAAGTAACTTGAAGAGGGTCAAGTAACTTGCAGAAGGTCACACAGGCGGCACCTTGAACCCAGGTTGGCTTCAAAGAACACTCTCTCAACTAAGCTTTCCTTTGGTCATTTTATATTTAACTGGGAATAATAATATTAATAGAACCCGCCTTAAAGGGTTGTAAGGATTAATTATGCCAACAATTCTATACTGTGCTGGGTCATTACTATTACTCATGACGTAACATAGCACCTCTAAAGAACCCTGTGTATTACCATCTTTCAAATGAAGGCCCAAGGTCAACTGTCAAGGTCATTCTGCTAGGCGGTTGCAGAGCTGAGATTTAAACATGAATTTGCCACCAAGTCCGTCACTTTGCCAGTTACACTAGAGAAAAATCAACCCAGTCCCTCTAAGTGTTAGCCAAACTGCCAATGCTTAATACCCACTCTCACACATTAGGCTTTTACTACTCACCTTAACCGCTACCCAAATACAAGTAAATTCCTTTTATCTTTATATTAATAAAAATAAAAGCTAACGTTATTGAGTTCTATGTTCTCAACCTTGTACTAAGCATGTGCCGTGCATTATCTTATTTAACCTCTATGAGGCATGCGTTATTATTTTCAGATGAAGAAATTGAGGCCCCAGAAGTTTAAGTAACTTGCCCAAAGACACAAAGTAGTGTTTAAGCCTAGACTCTGACTCCAAAGCCAATAAGGGTTCTTAACCTCTCTGGCAGCCATTGAGATTTCCCAGACCACTACAATGTCATTAAAACTAATGATAATAACATTACAAACCAACTTACTAACTCTTTATTGTATTACCATCAACTCATAAAAGAAAGAACACGCTAACACAGAAACTATTGAGAGGCCTTAATCTCAGAGTAAAATAATTAAATACATTTTAGGAAAAGTTTCGGACTCTTTACCTTTTCCATATGTACTGGTGGAAGCTTTGTCTTCACCACTGCCTCTCTGCTACCGTCTTTTTCTTGTCCTTTCCTACTTAGTCACTGCCAGGGCCACCACTCCACCATTTCTTCTCCTTAACGTTCTTTCTATTTATTCTTCCATTTTGAACTGGGATAATTGTCCCACAATTAGCACTGGAATCATTTGGCCTGGGAGAAGAAAGCCCTGGGAGAAAGGGGGCGGGGGTGGTCCAACTTAAGCAATGGGGAAAAGGCTCGGAAGCCAAGGACAGGGGTGGCTGTCCATGCTGCGTGCACAGTCAGAAAGGGAGGTGCCAGCCGGGCGCAGCGGCTCATGCCTGTAATCCCAGCACTTTGGGAGGCCGAGGCAGGCAGATCACCTGAGGTCAGGAGTTCGAAACCAGCCTGGCCAACATGGTGAAACCTTGTCTCTACTAAAAATATAAAAATCAGCTGGGCATAGTGGTAGATGCCTGTAATCCCAGCTATAGCTACTTGGGAGGCTGAGGCGGGAGAATTGCTTGAACCCAGGAGATGGAGGTTGCAATGAGCTGAGATCGCACCATTGCACTCCAGCCTGGGCGACAAGAGCGAGACTCCATTAAAAAAAAAAAAAAAAAAAAAAAAAAAAGGAGATGCCATGGAGCACTGTGGTATGTGATGCAGAGTTTAGGAAAAAGAAGGATGAAAAAGGACAGGCAAAAGGACAAAGTGCTTCTCTAACTCTACCTTCTTAACACTCAGAGAGAAGAAGTAGGCCGATGGCAAGAAGAAGGCATGTTGACAAAGCAAAGGATGTTTTCATTGTACTGACAACTCTCCACAGGTACCACTCAGGTAGAAAATATGACCTAGGATCCAAATTCAGTCTATCTGATTGCAAAGTCTGGGCATGTTTCCCCATGCCACAAAAGACATGCCCAAAGTGACAAGGATAAGAAATGTTAAGGCCAGAATTAGAACCCAGGGCCTTTGACTTTTTATCACTCTGTTTCCTTGATACAAACTTTAATTCCCACAGCTGAGTCAGGCCACACTTCGAAACAATGCTAGACTTAGTATCAGCAATTGTTTTATCCCTGATGACTTCTCATTTTGCCTGATCAAGAGCATTGGTAATCAAGAAGGAAAAGGCAAGAGAAAGAAAAATGTGGAAAGGAAGAAAGTTGGAGGCCCAAATGATTTTCTAAGATGAGGAGACTGACAAATTCCCTCACCAATTGTCTCCAGAACATAACACGCTGTGGTATTCACACCATACATGACACTGTGCTAACCACCATCACAGCAGTTTTAAACAGTTTGCATTTTGAACAGTGTGCTTTTGAGACTCTTAGTAAATTCAACCATTCCCTTATTCCTTGAGATTAATAAACCTATTCATGATGAACCTCATTCTCAATGGGGGACATACCTGACAAATCTAATTATCTATAAAAAGAAGGCAGTACACAATTGCTTAAAGAATAAATAACTCTTTAGTGAAGAGCAGAAGCAAAGCATGAGGAGGAACAGGTCCCGGTAGCCCTGGTTGGAACACACAATTTGCCAAAATCTCCAAAATGGGTAGTCATTGCAACTAATACATAGAAGGATATTTAACCTGGAGTGTCTGTTTTTGTGTTTTTCTACTAGCACATTAGCAAGACAAGTGTTTGGGGGGTCTTTTTGGAGGGGAGTGGACAAATGTAGAGAAAAAGAAAAGCTAAAAAAGGAAGTCGAAACCTGCATTTTCTTGTATCAGGAAATGCTCATGTATTTTATGCCCAATCTGTGTTGACCCTACATGGCTTGTAGTCAATGCAAGCAGCATCTGACCTGCGGAAGTTAATTCTACAGAGCAATGGAATTGAGTTAGCAAGGTTTCATCCTATTACCTTCCGATAAAAAATTAATTCTTTTTTTCTCTCTCTCACAGTGAGTCCCTGACACTTTTAACTATTCGTGTTGCTAGTGAAAATAAATTGATTCAAAATTCAACTAACTACTTTTCCTGAAACTCTTTAGTGGGTTTAAGGGTATTTTATTTCTTTTCACTGAACATTTTATTTTCCCTACTAACTAAAATAATAAAATGTATACGTGGGGACATGGGCAGGAGTTGACCTCCAAAAGCTAAAAGTTTTTTTTTTTTTTAGATGGAGTCTCGCTCTGTTGCCCAGGCTGGAGTGCAATGGAGCGGTCTTTTCTCACTGCAACTCCGCCTCCTGGGTTCAAGCCATTCTCCTGCCTCAGCCTCCCGAGTAGCTGGAATTACAGGTGCCCACCACCACACCAGCTAAAAGTCTTAAAAGTCATTTCTGAAAAGTCTCCTATGATATATTGGTAAGTAGAAAACAACTAAAAAACAGTATTGATTATATCAGCACAATTTTGAAGAAATAAAACACACACATGTACATACACACACATGTGAAAAGATGAAAAGGAAGTACACTAAAAGGTTAGCAGTAGTTTCTCTCGATATTGAGAATGGGGGTGCTCTTTTATTTCCTTCATTTTTGCCTTGGTCTACTTTACAATTTCTCTCTCTTTTATTATTGTTATTATTATTTGAGATAGTCTCAGTTGCCCAGGCTGGAGTGCAATGGCACGAGCTTGGCTCACTGTAACCTCCACCTCTTGGGTTCAAGAGATTCTCGTGCCTCAACCTCCTGTGTAGTTGGAATTACAGGTATATGCCTTCATGCTCAGCTAATTTTTTTTTTTTTTTTTGAGATGGAGTTTCGCTCTGTCACCCAGGCTGGAGTGCAGTGGCGTGATCTCACCTGTCACCACGCCCAGCTAATTTTTTGTATTTTTAGTACAGACGGGGTTTCACCGTGTTAGCCAGGATGGTCTTGATCTCCTGACCTGGTGATCCGCCCACCTCGGCCTCCCTAAGTGCTGAGATTACAGGCATGAGCCACCACGCCCAGCCTCTCATTGTGTTTTAATTTACATTTCTCTAGTGATCAGTGATGCTGAGCTTTTTTTTTTTCATGATTGTTGACCACATGTATGTGTTCTTTTGAAAAGTATCTGTTCATGTCGTTTGCCCACTTTTTTATGGTGTTGTCTTTTTCTTTTTCTTTTTTAGCTCATCAGCTATTGTTAGCATTAGTGTATTTTATGTGTGGCCCAAGACTATTCTTCTTCCACTGTGGCCCAGGGAAGCCAAAATATTGGACACCTCTGTCTCAGATACAAGTAAACAACCAAGGCTGGAAAAAAAAAAAAGGCCTTGAACATTAAAACAGTGAGTGAAGCAAATGGATAGAAAAAAGCAACTTGAGTGAAACAAAGATTATACAATAAAAATAAAACCCCCAAAGATTCGAATACCCTGAGGTAAAATATTGCAATTATGAAACAAGGACAAAATATTATTTTTAATGAACATTTAGAAAACAAAAAGGAATTATTGGAAATTAAAAAATATGAAAAAGGCAATAGAAGATTTACAATAAAACGAGTTCCGAAAGTTAAGCAAAAAGACAGAGTTAGAAAATAGAAAAGCAAAGATAAAATTAGAAGACAGCCTTGAAGATATGATAGCCAAAGAACAGGAGTTCCAAAAACTAAATAAATATAAATAAAATAGAAACTTACAATGAAATAATTTTAAAATTGTACCTAGTCCAGAGGATATGAGTTTTCAGATTCAAAAGGATTTACTGGGTATCCAATGAAAAGTATGAAAACAAACCCAGACTAAGGCATATCATAGAAAAATATATCATGGAGATGAAAAGGTCTTACAAGCTTCCAGAGAAAGAAAAAAAGTTACAACAAAAGATTTCCAGACTTTTTAATAACACTGGAAGTTAGAAAGCAAAAGAATAAAGTGCTCAAAATTCTAAAGGAAAATGATTACTAACACGGAACTTTATACCTAACTAAACTTTTATCATGTATGATGGTAGGGGGAAAAAAAAAGACATTTTGGGAATTACAAGTTTTCAAAACATTTACTTGTCTTCTTCACTTTCTCAGAAAGCTATTAGAATGTGGTCAGTAAACCAGAAAGAGGAAGCAATGGATACAGGAAGCAGAATTCACACAGGGACTGTTAACAGGAAATTCCAGAGTGATAGTGAAGGGAATCTCTGAGAGCAGCCAGTCCAAGATGGGACAAATCATACAGCTCCAGGAGGAAATCTTCAGGGAGATAAAATTGGGAGACTATGTGATGTGTCTGAACATCCTAAGAGAATACAAATACCAAAGAGCACACATTGAACTAATGATTAAACCCAGAAAAGAAAAATAAAGCAAGGCCGGATGCTGTGGCTCACGCCCATAATCCCAGCACTTTGGGAGGCTGAGGTGGGTAGATCACCTGAGGTCGGGAGTTCGAGACCAGCCTGACCAATATGGAGAAACCCAATCTCTACTAAAAAAAAAACAAAAAACAAAACCACACACACAAAATTAGCCAGGCATGGTGGTGCATGCCTGTAATCCCAGCTACTTGGGAGGCTGAGGCAGGAGAATTGCTTGAACCTGGGAGGCAGAGGTTTTGGTGAGCTGAGATAGCCCACTGCACTCCAGCCTGGGAAACAAGGGCAAAACTCTGTCTCCAAAAAAAAAAAAAAAAAAAAAAAAAAAAAGAAAAAAAAAAAAGGAAAAGGAAAAGGAAAAAATAAAATAATTATCAGGGAAACAAAAGTTGTATAAGAAAGAAAAAGCAATGTCATAGTTTACAGTATGACTCAGCTGTGAAAAATCATTGTGATGTAAACCCTAATGCTGACCAGGCAAAAATTATGAGATAAGTATGTTGGAAGAAGAGGGGGACAGGGAGTGTGGTACGGTAGAGGCAGGGAAAAAGAGAATTAACCTCCTGTTCTGTAGTGGGAAGTTATTTTTTGGCACCTAAAACTGAAAAATCAAGAAGTTAGCAATATAAACATACTATGTAGAAACGTAACAACAACAACAACAACAACAACAAAAATTAACCGGGCGTAGTGGCGGGTGCCTGTAGTTCCAGCTACTTAGGCGGCTGAGGCAGGAGAACGGCGTGAACCCGGCAGGCGGAGCTTGCTGTGAGCAGAGATCGCGCCACTGCACTCCAGCCTGGGCGACAGAGCCAGACTCCGTGTCAAAAAAAAAGAAAAAGAAAAAGAAACATAAAAGCAAATATGAAAAGCACTCACGGATACATGACAGCAATTGCCTCTGAAGAGAGGGATGTGGGAGACAGGGAGGTAGAGAACCACTGCTTTTCCTCATCAACCTTGTGGAACCTTGTTTTATTTTTTATTTTTTGAGACTGCCGCTCTGTCGCCCAGGCTGGAGTGCAGTGGCGCCATCTCAGCTCACTGCAACCTCCGTCTCCCGGATTCAAGCAATTCTCTGCTTCAGCCTCTGGGATTACAGGTGCCCGCCACCATGCCCAGCTAATTTTTATATTTTTAGTAATGACGAGGTTTCACCATCTTGGCTAGGCTGGTCTCCAACTCCTGACCTCGTGATCCACCCGCCTCAGCCTCCCAAACTGCTGGGATTACAGGCATGAGCCACCGCGCCCGACCCCTTTTTGTACTTTAAACTGCAGCCATATATTACTTTGATGCAAGCATAAAACAAAAAAAAATTAAAAATTTTGGCCAGGCACAGTGGCTCACGCCTGTAATCCTAGCACTTTGGGAGGATGAGGCGGGCGGATCACGAGGTCAAGTGGTCGAGGCCATCCTGGCCAACATGGTGAAACCCCGATTCTACTAACAATACAAAAATTAGCCCGGCATGGTGGCGCGCACCTGTAGTACCAACTACTCGGGAGCCTGAGACAGAAGAATCTGGGAGGCGGGGGTTGCAGTGAGCCGAGATCGTGCCGCTACACTCCAGCCTGCCAATAGAGCGAGGCTCCTTCTCAAAAAAAAAAAAAAAAAAAAAAAAAATCTAAAAATTTTAAAAAGGAGTGAGTGGCTGGTTTTTGGAGCTCTACTTATTTAGGTTAGACTCTCACTGCAGCGGTAACCTAGGTCTGACCTTGTATAACTTCCTTAACCTCTCTGAGCCTGTTTGTTTCCATCTGTTAAATTGGGACAATGGCAGTTGTGAGGATTAAATGAGGTTTAATGTGTAAGGCCTTTTGCCAATATTGGACAATTAATGTCAGTTTCCATTTCAAATGGCCAAGGCTCACTTGGCCATTGTGGGAGACTAGAAGCCAAAGTGTTTCTGCTGTTGCAGCAGAGTTCTAATTACACCAGTTGCCCAATTGTTTGAGGAGGGAGGCTTTAGATCAATGCTTCTCAATCTTGAACAAGTTATAGACTCCTTTTAAAGGAGAAACAAAAACAAAAATCCCCACCAGACTCTTAGGGGTCTAATGTTGACTTAGACAATTTTTATTATAGTGTTATTTAATTAAGTGTGTATTAATTTCTTATATCCACAGAACTTGGAAAAGCCTAAATTAATAAATACAGTCAAAATAAATATAAATGCAAAACAAATAACAAGACCAGTAAAATTCAAATGATCACTAATTTAATGTGACAGTGGTAACATTTTGCTGAAACCAAATTACAGTTCTTCAAGAGCGCATGCTATAGCATATTCTCATGGGTCTCTGTGCCCAGGTTACTTGGTGCTGGTTGATGACCCAATTTCTCACTGATTTTCTGTAAAGCCTTCTTTGACAAATAGTTGCATATCTCCTTGGCCTTTGCATGGTTCTAGCATGTCTCTTATATGTCAGATCTACCAGTAATCTTTTCTTGTTAGTCCAATAAAATGAAATAACACAATTTGGCACTAACTCAATCAGAAACAGAAACTCAGGCTCAAAAATTGAGAAGATTAAAAATCAAAAATCTTTACGTAGAAAACAAGAGAATCCCTTAATGAAACTTTGTGGAGATTAGCTAAGCCCTCCTGGGGAGCCATAACCAAGAGGCAAGAGTGAGTCCTGGGGCCAGGTACGGTGGCTCACGCCTGTAATCCCAGCACTCCGAGGCAGAGGTTGCAGTGAGCCGAGATCACACCATTGCACGCCAACCTGGGTGACAACCTGGGTGATAGTGTCTAGCAAGACACTATCTCAAAAAAAAAAACAAAGAAAACAAAAAAAAACCAGTGAGGACTTTCCAGTCAGCAGATGCCATTCTTGCTTTCCTTTTCTCTCCCCGTCCCTTCCAAATGTGGAGACACATGTCCAGTCAAAATTGCTAGTTTCATTCTGCTTTTGACCATACCCATGGGACATCTAATTATGATTTCCTTCTTTCTACACACAATAATTCCTCGTTTTATTGTATTGGTTGTGATGGGTCCTTTGTTTGCTTTACTTGTTTTTTTAAATTTTGCCTTCTTTTTAAAAATATATATTAAGATATTTTGGCCAGGCATGGTGGCTCACTCCTGTAATCCCAGCACTTTGGGAGGCCAAGGCAGGTGGATCACGAGGCCAGGAGATCAAGACCATCCTGGCCAACATGGTGAAACCCCATCTCTACTAAAAAAAAAAAAATACAAAAAATTAGCTGGGCATGGTGGTGGGCGCCTGTAGTCCCAGCTACTCGGGAGGCTGAGCAGGAGAATGGCGTGAACCCGGGAGGCAGAGCTTGCAGTGAGCAGAGATCACACCACTGCACTCCAGCCTGGGCGACAGAGCAAGACTCTGTCTCAAAAAAAAAAAAAAAAAAAAAAAGATATTTTGTCTGGGCACAGTAATCCCAGCATTTTGGGAGGCCAAGGCAGGCGGATCACAAGGTCAGGAGTTTGAGACCAGCCTGACCAACATGGTGAAACCCTGTCTCTACTGAAAATACAAAATTTAGCTGGGTGTGGTGGGGGCACCTGTAATCCCAGCTGCTCGGGAGGCTGAGGCAGGAGAAACACTTGAACCCGAGAGACGGAGGTTGCAGTGAGGAGAGATCCTGCCATTGCACTCCAGCCTGGGCAACAGGAGCAAGACTCCATCTCAAAAAAAAATCGGTGTTTTTAAATGGAATTTAATATGCACATATTCTGGCATATTTAAAACAAACTGAGAAAAAATGTTCTTTTGTGAAATGACTTGTTATTCAAGGTTTTTTAGTGTATGTGCTGCCGAAGGGAGCACTATTCAAGGTTTTTTAAGCCTTTGCTAGGAAGAGGTAGTGTCATGAAAAGAATAAAAGGAGCCAGCCTCAATGGCTCATGCCTGTAATCCTAGCTCTTTGGGCGGCCAAGACAAGCAGATTCTCAAGCTCAGTAGTTTGAGACCAGCCCGGGCAACATGGCAAAACCCTGTCTCTACAAAAAATAAAAATAAATAAATAAATAAATATTAGCCAAAAAAAAAAAAAAAGTATAGTATATTAAAATTCCCCAACCTAACCTCAGCTCTTCCCCTGTAACCCAGGCTGCTAGTCCAGGAGCACAGCCTCAGACAGGGCAGGCTTGTTTTCTGGCAACACACATCCAACCACACATGTGCCATGTACCAAAAGCCAGGGGGTGAAATGTCCCTCACAGTCCAGGATTTCTCTTTTCTGCAACCACAGTTATCCATGGAAGTTATGAAAGTTCAGGCAATCATGGTCATTTCAGCAACTCCAGGTGACTGCAGTGACTAAAAGGAAAGTAAAAGAAGTTGCCTCTGCTCATACCCAAAATACCTCCAGCTACATATACATTTTTTTCAACAAATATTTATTAAACAACTATTATGTGAGGTTCCACGTTTTCTATTAGGAGATACAAGGGATATAAAGTTGAAGAACATGTATGTCCTACTTAGAAAAGTACACAATCTAGAGGAGGGGGTGGACATATAAACAAATAACTGCAAAGATTGATATGCAGTATGCTATGGGAACATAAAGGAAGGAGCAACTCCAGCTTGCCTGAACTGACTCTGAGTTGGTTTCTGGCTGAGTTAGAGTTTCTCAGCTTAAGAAAAGGTGAAAAGCAGCCGGGCGCAGGGGCTCACGCCTGTAATCCCAGCACTTTGGGAGGCCTAGGCGGGCAGATCACAAGGTCAGGAGATCGAGACCATCCTGGCTAACACGGTGAAACCTCATCTCTACTAAAAATACAAAAAAATTAGCCGGGCGTGGTGGCAGGTGCCCTCGTGAACCCAGGAGGTGGAGCTTGCAGTGAGCGGAGATCACACCACTGCACTCCAGTCTGGGCGACAGAGTGAGACTCCATCTCAAAAAAAAAAAAAAAAAAGAAAAGAAAAGAAAAGAGAGAAAGAAAAGGTGAATAGGAGAAGGAGTCCAGGCAGGAGATAGAGCACAGAAAAAAAAAAAAAAAAAAAAGACTTAGTTCATGCAAGGAAAAGTAAGTAGGTCTGGCGTTACATAATGTATAGTAGATAAAAATAAACCAGAAAAAACATGGGACAGATGTTTAAGTTTGAATTTTTCCCCACAGTTTCAATTTGATGTATGTATGTGTAGGTATATATACAAATATATGACAATATTTATGTAAACAAAGCACTGTTCCAGATATTGCAAATCTAGAAATACTTCTTTGCAGTGTTTCTCAGAAGGAAAAGTTGGACATGACGTATAAAGCAAATAATAACTCATGGAAAGCAAGTCTACAGAGAACCACAATAACATTGACCAAGTATTTGGTATGACTTTTCAATGAGTAAAATCTAGAATAGTTAGGCAAATGGACAACCTGCATGTCCTTCAAACAATTCTTCATAAATAACATTTCTATCAAACAATAGTTTGATAAGAATTAGGCAATAGGTAATTGAGTTTATAGTCTTTGCAAATACTTTATAGTTGATTCTAATGGCAGTTGGTATTCTTTGGAGAGTTGTAATCAATGAGCTGATATGATTGTACATGATTCATATGTGCAAATTTTAGGAAGGAGTGGGAGGAAGAGCAGGGAGAGCCATGCAGGGGTTTATTACATTGTCTGAGATGAAAAAAAATAGGCCGGGTGCAGTGGCTCACGCCTGTAATCCCAACACTTTGGGAGGCCAAGTCAGGCAAATCACGAGGTCAGGAGTTCGAGACCAGCCTGGCCAACATAGTGAAACCCCGTCTCTACCAAAAATACAAAAATTAGCCAGGTGTGGTGGTGTGCCTGTAGTCCTAGCTGCTCGGGAGGCTGAGGCAGGAGAATCACTTGAACCCGGGAGGCAGAGGTTGCAGTGAGCCAAGACCATGCTATTGCACTCCAGCCTGAGTGACAGAGTGAAACTCCA
This sequence comes from Macaca mulatta, assembly GCF_049350105.2. NCBI lineage: Eukaryota > Metazoa > Chordata > Mammalia > Primates > Cercopithecidae > Macaca > Macaca mulatta. The sequence goes on along the minus strand of NC_133407.1, from coordinate 93,881,520 downwards.
TCTAAAATAATAATAATAATAATAATAAATTAGAAAAAGAAAAAAGACAGAATTGAATTAGGTAGTGACGATACATGCAGGAGTCATTAAGTAGTAGAATTGCTCAAGTTTGCCATCAATTAGTGCTGGGGAGTGAGAAGTATGAAGAGTCTTAGAAGCCTCTTAGATTTCTGTTATGAATTTCTGGGTGAGTTTTATTTCCCTTAACTAGAATAATAAAGACTAGATTGGGAAAGGCAGGCTGTAATTATGAGTTCTGGTAAAACTTGATGTTAGGAAGTGATGAAAGAGTGGACATGATTTATCTTTTTAATATAAGAAGAACAAATGTTGATGAGACAGTGATGGTCCCACACATTGGCACATCCACACCAGGAGGCAATTTTTCAGTATTAATATAATATTAAATGCACACACCACATAATTGAATTGATTCAATCAAGTCTATTTCTTGGCATCGACTTCAGAAAAAAATATATGTGCACTAGGAAGAATGTACAAGGATCTGTATTGTAGCATTGTTTGTAATATAAGAAATTTAAACTACTTAAATTATCTTTAATATGGAAATAATTCAATAAACCATGATAATGTTTCCAGAGTTGCTAAATAATAAAAGTCACCTAGGATATTGAGAGAAAATAATTTCTTGGCCAGCCTCCGTGGCTCACGCCTGTAATCCTAGCACTTTGGGAGGCCAAGGTGGGCGGATCTCCTGAGATCAGGAGTTTGAGACCAGCCTGGCCAACATGGTGAAACCCCGTCTCCTCTAAAAATACACACACACACACACACACACACAAAGTAGCAGCCAAGCATAGTGGCGGGTGCCTGTAATCCCAGGTACTTGGGGGGCTGAGACAGGAGAATCGCTTGAACCTGGGAGACAGAGGTTTCGGTGAGCTGAGATCATGCCACTGCACTCCAGCCCGGGCAACAGAGTAAGACACCATCTCAAAAAAAAAAAAAAAAAAAAAAAGAAAAGAAAAGAAAAAGAAAAGAATTTCTCCAACTCTCTTCCCAGTCCCATGAAACCAAGACTCTCTTAGGGGTAAGGGCTGAATATATCTAGGTGACGCTTATCATTAGGAAATTTTCAGAAACAGTTAAGGAAAGTGTTTCCAAAATTATCTCCACAAATACTAGATGAGAATTTAAGAGAAGGCAGGTATGTTTGTGTGAAGCAACTCAAAATGAGCTCCAAAATATATTGACTGATCAACAGAGACTACAGATGAACCCACAGTATGATACCACTATGTAGCCACAGGCTCACACACAGAACCATGTATTTTGAGAGGTGAATATGGGCTTGGGAGTGGTGATTTCAAAGGGAACTTCTGTTATGCCTATAAAGTTTGATTTTTCAGCCGAGCACAGTGGCTCACGTTTGTAATCCCAGCACTTTGGGAGGCCTAGACGGGCAGATCATGAGGCCAGGAGACCGAGACCATCCTGGCCAACATGGTGAAACTCCGTCTCTACCCAAAAAAAAACCAACAACAAAAATTAGCTGAGTGTGGTGGCACGTACCTGTAATCCTAGCTACTGGGGAGGCTGAGGCACAAGAATCACTTGAACCCAAGAGGTGGAGGTTGCAGTGAGCCGAGATCATGCCACTACACTCCAGCCTGGTGACAGAGCGAGACTCCATCTCAAAAAATAAAAATAAAAATAAAGTTTTACTTTTCTGTTTACAACCAAAATGTAGCCGTGTGTTAATTCTTTAATTAAAAGTAAATATTTACGTACTGCTGGTGTGGTTGAGGTGATGAAGGTAGCCTCTGCAAAATTTATGATTTGTCTCAGATCTCACAAACACTCTGAGGCATGTCCTCGTTAAATTGTATCTACTTATTTATCAAATATTTGACATTGTTCTCTACACACAATGAAGCAGGTTCATTGTTTTGGAAAGGGAGGGCAAGAGAGGCAGTAAAGATGGGGAATAGGACCAAGAAATCCCCTACCATTTCCATGTCTACACATCTTTCAAGACCTAATTCAAATTCTGTCTCAAAGGGTCAGTTCCCACAACGTGATCTCATCTCTGTCTTCTACACTCCCATGCGACTTCCTTCATCTACTCACATATTTGTCTACAGGTCTCACCCCTCTTCCCACACTATCCCCCCTCCATTTCACTTTTTATTTCCCCAAAGCCCAGCAGTGCCCTACATACACAGCTCTCAATACTAAATGATTATTGAATGAAATGCTTCCAGCTATGCCTCTGAGGTCTGAGAATGGTCTTCTACTCTCCACTGTAATCACTGCCCAGTGGAAGTCACTTAGTCCTCTCTCCCCTTACATCCTCACCCCATCTCTCCCTCCTCCACACTGCTGTCCAAAACTCCTGCAATAGGAAACATGTGTTTTCATTATATAATTAAAGCTAAGGCTCAATATCCAAATCCCCTGAGGAGAGCCATAAAAAGTAAATGGTTGCATCCCATTCTTTTAGAACCCACGATGGACAGGAGTGAAGGAAGAGACAGTAACCAGTTCCCACATACCTCGGGTAAGGTGAAGAGCAGAGTTGGAGAACAGAAACTCTGTTGGCTCCTTGGGGAGGAAAAACAAGCATGGAAAAAGAGGCTTTTCTTCATAAGTGTGCCACATCAGTCACCCATCGCCACTTCTGCCTTTCATCTATTCCCTGGCAGCCATCCTAAGAAGAATAACTGTCTTGACATGAGACAGACGATTTCAAGGCCTTCTCCTTGAGGCCAATCTATCCATGAAGATGGGGAACAGCGTTTCATAGTGTTGCCCTTCAGTCCTCTCATGAGTGACTCATTCCGAGACCAAACTGAGGACACTCTCCAAAAAGCCATGCCAGGTCTCCAGCTGGTTTCAGACTAGCAGCCACAAAGGAATCAACAGACCATTGTTTTTTATATAAACCGTATGCCCTGGAACTTCATGTCTTATGCCACTTGTGCTGAGGTCTCTTTGCCCTAGCCTTCCCCAGAGTCACATTTATTTTATTATTTATTTAAGTTATGCATCAATCGGGGGCTGGCATGTAACATTTAGCACCTCAAATTGGGTAGTTTGGAGAAAGTTCATAAAAGGAATATTTGTAAACAGCAAGAAGACAGTTCTATCTCTTGGTGCTGGTATTGGTGAGGCACATTTGCCACCTCTCTGTCAGAAGCTGCAAGGAGCGGGAGTGAGTCCCAATCCCAGGGAGTCACAGCTACGTGGAAGGGCTGCCTGACAGGTGCTTTCTTTTTCTTTTTTTTTTTTTTTGAGACGGAGTTTCACTGTGTCGCCCAGGCTGGAGTGCAGTGGCCGGATCTCAGCTCACTGCAAGCTCCGCCTCCCGGGTTTTTACACCATTCTCCTGCCTCAGCCTCCCGGGTAGCCGGGACTACAGGCGCCCGCCACCTCGCCTGGTTAGTTTTTCGTATTTTTTAGTAGAGACGGGGTTTCACCGTGTTAGCCAGGATGGTCTCGAACTTCTGACCTCGTGATCTGCCCGTCTCGGCCTCCCAAAGTGCTGGGATTACAGGCTTGAGCCACCGCGCCCGGCCGACAGGTGCTTTCAAGAGAATATATATCCTAATTTCAGTCTCCCTCCTTTTGATTTCTTCCCTCTGTCTTCATTGGCCAAACCCTCCTGGAAGCCAAGGGCCAAAGAAGCTCCTTGATGTTGTCTACAACAGTTTGTCCCTCTAGGTCACAAGCAGGTGGAGGTGAATGAACAGTGATGCTGGGAGGACAATGGAAGATGTACAGGACAACTGCACTGTCTGTCTTTGGCTCAAAAACCACCACCAGTGGCGTTTGTGTGTACAAGGCCATTTATAATCTGAAGTGCACTACCTTTCCACCCAATCTCCCACCATTCTCACCATGTGACAGTGCTATGATCAAGACATAAGGCAGTGGCCCTGCCCAAGCCTCACAGTTCCATACCTGTGTGCCTGCCTTGTGCTTCCTCCTCTGCCTGAACCATTCATCTCCCTTGCCCTCTTGGAGAATTTCTACCCATCTTTCAAGATGAGACTCAACCATTTCCCTTTGAAGACTTCCCTGATCTTATTCTCTTCATATAAGCTTCATCAATTTTGCCTTTTTAATACTGAAACACAGCAAAAGTATGTGAGCACAAACTTTATTCCTGTACATTTTTTCCTGCCACTCTACTGAGCATTCCTCAAAGATGAAGACTTTCTATCATTATTATTAGTAATGACCACAACTGTAATTTTCTGAGTACTATTATGTGCCAGACCTAGCTCCATTAACGTATTTTCTCAGTTAATTACATGACACATTTTGTTTTTATCCAAAGTGCACACATGAACACTGATTTTCAGAAAGATTGATCAGCTGGCACAAGGTCACTCAGCTAGTTAGCAGCGGAGCTAGGATTCAAACCTATGTCCATCCAACTCCCAAGTCCCTGAAAGTAACCACAGCAGACACTACCTCTCAGCTTTGTGTCCCCAGAGATGGCCCCACTCTGGGTAATGCATAACTGGTGCCTGAGACATGTTTCTGAATAAACAACCAGAAGAATAATATGCTGACAAAAATCTTTTGACTATGCATATGTTGTTCTGGTATGAGTTGGCACATGGCCTTGATTTCCTGTAACCTCATCTCCAGGCCGATAGTTTATAGCCATGTTCCATGATGCTGGTAAAACTAAACTAAACAAACTAAACTTTATCTTGACTTAAGTTAAGTGGCTTCTCAGAAAAGACTCATCAGCAAACACAATCCCTTGGAAGACTGTGGTATTGTCCTTGATCCTAGAGCAGGGTTAGAAAATTTTCCCAAGGAATGGAAGAACAGTGTGGCAGGAGTGGCTGAGCAATATGTCCTTGTGGGTTTACATAACACAAACTGGGAGCTGAGAAAAAAGAGGAAGTAGATTTTTAAAATGAATCCTTTTATAACAATAACAGCCACCGCAGATTGAAAGCTTATTGTGTGGCTAACTCTGTTCTTGGTGCTTTACATGCATTATTTCTAATTTTTTAGCAGCCCTGAAAAATAGATCTTACTTATCTTTCTTATTCCCATTTTATAGAACAGGAAACTGAGGCTCAGTGAGCCTAAGTAACTTGTCCAAGGCCTCCCAAACACATGTAATACCTGACTCCAAAGGCCATGCTTAAATTTCCATGGCTCTACCCTGATTCCCTGAAAGACGCAAATTAAACACTACAAGCTATAACAGAACCAATATTATCATAAGGGAAATCCCTTACGAACCTTTGGAAATTCTGTGGCAAGTCAAGGTAATTTTGATTATCAAATGCAATTGTAAAACTCAGTTTTAGAATCCTAAAATAACATTTGTCTTCACATAATTACCTCATTTAAGCCTTCCTTTTACATCTTTGTAAAACAAGTAAAAGCAGTGTTATGATTCCATTTATGGATGAGGAGATTGAAGTTCAGGGAAACAAAGCAGCTGATAACAATAGCATTGGAACCCAGGACGCTCATAAACTTATAGGCAAAAGCATTTGTGTTGTGAGTATTTTGAACCTATAAAGTTGAAAGTCTGCTTGTTTCTAAAGAGTTGGCTTATGCCAACGTCCTCTTCCTCATCTACCTTTCTCCACTGACATATTTTTTCCTTATTATGTTCATTCATTGCACAAATATTGTAACAACACATTTTTTAATTAGAAGTAATTTCATTCATAATTCCAGTACCCTGACTTATCAATTATTTTTAGGTTTCTATTATTTTCTTCCAGTCCTCATCCATATACCACAAAAAAAGCACATACACACATTTACACATATAAACACACATCAATAAATATTAAAACTTCCCTGGGAAGTTATTTGAAACTCGGTGCTGATCAAAAGGTGGTCGTCACAGGCACCTGATTCACAGAATCCAAACAGATTCTTATACATATGTTATTTCCCCTGAGACAGCACAGATCTTTTTGCTGTTGTTGTTGTTGCTGTTTTTGAGATGGAGTCTCACTCTGCCACCCAGGATGGAGTACAGTGGTGCGATCTCGGCTCACTGCAACTTCCGCCTCCCAGGTTCAAGTGATTCTCCTGCCTCAGCCTCCAGAAGTAGCTGGGACTGCAAGTGCACACCACCACACCCGGCTAATTTTTGTGTTTTTAGTAGAGACGGAATTTTACCATGTTGGCCAGGCTGGTCTCGAACTCCTGACCTCAGGTGATCCACATGCCTCGGCCTCCCAAAGTGCTGGGATTATAGGCGTGAGACACTGTGACTGGCCTGGTTTTTGTTTTTGTACCCATTACCCAGCTTTAACAGTTATCAACATGTGTCAAATCTTGTATCACTTCTACCACTGTTTATTCTCTTCCAGCTAGATTATTCTGAAGCAAATCCTAGGCATCATAATATCATTGCATCTACAAATAACCTTTTATTTCTTTTCTTCTTCTTTTTTATTATTTATTTATTTATTTATTTTGAGATGGAGTTTTGCTCTTGTTTATGCTGGAGTGCAATGGCACCGTCTCGGCTCACTACAACCTCCACCTCCCGGGTTCAAAGGATTCTCCTGCCTTAGCCTCCCAAGTAGCTGGGATTACAGGCATGTGCCACAAAACTCGGCTAATTTTGTATTTTTTGTAGTAGAGACAGGGTTTCTCCATGTTGGTCCAGCTAGTCTCAAACTCCCAACCTCAGGTGATCCGCCCACCTCGGCCTCTCAAAGTGCTGGGATTACAGGCGTGAGCCACTGCACCTGGTCTTTTTCTTATTGTTTATATTTAATTACGGATGCATAATAGTTGCATATATTTATGGAGTACATGTGATATTTTGATACAAGTATTCAATTTGTAATGATCAAGTCAGGGTAATTAGGATATCCATAACCTTTAACATTGATCATTTCTTCGTTTTAAAGTAAATGATCAATTTCTTAGAATATACAATAAATTATTGTTAACCACAATCATCTTATTGTGCTACTGAATACTAGGTCTTATTCCTTGTATCTTCTTCTTTTTTTTTTTTTTTTTTTTCCAGAGACAGGATCTTGATCTTTCCCCCAGGCCGGAGTGCAGTGGCATGATCATAGCTCACTACAATCCGCAGACCTCAAACTCCTCGACTCAAGTGATCCTCCCGCCTCAACTTCCCAAGTAGCTGTGACTACAGACGTGCCCATCACGCCCACCTAATTTTTAAAGTTTTTTGTAGAGATGGAATTTCACTATGTTGTCCATGCTGGTCTTGAACTTCTGGCCTCAAGCAATCCTCCCACCTTAGGGTCCCAAAGTGCTGACATTACAGGTGTAAGCCACCATGCCTGGCCCTATTGCTTCTTTCTACCTGAATTTTTGTACCCACTAACCATCTCCGCTTTATTCCTGCCTCCAGGCTATCCCTCCCAGCCTCTGGTAACCACTATTCTACTCTCTCCATGAGTTCAATTGTTTTTTTTTTTAGGCTCCCACATATGAGTAAGAACATGCAATAATGAAACAGCACAATCCTGATATCATGAACTAGACAAATAGAAAGAAGAGAGAGCAACAAGGGAAAGACTTACTCAAAGTTAGTGATCATTTCTGTAAAGATTTTTTTTTTTTAAGGAGTCACCACTGCTATATCCAAATTCTGAATATGGCAATTATTCCTCAATAGGATGCAATGCCTGCTTTTCTGAGGCAAACTTTCCTGGTCTTTCAAATGTTATCTTAATAAGAGTGACATTGACCAAAATGTTAACTTTAGTTATCTCTGGGTGGTGAGATTTACAGGTGATGTTCATATTCTTGTTGATTCTTTTATGCCTTTTCTGAATTTTCTACAATAAACATATGTTTCTAATAATATTAGAATGAATAATAATGGTATTGAATACGATGTGAAAATGATCTAAAGAAAAGATCCTGTAAACATTGGAGTCACACGGACAGATCATGTAGTCCATACCACTGGAAGGACAGCCAGCCCCTTTCTTAGGTCAGGAAGCCTAGAACCTGGGAGGTACAAGTTCTAGCCCATTTCTCTTTCTTGTATAACACCTGCTAAGGAGCTGCTGCTCCTTTTTTGTTTGTTCTTTTGTTTTTAACTTGGAAATATTGTTCCAAAACCATTTGTCAACAGAGAAGATTGGATTCTGAGAGCATGTTAAGGATTTTCTGTAGCAATGGTCAAATATAATTTCGTAGAGAATATCACCCATAGAAATGTGTGGGAGCTTTGCTGTCAAGTCCTGTAGCACTTTAATAAAGGAACATGTCATTTTTCTTCAGTTAAATTTTAGCTGGAAATAATATTAGATGAATTTTTATTGCCGTTCATTCCATAGCCTTTCTGCAATTTGGAAACCTTAATGATTTCATGCAAAATTCACTGTCTAAAGAGTCTTGGTGGCTTCTGTCTGATCCTGGTTTTTCCTTTTGATGCGGATTACTTATGTGCATCTATCATGGTAAAAACAGCAGAGTTTGGGCAAACACTGCTCTCTCAGACCCCCGCTCCCTTTCAGACCTGGAGATCCTTCATCTAACCTAGTTCCATTCTTGTGTCTCTTCCCGCTGGCTTCCCCGGTGCCATTTTTATTAAAGCCCCAGCTCATCCCACATTCAGCTGCATGACTTCTTACAGGCTTCAGAATAAATCACCACATTGCTCCGATCTTGGCTTCTCTGCCCTCGGCTTTCAATTAAATTTAGAATTGACTTTAAAGATACAACCTCAATGTACATGGTTGAAAATGACCTTGTTTCCCCTTTCCCACCACCTGCGACTTCCTGAGCGGGGCTCTTATACTCCAGCTCCTGGTTCAAAAAGTAGAAACAGGAATTTGCTACATGCTCCTGTGGCAAACTATAAGTCTCAAGCTGTTTAAAGTCTTTAAAGTCCTGTCCAAAAGGTAAAGTACACTCTGCAGAGAAAAATCTGGGGGCCTGAATCTCTGGCTGCCTGTGTTCAGGAAGAGACATAGAAGGAGAGGAGGAAGGAGAAGAAGAGGAGAAGAAGTGAAATAAAAAAAACAAAACAAAACCCAGAATCTTTGAGCTAAACAGTTTTAATTTGTTTAATTTCTACAGTTTGCATTCAGAATATTAGTCTATTTATAATATGCATCCACTATTAAAATAAGTATATTAAGTTAACATAAATGATCTATGACAAGATTAAGAGAACATCAAAGCAGATTTTAACATCAAGACTGACTTTCATCTTTTGTCTTGTCATTTGGCTTTTTACTCTTAGCGAGGAACATGGCATAGTAAGCAGCAGGTTTGGGCTATTTAGAATTGGGCCTGCTCCTGCCAGTTTCTCCCTCTTACCCTTGGAAGGCTTTACCCACCAGGATGGCTGAACCAGAAAACACTTCTTCCTCCCTTCAAAAACCATGACTATTTTAAGGCACACAGTTCTATCTAACTAAAGGCAATAAGGTCCCTTTCAATTTGGAAGAGAAGAAGGAAAGAATGATGTGTTCGTCTAAAGAAAGGATCAAACAAGATTTAATACGTGAAAAGGATGTGTAAGTTGAAAATGATTTACAAATGTAACAGACCAATTTATTCATTAATTCATCAATCAGTTATTATTTACTATGTATCAGGTTCCAAGGAGGTTGTACAGTACTTAGGAACTTAAGCCTTAATTTTCTCCCCTCTAGAATGGGACTAGAGACGCTTCTTTTTACAGTATGTGAGAATTAGGTGAAAGAATAAATGTAAATTACTTAAAACTAGTTCTTGGCACATAATAAATACTGAATGAATAGCTCTCTATATATGTGAAAAAAAGTATTTTCAACTAGAAGGGGTCTACAGCCTGATGAATTATTATTCTGAAACTTCTACCCTTCGTGCTGAAAACACCCTGAAATTTGGGAAGCTTCAAACATTTAGCTATGCAAATCTCAAATCAGAATACACTCCTAGTGATTGCCCTTTAGAAAAAGTTACTAGGAACAGGCAGAGCACAAGGGCTCACGCCTGTAATCCCAGCACTTTGGGAGGCCGAGGCGAGCAGATCATGAAGTCAGGAGATCGAGACCATCCTGGCTAACATGGTGAAACCCTGTCTCCACTAAAAATACAAAAAATTATCCAGGCATGGTGGCTGGCGCCTGTGGTCCCAGCTACTCGGGAGGCTGAGTCAGGAGAATGGCGTGAACCCGGGAGGCGGAGCTTGCAGTGAGCCGAGATCACGCCACTGCACTCCAGCCTGGTCGACCGTGAGAGACTCCGTGTCAAAAAAAAAAAAGAAAGAAAAATAGTTACTAGGAATATGGGGGTGATTTGCCAAATAAGGAATAAATGAAGAGAGGGAAAAGAAATTTACACTTAGTAACTCTCTAAACGTAAAATCTCAATGATTTTTGCATCATTTTTTCTAATTGGAATCTCATCAAATTCTAATTAATAGACAGGCATTAATAGTCTCATATCCCAGATGGACATGCTGAGGCTCCTCCCCATGACCGCAGGGCTAGGACGTGGAGATGATGGAATTCAAACCGGGTACTATGATTTCAGAGCCCACACTGTCTTCCAGGTCACCAGTTCGCCCCATCCATCCTGTGAGGTCCCATAGGGAGAGATCCTAAAACCTCACTGGAAAATACAAGAGATGTTTGAGATCTTCTAAATGTAAAGGGGACATTTTTAAGAAAAAAAAACTTTCTGCAATAATTAATTTCTCACTCAATTTTGTGAATAGTAGTATTATATAGTAGTGAGATTTTTTTTTTCCTTTCCATTTAAACTCTTCCACGTAGAACCTTCCTTTTTCAATTCTAAAAGATTACTATTGATGGGGATGTTTCTGATGACTTTGAATTTCCTTTCCTTTCTTTCCATAACACTTACACTTTTCTGGGAAGGAAGCCATACAAGAGTTTAAAACTGTGAATTGAAAAGTTAGGAAAGAAGGTTATGCCATACTGACCCTGTTTTGAAAGGCTACAGCCACCCCCTAGGTTAACTGATTTATTTTCCCTCACCAGTTCTACATGTCATAGCCTTCCTGGAATGACACTCTTCCTACGTGGACTCTTCCTGCTCTCGGTTGTCTCCCTCCCTGGACTGCAGGAACAATGATGATCACATGTGAAAGTTCAACCCAGAAGCCCAAATACCTACAGAGGGGAAAGACTTCTTTGCTGGAGAGGCCTAAAAAGACAGCTCCTTAGCATTTTTAGGGTGTTAAGGAGAATTCCACTGCGCTAAAAATGTCCTGCCAAGGACTCTCATTGCCACGTGGAGCCCGATTGGGTTCTATGCAGTGCCTAGCCCCTGTCCACAGCATAGCTAGGTCGCAGCTGGCCCACACTAGCTGATTACAATTAAGGCACTCCACAGAAGACCAAATAGCCATATATAAATAGAAAATTTTCTCTTACCTTCCCTCCATCTTTCTTCCTTTCCTTCTCTCTGTCCCTTTAATATCCAGAAATAATTGTCTTTTCTCTGGTGACTGAAAAGAAGATCTCCCACAGTTCATCTCACTTGGCAGTAGTCTTAACAGCTCTTTAGGCTAACTTCTCTCAGGATTGTCTTTAAAGTTCAAGGACGAAAAGTTCTCAGGGAGAAAAAGATCCCATTTAGCTAACAGAGAGAAGTTTACAGTTAATTATCACTCCAATAGTTGGGTGTGTTGTAATATTTTGAACCTCAAAAATGGAGCCCATCATTCACCAGGGCATTTTGTAACTGGCCAAATATATTTGCAAGAAGTTCTGGGAACTTAATCATTTCCTTTATGTGTATATAATTTTACTTATCAAAGCACTTTCACTTGTACATTTGTAGGCCTGAATGATAACACCCATTTTGAGGATAGGGAAACTTGCCTCAGAGATGATGGGACATGCTAAGCGCATGAGGCTAGTTAATTGCAGCATCAAAATTAGAATACTGCCTTTTTACTCATCGTAGGCTTTTTTTTTTTTTTTTGGTACTATACTATATATAAGTTTTATACTCTAGTCTGTGAGATATCTCCATGGAAAAAAAAAATGTACTATTTTACAAATTGTGCCTTGAAGCTTCTGTCACAGGAGCTGACTTTTAGATAGAATGTACTATTTGCATACCCTATTTAATGTGACTTATGACTCCAAGGCGTTGACAGATATCTTGTGATAAAAAGACCTGAAATGAGACTGGGCATGGTGACTCAAACGTGTAATCACAGCACTTTGGGAGGCCGAGGTAGGAGGATCACTTGAGCCCAGGAGTTTGAGGCCAGCCTGGACAACATAGTGAGACCCCAGCTCTACAAAAAATAAAATTAAAATTATCCGGGCATAGTGGCACATGCCTGTAGTCCCAGCCATGTTCATGCCACTGCACTCCAGCCTGGGTGACAGAGTAAGACCATTTCACAAAATAAAAAAACAGCCAGGCTTGGTGGCTCATGCCTGTAATCCCAGCACTTTAGGAGGCCGAGGCGGGTGGATTACCTGAGATCAGGAGTTCGACACTAGCCTGACCAACGTGGAGAAATCCCGTCTCTACTAACAATACAAAAATTAACCAGGCATGGTGGTGCATGCCTGTAATCCTGGCTACTCGGGAGGCTGAGGCAGGAGAATCCCTTGAACCCAGGAGGTGGAGGTTGCAGTGAGCCGAGATCACGCCATTGCACTCAAGCCTGGATGACAATAGCAAAACTCTGTCTCAAAAATAAATTAATTAATTAATAAACCTGAAATAACTTTTTAATCAAATATAATCATGGAAAAATTATTTAACCCCTTTGAGTCTGTTTCCTCACCTGCAAAATGGTAATGATATGGCCAATCTCATAGTACTGGTATAAGAATTAAATAAATATTTGTAAAGTACTCTGCCAGTAGATTGTAGATGCTCAGTGTTGAGTTCCTTCTTGAAAACATTGCTGTTAGAGTCACAGACTTAGGAGATGAAGGTGAAGAAAAGCTGAGGTACTAGGATTCCCTCATCCCCCACAAGGATACCCCACTCGCAGACCATAGCTCCCTCCTAAACTGTAGGATTCAGACAGGAAGTAGAATGGATGAGTAGTGGCCAGATCATGTGCAGTTAAGATCAGCCTGGTCAGTAAAGGAATTCCATTTTTTTTTTTCTGTTTCTCCAACTCACCAGGCTTGTTCCTACCGCAGAGCTTTTGCACTTTCTCTTTACTTTACTTGCTTGGAACACTTGACCTTCATATGGTTGCTTGGCTCACGTTCTCACTTTTTTCAGGTCTCTGACGGCTATCTCTGAATTAATTAAAATGCCATTTCTTTTTTTTGTTGTTGTTGTTGAGACAGAGTCTCGCTTTGTCGCCCAGGCTGGAGTGCAGTGGCCAGATCTCAGCTCACTGCAAGCTCCGCCTCCCGGGTTCACGCCATTCTCCTGCCTCAGCCTCCCGAGTAGCTGGGACTACAGACGCCCGCCACCTCGCCCGGCTAGGTTTTTGTATTTTTTTTTTTAGTAGAGACGGGGTTTCACCGTGTTAGCCAGGATGGTCTCGATCTCCTGACCTTGTGATCCGCCCGTCTCGGCCTCCCAAAGTGCTGGGATTACAGGCTTGAGCCACCGCGCCCGGCCGCCATTTCTTTAACTACTAGTCATCTCCTACTCCTCAACTCCTCAACCCTTTATCTTGATTATATTATTTTCTGTCTGGTTTTTTTTTTTAGTTGAGGTCTTGCTCTGTTGCCCGGGCTGGAGTGCAGTGGTGCAATCACAGCTCACTGCAGCCTACCTCCAGGGTTCAAGTGATTCTCCCTCAGACTCCCAAGTAGTTGGAACTACAGGCGCCTGCCACAACACCAGGCTAATTTTTTTTTTTTTTTTTTTTTTTTTGGTAGAGACAAGATCTCCATGTGTTGTCCAGGCTGGTCTCAAACTCCTGGGCTCAAGCAATCCTCTTGCCTAAGCCTCCCAAAACACTCAGATTACAGGCATGAGCCACCATGTCTGGCTTGATTTTTTTTCTTTTTTAATATTAAAAAAAAATTTATGGGTACATAGTAGGTGTATACATCTATGGGATACATGAGCTATTTCAATACAGGCATGCAATGTGAAATAAGTACATCATGGAGATGGGGTATCCATCCCTTCAAGCATTTATCCTTTGAGTTAGAAACAATCCAATTACACTCTGTAAGTTAATGCTTATCAATACCTGAATTTATATCACGTATGATTGTCTATCTCTTCCGCTAGAACATAAGCTCCATAAAGACAGGGATCTGGCCAGGTGCAGTAGCTCCTGCCTGTAATCCCAACACTTTGAAAGGCCAAGGCAGGCAGATCACTTGAGGTCAGAGGTTCAAGGCTAGCCTGGGCTACATAGCAAGACTGTCTCAATAATTTTTTAAAAGACCAAAAATGGAAGAAAAAAAAAGACACAAGGGTCTCATCTGCTTTGTTCACTGTTTCCCCAATACCTAGAGGAATGAATACCAAATATTAGGTATTTAATAAATAAATAATAAATAAATGAATGAATGAATGTGGATATTATTATATAAATGAATGATGCTATTCTAAGACCAGTTATTAGCACTGTGGATTCCTCAGACTGCTGTCTTTATGTATATATATATTTTTAAGACAGAGTTTCTCTCTTGTTGCCCAGACTGGAGTGCAATGGTGCAATCTCGGCTCACCACACCTTCCGCTTCCCAGGTTCAAGCGATTCTCCTGCCTCAGCTTCCCAAATAACTGGGATTACAGGCATGTGCCACCATGCCTGGCTAATTTTGTATTTTTACTAGAGACGGGATTTCTCCATGTTGGTCAGGCTGGTCGCGAACTCCCAACCTCAGGTGATCCACCCACCTTGGCCTCCCAAAGTGCTGGGATTACAGGCATGAGCTACTGCGCCTGGCCTTTACGTCTTATTTTAATTGCTAAGTGTACTTTCGGCATTGTGTTAGGATCCTTATAAATCTTGAAACTAAATGATATATTCCAGCAAACTGTAGAAATATGAACTACTCTCTAAAATTGTCCCATTTCACTTACAAAGACGAATATTCACGTCAAGACAGCTGGGAGAACTTTAAAACAGAGATCTGATTTTGTCATGGTCTGTCCCATTCTTCAATGGCTGCCATTGCCTTGGGCAATTCTCAAAGAGCTCTGCCCTAAAAGTCCCTTTAGGGTCCTATCATCATCTCCTACAGAGAGTGTGTGTTTCTCCATATAATTTTTTTTTTTTTTCGAGACAGGGTCTTGCTCTGTTGCCCAGGCTGGAGTGCAGTGGCACGATCTTGACTCACTGCAACCTCTACCTCCTGGGTTCAAGCGATTCTCCTACCTCAGCCTCCTGAGTATCTTGGGTCACAGGCATATGCCACCATACCCAACTAACAGTTTTTTTGTTTGTTTGTTTGCTTGCTTGCTTGTTTTTTGTATTTTTAGTAGAAACAGGGTTTCACCACTTTGGCCAGACTGGTCTCGAACTCCTGACCACAGGTGATCTGCCCACCTTGGCCTTCCACAGAGCTGGGATTATAGGCATAAGCCACCATGCCTGGCCTCCACATAATTATTAATAGCCCTCCCTTTTACTCTCAAAAGTGTCCTGGTTTGAGAAATGATGTATATGGTCACCCCACCTGTATGTCCCTTTTCCAGAAAACCTTCATTCTAGGCAAACCCATGTCTTGGCAGCTCTCCAAAAAGAAGAAGCTCTCTGGTACCTTTCTTTGAGCAATTTTCCCTCAACCTAGGATAACCTTCCTTCTTCCAGATTCCAACTCTAACATCATCTCCTCTAGAAAGACTTTCCCAGAACTTTCCTCATGTAATTCAGATTAGGCAAACACCCCAGGGCTACTTTGGAATTGCCTGAGGAGCTTTTTAAAAATACAGGTTCCTGGGTGAGGCGGCTCAGGACTCTCATCTCAGCACTTTGGGAGGCTGAGGCAGGAGGATTGCTTGGGGCCAGGAGTTTAAGACCACCCTGGGCAACATAGCAAGACCCCATCTCTACAAAAACAAACAAGCAAACAAAATTTTAAAATAATAAAGAAAGGCTGGCATGGTGGCTCACGCCTGTAATCCTTGCACTTTGGGAGGTTGAAGAGGGAGGATCATTTGAGGCTAGGAGTTCTAGACCAACCTGGTCAACATAGTAAGACCCCATTTCTATAGTAAAAAAGAAAAAGAAAAAAAAATACAGATTCCTGGCTGGGTGCGGTGGCTCACACCTGTATTCCCAGCACTTTGGGAGGCCAAGGTGGGTGAATTGCTTGAGCTCAGAAGTTTGAGACCAGCCTGGGCAACATAGCAAAATCCCACAAAAAATAAAAATTAACTGAGTGTGGTCGTATGTACCTTATAGTCCCAGCTACTTGGGAGGGTGAGGTAGGAGGATGGCTTGAGCCTGGGAGGCAGAAGTTGCTGTGAGCCGAGATCCCATCACTGTACTCTAGCCTGAGTGACAGAGCCAGACCCTGCCTATCTTAGAACAAAACAAAACAAAACACAAAAACAGATTCCTGGGCCCTATCACCCAACCTTTGGGATATAGAAAATCTAGGGTGTATCCCAGGAAATCTGTTTGCCTCTCCTAATTGTTCTCACAACATCTTCTGCGTATTTTAACAAGTAGCTATCTCTCTATTATGCCCAATTTGCCTATCTGTTTCCTTCAGGTGACTTTAAATTCCTTGGGAGCAGGATCCATGGCCCTCATCTTTAGCCTGTCTCCAGTGACTAGAATGGTGCTCAACAAAAGATTCATGATCAAATAAATAAAAATGGCAAACATTTACAGAGCACTTACTATGTGCCCAGAACTTTACATATTTTTTGTGTGTATTCAGCTCCTTATTTCAGAAAAGTTTTTAACCTTCAGGAGCATAACAGCCCAAAAGAAAAATGATATTAGGGATATTATCTCTTGAAAGTCTTTCACAGTTCCATGAATTATTGAATCATTTCTAGGATGGGCACCCAGTGTGCCTTACAGGGGAACTTTATAAGCATAACTGGCAACACATGGTATCATTCCTACTTGCAACTCTTTCCGAGTGTTTTGTGCTTGGCCATCACATTGCACCTTCCAGTGTTTTATTTCCAACTCAGACCTCTTTAACAAGACAGCTTCTATAATGTCTGGGGATGAGAACAAGAGTGGAACTGCTTCATTCTTTTAACCTATACCTTCCAACTCCAAAATGTAGTGCTCTCTGTGAACTTTCTATAAAATTAAGGAGAGCTTATGAAAGGGCTCATGACCTACAAAGAGCTTAATGCATTTTTAATGTACAATTCTGGTAACAGTGTCAGCTTATAGATTTCCAAATGACAGTCACAATCGTGATTTAGAACAAATGGTCAAACCACACAACAGAGTCAACAATATTTTCTCCCATCCCAAGAGGCTAACAGAGTCCAAGGGAAGTATCTGACATCACCTAAATTGGTAAACAGCTCAAAACAATCTTAATTAACAGTTTGCTGGAGCACTTAATGACAGAAAGCATGCCTCAGTAGAAACTGGTATTCATAGGCTGCTCTCAAATTATTAACCAGTTAAGAAGATGGTTTAATGCCCTGGGAAACAAAATAGTCAAAATTAGGAATTAGAAAATCTTGCTTTTGTTCAGACTCTGACACTGGGTGAACTTGGGTAGTAATTTGAAATCTCTGAATCTATTTCCTACTCTCCAAAATGATGTTTAAGTTACCTCTTTTTTTTTTTTTTTTTTTTTTTTTGAGACGGAGTCTCGCTTTGTCGCCCAGGCTGGAGTGCAGTGGCGCGATCTTGGCTCACTGCAAGCTCCGCCTCCCAGGTTCATGCCACTCTCCTGCCTCAGCCTCCGAGTAGCTGGGACTACAGGCGCGCACCACCACGCCCGGCTAATTTTTTGTATTTTTTAGTAGAGACGGGGTTTTACCGTGTTAGCCAGGATGGTCTGGATCTGCTGACCTCGTGGTCCGCCCGCCTCGGCCTCCCAAAGCGCTGGGATTACAGGCGTGAGCTACCGCGCCCGACACCTCTTTTTTTTTTCTGAGACGGAGTTTTTCTCTTGTTGTCCAGGCTGGAGTGGAATGGCGCGATCTCGGCTTACTGCAACCTCCTCCTTCCAGGTTCAAGCAATTCTCCTGCCTCAGCCTTCCTGAGTAGCTGGGGTTACAGCATGTGCCACCACGTCCAGTTACTTTTGTATTTTTAGTAGATCCTGGGTTTCTTCATGTTAGTCAGGCTGGTCTCGAACTCCCGACCTCAGGTGATCCGCCCACCTCAGTCTCCCAAAGTTCTGGGATTACAGGCATGAGCCACCACACCCAGCCAGTTACCTTCTTTTAGCTTAAGTGTATACTGAATGCAATGGGATGGGGGTCGGGGGGCTTAATTATAAATGACCAAACATTTTGGATTATGATGAAGTAAAAATCATCTTTCAATATATATCAAGAGATTCAGCTGATGAAAGTTAACAACTATTGTCAGGCCTGGCTCAAAAAGCTCCCCCACTGAGCACCTTGTAACCCCCACTCCTGCCCACCAGAGAACAACCCCCCTTTGACTGTAATTTTCCTTTACCTACCCAAATCCTATAAAACGGCCCCACCCTTATCTCCCTTCGCTGACTCTCTTTTCGGACTCAGCCCGCCTGCACCCAGGTGAAATAAACAGCCATGTTGCTCACACAAAGCCTGTTTGGTGGTCTCTTCACATGGACGCGCACGACAACTATCACGTATTTTGTTACCAGAGTTAATATGGCAGGGGATTTTTTTTTTTTTTTAAACTGGAAATATTAGTGCTTACAACACAGCAAATCATAGTGCCTCTGAGTAAGAAGCCTTTCTTAAATCAACAGAAACATGCAACATTGTGAGTTCAAAAATGTTGAACTATTTTTTATGTGATCATCTTTGGTCCTTAGTGTTGTCAGTCTTCTGGAATAGACTTCGAAAAGAATGGGCAATGTTTTAATCATTGCTTATCATCTAGTACATGCAACTCCAGTAAGGAAAGGTTCCATAACCGTGCCTCATAAAGCAAGCTAAAATGTGGTCACAAAAGTTTCAGCCTGAACTAACCCAGGTTAGGTCTAGATGCCAACAGGCACATTTATTCTGTTTTGTTGTTGTTGTTGTTGTTGTTGCTGTTTTTTCTTCTGTGTGTTTCTTTGATAGAATTTATTTAAGGACTATGTTCATTTTTTTTGAGAAAACTTTTATAGTATGTGTGTATTTTTTGGAGGTGCTGGAAGAAGAGAGGGGAGAGGTTGAAGAGGAGGAGACAGTATTCAGCTTCTGGGAAGGAAGCCCACTGCTTCTCAAGTTACCATTTGTAAACCCTTTACCCAGTTCTGTTTGGGCTATTGTCCTGAGTAAATCATCCATTGAAAATCAGGCTCTTCAGCTCATTATATATTCTTCATTTGAGGTGACCAGAACTATTTCCTGAAACCTGGTTTGGGTGCTAATTACCTGCTCAAACACCTAGTAAATACCTCTGTGGGTTTGTCATAGGAAAATTTCACTTTTTCATTTTCCTTAAATTGAGCACACTTATCACAAGTTCCCTTTCAACTTCCTAGTCGTGACAATTAACGCCGTCTAAGTAGAGGAGCCCTTGCTCCTCTGGTCACTGGGGAGTGACTCTCATTCCTCCTCAGCTACCCTAAGTCCTAGCTTACAGGCTCAGTTGTAGAGAAAAGTTTACCAAAGTAAGCCACGTATTTCTATAGAGAAGTAAGCTGCTTTTTCTTCCTCCAGGTATCTATCTATCTGTCCATCTATCTATCTATCCATCCATCTTGTCCTCTTTCCCCAGTGAGGCAGGAACTCCTTTTTACAAATACCCTAAGAAACTTACACAAAAAAGAACTTACACTTACAGACATTTCTGTCCCTTCAGATTTTAAAATAAATATTTTTGTTAGCCATCCTTCTATCCTAACTTCCCAAAGGAAAACCTCAAAATCATAGTATATGATTTGTCACAGTGATAAGATGATATTTCTATCAATTTTGAAAAGAATGATTTTACTGGGGAAAAATGTTTATGCGTGTGTATGTGTGTATAGTTGGTTCAAACACAAGTTACGTTGCCTTTTCTTTCCTTCCCACATCTAAATAAATGTAAGCTCAAAAGAATGAATGTAGGTGTCATCTTTAAGAAAAATAATCATATAAAACCAAAACAAAATGAAGACAAAAACGTAAAACAAAACCACTAATAGAAGTCATATTTCGATCTTGTATCCCTGGGAAAGAATTGTAAGACTGGAAATTCATCTATTTCATTCTATGTCTATTGCATCCTGACTAGGCAAGGTTTTTTCCCCCTTTCCTTAAGAAAGCTGAAGGTGAAGACTGTCTCTATGTGGCACTGTGGTATAAGTGACCGCTGTTGTGGAGGAGAAAAGCCCATGAAGCTTAAAAATTTTGCAAAGAGAAAACAATCCTCCTGCAGACCACAGTAAATAAAATAACAGCAGTGGGGTGATTTGCAACCATGTAACGGGGCTTTTGTCTGGGTCTATTTCTCTGTGCCTTGAGGGTTTCTGTGTTCCTTCTCTGCAGGATCTCAGTGTTTCGCCCCTCCATTACAAAGGCCCAGGGCTTGAGCCCCTCCTCCAGCTGTTCACCCCCAATCTTGCCCATGCTGAGGCTTACTTACAGCAGACTGAAGAGTTTCAGTGGGGTGCAGGGCACTGCAATTTAGGATTTCTGCAGTACAGGGTGAATTTTCAAGAGTGTATCAGAGAGGGGAGCCAGACTTAAAAATAGCCTTTACTCATCCTATTAACCATTGCATTGCTGAACTGGCTTGTAAGGCAGGACCAGCAGGTTTTTTTCTCTAGCAAACTCCAAAATTGCTACAGCTGCCTCTGACAGTATGTATAAGGCAACACTTCACTGTGTCTTGGATAACAGCTGAATAAATGTTATGATTCACTACAGAAAGAATTACGGTATTTAAAAAATTATTGTATTCCTCTTTACGTGGGGTTTGAGGGTGGAAATGAGGGAAGGGATTAGAGAAGCAGGGGGAGAGGAAGAGTGAAAGAAAGAAGAGAGAAATCTTGATGAATAGAGGAGTAAGGAAGCCTCTTGTTCTGGTTCGTATTGATCTTATTTAAGCATGGGGAGAACTGATGAGTCTGTGATTATTTTAATGACCATGAAACCTATGCATTCAAAGAAATAAATGAAGCTATGTAATCACCTTCTAAGTAATATCAAAGAACTATGGAAAGGACTAGGGGGAGGGCCATCATTGTATAATAACATTTACATCATACAGGGCTCTGCAGGCAAAGGTAAACTACGGGTTGAAGTACTGTATTTCCAGGGGTACAAGAGCCTACAGTTCAATACTCTGTGACTGTGACCTACCTAACGCAAGGAAGGGTAAGGCATTGAGAAATAATTGTTTCTATTTTGGTATTTCGGCAAGGGAAACACTGATGTTCAAGGTTTCTGAGTGGTTTATAAAGTAAGCAAAACTTTGGAAGCGCAACAACACAGACTATATAAACAGTGGGCAAATAGAGTCAGATGCTGTCTTAGAATAGGCTTTAATTTTTAAATGATAATGAAAATATACTTGTTTCAGACAAAAGACAAACTTCCGATTATTTTAAATAATGTGACATTATTTTAATGTGACATTGTAAAATAATGTGATTGCTTGCCTAAAGGGAGGTATTAAGAAATATGAGACACTGACACTGCCCTCAAGACTAGCCAGAAAGACAGGACAGGTGCACATAAAAAGATGACTAGTGCTATGATGTGGTTTAATACGAATTCTAATCAGCTGATTACAAACATTTGTGATCTTAATAAACTGTCATGTTTAACAGGCTATGCAGCTATGAGGAAAAAACCTCAACTCTGGAATCTGACAGAGGTGGTTTCCAATTCTAGTTCTTCCACTTGTTAGTTATGTAATGCAATAAAAATTGCTTTAAAATTGCTTAATGTTTCTGGGTCTCAGTTTTCTTCTCTGTAAAATGGGGATACCATCACCTGCCTCCTCATGTAGCTCTGAGGATTAGAGAAAATAATAAATGGAAACCACCTGGGTGTATTTGGGCATGTAATCATAATAGCTGTTATCACTAATCCCATTACTCTAAACAGGCAACAGAAATTCTTAAAATATGTACCACAGAAAAATAAAACCTAATTTAAAACTTTAAGCCCTTCAAACCTTAGGGCTCCTGATTATGGGTCTGTTATTATTAAAACGCTTCTACAAATAGGTTTGCCAGCAAAAGAACAGGACATTCAGTTAAATTTGAATTTCAGATGAAAAACAGGTACTTTTCAGTATATGGCCCATGCGCTATTATACGAAAAAATTGTTTGCTGTTTATCTGAAATTCAGTAACCGTCCATCTTGCTTTTTATTTGTTAAATCTGGCAACTTAAGTATAAACAGTAAAGACTTGAGTATATTTAATTCCTGTCTCCTTTAGCCTAAGTCCCTACTGAGGTAACAGGAAAGGAATCCTTATTTCAGAAAGTGAAAAAAAAATAATAAATGAAATTAATATCATTAAAACTTTTTACATATGCAGAACATAATTTGTCAATATAAGAGATAAAATCAACTGCCATTTTCCATGTGACAGTTTAAAAAGTGACTTTGGGATGTTTTATAATCTCTCACCCAAACCACAGCCATGTGCTATTTCTAGGTTCATTTGGCCAGTTCTGAATCTGACTACTACCAGGCCTTGAAATGAGTTTTGTTTTGTTTTGCCTTTCCTTTCTCCAGTGCAGGGCTCCACAGAAACTTTATTACACAGATAGACCTGTGGGGCTGATTGTATACTGACAAATAAGACACCCAAATTGAGATACTTTATCAAAAAGAAAAGTTCTTTCCAGTGAAGTGGTTTTATGTAGGTAAGGGAATGTGTCTGCTCAGAAAATGTTTAGGTCAAACAGAAATGTTTAGATAAATGTAAAATGATATTACAAACATATGTATGACATTTGCATTTGTTTAACACTTGATATTCCTTTGTTATTTTGTTTTCCAGATAGGATGATAGAGTGAAGGCCTTATCACTTCAATATTGAATGTAGAAATTACAGTATAATAAAATTCAGAAAATTTCATCAACATAAAGTTAATACTTTGTACATGAGCTTTGAGCTTTTAATCCATGAATTCCTACTTATGTGCAGAGGATGTTAATAAGTATTTCTGACTTAACTTTATCAACAAAAGACAGCATACTAAAGTTTGCTTTCACACATATTTACTTGGCTTTGTAGTAACATGGTTGATAATTGACATGCTTATATATAAATTCATAAATGCTATTAACTGATAAGAAATAAAAATACTTCAGAATAAAATGAGAATTTTATTTTAGTCTTTAAAAATAGCAAAAGTTTAAAAGTTGAAATTTTTGCCTCCATTCTATTAAGTTCCCTTATTCATCACTGACACAGACATATTCTCTTCATTTTTAAATTTTTCTGATACCCCAATATTTATTTAAATGCTACAAATGTCTTTATTTCTAAGTAAACTGTAAAGACTGGTTTCAGAAACTTTTTTTTATATGTTATCCTATCAAAGTTCTTATTTCATCTTAACTTAGAGCTTAAAACAATGTAATCCCACCAAAATCATGAAAACAAGCAAAAATCAGAACATTAGAACAACACATTTTCCTTTTTGAAGGACAGAGAAAAATCATGGGTAATTCAGGCCAGTTGATTTCTAGAGAACTCCAGCTATCAGAATGACTTTGTTGGGAGCGGCCACCCAACAGTCTTGGCCATTACGTGTCAACCTGTCAAACCAACAAACAAAAACACCATAGGCTTTAGCACAAATGGCATATGACAGATGCAGATGTGGCTCTGAAAAGAATCCTTTGCTTTTGAAACACCTGCAAGAATTCCAAAACAACTGGCATGCCTTCCACTCTGCCATAGCCACTTTCCTGACCCTGAGTTCAGAGTAGTAAAGGAAAAATGCCTAGCATGTACAGTATTCCACTCCCAGTGGGGAGAGCAGTGGGGGGCTGATGAGGAGCAAGTACAGTGTTGATATCACAATGCCATGCACCTGCTTTAGATGTAAAAAGAGGAGTTTATTACAGAAACTGCAGCATTTTTCAGCTTCTCATTCAGCAGTCATGGACAAATTCAAGTGTGTTTTCTTTTTATTAGGTTAACCCATCCTGAATTAAAAGGGCCTACTGAGAGATTTTTTTTTTTTTGTCCCTCCCTTTCCCAACAGGTATATTGTCTTCCTTTCAAAATTAAATCGCTTCCCACATTTTGGTTTAGGGAGATGAGCAATTTGCAGTACTGTTGCGAAGTAGTGTTTCCTAGATAATAGCCAAAAAGTAAAATTTACTGTACATTTTAACAGACATCTTTTCATTTTAAAAAGGCAAGCATCCCCCAAATACCTTTCTATTCTATGACTATTTTTATGTCTGAAAAATATATTGCCAAGGAGACATAAATCATTCCTAGGGAATATTCCCACTGTGTGCATTTTAGCTGATACCTTTTGAAGGATCACCCTCAACAACCAGTACTATTAAATAATAACGAACATAATGTTTTAAGGTTATCAGTTGGTAGAGGAAAGTGCCCCTGTAACCCAGCAATTTTTGTTGTCAGGGTCAGTTGTTTGATAGTATTTTTCACTTCTTCCTTAATAACATTGTTATACTATATACACATACTTACAAAATAGCATTTCTTGAGTTAGCAGTCAAACTGTGAATATAGATGGGACACTACTATGTTATCAGAAAGAATGTTAGAGAGAGCAGGCTGTCCAGTAGCAAATTACAAAGTTTTGGCTCCCAAGAATGAGATGCGTTGTTTGTTCTTGCACACTGCAGCTGCCTCCCCACCCCACCCCCCCTTTTTTGGTGGTTTATTACACACAAGCTACTAATGAATGGGAGCCGCTGTTTTACAGTACACCACACTTACAGGACTTATCTCTAGGCCTACCACAGATTTGACTGATCAACAGCAGGGCACCGCCATCATAATTCTTCCTAGAAACAGGAGTATAAAAAGGGGTTTGTTGGAGGTTGGCTGGGTCTGCAGAGAATCCTGCCCGCAGGGCTTGCTGATGCCATCACTAGCTGTTATGGTCTTTGGCCTAATAAGGTACAGAAACAAAGATTGTTCACTTATTCAAGAAGACTAAAGCACCAGAATGATGGAAAGTAGAGGCAGTAGGGCACATATCCAAGTGGGATTAAGGCCACAGTGCAACTTTATAGGGCTGTCTGGGTGGCAGAATAAGGATCTGCAGCTGAGAATCCAGTTCAAACATAATTTATTATATGTCATTCATAGTTAGAGGTAGCTGACATTAGGAGTTAAATTGTTGCATTGTGTGCAACTGATTTTGATAAGTATTTTTGTAAGATTCTGACATATTATTATAACTCAGAAACAGAAGCAGAAGGTAAACAACAGACTGATTAAAAAAGCAGTGCTATCTAAGGAATATCTCTAGAAAAAGCCATGGTGGTTCATTTTATTTTTTATTTTTTGTTTTTAATTTTTGGTCCTCTGCTTTAAAGTTGTCCTTCACATGTCCTTTAAATGTGTCCTTCACATTTCTAAATGTTAACATTTTTCTCATTGCAGTAAAATAGAACAACTTGTATCTTCTAGGCTTTTTCAAATTCTCAGAAAAACATCAACAAAATAAATTCACCTTTTTTCCCAACAAAGCAAACACACAATCCTGTCTTATATAAGAAGAAGTTTTAACTTGGAGAAGTCATTTGCCTCAGTCCTAAAGTCATTGAATAATCTAGCAGAAAATAAATTTCTGAAATTCAACTTCTAGTCTTTTCATTATACTTTCCTAACCAATAATGGGAGTGTAGCAAGACCAGCAATAAAAAAAATAATAACAATAAGGGATTTAAGAAAAACTATTTCCTCTGTTTGTGGATTCCAAATACTGCTAGAATTAGAAATATAAATTATGAAAATGGTATTCTCACAATAAGCCCTGTGCATTTCGAAGTAGTTATACAGTAGTCATTGTCCAGAGAAAGGACTATACTTGGCTGAAACCATATCATATTATAAATGGACTGTATGTTCTTAGAGCACATTTTATTTATCCTGATTTCAAACCATTTAAGCATTTAAAATTGGTGTCTTAATTTAATTTTTTAAATTTTTGTTTTAACTTTTACTTTAGGTTTGGGGGACCATGAGAAGGTTTGTTACATAGGTTGCATAGACAAATTCATGTCATGGGAGTTTGTTGTATAGATTATTTCATCACCCAGGAATTAAGCCCAGTATCTTTTCTGCTCCTCTCCCTCCTCCCACTCACCCCATCAAGTAGACACCAGTTTCTGTTGTTTCTTTCTTTGTGGTCATAAGTTCTCATCATTTAGCTCCCACTTATAAGTGAGAACATGCAGTATTTGGTTTTCTGTTCCTGTATTAGTTTGCTGAAGATAATGGCCTCCAGCTCCATCCATGTTCCTGCAAAAGACATGATCTCGTTCTTTTTTGTGGCTGCACGGTATCTTAATTTTATGATTATCTTTAGCACTTAGGACATTGCCAGGCTTACTATTTTATTCCATCTTTTATTATGTTCCTTTATATCTCTTCACTCATGCCCGCTTTGGCAGCACATTAACTTGTAGTTGCCTGGTGCTTATTTCAGAAAGCAGAAGAATGTCTTGTTGTGACATAAGGACCACAGTATTTGTGAAACTATTCTACATCAAATGGGAAAATTTGAGGTGAGACAGCATGGAACTGTGTTAAACTGGTTCTTTTCTGAAATCTCTAGGAGTTAAAAAAATTTTTTTTCTTCCCTTAGTCTGAAGATATATTTTCATATCCTTGGCCTGTAAGGTGGGGAGTGGGGAAATACATGTTTAAGATGCAGTGCTTATTTGTAGCTCTTTAAGGGGGGTCTGGGAGCACATGGCACATAAGAATCTCTTACTTACTGGTTATATGACCTTAGGCAATTTAGTAAACCTCTGTGAGCCTCATTTTGATCATTTATAAAATGAGGATATATTATACCCCTTTCCGCATCCCTTATTTTATATTCCAAGACAAAATAAGATATTAGCAATTGCTTTAAAGTGGAAGCACCTGGAAACAACCTACATGACCCTCAACAAGAGAAAGGTTAAACAAATTCTCATCCAACCCTACTGCGGGATGTTACGTAGCTGTTACGAAAACGAAAATAGATCTGTTGATGTATTCCCTCTGACGTATCGTGAAATGATAAAATATATACAGCAAAATCTCATTGCCTATAAGAAAACCCTGAGTATACATGTATGTTCATAATAATAAGAGTAGTTGGCCAGGCGTGGTGTCTCACACCTGTAATCCCAGCGCTTTGGGAGGCCAAGGTGGGCAGATCACCTGAGATCAGGAGTTCGAGACCAGCCTGGCCGACATTGAGAAACCCTGTCTCTACTAAAAATACAAAATTAGCCGGGCGTGGTGGTGCATGTCTGTAATCCCAGCTACTCGGGGGGCTGAGGCAGGAGAATTGCTGGAACCTGTGAGGCAGAGGTTGCAGTGAGCTGAGATCCCACCTGGGGACTCCAGCCTGGGCAACAAGAGCAAAACTGCCTCAATTAAAAAAAAAAAAAGGTAGTTAACCCCTATAAAATGCTTACTGTGTGACAAGCACTGCTCTAAGTAGTTCACATATAAATTTACTTAATCCTTACAATAACCTAATGAGACACTATAGGTTGGATGTAGTTTTCCCTGAAATGCCTGAGAGCAGAAGTGTTTGGAATTTCAGACCTTTTCAGATTTTGCAATATTTGCATATACATAATGCGATATCGCATGAAACAAAGTTTTGACTGCGACACATCACAAGATCAGGTATGAAATGTTTCACTTGTGGTGTCATGTTGGTGCTCAAAAAGTTTCAAATTTTGGAGCATTTTGGATTTTGGATTTTCAGATTAGGGTTATGTCCTGTGTGCTGTTGTCATCCCCACTGTTATAGATGAGAAAACTGAGGTCATGCATGCAGAAGTGTTAATGGTAGAGCTGGGACTCAAACCTTGACTGTCTAGATTAAAAGTCTATGCGCTTAACTACTATCTGTCTATCATCTTTCTTTCAATTCATAATATTCATCTTTCTATCTGAAATCTAGAAGGATACACACTTCTGGGAAGGGCACTTTTACTTTTTATTCTATATATCATTTTCACTTCTGTTTGTATACACTTTTGTATTGTTTGAAGTGCTATAGTCAAGTTTAAAGTTATGGTACTGCAGATATCTGATACACAGCTGTAGTCATTATGAAGAAAAAGCTTTAGAAACAAGTGGTCTTTAAGTGGGTACTGAAGGCAATGTCAATAACTTATTTTGGGTAGAGTTTTAAATATGCATATTGTTGTATCTTTGAAGGCAGGAGGTGTGACACCTTTGACACCTTTTTCTTTTAATTGCAACACCTAGTTCTTTCAATAGAACCCACCCCATATGAGCACT
This sequence comes from Macaca mulatta, assembly GCF_049350105.2. Lineage (NCBI taxonomy): Eukaryota > Metazoa > Chordata > Mammalia > Primates > Cercopithecidae > Macaca > Macaca mulatta. The sequence continues at coordinate 93,853,092 of NC_133407.1, read as the reverse complement.
CAAAAGTTTTGTTTACCGACTGAAAGAAGCCTATAAGTAAAAGACTTCTGTTAGGGCAGAGCTATAGTTTGAGGATACATAGCAGAGCAAAGTTAAATTGAAATTGAATATATGATTCCAAACAACTAGCCAGTGCTTCTCCCATCTTGATTAACCAGCCACAGATACAAACAAGTGTTTCTAGGTGGGCACAGTGGCTTACACCTGTAATCCCAGCATTTTGGGAGGCTGAGGTGGGAGGATTTCTTGAGCCTGGGAGTTCAAGACCAGCCTAGGTGACAGAGTGAGACTCCATCTCTATTAAAAAAAAAAAAAAAAAAAAAAGCTATGCATGGTGGCACATGCCTGTGGTCCCAGCTACTCAGGAGGCTAATGTGGGAGGATCTTTCGAGCCCTGGAGTATGAGGCTGCAGTGAGCTTTGATTGTACCACTACACTTCAGCTTGGGTGACAGAGTGAGACCTCATCTCAAAAAAATAAAATAAAATAAAAATGAGCGTTTCTTTTACTCTCCCAAACCTTTGGGTTTATCCCCATTATTTGCCTCAAATTTTATTTTAATTTGATGTTCAATATATTTCAACCTATTTCCTCTATAAAATATTACTTGTGTTTGGATTTCCAAGCTTTAGGCCTAGGATTTAGTTTCCACTTGATTTAATATTTCACATTAAGAAGAGTGACATTTATAACAATTATCCTTTTTCTGGGCTCTTGTACTTTACATCACCAGAAACTTTTGTATTAGTTTACTATTTTGATTATTACAGGATGACTCTGATGTTGCTAGAATGTATTTAGTGTGTCTTTATTTCCTGCTTCTCTCCTTCTTTGCCTTTTACTATCATTTTATCAAAGATTCTGAGGTTCTTCGTATAATTGGCTGATACTTCCTGATTGCAAGATATCTCTGCGGGCTTTAAACATATTTAAATGTATTTCTAAACTTTTCATTCACTTGCATAAGTATTAATGTAGGGCTTCTGAAGGAATGGCAGAGTTAAAAATTGTTTTTTCTTCCCTTAGACTGAAGATTTATTTCCATATCCTTGGCCTGTAAGGGGGGAAGTGGGGAAGCACATGTTTAAGATGCAGTGCTTATTTGTAACTCTTTAAGGGGGCTCTGGCAGCATATGGCATATAAGAAGTGACTCATGCAATATCTTTGAAAAAGAGTGATTGCTTTTTCATAAGAGTCTTCATTTTAATATGTTTAAAATGTTAAACATATTGCAAATGTTATTTCACAAATAAGAGAATATACATCCAAAGGAAGAAATGGAGGCACACAGAGGCAGCCAGATCTAGGAACAAAATACTAGATTTTTTTTTTTTTTTTTTTTTTTGAGACAGAGTCTCGCTCTGTCGCCCAGGCTGGAGCGCTGTGGCCGGATCTCAGCTCACTGCAAGCTCTGCCTCCCGGGTTCCTGCCATTCTCCTGCCTCAGCCTCCCGAGTAGCTGGGACTACAGGTGCCCGCCACCTCGCCCGGCTAGTTTTTTGTATTTTTTAGTAGAGACGGGGTTTCACTGTGTTAGCCAGGATGGTCTCGATCTCCTGACCTCCTGATCCGCCCGTCTCGGCCTCCCAAAGTGCTGGGATTACAGGCTTGAGCCACCGCGCCCGGCCAAAATACTAGATTTCTAAAACTTGCTTCTCTTCACTGAATTTTAACTCTTTAAATGTTTTTATCACTAGTAAAATGTTTTCATGGCACTTATGATGATAGTATTTCCTTAGTGAATAAAGCTATAGGATAACCTATTAAAGCAGATAATATTCAGACTCATTTTATATTGCCCTAGAGACTTTATTTAAAATCCATTAAATAATTTTCTAGGAAATATTCTGCATAATCTCACCTTTCTGCCTTTCTCTTCCATCTGGAATCAGGTGCCATAACTGTCTATCGCAGCCCTGCCTATTCTTCAAACCCCACGTTCTCCAACTCTCTTTAGGCCTCTCCACATTTTTACAACTGCTTGTTCGCACCTTTAGCATAGCTCATTCTGAAGAGAAACTTGTATACATGCCAATTTATCTTTCTTAGAGAGCTGGGACCAAATCTGGAGATTTTTTTTTCTGTTTTGTTTTGATTTTAAAATTCCAATCCATACTTCCTCCCAGAACCTAGCATATCATTCCATGATGGCAGGGAGTTGGTTTTATTCATCTGTGAACAACTTAGAGAAATGCATCATGCCTATTATAGAGGGCTGTCAATTATGCTTATTCTATGAAAGGCAGACACCTGACAATACTCACCAGAAACAGAACAGCTCTAGCTTTTGCTGGTAAATTAAGTCCCATAACCACAAATTGTATTTGTCAGCACTCAGACATACTATAGTCACAATACCAAAAGACAGAGGAAAATCTAGTATAATAAAAACCAATATCCAAGTAGTTGGCCAAATGTTTTACTATCCATTGTGATCTTTTTTTTCTTTTTTCTTCTTCTTATTTTATTTTATTTTTTTTGAGACGGAATTTCCCTCTTGTTGCCCAGGTTGGAGTGCAATGGTGCGATCTTAACTCGCTGCAACCTCCGCCTCCCGGGTACAAGTATTCTCCTGCCTCAGCCTCCCGAGTAGCTGGGATTACAGGCATGTGCCATCACACCTGCCTAATTTTGTATTTTTAGTAGAGACGGAGTTTCTCTGTGTTGGTCAGGCTGGTCTTGAACTCCTGACCTCAGGTGATCCGCCTGCCTCAGTCTCCCAAAGTGCTGGGATTACAGGTTGAGCCACCACGCCCAGCCCTGCATTATGATTTTCTAAATAGACATGGATACACACTTTTCCTTTTAGAAGAATACAGAACATTTTTATGCCTTATTGACTTGCTTAAAAACTTTATTAGGAAGAATTCTTACCATTCTAAACAAATCTTATTTTGCTAAAATTTATTCATCTGTCCAGATTGATAACAGCCTTGCGGGGGTTGCGGGGACAAAGAGAAAGAATGAACATACATTAAATATTTGATACCACAGTATATTGGACAGGGGTGGAAAAAAAGTGAGAAATCTCTGATTTTTATTCAAATTTTTCAATGCTAGCTAGTATTGTGCTTTTATGTACTTATATACAAATTATGTGTAGCAATTTGACAAAATTTATTGTCAGACTTCTAAAAATGCTCTTTTTCTTTGCAACACGAGAAGCTAACATAACTAACCAATAGTTTAGATGACTTGGAAAGACTACAAAGATAGCAAGAGGGAAACTGCCAGAATCTGTAACATTTTAAAAGTTGATCACTCAGTATTGGATTTTCATTGTCACAAAAGTCTTGATACTATACTTGAGGGTTTTCTGACTTGATGCAAGTTTAAACTGAAGTGTTTCATTGTTCAGCACCTCAGTTTGGCAAAATATATTGTATCAGATAACCCCTTAACTCAAGCTGCCCTATATTTTAAAAGAAAAAACACCTAAAAACTGATGAGTAACACAGGAAAGAAGGGAAGAAAAGAGAGGAGAAAGAATAAAAATGAAGGATAGGGAAGAGGGACAAGAAAGAAAGAAGGAAAAAGAGAAGGGGAAGAGAGAGAAGGAAGGGAAGGAAGGACAGAAGGAAGGAAGGAGGAAGGGAAGAAAACCTGTTTTGAACAGCTGTTAAAGACACACATGAACAAAATGAATGAGATTGGTAATATAAGAAATTATAAAATTTCAAAGAATATCTAAACAAACATAGCTATCAGTATAAGATACCTTATTTTTGCATTTCCTAATTTGCACATGAGTAGAGGAGACACTAGAAGTTTGTATTTGGTGACTTGAACATTAACCTGCACATTAAAATAAACAATCTTCAGTCTAATGTTATGTTTTTGTAGAAAAACTTTAGTACAAAAAAAGGTTATACTATGTCATTATTGATACCAGAACCGTTGCTTTTCTTTTTCTGTACAGTTTTTCATTTTGTCTAATGCTAACAAGTTTAACTAGATTTTTCTGGCTGCCAGAATAATTCAAGGGCAAAAGCATTAATTTAAGTATATATAAAATGACTAATTTTATTTTATATAATTTAAGAAATAAAAAATAAGAATTTCCATATTAACATCCACACTGCCCACATTACATATTTAAAGCAATATAATTAGAAACCTAAGAAGAATAAAATAATGTCATCTATCTGTAATTCTTGATTTCTGTAATGTTTAGATAGGTTACATTAATGTCAAGTTAACTAATCCTTTTACTATTATTCCGAGAGTATTTTGCAAACCATTTTTTTTAACACAAAAAGTAAAAGCCGAAGAGAACAAAAGTAGGTCTATATAACTTTGCTTATCCAGACTTGTTAAGATGTTAAAAGATTTAAAAAGTTTTTTAAAATTGAAGGGAAACCTAAAACTCAAGAGCTTTATCAATGGCATATTCTCAAATAATTTCTTAATATGCAGAACCTGCTTCTAAAGTCTTATGCTATATTTTATTTTGAAATATAGAATCATGTTTTTGTATACATGGTTTAAATTCCAGGTAGTTATTTAATTTATATAGAGCTTCCCATGTTTAACTTTTGGAAATTAAAACTGTCAGTGCTGAAAGAACATTTAAGCATATATATAGAAAGAAAAACAATAACTGGTAAAATTCACTTTTAAGTAAATAGAATTATTTTCAGTCATGTCTTTTAAGTTTTTAATTTGTGAGATATAAAATCTTTGCTCTCTAATACAAAATCTTGATCTTCAGGGATATAGAACACAAAAGCAATTCAAAAGCCTATTACTACAGGTCAATCACTTGAAACAGAAGCTACAAAATCTGAGTTGGTATCTCAGTTCTTCCATTTATTAGCTCAATCACAGTGTGCAATCACAGGTAAAATGGGATTGATGAGTTTTGTTTATCTTATAACAGTATTCTAAGGATTAAACAAAATTATGATTTAAAAAGTGCTTTGTAAGCTACAGGGCATTAAGTGAATGAAAACTTTTTAAATAAGAATTTTATCTAAGTGAGAAGCTATGATTTATGCAAGATATTCTTATCATTGACTTTTGTATCTAAGCCTAGTACCACTTTGGAATCATCGATTTAACCAACAGTAAGTAGAGAGTCTTTCTGGTCACCTCTCTGACAGATTAACAACCTGGAAAAAAAATGATCTACAGTTTGAGCTGTATTAGGGGGACAGTGTAATCACTAGGACAATTCTTAATACAAAGAGAGTGGAAATGTGATTCTGAAGAGGGGAAATATCAAAGGTACTCTTTATCAAGAGTGAAACTTTGAAATCCATCTATTTAAGATTAATCACTATTCTTTTAGTTAAGCTGTTGTCATCTCTAACTTCCCCTGAGTAGAAAATAATCTACACTTCCAACTAAGTTATTCATGGTCCAATTTGTTCTCAGAATACTATAATAGGCTTTGTGAAGATAAGTTTTATAATAGGGATTTAACATAGTGAGAAGCCAAGACACAGAGGCCTTCAAACACAAAGAGTATATATATATATAAACTGCTCTGTCCTTTCCCCCTCTTCTTCTACCCTCCCCATTCCCTCTCCCAAAAGGATATTCACCCCTACTTAAAAATCTAATTTTTACAAAGGATTCAGATGAAATGGCATCTCAACAACTTCACAGTACAATTGGTTTAGCCACTGCAGTGTTGCTTTTGAAGCCATTTTCAACAGAGCTGGGAAAAGGGGAGAACTCTGAGTAAAGCACTGGAAGAAGAAACACTGTGAATGGTTTTAAGAAAGAAAAACATTCATAATCTTTCCTCTTGGCAGTTCTGTCTTCTTGATGGCCACATTTACATACTGAGTTCATAGGCTAGAACTCTCAAAGAGAACTCTACTTTCCTAGAGAAAATAAAACATTCAGGGTGGCATCCTGGTGGGGGGGGAAAGGAAAAGGAAATAATCACTGATGATTTATACATATCATATTTATTTTCCAAGTTTCTGATATCTTAAACTGTTGAAAATACATAAAGTTATTCAGAGACACTATTTTTTTGTTTTATTCCTCTTTACCTCTATGAGATGTAACTCTCTATATTTATAATTTTTCTCTCATTTTTATCCAAATGAGTGTATTGGCTTATTGCTTTACAAAGTAGAAATGTACTTTGAGTGCAACAAGTTTATCTTTATTCCACACTGTTGGGTTTTTTAAAGGTTCTTTATTTTTCCATTTTAAACACTTCAAAACACACATGCAAAATTTTAGTATTTAAAATATTAGAAACTCCTTACCTGTTAATGTGTTTTAATAACTAGTTTGCCTTTTCTGAACATATTACATTCCTGCTGTACCTATTTTGTAGCAAGTATGCCTATCTTATTTGCATATTTGTAACAAAGTATGCAAAGAGATAAAGATATGTGACTTATTTATATTCAAAACTGACTAGAAAACTCTACAAGTCACAGGAATTCTGTAACAGATATGTATTTAAAACTTTTTCTAACAAAGATTTTTAAAAATTGCTTTTTAATGTGCTTTTAATGATTCCTAGCACTCACACCTCCTTACTTGCTTTCCAAACTGTTTATACTGTCCCCAATAACACTCAGTGGAAAGCTGTCATTCCTGGCTAAATCCTTACTTAGGGTGGATGCTATGCCTCCGTGAGACAGGGTCAGGGGGTCAAAATCGATTTTGGAGGCCACCTGGAGAGTCCAGGCCATGAACTGACTCGAAAAATTTATATCAGAGCCAGAATGGTCCACCTCCCAGGGTCAGATCTGGCCTGACACTCCAACCGCAGGCTGGGGCATGCTAGACCGAGCTCAGAGAGAGGCCAGGGTTGTTGACCCTGCCAGCTGACCTCTTCAAACTTCAGGAGAATTTTTTTGGCAGTTACCACGGTGACTGGGTACTCTAAAAGCTTATCCTTCTTACTGAATGGAGGGAAAAAAATTAGGAAAAAAATATGTTAAAACCTACCTTGCAGAGATGCCTATCATGGTTAAAGTAAAAAAAAAAAAAAAAAAAAAGATGGGGAGTGGGGAAGGGAAGGGAGGTTATGGCCTAAATTGTCTATGCCTTTGGTATTAATCACTACTGCTTTCCAAAAAAGAAAAAAAAAATTAGAATTTACAAGTCTTTCAAACTGCAAAACTTGACATTTGGAGCAGATACTACTTTTTTTTGTTTCTTTTTTCTTCTCTTTTTTGGTCAATAGCTGGCAACAATGTGAACAATGCATTAAAGTACTCTTTAAAACAATGCAATTTACTTGGAAATTCTAATATCTCCACTTTTCTTTGAGAATAATCAACTTTGAAATAAGATTCATCATAAATGTTAGTCTATTAGAGAAAAGATGCTGTAAATAATCATTTTGCCTCAAAATCATGCTCAATATTTTTTTTTTCCTGAAAGAAAAGTGCCCAATTTTGCTTGACTTGAAATAATTAAATTAGGAGAAAAGCAAGAGTCTATTAGTATATATTTTATCTTTTACCAAATGACTTAATAAAAATAATGTATACATTAAAAACAACAAACGAAAATACTCTATGTATAATAAGAGAACACCAGGAAGAAAAAATTACCACGTGTACTTTATTTTAGAGTAATGAACATTAAAGCTAAAAAAGCCATAGAATATTATTCTATGTTAATACCAAATGTTGTCTTGTCCTAAAGTCTCACAACAATAGAAATACTTGCATATAAAAATTTTAATTCCCCATGGGGTAAATTTATGCACATTATAAAACTATTAGTTGATTTTTGTTGATAGGTTGTAATACAAAATGCTTTCAAATGGCTCCTATATGTGGCTTGAAATTAGATGAGAATCATAATAATTTAGAAGTATGATATACTTGAGTCATAATAATACTTGCTTTTAAAAATATCTGAGTACTACACAATGACTTTTTGTAAAATGAAATCATTGACTTTTATTGTTATTGCTCTATACCTCTTACTTCATTTTCTCATCTACTACTTACATGATCCAGGTCCTAGAAGTCTTGAAAGGACCTCCTCTACCATTTGGGTGCCGGCTCTGTGTGTGTCTGTGGGTGTGTGTATGTATAAATAATAAAGCATGGGTGAGGGGAGGGTGGATTTGCATTTTAGAAAGGAGTGGCTATATGAAAAAACAATGTCTTTGATTCAAATATCATTTTTCATATAATATAGTAATTGATGCTTCAAAAGTGAATACTAAAATTTCAGAGGAATGTTTTAACCTAATCTTAAATGTTCATTTTGCTATGACCTATTTTGACTGTTTTGTAATAATCATTAAGTTCCTACAATGGAATGAACATAAAACCAAGTATTTATTAACTAATCTTAATTTGTTTTTTTTTTTTTTTTTGAGATGGAGTCTTGCTCTGTCACCCAGGCTGGAGTGCAGTGGCCAGATCTCAGCTCACTGCAAGCTCCGCCTCCCGGGTTTACGCCATTCTCCTGCCTCAGCCTCCCGGGTAGCTGGGACTACAGGCGCCCGCCACCTCGCCCGGCTAGTTTTTTGTGTTTTTTAGTAGAGACGGGGTTTCACCGTGTTAGCCAGGATGGTCTCGATCTCCTGACCTCCTGATCCGCCCGTCTCGGCCTCCCAAAGTGCTGGGATTACAGGCTTGAGCCACCGCGCCCGGCCACTAATTAATCTTAATTTTTAAAAGCAATATGTAATTCAGGAATCATTTCCTTTCTCCTCTTGTGCTCCAAACAGCCACTGAAAGGCAAGGTCAGAGACATAGTTTGAGATGATCTTGCCATGCGATCCAATTACACTTTGCTAAAACACAGTTCTTTCAATTAGATAGTGCGGTTCTTGACATTTTGAAGTGGACAACCAGGTTGGTGAGTCACTTAAACTGTGGTGCCAGCTCACTGTCTATGATGAACTCGAACTGTCCTTCCCAGCTGGGAACTCTTGGCAAGCTTCCTTAAAGACCCAGTGGCTGGCAAAGCATGAGGAACTATCACACAGAGAATGAGGTCCTCCTTGGGTTTTGAAAACCGATGATAGAAGTCTTAGAATGATGCAAGCCAGGTCACAATCTCCTAAACCACGAGCCTTATCTTGAATGAAACATTATTTCTAAGTTGGATCTGAAAAGGAAAAAAAGTTAAAGTATAAGGCAATGGTTCATTTGTACAAAAGAAAACAATGTCAAGTCTCTTAGCTTGGTTTCCTCCAGTCCAGTTCAGAATCTCTCCCAGAGAAGAACAAAAATCATTTTTTCAGTCTTTTGCATACATTTTTACTAAAAGGACTATGAAATAAGTAAGTATTTTATTCAGAAATTTATGGATCTGGCTCTTCTCTTAGGTTGAAAATTCACAAATATGTTACAAAAGTACAGAATGTGGGGGCTGAAGAATCTAAGAGATTGTCTAGTCTCATGTTTTTACTTTACATATGCAAAATCTGAAGGCCAGAAGCATGAACTGCCTTACACACAAAATACTAGTTAGATGCCTGAACTAGAACCTAGATCCTGGCTGGCATTTCTAACCTAGTATCTTCTCTACTATAATATGTAGTCTTTTCACTAGGGTAGAGAATATTAAAAGCCCGTACTAGTAGACATATTCAAAGCCTTTAAGACAGAGTCATTCTGGGGCAAGGATATAAAATGATTGCAAATGATTCAAATTTCACTTCCAGGAAACAACTTTAGGTACCACATAAGCAGAAATGTGCTATTGGAAACTTCAAATTTCTCAGGAACTTATGTCTTATGGTAACAAGGGCATGTTGTTAATATTATTTCTCCAGCTAATTGTTTTTATTGATCTGTTGTGGTTAATAAGCACTGACTAGTTTCTGTAGGTATGGAGTCCCCATTCTACCAGGTTTGTAATTAAGTAACAAGAAGTGGGGCTTTGGTGTTGGTCTGTCTCTGCTACCAGTATTATGAAAAAGTCTATCCAAATAACCATGAGCTACGTAAGATAGGAGGGCTGCCAGTCCAGGAAGGCTTGATCTAGTTTTTCTTTAACATTACTCTAATTTACTTCAGGTTTAACTTATATCTATTAGGATCAATGGATCTTAAAAATGAAGTTAAAAAAAAAAGACGGTATAAAAATGTGCAATTAATTGCTGATACCCCAAACTGTGACTTGTCTACTGCATTCAGTTGTAATGGTACTTTTTTTTTTCTTTTTTTTTTTTTTTTAGTCACTGTCTAGCTCTGTTGCCCAGGCTGGAGTGTAGTGGTGTGATTTTGGCTCGCTGCAGCCTCTGCTTCCTGGGTTCAAGCAATTCTCCTCACTCAGCCTCCCAAGTAGCTAGGATTACAGGTGCATGCCACCATGCCCAACTAATTTTTGTATTTGTAGTAGAGACGAGGTTTCTCCATGTTGGTCAGGCTGGTCTTAAACTCTTGTCCTCAGGTGATCCACCTGCCTTGGCCTCCCAAAGTGTTGGGATTACAGGTGTGATCCACCACACCCGGCCTTGTAATAGTACTCTCTATTAGTGTATTTCTAGTGCTGTCTCAAAGTTCCCTTTCTAACTTCTCATGGCATTTCGAAAAAATCGTGATTTAATTCTGAAAATTTACTGGGGGACTCCAAAAGAGAAAAGGGTAAGGAATGAGAATTTGAGAAGAGAAGGAAAAGTACTAGGTATGCTGAGGGGCCAATCAGTGGCTCTCTAGGGAAGGAGGGGGGTGTTTAACAAGATAGTTATACGTGATTCAGAGGTGAAGGCAAGAGTAGTCAGGTAGTCCTTAACTCCCATCTAGAATTTCAAAGAAATGCCGTTTCCTTTCCATAGATTCAAGAGGGTATTTATTAGTTAAGGGAGGCATATTTTGGTACTAATCACATGTTAAATTTTGGGAGCAGGGAATAAGAAACTCCTCTGAGGGTGAGTCTGAATAGCATTTGCTGGGCAACCTTCACTCAAAATGTGCAGATGAGGCACAGCTACCTAGGCTGTACATTCACATGTATTTTTCCATTTCTCAAAATATTTTAGTTGTCTTGCCTTAGCCCAATAGAAGACTTCCCCACCCAAAGGAAAAAGAGGTGTTAAGGAAAGCTTCTTGGTAGAAGGGAACTTTCAGATATACAAATCTTTTTTTCTTTTTCTTTTTGTTTAGACCGAGTCTCACTCTGTAGCCCAGGCTAGAGTGCAGTGGTGCGATCTCGGCTCACTGCAACTCCACCTCCCGGGTTCAAGCGATTCTCCTGCCTCAGCCTCCTGAGTAGCTCGGACTACAGGCATGCACCACCACACCCAGCTGATTTTTGTATTTTTAGTAGAGATGGGGTTTCACCATGTTGGCCAGGCTGGTCTCAAACTCCTGACCTTAAGTGATCCACCTGCCTTGGCCTCCCAGAGTGCTGGGATTACAGGCGTGAGCCACTGAGCCCGGCCTATTTTTCTTTTTAGAATCAAGGTTTGAGAAGTCGGTGAGCTGAGCAGAAAAGAAAATGAGGAATTATGAGATTAAAGTATGAGAACTTTCCCCTAGGTTTGTACTTGAGCTCCACCCCAGGACCAGGAAGGCTGTACTTCAGGAGCAACGCTAATTAAGGGAAGAGCTCTGGTCTTATCCACTTCTTGGCCCACCTTAAAACTTTCCCAGAGCTGTTCCTGCAGTGTTCCATTCTAGACACTCTCCACAGGACTATTGTGAGAAGGGCACAGCCTCCGGCAGCCTGACCAGCATCTACTTGCTGCCAAAGCACTGCCACTGGAAAGGAGGCCCACCCTTTTGGCATCCTTCATAGGCCCCTTAGGAAATTGTTAAAGACAGAAACTTTGAAATTGAATTTTAATGATTGTCAGGAAATAAGGGTGAGGTACGGCAGCTGCTCCGGAGCAGCTGTCCCAGCTGCCCTATCCAAGGGACAGGCCTGCTTTTTGGCCACCATCTTCCCCTACCCCCGATGAGAGGAAGGGAAGAGGTTGGACCAAAAGGTAAAGGTTTCAACTTTGAGGGCGCTGATTCAGGACCCATATCCACAAACAGAAAACTAAAAAGCAAACAAACAAAACAAAGCAAAAGACTTACAACTTCAGAGTCTCAGTTCCAGGCTGCCCAAGTGAATTGTAGGTCCAAGACATTAACTTTTGTAAAGGATAAGGGGGTGGCTGGGCAGAATATGGAGGACCCCCTACTTCTTTTTTTTTTTTTTTTTTTTTGAGACAGAGTCTTGCTCTGTCGCCCAGGCTGGGGTGCAGTGGCCAGATCTCAGTTCACTGCAAGCTCTGCCTCCCGGGTTTAGACCATTCTCCTGCCTCAGCCTCCCGAGTAGCTGGGACTACAGGCGCCCGCCACCTCGCCCGGCTAGTTTTTTTTTTTTTGTATTTTTTAGTAGAGACGGGGTTTCACCGTGTTAGCCAGGATGGTCTCGATCTCCTGACCTCGTGATCCACCCGTCTCGGCCTCCCAAAGTGCTGGGATTACAGGCTTGAGCCACCGCGCCCGGCCAGGACCCCCTACTTCTTATACATAATCGCTCACCAGGGAAAGCACAGCCACAAAGAGGGCTGTGAAGGGCCCCAGGGAGAATGGGAGAGCTTGTAGAAAGAACCAGTTTCTCTTCTGGATCCAAATGGTCTGTGCTTTGGGGTGACTGCAGTTGGATTAATGCTCTGTTTCCTTCTGTCTGCCTGGGCTGTGTCTAAATGAAAAGCAGACCATAGCATAATGCTGTCCCATCACCACTTTTCTAATCCCAAAACTCAAGTGCCTGAGAGTGAAACTTCACAAAAAAGTTATTGCCAGCAACAAATTCAGGCTGACAAATTGTCAATAATCACACCTTCGACATGCTGGATGACTTTCAGGCAATAAATAAGCAGGTGCAAGAAGAGCTGCTGGCTGGGTGGGCAAGGTGCAGGCCACAGCCTAGGCTGCAGTTTTCCCAATGTGTCCCCCCACAACAAGGGAATGCCTTCAGTGTGAGGACTGCAGGGCGCCTGCTTGCTTGCTCTAGCTCTTGCTCCCTTTCTTCCTGTCACTAACATAAACTGCACAGAGGAGCTTCTCTCTTCCCTCTCCTCCAGTTAACCCTTCTGGGTTTGTGTTTCTATGGTCTCAAGCACCCTTGATTTACAGTCACATTACCCAGGTTTGCTTTTGATTGAAATCCTGGGCCCCTGGAATGTATTAGACATCTAGTTACTTCCATATACCTGTACATTTTCTGTGACAGATAAAGAATTAACAATATAAAAAATAACATTTTTACCTGTGAATGCATTTGAAAAATGAATGCATATTATATCAGTTAAGAACTTAAGACACATCTGAAAGACATCTTTCAAGGTGTTTGCAGGTTAGTGCTTCTATAATCAACCACATCTCTCTGTCCTCCAGCACACACACAGTCACAAGAGTGCTTTTTGATTTGTCTTTCCTGTTTTAGACTCACTTCGTGCTTTAAATTTAGGAGCAATTTTAAACACATACATGGATCCAAATATGCATTTATTATATAAGATATGATTTCTTGCCTAGTTTACAAATCCAGTTACCCGATTGTAACACTTCAAATTATATTATTAGTCACAGCCCTCCTAGGAGGTTGATTTAACTACAGAAGTTTGGGTTCAAAATTTAATTCACACTTCCATTTCCTCTAACTTGAATTTTGATTTCTGCATTTAAATACAACACAGCACTTGAATTAAGGGTCTTCTTGTTACACTGGAGGCTTTTCAAATTTCTCTAAACTCTATAGATGAACTGCATTGTCACATAATCGATAGGAAAATCTCAGCTGTCACAGATCCTAAGCAACCCTCTGCCACAGAAATAACACGATCTGGCATTTCTGAGTTTGAAAATGTGCTGTTTGGATGACATGAGACCAGAACCACCCAGACGGCTTTAAATATTGTGGTCTCTAAGAACTGCTGAGGACTGACCTGCTGAGAATGACTGAAATACTTCCAATAGGCTTTTCTCCTGGTTAGAGACCAAGTGTTGCTTTTTTTTTCTTCCATAAATAAGTAATGCAAGAGCCAGCGTATTGGTATCTGAGATTTAAAGCTATTTCTAGGCTCAACTAAGTTTGCTGCCATACAGTTTATATCAGAATTTCAAATTAAGTGTTTCCTTCCCCAAACCAATAAGCAATTCAGGCTTGGATTTTAGAGTCTAAATCTGAAACTAAACACCTGTCCTTTGAAGACTTAGATCATTTCTATCAACATGAGCAGGGTTTCTGCAGTAGATAAATCCTTCAGCTCAAAAGAAACTGAATGGCATCTCATCATAAATAACATGAAACCATAAAACTATAGCAAACCATTTATCTGCCTCAATGCCACTGTTTCTTGCTGAACTCTCAGTATTGTCTCTACAATCTGCCACACACAAATGTCGCTATATCACATGAGAGCATGAGGAAGTTGTATCCATATCTGTATCCTCTCCACTTTTATCTATAATACACTACTCTGCTACTCTTAAACTAATGACTTGTTTCACCGAGGGTATTTTTTAAGGTGTTACTGGGTGGCCCTACCCTAAAATCTACCCCACTTAGTGGATTAGATTATGTAATAAATACCTTAATTTATTTCAGAAGAACCCTGCTAAAAATGCTTATGACCTTGTCATACTATGAATCATGTACACACCAAATGTAAAAATATTCTCTGATTTATCAATTTGCTCTGTCAGAGAGTTTATGTGTTAAATATTACAGTTAGTTATATTACTTTGCCTGCATGGGCCCATTTATACAAAGAAATGCCTAGAGGGGAATCAGACGATAGCAACCTAAGTGACACAGATTCAGTTTATAACTTCAAAGTATGGATAGGTAAAACTTTTTTTTTTTTTTTTTTTTTTTTTTGAGACAGAGTTTCGCTTTTTCGCCTAGGCTATAGTGCAGTGGTGTGATCTTGGCTCACTGCAACCTCTGCCTTCTGCTTTCAAGTGACTCTCTTGCCTCAGCCTTCCGAGTCGCTGGGATTACAGGCGCCCACCAACACACTCGGCTAATTTTTGTATTTTTCAGTAGAGACGGGGTTTCACCACATTGGCCAGGCTGGTCTTGAACTCCTGACCTCGTGATCCACCCGCTTTGGCCTCCCAAAGTGCTGGGATTACAAGCTTGAGCCACTGCGCTCGGCCTGTGTAAAACTTTTCTAAAACTAAAGCTGTTGGAGGCTGCATCTCCTAAATCCACCATCAGTAGGATCTTTGGGCTGAATCAAGAAATACCACCTCTAGTTCAGTCGTCATCAGGGAACCACTGCATCAGGCCAGGTATTTTGCTTTTATTCAATTCTAGAAGAAAATGGGACAACTTGGACTAATATAAAAAGCCAACATTTCAAATTGGCTTCATTTCTCAAGATCTTAGAAGCTTCCAACACACTGAGGCTATTTTTTGGCAACCTTGTTCTAGCTCCAAACTCCCCTGTTTACACACGAGAGTTTATCCATTATCATAGTCCACAGGCTTCTCCATAACTGTAAGTTGACATTTGGAAATTATGTCATGCCAAAGAGCCCCAAACCTATCCAGAAACCAAGTTATTTATTTCTAAAGCAGCTGTCATTTGTGGAGGTGGAAGAGAGGAGGTAAGAACTAGGCACATAATATCCAGGCTGGGAGTGGCTGACCTCTGATTATCCATTAAGGAGAGATGACTGATGAAAACACGTTTACTTCTTGGATGCTTGATCAGTGTGTGAATTTGCCTCATTTACAATTAAGGGAAATGATTAAACCTCAGCCCAGTCTTACACACTGCAGAGTTGTATTTAATTTTTGTAAATGTGCTGTATTAAGCTAGCTTGTCCTCGATTTCCAAGATATAAATCACATAAGGTCAATACTGCAAGTTCGATGATTTGCCTGCATTCTTAATCACATAGCAGAGAGACATAAAGCACTGAATATAAGGGATGTACTGATAACCCCAGCATATATGGCTCTAATATTTTAGGTTCAGGCTGGGCGTGGTGGCTCACGCCTGTAATCCCAGCACTTTGGGAGGCTAAGGTGGACAGATCACGAGGTCAGCAGTTCGAGACCAGCCTAGCCACCATAGTGAAACCCCGTCTCTACTAAAAATACAAAAACATTGGGCCAAGGCGTGGTGGTTTACGCCTGTAATCTCAGCATTTTGGGAGGCCGAGGCAGGTGAATTACATGAGGTCAGGAGTTCAAGACCAGCCTGGCCAACATGGTAAAACCCCTGTCTCTACTAAAAATACAAAAATTAGCTGGGCGTGGTGGCACACACCTGTAATCCCAGCTACTCAGGAGGCTGAGGCAGGAGAATTGCTTGAGCCCCGGAAATGGAGGTTGCAGTGAGCCGAGATCATGCCACTGTACTCTAGCCTGGCTGGCAGAATGAGACTCTGCCTCAAAAAAATAAAAATACAAAATACAAAAAAAATTAGCTGAGCATGGTGGTAGAAGCCTGTAATCTCAGCTACTCAGGAGGCTAAGGCAGGCGAATCGCTTGAACTCGGGAGTTGGAGGTTGTGGTGAGCCAAGATCATGCCACTGTGCTCCAGCCTGGGCAACAGAGTGAGACTCCGCCTCAAAAAAAACAAAACAAAACAAAACAAAACAAAACCAACGTTTATTTATTTACATACTTCATACTTGCACACACTTTCTCTCTCCTCTACCCCCAACAGGAAATACTGCTTTCTCTGACCCTCTGCAATCTAACCTTAACACTACAGAAACCATGAGCTGGAGATGACTGCTTTCTTGCGGTACTATTTATGAAACATTCTCTCTTTTTCTTTCCCTAGGAATCTATCCCAAAGGATTGAGCAATGTGCTATGCTGCTACTCCACTAGATCTCAGCGAAAAGGTGGGGGTTGCAAGACCATCTTAACCCTTGCAATGGTCTGGCCAGCAGCATCTGCTTTGTTATCTAGTTCCCTGAGCTCATTCTCAGCTTAATTTTAGAAACGTATCTAGGTCTACATTTATCTCTTTAAATGGCCTCCAGCATTTGTCAGTACTGTGCCACTGGCCAGGTGTGGTGGCTCACACCTGTAACCCCAGCACTTTGGGAGGCCGAGGCGGGCAAATCACCTGAGGTCAAGAGTTCAAGACCAGCCTGGCCAACATGGTAAAACCCTGTCTCTACTAAAAATACACAAAAATTAGCTGGGCATGCTGGCAGGTGCCTGTAATCCCAGCTACTTGGGAGGATGAGGCAGGAGAATCACTTGTACCCAGGAGGCAGAGGTTGCAGTGAGCCGAGACCATACCATTGTACTCCAGTCCAGGCAACAAGAGCAAAACTCCATCTCAAAAAAAAAAAAAAAAAGTACTGTGCACCAATCCTGGCACATGTGTCTCTTCTGTGTAATGTCTGTCATTACACAAAGCATTATAAAAACGTAATTTCCAACCTTGCAATATACCCTTACTACAGAAATCATTACATTAGCATAACAAGCACAAAGTTCCAAGGTAGTAATTTGGTTATAGGTCTAAAATCCTTCCAGTTCCATCAGATCTCTATGGATGTATGGTGTTACCCTTCTGCAACTACAGTCTGTGTCAGTGGATCTCTTGCATGAAGGAAGTTCTGCTGGGCGAACAGTAACAGTTTGTACTCAGGGACTCAAAGTCTGAGTTGGAACATTTCTTAAAGAATCAAGATACTTCATCTTTTTTTTTTTCCTTCCTCTATCTCTTCTTGACCACCAAGGAAACATGTCTTGAAAGGTATTTTTCCACAGGTGTTTCATTAGACAAGTGCAGATATCAGGACTTATCTCATAGGCAATACAAGCACTTTTTGGTCTTTCGGCTGGGGGATGGATTTTGGGAAATTTGACTTCTATCTATGCTGCCATTTGTGGAGGTGCAGATTAGCTGCAACTCTGCTGAGAAAGGATTGGTGGTGGTGGTAGGGGTCAGTAAGGTTGAGTTGTATTCAAATGTTAATTTACACCTGAAAAGACAAAATGTAGTCACCCACTTGGGGGTGACTTGAGTTTCTGTTGAATACCAGCCATGAGTGCTTCCTTGTGAAAGATGAAAGTTGAAATTGAGGGGGCAAGTAGTCTAAAAGTTATGGGAACAGGAAGAGAAGGAGCAGGGACAGTCTTGATGAGTAAAACAAAATGTATTTAGCCATCAGTTGTAAATCTATTTTCAACTTTTCCTTCTTAGTAAAGTTTTAAGATATAACGGAAGATGGTAATTTCCACTTTACTAAGTATTTGGAGATTGTCTATGGAATCCAAAAGTATTGGTGTGAAATAAGAATGAAGAATTAGCCTCACTTTTCTACCATTTGGATGGGTTTTCTTGTTTCACATAGTCTGTTTAACAACTGCTATCCACCTTGCTTAATGGAATCCCTAAGTACCCCGGGAGTAACTAAGGAAAAAAAAAAACCTTCTACATTCCAACACTGCCTTTAACCTCAAACGATAGTAAAGGGTTCATTCAGACCCCAGGACCACACTGAGGCATTAATTAGGCTGATGAAATCCATCGAAATGTATGGATTCAGCATAATCAAGTTTCTACCACAGACTATCGTTAAGGAATACGTGAGCAGCTGGGAGAATAGAAAGTACTGTTAGAGTTAAGTCATGCATGTAATTGAGTATATTTAACATAACCATTTTAATGATCAGTGATTAAAAGTGCATCTTACTTAAACGGTATATCCTCTGCAATTTGTTCATATCAACTCGATAATGTTCTCAAGAGGAAAATGTAGGGATACAAATTTCTAAACAAGATCTTGTTTGAGTTTGGGGGAAAAAAGCAGGAAAGTGAACTAGAAAGAAAAATGTGGCTTTTGCATGCAGACAGCTACATGAGTGTGATATAAATTAATCACTGTTGTGGACACCTTCTGTGCTCAGTTCATACAAAGTATTAGGAATATATAATAAGTGATTTTGTTATTCCTCAAAAAGAATATATTTTTCCTTAAAGATGCTTTCTCTGTTTGACTTTTTTTTTTTTTTTTAAGGGGGCAGGGGTATGCTACTCAAATCCTGTTGATTTTAAGAGCTTCGCTTAAGATCCTGGGAAGTTCATATTTCCAATTCTTCTTCCAACCTGTTGGGTTGGCTTATCTTAGTGGAACTTGCCTCTGTGAAGATAACAGTAGGAAGAAGAGCAGGCACCACACGGAGAAAGATGCACCCACATATGACGGACCAAGAGTGCGAACAGTTCAGAAACCCGCAAAGGGGAAATTTGCTATTCAAATCAGCGAGGGGCCTGAATCAAAAGCCCACGCGTTTAGAGGCAGACTCTGCTCTCCTCTATTCGCTCGGACCTGGACAGTTAAATGGAGTCATTGTGGAGCCATGCACAAGCCAACCCCACTCCTTTTGTTGCATTTTTTCAACTTTTGTGCTCAAAACATGGAAATCACCGATTACTTTGCCCAGGAAAGAATTGAAGGAGAGAGGTGGATCTAGATCTACAACTAGAAGTGTGTAAATCATACAACACCTACACATCTATGCAGGCACTACTAAAAGTGAGGGTTTAGAAGGGATGCCCAACTCCCAAAAGTTGCTTCACAGGGCTCTTTTTATCTCCCTTCACCCCTGCCCCCACTCGTATAGAAAAACAAATCTATTCTCCCGCTCAAAATAGGGTTGAAGAGTGGCACATCTTGAATGTCTGGGAGTTGCACCGAAACTTTTACAAACCTGCGAGAGAAAGGAAGCCACAAGCACATAAAAGTATGTTGGCACATACTATTCTGCTTGCTGCAAACAAAACAAAAATGTTTTAAGGGAAAATTCATTTGATGCCTTTCTTTTCACCCAAAAGCATGTCTTCTTTGGTTTGGAGGGACAGCTCTTGGGAAATCGGGTCTCTCAAGGAGCACTCCCACCCCCAACGTATAGTCTATAAATATAGTGGAAGAGCCATGCCAGGGGCAGTAAGTGCAAGAGAATCTGGAGTCTTGAAAGCATCTTTTTCTTCTGGCTATGGTGGCACTTAAATGATAATGCAGGCAATGGAGCTGGGAGATTTATATCTTTTGGAAAGTAGGGCGAGCCAGATGGTAATAGCGTCATTAACACACAAACTTGGGATGTGCAAGTGAAGCTTGAAATTGGGAAAGAGATCAGGAGAACAAAGGGGGCTGCTGTTGAAAGGCTACCCTCTTCTGCCGGCCAAAGCTAAGAGCCCCTTGGTACTGGGGTCTGCTCCTGCCCAGAACTGGATAATAAACGACAGCTTTCCCCCTTCCCTGTTGTGACTTAGAAAGCACCAAGAAAACTTTTGCAATAGGCAAATTCGGCACTTATTTATGGGTAACCCTTTGTAGTCTGAAGTGGCAGGAATGGGCCTTTAATCCAACTGCATTTCCACCCCCACCCCCTACCCCAGTTTGATAAGCCCTGGCAATTGTTGACATTTATTTTATAAAATCAAAGTGCCGCTTGTTGTATGTTTCAGACAAAAGTTCATTTCCCTCCCCTTACGTAAATACTCTAAGTAAATATTAAAGGCTGAACAGCACTACATTTTCATTTTGGTGACGGGGGTTGGTGTGAAGGTGTTGAAGGGGGTTAAACTCTAGTTTTACTATGTAAAGCTTTAACCTTTAAGTTAACTCCCACTGAATAGGTATAATTCAGAGAGAACAGAGAAGGCATTAAGACAAGATTAACAATGGCATTACTAATAATAATGCAAGTTTTTAATAAACACCCATGCACACCTCTATAAACAGAAAAGGAGGTGTGAAACTAAAGAAAACGAAATTAATAACATTGTTCTCCTTTTAATAAACACAATGTATGTATGTAGGTACATACAAACACATCCATACATATATACACATATGTATATGGTTTCTAGGAAGACAGTAAAGGTAACTAACGGTCATTAAGTATTGACTGGCTTGAGTGATGCCTGTTAGCGACTAAAAGTTGACGAGGTCTAAACTAAAATCGAACGTTTTTCTTTTTATTCTTTAAAAAAAAAAAAAAATACTAGAGCTCTTTAAAAGCCTGGAGGACTTACCCTCAGGGATTATTCAGAGAAAAACTGAGACTGGCCGTTCGTCACAGGCAATTGTAAAGGGTTTCAAAGAGCCGATCAAACGATCGCCAGAGTAATCTACATTCAAGTCCGGATGATGGTGTTACGGCACACACCTGCGGGGTGTTTGCTGTCCGTGCCCCTCGCCGAGCTACAAATCATCATTAAAGCGAGCTGCTTAAGCTTCTTCCCAGCTTCTAGACAAGAGTTACTTGGGACAGTTCACTTTGATATTGCTACAGCTCGCAATTGACAAGCAAGCTATTTTGGAGCCCAAGCCAGAGCCCACATCCTAATGCGCTTCGCGAAGTAAGCAGGATGGTGGGGGCAGGGAGCGGTGAGCAATTGTAAAGGTCTGTCTCTTTCGCCAATTTCCAGAGCAGAATCACCGCAAAAATGTGTAGGAAACCAGGTTAAATCAGCTGAAACCCGCCTTGAGTTTCTAGTGAGGGCCCTCCCAAAACTTCTTTACTACAACTTTTAACCGACCCGTACTGTGGACATAATCTCACCACCTCAGTTTCCCTCCTTCCCTCTCTTAAGTACGCACTCGGGTCAGCACCTTCCCTCGAGTTCGAGATTACATATTTCTTCATCAGGTCTGGTATCTAGTTTGAAACTTTCACTTTTGGTTCGTTCGTTTGCGATTTTTTTCTCCCTTTTTGTGCGGACTGTGCCCTCACTGCTCTCACTGCCCTCACCTTGAGGGGGAAAATAATCCGGAGTTGGGTAAAAAAGAAAGGGACTTGAGGGTCTCTGACAGCTGGAGGCGGGGAAAGGCGGGAGTCGATGTGGGTTTCTGTCTGCGTCTGCCTGAGTGCCCACAAGCCCTCGGCAATCCGCGTGCGACCCACTGGCGGGGGCGGGGTGGGGGAATTAACCGGCTACCGGTGATGCCAAGATCAACACTCGGAGCGAATGTATCAATAGACCAATTTTCTGCTCTTACCGCGAGCTTTTTCGTTTCAATCCAGAGTGGAGGTGTCTGCGCTGCGCAAGACGCAACAGCACAGTGGCGTCAGGAAGAAAAAAAAAAAAAAAGAGGGCGCTAGATGCGGGAGGCGCAAGTATGGAAATTAACTCATTAGGAAGGGGTGTGGTTACAGCGAAGCCCCCTCCTCCATCCCGTCCTTTCTCCCTTGCTGCCACCGTCCCGGCTTGCTAAATATGAGATTACAAACAAACAAATAAAGCAGAAGCTGACTACGCAGTCCCAGATCAAACACGCTCCAGATAATTCGCTTCACTCAGCGCTGCGGCCAGATTTGCAGCTCAGCGCTGGCCCCTGACGCCTGCCGGTGGTTTCAGCGCCCCCTCCAAGCCAGCCCCTGCTTCCGCAGCTCTGAAAGGCAGGGCCCGCGGCGGCTTTTCGAAGGCACAGCACGTGGCCCTGACGCCCCGTTTGGTATACGTTTTAAAACATCAGACAAACGCTTCCACCAATATGGCAACCGTCTGAGGGCTTCTGCCGATCTCAGAGGTCCTCTCTTAAATGCTGCCTGATAGAGGATGAGGGTGGTGGTGGTCTCTTTGGGAGAAAAACAACAAACAAAACAAACTAGAAAGTAATGTCCCAGAGGCCCTGGCCAAGAGCCTTTTCCTGGGGCGCCGCACTCCGTGAGAGGTATCAGTGGTGGAGGGCTCCGAGAATACGGAGGCTGGGGCCTGGAGCGGGTCTGAGCGTTAAAGCCCCGAGTTGTGATATTATTAACCAAAGACCAGGTTACCAAGATTGAGGGCAAGGAGGTTGGAGAACCTAGGGTGCATAATTATGTGCCAAAATAAAATGTTTCAGTTGGGGGAAAGGGGCTAAAAGAACACGCAAAACCTCTCAACGCCGCCCCCCAACCCCCGCCCCAACTGCCCTGCCCCTAGGTCCTCAAAGCCTGCCTCTGTGTAGGCTGAGGGAAAAAATGGCACTTTCATGGTTTTCCTTCCTGCGTGGCTCGTCTCCCTGTCTCTGCTCCCTGCCTGGCGCTCTCCCAGCTGCGGGCCCCTTGGAGGAAGGCTGCCCAGTCCCCTCGTCTCCCGCTGCCTGCAGGCCACCGAGTCTCAAAGCACGCATTGTCCAGCGGGGGCGGGGAGGCCAGCAGACCCATGGAGAAGAATAACACTGCGCCCAACTCCTGTTAGGGAAAGTTTCCCAAATCCACTCCTTGTGGCAACATACTACTTTAAAAGATGGGGGTGGGGGGTGGGGGCGGGGGGATACGTTTTGAAAATCTGCTGCTTTCTCCAATTCTTCACTCTCTCCCCGTCACTTTTTAGGTCCTGGGAAAGAGAGAGAGTGGACTGGGAAGAAACTGGAAGGTGGCATGGAGGGCCGAAACTGTGAACCTGACTCTAGAGCAGTCAATGCGATGGTTTTTAAATGCAGGTGGGAAGAGAGAAGGGGGGATGTCTTCTCCCAGGTCTGGTTGGGAGACAGCTGCATGGCCCGGTGCGCTGGGGGTGGCAGGAAGACTGGGCCACGAGGGCGCGTGTGCAGGCAAAGCATTTTGCACCTCCTGTTTATCTTAGAAACGTGGCGGAGGGGGGTGGGTGGGGAGCGATTGTTCTGCTTCCCGACAGGCAGAAGAAGTTGAATAAAATGGAGAGGCGGGCACACGCAAAAACAAAAACTGCTGCAGGCTCAGAGTCTTTCTCCTTGACCCGAATTCCAAATGGTGGGGGCTCTTCATTTGCAAAGGACTCCGATGTCTGCAGACCCCAGAGACAGCGGTCCTCCAGTGACCGCAAAAGCCGCGATAGAGACCGTTAGAATTGGGGCTTTTGGGGCAAATGTAATTAATCTTTCATTCGAGCAGCGGGGACCCATTCCTTCTAAGCGTTGTCGTCTGCATTGTAGTTCTCTGAGTTTCGTGTGCTCTTCCAGGCGTTTGCAAAATAATGGCTCAGGTCCCTTGCAAAACTCTGCCTGAAACAAGTATATTCCAAGACAGTGCGATAGCGAATCCGTTTTAAAAATCAAATCAAAACAAAGTAAACGCTCCCCCCCCCCCCAAAAGTCCCAGGCCCGTGCTCTTGGTGTCCAATCACCAAAATGAGGGAAGGGGAGAATAAGTGGTTGTGGTTATTTGGGAGTCGCGCTAATTTGGTGTGTGGACTTAATGCCTTAACGCTAAATCGGCAATATAAAGGGCTGAAGAGCAAGCCCGATAAAAGCTCTAATTACTACTGGAAACTTTAGGTGGTTGCTAGGATCTGCGGACCACCAC
This sequence comes from Macaca mulatta, assembly GCF_049350105.2. Taxonomy (NCBI): domain Eukaryota; kingdom Metazoa; phylum Chordata; class Mammalia; order Primates; family Cercopithecidae; genus Macaca; species Macaca mulatta. The sequence goes on along the minus strand of NC_133407.1, from coordinate 93,828,939 downwards.
CACCACCACCACCAAAAAAAAAAAAAAAAAAAAAAAAAAAAAAGTCCTCCAATGGAGTGTTTGGACTGCGTATATGGGGGTTGGGGGTAGAGCTTGTAGAGGCTAATAGTACCCACATCTGCTGGAACTTCCATATCTAAGCTGTTCATTTACGGGAGCCAACTTATGAAATCTCCACAATTAGATCTTCATTGTTCTTCCTCCACAACACTGTCTAGAAAGAAAAGGTCTTCTCGGTCGGGGCCAATCCAACGAAGCGTTTGACGTTATTAAATAATAAAGCGATTGTGATTTACATTGTTGTTCAGAAAAAAAGGCCAATTATCCACTGTTATGTTGCCATAAAGATCATATTAACTCGAATTAGTAATCAAACAATATGCGAGCGTTTAAAAAAGTACAGCCGAACTGGGTGACAGCTACCGCGACGTCTTCACTTTCACCAGCATACCCGCGCCGGCAGCGGGAGCGAAAAAGGCAGACGCCGCAGACCCGAAAGGAGGGAGAGAGAAGCAAAGTGGTGATTAACGGTCTCCAGTGTTAATTATTCTCAATTAATCCCAAACAGTGCAAACCTTCCCTAGTTCCCTGCAAGTTCCCTGGTTCCGATGCTCTTGAGAATCCTGCCTGTCTGGGAGGGGTTTATAAGAACTCCGGAAGAGGCAATTTCCACGCAAGTGTACCTGTGAGCAAAGGGGGTAGGGGTGCAAGTGTGTGTACTCCTGTTGTGTGTAGTGTGTGAGTGTGAGGTTCACTACCTTTCTCAGAGCCTGGGGTGCAACCCGAAGTAGATGCCGTGGTGGGCAAGGCCCGCAGCATCTTCACGACCCTAGTGAATCTTGCGTCTTCTCTACTCAAATCACCCTCTCTCGTCCTCTGTTATTAGGTTTATAATTCGTTGCCCACTTAAATTTGTGCAGCCAACCAAGGAAATCTAAATAGGTTTGAGTCGCCCCATGGGTACAGAATGGAGGCTTTAATAAGAAAGATTAATTGTGGGTGTGTACCGGCCGGAAGACGCGTTAGCTATCAAGTGGCGGCTGGCTGTGGGTCGAGGGGCGGGGAGACGCCTCTCCTAGGCCTAGACGTTAGTAGGCGCCGTAGGCATACTCTAATGCGGGCCACCTGGCGACTCGTAGTCACAAGCAAGCAAAGGGCTCCACAGCACTCTTACCATCTTCTCCTGTGTTATTTGAGGTTTTAAATAACTTGTCCTTTATTTACCCTACACATCAAATCTTCTCGCCCTGCGCCACGCACCGCCAGACCCCGCATTCCTGGTGTCCATGCGGAGGAGAGGGGTATTGTGACCGCTGTCCTAGGAGGTCTACCTATTCCTGCCCCCATCTACTGAACAGTATTTAGGTGAATGATTGAAACGTTTTGCTCCTGGGACTAGAATGTTGATATTTTTTGTTGCCGTGATGAAACATGTGTAAGGCTACATGTGTTTTTAAATACACACATGTAAGCAAGTAGGGAGTAATTTTCCCCAGCGAGATGTTTCAGCAAGTCAAGGCACAGGGGAGAATCAGCCAGCGGCAGGGCCACGGTGATGTCTCCAGGGGCAGTCGTGGCACTGAGAGAACTGTCCTGGCCCTTTCCTCGCCCCTCCCTCTTTCAGTTAAAATGTTCAGATCCAGGACCAAGAAGTGGCCAAGTGGGCGGGGGCAGAGAGGAGTAGGGACTGAGTTGGGGATGAAGGAATTGAGTAGAATAGTTTGTCTAGTAGTGTGCCCTCCTTGAGTAATTCCATTTAAAACTTGAGGCATCAAGGCCTGGGCTTCAACAAAATAAAACAAACTCTTGGAAGGTCCAGTCCTTGCAGCAGCAGGACAGCCAAACGGCGGTCGCATCATTGTTCAGAGTTTTAAAACAGTTGCTGCCTTTCCTAACCCTCTTGTTTTTCTCCACACCCCTCTTCCCAGTAAAACCAATTCAAAAGGGGGCAGAACTCCACTCCACAAGCTTAATGTTCATTAATTTGTAGGATTAACCCTCTCATGAAGCATAATAAAATACTAGAGGTGCTCTTACATTTAAATAAATACATAAAATTTGTGCCTTCTCTCCTTTCCTGTTTGATCTCTCTCAGGACATGGGAAACAGTGTCTTGGAACCTAAGAAGTCTTAGAAGAACTTTTAACTCAGAGTTTTCAGATCATCTGGGGTTGCTGTGGGCATTGGCATTGGGAGAGAATGTAGAGATCAGCTTACTTTTAATATCTATAGCTATACATTCTGGTTTGGAACTCACGATTAAAAATCTATTTGTTCCTCCCAGGGCTCCACGGATTTCGATGTTGGTCATAGGAGCCACAAAATGTTCATTAAAGGAACCTAACCAAGGCTACTGTATGGCCACTTTGTGAACTCAGAACTATGGATGGGGGGAAAAGTATGAAAGTGTGAGTTGATGTCACGCTGGCTGTCAGTGTGTGGTCTATTGTGGAGAATGGTGCTTTTTGACTGAACAGAGGGAGCCCCCCTCCCCCCTTCCCCAGCTCTACTGCACCTGCACTGGATGAGGGAGTCCCTGCCATTCAGCCCATCGCAGATTGTTCAAACAGAAGACATCTCTGACAGCACTCAATTCATTACATTTCTTCCTGCTTTTCAAACCAACACACACACACACACACACACACACACACACACAAAATGAGTATTGCCAGCCAGTGACAGCCAAAAAAAAAAAAAAAAAAAAAAAAATCTTAAAATACTTTATATGCAGCTAATTTGGAAGCTCATACAACTAACCACGAAATAGTTTGTATCCTTAACTTGTAAGGCTTCCTTGGATGGTGGTGGGGGGGTGGGTGGTGGAATTACCTGATTTTTCCAATTGAGAATATATCTCCATAGTTTATATGGGGATAGTAAGTTTGTAGAAAGACGCTGCTAGCATGGGGCAGAAAGACATTTTGATGAGAATAAAAGCAGAAATGCGCAAAAGAGAAAAGCCTCTGATTTATCACAGCAGATGAGCCTGTTGATATGCATTCATAATTTATGCTGGGGGAACCAGCTTGCTAATAGAGGTGGGGTACCCAAGAACCAGGAGTGGGCAGTGAGGGAAGTAAGAGTGGGTAGTAAGGGAAGCATTGAGGCTGAAGTGTAAGCTAAACATTTAAATCAATTTCTTAACAAGGCAGTCTTCCCCCCATATGCTCAAGTTTATTTTGCCATCTTGGATTCCAAGATGTTTTTGCACCATTTCACAAAGCTGATGAGACAGTGTTTAGAAAGCTGATGAGAGCGTGTTAGTCTAGTTTAACAGAAGTTGGGGTAAACAAACTCTCAAAGGGAAACTTGATTTTAAGATAGTTTCCTTGGAGGTGGGAGGAAGGAGAAATAGAGAAAGGGAGGAGGACCTTGAGAAGGAGAAGACAGGTTTGCCATTTAGTATTCCAGACTGATTAAACTCTAATGTTATGCAATAACCCAGATTTGAGCTGTTAAGTGTGATAAAATCGACCTGGATGTGAGCTGATACTAAACTGACTGCATGCAAAATATTGGCTAATCATTACTGTGTGAGATCCTGGACCAATATCAGAACATAAGGCCTATTTTCCAGGATCCTTTCCATTAGAAGGGCATTCAATAAATCAAATTGATTTGAGAATTGGAAAGAAAATTTGAGAAGTGCATCTCCCAGAAATCCAGAAATGCCCAGGTGCTTTTCCCTAACAAATAATTTTATTCCATTTACACACATTCCACTGTCCGGCTATCTTTCCTCTTATCTACAATTTAAATCACAGTTCTAAGAAATTCTCTCAGCAATACATGACTCTAAAAAGATTTTTAAAAGCTATACAGATTCTTAGGAATGGAGGGGAAAGAGAAAATAGAACTGGTGCAGCAATGATAAGCTGGAACAACTGTCCTAACCATGGCTGAATATGAGAGCCAGAAAACTCCTCTAAGTCCATTTCTTAAATCGCCGCTGAAACTTGTACCGGGTTAAATAAAGCCATGGTGTGCTTTGTAAAGGCATTTGTTGTAATTTGTCGACCGTCTAAAAACAAAAACATACAAACACAACAGAAACAACTCATTCAGATCCCACAACAAATTGTGGCTGACAAACTAAATAACTTATATATATTTGGAAGAAGGGCGCTCCTGTGACGAGAGTTGTGCGCGTGACTATATACGTACTGAAGACTATGGCTACTTGTATATGTGGTTATGTTCTGGAGACAGGGCTTGGGGGGCGGCCAGGGGCCTCGGGAGCCTCCAAAACTGGGGCTTGGTAGTGGTGATGGAGCTGGGCTGCACTGGCCTCGCCCTGTAAGCGTTCGGATTGCCCTTTCTGGAACAGTCAAACGAATCATTTCATCCCCGGGGCCCTGAGGCCCTGACGTCACGAGGTGGGGGTGGGGGCGCAGTCCCGCTTCTGGCCTGGCCGCCAGCGATAAGAACCCTCAGGAAGAATTCAGCGCTCCTTATTTAATACAGTAATTATTTTTCTGCCTTCTGCGGGTGGGGGCGGGTCCTGCCCGGAATGCCGGGATCCCTCCCTTCAGGACGATGCACAGGGATGGCAAGTTTGCAAGATAACTTCCTAGGCAAACCTTAAGCCAGAGAGAGCACTGGAGAAGTAAGAAGTGTAGTATGAACAAGGCTAATTTCGCTGTCCAGAGCCAGGAAGGCCAGAAAGGACTGGGGTTTCTGTATTGTTCTCTGTAGTCTAACATGAGAACTGCTTCCCTTCCCTAAGTCTGCCGGGCAGTAAGGAAAGTCATACTAAACAATTAAGCCTATTTTGTCAGGCACTTTGTATTATCTTCTTCGAGGTAACTATATATTATCCCTATCTAACAAACGGGAAAGTGAAGGGTCTGTATCTTTCCATCCCTACCTGCTCTAATCCAGAGGGGCCCAATATTCCAGGGATCCGAGATTGCTCCGGGGCCTTCCCCAGCCCTGCCAGTCCTCGGCCTCTAATCGGGAAGAACCAAGCGAAATCACTAATACTGAAACTTGGCCACAAACAGGGACAAACATCCCCTTGGGTAGACAATCTCTGATGTGGGTGGAAATTGGGGCCTAGACACCATCTCCCGTGTCACGAGGTCAACATGGAGAGGGCTTGGGCTGGGGAGCAGGAGGCAGAGGACTCTGAAGTGGTGAGGGCCCCAACGCCTCGGGAGACTTTCTATACTTGTCTGACGCGGGTCGGTGACTGAGGGAGAGGGAATGCGGCCGTTTGAGCAAAGCCCGGACAGAGAGAACTCGAGCCCCACACAGCACCTTCTTGGGGAGCCCCATGGGTGCCGTGGCCCGGGCCGCTGTGACGTCAGGTCCACCCGCCAGAGCTTGTCAGCTTGGCCTCAATTTGCCCGCGCGTCGGCTCTTACCACTGGGCACTGCGCGCTCCCCAGGGCAGCCGGCGGGAGGCCGGCGCGCTCACAGCCCGGAGCCGTGCCCCGCGCGGAAGCTGGGAGAGCTAGGCAAATGATAGTTCAAAGCGCCGAACTCTATATAAAACAGTGCACCCTTCATTCTGTACGCGCAGGCAGACTAGGGTAATAAAACGAAGGACACCTCCAGCTTTCAAATCACCTGACACTTCTTTGTAAAGGAGAACAAGTATCAAGTTCAAACGCCTAGGTGAAGCAAATATCTTTGCATTCCGAAATGAGAGGACATTCTATTTGCTTTAGGAGAGAAACTGAGCAAAGTGCTCAAGGAATCAGAAATATCACCATTATACCAAGGTATAAAATAAAATCCATCTGAACTCGGAATAGAGAAAGAGAGCTCTCTGCCACAGACAAGAATCTTAGACCTATCTTAATACTCCACCCTTCCAAAGAGAAATCCCCTTAGTCAAAATAAGAAAATCAAGTCCATTATTTTCTAAAGGCCACAGAAGCAAGATAGACAAACTGAAAACAAGAATCATAAAACTGGACAGCACTGTTAGCAGGGAGAGAGGAGGTTACAAGTCTCCCTTGGTAGTAACAGATGTTAGGTTTCCAGAAAAGTTTTAATAGAAAATAATCATGAAAGACACTAAACTAATTATCAGGTTTGGGCAACTTTCCTGTCTTTGGGAAGCTCCTTCCACAGCTTTCCTTACTCTGGAACTCCAGAAGCTATGTCCCTTTGGACTGTATCCATATTTTCACAGTAAAGGTCAGAGTTTCTCCCCCTTCTTCCTTCTTTAAGGGATTCACCTCATAGGTGAAGTCCTTAGGAAATCCACACAGCCCTCTTCAAATTTAGGTCAAAAAAAGAAAGCAAAGCAAAAAAATAAATTAACCCCTATCTCCAACCCTACTTGCTGCCTGAAAAGCCGCCTTAGCTTGGAGAGCAAGAAAATGCAGCAGAAAAAAACAGAGAATGAGATGCAAATTATTTTAAGGCAATAATGTGGGTGTGTGGGGTGGGGGTTGTCCGTTGGGGAATGTGAACTGAAGTCTCTGCTAAAGCTCATAGCAAAGGAAACTCCTTCCACAAAGAAGAATATGAGGATCTATTTGACAAAATTCTCCAAGAGCAAGAAATAAAACCAGGGTGGGGGTGATGAAAAGTTCTCTTAATTATAACAGATAAATAAATAAATAAGCAGTGTCAATCATCAGGCGATCAAACCATAGTCAAACTTCAATCTCAGAGCAGTTAGCTATAAACTGTTAGCAGTTGAAAAGTAAACCTCTTGCACACAAAGGCACTGTTTAATTTTCGTCTTGTAATGGTTCTAAATGAAGACCCCATCACTATGTAGTAAAGCGGTATTTCTTGTCCCCCTGAGGCGCTGAGCAGTTCTTTTTAATGTGAGAAAACTGGCAGCTCAAAACCTGTCAATGGAGCTCCCACAACAAAAGTTCTGAAAAGCTGAATGAATTGGGTTTGTAATTACTGTTCCCACCGCCACCCCCCCCCCCTACCCCGCAGCTTATCTCTTATTCATTCAACTTATATTATTGTCAAGGAATCTTACCCTCAAAATCATTCCCTTACCATTTTACCTAGGGCCACGGAGGAACCTATGACACGGCAGAAATGGAACACTGGTCCCCCTACCGCACCTTGCAGTGTTCAGACCAATAGGTGGGGAGAGGAGGGACTACCTTGTACCCCAATTTACTCGAGACTATTAGAACTAAGAGTAGTCAGCTTATGGAACCTTCCACTTTCAAACTTGCATTTTATTGACAAACAGGAATGTGCATCCTGTCTAAATTCAGGGCCTCCCTGAATCTCTGAAATCCTGTGACATCTCTACTTAGAAAAGGCAAAGGTTGTAAATGAGCACCCTCCCCTTTTGTCCCATATTGCATATCCCTAAAAGACCTTGTCATACATGACGTGGATATTAAGATAAATTATTATGTTCTGTTTTTCTTTTCTTTTAAACCAAGAAACAGTCAGTGAAACAGAAAAAGAGACTGTAATTCTCTGCCCCCCACCCCCTACCAGCCCAGGGAAAGGTTTTATGAAGAAGTCAGCTTTAGAATGCCAGGGGTCCATGTGTATTTCAATCCAAGGTGTTGCTGATGGAGAAGATTCTCCTGAGATTTTCCTACTGTAAGAATGTGTCGATTTCTAGAAATAAGTACAGCTATTACCACCAAATCTACTAGCAGTCTAAATAATTAATTGAAGCGTTGCTCTTTGACCCTTGAAAAGTCCAGTAGGGACACATTTATAGTAATAATACCTCCGAATGAGCCCTTGTCAAATATTCATTTAGTGGTTAATGTGAGCCATTTTCCCCTGGGATGGTCTGTAATACCAGCTTCCCAGCATTGGCAAGAAACCTTGCTAATCTACTACAGCTCAGCAAAATATTTTAACGCTCTTTATTTAAAGTATGCGGGGAGGGGGAGCGGGTGGTTTGGGGAGAGAAAAAAATTGCAGGAAGAACAAACTATACTCTCATCCTTCTGCACATTTCTATTCTGTGTATATGGTTAACAAAACATTTAAATTCACCCTATTTGACTGGAAATTGAGTGGTTTCGTTGAGCAGAATAATATCCTGAGGAAAAGAACTAAACAACAACTATCTTCAGCACCATGAGATAACCATCTCTGGGCAAGTTTATGGGTTTACTCTCCTTGAAAATCACACTATTATTAAAATATTGTATGTTCAATATTAATCTAGCCATGAAATTACATATCTCAGGGAACCATTTAATTTAATCAAATGAATGATGGCACAAGATATGTACCATTTCCCTCAGATGTAGTTATCAAAAGCATTTATATTTGCAAACAAAATATTTTGACTTTCATTTTTCAACTATCTGGTTTGGAGGTAGGAAGGGATAGGAGGGGGAACGGGAGTTCTCTTGTTTTATGCAGACAGTGACAATTATTCAAAGCTAGTTCTATTTCCCAAAATATTGTGCTCCCTTTCCTTTTGCTAAATATTTGAACCTGACCATTTTGCCAGAAAGTTGCTGACCCTGTGGGCTCTTTTTTAAAAAAGAGAGGTGAGAGCAGTACAATTACTGTAAACCTCTATACATATTTCTAATATATTTCTATTTTCAAAATACATACAATCTATATAGTTGACTGCCTCAAATTCCGGGAATATCCTCCCCACTCCCCCAGCATGATCATTTGGATCTTTATTCAAAGTTTCTTTTATTCGTATGTGTGAGCAAGAACTGGCGAATGTGCTCATTACCACGTGAATAATCCGTATATGCATTACAATGGCTGGCCAGGCTGGGGGAAATTCTTTTAGAGTCTCTGCATTAATTAGGGGGGAAAATGCCTTGCTTAGAATTGGGAACTGGAATAATAATTGTCCCTTCCCAGTACAATGTTACCCTAAAAATGAGGATTAAAAAAGTAATAAATAAAAACCAGTACATACCTAAAACAAAGCAATCTAGAAAAAAATAGAAAGTACAGAAAACATGAGATATCCTCAGTTCATCCCAGAACTAACATTAGTAACACCATGAGAAAGAAATACTTTCTTGGAAATGAGAAGATGCAAACCAACGGGATGAGCTAACTTAGTGGCTGCAGCGGGTACTTTACTGAAGGATGGAAGACGCTGCCGGATTCCAACTTCTCCAAAGTTGTATCAAGTTGACACGACAAGCTCTTGAATTTGTGGGAAGCAAACCCGTGCTCTTAAGAGGGCCCGACTGTTGGTTCCTGGTCCCCGCGGGTGGGGGAAGATGAGCGAATCAAGTAGTAAATAAAGCAGAAAAGTCCCTGACTAGGTAACAGATTATCCGGCTGCCCCAAAGCAAGGGTGGGTGGTGATGCAGAAGCATCGCTAATTCAAAGACCATGGCGATGTCTCAACTTTTCCACTCCCACTGAGGACAACTATAGCCTTTCTTTACCTTTCCTAGGGGAAAAAACAAAAACAAAAACAAAAAAACCACACACACACACACACACACACACACCCCAAATCCAATCTTGTTTCCCCACCCCTTTCCCCTCCCCCACTTCTCTACTACAGTAGTAAAACATTGTTAACAGATCAAAAGCATAATCATCTCCAAATGTGATTAGACGGGACAAAGTAAAATATCTACCTCAGAGTTGATTGTTTTCTTCTTTAATATGGCTGTTGCCTGGCTTCTCTTTTGCTTGTTATCAGCTGCAGAGATTATCCGATTTGGGGCTACAGGCTTGGACCCGCGCTGCCAGTTTAAGAAATGGAATTCAGGCAGAGGGAGAGAGAGGGGAAAAAAGAAAATAAATAATAAAAAAAACTATGTTTATGATAAGCCGGGGAGTTTTGCAAGATGTTCTTTTCTTTCCCTCGCCCCGAACAGGAAAATGTAGAGGAGAAAGTTTATGAAGTCAAGGAACAAAGAAAGCAAACCACTTGTTTCCTCTCAGACAATAGCAGGGCCAGAGTAATCCAAACACCCACCCAGCAGATGAACACTTTGCATGTCTAGTTTGCAATTATTCTGATACAAGAAGCATCATTTTTCTCTATAGCCAGGTTTCAAAGGGCCATTGTGCTGTGACGAAAATGAAAACAAAACCAGCCAACCTGGTTCTGATTTGGCTCAACACCCTATCTACTAAACTACATGAAAAATTTCAGAATTGAATCCTTTCTGGCAACAAGTGGCATAAATCAGTTTTAAGTAAAAGTCCCCATCATGCTTATTCATGCTGCTTAGAAAAGGAGGGGGCGGATTTACAATATATGTCTCTAGTTTCTATTTTAGAAATGACAGAAATTTCAGTTTTTCCAGTACTTATTAATCATCCAGTCTTTTTTTTTTTTTTTTGCAGTTAACATTAGCACATGATGCTGGACTAGTAATATCAAGGTTTTTGGTATTTTGCTTTCTTGGCTGAGCACAGTATTATAGTTCCCCGAGAAGTTATGTATAATCACAGTGTTATCCAAATAAATGAAAGACTCAAGAATAATTTCAGTGTCCATATTTCAAAAATTTATTTATCTCAAACTGTGCATAATGGAGTAAAAACTTAAGTTGAAAATGTACCTGTTATAAGGATGATATTAGTTCAAATATATACATGGATTCTCGGCAGACTGATTCAAATAATACAGAGCCGAATCTTTTAAAATACAACTACGGAAAATAAAGGGGGAAAAACCTTAAAATATCACAATAAATTTACAGAAATATTACAAACCATAAGAAAATATTTCAAACACAGTAATTTCATGTTCTTTTTTTTATCTGAACAAAATGGAAAGTTGGGATTGAACAAAAGCTATTATAAATTACCAACGATGTCAACCTGCATGGCCATTTTTGCTTTTAACAGTTGAGTTATAAAATTTAGTACAATCTAAAACTTTTGCCCTTTTAAACAAGACCACAGAGATGGTTCGCCAGTACTTATTCTAATTTTTTCCTTTTGTACAATTTTTAAACAATTAAAATGTCCAAATCTGAATAATTTTCTTCTTTCCACGTTTGCAACTTTCCTAAATTTCAGCTGCAGAATCAAAATTCAGCAAGAAGCCTCTCCTTGAAAAATATTGGCAAATTCTCAGCTTATAAACAATGGACATTTTGATTGCCATGTTTATCTCGATAAATACTGTACAAAAGTTGCTTGCAAATATTAAAACATTTTTTTCGTCACTTGGAGACTAGCTCTAAATATTATTGGTAAAGACTTTTGCAAACTTCCTGCAAAGCTCCTACCGTACCACTAGAACTTTTAAAAAGTTTTTCGTAGCTTTCTTTCCTCCAGATCTATACAAGGTCCATTCCCCCGCCCTCCCCACCCTCCCCTGGTTTTCTCTGTACAAAAATAGTCCCCCAAAAAGAAGTCCAGGATCTCTCTCATAAAAGTTTTCTTGTCGGCATCGCGGTTTTTGCGTGAGTGTGGATGGGATTGGTGTTCTCTTTTGCAGCTGTCATTTGCTGTGGGTGATGGGATTTTTTTTCCATTTTCTTTTTGAGCGTACCGGGTTTTCTCCATGCTGTTTCTTACTCTCCTCTTTTACAGCCCTCCCATTTCCCTCGTTTTTCTTTGAAAATTTCTCCCCCCTCCAGTTCGCTGTCCTGCCCTCACATGTGCGAGAGGGGCAGTGTGCCGTTAATGGCCGTGCCGGGCACCGGGCCGCTCTGGTAGTGCTGGGACATGTGCAGTCTGCTGGGGGCGGCGGGTTCCGGCACCTCGGCGCCGGGGAGATACATGCTGATCATGTCCCGGAGGTCCCCGGCCTGGCAGGGCGCCCTGGAGTGGGAGGAAGAGGTAACCACAGGGGGGCTGGAGCTGGCCTCGGACTTGACCACCGAACCCATGGAACCAAGAGCCATGCCAGGGGTGCCCTGCTGCGAGTAGGACATGCTGTAGGTGGGCGAGCCGTTCATGTAGGTCTGCGAGCTGGTCATGGAGTTGTACTGCAGTGCGCTCACGTCGTAGCGGTGCATGGGCTGCATCTGCGCTGCGCCGTGCGCGTTGAGGCCCGGGTGCTGAGGGTAGCCCAGCTGGTCCTGCATCATGCTGTAGCTGCCGTTGCTCCAGCCGTTCATATGCGCGTAACTGTCCATGCGCTGGTTCACGCCCGCGCCCAGGCCGGCGCCCACCCCGACCCCGCTCGCCATGCTGTTGCCGCCGGGGGCCAGCAGCCCGCCGGGCAGCGTGTACTTATCCTTCTTCATGAGCGTCTTGGTTTTCCGCCGGGGCCGGTATTTATAATCCGGGTGCTCCTTCATGTGCAGCGCTCGCAGCCGCTTAGCCTCGTCGATGAAGGGCCGCTTCTCCGTCTCCGACAAAAGTTTCCACTCTGCTCCGAGGCGCTTGCTGATCTCCGAGTTGTGCATCTTGGGGTTCTCCTGGGCCATTTTGCGCCGCTGCCCGCGGGACCACACCATGAAGGCATTCATGGGCCGCTTAACGCGGTCCGGACTGTTCTTCTGGTTGCCACCCGCCGCCGCCGCAGTAGAGTTGCCGCCGCCGCCGCCGCCCCCCGAAGTTTGCTGCGGGCCCGGCGGCTTCAGCTCCGTCTCCATCATGTTGTACATGCGGGCGCTGTGCGCGGGCCCGGCCCGCCGGCGGCCGCCGACCCTCGGCCCGGCCGGGACTTTGGGGGCCCGCGGGCGGGGGGAGAGGAGGAGGGGAGGCGGGCGGGGGTGTCGGGAGCGCAGGGCTCCGCGAGGAAAATCAGGCGAAGAATAATTTGGGGGAAAAAAAGAGAGAGGCAAACTGGAATCAGGATCAAAAAAGAGCTTCCCTCCTCCTACGGCCGATCCTGCCGCCGCCGATGATTGTTATTATTATTTTTTGGAAAGGCTTAAGCCTGGGGCTCAAACTTCTCTCCCTTTCTTTCTCTCTCCTCTTCTTTCTCTCAGTCCTAGTCTTAAAGAGGCAGCAAACTACTTTCCCCCTTTTGCAAACACTCTCTTCTCTGCCTTGACAACTCCTGATACTTTTTTGAACAAGTTAATAGACAACCATCCATGTGACGGGGGCTGTCAGGGAATAAATGGGTTTCTAGCGACCAATCAGCGCGCGGCGGCTCCTCCACTCGAGCCCAGCCTCGCTGCCGGGTTTTGCATGAAAGGGGGCGGGGCCTCCCGCGCCGCCGGCCGCGCGGGGGAGGCCGGGGGAGGAAGGGGCAGGCGAGGAGGGGGAGGAGGCTCCCAGAGCCAGCCTGCCAGCCACTGAGAAACCTTTGTATCCCCTCTCGCAGCAACAGGTCACACCACACGCCTTTTCGAAGGAAGTGGGTAAACAGCACTAAGACTACGTGGGGGTTTTTTTTTTCTTTAAACTTAATATTGATTTACTTTTTGGTGCAGGGTACTGAAATGAGGATGGGACGCGGGAAGCAGCTAAGGTGCGGGGGTGGGGCAGGGCACAGTGGGTGGCTCAGGGCGGCTGTCCAACTCGTATTTCTGGAAACAGCCAGTGCAGGAGTTGGTGTGTCATTGTTCTCCTGCTCATCCACAGCACTCCCCCCCCCAACTCCAGCCCCTCTGGTGCCGCTCCCGTACCGCGCTCTTCCGCTCTCCCCTCTTACCTTACAGGTGCCAACACTCTCACTCCCTTCTCACAGTCCCGACTAGCAGTTAGGAGACCCAAACCTCTGTCCTCAAAACCTTCCTTGCTTCCACGTAACGTTGCTCTGTTCTTAAAAATAAATCCTGCTCGGACCATGAGGCCGACTCTAGAGCTGAGAACCGGCAGGCCTTGGTAAGCTGCCATCTCCCTGTCCAACTCAGCTCTTTGGCCCAGGAAACTGCAGCTCTTCCTCTTAGCCCCAGCCACATCTCCCACTAGACTGTCTTCATTCAACCGTAGCAAAGGGGATGCTCCTACTGTCTCCCCCCACTCCCCATTCCCATCCCATGCCTCCCTGAAAGAAGGGTTTCGGTCGTGCGGGTTTCAAATGGGGGCTGGAGAAAGAGACAGACGGAAGGGCGCTCAAAAGTGCAGGCGATGGGGGAGGGTGATTTCAACTTCCTGGCATCCCACGGCACTGTACGGAGGTGGCTTTTGGGCCGCAGTCACAAACTCCCTCCCACGCAGAGTTCCCAGGACTCGAGCAGAACCAGCCCTGGCATTTCCCCCGTCGATTTCCACTGTGGTGGCTGCAAAGCCCAGGCCGCGCAAGGCTGGGGCTGCGCCGCAAAGGGGCTCAAGTCTTGGGAGGCGGGGTCGATGCTCTCCAGGCACAGGTGCAGGCAGCGCACACTGGGAGAAGGCGGCCGGGACTGGGGAAGGGGGAGCCCAGCAATGCCCGGGTTAGAGGAGGATGAGATGGAGGCGGGGGTAGGGACTCAGGAATCTTGCCCGCCCAGGACCCAAGAGGGTAATTTTAGCCGCTCTCCCATTGTCCCGACGTAAAGATTTCAATAGGTAGGCGCTCAATGCGGAGGGCAATGGCAGCACGTCCGTTACAAATAGGTAGTTTTGTTTCTCTTGTTGTCGCTACACGGAGTCAAACAAAGCCTTGTCTAAGTTTCCTTCCACTCTCTTGTTGGGATCTTTGTGGGTAAAATGCACTTGACTACAAAGGGTGGGGTGGGGGGGAATAGAGAAAAAAAAAAAAACAAAAAAAAAACAGAAAAACCTGATGCCATTTCTTTTTTATAAAGGGCTTAAACCATCAGGGTTACTTATTTTCTTTCTTCTGTAACACTCTCTCCGCCCCCTCCTTCCCTGGTCTACCCTTACTCACCCTAAGGAAATGTACTGAATAGTATCTACCAGCCACGTTCCATTTATTATCTTTACAAAACGGTGCATTGTTTTGTTCCTTACTAACCTTCTTCCATAATCACTCCCCCGACCCCCAACTTCTCCAATCTCTGCCCTTCCTAGCCTGTTACTGTCAAACTCACACTAAATATACCCGCTGGAAACTCAGAAAAGTTGTAAAAAAAAGAATTATGCAGACTTTCCTTAAGTTATTTCCAATCAACCTTCCTGCCCCCCGAAGTTTCTCCTTTTTCTCTCTTAAGTTATGACTTGCTTCAGTTCCTGGGTATCCGGAAAGGGTGAGACTGGGTTTCTCAAAATGCATACATATTCGGCGCTCTTCAAAATAAAGCACTGTTTTCTGTTTAATCGAGGTGTAATATTAAGGTAAACACGGACCTGGAGATTAGGAAAGAGAAAAGGTTGAGAAGATCTGGAGAAGAGAAGGCGGCCACCGGCTTTTCAGCGCGGCTGGTTTCAGGGATGTGGCTGGTGCGCCCCCTGCTGGTAGATTCGCTTTTCCAAGACTATTGCTTTTACCTTTAAAAGAAGGTGTTTGAAAATAATTAAAGTAAAAAAATAAAAATAAAAATAAAAAGGGGGATGGAAGATCAGACTAATTATACATAATCTAAACAAAAGAAAAGTTAACATATCGTATAAGCTGCGGAACCAAATCATAAGAATCAGATTTAATTTGCCTAACTTAGAAATATACATACAACCTCGAGATAAGTGGGAGGTTAGACCATGGGGAAAAATAGGTACAAATTATGAGATTCAACGTGTGAATGAATTATGATTGTCCAGACGCCACGAAGGGCAGACCAAGCATTCATTTTATGATTGTGTATGCATCGGTCTGCTTAATAGCATTATTCCAAAAACTTTAAAAAGCTTGTGGGTAATTGTTTGAAGAAACAACCAGGGAGTTGGTGTGGATAAGGGTGGTGTATATTTGTTAAAATAAATACTAATAACAGATGGTTATAGACACACATCTTTTCAATCTTGCTGCCTTGTCTCTCAAGGCACAATTTTTTTCCTTGGGAGGATATATAACAGCTTTTACACATTCTCAGATGCATGTGTTTGGGCATGAACTCTATAATAATGTATTTAAAAGGTTAAAGGGGTTGGCTAGGTCTTTTATTAATTGCTTTTATCACATAAATAAGCTATGGAAATACATTACAATTGTGTTATCATTGGTTGCATTTATTTACATCTTTATTTTAATTAAGCCTGCTGTACTTATCGAGACAATAAACTAACTGTGGCTGGCGATTATGCATAATAATGTGCTATGAAAATAAGATTAAAGAAGATGGTGATAGCAGAAACATTTTCTCATTAGATTTTTTAGAACATATGCATTTTAAAAAATCAGATCACTGCCCACTCTATTTCACTCCAGCACCATCACTGATCCCTAAATATAATAACTATAACAATTCCAATAGATGACAGAAGCAACACTGTTTTAGGTTTGTAATAGACAGCTACAGTACTAACAACAATATACCATTGACTACTAGACAATCAGAAAAGACTTGGAACAGGATGCTTCATCCTCTGAGAATCTAAAATGTTGCTATTGGCACAATTTATGAAAATTGAAAGTGCTTAATCTAAAGGGAGTATAATACTTCCCTTCCATGGGCAACAAAAAGCTACATACTTTTAGTTAGGAATAAGAATGCATAACTACTGGAATATTCTGATTTTATTTTGTTCTATTATAGGCCCTAGCCAAAAGGCCTTAACTGTTAAGTGTAACTCAATTTTATTTAAAAATCTTTCACATTGTTTTTTCTCTCCTGAAGTCTCCCCAGCACTCCTCAAGTATTATATCTGAAACCAACTGACAATTTTGTGGAGATAGGGGACTGTAGACTTATTTTTTCTTCTTAGTGTCAAATAGAGGTTTAACTTGCAGTAATTAGGTGAGAACTAGCCAAGCATCTTACTATTATGATGCTTGTTAAAAAACGCTTCTTTTCTGCATCTGCATTTGAGTGTGTTCCCCTCCTCTCTTAATCTTCTTATGGAAATGAAGGCAAACGGCAGGGAACCTGCAGAGTCTTGGAGAATGTCCTTGTTAACTGGAATTTCTCAGCATTGCTAATTAGCAGAGTTTGACGACCACCAGTATTGGGGGAAAGCTCTGTTTAACCACTCACAAACCATTCTGAGGAAGAGCAGACTAATTTTATTTTGTAATTAAAATCTGAAAAGAGCCCTATTTGACAGTTAGGGCTATGAGAGTTTTATCTCCCCGTGAAATAATTACTGCCTTGATAACTCAATTTTCTGAAAAATGTCAACTGTGGGCTCCAAAAGTTTTAATTTCATTACGTAAGAAAAAAAAGTGAGAAAAATAGAAGAAAATGTACAGAAAGGTTTTCTAATTCTAGAACTGGTTAAATATACTAGCAGCCAGATGTGGCCAAATGAAGGGGTTTTTTTTTTTTCTTCCTTTTTTTTTGTCATGTTTCCTCCGAATCCTAACCTTCTAACAATCTCCTCTAAAAGTGACCATAGCAGCAATCATACTGCAGTGAGAGAGATCATACCAGTAGTCTGGTGAGAGGAAAATAAAACTAAAACGCTAAGTACAGCAATTGGAGAAAAGTTTCTAATTTTAAAGGCCAAAAATAAAGGAAAATTTAAATGTTTAGGACAATGCTGGTACAATTTGGTGAGATGATATTTGTATTTATCCTGTAATACAAGAAAACTGAGAATTGCAGAGCAAGGAGACTGGCATAAGCCAATTTTTAAAACATTTCCTTCTCCTCTGTAAGTCACAAAAGATCTCAGTCACTTCAAATTGGAGCATGCTACATGACTTCCAGAATGACCAAAGTCTGATTCTTCATTTCAGAAACAAACACATATAAAAAAGGTAAATAAGTGCATTAGAGGATTTTTTCCCTTAAAAGAGCATTGCATACTTTCCAAAAATAATCAACAAGAAATAAGCTGGAAAAGGTTAGGATATAGAAAGTAAGAGCAAAAATTCAAAACTGAATTGTACCGTTGTCAAACTTCATTTCCTTTAGACTGTGAAGGATCCCTCATAGGAATTCCTAGAGGGGATAGACACCTTAATTTTTATAACACAATTTTCAAAATGATAGAAACTCTTTCATCTACATTTCCCCCATTTTTTTCCTATGTCAAACTTGTCAGATTTTGGAAGTGTGAAGGATTAGTGATAGTAACTATAATGAATGTTTCTAGATGATAAAAAGAATAAACATATATCTCCATCCCTTTCTATTTACTAAGATAGAGATATGCATATGGCTGCATGGTACACTGGCAATTTCAAATTGCTTAATCATATTTTTTTCTTCTTGTCTGTCCCTTCAGCACCTTGCCTTTAATTTCCAGAAGTGGTATTACACTTAACAAATGAACAAGGGATAACAATTGCTGTTTCAGTCCAGACCCAATTTCACCAAATAATTTCACTCAAGAGCTGTAAGTACCCTTGAAACCTAAGGAATGCAGAACAGCTTTGCATTCAGCTCCCTTTTTACTCATTCTCTTTCATCTAATTCTCATTGATGAAATAAATACATTTTGAAAAGAATGCAATAGTTATAAAACTAAACATATTTCTCCTTACTTTATAGCAACAAAAGTAGTATATAATCTTTCAAGCTGTATATAATAATCATCATGTTACAGTATTATATATGAACATCCTTATATTCTAGCTCAAATATTTTCTGGAGAAATTAATTCACATTTCACAATTTCATTTCCATTTCTGAATTATCAAGCAATTTTAACATAAGTTAAGATTCTATCCCTGCACTACAGCTGTTGTCCAGGAGAAAATGTAGTGTGACCATTAAATGATTTAATTATTTTAAATATAAATTCCCTTTTAAAAACATAAACTGAAAACCTAAAGAGCTGCCACCAGTGGTTTTCAGTTGCATTAAATCTATGACTTTTATTTTTAAAATTAGGAGAAGAAAATTTTTTAAAAGGCAAAATGATCAGTAGGAACTCTAGGTAGCCCAAAAAGCCACTGGACCTTTTATACCTGTAAATCATTGCTTGAGTCTAAATACGTATCTCTCTGATTGACCACACTATCTCATGCAATTAATCATACCAAAGGAAAAGGTCTTCCTTAGAATCCCACTTTTCCAGTGGCTAGGGTTATTACCCTCATTTTAGAGAAAAACCAATTGTTTTAAATTCTCCAACTGTGATTACTTCGTTTAGTTGTGACCACAACTTTTGTGGGAAAAACAAACCTACACTTTCCTTAAGCTTTCTCTACCCAGTATTAAATGACACTCCAGTGCAGGCTGGGCTACCCTTTCACTGCAAGGACAATTTACCAAGCAGGGAAAACCTCTTTCCCTTAGCCTGGCCCCTGCCACACCACATAAATGGAATTTAGTCTTCTTTCTTCTGGAATCTTACGGACCTTACTGCTACTGTGTTACCCACAACTTCCCTTTCCAGAAGTACAGTTGGACTCAATACAAACCACAAAAGTGATAAAATCTCAGAGGGCTGATGTGTTTGGCCCCCAAAAAAGCAAGTTAGGGAAAGAAATTAGATCTACGTAACATGTGAGGGACAGACAGGAATACTATCAGAGGAAAAGGAAGAAAGTTTTCACCTGTGGCATGAAAAGAAGTTAAAGCAAACCACTGGAAAAAAAAGTCATCCTACAATCACCATCATCCCTAAATGAAACTATTACCACTTTTTTCAAAGATTTGCAGCTGCGGCTGGCCCTGGAAAGTGCTGTAAATCAAAGTGTACACCCATCCTGGGCGGGCTGGCATCCTCAAGGCCTCCCATTGACATCTGGAACCCTCTCCCAAAAGCTATTCTGGCCTCAAAAGAATGCCTGAGAAGTCGGCCTTCCCAGGGGCCCACTTCTGCTTGCCCCCAGCGCCCCTCTTCCAGTCCCGGCTCAGATGGAGTTGGGCTTCCAAACCCATCCCAATGGAATTCTCAGATCGCTGGCCTGATAATCTTTAAAGGCTCCTTCGGAGCTGGGGCTCTGACTTTTATCTTCCCTCCCACCCTTCTTCCCTTTTTGCTGGCTCTCCCCACTCCTTTTTCGTCTCGCCCCACCCCCCCTCCTTAATTTGAAGATCATTGACACGATAGGCTGTAATGAGTCCTTCAGAAACTGTTATGATCTACAGTGACAATCTCTGCACCTAATTCACAGATTATTGACAAGCACCGTGGGCTCAATGGTGTCAAGTTGTACTTGTGGTTTCAACACCCTGCAGCAACCCACGTAGCTGCTGGGCCCTGGATTAGGACCCACAGTCTGGCAGTGCTTATCTGCCCGTCTGAGTGATAGAGAGATGAGTATCAGTCTATACCTCAACTGCTTCAAGCCCGCCTGGGCTTTCTCCCTGGCGCCTTTGTCTGACAGGGTTGGCGCAACGAAACTGAAAGATCTCCAGAGTTTAAAAACAGAGTGAAAGAGCAAATTTAATAAATAAGAGCTCATCCTTGAATCTTAGTCTTTATTAATAGAGTCATGTCCCCTACATCCAAATAACTATCAAACTCCAAACCACATGTACTGTTTTTCAGAGTTCGGGTTCTTTCCTGGGTTCATCATGAAAGATGTAGGGATGAAGGGGAAAAGGGACTGAGGAGTTGGCAGGGACTCAGTGGGCCTAAGCTAAGTGGGCCCATCCGTCTGGATAGTCCTCAGAATCCAGCAAGACTGGTTACTTACAAAGCAGGGCGCCCAGCCAACCCGCGCGGGCTCAGGCCTGGACGCTGGGACAGGAGACCAAAAATGCCCGCCCCGCCCCTAAAGGGCGCTTTGCCGCCGCGGAGAAACGCGGCCCGTTGCCAGCCGCTGCGGTTTTCCCTGCTACTAAGGAATCAGTCACTCGCTGCCCCTTCCTCAGCCCTCAGAGATGGAGGGGCTGCCTTCCTGCTGGCGGCCTTGGGGCGTGGGATTCGCGCAGGTGCTGGGTCCCCCTGGGAAATAACACTGAAATAACACTGCGTCGGGAGAGCTGGGTGGCATTCCCATGCCTGGGCCACCCACTTGTTTAGCTCTCTTTCCTCAACCAGGGGTTATGCTTTCGCCATGGGCCCCAGAAAAGTTGGGCACTCGCTCCTGGCACGCCCACCCGCCCGCAGCCAGGTGCGGCTTCTCCCTCCTGCCTTCATCCTACAGCCTGCTACCCCACAGGCTGGGACCCCTGGGTGCAGAACGGGGTGGAAATCTCCAGGACTCTGCTATTGCACGTTCGACATCACTTCCGAATAGCAGGCATATACTCCCTTTCTGGCTTCGCCTCCAACGTTTTGCTGGCTTTGGCCTCCCTACCTCACACGGGAACCACTGCGCAGCCTTCGGACCTCGGCTGTCAGCGCACCGTTTCTTACTTTACCCGGTTGGCGCGGGTTCACAAAACTAGCACCGACTAAATTATTTCTGTAATTGGGACAAGCCCTTTGGTAGTGCAAAAGGTGGGGGTGCTGTGGCTGGAATCCCGCTTGCCTGTCATTTCGATAGAATTCGGGGTAGAGATTTTATCAAAAGGCTTGATTCTTCTCCTGCCATTGCATCTGAACCTACTTACTAAAAACCCTAAGCCGAGATCTAATTCTGCAACCAGATGGAGAAGTCATCTCTCATCGCACTGAACAGCAATTCCCCTTGAAATGTTATCTCGAATTCGCTAATTTTGAGCAGTGGGAGTAATAAACATAAAGGTATTATAAACCTTGCGTAGCCATAGGATTCAATATTTTAAAAAGCCATTCTTTTTTATGAAAAATTAAGCCGATTTCCATCGATAAGCAAACTATAAAAAAGCGATCTCTAAACTTCTTAAGAGTAAAAGTTAAAATCAATAACTATAACCCTGAAGACGTAAATATTAAAACATCTTGTTCACTCAGCACAGTAATTATTTCTATTTGATTTTAAACAATTAAGCAAACCCACATTTCCCTATTGTTTTAAATTCAGAGGATGTGCCATTTTTACAGTTTCTCTTTCTGAAATAATTCAAAGGCTACTTTTGCCCTCACTTGCTGACCAAAAAAATAAGAAGAAGAAGAAGAAAAAAAAAGAGGCAAAGCTCTTTATTATGTAGACAGGTAGTTTTTGGAAGTGTAAAAATACTCCCCCTTCTCTAGGATAATTTGGATTCCTGGTCAACGAAATGCTGAATTTCAAAGAAACCTTTCTTACCATTGGCACACCTTCCCTGAAATCCTACGGCTAAAAGAAAAAAGATACCGGGCACCTGTTTCTTAGCCAGTATGTGTTTCTTAGCCAGTATCTTCTAAGGAAAAAGTTTGACTAGGATTGGTTTGGGGGATGGGAAGCACTCAAAAGAAGAGATTGGTCTTTTAATTATACTCTGGAAATAAATACATAAAAGCAAGTTATTTCGTTTACTTGAAGACTCAGTTACAATATTTGCAGGACCTCCGAGGGCATTCAAGACGCTGCTGACAACGTCAAAACAGTAATCAGCAGCATCTTCGGTTTAATTTTTTGAAATGTGGACAAAACGGAGGAAGTATACTTTGCTCGATTCTCCACGGCTACAGAAAAAATGTTTTGTTTTTCATCATTTTTCTTTACCTGTTTTACCATCGCAGAACCTTTCAAAGAGTTACAAAACCAAACCGGGTGGGGGATGGCTGGGATGTGAGGAGGAGGAATAGGACAGTCTTTATTTTTTATTGAATTAAAATTGTAGTATCGCCTCTTTAGTTTTTTTATTGAGTTAATATTATATTATCTTTCAAGGATATAAAAATTTGTTTCCGCATCCCGTTTCTTTTTTGGAGGGCAATAAAGAGTATTCTCTAACCCCAGAGCAGGATTCTAGCGATTTCCGGGACTGGCGCTGCGCAGCTCCTACTGTGTCCAACAGGGGGCGCTGGGCACGAACCTGCGCAGCGGCTCAGCGCCGCTTCACATCTGAGTCGGGTTCCAGCCCCGGAAGGCGAGAGCCGCTCGCGGGGTCGAGTACAGTGCTTTAGTCTTCGTGGATAAAAAGAGATTAAAGGCTAAATTCTTTTTTGGGTATATGTGTGTGTGTGTGTGTCGGTGTGTGCGTGTGTGTATGTGTGTGTGTGTGTGCGCGCCCGCGCGTGGGGGGCTGGTTATCAATTTTAACCAACTACGAAAATGTACAGCTTTTTATCCTTTGATGTTCTCATAAAGAAACTCCTATCGGATGAGAAATTACACGGTTTCTGAGCCAACACTGCAGCTATAGTGTGGGGGCAATTATTTAATTAAAAATATATTTTTCCATCTGTTCACATGATCTTTTTAGACGTACTTAAAAAGCTGACACTGATCCCTTTGGCCTGTTAACCTTGCCCCAAGTTTCAAATACTTTTAACTATATCGAAGTCCTTTCTATTAATTTGAAGGAGAAAAAAAGGAGACCTAAATATTTAAATCACCCCTAAATAGTTACTCCTCTGCACTCCCCCGCCCCACCCTTTCTTTAAACAGGGGCTTTTATGTGAGTGACACATTTCACACTTCCGATTCTGCAAAGCCAGGTATAAATGACAAGGAGCGGCTCTAAATAATAATAATAATAAAATCGAATTTGGTACTACATAACACCCAAGTACCGTATAAGAAAAAAATCTAAATAAAATTGTAATCCACCCACCCCCCCCAACTACAAAAAAGAAAAACAACAAAAAAAAAACTCCTTCACCTGTATTTAAATAGCGTATCTTTAATTACAGCAGTTGGGGATGCATGAGGCTGAAATGAAATTAGCAGTCATTACCAGTCCTTTAACTCTGTGGTGCTTTTGATCAGCACTAAATTAGCTTTCCAGTCCTAACAAAGACTCTACAGCAAGCAGTGGGCTGTAAATAAGACAGCGCGACCTGCCCTCAACACCTTTTCTCTTGTCAATCATAGCTCTATCATTCAGCCCAAGATTAACCTTTATCTACCAAATTATAAAAAAAAAAAAGAAGAAGAAGAGGAAGGAAAGAATGAAGAAAAAGAAAAAAGAAAAAGAAGGCGGGAAGGAAAGCCCCCTGACCACCACATGTCGCAATAACAGAGGTTCCCAAGAGCCCCCCTAAAATTGTATTATAATGAGCCCGTGTCAGAATCTGCAATTTCCAAATCATCCCTTCCTACTCCACCCCCCTACACCTCTCGAGTATATTAGAAGAGTCAGAATGCTGTTCAGGTAGGAATCGAATCCTACCCCCTCTCCCCGCCCGCAATGGCTAATTGGGCGTGGACCACCCTCCATAAGTCAATTTGCCATTAGCCTTTCCTCCTCTATTAGTCTAACAAGATTTCGGGAGAGGAGGGGATGTTTGAGGAGGAAACACTGGTGAGTTTAAGACATATATAGAAGTTCCTAGGCTGAAAACAATCAATTTACTCCACTAATACTCTCTACTTTCTAAGTCTGCGGAGGAAAAAAACCAACAGCAATAACAAAAACCCAGCTGCTTTTCCCAGTACTGCATTACGAAAGTAAAACATTGGTTCAAGTTGCCATTAGAGGGCGCCAAAGAGCAAGCCCCATCACCCCTCGCACGACTTCCCGCAGAAACCCTCCCACCTTCCAGCTTCGCCATGCTCTGTAATTCCTTCTCTCAGGTAATATTTCCTGCTTATCCTGCCCCCTTGCATTTCTATCTCCCTCTATGTCAATCTCATAAAAAACGAGGTAACGCCATGTCCCCTTCCTCTTGTTTTGCAACCTCCCCCTACCCCTAACCACCACCAAAATAGTTAAGACGCCGATTGAAGTAGTAGCAACCCCTTAATGATAGGTACCTTTTGAATCAAATCACTCTTTCCATTTAGTAACATTGGTCTGGAAAAGGTTCTTTGTGGGGGTGAAATGCTAGAGTTTAACATTTTTAAGATGGAAGCCTGAATTTTTCATTAATGGGTTTCTTTCTGGGGGCTCACAGATCTATTTCTTCAGTTTCATGGAAAAAGAAACACACCCTTGCAAGACAACTGATTAAGTTCAGTATCAAAACCGTCCAAAATAGAATAAAATAATGTCATTTCATCTCTGCATTTGTTAAAGAATTCTAAATTAGAATTTAATTCCAAAAGTTAACGCTTTCAGACTTAAATCTACCAGTGTTAAATGACTTCCACACAGGGTGTATTTCCAGATCTTTTAAAGGTCAAAAGAAAAAAAAAAAAGAAAGAAAGAAAAACAGAATGAGTGGGGAAGAAAGTGAGGTGGGGGGAGGAGTGAGCTAGCAGTGAATGTCAAAGTTGGGTTGCGAGCTACTTACATGTCCATGCCAGATCAGGGTGTTGTCTTGTAGCAGTTTGATTGGCAGGTAAAAAAGCGAAAGAACGTGAGGGTTCCCTGAGCCTCTTGTCAGCCCAAGCTTGATCACTTCTCACCGGACAGAACCAGTTGAAGGAGCTTGCAGTTCCCCTCTCGTCCTTCATCCAAGGCACCGTGAATCCATTTCGGCTTTTCTTCCCCCCAGTCTTTCCATCAGCCTCCTGCCTTCACCCGCATCGCCTTACACCAGCTTCCAAGACCTAGCCTAGCTTTGCCACTGCAATCCCCTGCAACAAGAAAAATCGTTTATGGCTTAAAACCCCAAATGGCTGATTTTTTAAAAGAGAGAGAGAGAGAGAGAGGGAGAGGGAGAGAGAGAAGAGAGAGAGGGTGAGGGGGAGAGAGGGGGAGCGAGAAGAATGCACCCAGAGAACAACAAAAAAGTCAGTTATCCTAACACTGCTCTATCCCCCCACCGTACAGAAGAAGAATAAAAAAAAAAGCTTTATGTTTTTTTCAGTGGGTATTCAAAGATAATTTGATGCCATTGTTTCTGCTACAGATGGTTCTTTTAAATACAATAACACGGCTCTTTGTGCAGGCTACCCACAATAAAAATCGAAAGCGTTCCCCTGAATAACCATTTTGTTCTCTCTTGTATGGGGCCAACAAAAGATGCCGTGAGGTAATGGGTTCTGTTTATTGAAGCCATAGAATAGGGGTTTGATAAAGATTTTTTTAAAGCAGAAGACCTTGCAAGGTCGGGCTGATCTCTTCATATTTTTTTATTAAAATATTTGTCCAATAGATTATTCCTTGGTGCAGCTGCAGGTTTCCTCCTCAATTCTTAATCAGCCCAAACATCTGTCTCTTTGAGGAGGCTTTTAAAAATCTACAATTGTATCACTGGTGCAGTAACCTTATCAAACCCTGAGTTTTTAGGCTCAGTACAGGCAAAGGCAATGAAGTTTCAATTCTATTTGGTCCTGATGGGGTGAGGCGGAGGGTTGGGGGAGAGGAGATAAGCAACCCCAGATAGAGTGACTGAAAAAAAAAATGAGGCTTTCCTCTCCCCCACTCTCTGGTTGGCCGTGCACAACTGTATGAGCCAGACACACAGATCACTGAGGGCTTCTTTCATCACAAGGTGTTTCTCTCCATCTCTGCAAGACCACACCGGTATGCACATGCTGGACAGGGGCTAGCCATGTTTTCTTAACATATTCGCCCTTTCCTCCAGTAAGGTCTCCAATCCTGGAAAACCTAGGATGGGAGCCCAGTGGGAGGAGTGGAACAAGCTAAAGGTTAGTCTTTAGCACCCAGAAGGTCCTACTCTTGGCTCTTTTTGATTCATCATTAGCTAGCTTTGACACACTCATTGCAGCCTTGTGAGGGACTAGTGGCCACAGCCTTCCTATTACAGCACCCTATCCCCTCAGGCTTGCTCTTACAGCCACCTGGCTTCCTCCCTCTCAGTTCCACAGACAGCTTCCACTTCCTCTCACAAGGGAAGCCCTGCCACCTAGACCCCCCTGAGGTCTGTATCAACTCTGAGAGAGCCTGAACACTTGGCAGTGAGGGCGCTGTGGGAGACAGCGTTAGTTACTGACTAGGTTTGTCTACCTTTCTGTAGGAATTAATGCCAGGGCTTTCTGGGCCTCCAATAGCCCAGAATGACAGTAATCCACTTTCATGACTCCTGCTCTATGTTGTCACTTGTGGCAAGACAATAGTGTGGAAAAAATGGCTTTAATCTTAAAAACATGTTTTCACTGGATTCTCTACCTCTGTCCTCCACCCAGTTCATTTCTCCCTTTCTTCTCATAAACCATTTTAAAGATAAATACTCAAATGAATCCCTCGATATAACTGATCTCAACTTCCACTTTCCCTTTTGGAAACAATTATGTTATTGGTTTACAATTGGTCTGGAGTCATCTAATAAGGAATTTTCATGGACTATCATTTA
Source organism: Macaca mulatta (assembly GCF_049350105.2). Taxonomy (NCBI): domain Eukaryota; kingdom Metazoa; phylum Chordata; class Mammalia; order Primates; family Cercopithecidae; genus Macaca; species Macaca mulatta. The sequence continues at coordinate 93,802,023 of NC_133407.1, read as the reverse complement.
AACACCAACTAAAGCCTTTCTATGAAGCTTGAAAAACAAAGACATCAGAACAGAAAATTAAGGAATTTTTCACATGGTTGTTTCTCAAAAATTCATTTTGTATCTCACGATAAAGAGTCCAATATCAGTTAGAAAAGAATGAAAGTCAAGACAATACTAAAAAAGTTATGCACCTACAAATACTCTCTGGATCAAGAAAAATGTGTCTGTAAAAGTGTGAGTGCATTGGGGGTAGAAGGAAAGTGAAGAGAGTAAATCAAGAGTGACTTTCAACAGAACAGGCTAAGGTGTGTGAATTTGTTACTTATGGTATTGTAGGAGAGGGTAGGGGCATTATACAAAATTAAATCAATACTAGAAACTTCTTCCAACTAAAAGTGGAATGGAGAAGGGTGAATGTAAAATGTTTTAGCCAGTGTTTTCATAAAAAAGTAATCCACTGGAATAACTGAAGATCTCTTCCTGCTTCTTGTGTCATATGTATTTTTTGGATATCAAAACTTACAAAGGATGCTAACTGAAAAAAAGCCATTTTCTTTTTTTTTTTTTTTTTTTTTTTTTTTTTTTTTTTTTACAACAACCTGAAAGAAGAATCTGAACTGCTGTCTTCTTTCCACTGAGGGGTTCTGGGCTGAATCTAAGACTGTAAGATAGGAGTGCATCAGTGAGTAGCCCAAGGTGACTAAAGGTGAGGAAACCTGATATATCTTATTGGGATTGGATCTATTCAATCCCAGCCATAAGAAAGTTGAAAAACCCCTCAGTTGACCTCGCTCTCCTGTGGGAGATCAGGAAGACATAATTTTTTAGGCAAGTCAGCAAAAGTTGTCTCAAAAACTGTAATGCAATGGCATCCCATCTGACATAGGGAAATGCTTCAACGTTTAACTAAAAAATATAGAATGTGAAACGCAAGCTGCAGGGCCAAGCTGACAAACTGTCTTGATAGATGAGGGAATCAGGAACCAGTAGTCTACAACTGGAAAACTGCTTTTAAAAAAACAAACAATAAACAAACCAAAAAACACAAACAAAAACACTTCCTGTATCCAGAGGGCAGAAACTGAGGTGACTGACCAGTGCCTCTCTGGCTGGAGCAAACACACATCACTGAGGCGATGCTGGGTTGTAGAAATGGCTTTCTCACGAGGTTGGGAAATTTATGGGCATTTATTTACAGGAGGCTCTGAGTTGGAAACTTTACTGTTCAAAAGCGCTCTGGAGCCAAAGTTGAACCCCATATTTTACAAGCAAAAGCCTAGCTGGGGAGATGTGGAAGGTGGGGTTTTCCCCTCACCCTCAGAATGGGACGTCGGTGAATAAATGTCATTCAGCACAAACGACCTAGATTGAGGAAGAAAAAGAGGAAGGGGGAAAAGGAGAGGAGGAAAGAAGAAAGAGAGGGAGGGAGGGAGGACAGAAAGGTAAAGGGGGGAATTTACAAAAAGGGAATTAAGCGGGCTAGTGGCAGAGAGGATTAGCAAGAGGGGCACCCGGGACCTGTTTTTAAATCGCGAGTGCTGCTTTTAAGGAAACACGATACGCACGATCAGGGTCTGGATGTCCCAGTGAACCAATGACCATACACATCACGAGTTTCACACAGATGGCATCATGTCATGCTTTAGTTATCCACTACCGTGAAAGCTGTAGCTTCTCTCTCCTTAAGCAATCACGCCCTGACTGGCCACTTTCTACCCTCTACACGTGGAAAGAAATCGGACTCAGACGGCTCAAGCCCCGAGCCCTCGGCCTCCCAGTGCGGGTTCTGGGAGGCCGGGGCCGCCTCTCGTGACGCGCGCGCTCCTCGCCCTCCACTGGCCGCCCGACTGTGGCGAAGCGCGGCTCCAGCAGGCGCAGCGGCGCCAGGTCCGAGGGGACGATTGCTTTCCACTTTCTGCGGGAGGTTTAGAAACGCGGGCGCTTTTAAATACATCCAGGTATTATTAGCATGTAACCTGGCCTAACACGATTCAATTATTCACTTAGAGAAAAACACAACGACGCGACACCCCACTTGACGCGCACTTCGAAGAGGCCGGGGGACGCGGCAGGGCCGACGCCCACGCTGAACGCGACCTGTCGCAGGACGTGGCTTAAATTCAAACTCTAGCTTCGAACCTTTAGCTCGAGAACGCGCGCGCGCGCGTGCGAAGAGACCTGGAAACCTCATTTTTCAAAGCCTCTAGAATAAACTTCTAGTCAGCCTGGTCGCCGCTCCGTCCTTTCCTGGGTCTGTGGTAACCCGAGGAGAAACCAGAGCTGAGGCCGAACGTGTCTTGACCGATGGGGCCCGGGCTTCCGGGCGCTCTGGGCCCGGCGGGGTGGGTCGGCCTTGTCTAGTTTCGCTGGAGTGGGGAAGCGGGGGCGCGGGCGGCGGGCTGAGCTGCCCTGTGCCCCCAAGAACTGCGCCACCGCTTGGCCGTGTCCGCCAGCCCTCTTCTGTGCGCGTCCGGCCCCCAGGCCTAGCGCGGCTCTGGCGCGGCCCTGGCTCCGAGGGAGGCTGAGGCCCCTCCTCGGAGCGGTACCCGCAGAGTCAGTCGAAGCCCGGGCTTTCCAGGCCCCCCTTCCCCACGCGCCTTCACGGGCTCATGGGCTGCTCCGAGGCGCAGGCGGGCGGCCGAGATCTTCCTGACTCTAGACTCAAATGCCGAAATGAATTTGGAACCGTCTGTTCCTCCGGGCGCACAGTGTGTCCAGTTGGATTCGTTCCCCGTACCCCGTGGGCCAAACGGCGAGCCCAGGAGAACCTTTCTGGAGGGCCGGATCGTGGTTCCCTGGAGAGCGGGGAGGGTTCGGGGGTGGAAAGTCAGGAACCGAGATTGGGCCAGCAAAGGGGGAGACCCTCTCAGAGGAGAGGGGCTCTCAGGTCAGGAGCCACGGACCTGGAAACCTGAGATGGGGAAGGTTGACAGTGCAGGCTCGCTGGCGGCCTGTCTGCTAAGTGGCCATGTACCCGGCCAGCATGGCCTGCCTTCTCACCCTTCTCACACTTTTGGAGCTCTGAGGCTCCCTCAGGCTGTTTTATGCTCTGGGACTTGACAACAAATAGGGACTAGAGAAGGGTGTAACTAAGTGGAAATTTAGAGGTAGAAGCAAAGCCTATAGAGAGCCTTTAAATCCATTTACATTCTTTTGTTATATACAAATGAAGTTATACGTACAATCGTGTTTTGTCTTCATGTGCTAAAAGTATTACTTTTAAAACGCTAACCACTTAAAATATGCCACAAATTTTGTGACCCTTTTTTTTTTTCAGTTTCTTAATTTAACGATATATCCAGTGTTTCAATAAATGCAAATATCTCTGATCTCTCAACCTCTGAATAACAGGTTACTGGAGAGAGGGGAAGGGACCATGGATATTTGTCTGGTGTTTCTCTGGCATATCCTTACCAGGACCATGCTTTGAAAATCGCTTCTTGCATCAATCTGAGATAAATTAACTCGTTTTTTGGGGTAAAATACGTCCTCCTATCATCTGTTGGACTTCAAGAACAATTGAAACTAAGGCCATTTTCCAAATGTACACCTTATGCATATTGTGATTGCCAGTACGTAGTTGGATCTCCTAGGCTTCTATTCTCTGAACCAAAATTCACACGAGGGAATCCCATGAACACAATTGTAGACTCAGTGCAAAATCTGTACATAAAAGTTGGAAAAGACATCTCACAGTGTAATGGTTATTTATTTATTTTTTCTAATTCATATGCCCAACAATGGGGAGCTGGTTTGGGTGGCTTACCTATACAGTCTTGAAGAGAGTAAGTATTATGGTGCATTTTGAGAGAAAAGGAGAATGCCATTTTGGGTTTTGGCGGTGGACAGGAATTAATGATCCAAAGAAACTGATTCCAGGAATTTTTGTTCATACCTCCCCCTCCAACTCCTCCTCCTAACACTCTCCCTTCACCCTTGAAGAAAGGGCAACATTTCTATTTGCTTGAGAGTGAAAGAGGAAAGGAACCAATCTTTAATGAGTATCTATTATGTACCAGATACTTTCTCTTATTTACTTCTCATAATGATACTGTAAAATTGGAATTATTATACTTCCCCTCACCCCAGCATCCCCTCATTCCAGAATAAAGGAAGATCCAGCTAGGTTAAATATCTGTGGTTTCACAGCTGGGAAATAGTAGATCTGGGTTTCAAATCTAGGTCTATAACTTTAAAACCCAGTCTGGTCTTTAGAATCTGGTAGACTGAGTCTCCACAGACTCAAGCAAGCATCACTGGTTGCCGACTGTTGTGGGTACAAGAGAAAAATTTGTTATGAACAAATTTGTTGTGGGCTTGTCTTTTTCTTCTCTCCTTTCTCTGGAAGGAAGCCTCTTAAATCTGGCTCCCCTTAGGATCTTTTGGCTACGGAGAGATTGACTAAAAGCGGTAATATAAAAGTCTGTGCCTTTTTCCATACCAAACTTGGGCCTAGAGTTTAAACTCAATTTTCAGATTATAGATCTCAATTGGCATTAGCTCTAAGGCTATCCATAGGCTGGCTTCATCCAGTTAATGATTTCATGAGGACAGACTCACATAGGTCAAACTAAGTATCACTGTTAACACTCTAGCCTCAGAAACCCAAAGGATGGGAGGGAACTATAGTAGTAGCAGAACACATGACTGCTAATTAACCTTATTAACATCTGCAAACCAGTGAACATTTATACTTTTATTTTTTCAGGAAGGCAATTACAATTTTTTGCCTTTTATTAACTACCTCCCCCCATCCCTGATAGTCACTTATATCAAAACTGCCCTTTAAAAGGTCAGTAGAAATTATTTTAAAACATTCAGATATAAAAAAGTATTGTTATTTTAATAGGCACTGTGAATACTTTAATTTGTATCTTGTATTAAATTAAACATATGGTGAACAAGGTATAATAGATTTTCTATAATTTTGCTGCCAATGTGGCAACAGCAGCCAGTTACTCTCACCAGCAGACTTGTCAGTGGTTTGTTTACTAGCTTATTTGAATTAAAATAAAGCTTCGCTTCTGCTGACTGCACATCATTATCTATGAGACCATAATCCTGCTAGCAAATCCTATATCTTCCAGAACTGGCTCTTTTGTTTGGGATTACTGAGAGCTTAGCCTATAACAAAGAGGAATAAGGCATCCCTCTCATCCTCATAATTAAGTGTGGGGACTAATTTAGAAACAAACCCAGAAAGATGTACTATTTGGAGTTATATTTCTATACAGAATAGAGGAGAAACAGGATAGGCCAAACACCTGATTGTTAACAGAATGTTTAAACTATTAAGCAAGTGTACTACAGGAATCCAGCTTGTTAAAATTAAGAGCAACAGCAAATAAGGCATTGATGGCCTTTGCACGGGGCAGTAACTCTGTATGAGGGATCTGAAGGTATGTTTGGGAAGAGGAAGTATTAGGGTGTCAAGCTGGAGATGTGCTGTGTACTTTCTCAATGCCATTTATTGTCTTCTTTCATTTTTCTAACAGGCTGCACAATTAAGAGTTATTGTTATGAGTAGAGCTGTTAAAATGCTGAATCAAAATAGCAAAACACTTTTTTATTCACCAGAACAAATATAACTTTTGAAAATTGTCATTGGAATTGGTTAACATTTTACTTCCAAGGTGCATAAAACTTAGCAGAAAGAAAAGAATAGGTGATTTCCTGGCCCTTTCCATGGCTCAAAACAAACCTCCATGTATTCTTATAGCCCAATTCTATCTGTATTTAAGGAGATAATTTTACAAATAGGATGTATATAAAAACAGCCCTCACAATCTACCATCCATTTATAAACTGATATCTGTTTGATAAAGAAGAGAGAAAACACAAGGGTTGATTTATCAATGTCTTCAACATTAATTGTCACAGATGGGAATTCTCAGAACCTCTGTGAAACCAAACCAGACTCTGGCGAATTATAAAGCAGGTCCTTAGACTTTAAAAACATTTAGGCAAAGTGACAGTTCAGAACATCTGTTAGCCTTCTGTCTGAGTATAAACTAGATGTCATGGAGTGCACAGCTGTAGGCATTTTAGGCTTTTTTTTGCCAACATCTGTCACAGCAGTACAATAATATAGGTAATTATCAACACCTTATATAAACTGTTTGCTATTTTAATTTTTAGAAAGAGTAAAATTAGTGTTACAGTCCTTGGCAAAAATAATTGAGATGAATATAATCATCCTTATCTAAAGATGAATAAATGATCCGATCATTCTTTGAAAAGCACACATTTTGAATATTTTCTGCAGCCAATATGGGTATTATATCATTTTTAAAAGCAAAAATTGTAAGTGATCTTGTTTTTGAAAAATAAAAGAAAAATAAAGACAAACCACAGGCCAAAGTAATTTAAGGGAAAAGGAAGAAAGAGGCCAATAATTTGCTATCCAGAGCAACCAAAAGTGATATAATTTGTGGTAAAAAGATAGCATTTGTTAATATCACACGTTGTGGCATTGATTTCATCTTTGTAAAAATTAAAAATTCATTTTATAATGTAATCTATAGTAGTGAATTATTTTAAAAATTGCCTTCCTCCTCTATCTTCTCCTGGTCCTAGAATTTTTGCAGAGAAATGGCAAATAAACCTGTAACTCATATCCTGCCACCTTAGTTAATTTGAAAAGCATTAGCTCTCCATATAAGTCTAAGGACCATTTATTCCATTAATACCACCTGGATATGAATCATCTACAGTGTATATCCTAAGGGCATTATTGTCTCATACCTGATTCTCTTGACCTATACCATAATTGTTTTCAGTCTAAAGGACTCAGAACAGCAAGACTATATTCCAAAGCACCTGTTCTGGGGAAGATGCCAGTCAATAATGTCTTATTGAAAGACCAGGTCCAGCTAGAGGAAATAAAGGAATTGAGCTGCAGTTGGATTTCATCATCTAAACATGCAATGTAATCTTAACCAATTCATTACACACCCCTTTTGTTTCCATTACAAAAGGGATGTTACCTTTGTCAGAGGTTGTAATTCCAGTATGTTCAAGCAAAGACAAGGGAGAAATTGAAAAAGTGCTATCAATTCTACCCACAGCCAGGAAGAGCCATAGGGTCAGAAGGCCATTGTCACTGCCCCATGTACAGTTCAGACTAAACCATAGATAGCTAAAGTTTTCATTGAGCTAGAAAGGTATAATAAGGGAGAGTCACAGAAAATACTGAGTAAGAATTGGAGCAGGAAATCATTTTTGAATACGTTTGGCTTAACACGTATGAAGTTGAACCAAATGGTTGTCTCTATTTGGGCAATAGTTGTGGATGCTTAAAATTATGCTTTCTTAGAATAATCTTGTGGAGGAGGCAAATTTTCTTAATAGGCGGTCACTATGGCAAAAACAATGAATCACAAATTTCAGCATTCATAATCTAAAGGTCTAGAAAGGGTTAAAGGGGAAAGAGAAGGAGGAAGTAAATATAGCTATAAAGGGCAGACAGCTTGGCCCAAAAGGAAGGATTAAGAATGAAGAAAGTGATTAAAAAGAAAAGAAAGAAAAAGAAAAAAGAAGGTGTGATAGATACTGACAGAAAATAAGGCTATCTGAGAGGGTGGGGGAGGAGCAAGGAGGATATTGATTACCAAATGGAGTATTAGGGACCAATTTAAAATTTAGGGACTGTGAGTGTTAGTGCTTCCTAAAGAGTGTTCCCTTGTAAGAAATGCGTCTTAGAGAAACGTTTTAAACTAATATGTTAGTGGTATGGTTTTGAAGCCTGTTAAAGTGGGTTCACTTGATACTTCTCAATGTTATATTTCTTTACCAGTGAGGAAAACTCAGTGTATTTTGAGGTCTAGTAAAGGGGAAAAAAAGAAAGTAAACCATTTTCCAAACAACTTGGAAAATATCTTATTTCAATAATGAATTTGATTCCTTAAGGACATTACTTTTTTGTCATCTGGTTTTAAATATTTGGAACAAAGTAATGAAATAAGGATATCTGCAAATATTAGATATTTGAGTGAACTTCAAAAATCATTCTTTACTAAAGTTAAGTTTATAAGAAAATATATATTACTTTAGAGTTTACATTGTGAATTTGAACGCATATTGTCTGTAAATATCTCTCCTTGATTGCTTGGCACTCTTGGATTGATAAGAATAGTACTTTGTTAGGGTCCACTTTATATTTTGAAAATTATTTTCTAGAAGTCAGAGCTAGCATATCCACCCTCTGAAACACACACAGTTTGCAGTCAGCGTGCTCTCATCTTCTACCCTCTTTTGTGCTATCGCCTCCCCCGGCTTGTGCCCACTTCCCTCATCTTCTTTCATTAAGTGTCTTAATCCAGGCTGATCTTTCCTAGGTAGTATCCTAGGCTTGCCCCATCCTTCAGCTTTTCAAAATCTGAAACAAATGGCTAATAGATGGATTCACCAAAATGTACTGATGACTGATAACAATGTGCTTTTTCTTCAAAGTTACTAGCCTTATGCCATAAGCTTTTGAAGGAGGGGGGTTGCAGATCTTGGTCGGTTTTGTATCCTCTGTATCACTCAACAAAATGCCTTCTCCATAGCAAATACTCATTAACTTGTAAGTGAATATTTGTTGAGTTTTGTTTTTTTCTCCCTAAATCTAGTCATAAATCACTAAGTGAGCGTATTCTTTTATTTTTTTTACTTAAAAATTTTGGTGACTTATATTTTAGGTTCCACTAGCTAGAGATACAGTGGTCAGGTAGAACTGAGCCTTTAAAAGTAATATTATTTTTTTCCCTATTGGTGTTTATTATCAGCATAGTAAAGATAAATTTTAAAATGAAGATGCAATCTGTAATACTACAACCTTAACACCATAAATAATTTAATATTTCTATATTCCCTCCTGATCTTTGGCCCACAGATAGTTAAAAATTGTATTTATATAATACATTTATTTTTATGTTTATTTAATTTTACTGTGTTTTGAAATTGAATTTGTCAGTAAGGGACACAGCATTCCTCTAAATATTACAATTTCCAGTGGTGGAATTTTAGGTCCCCACAAAAAGCCTGAGAAAGACATTTTTGGAATGGGGAGAGCTTTTCAGAATTTTCTGTCAAACTAATACAAGGCCAGTGTCCAAAAATAGCTAATCTTCTATGATTTAAATAACAGGATCTTCAGTTATAGAAGGGGAAATTGGAAGCATGGAATTTCAGGGACTTAAAGTAGTCCTGAGAGAAAGAGAAGATCCAAACTGGGAATTAATAGTTGGTATTAACTCCATTTTAACCGTTGCTAACTGGAGGTATTTATCTGTCCTTCCTGGAGTCCATTTAGAAAAAAAAAAACCCAGATCTCCGAGTTTTTCTGTCCTTATTACAAATATATTCCTCATAATAGTTTCGTCAAAAGGGTTTGGATGTGTAGGCCATATTCACCAGCATGGAAAAAAATTATTTTTCCTATTATCAATGCAATCAGCCACTCCTACCATCACCCTTGCAAGCAGCCCAAAGTCCTTCACAGAAGAAACACTGGAATGTTTTGTTAATCGAGGGATCATATTGGACATTTTCAAGTATTATGGAATTAATATTTTTACCACTATAGAGCCAAAAAGATTTGGAAGAACTGCCACAGTGCAGAGTTTAGCCTTGAATGTCCATTACCATCAAATACAATGATTAGAAGAATACAAAAAAGTAGTTGATTAGAAATATGCACTTGAATGCAGCCCATTTCTCTCCTTTTTCACACCCTATTATGACCTTAATATTCACTGTGGTACTTATATATTTAATAAGTAGTGATTCCCTTTGACATACACACCACACACACACACACACACACCACATTCCTAGACACCCAATTGCAGGAGGCTAATCTGTTATGCAGTGCAGTTTAATCAACCATTTTTTCTTTAAGTGGGATGGCATTTAGAGCATTTTTCTTTCCTAACGTGAAACCAAAATCTTACAAGGCTGCCACCAATACGTAATATTGTCAGTCTAAACATAGAAGGAGATTGCTTCCTTTTGAAAAGCTAGAGTTCATAGGATCACAGAGCAAGATCTTCTGGAATTCTCTGTCTTATAATTCAGCTTATCCCAAAGAGGCCAGGAAATCAGGCCACAGGCCAGGCAGAGAAAACTGTGCTACATAGAAAATGCAGAGCTGATTCCCATCTTGCACCTGCAGAATCTGCTGTCAGCTGTTCAATTCTAAGTTCTGTGGCTTTTCCGGATTCCTGCTTGTTGGCTGTCTAATTTATTAACTCCTTAATATCTGCAGCAAAGACAGCACAGGCAAATATTTATGGGACTGAGAAAAACACACAAAAATGAAAGGGTGATTGAGGAGGCTGACTGAATTTTGTGTTTACTTCAAAGTCTAAGTGGTCATTGCTGAGAACTGTTTCAACAGCTGCACATAGTCCAGAGTAGCATCTCAAAATTCAGCCTTGACTTCCTAGCCCAGGCCATTCATTCCACCTTCACCAGCCAGCTAGCCATTCAGTACATCATCCTTATTTTATGTTGCAGGCAAAAAGCCAACAAAAATATGGTCACCTTTAAAAGGCTTTTAAACAGTGAGCACCTCCCTCCTTTCCCAATTGTTCCCTGCTTTTCGCATTCCTAGTTAATAGGTTTTTAAAGCAGTTTCCCCAACTCTTTTCCTGCCACATACTATCTTGCCTAGCATCTATGCAGCAAAAGGCTGTTCTTCAAGAGGCTTTTATATCTATTGTACTTCTTTATGCCTTTCAACTGCTAACTCTTCAGGTAGGGGCTAGGTTTCTTGTTTAGCATATTTTGCATGTTCCAAGCCATTTACAGCAACTACTGCAAAAGTGAAGATAAAAATAAAAATAATAAATACAGTCATTTTACATGAAGTTTAGGGGTCATGTCGGCAGTTTTCTATTTGCAAAGGTATCTCGTAAATATCCAACAAGAGGAATACTTTCAGGGAGTGTACCATTTTGAGTTTACATGTAAAGGTTAATATAAGTTTTTTTTTTTTTTTTTTTTTTTTTTTAATGAGAATTAAATTTCCCTGGTAAGTCTTGGGGCTTTAACTTGTTGAAACATTGATACACTGTCAGGCTATTTGGAAATCCTTCTCCTTTGCCTGATCTTATCAAGAGAAAAAAATAAGAAAAGTTTGCAAATCATGGGACTAGAAAACTTGAATATTGACAGTTGGTAAAGAGCTAAAGGTCTATATTTACATTTTTCTTTTAACAAGTATTTAACAAGTATTTCTATTAACAAGTATTGTCTGCTGTGTGCCAGGAATTATGCTTAGGCATGAGATGTAAAGATCAATAAGAAATAATTTCTGTCCTAGATGAAGCTCACAGTCAAGTGAGAAGAAAGCAGAGTAAATAAGCTATTAATTAAATGTATATTTTGAGAAATAATGCTTTGTGGCTTTGTGTGAAATTAAAATGGTTTGTTTAGCTCAGAGATAAGAAATCTAAGGTAGGTAAGTATGCTGTTAAAACTTGAAGTAAACAAGCATTTTCACTCCTGACCGCTGAAAATAATAATGACTAGCATTCTCTTTTAAAATACTGTAATTACAATAGGATATTCTTTTTCAGGCCCTGCAATGCTGTATGCTTTATCTTCCACATTGATACCAGTGATCTCATCATGTTGCCAAAATGAATTGAAGTTTTCTAAGCAATGAAGCCATTATAAATTATTCAAATACTTAAGTCTTATAATATGTTCTTTCTTCCTGGCTTTGACCAGTGGGTGATATTTTACAGTAAGTTATAGAAAGCTAGATTAGCGAAGCCATTCAAGGATGGAACTGTTTGTCACAAATTTTTTTTCTCCTCTGTGCTACTGCTATGCCTGGCACAAACTTTACATTTGGATTTTTCTCCTACTATTTGTTTGTAGTTCTTTCTTCTCTTTAAAGAAGGGATCATACATTTATGCCTTATGATATCCCTCATGCCTAACATAGTGCTTGGCACATAGTATAGGATTATGAATGAACGAATAAATAAACAAACATGTTTAAGCTTTTCTTCATATGGAAGTAGAAAACAGATTACTCAGCCACCTGTATCAGTCTATCTTTAACAACACATCTTTTTTATTTTATACGTAATAATTCATAGATTAGCTTCTAAGATGAGCTGGTTACTCAATATATTCAACTTCTGATAGCCAGGAGTACCATATTTATTTTTTATTTTCACTGATTATTTATAAAAATACAGTTAAGATAGTTTTGTTAAGATGAATTCGTATGGTGTATTTAAGGAGGAAGTAACTGCAAGAAGTACTTCAGTAAAAGGCCCAATAGACTGATAATTTGCTGGGTTTTTTTGTTTTTGTTTTTGTTTTTGTTTTTTGAGATGGAGTTTCGCTCTGTTGCCCAGGCTGGAGTGCAGTGGCGCGATCTCGGGTCACTGCAACCTCCGCCTCCTGGGTTCACGCCATTCTCCTGCCTCAGTCTCCTGAGTAGCTGGGACCACAGGCGCCTGCCATCACGCTGGGCTAATTCTTTTGTATTTTTAGTAGAGATGGAGTTTCACCATGTCAACCAGGATGGTCTCGATCTCCTGACCTCGTGATCCGCCTGCCTTGGCCTTCCAAAGTGCTGGGATTACAGGTGTGAGCCACCGCGCCTGGCCAAGAATTTTTATTCACAAAAGTCACACTTACTTTGGATTAGAAATTATACAATTATGGGTCATGTGATCAATCTCACACCTTATGTTGAACAGAATATTCTGTACGTAGTTTACAGAATCTAAAACCTTTAAAAAGTCTAAAAATACACAGATGCTACAGAATATAGCTATGCTTGCATCTAAAAAGAAAAAAAAATACCTAAGAAACAAAGGAAATGTCTTCCAAATCTTTATTAAAAATAGTTATTTCTGATGATTTTTCATTATTACTTTATTCAATGAATATTTATTGATCACTGATTATGTGAAGGGGGCTTATATAGGTGCTGTAAGGGAAAAAAATGAGTAAGAAATAGTCCGTGCCCTCAGAGAACTTTGAACCTGGTATATAAGATGACAATACAAAAATAATATATTGTAAAGCAGAATATAATTAAAGTCTTATGAAAAACACATTAGGGAGGTAAGATTTGAGTTGGACCTTGAAGAATGTAAATCTGCAGAGATGTGTGGAAGGTTTGATAAGCAGAGAAAACAGTATGACGTGCTAGTTAAGTTTTCTTGACTGGAACCTGGGGGACATACTGGGATGGGAGCTTGCATAGGTTAAGGTCACATAGTAGAGACATTTGGATACAGACCATGAAGTCTAGACTTACATCCAGGGAACACTGGGCAGTTACTTTTTAAATCAGAGAATAGAAATATTGTATTTTCGGGAAAGATCAGGCTGTCAATCTGTTTGATGGCTAGGTGTGAGGGCAGGAAAAACTAGCTCTGGGAAGCTGAGTTGGGAAGGTGTTGTGAAATTCCGGGATGGGAATATTCTATTGGATTTTGGCTGTGGCAATTGAAAGGAGAATATGAATACTGGGTGAATACTGTAGCTATTGGAGTATCCTAAATAGGAGTGATGAAAAGCAACAAACAGGAGTCAAGTACAGCACCAAAATTTTGGGCTGAGAAGAGATCGGTGGTATTGGGAATAGAAAGGGGAAAGTCAGGTGGAAGAACTAATTTAGTGGGAAATATATGAATATGGTTTTGATCCTGTTGTATTTGAATTGCTGTTAGAATGTTCAAGTTGGGGATAGCCTCCAGAGAGTAATGAAAATGGATGAATTTGGGAGATAGGTCAGGGCTGGAGGTAGAGATTTTGGAATCTTTGGCATAGTGATGATAATTTAAGCTATTCAAGAAAATAAAATCTCAAAGAGAGAGTGGGGGGCAGGTGAGAGAAGAGAAAAGTTGACAGAACCCAGACACCTACATTTAAGAACATAAGCCCATAAGGGGAGACAGTGAGTCATCAGAAAGATCAAAGGAATACTAAAATTGTGAAGGGTTATAGGGATCAGGAAAGGAGTTTACAAAATGAGCCATGGTCAGTAGCAACCAGAAATTTTCACTTCTTAAAAAAAGTTCTCATGTTAAAAACATTGTCTGTGTTTCTTCCATATATCTTTGGTGTTATATGTCTCACAAATAATGTTCTGTGTTTGAAGGCATGCACACACAAAACTATTAGTAATCGTTAAAGTGGAAGAGTGTGTGTGGTGGGGAAGGGGAAGTGTCACATTTTCTCTTTATTAGTCAGGTATGTTAGTCAAGGTCTCAGGAGGAAACAGATGGCATATTCAAATGGAGATAATTTTAGGTTTTACTAAAACTTAGTAAAGAAACTAAGTTTACGAACATGTAGGCAAAGTGCAGGGAAACCACAAAAGATAATGTAGTATCCCAGTGCCAGGAATAGCAGAAGTTAACATCCCTAGGTCCAAATAGATGAGCAGAGGAAGCAATATTTGGAACTCAGAGAATGATAGAGGGAGGACCACATGGACCCCACAGATCAGCACAACTATTATATAGCCAAGTGGTAGAGGTCGCTTCCTTGGTCAGGCTTCTGACTCTGGTCGAGGAAACAACAAGCCTGAAGGGACTTCCAGGAAGGGAACTAGGGAAGTGCATATCCTGACCACACTCCCCTGTTTCTTGGATTTCTTGTTGGAGATTGGTCTAACACAATTGGAAGCTAGCTCTCAAGGGAACATGTATATACATATATACATGCGTTCTGAGGCAGAACAGGGAGGGCAAAAGGGTCTGTATTGGTAAGTGGAAGATATGTGGCACAAACTGGATTATGTGAATTTAGAAACAAAGTCATAGTAACCAACATGGCTTGGTACTGGCATGAAAACTGACACATGGACCAACGGAACATAATAAAGAACCCAGAACTAAATCTACGCATTTATGGCAAACACATTTTCAACAAAGGCACCAAGGAATGTACACTGTGGAAAGGACAGTCTGCAACAAATGGTACTGGGAAAACTGTATATCCATATGCAAATAATGAAATGAGACCTCTCTCTCACCATACACAAAAGTCAAATCAAAATGGATGAAATATTTAAATGTAAGACCTGAAACTATAAAACTGTTAGAAGAAATAATCGGGGAAATTCTTCAGGACATTGGTCTGGGCAAAGATATCTTGAGTAAAAACCCCCTGGCTTACAAGACCTAAAAATCACAGGCAACCAAAGCAAAAATTGACAAATGAGATTATATCAAACTGAAAAACTTCTACACAGTAGAGAAAACAATCAACAAAGTATCAAGACAACCTAAGGAATGGAAGAAAATATTGGCAAACTATTTATCCAACAACGGATTAATAATCAGAATATATAAGAAACTCAAACAACTCAATAGTAAAAACCAAATAATCCAATTTAAAAAATGTGGCTATGGCAGGAGTGGCAGCTATGACAGCTATAACAACAGAGGCGGAGGCGGCTTTGGCAGTGGTAGTGGAAGCAATTTTGGAGGTGGTGGAAGCTACAATGATTTTGGCAATTACAACAATCAGTCTTCAAATTTTGGACCCATGAAGGGAGGAAATTTTGGAGGCAGAAGCTCTGGCCCCTATGGCAGTGGAGGCCAATACTTTGCAAAACCACGAAACCAAGGTGGCTATGGCGGTTCCAGCAGCAGCAGTAGCTATGGCAGTGGCAGAAAATTTTAATTAGAAAGCAAAGCTTAGCAGGAGAGGAGACCCAGGGAAGTAACAGGGAAGGTACAGGTTACAACAGATTTGTGAACTCAGCCAAGCACAGTGGTGGCAAGGCCTAGCTGCTACAAAGAAGACATGTTTTAGACAAATACTCATGTGTATGGGCAAAAAACTCGAGGACTGTATTTGTGACTAGTTGTATAACAGGTTATTTTAGTTTCTGTTCTGTGGAAAGTGTAAAGCATTCCAACAAAGGGTTTTAATGTAGATTTTTTTTTTTTTTTTGCACCCATGCTGTTGATTGCTAAATGTAATAGTCTGATCATGACGCTGAATAAATGTCTTTAAAAAAAAATGGATAAAAGATCTGAATAGACATTCCTGAAAAGAAGACATACAAATGGCCAATGTGTATATGAAAAAATGCTCAGCAACCTTAATGATCAGGGAAATGCAAATCAAAACCACAATGAGATATTATCTCACCCCAGTTAAAATTACTATTAGCAGAAAGAAAATAATAAATGCTGATGACTATGCAGAAAAGGAGAACCCTCATACACTGTTGGTGGAAATGTAAATTAGTATAGCCACTATGGAAAACACTATAGAGGTTCCTCAAAAAACTAAAAAATAAAACCTACGACGCGATCTAGCAGTCCCACTGCTGAATATATATTCAAAAGAAATAAATCAACATATCAAAGAGATGTCTGTACTCCCATGTTTATTACAGCTCTATTCACAATAACAAAGATATGGAATCAATCTGAATGCCTATGAACAGATGAATGGATAAAGAAAATGTGGCATATATATACACAATGGAATATTATTTAGCTAAAAAAATGATGAAATACTGTCATTTGTAGCAACATGTATGGAGCTGGAGGACATTATGTTAAGTAAAATATGTCTGGCACAGAAAGACAAATATTCCGTGTTCTTATTCACATGTGGGAGCTAACAAAATTGATCTTGTGGGGGTAGTGAGTAGAATGGTGGTTATCAGAGGTTGGGAAAAGTAACTTTCTGCATGGTTTATGCATTCACATGATCCTAATTTTGTAAGGTACATCAGTATATAAAATAATAACTGAAGAAAAAGAAGCTATAACCTCCCCACCAAAAAGCCCCTAGCTTACAGAGTTTTCCAGTGGGGTTTTACAAAACTTTCAAGAGCTTGATGATATGTATCTTATTTCATTTTTTTCTCTATTAAAATTGGCAAATAAAAGTATAATTATGTACAACATGTTTTAAAATATATTTACATTGTGGAATAGTTAAATCGTGCCAATTAACATATGTATTACCTCACATACCATTTTTTTGTGAGATAATACCTATTTTGTATTAATTGCTTCAGAAAATGAAAAAAAGAACAAAAGAAAAGCTGCCCAGTTGCCTAGCTAATTTTATAAGGCTATATAATCTTGATTCTCAAACTAAATGAGAAAGCCATAAACCTACTTCACTTATACATGTAAGTGCAATAGTCCTAAATAAAATATTAGCTAACCAAAGTTAACAGTTCATGTAAAGATAACACATATTGATCAAGTAGTGTTTATCCCAAGATTGAAAGGATAGGACAACATCAGAAGAATGTATCAATATATTTCACTTTAATACTAGGCCAAAGAAGACATAAGATATGATGATCTCATTAGACACAGAACAAGCATTTTATTTATGATAAAAAGGCAAAATAAAGTATTAATAAAGTACTTATGATAAAATTTACAGAATATTAAGAATATCAAGGAAATTCCTGGACTATTTACAAAAAGACTTATGAGAAAATAAACTGACAAGAATAAATTTAGAAGCATTTCCTTTAAAACAAAGAAGAAAAGAATGTTTACAGTTTGCAATTACATTCCATTTACATGTTTACCATCTCAATGTAGTATTAGAGGCCCTGTCTATCTTTAAAGACAGGATAAAGGCATAAGTCATCTTAGGACTGGATAAGAAGATATAAAAAATCATTATTGGTAGATGACATGTTTACATATATAGAGAATTCTATTGAATCAACATTCTATGAGTACTAACAAAAGTTCAGCAAGATTGATAGAAGTATACAAAGCACCCAAGAAAGCACTTTAAAAAGGAATAGCCAATTTAGTCATAAAATAAAAATAAGATACAGTATTATTATAAGAAATTATAAATCTGGCCAGGAGCAGTGGCTCACACCTGTAATTCCAGCACTTTGAGAGGCTGAGGTGGGTAGATCACTTGAGGTCAGGAGTTTGAGACCAGCCTGGTCACAAGGTGAAACCTCGCCCCTAATAAAAATACAAAAATTAGCTGGGCGTGGTGGCAGGCACCTGTAATGCCCACTACTTGGGAGGCTGAGGCATGAGAATCACTTGAACCCCAGAGGCAGAGGTTGCAGTGAGCTGAGATCATGCCACTGCACTCCAGACTAGGCAACACAGCAAGACTCCACAAAAAAAAAAAAAAAAAAAAAAAACTCTATCTATCTATCTATCTATCTATCTATCTATCTATCTATCTATCTCTCCATACTCAAAGCAATCTACAGATTCAATGGCATCTCTATGAAATTCCCAGTGGCAATTTTTACCGAAATGGAAAAAAAAATCCCAAAATTTATATGTAACCACAAAGACAATGAATAGCCAAATCAATCTGAGAAAGAATAGACCTAGAGGCATCACACATCCTGATTTTAAAATATATTGCAAGGCAATGGTAAACAAAACAGTATGGTACTGGCATAAAGACAGGCAAATAGACAAATGGAACATAATAGAGAGCCCAGAAATAAATTCATGCAGATACAGTCAATTGATCTTTGATGAGGGTGCCAAGAATATATAATGGGGAAAAGGATAGTCTCTTCAATAAATGATGCTTGGAGAACTGAATATCCACATGCAAAAGAATGAAATCGGACCCTTATCTTACATCACACACAAAAATCAATTCTGAACAGATTAAGGACAAATCTAAGTCCCCAAACTATAAAACTCCTAGAGGAAATTGTAGTTAAAAAGCTTCATGACATTGGTCTTGGCAATCATTTTATGAATATGACACCAAACGCATAGGTAACCATCACCACAACGAAAACGTAAAGCAAAAACCAACCAAACAAATGGGACTGTATCAAACTAAAAAAGTTTCTGCACAGTAAAGGAAACAATAGAGTTAAAAGGCAACCTGTGGAATGGGAGAATATTTGCAAACCATATATCTGATAAGGGGTTAACCTCCAAAATATGAGGGAATTTCTACAACTCAATGCTAGAAAAAAACTAATAACCCCATTAGAAAATGGGCAAAAGACTTGAATGGACATTTCTCCAAGGACATATAAATAGCAAATGGACATAGAAAAAAAAAAATCCTCAACAGCACTAATCATCAGGGAAATACAAATCGAAACCACAATAAGATATTACTTCACACCTCTCAGGATGTCTATTATCAAGAAAACAAGTATCGCCAAGGATGCGGAGAAATTAGAACTCTTACATACTGTTGGGGGAATGCAAAATGGTGCAGCTGCTACAGAAGACAGCATGGAAGTTCCTTAAAATAAAGAACTACCATATAATCTAGCAATCCCACTCTGGGAATTCAACCAAAAGAATTAAAATCAGGATCTCAAAGATATATTAGCATCTCTATGTTCATTGCTGCACTATACATACGAACCAGGATGTGAAAACAGCTGAAATGTCCATCACCAGATTAATGAATAAAGAAAATGTGGTATATACCTAAATGGAATACTATTCAGCCATAAAAAAAGAAACTCTACAATATGTAACAACATTGAGGACATTATTCAAGTAAAATAAACCAATCACAGAAAGGCAAATACCATATTATTCCATTTATAACAGGAATCTAAAATAGTTAAATTCATACATCAAAAGTGGAATGGTGGTTGCCAAGGGCTAGAGGAGGGGTAAATTGGGGTTACTAATCAATGGGTATCATGTTTCAGTCAAGGAAGATGACTAAGCTCTAGAGATCTACTGTAAAACACTATCTATAGTCAATAATAATGTATTGTACACTTAAAATTTTGTTAAGAGGGTAGGTCTCATGTTAAATGCTCTTACTCACCCCCCAATAATAATTGTAATTACATTTCAGGACAAATCAAGAAGGACTATTTGTTGTTCCTTTATATTTCTTTCTTTATCTATTCAACAAACATGAAGTGCCTCCCACAGGCTTACTACCAGAAGTTTACCCAAGCAGACATCGCATTCTTTCTGTGGCTTCTACTAAGAGACATCTTTTCTTCCTTATACAAAGCATAGGTGTTTAAAAGATAAAAATAAAAGTAAACTGCAGGGCTGGGCGCGGTGGCTCACACGTGTAATCCCAGCACTTTAGAAGGCGGAGGAGGACGGATCGCGAGGTCAGGAGACAGAGACCGAGACCATCCTGGCTAACACGGTGAAACCCCGTCTCTACTAAAAATACAAAAAATTAGCCGGGTGTGGTGGCGGGTGCCTGTAGTCCCAGCTACTTAGGAGACTGAGGCCGGAGAACGGTGTGAACCCGGGAGGCGGAGGTTGCAGTGAGCCAAGATCGCGCCAGTGCACTCCAGCCTGGGCAACAGAGAGAGACTCTGTCTCAAAAACAAAACAAAACAAAACAAAACCCAGTACACTGCAATGCCAGAACAAGTTTTGCTGATGCTCCTCCTCCCTTGCATTAGTGATTTAATAATAACAGCTATATTTTTCCATTTCTTTCTTAAGTGTCTTACTAAGTGTCTTCCTTATTATATAATTCCTATTAGGTAGTATGTTATGCATTTTTGGGGGAAAAACCATTGCTGAGAGTGAAATCGGCGTCCCCAGATTTGCTATCTACTAAACCTCTTTTAAATAAAAATGTGCGTTAAAATTAAAAAAAAAAATCCTCATTCTAATGTTTCCTTTAGTAGAAAGACAGCAAAAGACATTAGATTTGAATAAGTGATGAAATAGACTATGCTTACGGTTGGTATGCCGTAACCTAGTATAATTATCAATTCTGTGTAAGTATACATACAAAGAAAATAAAATTCCAATACAAAATTTAATTGAATTTTTAAAGAACACAACAAATTCTGAAATTTATGTGGACGGCTAAAGGCCCAAAATGTCTAAAGAAAAGCATAATAAATCATGGGCTTTATAGATGGTATTACTCTCACTCATCAGATATTAAGACATACTATAAATGATAATGATAAATGTTGTTAACCCAGCAATATATAGACCAATAAAACAGAATTGAAAAAAACAAAGAAAGAAAGAAAACAGAGTTGCGAACTCAAAAATAGATCTGAAGATCAAGTTTATGGGAGGACTTGTAATGTGATAAACATCTAGTGGCTCATGCCTGTAATTCCAGCACTTTGAGGGGCTGAGGTGGGAGGAACACATTAGGCCAGAACTTCCAGACCAGCCTAAGCAACATAATAAAAACCCATCTCTACAAAAGAAAAAAATTAACACTAAACATTTGTCTCACAAAGGAATTAAAAATGGACGAATTGTTTAGCATTAATAGATGACGTTAGGATACATGTCTCATCATGTGAAGAAAAATACAGATTTCGAACTTACACAAAGGTTGTCTGTTGACAGATGAAAGACCTAAATGTAATAGATAAATCTATAAAGATGATAGAAGAAAATATGAAATAAAATTTTTGTCATCAAGAAGTGGGGAAAAGTTTCTTAAACAAAATGTCAAAAGTACCAACTATAAGTCAAAAAGTGTGGTTGAATTTGGCTGCACCAAAATTAAGAAATTTTGTTCAATGTATGTAACATAGATAAAGTTAACAAACATATTGTTATTTCCAATATTTAAAAACTAGCAGGGATAATATGCAAAACATGTGAGAACTTCTTAAATTAACAAGAAAAAGATAGGAAACAAAAATAAAAATTTCTAACAGGGTAAACAGTTCATAGAGGAGGTTTAAATAAATAACAAATATATCATGAGTTGCTAAAGTTTATTATGAAGAGACAAAACGCAGATTAAAACATTGATGAGATGAGATATCACTTTATTTGTATTTGAATGGCAGCAATTAAAAAGGTGGATAATACCAAGTATTGGAGAGGGATTACAGGTATGTGCCACCACACCCAGCTAATTTTTGTATTTTTAGTGAAGACAGGGTTCTGCCATGTTGGGCAGGCTGGTCTTGAACTGCTGGTCTCAAGTGATTCACCCACCTCGGCCTCCCAAAGTGCTGGGATTTCAGGTGTGAGCCACCACGCCTGGCCTATTTATTTAGAGACAGAGTCTCACTCTGTCACCCAAGCTGGAGTGCAGTAGCCCAATCTTGGCTCACTGCAACCTCTGCCTCCCGGGTTCAAGCGATTCTCCTGCCTCAGCCTAAGTAGCTGGGATTACAGGTGCCCACCACCATGCCTAGCTAATTTTTGTATTTTTAGTAGAGATGGGGTTTCACCATGTTGGCCAGGCCGGTCTTGAACTCCTGACCTCAAGTGATCCACCCGCCTTGGTCTTCCAAAGTGCTAGAATTATAGGTGTGAGCCACCGTGCCAGGCTTTTTCTTTTTTTTGAGATGGAGTCTCACTTTGTCACCCAGGCTGGAGTGCAGTGGCATGATATGGGCTCCCTGCAACCTCTGCCTCCCGGGTCCAAGCTATTTTCCTGCCTCAGCCTCTTGAGTAGCTGGGATTATGACCAGCTAATTTTTGTATCTTTTAGTAGAGACAGGGTTTCACTATGTTGACCAGGCTGGTCTCAAACTCCTGACCTCAAGTGATCCACTTACCTCGGCCTCCCAAAGTGCATGGATTACAGGCCTGAGCCATCATGCCTGGACCCATTTTGTAATTAAAAAAAATAAAATAAAACAGTTTTCTTGTACTATGCATTTTTGAGGGTGTCTCCTGTACTCTTATTTTTTCCTAAGAGAGAATCAGGGTATTTTAGCTAAAAGTCAAATTATAGTTATATGCCTGACAAATATAGAGGGTGTTTTCATGGCCTCTATGATTGTTCTGAAGTTTCAGTGATCTGAGAGATAAACTGTATTTCAGCGGCTCTCAAACATTTTTGTTTCAGGACCCTTTTATACTCTTAAAATTATTGAGGGTCTTGGGGCCAGGCCAAGTGGCTCACGTCTGTAATCCCAGCAGTTTGGGAGGCTGAGGCAGGTGGACCACTTGAGCCCAAGAATTCAAGACCAGCCTGGGCAGCATGGCAAAATCCTATCTCTACCAAAAAAATTCAAAAATTAGCCAGGCGTGGTGGCACACACCTGTGGTCCTGGCTCCTGAGGAGGCTGAGGTGGGAGGATCACTTGAGCACAGGAGGTTGAGGCTGTAGTGAGCCGAGATTGCACTGCTGCACTCCAGCCTGGCCAACACAGTGAGAGCCTGTCTCAAAAAATATATATATATTGAGGATCTCAAAAGCTTTTGTTATTTACCATATTAGAAATTAAAACAGAAAACTGTAATAGTTAATACTTAAAAATAATCATAAAACCATAAAATATTAACATTTTTAAATGAAAAATAATGCTTTTACAACATAAACATTGAATGAGAAGAGCGTCATCATTTTACTCATGTACAAATCTCTTAATGTCTGGCTTAATAGAAGACAGCTGGATTCTCATCTTTTCTTCAGCATTCAATCTCATGTGAATTGTTGTTTCGATTGAAGTATATCTAGAAAATCCAGCTTCACACAGACATATAGTTGGAAAAGTGAGGAGTATTTTAACAGCCTTTTCAGATACCTGTGGATATTTTTCTTTGATACTACACCAAAGATTCACAAGTGGTAGTTTCTTAAAGGTTATTTGCAACATAGAATCTGAAACTATTATCAGTAAACGTTTTGAAGTTTATTATATTACAATTAATTGGCATGTCTTGTACTTTGATGAATCTTTTACTCATTTATAATTTTATAATTTTAAGCATTTGTCATTTAGAAAATATTGGTTCACTGAGTAATGCATATCGCATACAATATTTAAAAATCATGTTTGTTAATAATAACACTGATCTCATCAGAAAAGTGCTTAAGTATTGGGAAGATGTGAAACTCACAGTGGTGGATATAAGTTTCCAAAATCCTAATTTCTATTTGAAAGCTTAGCATTTATTACTGTCAATAATGCTGTCATTTTTTTCTCTTTAAGATTACATACTCATTTTTTTGTTTTTAATTAAATTTAAAAAATGCAAGTCTGAATAAGCATAGTTTGTTTGCCAATTATTCTTTCAAATAAAAATGGTATTTCTTTTATTTTCTTTTAACTCATCTGTATTTGTTACAACTTTAAGCAGAATGTGACTTGAGCACTAGATTTCCATCCACAAGACTGGGTCTGAGTTATTTTTGAACAGCTTTAATAAAAATGGTATTTCATGAGAACAGGTGCCAGTGGTTTGGTATGCAACTCAATTGCTACTGAAAGTGTGATGAGATTACTTGTGGTTCTTTTTGTTCAATATGCAGAAGTGCTTTATGCATACTTCCTATTTTATAAAACAGAGTATTACAAAGACTTGTTCTCAAGGGTTGGGATTTAATAAAATCAATAATTTCTACAGATTAATTGAGGACATTCTGAAATGAAATTGGCTTTCCCTCCTGCATAGTGGTGAATGACAACACTACGATGCTTTTGTGCCACTGTCTTGATATGTGCTGAGGTCTTGATATATGCTGTTTTGAGAACTGCTGCTTGATTCCACACACCCTTCCTTGGCCTCCATCTCTTCTCATTTTCTACATTTGAAGAAAGATTTGTGAATTAGGATAGCTCAACTTCTCCCGGGAACTCAGAACAATACTTAGGAAGAGGATCAAGCAATTACCTGAGAAAGAGGGGAAGAAATAAGAAATAGTGAAGAGTGGCCAAGCGCGGTGGCTTGTGCCTGTAATCCCAGCATTTTAGGAGGCAGAGACAGGCGGATCACCTGAGGTCAGGAGTTTGAGACCAGCTTGGCCAAGGTGATGAAACCCTGTCTCTACTAAAAATACAAAAATTAGTTGGGCTTGATGGTGGGCGCCTGTATTCCCAGCTACTGGGGAGGCTGAGGCAGGAGAATCCTTGAACCCGGGAGGTGGAGGTTGTAGTGAGCTGAGATCACACCACTGCACTCCAGCCTGGGTGACAGAGTGAGACTCTGTCTCAAAAAAAAAAAAAGAAAAAGAAAAGAAAGTGAAGAGATAGAAGGAGGGTAGATTTACTTTGGATTATATTCTCTACTCTGATTGTATCACAGCTTTAGAAATCCCTATATCCAAATTTAAGTACATACATACTTATATATATAAATGATGTCAGAGTTTATAGTGGGGAAAGTATTTCTAATAAGAAGTTCAGAAATTACAGAAGAAAAAAGATATTGCATCTTTTTTATGTACTTCTGCATGACAAAAAACATTCTATAACATCAAGAGACAAATATTTGTAACTTGTGTCAAACAAAATACTAACCTCCTTAGTATGTAAAGAATTCCTAGATTATAAGAGAATAATGGAAAAACATATAAACAGATATTTCACAGAAAATGAACTTTGAATGGCTCCTTAACATATGAAAAGATGCTTGACCCTACTCTTCATAAATGGAAATTATAGATACAATAAAATGGTGTTTCCCACTTATCAACTGACAAAATCTTTAAATTAGGCGATATATTGCCAAGACTGTAGGAAAAAGAATATTGTTATACATTGATCGTAGGAGTATCAATTAGTATATTCCCTGTGAAAGGGGATATACTATTTAGAAATTAGAAGTACTATTTAGAATTTAGAAATATCTATTAAATTTGCAAATTGCTCTTTGCTCTGCAATTCTTCTAGAAAATTTTCCTGTAGATGAACTTGCACATGCATATATGTGAACTGACATTTAAATGAAGTATTTTGTGTGTGTGTTGGTTGTATTTGCAAAAGTTTAGAAACAATTAGCTGTCTATCAGTAAGGGACTAATAACAGTGATTACATGTTGAAGGAATTAGTGATAATGGAGCATATTGGGGACAGGAATAGGAGGGAGAATTTTTACCCATATATTTTATTGAAAAATTTAAATATATTATCCATTAGCTGTTTAAAAAAAAACTGTACTCCCTGGCAAATACTAAATTTCCTCTTTATAGTTACTAGCTAGGAAATAAGATTTTAAAAATCTGTCTTTTTATCTGAATTGAATAATTGAAATTATGTGCTTAATTATATTTTAAGTAGTCACTTAATATATTGATAAAAATAAATGAAATAAATGAACAATTACATTGCATAGCTGTAAGGTAGTTTTTTTGTTTGCTTGTTTGTTTTCTGAGTTGGAGTTTTGCTCTTGTCGCCCAGGCAATGGCTCGGTCTTGGCTCACTGCAACGTCCACCTCCTGGGTTCAAGCAATTCTTCTGCCTCAGCCTCCCAGGCAGCTGGGATTACAGGTGCCTGCCACCACACTGGGCTAATTTTTGTATTTTTAGTAGAGACAGGGTTTCACCATGTTGGCCAGAGTGGTCCCAAACTCCTGACTTCAGGCGATTCACCCAACCTCGGCCTGGTGGGATTACAGGTGTGAGCCACCACGCCCAGCCGGTAAGGTAGATTTTATGATAATGGAACACACAAGAGATAAAATTCACTTTTAGTTCACTGTCCTTTCTCCTTGGGACATTATATTTCTCATCTTCCCTCCCTCCTTTCTTCCTTCTTTTTGTTTTCATAAACTTGAGCTTCTACTCATCTTCCACTACCCAGACCTAGATAAAAATATGTTTTGTTTTGTTGTGTTTGTTTGAGACGGAATCTCGGAGTCTCGCTCTGTCGCCCAGGCTGGAATACAGTGGCGCGATCTCGGCTCATTGCAACCCCCACTTCCCGGGTTCACGCCATTCTCCTGCCTCAGCCTCCCGAGTAGCTGAGACTACAGGTGCCCGCCACGACGCCCGGCTAATTTTTTGTATTTTTAGTAGAGACGAGATTTCACCGTGTTAGCTAGAGTGGTCTCCATCTCCTGAGCTTGTGATCGGCCTGCCTTGGGGCCTCCCAAAGTGCTGGGATTACAGGTTTGAGCCACCCACCCAGCCCATAAAAATATGTTTTAACAGAAGAACTACTCCATGTGAATGGATATGTCTGTATGACATCCTAGTAGTTCAGAATTATGCCCATTATATTTTACAAAATAAAGTAAACAGATTGAATATTGAAAATTTTACTCAAAACTTTTGTGTACATTGTGAGCTCTGAGTTTGAAGTTTTATAATTAATCTGTTGTTTCCTGAGTAAGCATACTTTTCCCGTACTAGTAAATTATTTCCTCAGAGATGAAATGTCCCGTGAGAACTTACAGTCTGGTAAATCAAAATATATACTTAATGTAATGTAATATAAATATATATTTAATGTACACGACTAATAACAGAATAAGATGCTTCATTGTTTTCTCAGTTAAACTGTCATAAACTGTAATGCATAATACAAGTTATTATAAACTCCTTTTATCATACACTGTAATTACCATTAGTTTTTCCTTTTTTGTTTTTTATTACACTTTAAGTTCTAGGGTACATGTGCACAACGTACAGATTTGTTACATAAGTATACATATGCCATGTTGGTGTGCTGCACCCATCAACTTATCATTTACATTAGGTATATATCCTAATGCTATATCCCCGCTAGCACCTCATGCCCCAACAGGCCCTGGTGTGATGTTCCCTGCCCTGTGTCCATGTGTTCTCATTGTTCAACTCCCACCTATGAGTGAGAACATGTGGTGTTTGGTTTTCTGTCCCTGCAAAGGACATGGATGAATCTTTTTTTTTATGGCTGCATAGTATCCATGGAGTATATGTGCCACATTTTCTTAATCCAGTCTATCATTGATGGACATTTGGGTTGGTTCCAAGTCTTTGCTATTGCGAATAGTGCTGCAATAAACATACATGTGCATGTAGTTTTTCCTTTTTATTTTTACTATCAGCAATAGAGCTTCAGAACACATTACATGGTGTCAAATTTCTGACATATAATTGGAAAACAGAGTAAAGATGCAATTTAGCTTGCTCGATGAAGCATTTTGTGATTTTACATATGTTTTTGTGGGCATATACATGTTGACACAAAATAATCTACCACTTTTTAAAAAGCTTTTTAAAAAAGTGGTCTTGATAAAAATGCATATTTATAAATGACATAATTGTAAGAATTTACTTTTGATATAGCACCTTCATTATTAAATTATTATTTTTTATAAATAAAAATATGGACTCTAAACTTTGAGAACAAAATCAAGGTCAATATTCTCCTAAATTTACCCCATATGATGAGATCAAATTACTTCACGTTTATTTCAAATTAAATTTAATGTTTGAGAAAGTAGGAGGTAAACTTTTGTATCTAGAAGAAAAATCAGAAGTAATTTAAATGGTTACATAATCCATTTTTATCTTTATTGTGTCACACAGACTTTTCTAAGAATGGCATAATTTCAAACTTAGAGGCATCACTACTCTATTTTCACATATGGTTGGAATGAGAATTCCTTTGCAGTAACTGCCTCCCATTCATACATGGGAGGAGCAGGAACACAGCTATGGAGTAGCCCGTCAAAGGACTTTTTATATTATTAACAGAAACGTTATATTGTCTGCCTGCCTGAAAATGTTTACGGAAAGCTTGTGATTTCTGCATCTGGAATTAATTTTTTGAAAGTGAATACAAATCAAACTACTGAATAACAGACATTTTACTCCCCTACAGACCCAACTTGAAGTCTTAGATACAACCGCATCAAATCTTCAAAGTTCTCCAACACAGCTGAAAAATCCCCAAAATAATTTATCCTGAGAAGTAATGGAAGCTCTTAGAAGTTATTAAAAAAAAAAAAAAGGATAGATTCCCTAATTTCTAAAATTGCTTTATTAAAACGCCAGTGATAGGACTTTCTAAAAAAGTTTTAACTTACTTTAGTTGGCAAAGCGTAACACTAATTTATTTTCGCAAAATTTAAAATAAAGGCAGTGAACTTTTCCCAAATATCTTTTAAATGCAATTCTTAAAATAGCTGAGATGTCTAGACTTGTTATTACCTATGTATACTAGTGGTTCCTGTGAACAAATGTAAACCTGAAAGAGCCAATTGTTCAAGATGGATTCAAAGTGGCTAACTGGGTCTAAATTGAAAATAGAACCAAGCAGCCATTTGCTGCCTAAAAGTTCCACATGGTATTCTGAGTTTCTCCAAAACACAAACCTCTGTTCAACTTTGGGACTTGCAGAGCTCACCAGAACCAACCAATTAGAGCTCACCTGCATTGACCAATCAGAATTCAGCTACATCAACCCATCAAACAGCTGTGTTGACCAATCAGAACCTAAGGAAGTTTGAATTGTTTATTTGTATGAACGGACCTGATTGTAAACCTGGGTGGGAACTTTCTCTGTAAAACACAACTACCTCCCCACCCCCCCGCCCACCCCACCCCACTTTGCTCTCTGGAATGCACCTTTGTTTTAAACTGAAAACTGCATCTCCGTGGTTTGCAAACTGTTCACTGGAATAAAGTGTCTTTCCTGGGAGGCTGAGGTAGAAGAATGACTTGAACTGGGGAGGAGGGGGTTGCAGTGAGACGAGATGGCGCCACTACACTCCAGCCTGGAAGACAGAGCGAGACTCCATCTCAAAAAAAAAAAAAAAAGAAGAAGAAGAAGTGTCTTTCCTCCAAATTCCTTTTCAGAGAACTTTTGCTCACATTCTTAGGTAGTAATTCATGATTTTTACCCATCTGCATGAAATAGGAATATGAGGACAACATAGTGAGTTTGCTCAATTGAGTAAAATTGCTCCAGTTTAAATTAAGACTATCCTCTACACTGAGACTATGTTATTTTACACTTTTAAGTATTTGTTCTTTGGTTATATGACAGTGGGGTAGATAATAGTTTGTTTTAAACATTTTTTTGGTGGCAGCTTTCTGTAGATCTCTCTAGTTTTTTGGAAGTTTTATCAATTTCGAAATCCAGAAATGAGGGTCTCACATATACAATATTAAGACATCTACAAAAAAAGTGAGAATTCAGGCTGGGTGCTGTGGCGCACGCCTGTAATCCCAGCATGCTGGGAGGCCGAGGCGGGTGGATTACCTGAGGTCAGGAGTTCGAGACCAGCCTGGCCAACATGGTGAAACCCTGTCACTACTAAAAATACACAAAATTAGCTGGGCGTAGTGGCGGACGCCTGTAATCCCAGCTACTTGGGAGGCTGAGGCAGGAGAATTGCTTGAATCCGGGAGGTGGAGGTTGCAGTGAGCCAGGGTTGCACCATTGCACTCCAGCCTTGGCGACAAGACAAGCGAAACTCTGTCTCAAAAAAAAAAAAAAAAAAAAAGAAAAAAAGAAAAGAAAAGAAAAGAAAAAAGAAAGTGAGAATTCAGAAATTAGTAAAAAAAAAAAAAAAATTAATTTACGTAATATTTTGCTTTACATCAGGAGAGTGAGACATGTGCTTTAAATTAACTTAAATATAGTCTATTATGTATATAAAATTAACTAATAAAATCACTCAAAGCAGCAAACATGTAAGATGGGATAAAGTCAGAAAAGTGTAAAAAAGGTGTGAAAAATGGCCATGACCTAGGATGGATTGGCTAATGAGGAGGCTAATAGAGTGAAAGGTCACACTTGCCATGACTCTGAAATTATTTTCTGGGCTTGACTTTAAGAAATAGGATTTTATGTTCAGTCAAATAAATCTAAGATGAAAAGATTATCATTTTTACAACCTTGATAAATTAGAAATGGTACAGGCACCTCGTGATTAATGAAGATCCAAAGGTAATTATACCTGGGCTACAAAAGCTGTGTCTTGTTTGCTGCTCTGGTCCTAGTGCCCAGCAGGTGCTCCGTATTTGGTGAATAAAGAACATGAAAGAAGAAAGAGAAGATAGCTGATGGGAGAGCAGCAGTGAACTGTGCAGAAAACAAATAATTTTAGGAATAACTAATAGATTAAAAGTTTTTGGAAAGCCTCTTTAAATCCAGACAACATAATCTATTTGCTATAATTTGCTCTACCAATATAATGTAGATGATAACACTCAAAATCATTCATTTGAAAATAGTTTGTGTTGGTCATTAGCTGCTACTACTATAATTTTCATCATAACTAGAAGACTATAGAATTTGAGGTTTAAGATAGTTCTCAACGCCTTAGAAATTCTAAAACTTCAGTGAATTCTTCATGCAAAGAATTGCACTTATAGTTACATATTTATAAGCCTAAAATGACTGTCGCCTCTTTAATATTAACAAGTATCCAAAAGATAATCTATATCCTCTTTCCTATCTACAAAGAATAAATTTCAAAGATCTTATTGACACACTATGCTATATTGCATCTGGCCTATTTTTAGATTGTTTATACATATCAAAACTAAACTGCTTGTTGTTTCTTAGCAGTTCTTTGGCCAGACTGTAAAAATTTGGTAATGAATAAGTGTGAATGAGATTCCTAAAGATTAACCATTTTGTAAGATTAGCCTTTTGAAGTATGACTAAATACAAGATCTAGGTTTCATTTGTCTTCAAATAATTTAACTACCTCATCTACTAAAAGAGATGTCATTTCATGAGCAATTGCCATAAGATAAATACATTGGCATCTTGGTGATTTAATCCTTAAGTGTACAAAAGTTTATATGTTTCTAAAAATTTTTGGTGTACAATTTATATGTGATAAGCAGACAACACAGGACTATTTCTGTAGGATTTTATAATTTTCAACAGTAAATTTGCTCTCACTAGTTCATTTTATGTTAGCATATTTAAGTTCCTCCCCCCACCCTTGTCTCAATATATGAGGTAAAGCACTCACCAGTTTTTTTCTATTGTGTATGGTCGACATTTGAAAGTGTGTGGTCTTGCAAACTATGAGGCAAATTGGAATTCTTTATATGTAAAGTTAGTGACATACGGTTACTTCAAAATATATCTACTACTCTGGTAGCCAAAAGAAATGCAATAGAAATTGAGGCTGTTTCATTTTCTATGTATAATTAAAGTTCCCTGAAAAACATATAAAAATGACCGATTTGATTCAGTGATGAACTCAGGTTTGCAAAGTATATCTTGTTCCTCTGAAGGCATATTGCTTCCCGAAACTTGTGCATACCTG
The DNA here is from genome assembly GCF_049350105.2 of Macaca mulatta. Classification (NCBI taxonomy): domain Eukaryota; kingdom Metazoa; phylum Chordata; class Mammalia; order Primates; family Cercopithecidae; genus Macaca; species Macaca mulatta. The sequence goes on along the minus strand of NC_133407.1, from coordinate 93,770,201 downwards.
TATGTCCAATAGTTGTTCAAAAAGAGCAAGGAAGCAAAGACAGGAGTTCACTTAATCAGATTGTCAGTGATGAGACCAATCTAGCTGTTCAAAATCTTCCTGACATTCTATTTGTGATTATGCTGTTCTTCCACTTTTGCAGTCCAGGTATTCCTCGGGTAGTGGGTCTCTCTGTTTCCTTCCTGTGACTTACTCAGACTTGCATGGAATATACATCAGTTAACAATTGATTTCTCCTGTTTATTCACTCATTTGCAGACTATTCTCTCCCCTTGACTCTGGTTGTCTCATGTGGGAAAGCATCTTCGGAAGTATAATATCTCATGTGTGAAGGAGGCACTCAAGGATGGAGTTACTCTTACTACATTCTCCCTGTTCTGTCTTCACTTTCCCTGCCTTTTAAAAACACCATCCCCTGTCCCACCTTTCACCAAAGTATGCTTTGCTAGTTTGGGAGATTTACAATTGTAAGTCTACACTCAAATAAATAGAGCAAGTATGCTAATGAGACTCTAATAGAGACTGTGCAATCATTTTCTCACAAGTGATAAGCAACATGTTTCTAAACTCCCTAAAAATAGAGCACACATCATGCAAACAGCTGATATCAACTGGAAATTATGGAATCTTGTTAAAAGCACTCCTCCTGTGTTTCCTTCTTTATGGGCTTCATACAGAGGTGTTCATACAGAGGAAGATGGAGATGTGAGGAAAGAGGAGAGCTTTTCCTGACTCTGTCCTTACACATTGAGCCTCCTGACCCAGAACAGAAATTACTCAAATATGTGGAGAGAATAAGTAATCTATGTCTGAGGACTTTTTCATGTAAAGTTAAATTGTACCCAGCTGCTCCAGCTGTTTTCATTTCACATTTGAATGTTTACTATTTTACTTAGCTGGGAAAGCAGCTATTGAGTGTTGCATGTATCATTCTAAAAAAGGAAATTTTTCTGTCTTTCGTAGCTGAAGTACCAGAACTGTCCAGGAGATGAGAGACCATGCCTGTCTTATGCAACACAGGAATTTCCAGAATCAACCTGCTACTTGCATATCATAGGTGCTCAAAAAATATTTAAGATAATAAAGAATAATCATTGGTCTCTTAATTGATCAGATAAATAAGGGTGCCTACATGATATGATTGTAACATGTGAAAAGCAAAAAATTAAATTGCCATTCACTGTGTATATATGTATATTGTAGATTATATAATTAAAGCCTTTTTATTGTTGATTTGATTTTTTCGTTTTTGCTAAATTGGTTATCTTGGTGTCTGAAAGCATTTACAAGACAACTATTTATAGCAGTTTTTCTGTTACAAGCCAGTTTGAAGGATACGTGGATTTAATGTTTTACTTTTTTTTTTTTGAGATGGAATCTCGTTCTGTCGCCAGGCTGGAGTGCAGTAGTGCTATCTCGGCTCATTGCAACCTCCACCTCCTGGATTCAAGCAATTCTCCTGCCTCAGCCTCCCGAGTAGCTGGGATTACAGGCAGGCACCACCACACCCAGCTAATTTTTGTATTTTTAGTAGAGACAGGGTTTCGCCATGTTGACCAGGATAGTCTCAATCTCCTGACCTTGTGATCCGCCTGCCTCAGCCTCCCAAAGTGCTGGGATTACAGTCATGAGCCACTGTGCCCAGCCATGTTTTACTTTTTAAGGTATTTTCTACATCATTTGTTTCGATCTAACTGACCTGTTTCCTATCACTCAAAATTCAATACATATAGAAAGTTTTCTCTCTCATTTTTGACTCCACCCCCAGACACTTAGTTCCCCTACTTACAGACTATGTTAGTACCTTCTTGTGTAGTTTTCCAGAGATAATTTGTGCTTTTTAAATTTAACACTGTATCTTACATAGCTTTCTACATGAATTAATATATATAGAACATCTTCATTCTTTTTTATGGCTTCAGATTCAATTGCATGGTTCTATCATAATGTACTTAAACAATTTGATAATGATGGAAATTCAAATCATTTTCAATAGTTACTATTACGAGCAATGATGTCATGAGTAATTTTGTATATAAGTCATTCTGTACATGTGTACTTCATTAGAATCAATTCCTAGATGTAGAATTGCTGTAATAAAGGTATGTGCATTTCTAATTTTGATACATATCCTTCAAATTGCCTAAAGGATAGATGTAATTACTTTTTTCTGAGCAATTTGTTTGACTCAAAGTATTCTATAAGCTGATTTTTTAATATTCTGTAGGCATGCCCTGGAAAATGCAATCTTATAGACCACAATAAGCAACCATCATGGTGGAATGATTCAGGGAGTATTGAATGTCCTACTAGCACAAATATCTGGAAATGACCAGCTTGTCATAATGTCCTTAAAAGCAATCCTTAGGGGATTTTTATATGATAACCATACCCAATGCATCATTTTTTGGTTACAATAGTTACTAGTATTTATTACTTGAAAAATTATAAAATGCCTCTTCAACACTTTCTTTTTCCTTGTGTACACTCCCCTCCCCTCCCCTCCCCTCTCCTCCTCTCCCCTCCCCTCCCCTCCTCTCCTCTCTTCTTTTCTTTGACAGGGTCTAGCTGTGTCACCCAGGCTGGAGTGCACTGGCATGATCACAGCTCACTGCAGACTTGATCTCCCAGGCTCAGGTGATCCTCACACCTCAGTTTCCCAAGTAGCTGGGACTACAGGCACATGCTACCACACCTGGCTAATTTTTTGTTTTTTTGTAGAGATAGGGTCTCATTTTGTTGCCTAGGCTGGTCTCAAACTCCTGGGCTCAAGTGATCCTCCTGTCTCAGCCTACCAACGTGCTGGAATTACAGGCATGAGCACCACTCTGAGCTCTATATGCTTATTTCAATAAGGCAGTGGTATATGGAAAGAGCATGGACCTGAGAAATCAGGTAGGTCTGAGTTGAGTCCTGTCTCTGTTACTTCTTAGCTGTGTGCATTTAGACAAATTATGTCACATTCTCCAAACTTCAGTTTCCTTATCTGTAATCTGAAGGACAATTGTTATAACTCATCATCTTTATAAAGACTAAATAGGGTCATTTATGTTAACCACCTTCCACAATATCCTAACTCCTTAAAGACTCTTTCAGTGTTAATCCTTTTTCTTCTGTCATCTTCCTGACCAAACAGATTATGGAAGTAAAGTTTTAAGGATGCATGTATCTTCCAGAAAATATTTAAAGTGGCTATAACTTGGTGCTTGGACCCAATGGTTTCTTAATGAAATTTGAAAACAAGGAAATATTGTTTTCCTTGTTCTTAAAAGACATTTTCAGGCTAATAAGGTTTGCTTCTTCTTGCTTCCATCCTATGCATTTTATTTGGCCTGAAAACATATTGGCAAATTGTACAACATTGGGAACATACTAAATGTCGCTTATAGTAAAATTTATGTGTATTGTACCATAATTTTTTTAAAAAGGAAGACAGAAAACAATAAAAATAGATTATTATCTTTCTTTAAAAATATATTGACAAAGCTACTGGTTTCAAATAAATAGTATCTGTTCATCCATATTTTCATGCTTAAAAACAAACAGCTGAAACAAAAAAAATGGCTGAAGAGTTTGGAATGTGAAGAATATCTTTCAAAACCCATTTATTACAAAGATGTTTATCAGAATTATTTGTAATGGTTAAAAATGGAAAGTAATCTAAGTGTCTCACATTAGGGAAATGAATAGCACAATAAAAATGAAGATTTATTGAATATGTACTATGTATCAGATACTCTTCAGTATTTTACATGTATTAGCTCATTACATCTCCATAATAAAGCTATAAGATAGGTAGTGCTATTATTCACATTTTACAGGTGATGAAATAGACACAGAGGTGTTAGTAAATTGTCCAAATCACATAGCTGGTAACTGCAGAGCAGGATTTCCACTGAAGCATGTAGATTTGGAGCCCAAATTTGATGTGTTGAGATAATGTAATATTTGTAAACCTTAAAATAATGACCAAAACATTTTTGTTTTGAGACAGGGTCTCGCTTTGTCACTCATGCTAGAGTACTATGACTGGAACACAGCTCACTGTAACCTTGACCTCCTGGGCTCAAGCAATCTTCCTACCTCAGCCTCTCAGGTAATTGAGACTACAGGCACACGCCACCATGCCTGGCTAATTTTCTTTCTTTTTAAAAATGTTTATTTAATTTTCATTTTTAATTTTTGTGGGTGTATATATTTATGGGGTAGATGAGACGTTTTGATACAGGCATGCAATGCATAATAATCACATCACATCACGGAGACCTGGATAATTAAAAAATTTTTTGTAGAGACAGGGTCTCCCTATGTTGCCCAGGCTCATCTTGAACACCTGGGCTCAAACAGTCCTCCCACATTGGCCTCCCAAAGTGCTGGGAATATATGTGCGAGCCACTGTGGCTGGACCCCCAAAACATTTTTTGATGACACAAAAGTGATTATAACAAAGCAAAACACTGCAAGATAAAAAATTGCCTGTATAATACAGTCTCAACTTCGGAAAAATTTGTGGAAAAATGATGGAAAGAAAATGTTTATGATGGATGAGCAGGATCATGATTGTTTATTTTCTCTTGTATATGTATTTGATGCCTTAGGAATTTCTTCAATTAACTTGTATTCACTTATATTCAGAACAATAAATGATTTACAATAGCACTTCATTTACTTAGCATTTTTAATGAATCTATAAATTATTCCACAAAAGTGAAATATTGTTTTAGTTTTGGAAAGGACCATGATAAAGTAATTTAATTTAGCTTTCCAAACAATGCTTAAATCCATTTAACAACGGTCATTTCAAGAGATTTTAAAGTTATGTTTGAACACACCTTTCTGTTGATGAAAAACTCACTAATTTCTCAAGGCAATGCAATCCACTTGTAAACAATTTTTACTCTGGGAACTTCTGAAGGCTAATCTTTTGTGGGGAAAAAAAACTTTTTATTTTTTTCCAAATTTTATTCATGTTGGTCAAATGGTCTGCCACAGGATCCTAGGCCCCAACTTTGGAAGAGGACCTGGGTATCTGGGATACTCTATTCCCCCTAAATTGAGCCCCTGAGATATCACTTTCTATCCTGACCCCAACAGAACATGACACTTGCTGTTCTGCTAGTCTGTGATAATCTACTACTCAAATTCTTCTTCTTGCTTATGTAATCATGCATGGCTATTTGATTTTCATGCCTGCTATTCCAAACAAGCCATAACATCTGCTGTCATAAACTGACCCAGTTAGCACCTCATTGGTAAAAACCCTAATAATGATAATCTTGTAATGTTTCTTGCCACGCAGGGTAACATTCTTGTTATGTAGAACACACAGGACTTCCTATTATGATGAATGACAACTTGCATTGATTGAGCAGCTCCCATACACCAAACACAGTGCCAGGCCTTTAGAAGCATGATCACATTTCATCATTATCATCATCCTTAGGTAAGTATTCTTCCCATTTTGCAGATGATGCTAATGCTAATAAGGGTTAAATCCCTCTAAACGAGGGGTTAAAAAATTTACTGAAGGTCAAAACTAGTGAATGGCAGTGTTAGGACTACAATTCAGGTCTTTCTAACTCCATGGCTTCTCATTTAAATTATAACTTTTTTATTGATGACTCAAGATTGTAATGATGAAAATCACTTAGCGTGCTGTGTTGTAGAACAGTGGGATCTTCAGAGGCTATAGGTTTATAGGCCACAGAGAGTGTGCTTTGGAGTTCTTCTGTCTGGCTTCTCGTAATGAGGCTATCAAGTGTCCCTCTGCTGCTTTTGCATGTGCCAGGCTCATTATATTTTCTTATATGCGACTTCTTATTTCTAGGACTCTGGGTTGGAATTCGTTAACCAAATGTGTTAACAAGCTGTGTTTCAAGGAGGATTCAGTAAGCTTTGAGGGAAGGGCTGAGGGGCTTCTTTTCGTTTCCTTTGAGGCACGTAAATGCTAATGGGTGTGCTTTGCCACTCAGAGACTTAATTCTAGGTTATGTTTCATAGAGCTGAACTTGCTTGATAAGGTGAGGTATGTTTTTGAGCATTTATAGCTATCAAGCTATATAGCCTAGTGGACAGATTTTACAAATACACTTATAACATCAAATATTGTCTGTTAAATGAAGAAAAATAATATTTTTTCTTATCTCTTTACCATTACCTCTGCTCCAAATCATATTCCTACTCTTGCATGCCTTTAGGAAGGATAGCTATACATCCCAGTTTCCCAGGACTATTCTACATTGATACTTATTATAAGTATGTATGATTATAATTAATACTTATTAATAGCACCCCCTTTAATTGTTAAATGAGTTAGAAGTGATAAAGTATATGATCACTCTAGCTTAATGGCAATACTGATTTTGTGGGGCTCCGTCTTCTATGGGTCTGTCCATTGGATAATCAGGTGCTTTGAGCTTTAAGCCCTTGGTATTCAAGCGTAATTTCTAATATTTTTTTTCTTGCCTTCTGTTTCATAGAATCTATTGGGCTATGAGACACTTTCTTCTTTTCCATCAGAGAAATAGGAGGGTACAATATCTACTGTTTTCTGAGTCATTAACATTGAAAAAATATTTTCGGCTTTCTCTTACAGATTATAATGACCTCTTAAAGACTATGAGAGGCATTAGACGATGACTATTTTGGACTACTATTTTGACGTCTTATCATTTATGTAAGATTTCAAGCTGATCTAGTCGTTTACCTGGCAGCACAGAGCTGTATCAAGGCTTAGTTCCTAAGAGAAGCAAATAAAAAATGTAATAGCCTTGAGGGGGAGGGAAAGAAAAAAGGAGAAGGAAAAGAAGGAGTTGAAGGAGGAAGAAGGGCAGAGGAGAGGAGAGGAGGGGTAGGGGAGGGAGGGAAGAGGAGGGGAGAAAAGGAGAGGAGAGGAGAGGAGAGGAGAGGAGAGGAGAGGAGAGGAGAGGACAGGACAGGAGAGGGGAGGAGAGGAGAGGAGAGGAGAGGAGAGGAGAGGACAGGACAGGAGAGGGGAGGAGAGGAGAGGACAGGACAGGAGAGGGGAGGAGAGGAGAGGAGAGGAGAGGAGAGGAGAGGAGAGGAGAGAGGAGAGGAGAGATTCATTCTTTGTTCTGGATCCTGGTGGCTCCTGACATTACCAGACACAAGATAAACTCAGTTCAAATTGGTCTAGATTGAATGAGAGGAATAAAGGCCTTATCTACATAATACCAGTTATTCAAAGGAAAACTCACTTATTCAGTCTAGACTCAAAATACTTCAAAATAATTTGATCTACATTATTGCATAAACATAAATCAACTTAGTAATATACTCTCGGTCTTGTGCAGATCAATAAGTGATTTTCATAGAAATACACATAATTTTCAGGTTTCATGTACCACTCAAGACTGAAATATGAAGAAAGTGCTACAATTCAGAGCAATGACTAGGAACTAGTGGCTAGAACCTTTCTAGGCCAGATCCAGCCACTCCCAAGTGTGGCCACATTCAAGCAGCTCCTGCCACATGCCTGAGATAAAGGGAGACAAAGTATAGGTTACAGAGAACCTCAGGAACAAGAACAGAACAGTCATACCACTTGTTGAGTGCCCACTGTGTGCCAGACACTATACACACACTCTCACTAATCCTATGAACAATTCTGAAACTTAGGTATTATGTTCTTTTATAGATGAGAAAGTTAGCTTCAGAGAGTCTAAGTAACATTCCCAAGATTAACCAGCTGGACTTGAACTCAGGTCTTTCTGTTTTCAAAGCAGAAGCTCTTTTCACTATATTTTGCTATGTCTTTAGATGAGGACCTTCTAAAGTCATTTCTGGTACTATGGACTTCTTATTTTTATACTATAATAGAATTTGCTAATTTAATGACTTACAAAATCCTCTTCTACATGTGAAAGCAATCATTGTCATCACTCCATTATGAAGTATTCTCTGTCCTCTCTGAATGGCAATACCTTAGGCCACTCAGAAGCCTCTTACCACATCCTGCTTGGTATCCCGGCTATTGGTGGCCACAGTCTATCCCTTCTATAAACTATACATTCCTCAAGGAGTCTGAGACCATGTCTTGTTCAATGTTGTTTCCATACCACCAATCCTTGCACATAGTAGGTACTCGGGAAATATTTGTTGAATAAATTAGTGCCACATAGTGTAATATTAAAATGTACTTATTATGAGGCCAGATGCGGGGGTTCATGCCTGTAATCCCAGTACTTTGGGAGGCTGAGGCGGGCGTATCACCTGAGGTCGGGAGTTCCAGACCAGCCTGACCAACATGGAGAAACCCTGTCTCTACTAAAAATACAAAATTAGTCAGGCATGGTGGTGCATGCCTGTAATCCCAGCTACTCAGGAAGCTGAGGCAGGAAAATAACTTGAACCCGGGAGGTGCGGGTTGTGGTGAGCCGAGATCATGTCATTGCACTCCAGCTTGGGCAATAAGAGCGAAACTCCATCGCAAAAAAAAAAAAAAAAAAAAAAAAAAAGAAAAAGAAAATCACTTATTATGAAACTCACTTGAGCAGGAACATGAGCAGCAACTGGCTTTCTATAACTTTGCTTCTCAAATGTTGCTGTGTGAATGCATCACCTAGGGGTCTTGCTAAAATTCAGGCTCTGATTCAGTAAGTCTGAGATTCTACATTTCTAGCAAGCTGCCAGGTGATGCCCTGCTGCTGGTCTGCTGCCTACATTTCAAGTAGCAAGGGCCTGGAACCAGGAAAGATAAGAAGAAAATTATATGGTATTTAGTTTTTTCTTTAGAAGGGGTCAAAGGAAAGTCTGGGGAAAATAAAAGGATAGTCTGTTTCAAGGGCAAATTTAGGTGGCAGCTGTTCAGAAGGGCATGGGAAAGGGTTTACAGATTTGGGGAAATTTAGGAGAGCGTTCTTTTAGTCAACATGTTTTATTTTATTTTATGATTTTAATTTTATTTTTTTGAGACAGAGTCTCTGTCACCCAGGCTGGAGTGCAGTGGCACGATCATGGCTCACTGCAGCCTCCAGAGCTTCAGAGCTCAAGCGATCCTCCATCTCATTCTCTGGAGTAGCTGGAACTACAGGTGTGGGCCACCATGCCTGACTAATTTTTTGTATTTTTGTAGAGAGAGGTTTCACCATGTTGCCCAGGCTGGTCTCAACCTCCTGGACTCAAGGGATTCGCTCTCCTCAGCCTCTCAAAGTGCTGGGATTACAGGTGTGAGCCACCACCCCCGGACAACAAACTTTAAGTACCTACTCTTTGCAAGTCACTGTGTGAGTGAGGGGAATCACCATGGAACATGTTATTCCTAGGGCTTGCTGTGGATTTGTGATGATTACTAGCTTGTTATGTGCTCTCTGGGATTTGTCCTCAAACTTGACCATACATAAGAATTACCTGGAGGGCTTGTTAAAACACTCTTTTCTGGCCAGGTACGGTGGCTCATGCCTGTAATCCCAGCACTTTGGGAGGCTGAGGTGGGTGGATCACCTGAGGTCAGGAGTTTGAGACCAGCCTGGCCAACATGGTGAAACCGCATCTCTACTAAAAATACAAAAGTTAGCCGGGCGTGGTGGCAGGTGCCTATAATCTCAGCTACTCGGGAGGCCGAGGCATGAGAATCGCTTGAACCTGGAAGGCGGAGGTTGCAGTGAGCTGAGATCATACCATTGCACTCCAGCCTGGGCGACAAGAGCAAAACTCTGTCTCAAAAAACAAAACAAAACAAAACAAAACTCTTCCCCCTCCCCCGCAAGACCCCACTCTTTTCTGGGCACCATCCCCAGAGCTTCATATGCAGCGAGTTGGGAGGGACCTTTGGTTTTGCATTTCCAACCACCTCACAGGTGAAGTCACAGCTGCATGTCTGAGGTCTACACTTTGAGAGCCACTGTTCTAGGTCAATTACCTTAATCCCTTAGGTTCCTTTCAGTTCAAAACCTAAAATCTGTGTTACCCGGAACGTAAACACAGGACTTTAGGTTAGCAGGCCAGAAACCTGGGTCAGTAAACAGAGTCCTCTCGCCTTTGTGATCAGAGGGGAAACCTGAAAGTATCTATCAATAAATAAAAAGCTCAGCTTCAATGAGATAACTGGCTAAAATATATAGAATTGAAAGAAATTACATTTAAATGTTAGCTGTGGTCAACTATGAATAATTTTTTCCTTTATATTTTTCTATACATTACAAATTCAATATAATAAATAGATAATGATTTAAATAAATGTAATATAACAAATAGATAACGATTTCTTATGTAGAAAGCAAACCCTTTAAGTCAAGGTTCAGGATGCCTGTTACGACTTTCACAACTACATTTTCCATAACAAACATCCTTCAACTAAATGACACACAAACCAAAGGAATCTTTTTTCAAACTTCTTTGTTCATAGCAAAGGAGGGCTCTCACTTTGATTGTTTCTTAACAGTAAGGTCTTTGGAAGGCAACTCTAGCTAAAACACAAACACATTGTCACGAAGCATTCTATAGGCTGTTTTTCCATCTGAGGACAATCTATGTATACTTCTACGGTACACTGCAGTCAGAAGGCATTAAATATGTGTGTGTGTGTGTATATGTGTGTATGCACATGTATGTATGTATCTTTGGCCAGATCAGTAGGACAAATACTGTGAAGTGATCAAGTGTGTTTCAGAGTTCTGATTGGTTTCTACTCTCTCAGAACCCTCAAGTTGCACACTGGTCATGCAGTTCCTTTCCTCCCAGTCCCAGCCCCCACCCCCTACCCTGAGGATTCCCTTGCTCTGAACCGCCCTTCAACAAAGCTTCTATTCCATTTAAACCAGTATCTTCTCTTTTCCTACCAGATAACTGAAGGTCTTTGGAGACAAGTTGTTTCCATCTATTTTTACTGCATACATGAAAACCATCTGGTCCAGGACTCAGTTAAGGTTTCAAGAATGTCAAGGCTGGGCGTGGTGGCTCATGCCTGAAATTCCAGCACTTTGGAAAGCTGAGACAGGGGGATTGCTTGAGCCCAGGAGTTTGAGACCAGCCTGGGCAACATAGTGAGACCCTGTATCTACGAAAAAAAAAAAAAAAAAAAAGAAAGAAAGAAAAGAAAGAAAGAAGGAAAAAAAGCCAGGTGTGGTGGAGTATGTGTTTATAGTCCCAGCTACTCTGGAGGCTGAAGTGAGAGGATCATTTGAGCCTGGGAGGTTAAAGCTGCAATGAGCTGTGATTGCACCACTATACTCCAGCCTAGGCAACAACTGAGACCCTGTCTCAAACAAACAAAAAACAAACAAACAAACAAACAAGAAATGTCACAAGCCTTTGGTTTTGAACACAAATTCCATCTACCCTGCCCCACCGTCCCAAGAAAACCCTTGTCCTCACTGTCTCTCCTCAGAAAGTCTTCTTCCCTCTCCTCCATGAGGCCTTTGGAGGCTGCTTTAATTTTTTCTGGAACATACCTTTTCCTAAGACACTGCTACATAGAAATCACCACCCCATAGGTTAACATGTGCACTTTACTTTTTGTGTGTGTACAAGAGTTTTGACTTCTCAAATAGATACATATTCTGTCAAGATTTTGTAGCTCTGGGTTTTCCACATTTTAGAACAAGAATGTAATTTTGAGATGAATTTCTGAATGTTTCCCTCTGACAATTGTTTTTTAAAACAAATTCTTCAAGTATGTTAATGACTGTTAATAGCTTGATGCATTTTTCTCTCCATTATTATATAAGCATAAATATAATATATTCATATGTCACCTTTCTTCTCATCCCTACTCACCCCACCCTTCCCCACCAGCTTAAACCCTTCAAAGGCTCTCCTCCTTCTCCTCAGGATTAAAAAGGGCCCTTTGTGTTAGCCCTTACTCTCTGCTACGTACTCTCTAGCTTCTTACCACTTTTTCCAATTCTGGGTTCCACCATATCTATGCTCATTGATTGGTATGTCTCATCTTCCCTTTCTCCTGAGTGATAAATATCCTCACCTTGTGCTAACACCTCCCTCCCTTCCTCCCTCCCTCCCCTCTCCCTCCCCCCCTTCCTCCCTCCCTCCCTCCCTCCCTCCCTCCCTCCCTCCCTTCCTTCCTTCCTTCCTTCCTTCCTTCCTTCCTTCCTTCCTTCCTTCCTTCCTTCCTTCCTTCCTTCCCTCCCTCCCTCTCTCTCTTTCTTCTTTCTCCCTTTCTTCCCCTCCCCTCTTCCTTTCTTTTACTTTTGAGACAAGGTCCTACTCTGTCACCTAGGCTGGAGTGATGTGATCACAGCTCACTGCAGCCTTGACCTCTTGGAATCAAGCAATCCTCCTGCCTCAATACTCAATACTCAAATCCTGAGTATCTGGGACTATAGGTGTGTGCCACCATGCCTAGCTCATTTTAGAAATTTTTCGGCCGGGTGCGGTGGCTCAAGCCTGTAATCCCAGTACTTTGGGAGGCCGAGACGGGTGGATCACTAGGTCAGAAGATCGAGACCATCCTGGCTAACATGGTGAAACCCTGTCTCTACTAAAAAATACAAAAAACTAGCCGGGCGAGGTGGCGGGCGCCTGTAGTCTCAGCTACTCAGGAGGCTGAGGCAGGAGAATGGCCCGAACCCGGGAGGCGGAGCTTGCAGTGAGCTGAGATCCGGCCACTGCACTCCAGCCTGGGCGACAGAGCGAGACTCCGTCTCAAAAAAAAAAAAAAAAAAAAAATAAAAATAAAAATAAAAAAAATAAATAAATAAAAATAAAAAAATAAAAAAAATTAAAAAATAAAAATTTTTCGTAGAGTTGGGGGTTTCACTATGTTGCCCAGGCTGGTCTGGAACTCCTGGACTCAAGCAATCCTCCTGCCTCGGCCTCTCAAAGTGCTAGGATTATAGATATGAGCCACTGCATCTGGCCCACATCACTCTTTATTTAAATTGCCTTATTTCTTGTCTGACTCCTATCTAGAGTTTAAATTTCTTTGGGACAGAGACTCTTTATTATTCAGTCATCACTTTTTTTTAGGGGGGGTGTGAAGAATAGGTTTGGTAAATGCATTCTTAATATTTTTTCAACATTGAATACGCAGATAATTCTTTGTCTCCAATGAATGATTCTTCACTGTGGGCATATCAAGTATGTCAGCAAGTCACTAGAGGACATATTTCTGAGGCAAGAGGACTGTTTCCCTCCAATCATATGTGTAGGTGCCTCTTTATCCTCAATTCACTCTTAGATAACTTTTTAGTCAAAGTGCAAATGAAAATAAAAAAATCATCAGCAGGGCATGGTGGCTCATGCCTGTAATCCCAGCACTTTGGGAGGCCAAGGCGGGCGGATCATGAGGTCAGGAGATCGAGACCATCCTGGCTAACATGGTGAAACCCCATCTCTACTAAAAATACAAAACAATTAGCTGGGCATGGTGGCAGGCGCCTATAGTCCCAGCTACTCAGGAGGCTGAGGCAGGAGAATGGTGTGAACCCGGAAGGTGGAGCTTGCAGTGAGGGGAGATTGCGCCACTGCACTCCAGCCTGGGCGACAGAACAAGACTACGTCTCAAAAAAAAAAAAAAAAAAAAAAAAAAAAATCAAGCACTCTTTTTTCCCCAGTCCTTGGCTTTCCACGAATAGAAACTTTCCTTAGGATATGGCATTTCAGAGTCTATAACACAGGAACCATTGGCTTGTCATTCTCAGGAAAATGTGGTTAAGGAAAAAGAAAGTGACTCTGATTGCTGTTGTTAAAGCTTACATGTCTACAGTTAGTCCACATCCCTGTCTCTTCACCCCATCCTCACCTCCACTGCCATTATCCACAAAGGCAAAACATCTGTGTTATTATGGGCAGAAGCCCCCTCCGATTGAATGTTACTTAGTGTTGTCCTGTCAAAGAACTCGGTGCCAGCAGGAATCAGGCAACCTAGGTTGCAGTGCTAGCTTTTATTCTCACTATAGGATGAAGAAGGTATTCAGCTGGGCACAGTGACTCATGCCTGTAATCCCACCACTTTGAGAGACCGAGGTGGGTGGATCACCTGAGGTCAGGAGTTTGAAACCAGCCTGACCAACATGCAGAAACCCCATTTCTACTAAAAATACAAAATTAGCCTGGCCTAGTGGCGCATGCCTCTAATCCCAGCTACTCAGGAGGCTGAGGGAGGAGAATCGCTTGAACCCAGGAGGTGGACGTTGAAGTGAGTTGAGATTGCACCATTGCACTCCAGCCTGGGCAACAGGAGTGAAAAAAGGTATTCAATACCTTGGGTCCCATTTAATATTTCTGCCATAGAAAGTATAGGACTACATTTTCTTGCTACAGTCTTCAAGTTTTCCTGATACCCATTTTAACCTGATTTCACTAAGATTAAAAAAAAAAATGAAAGAAAGAAAAGCATAAGAAAGAGCAAAGAAAAGGCAAGAGTATTTGATAGGATTATAGCTGAGTTAGAGGTTGGTGCTTGACAGTTATTTTGCCTCAGGTAGCACACCCCTGCAAGTGACAACTACAAATTCCATTGTATTGATCTGACAGGCTCAGCCCACTGGACTAGGCATTTCCCACTCAGCATATTGCCTGGAAACAAAATGTGTCTGATCTCAAAGGATGGTTTTTGAAAAATAGAGACAATAGGTTTAGGGTAACTTGCTTTGTTCATCCTTTTCGTTAAGAAACCCACAATTCATGTTAGTCTGCTCGTAAATTGTTATTTTACAGTACTTAAAAACAGGCTGGGTGTGGTGGCTCACACTTGTAATCCCAGCACTTTGTGAGGCCAAGGTGGGCAGATCACTGGAGTCCAGGAGTTTGAGATCAGCCTGGGCAACATGGTGAAACTCCATCTCTATAAAAAAAGTACTGGGCATGGTGGTGCATACCTGTAGTCCCAGCTATTCGGGAGGTGGAGGTAGGAGGTTCACCTGAGCCAGGGAGGTTGAGGCTGCCGTATTAGTGCCACTGCAATCCAGCCTGGGTGACAGAGTGAGACCCTATCTCCAAACAAATAAATAAACAAAAACACCAAAGTACTTAAAAATAGTATTTGAACTTCTAGGTAATTAGAACATAGGAATAAATAATTTTTATATCTTAATTGATATACTAATTTTTTTATCATTAAAAAAGGCCAGCTGCCTTTTCATATTCTAACCTCTACAGATAGGAATGTGTTCTCCAGTCAAAATCATTAGAAGTCTCAAAACACTGAATTTTAAATACCTATCTTTGCTACAATAATAATAATATTAATTGCTCTACATTTCAACATTACTGGTTTTATCCTAGAATTATCTACTTTAATTATTTTTAAAAGTGCCACATGTGTACCTTGCTGAAAAAAAATTTAGAAAATATAGTTAAGTAAAAAGAAGACAGGGAGCCCCTATAAGCCCCTCATCCATCTACAGACACAACCACACTGACATGTTTATGTCTTCCCATTGTACTTTTACATTGTTTCACGTAAATGTCTTTACAGTATACATACTATAACTTCCTTTTTCTTCTTTTTTAACTTCTTTTTTCTTCATATCAGTGTTTCACTAACATCTTTCCATGTTAGTACATACAAATCTTCCAAAAATTTCAATTTTGGATTGAGACAGTTCTATATTTTGGGGGCACTTAACCTCTCTGAGTCTCAGTCCTATCATCTTTAAAATGAGAATTCTGATGATACCTACCTCAAAGCATTGTTGAAAGGATTGGATGAGATAACATGTTTAACTCAGAAATGGACCTTTGCTGATGGAACTTAATAAAAGTTAATACAGTTATCACTTGGAATCTGCTGGAGATTGGTTCGAGGAAAGCCCCCATTCTTCAGAATGTTAAGCAGTTCTATAAAATGGGGAATTGTTTGCATATAACCTGTGCACATCTTCCCATATATATTAAATCATCTTTAGATTACTTATAGTACCTAACACAATGTAAGTACTATGTAAATCATTGCTATACTGTATTTTAAGATATATAAATATATATATAACATATATATATATGTTTTTTTTTTGAGACGGAGTCTCGCTGTGTTGTCCAGGCTGGAGTGCAGTGGCACAATTTCAGCTCACTGCAGCCTCTGCCTCCCAGGTTCAAGTGATTCTCCTGCTTCAACCTCCCAAGTAGCTGGGACCACAGGCGTCTGCCACCACATCTGGCTAGTTCTTGTATTTTTAGTAGGGACTGGGTTTCACCATGTTGGCCAAGCTGGTCTCAAACTCCTGACTTCAGGTGATCCATCTGTCTCAGCCTCCCAAAATGCTGGGATTATAGGCATGAACCACCGCATCCAGCCAAGATTTACATTTTTAATTGCAGTATTGTTATTTTTAGTTGTATTTCCTTAATATTTTTGATCTGCTGTTGGATGAACTCACAGATATGGAACTGGATGCAAAGCGTTGACTATTATCTATCTTAATGGCTGTATTGTATTCTAGCATATGGAAGTACCATAATCTATTTAGCCATTTTCTTCTTGGTGGGCATTTTATCCTCTCCCTTTTATATGCAACTGTAAACACAAAATATTGTGCTAAACGTCTTTTTACACACACAATTGGCAACATCTACAATTTTTTTTGGCATAAGTCCCTGTAAGTCAAATTACTAGGGTACAAGCTATGTGCATTTTAAATATACATACTGGTAAATTTTTTTTGAAAATATACTGTAGCCACTTAAACTCCCTCCAAATTTTTTAAAAAAATTTTTGTTGTGGCATTATTTGATATACAGAAGTTTGTCATTCTTGTTATTTGTCATAAAGTTAATGCTGCCAGAAATTTTCTTTATTGTTTCTGGCCTTGGTGTCATGCTAAGTTTATATATATATATATATATATATATATATGTATTTGTATATTTATTTTTAGTAATTTTTATAGTTTTAAAAATGTCATTAAGTTCTTAATTCATAAAAATATATTTTCATGTATGATTTGGGGTAGACAAAGATTAGTGAGAGTTTATGCTTTTTTAACGGTATTGACATAGTTTTTATACATGTATATACGAGGTATATTTACCTCAGCATATGATACCTTGTGTAGCAATATTCTGAAGTTTGCTTTTTTTTCCCACTCAGTGATACAGTTTGGAAATTTTTTTGTGCCAGTGCAGAGAGCCCTATCTTATCTTTTTCTACTTATGCATCATATTCATAGTATGGTTCTGGCATAGTTTTTTTAGCCAGTCCCCTATTGATAGTCATTTGGAGTTTCTGATTTTTTACTATTCCCACCATTGCAACATCATTGTACTGTCTTATTATGAACATGTGCCAATGTTTCTCAGGGAGATATGGAGAAGTGAAATTTTGGGTCAATGCATTGTTGGGTCAATGCATGTCTTTTATTTTAATAGGCACTGCAAAATTGGCTTCTAAATTGGCTTACCAATTTTGCATTCATACCAGTAGTATATAAAAGCAACTTTGCTTATTTAAGATCTCTCTTTTACTAATACCAAATTCCCAGAGTCTTTTTCCAGACTCTATTCTATTCTACTGATTTGTCTGTTTCACTGTTTTGGTAGAATTTGGAAAATTCATGAACGAGGGTCAGGCCTAAAAGCCATGTAATAATTCCCACTTCTTTATATATAAACATATACGACAATTCTTTTTCTATAATCAGTTCCAAAAATGCTTGAGTGAGCTTTTTGTGTAGAGTTGTCTTCCTCTCTTTTCTTCAAAGGTTAGTTTTAAAATAATTACAAAGGTGTTAGAGTTTTAACTCTTTGGGGAACACTGTTAACTTTTTTAAGGCACAGCTACCAGAATTATAACTAATGCAATAGAGACAAAAATTGGGGAGAGCATAAAAAAATTTCTCTATATGCCCTTTTGAAATGAATTTTGTCAGTTCTGTAAGATGGGACAATAGATAGGTATCAAGGTTTCTTGGCCAGACACGGTGGCTCATACCTGTAATCACAGCACTTTGGGAGGTTGAGGCAGGAGGATTGTTTGAGCCCAGGAGTTCGAGACCTGCTTGGGCAACATAGTAAGACCCTGTCTCTACAAAAATTAAAAAAGTAGCCAGGCATAGTGGCACATACTTGGGAGGATGAAGTAGGAGGACTGCTTGAGCCCAGAAGGTTGGGGCTACAATGAGCTGTGATTGCACTACTGCACTTTAGCCTGGGTGACTGAGTGAGACCCTGTCTTAAAAAAAAAAAAAAAAAAAAAAAGAGAAAGAAAGAAAAAATTTCTCACTTCTTTATGTGATCCTATGATAGCTGTCATTTCCCTTTGGTTCTCTGCCAAGGGGAAAATCCGAGGTATACCAGTAGGAAAAAAAAAAAGGTCTCTTGTCATTGCTGCTATTGCTTTGCCTATTTTCTTCACCTTGAGGTTTGGAGAGTGCTTTAGGACATAGAACATTACAATTTAAGAGTGAACATTATCAGAACTGGGGACACAAATTCCGAGAAAACAAACTGTTTAATTACTGAAGCTTTACAATATACTTTGCCACCTGGTACCAGTCCTTTCTCATTTTTGTTCTTTTTAAACACTTTTTGGACTTTGATCACACATTTATTCTTCCATATAAACATTACAATTAGTCTATAACGTTTAAATATGGGATTAGAGTTTTTGCTTGTGTTACATCTCTACGTTTACTTGGAAAAATTAATCCGTTTATCATATGGAGTCTTATCAAATGATTTTTCTTTAATCAGAGAAGGTTTGGAATGTAATTATTAATGTGGAATTGGCCATAATTAAAATATTCCTATGAAACATGAAGTCAGTTATTTGTCTCTCAATATTACATTGTATAACATGTCATATATTATAGAAGAGCAACAAATGCCACTTGTGGGTGATGGCACTATGAATTCTTTTCTTTTCTTTTTTTGAGATGTAGTCTCACTCTTGTTACCCAGGCCGGAGTGCAATGGTACGATCTCAGCTAGCTGCAACTTCCACATCCTGGGTTCAAGCGAGTCACTTGCCTCAGCCTCCCAAGTAGCTGGGATTACAGGCATGCGCCACCACGCCTGGCTAATTTTGTATTTTTAGTAGAGACAGGGTTTTATCATGTTGGCCAGGCTGGTCTTGAACTCTTGACCTCAGGTGATCCACCCGCCTTGGCCTTCCAAAGTGCTGAGATTACGGGCATGAGCCACCGCGCCCAGCCTGATTTTCTTTTCTTTTTCTTTTATTTTCTTTACAATATTTTACATTTTCTAAAATATTTCAGTAATAGTTTCAAAATGCCATCAGAACATTAATCTCTTTCATCCCACATTTTATCCTTCTTCCCAAGGCATTTCTTGATGAGGGGAGTCCCAACATTGCCAAATCTCAAGGTAGTTTCTTGAATTCTTGATGTTGCTGTAGTTTCTCATTATCCTGGGTGAAATTACAAAGTCTACATTCCCCTTGGGCACTCAATCTGGAACTGCGACCCCAAATTCAATAAATCCTTATTCTCAAGGTATGTAGAAGCTGCATTACATTTCTGTCTAGAGCCGAAGACCTCGGTATGCAGAGTTGTTTGAGCAATTTTCTAGTATTTTTCTGAGTAGGGGCTAACTTGCTTCTTTCCCCACTAGGACTGTTTGGGGTCTCTATAGTAAGGTCAGGCTGAGAAAGGCTGTCCTTGGGATAACCAAGGACTCCTTGAACTCTTGCTCAAACTCTTATGGTGGCATCAGATACTTTATTTATTTATTTATTTTAAATTATTTTTATTTTTATTTTTTTTTTTGAGACGGAGTCTCGCTCTGTCTCCCGGGCTGGAGTGTAGTGGCCGGATCTCAGCTCACTGCAAGCTCCGCCTCCCGGGTTTACGCCATTCTCATGCCTCAGCCTCCCGAGTAGCTGGGACTACAGGCCCCCGCCACCTCGCCCGCCTATTTTTTTGTATTTTTTTAGTAGAGACGGGGTTTCACCGTGTTAGCCAGGATGGTCTCGATTTCCTGACCTCGTGATCCGCCCGTCTCGGCCTCCCAAAGTGCTGGGATTACAGGCTTGAGCCACCGCGCCCGGCCAGATACTTTATTTAAACAGGATCAGACTTCCCAGTAATGCTAAAAATCATTGGAAAGTGAGGCAAAATAAGAGCAAGCTAGAAACCCAAAAGGATGTCAACAGAAAGATCAATGTTTGGAATTCCCACAAGTCCCAAAGGTTTAGCTATCTCTCATTTGCTGGTTCATGGGCCCTCCTGGAAAGTCTTTAAGAACTAACATGTTTTTAAAGAGGTGGGGAAGTTAAGATGAAATGTAAATAACTGAAAAGAAAACAGAAAAACAGAAGGTGAGGAGAATTAGAAACCAAATTTGATTTTTTTTTTTTTTTTGCCTTCCACCATGACTTTAAAACTGGGAACTTCTACTTAATTAATTTCAAAAATAATTCAGGTATTAGGAATGTGAGGGAGATATCATTTCTCTTCTGGCTTTATTATGGAGTTCAACTGAAATTCTGTTAAATGTATAAAAATCAAAGTGAAGTATATGCGTTATGTGACAGTTCCATCTAAAGTTATCTTGTGTAGAATATAGGGCAGATACAATGGAGCAGCCAAGCACATGTAATTTACCCAACAAATCTAAAGCATTCCCACATTGATTTTTTTTTTTTTTTTTTTTTTTTTTTTTTTTTTTTTTGCAGTTTTCTAGCCCCTAGTCACTGAACAGAGAAAAAAATGGCTTACTTTCATAACATGGGATACTTAAGGCTACAAAACATTCATCTTCATGCCCTCTAATTCAAGGCTGTCTTTTTGTTGCTTTTCTTGATGGGCTTTTTTTTTTAGGTCATTTAAAAAATACTTGTCTTCTCTAACATATTATGACAAGAAAATAAACTAGTTTTTAAAAATGTTCTGATTTGCTGATTAATTTTGCCCTTAAAATTGTATTATACTAGTGTTGTTTTTAATGTTTTTACTATTTCTAAATGCAATTATCTTGAAATACTTATGAGTAGAAAAATTTATATAACTGAAAAGATGAGTTTAAAATATTAATTTTAATTATGTTATATTAAAATACCTAATTTAGAATTAGAATAAAAGCGACACCAGAAACAATTTTTGATACTGTAATTATAAGTTAATTCACTATTGAAATTACATGCATATATATTCCCAGTTTAAAATAATTAAAGCTTATTTCCCCCCCAAATGCTTTCACTTGCAAGATGAGACAGATGTGAACGTATGAGTTCACACATACACAAAAATATGCCATGGAATTACCTACTGTATATAACAACAAAGGATCCGCCTAATGTCCAGATCCGTGTAAACAAGTGATATTCCATTCCCTGAACCACACCACCTTTGCCAACTGCAGATTGACTTGCATTTTAACCAGAGTTGTCGACTGTGAAATATGGTCAGATTAATATTCAAAAATCCACACAATAGTAGAGCAACGATACTTAAACATCACCAAGCTTTAGGGATGTTGTATGTCTCTAGCTGTAGCTGCCCCCTCCTGTTTTATTTACTCATAAGTATCATTAATACCAAAGATATATAACCTTTGGTGCCAATATGTCATTCTCTCTCTTCAAGACTTTAGTAGTTGCATGCTTATCTATTTCAGTCAAATGTATTTCTTATCAAAAAAAGAGTGAGAGACCTGACAATACAGTTATCGAATTTTTTCAGCTGAGACCCCCATGCCATTCAGCATTCAGACATGCTTGCGCTTGATTGATGGATGGGTTTGTGACAAATAAAACTAGGATCAACAGCTTTGCACCTTTTCCCCCATCAGAGACCAGAGGAAAGCATAACTCTACAACAATAGTGGGATTAGGGATGCATTAGCTCTCCATCGACCAAAACCATCCATTCCCATCAATACTTTGCACGTAATAACCTGAAGCTATGATAAGGAAACAAAAGAAGGAGAAAAGGGACAGGAGAAAACAAATCAATAAAAGAAGGGAATGTCTGAAAGATGCAATGTCCAAATGAAATTTTTTTTTTTTTCTGCATTACTGGGCTAATGTCCCTGAATGTGGAAACAATACCTCACCCAGAGTTTTGTCAGAGGAAGAAGATTAACACATTGTTTAAACACAGGTTTGGCATCTGCAGATTGATATTTAGATGAGTTTGTTTGTTTTTTGCAGGCAAAAAGATGTGTTATAGTATTTATTGTTAACCTGCGTCTCTAAATTGCTCTTAAATAAAACGAATGTTTTCACCTGAATGATTCAGATTTTGTGGGGCCAATTCTGTGATAATTAGAACACTCTTCTGTATAGACAGTTTTAATGTACAAATCCTTAGCCCAGTCACAAACATTCTCTTAAATATGGGTTAGGATGAAGAATCATAATTGACTAGTTTACTAAGATTCATATACAGTATATTCGTTTCTATTATCAGAAAGAGACTGATACCCCTTTAACAAAAACTAATACCTGTCCTAGAAGAGTCTTACTTTTCTGGGTAGAATTTTTTATTTTTCTTTTGTAAAAATCTTTCTACATAAAAATGTATCTTCATTCTCAATTCATAGGATATTTTGATGATAATTTCATCATTTTCCCCACAAACAATGGACCGTTAAGCTTATTTATTCAGGTTTTTTGTTCCTTTTCTTTGGAGAGCTTTTGATTTTTGTATTACCTATCATATTTTTCTTAATATACAATTTATTCTAATTGGCCATTGAATGGGCCAGTATGGTTTTCTCCTGGCGCGGATGAACATTAGTGATATTTGTTCTCCTCTGAAGAAGACGTGTGAGGGAGGACAAGCCCAAGTTCTCATTGTGGAGCCGCTGATCTTGGGAAAGGCACTTCATCATTTTGCTTCAGTTTTCAGACTTAGAAGAAGAAGAGAATTATATTGCCTAATTCATCATTATCGTCATCATCACCATCATTATTAATATTATCATTATTCTTCATTGACACACTGTAGTGCTTCATTTCCTAGTCAAAGTTTGCAAAGTGTTGAGAAGAAAAAAAGCCATTTAGTTTCATTTTCTTTTTTAGTTCTATGGGAAGATGGAAGCCCCTTTCCTTTATTTAAGTAAACGCAGAAAGAAGTGAGAGAAATTGCCCCATCTCCAAACAAATGTGTGGAAGATTCTTAGGATAGGACAATGGCTTCTAAACTACAGACCAGAGAATCCAAGAGATTCACACAGTTTCTAGGTTAAAAATAGTGTAGGGATGCTTTATTGTTTTATTTGTAAGATAAATTCTGGTTTCACTACCAATGTTCAAATCTTATTTTGAGCAATATAAAGTCAACCCACATGTGGTATGTGTAAAGGCAGATGTTGGCTTGTGTTATTGGAAGTCATGGTCTTTAGTCAGGAAATGTGAGAGTGCTTTTATAATTCCAAAGAGAATACTCTATTAATTGCGATTTTAGAAGTAATCTTTGGACCTAAAATGGTTAAAATTATTAAAGCCATATACATCTGACATTTCGGTCATACAGCATTTCATATATGTCAGCATAGTTGGTACTTGCTCTGAATATCTCTGTCTGAACTGAAAACCTTTAAGGTAAAAACCTAATTAAAAGCACGTGATCTACTCATTTCATCTCCCAATTTGACCTATTTTATAATTTATATAATCTAGCGGGTATTTTCTTTCAGCTTCTAAATACAAGGCCAATCTTGGGGCACTTCAGATAAGTGATTTTATGGGGCACCTTTGCTGAAGCTGAATGAACCCCCAATATCCAATACTGATACCTGTGGGTGGGGTTCATTTCATCTGCAGTAACACCGGTTACTACTTGCACATATGTTACTTCAAAATTTCACGCAGATGCTGACCCCTGACTCTAGCTATCTTTATAACTATGTGGAGGAAGAGTTCCAGAGGCCTAGCATTTTAATATATATAAAATAAACTGGATCTAAGTTTTAATATAATGGTAGCATGACCTTTGTTACTATTGCAAAACGTACAGTATGTGCGTGATTGAATCTTTTCTTTACTGCATAGTCAACCTTCAAGTTTTCCATGAAAGCCTTTTAATGTGCTCTTACATCTATGACCCTATACAGAACGCTCTAATTTGATTCCATTAAGGTTCCAAGTAAAGATGCATTATAAATGAAGATGTGAGATTTACATATATGCATTTATATGGACTCAAGCGAACAAAGCAATGTCCTCTACATAGCAGTTGTGTATGTAAATCTTTGGATGATGCTTGAACATATGTCATATGCTGTCTGTTTTCTTTGTGTATATATCTTCTAGGAGGGTATAAGTCTTTGGAAACAATGTGTTTTATGCAGGATTCATTGTATACAGTCTAATACACTGCCTGTAGGTACTCTAGAAATATTAATTAAAGGGAAAGGAATATACACATGTATTCACAGAGGATAAACATAGATACATTTCTAAATACATTATAAATCATAAGCAATTATTCATGTTTCAGACATATTCATACAAAAAAATCAAACCATACAGGTATAATGTTAAATGGAAAAGCCTGTTTTGCTGTCATTCTAGAACTTAGTAGCAGTCTGAAGACAAAGTGTATCATGTTTACTAGAGTCACCATTATAAAATTTATATCAGTTTGCTTAATTGAACCTGTGTACACAAATCCAGAGTATATTTGAATGTAGAGATAAGATATTAAAGCTAAATGTAAAGCATTATGACTAAAATTCCAAATATAAAATAGGCATTTTGAAAACTTGTAAAGTTTTTTCTCCTCTTCTGTGCCAAATGCCAAATCGCCTCATGTTTTTTTTTCTTTTTCATATCCACAAAGGATCTGAGACACTCTAAGGCAAATGTTCACAAACTACTGCCTACAGGCTTACCATCTATTAAAAAATATGTAAGTATTACTTTACTGTAACACAGCCATGCCCATTTGTTTATGTATTTTTCCATAGATGCTTTTGCAATTCAAGGGCAGGGTTGAATAGCTGAGACAAATACCATATGTTATTGACAGAGACTGTTACGGGTTGAATTGTGTCCTTCCCAAACCCCACCCAAATTCATATGTTGAAGTCCTAGCCCCCAATACCTTTGAACGTGACTTTATTTGGAAATAGGGTCTTTGCAGATGTAATTAGTGAAGTTAGGATGAGTTCATACTGGAGTAGGGTGGGCCCCTAATTCAACATGACTGGTATCCTTCTAAAAAGGGTGAATTTGGACACAGATATGCACCCGGGGATAATGTCACGTGAAGAGACAGACAGAGATTGAAGTGATGCAGCCAAGGAATGTCAAAGATTGCCAGCAAACCACCACAAGCTAGAAGAGAGGCGTGGAACAGATTCTTGCAGCCCTCAGAAAGAACCAACCCTGCCAATACCTTGATCTCAGATGTCTGTCCTCCAGAACTGTAAGACAACCCATTTTTATTATTTAAACCACCCAGTTTGTGGTACTTTGTTACAGCTGCCTTAGCAAACTAGTATACTGAATGAGCAACAAAATCTATAATATTTACTATCTGGCCATTTACAGAAAAAGTTTGCCAACTCTTACCATAAGGCACTGCTTTATGATTTTGTGGAATTAGTAAGTAAGAATTAGTCACAAGTAACTTGGTGGGAAATGGAGGTCTCTCTGTTGTTCAAGAACAGGAATGATACTTGTTGATTTTGCTTGTAGACATTTTAAAGCACACACACACAGTGTTCAAGTCTCTGCATATCTTGAATTTTTATGAAGAAGTATCTTCTATAGAAGATAGTAAGGAAATCATTTGACTAAATTTAAGCTTTTGAAACCTGAATGCTGTTCCACTTAGCTGTTTGTTCAGGCCCATCTTTTGTTTAAGCAAAACACTGCCTGGCAGTTTGAAGCTTTTTAACAATCAAAAAAAATTTATGAGAAATTTCTGTGATTTATGTATCAGTGGAACACAACCATCTGCTTTACATTTCTCTTGAAATGTGCATGAGGTTAGAATTAAAGGACTGGTTGTTTGGGAAGGGGACGGTCATCATATGACAAGAAGATGTTTGCTTTTGCTGATTCCATCCCTATTTGGAAAGCAAATGGAGACATTCTGCCTACCTTAAAAAACTCAATCTTTTATTTTATAATTAATGATCTGAAAAGAAAAATCAATTTTGGATCGTGAGTGGGGAAAATGAGCAAATGCTTAAGAATTCAAAATATTTCATGTAATGCAACATCGAATACCTATACCACTTTCCTTGAAGCAACATCTATTTTCAAATGT
This sequence comes from Macaca mulatta, assembly GCF_049350105.2. Taxonomy (NCBI): domain Eukaryota; kingdom Metazoa; phylum Chordata; class Mammalia; order Primates; family Cercopithecidae; genus Macaca; species Macaca mulatta. The sequence goes on along the minus strand of NC_133407.1, from coordinate 93,744,102 downwards.
TTTCTTGACTCATGACCCATGACCAAAAATGACAAAAGAGCTTCGTAAGTAGATCCCTGGAGAGCTCAACCTTAAGAAAGAGACCATGTGGCATTCAGGAACAGGTTTTCTCTAAACTCTTGCTCCTCAAAGGGTGATCTTCAGACCAGTGGCATCAGCATCACCTGAGAGCCTATCAGAAATGCAAAACCTCAGCTGGGCCCAGTGGCTCACGCCTGTAATTCCAGCACTTTGGGAGGCTGAGGCAGGCAGATCACGAGGTCAGGAGATTGAGACCATCCTGCCTAACACGGTGAAACCCCATCTCTACTAAAAATACAAAAAATTAGCTGGGCGTGGTGGTGGGTGCCAGCTACTTGGGAGGCTGAGTCAGGAGCATGGCGTGAACCCGGGAGGTGGAGCTTGCAGTGAAGGGAGAATGCGCCACTGCACTCCAGCCTGGATGACAGAACAAGACTCTGTCTCAAAAAAAAAAAAAAAAAAAAAAGAAAAGAAAAGAAAAAAGAAAAAGAAATGCAGAACCTCCAGCTGCACCTTGGACCTAATGGATAAAAATCCACATTTTAACAAGCTCTCTAGGTAACATAAGCACATTCACGTTTGAGAAGCACCAATCTCTGTTTCTCAACTGTTGAGACATGAACTAGTGAGATAAATATTAGCTAGTTCTCCTCCATTCCACTGCATGGTAACAGTGGCTGTGGTGGTTTCTTGGCTCTTGTCTCCTTCTTGCCCCTTTCTCTTATTCTTGAGGTTCTTGCTAGAGAATGAAGCCCTTACCATGTCAGTCACTTTTCTATGTGCTATATATAGAATAAATTATTTAATCTTTGAAACAAGCTTAAAAGGCAGCACTAATAACCTCCTCGTTTGACAGATAAGGAAGCTGAGGCACACAGAAGTAATTTGCCCAACATTAGAGAGCTCCTACATTATGAAGCCTGGGTTCAAACAAAGTTACTCTGGCTGCAGAGCCCATACTCTCAACCATTAACCACTCTGCTATATTGCCTTTAAGATTATGAAAACACTGTTCTAAGTATTGTTCACAAAAGTTACTGTAAAGAAGACACCACTTATAAAACTGACAAAGGAGTCCCAAATACATTGAAAGTAAGAGAGGCATGTAGCATCATAAACTACTTCTTATACCTGCCCAAATCATTGGGTAGAATCCTAACATGTATTAGAAATAGAGACTGGAACTTACAGAGTTTATATTGCTCACAATTCCAAATAAATTTATTTTGACAGATTGGAAGAACCTAATCTTATATTCATTTCAGTTCTGCTGCTGCAGACGTAGTTTTGTTTTAACACTGTTCCTGTAAAATGCTAAGCTCCAAATCCCTTGGTTTGTTTGGATATATTTGGATGCCCTGAGGGCACTTTATGGCATGGTACTCGGAGTTCATTTCATGGGACTGTTCCATGGGACCAGTTCCCACCATATTCTAAGCCTGCATGGCTGCAGAGGACTCAAGACTACATCTGGACCATTTTTTGGTTGCACAGGGGAAGGCAGCTATCAGACTGAAGTCAGGAAGCTGTGGCCCCGGTTTGAAAGCTTTCTTCCTCCAAATTCTTGCTTTATTCAGTAAAATCGTTCTATCCTCTATATGCCACAAAAGAGATGTATGGTCTTACATGTATGTTAATGGAAATCCATTCACATACTCATAACCCCTCTCAGCGAAATGAATTTCAAATATTAGCAAACTGATAAGGGTGTATTTGTGTGCGTTTGGGAGAGGTTAACTGAAATATGTTGTACCCTAGGCTGATTCTGAGTTTCGCTTTTGGTCTCGTGGGAAGTAGGAGAAGGAGAATTGCTTGAAGATAATGGGTCTGCTTCCCATTCCCCTGAACAAGACACACTTCCGGTATATTCCCTGAGATCTATTGGTCCTTAGCACGATTCAGCATGACTAAGAAGTGCTGTGATGGAACAAAGAATATTAGGACTCTGAACATTCAATTTTAACTATGTCACTTTTTCTCTATGTAAGCCCAGGTGTGTTACTTTAACCCTACTGGAAACTGGGGTTAATGATTCCTCCTTAAGGATCCTTGTGATAATTAGAGGAAGTCATTTGTGTGAAAGCCTTGGCATGATGATGCCTACCAAATCTGAAATATCAATATGTGTTCATTTTATTCCTTTCTTTCATTTTCAGCATCCTTGGCTTTGGTTTCCCATATCCTAGGTCCTGGAGCATGATACTAGTCACAGTCACATCTCATGGGCAAGTCTTGCCTGCCTTAAGTTGGCCAGGCTGGTCTCGAACTCCTGACCTCAAGTGATCCACCCATCTCAGCCTCCTAAAGTGCTGGGATTACAGGTGTGAGCCAACACATCCGGCTCAGCTGCTATCTTAAGACTTGGCCTTTTTTTTTTTTTTTTTTTTTTGAGACGGAGTCTCGCTCTGTCACCCAGGCTGGAGTGCAGTGGCCGGATCTCAGCTCACTGCAAGCTCCGCCTCCCGGGTTCACGCTATTCTCCTGCCTCAGCCTCCCGAGTAGCTGGAACTACAGGCGCCCGCCACAGCGCCCGGCTAGTTTTTTGTGTTTTTTAGTGGAGACGGGGTTTCACCGTATTAGCCAGGATGGTCTCGATCTCCTGACCTCATGATCCGCCCGTCTCGGCCTCCCAAAGTGCTGGGATTACAGGCTTGAGCCACTGCGCCTGGCCTAAGACTTGGTCTCTTTTAAGCATAATTTTACACAACTGATGATTCTCCTGTCTGTCTTCTACCACGTTTATGTATTTACAGACCTTCCCCCAAGACTTCTGAAGGACCTACGGTTCATTTTCAGCATCCTTGGCTTTGGTTTCCCATATCCTAGGTCCTGGAGCATGATACTAGTCACAGTCACATCTCATGGGCAAGTCTTGCCTGCCTTAAGTCCTGCACCCAGGCTGGATAGGAACTAAACGGTCAGCAGAGGGTCAGACTAGAGAGGACCAGAGGTTCAGGTGCTAATGACTTGGGTCCTGTGTATGTATGTCTGTGTTTAGGGAGAAACTATTAATTATTAGTAATAATATACAACAATTTAATAAAGTGCTTACCATATGCTAAGTGCTTTTCCCCATTTAATCCTAACAGCAGCTTTGCAAGGTGAAAGCTGAGGCTCAGGGAGGTTAAGTAACCCAAGTTACACAGCTGTGTGGCTGTGGTGGAGAAAATGCTATTTACCACATGATTTTCTCTTCCTAGACACTAGGGAAGACATTTTGTAGCCTCCCTTGTAATTTGATTGGGCCTTGTGACTGGATGTTAGCCAAAGGAATTGGGGGATAGAAGTCTTGTAAGCCATTTCTGGGAGTAGCTCCCAAAAGGGTTTCTTCAGGTCTTGCTTTTCCTATGAAGGTGGTCTTGGAAAACATGTATTCCATGGCGAAGCCACAGGATAAAGAGGGCCACCCAGCCCTTATCACATAAGCAATAATAACTCACTGGATATTTGGGGTTGAGCTGAGTGACAGAACTGAACTTTGGAGTCAAGTTGTCTGGACATCAATGTTTCAACACACGGGGCACATAGGTTTTTATTTAATTTTAATTTTATTTTTTTTGAGTCGAGGCCTTACTCTGCCATCCAGGCTGTAATGGAGTGGTGTGCACAAGGCTCACAGCAACCTTGAACTCCTGGGCTCAAGTGATCTTCTTGCCTCAGTCTCCTGACTAGCAAGGACTACAGACTTATGCCACCACACCCAGCTAATTTTTTACTTTTTTGTAGAAATAAGGTCTTGCTATGTTGTCAAGGCTAGTTTTAAACTCCTGGGCTGAGTAATCCTCCTGCCTTGGCGCCCCCAAATGCTAGAATTACAGGCATGAGCCACCATGCCCAGCCTATAGTTTCTTGATATTGACATTAGAGAGTGAATAAAATGCAAACAAAGGGAGAAACTAAAAGTTAAAAACGTGTCTTGGTTACAAAGAAATAATACTAATTGCAATTGTTCAGGTGAATTAACACATAATTACCACTCAAAAATAGTGAAAAACTATAGATAAGTTTTATTTCATTTTGAAGTTCTCTATTTGTAAAAGGTGTGATCAATAAGTTAAAAGCCAACTAAGCACCAATGTTGATGCTTAGAGATACATGCTTGATGGCCATAGGTATTACCGCACAGTAGTCAGTTTGCAACCTTAAAAAATTAGAATAATATGGGTTACCAGTGAATAAATGCTAGAAGGAGGCCCTTGTGAAAATCCGATGCATAATGACCCTTTCTTGGAGTATATGCTGACCCATACTAACTGGATTTTAAGCCAGACAAGATAATATTATACAGACACTCGAGAGCTTGTTAGAAGCAATCTCAGCCTTATTTGATATTTTGTTTTCAGTCATATGTTTACTGCTAGATAGACCAGTTTTAACAGCTGTGCCACATGATCACAAATATCTCAAAGGCATGTTTATAGGTTATGTGTTTTATACAGTACAAGCCTCTCACAGTCAGAATTATAATAATCACCTGCTTGAGGCCGGGCGCTGTGCCTCATGCCTGTAATCCCAGCACTTTGGGAGGCTGAGGCGGGCGGATCACGAGGTCAGGAGATCGAGACCACGGTGAAACCCCATCTCCACTAAAATTACAAAGACTTAGCCAGGCACAGTGGCAGGCGCCTGTAGTCCCAGCCACTAGGGAGGCGGAGACAGGAGAATGGCGTGAACCCAGGAGGCGGAGCTTGCAGTGAGCCGAGATGGCGCCACTGCACTTCAGCCTGGGCGACAGAGGGAGACTCCGTCTCAAAATAAATAAATACATAAATAAAAATAAAAATAAAAATCACCTGCTTGAAAAGTAAATTTATTGGCTGGGCACAGTGGCTCACACCTGTAATCCCAGCACTTCGGGGGGCTAAGACGTGCAAATCACCTGAGGTCAGGTTTTCAAGACCAGCTTGGTGAACATGGTGAACCCTCATCTCTACTAAAAATACAAAAATTAGTCGGGCATGGTGGCCCATGCCTGTAATCCCAGCTACTCAGGAGGCTGAGGCAGGAGAATTGCTTGAACCGGGGAAGTGGGGGTTGCAGTGAGTGGAGATTGCGCCAGTGCACTCCAGCCTGGGTGACAGAGACTCTGTCTCAAAAAGGAAAAAAAAAAAAAAAAAGTAAACTTACTGGAATATTCCTTTTCAGTATTAAAAACCTCAGACCTTTTAAAGGTACTTAAATAAAAGAAAGGTGTATTTCCTCCAATAGCAGAGAACTTATATAGCACCTTTTTCATACAATTGCTTTCAGTATATTAGTTCATTTAATTCTCACAACTGTATGAGAACATGGAGGCCACAGAGAGGTTACTTGTCCAAAGTTACACAGATTGTAAGAGGAAAAGCCAGGATTTGAACGCAGCCAATTTGGCTCAAGAGCCTCTCCCTGTAACCATCCTGCATGCTGCTGCCTCTCAACACCACTTCTATACTGCTTCCTATGGGCTGGGCACTGCTGAAGCATGCTCACTACATACTCTTCTTTTTGTCTGCAAACAACTCATTAGACAAGTCAATATGGACTTTCACAAAACCTTTATTTTGACCATATTTCATATTTAAACCCGTAGGGTCAATGTCATGCTGCCAGAACAATTAGAGGAAATTTGATGAGCTACTCAGTGGGCAGACTGTTCCAACAAAAAGATTTTTGCAAAGAAATTAACTTTTAGAGCTGGCAAACAGAAATTATGACTAATAAGACAGGAAAATGCCAGACTTTACAAACATCACACTGTAAACATTAATTGGTATTACTTACTTGAAGTCTTCTGTGGGGCAAGTTTTATAGGGCATAAGGTTCTACATCATTATTTAATTTATATCTCAAAATAACTCTATGAGGTATATGTTAATTATTTAATTGAATCTCAAATGTCATAGGTAGTAATTACACAATTATGTACTAGTAAGAAAAGAAAAAGTGTTGGCAATTGAATGAAGTCACACCATCAATTGTAACATGCATTCTAACATCAGAGATGTTAAAATGTGAAAAAAATGCATCTTATTCTCATGAAATATGGCCTCATTCCTATAATACAGATGAAGAAATAGACTTCATGAAGTTAAATTGCCCAAGATCACATGGTTAGCAAGTGCTAGACCCAGAGCTCACATCCAGGTGGATCTGACTTGAAGCCCATGCTCTTAACCATTTGATAGAGTGTCTCAGTCTGCAAATGAAATGAAATATTGTTTTGTTATTGTTCAGTGGATCATCAGTGTATTGTAGGTGGGTAACTTAAATCCTGAGATGACTCTTCAGGGTTTGATCATCCATTAAGATGGTTTAAATAGAAAACAAAATCAGTCTACTCTATTTTAGCTATGTAGCCAGCTTCAACATTCCAGCTTTCAACAGATAGTTTCTGTTTCATTATCCTGAAATCATTCCTCATTCTAGCTTATAACAAAATGGAACTTCTTTATATAAAATAAGATCTTTGTTTCTGAAGACATTGCTTGGCCTTCTCTTCAGCTCACAAACAAAATACAATTTCTTTAACTTTTAACAACTCAAGATGTTTCCTAACTATGGCATGGTTTGAGATTTGAGAACAAACAAGACCACACGAAGCTTAAAAAGGTAGAGAGCAATTTCATAAACATGTTTTTAGCTATAAAGACCCACAAGACAGGAAAACAGAAAATGCATACATACTTGACTCAGAATTCCAGTTTTTTCCCTAAGAGGTGACAGCAGCTTTAAACATTGCCTTCCTCTTGTGTAAGATTACACATGCATAGTACACAACTTCAGTTTCTGTTCTAAAAGCATTACAAGCCATTGTTTTTTGATGATCTCTTGAGGCTAAGGAAAAATGTTATTGGTAGTCTGAAAGAATAGGTTTTAATATAGGCATTTAATTTTCTTTCCATATACTCCCTGATTAAAACAAGGTTTGCCCCATTTTCTATTTTTCTTTTGAAAACCCTCTTCACCCACATCAACAAAACAACATAGTGACTATAGCTGTGACTTTGGCTCTGTTGCCCTAAGTTCAGATGCAACTTGGATTAATCTCTTACATGATGTCCAAGCATTGAGTCAACTTTGATCACATTGGCATCATTTAACTTCTAGTTTTAAAATCGTTTAGTTTTGTTCTTCAAAAAGTTAAACTAAATGATGATATAGTTTATTAAATATAGTTCTTTTTGAAATTAGTTGATAAGAAGTTTAGAAAAACGTACTGCTCCTTACCAATTACTGAAATAAACAGAATACTTAAATTCTCTAGGATAAATATATGTAAATCCAACTTACAAAAGTGGAGCTATTTGGGGCGTTTAGAGTTATCCCCCTCATCTATGATAATATTATAATATTATTAGTGTTTTGGGCTGTAGAACTAATATGCTACTTATTTCTATAAATATTTTTCTATTTCATATATTCTTCCTCTAACTATTCTTAAAAGTAAAAAAAAAAAATCCCAAATTCAACTTAGATATTACCATAGCTTAGAGAGGTTAAGGCAACCACTAGAGAGTGACAGTTTAGATTCAAACCCAGGTTTAACTATAAACCACATGCTTTTTAAAAAAGCACACTATGTTACTTTTTCATTATCACATTTAAGTTATACCTATTGGAGTTAGATCAACAAATGTGCTTTGATTTCAAGAGGCAGAATATAGAATATTCTGATAAGACTTAATACTGGCATAAACATAACCGGAAAAGAAAATGTTAAAAGAAAATCCAATACACAAATTGGAAGTCTGGGCTTGAATCCAGTGTTAACACAACTAGAATGAACATCTGAGTTGTGTTGGGATTAAACAGTCAGTTCTAATTCATTCAATTTCACTGACAGGAGCCCTTCCTGTGCATTGGATACCATGTGAGGTATTCTTAATACAAAATTTCTTCCTAGTAACTGCAAGTTAGGTATTATTGGCACTTACTTTTTGCTCAGATGGTTTAGGAGACCTGTCTAAGGCAAACAAGCTGGCAAATGGTAGAGTTGACCTGAGGTACATGCTCAGGTCTGTGGGCCTCAGGGCTGAGTTCTTACCACTGTGCTATCTGAACAGTATCTGGATCCACATCCTCATGGAACTTAGACACCATTATAGAAATACTGGAACATAAGACAAAATGTAAAGAAACTATCCAGAGATATAAACACACCGTTATAAAAATTCAAATACCAGTGACACCTAACTAGATATGTGTGGGAGTTTTGGGGAGCAAGAGAGGGTGGGACACAGGGAGAATTGCTTCCAGTCAGAGCCTGGATGAAAGAAGGGACTTAATGGAAGGGTGAGATTTTTATGGATATGATGAAGGGTTGGGTAGGACAAAAGTGAATCAGAAAGATGAAACAGGAAATCTGTGTTTTAGTAACACATGAGTGTCAGTAGGAAGTAGGAAGAGATCAAGCTAGAAATATAACTTGTGACTATTACATCAGACATTTGAGGCTCAAGGGGAGGCATGTGTATGTAATTCACCAGGCCATGTGGCTCACTGGAAAGTTCTGAGTGAAAGAGGTTTTAGGAAGATTAATCTGGTAGTAGTGTGTAGTGGAAGCAGGCCAAGTCACTAAAAGTCAATTCCCTGCAAGCCAGTTTGGCTTTCAGTGAGTAAGACATATATTATTTCTCTCATTTTAAGAATGAAGAAACAGGCTCAGAGGGGTGAAGAAGCTTGCCCAAGGATGTGAATCAAGCATCTCTGGTTCTAACGCCCTACTTTGTGCATTCGACCCAACTACTCCAAGTAAAGTCTATGGACTGGCGGCTTTGGCTCCCTTGGGAGATCATGAGGACTACAGACCTACTGGATCAAAATCTACATTTTCACAGGATCCTATATGCACATTAAAGTTTGAGAAGCACTAGACTAGGCTACATTTTCTTTTTAAAATGATCTATATAATTACTGGAAAAATATTCACCTGGCTACAAATGTAGCTTTTGGGGGTTCTACATTAGGTGTTTTCCTCACACAAAAGATAAGACTTAACTGAGAAAAGGAACTCTTCTGTATTTCATTCTCATAAGGAGGCAAACAAGTTAAAAATGTAAAAACTGAAATTGTGACCTAGCTGTGTGACCTTGGGCAAGTCGCTTAACCTCTTTGAATTTTAGTTTCCTTATATGCATAGTACTTGGCCTATAAGAATCAAGTGAGATAGTATCTGTGACAAAAGCTTCTACACAGGGAACTCATTATAAACATATAAAGCACTGCGATTAGGAGACATGGCTATAAAATATATTATTTTAAAAAACAAATAGGAAGAAAGAAAAAAGACAGAAAGAAGAAAGGAAGAAAGAAAAAGGAAGTAAAAGGAAAGAAAGGCAGGGATAATATACAAAAGTTAGCTGAAGGAAAACCAGCCTCACTGAAGTAGGAGCATGAAGAGCTAGTGGATAAAAGCTCTAAGGAGTGAAGGAGTCCAGGAAAGCTAATTTCCGATTCTCATAGGTGTTTCTGAATATACAGAGACTGTACCACACATGGAAGTGGGAAGAGTAGCAAGGGCCTGTGTGGTCTTGGCCCAAAGTCACAGACCTGAGGTCGGTAAAGCCATAAAAAATGAAAAATATAGTTATATAGTAATTAAAGGAATGAAAAACAGCTCATTTGAGGAAAAATTAGTACAGATTTTAAGTCGTGGAGCAAAGAAGCCTACATAATGAATTAATGATGGAACATCTGTTACCAATGTATTGCAGTTACCACAGAAAATTAAGATACATTAACTGATTTCAAGCAAGAGATTCTTTAGTTAGCCGAAGTAGTGAGGAGGTTAGACGCTGAAGTTAACGAGAGATTAGGACTCCTCATCCCTAATTCATTTGACATATGCTGATTGAGACCTTACTATTTGCAGGCATTGGGCTAAAATTCTGGGGCTACAAAGTACATAAAACACAGTTACTGCCTTTGATTTGCTAATAATTCAGCAGAGAAACAGTTATTATAATGCAGAGTAGAAAGTGAAAAGTTCTATAAAATAGTTATAAATAAGAGAGTATGAGAATTCTGGGGCAAGAAAGTGTTTACATTGCTGTAAGAGGTATTAAGAATGGCTTCCTGTATTAGGTAGATAACTATTTTTCCATTAGTTTTCCAAGAATCAAGGAAAATTATCAAATATTGATATTATTATCAAATAATCTGGTGAGACTTTTCTTGCTCAATGATGCTGTGATTGTCATTATTATGATATAAAATAACTGATTAAATTTTAATATACCTAGAACTGAGGAAAAAACTAAAAGGTAGGTAGCAGTAACTGTGACATTACTTTGGCATCACTGTACTGTGATAACCCAAATCCGTATCATATTTCAAAAGATTAAAAAAAACCCAAATTGGTTTTAATTCAAACAACCAATTAATTTACTGAAACATTAGCATTAAGTGACTTTTCATTGATTTGTGGCCTCATGCTGACATCAACATATGAAGACAGTATTGATGGACAGAAAACTGGTTAATCATCCATCCCCTTTCTTCCTAACCCCTGCGAAATTAACAAAATATTTGTGAGGCAGGGAAGGGGAAGTAATAGTTGTAGTATGTATTGTGCAGTAGTTTGTGTGCATGAGACAATTAACATTTTTTATATTGGTCACCAAGAAAATTATAAAAAAAGCTTCCTTTCCACATGTTGTAAATCTTTTGTATATTCAATAAAACGAAGTAAAACATATGTCAAGTGATTACAGTTGTGAGATCTACTAATGAATTGTCCCATTTCAAGAATTAAAACCTTAATAGTTTAGATAAGAGGAGAATAATGAAAATCAGAAAATATGTCAAGTTTCTTTTATTTTTGTAATTGCTCTAAGGCTAAGCAGTACTCCTAGGAAGATTTTAGGAGGATGTAGTAACATTAGACATATTAACGGTATCTAGAAGGCAGAAAAAACCTCTAACATTTATTAATGGAAGGGATAGAACAGAGTGTTAACTAACAATTTTTTAAAAATAAATTTCACACATGTGATATATAAACTGAATTTTTTGAAGTGATGTCAATAAATGCATAAGCTCTGGGTTTCCTGAACTTCTGAAGGACATGAGCCTGTAATTGGCCTTTCTCATTTCTGTCTTGTTAACAAGTATATAAATAAGAGAAGGCTCCAGTAATTGGCTCAGAGTTACTAATGAATTAATTAACTTCAGTCTATTTTACCTAACCTTTAATAATAAGAGCCTTTTTTTGGAGGGGGGAGTCTAGCAATAGGTCTGACAGACTGAAAAAACAGACATGCAGCAAAGCTCTTGAAAATTAATGAGAAACGAGGAAAGAATCAATGTACATTCTGCTTGCAGAGAACTGACACAAAAAAGACACAATAAACCATGAACAAACACAGTCAGTTTAAAAAATAGGTTAGAAAAAGTGGGCAAATTCAATTATAGAAGTAATTAGAAGATATAGGGCAAGCTGCCTTTTGGGACTGTGCCAGAAAACATGAATTAATATGAGTGAATAGAAAAAGCCCATGTAGTAATTAAGAAGCAATCACCTATGGCAATGAGTACCTGAAAACAGGCTGCAAACTATTAATTCAGTGATCAAAAATATTTTCAGATGATTAATATGGCAAATTTATTTTAAAAGACTAATTTCTGGAAAGATATCAAGACAATAGCACATTATTTGTTCCTCTGGCATTTATATAGCTAATTAAATTTTATAATTTGCAACAACAGTCCCTATTATCTGAAAACAGTAAAAGCAATATTTCACCTCTTTTTTAGAAAAAACAGTGGTTCTAAAATCAATAAGTTAAATCCAGCTCCTGCTGTCCTCCTGTAAGTGCCTAAACCTTGAGTATTACATTTTTTTCAATGTGTATTTTTCTTACACATCTATTTCAGTAATATTGAACATTTGAAAGAATGTACATATTCTCATGCCTGGGCATGGATTCCACACACTGTTTAATTTCAACACTATCAAATAAAAGCAATTTAATGTACTATTTGTGCATCAAAGACTTTCTTGCTTGGTCAACAGAGGTCTGTTACTTCAGTACACATCATTCCTCCCCTTAGAATACAAAGGCATAGATATGTTATAGTGAAGAGTGCTTTACAACACACAGAAGGCTAATGGCTTCTGAAATAGGTGATTATCAGAGCCCCGTAGAGCAAGATGAGGGTCTGGCTGGTAATAAATAACCTCGCAATATGAATTATTCTATTTCCACAGCCTTAAGAAAACGAATGTTTCATTGTGGATCAGAAAAGTCTGAAAAATGCTGTCTTTTTGGAAATGACAGGGAGCTACTAAAACTAATCAGTCTGTCAGCAGGAAGTTATTGAGCACCTACTAAGGGCAAGATGCAAAGGTAAATGTGTAACCTTGTAACATAAGTTTTTCTGTGTGGTATTTCCTTTCAGAAACCAATAAACAATTACCCTGGTATGCCATGCTTTAGAGGACTAGATTTTTAATTACTAAATTTGCTCATGGATTAATGCCATTTTAAATTTAAAAACTTTTTTTTCTTTTTGGTATGGATGAGGTCTTACTATGTTGCACAGGCTGGTCTCAAACTCATGGCTTCAAGTGATCCTCTCACCTTGGCCTCCCAAAGTGTTGGGACTATGGATGTGAGCCACCACATTTAGCCTAGAATTAATACTATTTTTTAGGTTAAGGTACAAATTGATGACCTACAAAACAGAGCAAACTAGAAACTCATTGAGAGTCACTATTGCAGATGGCATGAAAGTAATAGATGTACAGGTATTGGAGAAAAATTTAAAAAGAAGGATTTTGACAAGATACCAAATTAAACAGATTTTAGATCTATCTAGCGTTTTCATTATCCATATTTTTCTCTTTTTGTTAAAAACAAACTGGGAACTTTTGAAAAGAACACATAAGAAAAGAGAGCTGCTAACAGAGGTCTCTCATTCTCTGAGTTTGTTTCATGTTAATTACCAAAACATAGGTATAGCAACAGCAAACAAACAATTCTTCTGCTGCCAGTTGATGATGACAGAGAGCTCCCAGAGAGACAGGCAATTGGGAACTAGCGAAGTGAGGACAGCTTAGAGGTGTGGGGGCTGAGAGGGGCTGCCAGCTGAACAGGACCCACTCACCATGAAATGTTAATGTGTCAATAAAGGAGAAAAGCATGAATGAACCACAAAAAAACTGAAAATGACTCAGCTGGTTGGAGATGGAATGTGGGCTTTTTGCCAAAGTAAGGTATTCAAGGGCACACACCCTAATACCTAGGGGAAAAGCAAAGGCTGCTCTCTGATTTTAGAGAAAGAAAATACTTTGGAGAAGGGAGACAAATGGCGTTTTCTTCAGAAATAAACTTTGTTCCTTTTTCTTCTTCCCCCTTTCCTTCCATCCAACAAACATTTTCTGAGTTCTTACTTTGGCCAGGCATTGCAATAGGACTGGAGAAGGAAGAGAGGGAGAGTGGAATATAAAGATAAATGAGACATAGCCCCTTGTCCAAAGCTCCCGTGATAGAGGATGGAAAGATGTACGCAGTTAGCTCTAATAAACAATAGTGACATAATGCAAAAGAGGGCATGAGGTAAGCTGTAGTGGTAGTGCAGAGGAAAGGAGCAATTAGCTGGGGGCCACAGTAAATCAAAAACAGGTTTTCAGAGAGGAGGTAGCATTTATGCCTATCTTGAAGAATGATAGGCAGGAATAGAAGGAGGAAATTTCATTGGGAAGGAACTTTCTCTTATCCTAACTTCCTCTTTTTCAAATCACAGTCATTTCAGGAAAAGCAAGTAGACAACTATGACTTGTGTATATATACCACAATGGTGTGTGTGTGTGTAGCGGTGGGTGTGAGAGGAAAGATGGGGCGGGAAGGGGATTTTTCTGGAATTTATAATACTTCCTCCTCAAACGTTTGTCTCTATATGCTAGTATTTTTAAAAAACACATTCTTTTGTTTTTAGCTATTTGAATAATATTTGGGTCCTGTTTGACTGGAAAATGTGATCTTCCAATAGCTTTTATTTTTTATGTTTGATGGCTTTGTCGTTTTTTGTCAATGCTAAGTCCTCATTCTAGCTTATGGCTTGAGGATTCTTTTGGGTTGTACTGTGTTTATCCATGCATTCAATTATTTCTTCATTAATGTATCCTTTCCTTTTCTCATCTTACTAGTTGACAAATATTCTGCTAGACATAGTTTATTGCTTTCTTCTAGTCTGGAAATTATGCCATTTCTAACATGAAACATGGAAATTATTCTAAATACACTGACTAAAAGATCACACTTAAGCATATGGTTATGTTCTATACAGAATTGAACATCAATACCAATATTGTTTTTGTATGAATTTAATTTTTTTAAGAGATGGACTAAAGGAATCCTCCTGCCTCAGTCTCCTTAGTAGCTGGAACTATAGGCACACATCACCACGTCCAGCCCAATTTTGTTCCTGACAAATGTATTGGTCAGTGGGATCATGTAGACTGGCCTGTCTTTTTATTAAGAGGTTTTTCAAAGGAAGACTCTAAAGCAATACCTTAGTTAAGGTAACGAAAATAGGCTTGTCTGTAAATGGAGAAGAATTTCAGACTGGGATGGGTCAAAAGTTTCCTATATACAAAAACAGCCTTGTTTACTGGATAGACATAATCTAAGTTTCCATGTCTCTCTAGAGGCTGAGGAAGGAAAAGTAACTATCACGCATGAATATGAAGTCATTGAAAGGATTCTTTTTAAGTACTCCACTAGAAATGAGGGATACAAAAATGATTAAAACATAAGTCTTGCCCACAAGGAACTACTTCTCTCAAGAAGAAGATAAGTTAGATGAATAAATCTATTATTATTATATAGCCATGATAAGACATAAAAGTGTAGCAAGCTATGAGAGCACAAAGGAGGTGTATCTAAATTAGACTGGGACAGTAGGGTAAGAGGATAATATGCCAGAACTGAGTATTTAGGAATGAGAATTTAATTAGCTGAAGAAGGGGGCCACAGGATGGTGCTGCATAAAACAGCATGATGAACTTGGGAATGTCTTTTTGTGAACGTACAAAGTACTGACTTAACAGGGTGGGGATGGTTAAAATATCCCTTACACAGACCGGGCTCCCTCTGGTGTTTTCAGTTCCTTTTCCCAGCTCCTTTTCTTTTACTCAAGGTTTCTGGACAGAGTGAAATAGAAAGTCTGGTCTGTGGACATTTCAGAATTTCAAAGCTACTGGCCTGGAGCGTAGTGGTGGGTATGTCAAATGGGCATTCATGCTAACGACCTAGGTGAAACAGTAATGGGTGAGATCATAATACACTTGTGTGTGTCTCATAAAGATGTTGACATCTATAGAAATGATTTCTTTCTCCATGCCAATGTTTTATTTGAATTTAGAGCCCGGAATAAGCAGCTTGTCACAAAGACCTCAAAATGTTTCTTACGTGAACAACCTCAAGAAAAGGAACCAAGACAATTGTTAGCAAGAAGATTGATCTGAGAATTAGCTCTAGCATATTGAATGTTAAAGGTGTTTATTAGAAATGTCCACTCCATTTATAAATTCTCTGCTTAGCTAACTCCCAGCCATCTTTTAGGTATCAGCTCTCTCCCTCTCTCTCTCTCTAAAGATATGTCTCATTTATCTTTATATTCCTCTCTCTAAAGATATGTCTCGTTTATCTTTATATGCCTCTCTCTCTGTCTCTCTCTCTCTATATATATATAATTTTTATTTCTGAGAAGGTTTGCCTGATATTCTATATTAGATCACATCCTTCTGTTGTGTGTTTTTTCAGTTTGTGTGTTTCTTTCTCTATGTTTTTTCCTTTGTAGCGTTTTTTTTTTGTAGCGTTTTTCCTTTGTAGCGTTTAATAAGACTCCAATTAAATATTGAATTGTATAATTAATGATTTCACATTAGTTTCTTTAAGTAAAATGTCAGCTTCAAGAGGGCAGGAATTGGGGTTTACACAGCAATATCCACTATGCCTAGCCACATTTCTGGTGTTTAGTAGGTGCTCAATAAATATTTTTTGAATGTTTTATTTACTTTTTATGCCAATTTCAGTCAAACTCAAATGTAACAAATTGGAATGGACCAGAACTGCTAAGTAAAACCAGATTTATAGCTTCTAAAGCTAACTGGATCCTCCAGAAGTTTCTCAAATCTGACCCTGGCTCCTAGGAGAATTCAGTTGATAGGACTAGGTTATCTCCTCTTAGAGCTTTTAGCTGACATCCTCATACCAGTTTGGCTCAAAATAAATCCAACATCTTCCCATTCATCTGTGTCAGGACATCTTCATTATTGCAACTTGTTTTCCTCAGGCCAGAGCTTCCTCCGTTGTTGAGTTCCAACTGGAAAAGTCACATGCAAAGCACTTGGGATAAAAACATGACTCACACCTGGAATCCCAGCACTTTGGGAGGCCAAGGCAGGCGGGTCACGAGGTCAGGAGTCCAAGACTAGCCTGGCCAAGATGGTGAAACACCATCTCTACTAAAAATACAAAAAAAAATTAGCTAGGCTTGGTGGCGGGCACCTGTAATCCCAGCTACTCGGGAGGCTGAGGCAGGAGAATTGCTTGAACCCGGGAGGTGGAGGTTGCAGTGAGCCGAGATCGCGCCACTGCACTCCAACCTGGGCGACAGAGCGAGACTTCATCTCTAAATAAATAAATAAATAAATAAATAAATAAATACATGAAAAGGCCTGGCCCTGACCTCAGGAGAGTGGTAGGCTGCCACCTGAGTTGCAAGATGGGAGAAGGCTTCAACTGTCTTCAGGAAACCCCTGCCTATAATTATACCACAAGAACATCACCCTTTAAGATTAAATGATCTGGTCCCTGTTATAATACATATCATCCTGGAAATCATAACTTGTTAAAGCTGTTATTAACCACATTTACCTTCATGGGAGTGAGGTATCTGAGAGTGGGTTTTGACCCAGAGGGTACAGGGACAGGGAATACGGATGTTGGGAGCATGGGAGGAAGAGGGACAAGAAATGACAGTAAGTTGGGAAAGATCTGGAAGAATAGTGCCCAGCACATAATAGACACGAGACAATGCTTGGTTCAGTAAATAAAAGATAAACTGCTTTCTTCACATTGGTTGAGGGTTCGCCCTACCTTAAGCTGCTTCCTTCGGTAACTAGCAATTTCTGGTTCAGAAAAAGTTTACAAAATATGAAACAGATAGCTGCAGCTGTTTGGGGCTGATGCCAAATCCCAATTACACTATCACATTCTAAGACTTTAGAGGGAGAACATACAAAATGTTTTTTTTTTCTTTTTTATCACCGCTAAATCAAGAGGATTTCCATTTTCAGAAATATTATAAGAAGGAGTTGTACCCTGTTTTCAAAGGTTTGATGTAAGCTTGAGCTTAGATGCATATGCTGGGTTATTTTAGCTATTCCGACTTTTTTTTTTTTTTTTTAATTGAAGAAACTCCAATAGACTCAAATTGCTCATGAGAACTAGTGGTGATGTTTCAAAAGACAACAAATGCCATACTGATGTCTGAATACTAAGGTTCTTTTCCATGTCTGAGTATAATGCTTGCTTACACATAGTAGCAAAGAACACAATTAGCATACTAATTTGATTCTTTATCTAAAGAATGGAAGATTCTTTTGACACAGACAGCTGTCCATGAATCGCTAGGGTGACCTTTGGTCAGTTTTCCATCTGTCTTAGAGTAAAAAGTCCAGACTTAGGCACACATTATCTGTATGACCTTGGGCAGCTTTCTTGTTACTGTTTCTCAGTGTCTTCCTCTGTAAAATGGGAGCACGTCTAATACCTGCCTCACAGGGTTGTAGTAAGGATTAGGCTAGCACTTTGCTCACAGTAGACAATGTAATATTTTTTAACTCTTGTCTGAATGTTTTTTATTCTTAGGAAATTTGCAGTAATC
The DNA here is from genome assembly GCF_049350105.2 of Macaca mulatta. Taxonomy (NCBI): domain Eukaryota; kingdom Metazoa; phylum Chordata; class Mammalia; order Primates; family Cercopithecidae; genus Macaca; species Macaca mulatta. Next base: position 93,726,207 of record NC_133407.1, on the reverse strand, counting down.
CTAGGACTCTTGTACCTGCCTTTAAAGAGAGGGATAGAGCAAGGTTTTCCTGCATCCATTTTGAGCCTCCCTGTGAACTGGGTGGGATTAAGCTTGCCCTGACTTTATTAAAGAGCTAAGAATCCTCAGCTGTAGAGATGTCACAGTTTCCTTCTTGCCCTTCGTTCCCAGGATTAGATGCACAGAAGCAGGGAGCGATCACTGTCTGGAATGTCTTAGGCTCATCTAGTGGTCACTGGACGCTCTCAGACTATCAGGTTAACAAATCAAAATAGCACCAATTATAACTGCGTGACTAAATTAGTTTCCTAGTATCTCACTATACTCACTAATCTCACCTAGATTCCCCCTTTCCCCACCTTTTCCCCTTCCTTAGACCAGTGGTTCTCAACCATGACTGCACTTTGGAATAATCCATGGAGCTTTAAAAAATACTGATGTCTGGGTCCCATCCTCAGAAGCTCTTATTTAACTTGTCTAGAGCATAGTCTCAGTACTGGGCTTTAAAAAAATTCCCCAGAAAATCATCACACTTTGAACACTAAAAACTTAAAAAATAACTTAGTTTTCAATGTAAAGCCTAAGCTAACACATGCCAATAATGCAATTAGTAAAAAGACAGAAATTTAGTCATGACACATAAAATTAGTTTCATGTTATTAATAATATTTTGGTATTTTATGATTATTTAGATCCTACTTTAAGGTAAACAATAACTCTGTCCTATCTAGTTCCATAAACATAAGACTGTTGAGTCAACCTGGTGTGAGGAGACACCAGGTTGGAAGGAGAAAAGCAGTATGATGTGCTCCAATCATTTGCTGAAATAGTACTAAGAGCCAGTGGTTGGTCAGAGTATCTTCTCAAGTCTCAGCTCCAGAGATCTAAGAATCTCTCATTTCCTAGTAGCTCTGCTGATTTAGTTGCCAATTTCACTAAAAGGATGTTTTAACCCTAGTTTCATGAGATTAATGTGCCACGATCAGCTGTGATTGAGATATGTTGTAAGAAATATGAAATAATAATAAAGTTCTGGTGTTTGCAGACAATATATTTAAGAATTAATTACAGCAAATTCAAGATTATCCTTGCAATAGTATTGCTTTCACCCATACCCCAATACACTATTTTGAATGGGAGAATATGATGGAGTTACAATTACTATGGGGGACTGCTATTTGACATGAGTGTCCCTGTGGAACAAAGCTTGGGGTTTTATAAAAACCACCCTACCAAGTCAAAGAAGTTCTTCACTGGGCCTCAAGTTTGCAGCAGTGCATACTAATGGAGGGTGAAGGGGAGACCCGAACAAAGGAGCTTCTCTGTGTTCCAGTACCCAGTCTCTTTTTGGGGGACAGAGAGAACCTTGTTTTCTTACATTGGAGACGAAAGCTTGTTTATAAAGTCACACCTTAAGCTATCTCTGCACTGAAAATGGAAAAAAAAAAAAAAAAGTCCTAAGTAATTCTATCGATCTTTTCTCATCACTAAAAATCAGTTTATAAACATGTGAAGTATAAATACAAAATTTTTAGGAAAAACTAAAGCCAAATCATTATATATATGTGTGGGGTGGGGATTCTCCTGATATGTGAAGTGCTTGTGATCTGACTAGTAATTTTAACGTCTTCTGTTGAAGATGAAGGTATGAATACTTCATTTAGCTTTTTCATTTGCTAACTAAACTTGCTAGTTGCATGAAAAGAGAAATTATCAGTTAAGTAATCTAACCCAACACTGATTTTTTTTAAAAAAGTTCTGAGCAGAAGGGAAAACGAGGCCTGAAGATGAGACTTGGGGAAGGGAGAAATATGATAAGCACTCAATAAATGATTGTCAGTAGGTAGTTGTCAGGGTAGTGATGATGATAATAAACTTCCCTGAGAACTGTTTTCAAAGTAGTGATGTGCAGAAGGGAACATACTACTCTGACTTTTAAGAGCAATGAGCTATTTTGAATATTACTTATGACTTTTTCATGCTGACACTCATTTTTTTCTAGTAAGAAATTTATAATATAAAATAAAGGATTTTTGAAGAATTTAGTATATGCAAATGGAAATCACCTGGATGCCATTTTCATTGTGCTACTAATTGCCATTGTTTAAGACAAATTATATAATTGTTTTATCCTTTAGTGCCTCAATTTTCATTTCAACATTTAACTTATTAGTGAGTAATCTTATGTGGAATCCTTTGAGTTAAATGAGTTAAGGTCTTACTTTTTAATTTTTAAAGTAAAATGGATCAAAATGAGCAAATACATTTAAAATATACAGTTTGTGAATTAGATTCTTTATTTTCATATGGCCAGTGAAGGGAGAGGCCACATTCAGACTTCAAGCAAAAGTGTGATGGGGTCCTATTACTATCTGTTACTACCAATTCTATTAGTAACAACAAGTTTCAGAAAAGTAATGGGTGGTAGCCCAAGAGGGAAATGCTTATCAAGAGAAAATCAGGAAGGTTTGGGGGTACTTCCCTAAACTTTCAAAGCAGACAACTATCCTGACTTCCCATAATACATTTCGCTGGGTCACTTCCTGAGACAGAATTCTACAAGGGCCAGTCTGACACATGTGGCATTTGTTGCACTGTTGATGTTGAAACACTACGTTTTCTTTTCCTTCTGTCTCTTGCTCCTTACTTTAAGCTGCTATTTATTTTATATTGCCCTTTATTTTACACTGACCCTAGCCTACAGTATATGAAATCTCAGTTTTTTCATTCTGCAGATAATTTCTGGCTCTGTGATTTTAGATCCATTACCCTTTACTGAGCTTTTATGTCACTAGAGACAGCTTTGCATTTTAATAAAGTTTCCAATCCTCTAGGGCCCTCTCCCATGAAACAGCTCCAGCTCCCCAGGGCTGCTGAAGAGTTGAGCAGAGAGAGTAGAAGCTTTTGTGGACAGTGATGCTGATGGCAGATAACTCCAGCTGTCATTACAAGATCATCCAGATAAGGGGGAACAATCAAGTAGGGGCTTACGGTCCACTTGAGTTTTTCTGATTGTAAAACCAGCCATTTTTCAATTTAAATAATTTAAGGATTCCAGCTTCTCTATACTCTAAGGCTCATTTAGCCTCTTATTAGCTAACTGTTTCTCCAGTTCAAGAGGTGGAAGGGAAGAGTGCAGATTTTTTGTTATTGTTAATTCACAGCAGTGGGTAGTGGCATGTAAATAAAAAATAAGCCAAACAAATTTGATGAGAAGAGAGAATAGAAATCCATACAAATAATCATAATTGATTTTAAAAAGTTAATTAAAAGCAATAAAAAGAGACAAGTACTGCATGGCCTAGCATATATCAATAGACAAATGACAGAGAGGAGAGACTGAATTAGAAAATTGATTCCCAGATAACTAGAAGAAGGAAGCAGACTAACACAGCTCTTAATTTTAACTTGAAAATCCCAAATTCTTTTCTAAGTCTTTTTCCTCACAGTATTCTGATAATAATTTTATGTCACATTGTTCCCATTGAAGGAAATGCTGGGATGAGAAAGAAAGAAAAAGCAAAACAAAGTCGCAATATCCCAGAGAATTCAGCTCAGCATTGATTCACAGAACTCACCTGTGACACATCCATGATGAAAAATGCAGCTAAGAAACCAGAGTTGGCATAAGGTCCTCCTTCTTTTTATCTTAGTTATAAGCTTTTTTTTTTCTTTTAAATTTTGCAATCTTTCCTGCTTCCCTAATCTCTGTGATCAAAGGGCAGTCACCTACAATATTTATTTTCAAGTGGTATACACAGGAGTTAGGAGGCAAGGCATTCACTTTCATACAAGAAAGTGGGACAATGGACAGCAGTCTAACAAGAGGATGAGGCCCTTCTTTAGTCTTTCAAGTGCTCCTTTTTGGCAGGATCATGATTTGTATTTTTGTGTAGGAGCTCTAAGGATGAGTAAGATGCTGGAGAACCATAATATGCCCATGGGCCTATCCTTTTCCTTTGCTTAGGAGACACATTTCACTCCCATGAAGAAAGGTTCCCAGCATGAAGGTCAGAGCCTGAGAGAGAAGGTTGGATAGATAGTCAGAGGAAATATGTCCTGACAGAGGTAGGACCCATGGTTACCGCCAAACAAGGTCTTCTGCTGACACTTGAAAGGAATCTTCTTATATGGAAGGTAGTATCAACAGCTAAGATGCCACAATGGGAGGGAAGACCAGAAAATGTGTTTTCTTTTCTTTTTCCTTCCTCCTTTCCTCCCTTCCTCTCCTTTTCTTCTCTCCTTTCTTCCTATCTCCTTCCCTTCTAAGCAATAGAAGCCCATCTTTGAATTGCTAGAGAACTATCATAGACTCAATTGCTGGAACATACGTAGCTTTCAAAGAAATACTATTTCTATCTCTATTCAAAGACAGGACTACTGAACTGGTGGGTTTTTCTTCCCCCTTTCCCTCTTCTCTCATTTCAGAATGAGGAAAAACAACAACAAAAAACATAGCCAGATAAGCTATGAGTGTCAGAAACAGCCAATGTTGCTTGTGCTCCCTGTATTCATTCATTCCCCTTCCTTCCTTCTCTCTATCCCTCCCTCCCTCCTTCCTTCCTTCCTTCCCTCCTTTTTTGTTTCCTCCCTTTCTTGCTTCCTTCTTTTCTTTCTTCCCTTCTTCTGACTTTCACATTAGAGCACTTGCAGTGACTTCTTTCCCAGACTGTAAGCTCTGAAAGGTCAGGAGTTCTGACCGATTTACTCATTACTGTATCCCCAGCACTTAGCCCATGCCTAAATATTTGTTGAGTGATTGAATTAATGAGATTTACTACCATAAGATAAAGATAAAAGATTTGTAAACACAGAGCCAGCGAACATAAATAGTATAAACATTACTTTATAGATCTTTTTTATCTGCAAAGGTTTGATTAGAGGAAAATTTCCTAAAATGTGTTAAAAATATTAGCTATATAAATTTATATAAATATAAATTTTATTTTATTTTATTTTTTACCACAATTAGAAATACCATTAAGAAACCTCCAAAATATTACTTTACTAAGAAGTAAGAGGAATCAATCTTTTCCCTAATGACTATAGCAACGCAGCCAGAATGAATAATATTGCCAAATAAAGGGCTTGATTTTGGTCTATAATGTTATAAAATTCCATTTACCACCTAGATACTATATCTTCAGGAAGCATCCTGATTTTGAACATATGGCTGTGAATTTCTTGCTTTTAGCAATATAGTTTAGGAGGCCTGAACATACAGACCCATGACTGTGTCTGGTTAAGAGAGTAAGCCTGGGACCGGGAGACAAGAAACTGGGTGATAAAACTGACATTGTCACTCACTCAGCGTACAACCTTGGGTAAACCCTGCTTTCCTTTTCTATAAGAGCCTCAGTCAGTAATTTTTCACCTTTTCCCCTCCAGCATGGGATTTTCATGAGTAAATCTTAATGGAACTCTAATATACACAGCAGATAATAGCAGAGGTACTCTGGTCTCAAGGGGGCAGGAGCCTGCTTGGTTCTTTGCAAGTCTTACTCCTGCTTCTAGGAGTTAAGAAAAGAATGTTTGTGTCCGTTATAAAGCTTGTGAGCCCCTGTAACTTTATACAGACCATACCGTATGCAGCTGTTAAAGAATATTGAACACTGCCACACTACATGTGGTGAGCGCCTTTTGAATTTCAATATATATTTTAGATTAAAAAGTAAGAAAAATATCACCAGAATGCACTCTTCCCTCAGTCACTTTATGTATACATTTTAACATATAAGCTTGATGGCAAGTTAAAATGGAATGCAAATATTACTCCTGAAAAGTTGCCCATTTATATAGTTTTGTTAGACTCTCTTAGATTTTAATGGGAAGGTTTCCTAATAACAAAAACTGTTAATTACATAAATATGCATGTTCTTTTCAAAGCCTTACACTATATTATGGATAATAAACAATAGAGAAATAAATACAAAACTGTTTCAACAGAAACACTGCTTCTTGAACAGCCTTTAACATTATGACATGTTTACTGGGAAAATGCATTACCCATGACAGGGTTACAAAAGCAATATTAACCTCCTTGAAATGTAACAGCAAAGTCAGATGTAAAAATCAGCACCAGACATGGTAATGTAACTACTTTTGTTAAGATTATACACAGAATAAAGCAGATATTTAAAGCTACATTAAGGTGTAGGTAAGTAAAGGATCCTTTAGAAGAGTCACAACACACATCACAACTAAAATCATGATGCAGATTGTCCTAAAGATAGCATTCTTGGAGATGAAAACCTTGTGCTTTCTTTTGATTGTTTTTCATTTGGGCATTGCTGCTTTTGCAATTTTGTGCAGGGTGTCAGACATGAAACTTGTCCTTAAAGGAAATTTAAAAAAATAAGATAGACATATCTATCTTTTGGGATAGGCATTTGTTATATTGACAAATTACCAAACACTTTCACTATATCTGATGTGACTAATGAGTCATTGTAATCTATAATCAAAAAGGATGTTTGCTTCTGTAAAAAACAAGAATTTACCCCAAACTAGCTTTTATAATAAGCAAAGAACTCCAAAGTAGTGGTTTAAGATGTATGATGAAATACACACTCTAAAATTGTACTTACCATCAAATGCGAGTTAGATTTACAAAATAATTTTTCATCAAATTTATTTTGTTGCTATTGTTTTATTATAAGACCCATAACTTGTCTAGTCATGTAGTATTGATGTTTAAAAGGGATTCATGTTTTAAAATAACCCTAAAATATTTCATTAAAATCTCTTAGGGAATTTTTCTTATTCTAGAGAATGTTAGCTTGAGGCTTATTTAAAAAATAAAGGTCAAAAGTCAGAAAGGATAATAGCTGATGGTTTTGATAATGCTAATTATATATTACTGAGAATAAACGTAGAAAGGGAAATATGAATACTAAAGAAAGATAAACATCCCAATGCTGGATTTTAAAAAAATAATGAAAAACCCTTAAAATGTCTTTGTACGTCACTGTCATAATTCAAAGACATAATGAAGCCTGAATTAAAAATGTCAGTTTCTGTGAGTGTTGATAACTTGGTTCTTTGTTGGGCAAGTCAAAATGTGTCTGTTTGATAGGCAAAAATGACAGACTAAAAATGGGAGAAGTTGAATCTAAAAAAAGAAACACACACACACACAGACACACACACACACACACACACACACGACTTTTAAAAAAGGCCCATAATGTACTTGAAGGAGAAGACCTGTAGGGTAGGAGGCAATATCTTTAGGAAGTCACCAAGCAGCACTAAAAGGCAATGTCCATGGCCAATCAAAACGATTTCTGTGACTGCTGGGGCTCTTGCATCTCTGTCTTTACACTAGACTGGAAACCCTTTGTACTAATTACCAGACTGTACCAGATTTTCTGGTTCAGTTCAATCTTATAATTGACTGACAGTGATGGGCAAGGAGGGGGAAAAATTCAGGCTCACCACTGCAAGCAGAGGGTCAGAAATGGTTTCACAGAGAGCTAGTTACAGGCTGGCACTATAAGCAGGGTTAAGCAAGCATCATCAGCAAGTTCTTCTAATTCCCAGGTTAGAAAGGAAGTTAGGAGGAAAAAACAACAATCCATGGGTGCTCTCATCTTACAGATCAATCCTTGGTATGCAACCATTTTACAAAACATGAATGGAGAATAGCCTTAAGTGTAAATTGTAATTTTAGATGTCACTAAATTTTAGATGATTTTTATTTTGCTTTTGGGAAAAGATAAAAGTTTGTCTCCCAAACTCAAATACAGTCATCTTAAGTTAAGGAGACTTTCATTCTATTTACAGTAAGGAAGAAAAACAATGCTGCTGTTTCATTCCTAGGGCTCAAAAATAATTAAAGTGCAAGGCATATTTAGTCTATGATACATTACCTAATCAAAGTTAAGCATTTGAAAGCACTTAACATCAAAATTCTCACATCCTTTACTTATTTGTAATTCACTGATTTAGATTTACTGTGTATCCATAGTTAGTAAAATTGTTACCCATGAATCCATACTTTTTAAAAGAAAAGATTGAATAATAATCTACATGAACTTAGAGTTAATGCATTAAAAAAAAAGAACACGTTGAGCACTGTATTAAAGACTCATTCGGCTAACTACCATTTGTTATTTACTTAGAACTGTTCTCTACCCACTTTATTTCTAACCACAAGAGCAACCATAGCTTTAGCTACACCAAACATTAAAAACGCAGGTGTCAGAATCAGGGTCAAAATGAGAACTCAGGCCATTCGGTAGGCAAGTGAGAATTATGTACTATCATGTTGAGGTCAATTGAATTGAAATTTAATCACAGTTTAAGCCCCTTTTCTTTCCAGGCTAAAGAGTAAGCAACACCTGTGCCAGCAGCAGCTCACATTGCAGTTGACATAGCAGCCAGTTCAATTTTTAGTTACAAGTCAATTACTTACTGGAATAGAAAGAGAACATTTCATTCATTCCATGGATGGCCACTTTTCCGAAGAAACCTGTCAGGCTTTCTTTCTCCAAAAGAAGAAAAGAGAAAAAAAGTGAAAGTTAAAAATAAGTGACGTATTGCAAAGTTTTAGAGCTAGGCCAGTACACTACAGCAGAGAAGTTGTGCAAATAGCTTACCTTCCAAATACTGAACAGAGCTGTCTTGTAAGAGAGGCCTGTCCCAGCTGATAAGTCCTGGGACTTTCCTTATCACAGTATCAAAATTAGATAAAATTATAATAGGTGATGTACACCTGAGAAGAGCGACCAGCTGACCGTATGAAAGGAAAGAGCAAATGAGTAAAATGTCTTCCCCCAGCTACAGTCAGTCCTGGTGCAAGGGGAATTTCAAATGCACTGGCTATAGACTTTTGTCCAAAGCTGTGGTTCTTTCTTTTTTTCTTTTCTTTTTTTTTTCTTTCTTTTCTTCTTTCTTTCTTTTCCCTTCTTTCTTTCTTTCTTTTTTTTTTTTTTTTTTTTTTTTTTTTTTAGGGAAGCTAGATTAGTTCATACAAAACTCAACAATACAGCACTGAAACCCATTGTTGATATTCAACATTTTTCACATAGCGGAACAGAATAGACAATACGGTATCTAGGAAACCATGGGCTGGATTACAAACTGATGATATCTCATCCTTCTGGGGGCCTGTAATCCTTTTTATTACCTACCACAGTAAAAAAAAAAAAAAAAATCACTACGTGTGTGGGGAACTCTCTCAGAATAAATCAATAACATTGCCATTCTTAGGAAAATAGGATAAATTAAAATGAAATCTTGCTTACAGCACTAAGTCCCTAAGTGCCATTTGCCTTTTATGCAAGTTAATGATTTTTTAAACTGTTCTTATCTTAACCTTTACGTAAACTTCCATAGGTTCGAAAAAATTAAATTATCTGTAAATATTTGCTTAAAAACAGTGTTCACAATTAGCTTGGATGTTCTATTTCTCATAATAAATACTTGAAAAGTTTTTTATTTCCAAGTGTCCAAGATTAGAACCTAAGGCATGAGTACAAAGTAATTTTCATTAATTTGTTTTAAATACATGTGTTGGGTTATTAGTAACCTATATTTATTCCTCCATTAGGAACACAATGAAATTCAAGATTTTCTGGGCTTATTTACCTGATCCAGTTAAATAAATAATTTTTACTTTTAAACTTTTCATTGTCTTTTAAATTTTTCATTTTTAAAATGCATTTCCTGATTATGCATAACCGCAAAGCCATCCTTTACAAGGAAGTTATGCCTATTAACCTTTTTGAAAATCTGGTCCAATCCCTTTTTAAAATGCAATCCAGTCCCCATACTTTTCTTATGCCTCCAAATGGTCTAGGTAGCCACAGAAGTGATTGTTCCTACCAGTTTCTTTTCATCACTTCTGCAATTGACCAATTGACAACTGATTGATGGTTATCTTTTCACTTCAACAATGAAAGAAATTACCATCACTATAGCTATGTACAGTAAATGCCTCCAGAGTAAATTGCATGATTCTAAAATTCTCCTTAGCTCACTTAGTAAAACATCAACACAAAAAAGTTTCTTTTTTGCGCCTCCTTTCCTGTACCACAGATTTGGCCTTTCCTGTCAGCTGCAAAAAAAGAACTTGACAGCTTCTTTAAAAAGAGGAGTATAAAGGAACTTGAATAAAGGATGGCACTGGGCCTGTCTCAAGCAAGTGGCCATTCTTTTGCACTTGGAAAAAAATTAGGCATGTGAGCACAGATAAGCCCTATAAGAATACTCTAAGGAATATTCCTGGTGACCTTGAGATTCTCTTTCCTGCCTTAACCATTCCTGAACATTAGAGAAACAACACAGATTCTGAACATGGAGTTGCCAACTTATTTCGACTAGGATTTTTTTTATTGAAAGTGAAACATCCTTAAATTTTTTTAATTTCGTTTTTTCTTTAGCGTTGCAAAGACTCCCTTGCTCTTTCTAACAGTGCTCCAAAAAATGCTATTATGCAAGTGTCACATTCATTCATTACATGTTGATGGACAAGAGCTTTAAATTCTACTCCAATCTAAATTTACTATAAATGTATATTTTATTCTTACATGAAAGCCCTGAATCTTGTCAAGGAAAGGTATTCAAGTATCTTTTTTTCTATCCCTGTGCAATTAAAGTCATTTTTTCTAAGTGAAGTGAATATGCTGCTATAAAAGATTGGGCTGATTTACTGTCTTATTCTCCCACCCCAACTTTAAGATCACTTTTTTTTTTTTTTTGAGATGGATTTTCACCCCGTAGCCCAGGCTGGAGTGCAGTGGTGTGATTTCGGCTCACTGCAACCTCTGCCTCCCAGGTTCAAGCAATTCTCTGCCTCAGCCTCCCGAGTAGTTGGGATTATAGGTGCCTGCTACCACGCTCAGCTAATTTTTGTATTTTTAGTAGAGATGGGATTTCACCATCTTGGCCTGGCTAGTCTCGAACTCCTGACCTTGTGATCTGCCCTCCTTGGCCTCCCAAAGTGCTGGGATTGCAGGCATGAGGCACCGGGCCCAGCCTAAGATCACATTTTTAAAGTGGAAAAAAAAAAAAAAAAAAAAAGGAACCTACACACACCTGAGTAGATGAGAAGCTTGATTTTTCACTATTTCCCTTGATGTTTCAGGTCCATAAAATTTGTTCTACTGAATATTTTTAAAAAATGAACTATAGTTTTATGGTCTAGAATTACTTGGCACAGTTAAACTTTTCCCACTTCATCAATATCATTAGGAATAAATAATTCTTATTCACTAATGACACCATCTAAGATGGGCTAGTTTTCCGCTATTTCTGACCTCAGTTTTTTAATCAAATAGTAAGTTTTTATTAAGTACCAACTTTATGTTTTTTACATGGTAGGCTCTATAGAATGCATGAGAAATATGAGATGAGATTCTGCCCAGCAGAAGTAGATAATTTATTTGTGGAAACAAGATATACTGTGGGAAATAATGAATGAAGATGCACATATTATTTAGATACATTTGCCTGAAACATTATATATTTTCACATACTTGGCATAAAGATGACGCTTAATTTTATTCACTTAAAAATGACTCATAATCTTTCACGTTACCTTTGCAATATTTGTCAGTGATGTTATTATTCAAATATCCCAGGTGACATTCAGGAAATATCACATTTATATCTATAGTTGATCTCTAAACGCATGCTTATACTCGTCTAGCCCTATCACAGGTCATAGCTGCATTCATAAAATTGATTCAACATGCTCTAGTCTACCATCTTTAGCCTCAATCCTTTACCCACAACATGATTTCTGGAATAACCTTACTACAACTCTGCTTTCATCATGCTTTCATCATGTTGTTTTTTTGCTTATTGCATGAAGTCTAAACTTCCCTGTTCAGTTCCCAGGGCTCTGCAAAATACAGTTTCATGGTAGCACCTCTCTAACATTATTTCCCGTCACCCAGCTTGCTATTTATTAATAATATTTCTTACTATTACATACATCATACATGCCTAGATGCACACCATGACATTTCATCTTTAATCTTTATTCTATGTATTCAAGATCCAAATATACCACAGTAGTACATTTATGAATCTTGTCCTGCAGTAGTATCCATGTAGATCTATTTCTACATATGTTTTATACTTATTATTATTGTTTCTATTATTATTTGATACTAGGACTTGCTCTGTCACCCAGGCTGGAGTGCAATGGCATGATCATAACTCATTGTAACCTCAAACTCCTGTGCTCAAGTGATTACCCTGCCTCAGCCTCCTGAATAGCTAGGACTACAAAGATGTACCACCATGCCTGGCTAATTTTATTTTTATTTACTTATTTTGGTAGAGACAGGTGTCTTGCTATGTTTCCCAGGCTACTCTCAAATTCCTGGCTTCAAGTGATCCTTCCATCTCTGTCTTCCAAAATGCTGGAATTACTTCATTTATTATTGAGTTTGACATACATTTGGCTCAGTTCTAATGCTACCCTCTTATGAAGATTTCCTTATCAAATGAGATAAAATAAATCTGTTCTTCCAGTATACTCAATAGTTCTTGGCATGCATCTTTATTATAACAGTCATAATCTTGAATTGTATTTGCATATTATTTTTCCCAGGCAGAAGTTAAGCCCCATGAGGAAAGGAACTAATCGTATGTATCTTTTTATGTCCAGTTATTGACATATAGATGCTCAATTAATGGTTATTTGATAAAGACATGATCCTTGTTCCTGAGAAACTCTCATTTCAGGGAGGAGTTTCTATTAGCTGTGAGATTAAGATGGTAGCTGAGTAGCTAAAACAAAAAGTATTGGCAGTTGGAACAACAATTTGTTTGTTTATAAAGTAAATTCAAAATTTAAAGTGAGAATTTAAATGTTTTCATAGTGAAGACTATCTATCTCAAAGCCAATCACTTGGAACATAGACAATAACCATTGATACATAGTCGCATTTTTAGGCTAGTCCAAAAAATGCCTATTTGATTATAACTTAGCTGAGTTGTAGTAACACAGCCATTTATCGAACACTTGGTAGTTTGAAGCACTGTAATAAGCACTAAAAATTATTTCATTTACTTTTCAAGATAACCTCATGAGGTGGGTATTATCATTGCTATTTTACAGATAGGAAACTTGGACTTAGAGAGGTTAACAGTTGCTCGAGGCCATCTAGATGGTGAATGGCAGAGCTGGGATTGGAGCTCAGTTCTGTCTGGCTCTAAGGCTCCCATGTTTTACATTACTCAAAACTGACCCCACTGGTAGAGATCGTGTTAGTCCTTAGTTAATGATTCTGAGGAATCTGTATGTGATGAATATTGGGGAAGAAAAGAAGAAGGAAGACGATTTTCTATTTGTTTCTTCATCGTACAATGAGTCTCAGGTACCATAGTTAAAAATCACTCTTTGTGTATTCTGATTTTTCTTTCTTCACACATATCTTACTGACTCAGATGCCCTTCTCAATCTTTCAGGTTCTCATTGTCCTGGTTTTGTTGAAAACTTCTCTGTGGGCCTCTACTTAGACTGTCAATGTTCTTCATACTCCCTTCTTTGCTCCTTCAAAATATCTATTACTTTAGGACATATGGTAATATAAAACCAATCTAGAGAAAGTGATTCTTGCCAACATGTCAGTGATGGATGGATGTTGGATTCTTCTTCTTAATAAGCACTTTGAAACAAATGCTTATTAACCTGAGTAAATATGCAAGGATAAACATTTCAAGCCTTGAAGCTATGCGACGTAAAGCAGATATTTCTCACAGAAGCCTTAATGTATGAACAGAATGGAGTTTGAAACATATATGATGGTGATGTGTGTGAATGTAAGAAATTGTGTAAGCAGACCAGGCCTCCCTAAGAATCAGCTTCCTTAGTGATTTTTAATTTGGGTGGTGCAGTCACAGATCCTTTGGAGAATATGTTGAAGGCTATGCACTCCCTCCTTGGCTACACATGACCTTTTTGCTTATTATTTTATGGAATTAATGGACTTTTGAGGAAACCATGGGGTAAACCCCTACCTAAGGCTATTGCTTTTCTGAGTGGTATTTCCTTTCCTCTACTTCTAAACATACGTATCTTAACCATGATTGCATATTAGAGTTAGCTGGGGAGCCCATTACCAGATATTTTGATTTAGTAGGCCGGTAGTGGGTCCTGAGTAGCAGTAATTTTCAAAAGGCTATCCTAGTGATTCTGTTGTGCAGCTATGTTTAAAAACCATTTTGTAAGCCAGTGATGCTCAAAGCACTGTCCCTGAAGTAGCAGCACCAGCATCACTTGGAAACTTGTTAGAAATACAAATTCTTGGACTCACCACAGACTACCAAATCAGAAAACTCTGGGTATAGAGTCAAGCAACTTGTCTTTTAACAACCCTTTCAGGTAAATTCTGATGAAATCTTAGGTTTGAGGACCGCTGTTCTAAGCGGAGACCTTAGGAACTCTGAGAAACAACTCAATGGCAATGGCCTCATACTTGACTGTTTCGCAAGGCTGTGGTCACTTTGTGAATTTGTGGTTGTTTTAATGTATGGATGGCATAAGAGGGATGGCAGCACAGAGGTAATCATTCTGTCAACAGGAGATATAAACATGACAGACATTGTAATAGAAAGGGCCATTTAAGCTAGCAGAGTGGATGAATTAGACAATAGCAATTGATTTACCTTTACCTCAATACCTGTATTGAGGTAATTGTAACCTCAAATTCCTGTGCTCAGTATGTATTACCTCAATACATACTGAAAGTATGTAGCATGTACAGTGAGAAATAAGCCCAAGTGCAACAATGCAGGGAATACTTACAGTTGGAGACAAGATGGGGAAGAAACAACAGCAGACAGGAGAGAGAAAACTGGCAGAGAGACGGGAAGGAAACCTGAATGAGACAGTGACATAGAAACCTAAAGATAGGCTGGTCAATCTGCAGTTTAAAGTGGGGCCTGAAATTGATTCACTTGATCTTAGAAACTGAAAAGGATTTGGCTAGAACAGGGGTCCCCAACCCCGGGTCACAGTCTAGTACCAGTCAGCCACACAGCAGGAGGTGGACAGCAGGCAAGTGAAGATCTGTATCTACAGCCACTCCTCATTGCTCACGTTACTGCCTGAGCTCTGCCTCCTGTCAGATCAGTGGCCGCATTAGATTCTCATAACAGCGTGAACCCTATTGTGAACTGCACATGTGAGGGATCTAGGTGGCTCCTTATGAGAATCTAATGCCTGATGATCTGTCACTGTCTCCCACCACCTCCAGATGGGACCGTCTAATTGCAGGAAAACAAGCTCAGGGCTCCCATTGATTCTACATTATGGCACATTGTATAATTGTTTCATTATATATTATAATGTGATAATAATAAAGTGCACAATAAATGTAATGCTCTTGAATCATCCCCAAACTATCTCCCTGACCCTGGTCTGTGGAAAAATTATCTTCCACAATACTGGTCCCTGGTGCCAAAAAGGTTGGGACCACTGGGCTAGAAGGAAGTCATTGATAGCTTTTGAGGAATTTAATAGTGGGATATAGGTAAAGCCAGATTGCAGGGATTCAGAAGAGAATGGGAAGAGATAGATGAGACTTAGTGGATATAAACAATGTCTTTTAAGGAGTTGGCTCAGAAAGAAGAAAGGAGGACAGTTATTGGGAGCAGAGGCTCAGGGAAGCCAATGTAAGTTGGGAGAAGTATACATATTCTAAGAAATAAAGGAAGAAGCCTTCAGGAGATTGTATTTGTTAAAGAAGGTGGAAGAGGAGCTATCATGAGAACAAAGTCAGGAGTAGAAAAGAAGTGAAAGGACTCAGAGATGCCTTAGGAATAGAAAAAGAAAGGGAAGGATTCATGCAGGAAAAGGGTTGTGAAGGCAAAGATGATGGGTATGAAATAGGTCTTGCCTGATGGCATCAAACTTATTTGTGAAGTAGGAGAAAAATCATTTATTGAGGCATTATTATTATTAATCTTGGATAAAGGATGGCAGAAAGTAGAGGTGCATAGGGATTAACAAGAGGGAAAAAAACTAAAATGAGGCAAAATTGCATTTCTCTATAGCCTGGCACTGGCTACTTCTTTCTACTTACGAGTCTCTCTTTTGCAAACTTCTCTAAAGTTAACTGTCTCCTGCTTAACTCAGCTTTCCTGACTCCTTTGGTGGCTCCTTTCCTACATGCTCCATAACAGGTCAGGATCCCCAGGGTTTGTTTGCCCTTAGCCCTCTTCTCTTTTCAGTCTCCACTTCTTTCCTGGCTCCACTTCTGTAGCTTTATCAATTTGATTCTCAAATTCATATGCAGCCCCAATCTTTCTTTTGAATTCTAGATCTGCACTTAGCTGTTTTTAGTATCTCAGCTTCACTATGTGTAAAATCAAACCCTTCATCCACTTTACTATAAACTAACTCAAACACGTACTTCTGACTTCAGCATGCTTGTATATCTCAACAGCTTCACCATTAATTGCTTGAGTTTCCAAAGCAAAAAGCCATCAATGATCTCTTCTTACTCCTCAGTCCTGATAACTAATTTTTAAAATCAATTTTATTTATCAAATGTTGCATTTTTTTCCTGATTCATATACCAAAGTTGTTTTTTTTTTTTTTTTCTCCAACTTTTTTTTTTTAAGTTCAGGGGTACATGTGCAGGACATATATCAAAGTTTAATTTTCCATCCTGTTCCATAATAACTTTCTTGCAAGTCTCTTTGGTTCTAATATTTCCCCTCTGTAACTAACTCATCCTCCATTTTATGACAGGCGATGTCATTCTAAAATGCAGATGCGTGTATGCCTCTCACTTTTCCATGTCCTACAGCTATGGTTTCCATAGTGTTCTAAAGAACTCAGGGTTTGCTAGAGATGTTTTAAGGACCTCAAATTAAAAATCTGATCATGAAAATGAACTTATATCATTAATCACAGTCTTTTACTGTATCATACCTGATAGAGATGCACATACCAGTGGAGAAAAGTACAGATGTTTCTTGATTCGTGATGGGGTTACATCCTGATAAACCCATTGTAAGTTGAAAATACCATAAGTTGGGCCGGCATGGTGGTTCATGCCTATAATCCCAGCATTTTGGGAGGCTGAGGTGGGCAGATCACTTGAGGTCAGGAGCTCAAGACCAGCCTGGCCAACATGGCAAAACCCCATCTCTACTGTAAATACAAAAATTAGGCTGGGTGTGGTGGCTCATGCCTGTAATCACAGCACTTTGGGAGGCCAAGGCAGGTGGATCACAAGGTCAGGAGACTGAGACCATCCTGGCCAACATGATGAAACCCCGTCTCTACTAAAAATACAAAAATTAGCCAGGCATAGTGGTATGTGCCTGTAATCCCTGCTACTCGAGAGGCTGAGGCAGGAGAATCACTTGAACCCGGGAGGTGGAGGTTGCAGCAGTGGGCTGAGATCACGCCACTGCACTCCAGCCTGGTGACAGAGAAAAACTCTATCAAAAAAAAAAAAAAAATTAGCCAGGCATGGTGGTGGGTGCCTATAATCGCAGCTACTTGGGAGGCTAAGGCAGGAGAATTGCTTGAACCCAGGAGGCGGAGGTTGCAGGGAGCGCATATCATGCCACTGCACTCCAGCCTGGGTGACAGAGTGAAACTCTGTTTCAAAAAAAGAAAAAAAAAAAAAAGTAAAAGAAAATACCACAAGTCAAAAATACATTTAATACCTGATCTAGTGAACATTATGGCTTAGCCTAGCCTACTATCTTATATGTGCTCAGAACGTTTACATTAGCCTATAGTTAGGCAAAACCATCTGACAACACAGTACATTGGAGACTATTGGTTGCTTACCATTGTGATCATGTGGCAGACTAGAAGCTGCGCCTCCCTGCCACTGCCCAGAGTCTTGGGAGTCTTGTACTGCATATCGCTAGCCCAGGGAAAAATAATCAAAATTCAAAATTTAAAGTATGGTTTCTATTGAACACACATGCTTTCTCACCCTTGTTAAGTCAAAAATTCTAAGTTAAATCATTGTAAGTCAGAGACTGTCTGTGCATCAAGTCACTAGATAAATGGACTGTTAGAGAAACATAGTTGATACCATTATCTTATAATGCATCCAGAGAAAAAGTTTAAAAAGCATCCACGATGCTTAAAGAATAAGCATGAAGGCACAAAAACTCTCCAAACCAACTGGACCAAAGTCCAATATTGCCAATTACTCTATTTTGCATATCTTTGCATGCAAAAAGAGATATATTATAAATAAAATATATAATGTATATGTAACAGGAGAAGGTACTTAGATCAGCTTTGATACATTAAATCAGGTGGAAAGAATGTGGAAAGCTGTATTTGGACTTTTGGCACAAAAACAACAGTAGAGAAAATAGCAGGAGTAGTGATTTTTATAAAAGTTATTACTGATAATGTGTTTGATTAATCATTTAATTTGCTTAGGCAAGCACTAGCCCTTAAGAAAAGTGCTGCTTTCTTTTCAAGCAGTTTGTTTATTCTATGCAGATCAACAATTTTACTAAGACACAGTCTTTAACACTCCAGGACATTGGTCTGAGCAAAAATTTCTTGAGTGAGACCTCAAAAGCACAGGCAACCAACACAGAAATGTGCAAATGGGATCACATCAAGTTAAAAAGCTTTTGCACAGCAAAGGAAGCAATCAACAAATTGAAGAGAAAACCCACAGAATGGGAGAAAATATTTCCAAATTGCCCATTTAACAAGGGATTAATAAACAGAATACAGAAGAAACTCAAACTTAGTAACAAAAAATAATCTGATTAAAAATGGGCAAAAGATCCAAATAAACATTTCTCAAAAGAAGACAGACAAATGATCGACAAGTATATGCAAAAATTCTCAACATCACTAATCACCACAGAAATGCAAATTAGACTACAATGAGATATTATCTCACCCCAGTTAAAATGGCTTTTATTCAAAAGACAGGTAATAACAAATGCTGGTGAGGATGTAGGGAAAGGGGAATGCTTGTATTCTGTTGGTAAGAATGTTAATTAGTGCAACTACTATGGAGAATAGTATGGAGGTTCCTCAAAACACTAAAAAAATAACTACCATATGATCCAGCAATCCTACTGCTGGGTATATATCCAAAAGAAAAAAAATCAATATATCAAAGACATATTTATAATACCATATTTATTGCAGCACTATTCACTATAGTCAAGATATGGAAACAATCTATCACAGGCTGGGAAGGCAAGTGGGCAGGAGGGAGTAGAGATGGTTAATGGGTACAAAAACATTCTATTTCTATCAATAGAATGAATAAGATCTAGTATTGGTAGCACAATTGGGTGACTATAGTTTACCATAATTTGTTGTATATTTAAAAATAACTAAAAGAGTAGAGTTGAAATGTTTTTAACAAAAAGAAAGAATAAAAGCTTGACGTGATGGATACTCCAATTACCCTGATTCAACTGTTACACATTGTATGCCTGTTTGAAAACATCATGTGTCCCATAAATATATACAACCATTATGTACTTACAATAATTTTTTAAAAGGCGTAGTCATTAAATAAAAAACTATTTCTTTATTTTTCACACATTTTTTCAACATTTATCAACTGCCTACTACGTGTACTAGATAATACAGTGTGTTTCAAAATTCACATTTCGGTAAATGAAATTTGCTGACCCTCTCCCAACAAGGTATTGATATGAATATTTCAAATAAACAGTAACACACTTTTAGCTACATCTTTCTCAGTGGTACAATAATTGTGCCAGCTTTCATATCTTTCTGATAATTTTTCACCAGCTGAAAAAGCCTAATATCATAATGTTTACAACAAAAGATGAAATACTAGAAGGGAAACAGAACACTATTGAGACTCGATGTATAAAACAAAATAAATGAGAGCCTTTAAAAAGTTGAATATCTGGCCCTATTATAACTTACTAGTATCAATATCTGTTACAACATCTTTCTTACCTCACCCACCTAGTTTTAATTTAAGAAGCTGTATACATCTGCACGCTTCAGGTCATACCTCCGTGATGGCGTTCATGCTTTGCGTGTGTGTGTGTGTGCACGCACACATGTGTGCATAGTTGTGTGTGTGTGTGTATTTTCCAAGTAGTGATTAAAATTATTTCTAAAATTAGACCTAGATTTAAATAAAAACTCTGCCATTTACTAACTGCATAACTCCAATATTAAACTGTGGATGACTTAGTTTTCTCCTATTTGGAAGAGAATAATAATAGTAGCTTCCTTATTCAGTTATTAGGAGCAAAAATTAGATAATGTATAGGAAATACTTAGCCTGGTATACAATAAACTCTAATTTTCAATTAGTTATTATTGTCGCTGTGGTTGTTACTCAGTTAATTGCTGTTGTTGCCATTGTTGTTACCTAATTTTACTTTAAAAGTCAGTTTAAACAATTACCTTCATCCTGGATCTGACCATAGGCGGGATGGAATTTGGATTAGGCTTTGATGAGGAGACATGACCAAACTGTATACCTTAGCCTGTGCATCAAACGGAGAGAGGATTGAGGATAGAAGGCCTTGTATGGGTTTAGGTAGTTTAGTTAATCCCTTTAAATCTGATTTGTACAATGAGGTTAATGCTTACAAAATTCTACTTGGTTGTTTTCTGTAAAAAAAATAAAAAAAATAAAAAAAAAAAGCCTATATGAACGTTCCTAACCCAGAGGCTAGCACTTAGTAGGAGCACCAGTTTCCTCACCTGCTGTCAGTCAAACCATCTGCTTCTCTTTTTTCTTCCTTTCTTTCTCTGCTTGAACACTAGTTGAGGCCCCTTCCTTAGACTATGGCCACATATAATCTCCATGCAGTGCTTCCAGGGACTTGCTGTAAAGAAATTACTTTCCCCTCATCAAAGTAGACACTTTTACTGAAAACCAACTCTGTTTCTCAGCAGAATGAGAAAGAAACCAGCATTATCATGATGATGATGATGATGGTCAGCATCATTTTTCGTATCTTTCTGATAATTTTTCACCAGCTAAAAAATCATCATTTTGAAACATCTGTGTAAAAGGTCCTGTAGACTCCCTGAAAAAGCATCTTCTTTTTACTCACCTTATTGTTTTCATTGCTTGTCTTTGAAGCATATTAGACAATTAAAGCAAGTTGGATTCCAGCCTTTTCAATATTTTGATTAAGATTTTATGTTCAGTAGTCAGTGGTATATAATTTTGGAAGTATCATAACAATTTTAATTAATTTTCATAGGTTTGCTAATTGAAACAATTGAGAGGTGAAACTTACTCACTGGAAAAATAATTGGAGGATCTCTAGTGAACATTATCCTTGAGGTTTCACACAAGCACAAAATGGTGTAAATTTGTTTTAAAAATAGCTAGAAATCCAAAAGAAGTAATTATAACATCAAACCAAAGTTGTGTCTGCATTTATCCTTTTTAAAAATAGGAGATAACATTTTCATTAAGCTTCTGGGAGCTGCTTCTGCCTGCCTCTGTGTTCATGGCAGTAGCAATAATTAGAAGCACCACCAGACTACTTTTTAAAATAACAGCATGATATGTAAACTTTAAACTTTGGAGATAAGTTTTGATAACACAAAGTACTGAGAGGTGAGAAAATGAGGAAAACAAACACTGAGAAAGCCCAACAAAGTAAAAGAAATATCAAATGTGAATTAAACTACTCTCTGCTGACAGGATGCAGTCCATAAAGTAAAAGGATTTCCAACATTTTAGAAGTCACAGAACCTTTAGGGTCAAAACATGTTTTCTAGAAACTTAACACAGGACACAATCCTTGGTAGTAGTAGAACCACAGAGTGAATATGAAAAGGAAAAGGAACACATGCAGAAATATTCAAGCAGTTAAGCACAGTGGTTAAATGAAAGAGCTTCGGAGTCAGTCAAAGTTTTAATCCTTGCTTCATTGTTAAAATAGGGTAACAAGACCTATCCCAAAAGATTGTTGTAAGGATTAAATGATTTAATATATGTTAATCACTTAGAACAATGCTCTATCCAAACTAAAGTTTATTTTTATAATTATCCTCATTTGCATTTAAAGTATGAAAAGATAGTAATTTCTTCAAGTCCAAAGCCATCTCCACTGTGGTAGCTTATTGAAATGATTTTACACAACCTTGCAAGAGGCCCAGAGTTTTCTGGAAATGGCATTTTAAAACCTCAGCATGTTCATCCAAAGCCTTACAAATATCAATACCCTTCAATTCCATAATTACACTTAACGCTATCTAGTCTAAGGAAATGATAAAGATGTAAGCAATTGTATACAAAGATATTCACCATCTAGTCTAAGGAAATGATAAAAATGTAAGCAATTGTATACAAAGATATTCACCACAGTATTATTTATTTAAAAAACTTAGAGGCCAGGCACAGTGACTCACGCCCATAATCCCAGCACTTTGGGAGGCTGAGGCAGGTGGATCACGAGGTCAAGAGATCGAGACCATCCTGGCCAACACAATGAAACCCTGTCTCTACTAAAAATACAAAAATTAGCTGGGTGAGGTGGTGTGCGCCTGTAATCCTAGCTACTCCTGCTGAGGCAGGAGAATTGCTTGAACCTGGGAGGCAGAGGTTGCAGTGAGCCAAGATCATGCCACTGCACTTCAGCCTGGTGACAGAGCAAGACTCCGTCTCAAAAACAAACAAAAAAACCAAAAATACCAAAAACTTAGAAAGCCTAAATGTCAGACAAAAGAGCAAAAAATAGTAAATTATTTAAATGGATGACAATATTTTTATAAGATGAAATATTATGCAATGATTAAAAATGTTGGCCTCTGGTTATCTTTCATAATTATATGTAACATGCTGATGATATAGAGGTAAGTGAAATCAGCAAAATATATAACTTTATTTACAATGTGATCATAATTTACACTATGACTATTTAAAAATATGTCTAGAACATCCCTTTGAAAAGTATGCTAATAACAGATTATTTCAGAGGGTTAAAACAGGGACCAGCAAACTTTTTCTGTAAAATAGTAAATATTTTAGGCTTTGTGGGGCATGTAGTCTCTGAATCAGCTAAACAACTCTGTCATCATTGTGTGGAAAGTAACCATGGATAATAGTAAACAAAGGGCTCTGGCTCTCTTCCAATAACATTTGATTCATAAAAACAGTTAGTTGACCTGCTGGCTATAATTTGCCAACCCCTGGGTTAAATTTGTAGGTGTATTTATTTTCTTTTAAATATTTTTCTACATTTTCTAAATTTTTTTCAGTGAGAAATGCAAAAATTACTCTCATAATTTAAAATGAAACAATAAGTACTATTGTTAGTTATTAAAAAATAGAAAACACCATGGGTAGTTAGAAAATGGCCATAGTAGACTTTTGTAACTTAAACATTTATATCAGGTGCTATGGTCTGAATGTTTCTGTATCTTCAAAGTACATATGTAAAAATCTAACCCGCAAGGTGATGATATTAGGGGGCAGGGCCTTCTGGGAGTTGATTAGGTCATAAGGACAGAGCCCTTACAAATGGGATTAGTGCTCTTATAAAAATGCTCCCAGAGAGCTGTCTTGCCCCTTTCTACCATGTGAAGACACAAGAAGGCGCCATCTATGAATAGGAAATGGGCCCTCACCAAACATAGATTCTGCTGGTACTTTGATCTTGGACTGCCTAGCATCTAGAACAATGAGAAATAAATTTCTGTTGTTTACAAACTACCCAGTTTAAGGTAGTTTGTAATAGCAGCCCAAATGAACTAAGATATCAAGTCACATCAAGAGTTGCTCAAAAATACATACCTCAAAATAATAAGCACTATCTATGACAAACCCACAGCCATCATAATGCCTGGGTAAAAGCTTGAACTATTCCCTTTGAGGACTGGAACAAGACAAGGAAGCCTACTCTCACCATTCCTATTCAACATAGTACTAGAAGTCCTAGCCAGAGCGATCAGGCAAGAGAAAGAAATAAAAGGCATTCAAATAGGAAAAGAAGTTGAACTCTCTCTCATCACTGAAGACATAATTCTATATTTAGGATATCCTAAAGACTCTGTCAAAAGGATCCCAGAATTGGTAAGCAACTTTAGTAAACTTTCAGGATACAAAATCAATGTACAAAAATCAGTAGCATTTCTATACACCAATAACATCTAGTCTGAGAGTGAAATAAACAACACAATCACACTTACCATAGCCACAAATAAAATGAAATACCTAGGAATAGAGCTAACCAAGGAGGTGAAATATCTCTACAAGGAGAACTACAAAATACTATTGAAAGAAATCAAAATCAGAGACAACACAAATAAATGCAAAAAGTTCTGTGCTCATGAATTAAAAGAATCAATATCATAAAAATGGCCATGCTGACCAAAGCAATTTACAGATCCAATGCTATTCCTATGAAACTACTAATGTCATTCTTCACAGAATTAGAAAAAAAACTGTTGTGAAATTCATATGAAACCAAAAAGAGCCCAAACAGTTAAAGCAATCCTAAGCAAAAATAACAAAGCCAGAGGTATCACACTACCCAACTTCAAACTATACTATATAGCCACAGTAATCGAAACCTTTTGGTACTGGTACAAAAACAGACACATAGAACAATGGAACAAAATAGAAAACTCAAAAATAAAGCCACATACCTACAACCATCTGATCTTTGACAAGGCTGACAAAAACAAGCAATGGGGAAAGGACTCATTCAATAAATGATGCTGGGATAACTGTCTAGCCATATGTACAAGATTGAAGCTGGACCCCTACCTTTCACTATATACAAAAATTAACTCAAGATAGATTGAAGGCTTAAATGTAAGACCTCAAACTATAAAAATTCTGGAAGACAACCTAGGAAATACTCTTCTCAACATTGGCCTTGGCCAAGAATTTTTGGCTAAGTCCCCAAAAGCAATTGCAACCAAAACAAAAATAAACAAGTGAGACATAATTAAACTAAAGAACATTCTGCACAGCAAAAGAAATTATCAACAGAGCAAACAGGCAACCTACAGAATGGGGAAGGTATTTGCAAATTATGCATCCAACAAAGGCCTAATATTGAGAATCCTTAGTGAACTTAAAACAAATCAACAAGCAAAAACCAAATAAACTCATTAAATAATGAACAGAGGACATGAACAGACATTGCCTAAAAGAAGACATACAAGTGGTCAACAAACATATGAAAAAATGCTCAGCATCACTAATCATCAGAGAAATGCAAATAAAAACCACAACAAGATAACATCTCACACCAGTCAGAATAGCTATTATTAAAAAGTCAAAAAAACAATAGAGGGTAGGTTCCAAGATGGCCGAATAGGAACAGCTCCAGTCTGCAGCTCCCAGAGTGATCCACACAGAGGATGGGTGTTTTCTGCATTTCTAACTGAGGTACCTGGTTCATCTCACTAGGAATGGTTGGACAGTGGGTGCAGCCCACAGAGGGTGAGCTGAAGCAGGGTGGGGCATCGCCTCACCTGGGAAGCCCAAGGAGTCGGAGGATTTCCCTTTCCTAGCCAAGGGATGCTGTGACAGACTACTTGGAAAAACGGGACACTCCCTGCCCAAATACTGTGCTGTTCCCAAGGTCTTAGCAACTGGCACACAAGGTGATTCTCTCCTGTGCCTGGCTCGGTGGTTCCCATGCCCACAGAGCCTTGCTCACTGCTAGCACGGCAGTCAGAGATCAATCTGCGAGATGGCAGCCTGGCTGGTGGAGGGGTGTCTGCCATTGCTGAGGCTTGAGTAGGTAAACAAAGTGGCTGGGAAGCTCAAACTTGGCAGAGCCCACCACAGCTCAACAAGGCCTACTGCCTCTAGACTCCACCTCTGTGGGCAGGGCATAGCTGAACAAAAGGCAGCAGACAACTTCTGCAGACCTAAACATCCCTGTCTGACAGCTCTGAAAAGAGCACTGGTTCTCCCAGCATGGTGTTTGAGCTCTGAGAACAGACAGATTGCCTCCTCAAGTGGGTCCCTGACCCCCGTGTAGCCTAACGGGAGACACCTCCCAGTAGGGACTGACAGACACCTCATATAGGTGGCTGCCCCTTTGGGACAAAGCTTCCAGAGGAAGGATCAGGCAGTAATATTTGCTGTTTTGGAATATTTGCTGTTCTGCAGCCTCCGCTGGTGATACCCAGGCAAAGAGGGTCTGGAGTGGAACTCCAGCAAACTCTGACAGATCTGCAGCTGAGGGACCTGACTGTTAGAAGGAAAACTAACAAACAGAAAGAAATAGCATCAACATCAACAAAAATGTTGTCTACATCAAAACCCCATCTGTAGGTCACCAACATCAAAGACTAAAGATAGATAAAACCACAAAGATGGAGAAACTAGAGCAGAAAAGCTGAAAAATCTGAAAATCAGAGTGCCTCTTCTCCTCCAAAGGATTGCAGCTCCTTGCCAGCAATGGAACAAAGCTGGATGGAGAATGACTTTGATGAGTTGACAGAAGTAGGCTTCAGAAGGTCGGTAATAACAAAATTCTCTGAGCTAAAGGAGGATGTTCAAACCCAATCAGGAAAAAAGATTAGACAAATAGTTAACTAGAATAAAAAGTGTAGAGAAGACCTTAAATGACCTGATGGAGCTGAAAACCATGGCACGAGAACTTCGTGACACCTGCACTAGCTTCAGTAGCTGATTCAATCAAGTGGAAGAAAGGGTATTGGTGATTGAGGATCAAATTAACGAAATAAAGTGAGAAAACAAGGTTAGAGAAAAAAGAGTAAAAACAAACGAACAAAGCCTCCAAGAAATATGGGACTACGTGAAAAGACTAAACCTACATTAGATTGGTGTACCTGAAAGTGATGGGGAGAATGGAACCAAGTTGGAAAACATTCTTCAGGATATTATCCAGGATAACTTTCCCAACATAGCAAGGCAGGCCAACATTCAAGTTCAGGAAATACAGAGAATGCCACAAAGATACTCTTTGAGAAGAGCAACCCCAAGACACATAATTGTCAGATTCACCAAGGTTGAAATGAAGAAAAAAATGTTAAGGGAAGCCAGAGAGAAAGGTCGGGTTACCCACAAAGGGAAGCCCATCAGACTAACAGTGGATCTCTCAGCAGAAATCCTATCAGCCAGAAGAGAGTGGGAGCCAATATTCAACATTCTTAAAGAAAAGAATTTTCAACCCAGAATTTCATATCCAGCCAAACTAAGATTCATAAGTGAAGGAGAAATAAAATCCTTTACAGACAAGCAAATGCTGAGTGATTTTGTCACCACCAGGCCTGCCTAACAAGAGCTCCTGAAGGAAGCACTAAACATGGAAAGAAACAACTGGTACCAGCCACTGCAAAAACAGGCCAAATTGTAAAGACCATCGATGCCATGAAGAAACTGCATCAATTAATGGGCAAGATAACCAGCGAACATTATAATGACAGGATCAAATTCACACATAACAATATTAACCTTAAATCTAAATGGGCTAAATGCCCCAATTAAAAGACACAGACTGGCAAATTGGATAAAGAGTCAAGACCCATCAGTGTGCTGTATTCAAGAGACCCATCTCACCTGCAAAGATACACATAGGCTCAAAATAAAGGGATGGAGGAAGATCTACCAAGCAAATGGAAAGCAGAAAAAAGCAGGGGTTGCAATCCTAGTCTGTGATAAAACAGACTTTAAATCAACAAAGATCAAAAGAGACAAAGAAGGCCATTACATAATGGTAAAGGGATCAATTCAACAGGAAGAGCTAACTATCTTAAATATATATGCACCCAATAGAGGAGCACCCAGATTCATAAAGAAAGTCCTTAGAGACCTACAAAGAGACTTAGACTCCCACACAATAATAACAGGAGACTTTAACACCCCACTGTCAATATTAGACAGACCAACAAGACAGAAGGTTAACAGGATATCCAGGACCTGAACTCAACTGTGCAACAAGCAGACCTAATAGACATCTAAAGAACTCTCCACCCTAAATCAGCAGAATATACATTCTTCTCAGCACCACATTGCCCTTATTCCAAAATTGACCACATAATTGGAAGTAAAGCACTCCTCAGCAAATGTACAAGAACAGAAATTATAACAAACTGTCTCTCAGACCACAGTGCAAATTAGAACTCAGGATTAAGAAACTCATTCAAAACCGCACAACTACATGGAAACTGCACAACTTGCTCCTGAAAGACTACTGGGTAAATAACAAAATTAAGGCAGAAATAAAGATGTTCTTTGAAACCGAAGAGAACAAAGACACAATGTATCAGAATCTCTGGGACACATTTAAAGCAGTGTGTAGAGGGAAACTTATAGCACTAAATGCCCACAAGAGAAAGCAGGAAAGATCTAAAATCCACTCCACACCCTAACATCACACTTAAAAAACTAGAGAAGCAAGAGCAAACAAATTTAAAAGCTAGCAGAAGGCAAGAAATAACTAAGATCAGAGTAGAATTGAAAGAGAGAGACACAGAAAACCCTTCAAAAACATCAGTGAATCTAGGAGCTGTTTTTTTGAAAAGATCAACAAAATTGACAGGCTGCTAGCAAGACTAATAAAGAAGAAAAGAGAGAAGAATCAAGTAAATGCAATAATAAAAAAAGATAAAGGGGATATCACCACCGATCCCACAGAAATACAAACTACCACCAGAGAATACTATAAACACCTCTATGCAAATATACAAGAAAATCTAGAAGAAATGGGTAAATTACTGGACACATACACCCTGTCAAGACTAAACCAGGAAGAAGTTGAATCTCTGAATAGACCAATAACAGGCTCTGAAATTGAGGCAATAATTAATAGCCTACTAACCAAAAAGAGTCCAGGACCAGACGGATTCACAGCCATATTCTACCACAGGTACAAAGAAGAGCTGGTACCATTCCTTCTGAAACTATTCCAATCAATAGAAAAATACAGAATCCTCCATAACTCATTTTATGAGGCCAGCATCATTCTGATACCAAAGCCTGGCAGAGACACAACAAAAAAAGAGAATTTTAGACCAATAACCCTGATGAACATCGATGTGAAAATCCTCAATAAAATACTGGCAAACTGTATCCAGCAGAACATCAAAAAGCTTATCCACCAGCTTCATCAAGTCAGCTTCATCCCTGGGATGCAAGGCTGGTTCAACATACACAAACCAATAAACATAATCCATCACATAAACAGAACCATCAACAAAAACAACATGATTATTTCAATATATGCAGAAAAGGCCTTTGACAAAATTCAACAGCCCTTCATGCTAAAAACTCTCAATAAACTAGGTATTAATGGAATGTATCTCAAAATAACAAGAGTTATTTATGACAAACTGACAGCCAATATCATACTGGATAGGCAAAAACTGGAAGCATTCCCTTTGAAAACTGGCACAAGACAGGGATGCCCTCTCTCACCATTCCCATTCAACATAGTGTTGGAAGTTCTGGCCAGGGCAATCAGGCAAGAGGAAGAAATAAAGAGTATTCAATTAGGAAAAGAGAAAGTCAAATTGTCCCTGTTTGCAGATGACATGATTGTATATTTAGAAAACCCCATTGTCTCAACCCAGAATCTCCTTAAGCTGATAAGCAACTTTGGGAAAGTCTCAGGATACAAAATCAATGTGCAAAAATCACAAGCATTCCTATACACCATTAACAGACAAACAGAGCCAAATCATGAGTGAGCTCCCATTTACAATTGCTACAAAGAGAATAAAATACCTAGGAATCCAACTTACAAGGGATGTGAAGGACCTCTTCGAGAACTACTCAATGAAATAAAAGAGGACACAAACAAATGGAAGAATATTTCACTGCTCAATGAAATAAATATTTCACTGCTCAATGAAATAAAAGAGGACACAAACAAATGGAAGAATATTCCATGCTCATGGATAGGAAGAATCAATATTAAGAAAAAGATTCAATGCCATTCCCATCAAGCTACCAATGACTTTCTTCACAGAACTGGAAAAAACTACTTTAAAGTTCGTGTGGAATCAAAAAAGAGCCCACATTGCCAAGACAATCCTGAGCAAATAGAACAAGGCTGGAGGCATCACACTACTTGACTTCAAACCATACAACAAGGCTACAGTAACTAAAACAACATGGTACTGGTACCAAAACAGAGCTATAGACCAATGGAACAGAACAGAGGCCTCAGAAATAACACCACACATCTACAACCATCTGATCTTTGACAAACCTGACAAAAACAAGAAATGGGGAAAGGATTCCATTTTAATAAATGGTGCTGGGAAAGCTGGCTAGCCATATGTAGAAAGCTGAAAGTAGATCCCTTCCTTACACCTTATACAAAAGTTAATTCAAGATGGATTAAAGACTTAAATGTTAGACCTAAAACCATAAAAACCCTAAAAGAAAACCTAGGCAATACCATTCAGGACATAGGCATGGGCAAGGACTTCATGGACTAAAACATCAAAAGCAATGGTAACAAAAACCAAAATAGACAAATGGGGTCTAATTAAACTAAAGAGCTGCACAGCAAAAGAAACTACCATCAGAGTGAACAGGCAACCTACAGAAGGGGAGAAAATGTTTGCAATCTACGGCTCTGACAAAGGGCTAATATCCAGAATCTACAAAGAATGCAAACAAATTTACAAGAAAAAAGCAAACAACCCCATCAAAATGTGGGCAAAGGATGTGAACAGACACTTCTCAAAAGAAGGCATCTATGCAGCCAACAGACACATGAAAAAATGCTCATCATCACTGGTCATCAGTGAAATGCAAATCAAAACCACAATGAGATACCATCTCATGCCAATTAGAATGGGAATCATTAAAAATTCAGGAAAAAACAGATGCTGGAGAGGATGTGGAGAAATAGGAACACTTTTACACTGTTGGTGGGAGTGTAAATTGGTTCAATCATTGTGGAAGACAGTGTGGCAATTCCTCAAGGATCTAGAACTAGAATTACCATTTGACCCATCAATCCCATTACTGGGTATATACCCAAAGGATTTTAAATCATGCTATTATAAAGACAAATGCACACATATGTTTATTGTGGCACTATTCACAATAGCAAAGACTTGGAACCAACCCAAATGTCCATCAATGATAGACTGGATTAAGAAAATGTGGCACATATACACCATGGAATACTATGCAGCCATAAAAAAAGATGAGTTTGTGTCCTTTGCAGGGACGTGGATGCAGCTGGAAACCATCATTCTTAGCAAACTATCACAAGGACAGAAAACCAAACAGTGCATGTTCTCACTCATAGGTGGGAACTGAACAGTGAGGTCACTTGGACACAGGAAGGTGAACATCACACACTGGGGCCTGTCGGGGGTGGGGGAGGGGCTGGGGAAGGGATAGCATTAGGAGAAATACCAAATGTAAATGATGAGTTGATGGGTGCAGCACACCAACATGGCACATGTATACCTATGTATCAAACCTGCATGCTGTGCACATGTACCCTAGAACTTAAATTATATTAAAAAAAAGAAAAGAAAAGAAAAAGAAACAATGAAAAAGAAAAAGAAAACACCAGATGCTGGTGAGGCTGTGGAGAAAAGGAAATGCTTATATACTGCTGGTGGGAATGTAAATTAGTTCAGCTACTGTGGAAGGCAGTTTGGAGATTTCTGCGAGAACTTAAAACAGAGCTACCATTCAAACCAGCAATTTCATAACTGGTTATATACCCAAAACAAAATAAATCATTCTACCAAAACAACATGCATTTCTATGTTCATTGCTGCACTATTCACAACAACAAAGACATGGACTTAATTCAGGTGCTTATCAATGGTAGATTAGATAAAGAAAATGTGGCACATATATGTCATGGAATACTACACAGCCATAAAAAAGAATGAAACATGGGTAGAGCTGGAGGACATAATCTTAACATATTAATGCAGGAATGAGAACCAAATACAGCATGCTCTCACTTGTAAGTGAGAACTAAGCACTGAGCACCTATGAACATAGATATGGGAACTGTTCCCACTGATATGGGAACAGTAGGCACTGTGGACTACTAGAGGGTTGAAGGAGGGATGGGCTAAAAAACTGCCTATTAGTTACTGTGCTCACTACTAAGATGTAGGAATCCATATTCCAAACCTTAGCATTAGGCAATACTCCCATGTTACAAATCTGCACATGTACTCCCGTATCTAAAATAAAAGTTGAAATTTTTAAAAATGGCATGCTCAAAAATAAAAGTCTTCAGTGGCTCCATATCATACAAGTTCAAATTATTTTATCTAGCTTGTAAGGACTAAAAGATCTGACCTCTGGCTCTAAGAACTCTTAGAGTTCTTTTTTCTAAGAGTGGTTTCCTACCACTCTCTTCCTTGATCATCTGCTCCAGTCATATTTGCATTGGCATGAAGCGCTGAGATTGAGACGTAATGCAGATATGTGTAAACATATAGTGGTGCCATTAGTTTCCTCATCTCATATGAAGGCTCTGCCTTCAAATTCAAGGGTCCTGGAAATAACTTTAAAAAATTATTCAATCTGGCCAGGCGTGGTGGCTCACGCCTGTAATCCCAGCACTTTGGGAGGCCGAGGAGGGTGGATCACCCGAGGTCAGGAGTTTGAGACCAGCCTGGACAATGTGTCAAAACCCCATCTCTACTAAAAATACAAAAAATTAGCTGGGCATGGCGGCAGACACCTGTAATCCCAGCTACTTGGGGGGCTGAGGCAGGAGAATTGCTTGAACCCAAGAGACAGAGGTTGCAGTGAGCTGAGATTGCACCAGTGCACTCCAGCCTGGGTGACACAGAGAGACTCTGTCTCAAAAAAAAAGTTATTTACTCTTCAGGAGACTTTTTAAAATGTAGGTATTTCTATTGTGTATGAAAACAACCCTAGCATTTGATTCAGTTTTCTGTATTTTGTATCCAGGTTTTTATTATTAGAATGGCAACAGAATGCAAATCCAAACTATTGCAGATAGAAGATTATTGTAGTGCAAGGAGAGCCAAGCAACTTCAGGAAACCAACAAAAACACCAAATAGTCTCAGATTTTATTTTTGAACTTAAAAAGGTTAAAATTTTATAAAGAGCAATAAATAATTTATTTTTCTTCCCTCTGCTCTGTTGTGTCTCCTACACTACATATCCATTCTTGATCTTGGGCTCATTAGTACTCAACGTATTTATCAATATGTTTATCAACCTTTTTGATTTTGCCAAACAGGTAAAAAGGGAATGACTTTATGGTTCTATATTGTTGTTTCTTTTATTATGAGAGTTTAAGCACATTTTTACATGTTTAAAGGCCCTTTCTGTTTCCTAGTATGTGACCTATGTTTTTCTATTAACACTATCTTCTAGTTGAATTTTATTTTTAGTATGTTGTAGGGACTTCTAATAGGTTTTGGAGGAAATTAGCTTTTCTCTGTCATATGTGCTGCAAATAACTTTTCTACTTAGTCTTTTAATGTTATTTCTTTAGTATTTACCTATTTTGCTATGCATAAATTCCAAATATTTCTATAGTCAAATTGATGGATTTTGTGGAAGTCTTCTAAAATTTACGTCATGCTTTGAAAGACCTTACCTACTCCAAGATTGTAAAACAAACTAAAAAACAAAAGTAAATCTCCAGTGTTTTTTGTTTTTCTCCCAAGTAATTTTACAATTTATTTTTCCTATTAGTTCTTTGCTCCATCTTAGATTGATTTTGTAGTATGGAGTAATGGGGAAAAAGTGTATACTGCATATCTCTGCTGTTTTAGTGAGGCAAGTTTCTTTAAGTCATCAGGTACTTAACACTTAAAACATTGCAAAGGAATCCAACAAAATAACACTTATACAAGCAATGTTAACATGTGTCAATACATTTTCAATCAGTCATTTAGATCGGCATTTTCTGAAATTTAATCATTGTCACCTTAATAATTTCTGACAGTTCCACATTAACTCCTACACTATTATTGACTTAATATTTTTATTTTAATGGCTCCTTATTTCATGCGTAATTTTATTCAAAAAGAAACTTTATATCATAATTTAACATTCTAATTACATTTTCTGAAGGTACATTACAATAAATTTTAAAATAAATTTTCACCTGTACACTGCTAATATCATCTCACTTATTACTTTGGAAATGGTGATCTAGTTAGAGCCAAATATATGGAAGTTTGGAGCTCTCTAAAATAAAAATTGGGGGGTGACTGAGAGAGATTTTGAATTTTCATACTTGAAGTGTTGGTGATACTCCTTTTTTTTCTTTTTTTGCATTGTTGCCTCATAAAGCCTACTGAAAATTTCATTTACTGATTTGCGTTACATCATTTGGTGTTTTAAAGCATGACAACAAAACTCAAACACTATAGACAGACACTTTTTTTTTCTTTGTTTTTTTTTTTAAATGAGATAGAGTCTCGCTCTGTCTCCAGGCTGGAGTGCAATGGCGCGATCTCAGGTCACTGCAACCTCTGCCTCCCAGGTTCAAGCAATTCTCCTGCCTCAGCCTCCCAAGTAGCTGGGACTACAGGCGTGCACCACCACACCCAGCTAATTTTTGTATTTTTAGTAGAGACGGGGTTTCACCATGTTGGCCAGGATGGTCTCGATCTCTTGACCTCATGATCCGCCTGTCTCAGCTTCCCAAAGTGCTGGGATTACAGGCATGAGCCACCGCGCATGGTCCATTTTAATTTTTTTTAACTTCAATAGCTTTAGGGGTACAAGTGGTTTTGGTTATGTGGATGAACTGTATAGTGGTGGAGTCTAGCATTTTAGTGCACTTGTCACCCAAGTAGTGTACATTGGAGCCAATGGGCAGTTTTTCATCCCTTACCTGCCTTGCAATTTCCTCCGTTCTAAGTCCCTAATGTCCATTATAGCACTTGATATATACTGTTTTTTTTTTTTAACAAAATCAAAAATAAATAAAAAAGTTCACTTTGCTTCTACGGGTGAAACATTCTCTACAATTCTAAAAAACCCATACCACTGTTCCACATGAGTTTTGTTCTTCGAAGATTAAAACACCTGCCGCCATATCAAAAATAATAAAATAGGATGGCAGAAGAGGAACTGTAAAGAATATTCCATTTTGCCTAATTTTAAAAAATGGATATAGCTTCAATGTTAATTTTAGGTAGTGCAATTTGTTTTTGTTTTCGTTTTTGTTTTTTGAGAACAATAGCAATACTACTTGGGTCCAGGTTGATTCCTAGATATATAGAATAAAATGTCTGGTGAAGACAGATTCTTTTGACTATATATTTACATTGTATATTACTCTTCCTATCTAGAAGTAGATAATTTTATAAACTCATATGAAGACAGCAGGATTTCAGTTATTAGTAAGATAATCTGTGGCACTGTACTACACAGCCCCCAGGACAGTATGTGAGTTTTCATTCAAATGATTGGTATGTGCAGCCACTAAGTGAAAAAGGAACACTACTGGGTTGCTTTCAATATCTAAAGTAAAAAACAAGGTCTTTGTTTAGTCTCTCAGACATCTAACAGTATGTATTTAGAACATAAGGGGAATTTTGTGTCACTGCCTCATCAATGATGAAAACAATGATAATTAGTACCCGGTATTTTAGAAATACCATCTCATTTACTCCTTACAATATTATGTCCCCCCTATTAGAGATGAGCAAATGGAGTCTCTGAGAAGTAATCTTGCCCAAGTCACACGATTAGAAAGCAGAGGAGCTGCCACTAACACTCAGGTTCTTAAAAGATCAAGGTTTTTCTATGAAACCATGATGTTTCCCAATCAACTGAGCTACTTCCACCTCCTGAGACTATCCCTTCTTCTTCTGTCATGGAAAGAGAACTCGAGCCGAACAAAACAATCAGCACCTCACATGCAGCCTGTCTGCTGGCTGTAGAGAGATGGATACTTCGAAGAGTCGAGTATGGCTTTCCCTTAAGAAGGAAGATCATGAAGATTGGAGTAGTTGCTCAAAAAATTTCAGGAGCCACATAAAACCAGTATCTCAAAACAAAAAGTTACAGCCTTTTGCAATAAGTAGTCCATCATTCAGACCACTAATTCAGCACCGATAGGGGTGCAGGTTTCTCTATTAGCTTCCTGCACCCCTTCATCTACCCTCCCGATTCAGTTGAAATAATTCATGCAGTTTGGGCTGAAAAGAAACAAACAACATTTCTGGCTACCATTTCATAAATCCTCCTGCAGGGCATTGACTGGCAGCTCACTGCATTTCTCAAAGCACATTTAACATCCCTGGGGTGTGCAAAACACTTGCATTTATGTAAAATATGAGAATATCAAATGAAATGTTTATGGAGATTTTTCTACAGCTGCTAGCTAGGAACCCTTCCTTTGTAGAAATGTTGCCAGGATTCCCCAAAATTACACAGAACTGTCCTTCCAATTAGAGTCAGCAAGTAAGAAAATTGTGTTAGCATTTATCATAAGTTCATGATGTCATATTCTAAAGACGACTATCAGATAATTTTGGGAATATGGTATCATGTAGTATATAAGAGTAATCAGTCAAAAGTAGTTGCTCAAAATAAACATAGTCTACAGAGAATAGGCTTGAGAGACAGATTGATCTAGGTCCTAGATCCTGATCCACTCCCTCTTAGCCGACTAATCCTATTAAATAAAGAACTCTCTGAGAAAATATTTCCTCATTTGTAAACCAGGGAATAGTATCTCAGGGGACAGTTATGAGGACCAAATAAAATAATGATCACATATAAAGCACTTAGAAAACTTTCTGACACTTAGCAGGTATTCAATAAATGTTAGATTTTTTTCTTCTTTTGTATCCCAAATAGTTTCAATATACCGATTACTTACCTATTTACTTGATTTCTAATTGACACAAAAGCTACAGGGGCAAATAGAGTCCTAAAGACAGCAAGGTATTCAGTTGTTTCCTGTAATGAAGAACTTTGCATTATAGGCATATTTGATCTACAGTTGAAGTTTCTTTGCAGAATACACTTAGAATGTCATGTAATCCAGTTTGCAGGAAATTAAAGGATATTTCGGTAGGGTCTCAATTTTATAATTTTAATGAGTATTATCACTCTGATGATCTTTGGATATACACTAATTCTCATTTAATTGCATTTCTAATTTTTATTTTATTTTATTTTATTATACTTTAAGTTCTAGGGTACATGTGCACAATGTGCAGGTTTGTTACATATGTATACATGTGCCATGTTGGTGTGCTGCACCCATCAACTCGTCAGCACCCATTAATTTTTTATTTTCATAGAGGTATCCCAAATGTTATGTCAACTTATTATTTTAAAAGCCACTATAAGATAAAGCATGATAGGTAACTTACTCATGGAATATTAACGATGAAACAGTAATGATAAATAATAATAATGTGAACTGAAATGTAGCATTTACTACACTCCAGGTATCTGATGTGTGCATTTTAACTGTATTAATTTATCTAATCTACCCAACAACCAAAGAGAGGGTATTATTATTATCCTATTTTACAGATGAGGAAACTGAGGCACAGAGGAGTTAATGATGTGTCCAGGAGCTGAGTAGACATATAAAGTAGGAGACACAAAGGGGAGAAAAAGGAAGATAAATTATCAGTTACTCTTTATAAAATGTTAGGCCTTTTGAATTGAAAAGTAAAATGTGAGGCTATTTATTGTTTTTGTTGGTTCCTTGAAGTTGCTTGGCTATTGCCTTATCAAGAATCTTCTATCTGCAACAGTCTGAATTTGCATCCTGTTGCTATGGGCTGTACTTTTCTAATAAATATCTGGATATAAAATACAGAAAACTGAATTAAATACTGGGTTGTTTTTATGCACAATATAAACACCTACTTTACCTACTTTTTCTTTTCTTTTTCTTTTTTTTTTTTGAGATGCTGTCTCGCTCTGTCACCAGGCTGGAGTACAATGGCGCCATCTCAGCTCACTGCAATCTCCGCCTCCAGGGTTCCAGCGATTCCCCTGCCTCAGCCTCCTGAGTATCTGGGACTACAGGCGTGTACCACCACCATGCCCAGCTAATTTTTTGTATTTTAGTAGAGACAGGGTTTCATCATGTTGGCTAGGATGGTCTTGATCTCCTGACCTCGTGATCTACCGGCCACGGCCTCCCAAAGTGCTGGGATTACAAGCATGAGCCACCGCTTCCGGCCCAACACCTACATTTTTAAAAGTCTTCTGAGGATTAAGTGATCTTTAAAAAGTTATTTTCAAGACAGTTGAATCTGTAGGCAGAGTCTTTGTATGAGAAGGTGAGGAAGCTAATGGCACTATAATACTACCTGATATGTCGTATGTGGTTCTGGGGTTGTGAGAGGTAAATAAGACATAATCCTGCCTAGAATGAATGGGGTAGTTGTACTGGCACTATCAGCTATTTGATTTCCTAAAATATTCTGCTGGATGAATAGAGTTATATCTGTACTATTTGGAAAATGACCCTTTCATAGGTTCCAAGTATTCCTTAACAGCAACTGCCAGTCAGTGTCAAATCTGGCTTGAACACACTATAATTTCAATTAAGTGGCACACCACTTAAATATGCACATAAATAAATTGCATAGAAAAATTATGGAGGGAGAGTAGAATGATCTAACAATAATGCATGTCAAACTTACGGTAAACACCTATCATGCCAAATCCCCCTGACATTTTTCCTTCTGGTGAAAATATATACAGTAATATTTCTATTAAGGATGCTTTTAACAATAAACTTTGATGTCAGAAGCCTGGTTATGAGAAGGAGAAAGAGGAATAGAGATAGTTTTTGGGGAGATTCTTGTCTCACCACATTTTTGACGGGGCACCGAATTCCTTAAGTGTTAAGTATATATAACTGTGGGTTTTGGTCTTCTGGGCCACATGTGGAGATTCTTTTCACTCTTAAAAGGATCATAAAAGGCCTAAGAATGTGAAGCATTTTTGTCAATTTCAGGCCATCCAAGTAAGGTCTACCCTTCAGCAAGGCTTCTTTGCTAGTTTGCCTTGGAAAAGTTTGCATGTAAGATGCATCCTTCTACCACAACAGTCACCACCAATCCAGGTCTAATGATACGGGATCTGGTCCCATCTCCCTCCCACTTATTGTCTTCCCAAGCCCAAGTCAAGTGTGTGACTATAGGTAAGTTGACAATCTTTTCATGACTCAGTTTCCTCATCTGTAAATTTAGGAAGACAATAGAACCTACCTCAAAAGGTGGTTGTGAGGATTAGTTTTATCTGCCATTAGATGGTTGTATGGTTGAGACAAAACATGTCTTGGAATAGAATAGACCTGGGTTCAGATTCTACCTTTGCCATGCACTACCTTTGTGGTCTTGGGCAAAATCTTGCATTTCTCTGAGCCATAGTTTCTGCACATTGAAAATGAAAAAAGTTAGGCCGGGCGCGGTGGCTCAAGCCTGTAATCCCAGCATTTTGGGAGGCCGAGACGGGCGGATCACGAGGTCAGGAGATCGAGACCATCCTGGCTAACACGGTGAAACCCCGTCTCTACTAAAATACAAAAAAAAATTAGCCGGGCGAGGTGGCGGGCGCCTGTACTCCCAGCTACTCGGGAGGCTGAGGCAGGAGAATGGCGTGAACCCGGGAGGCGGGGCTTGCAGTGAGCTGAGATCCGGCCACTGCACTCCAGCCTGGGCAACAGAGCCAGACTCCGTCTCAAAAAAAAAAAAAAAAAAGAAAATGAAAAAAGTTTACCTACCTTTTGGGGTGGATGTGAGAATAAAAAATAATGTATGA
Source organism: Macaca mulatta (assembly GCF_049350105.2). Taxonomy (NCBI): domain Eukaryota; kingdom Metazoa; phylum Chordata; class Mammalia; order Primates; family Cercopithecidae; genus Macaca; species Macaca mulatta. The sequence continues at coordinate 93,686,562 of NC_133407.1, read as the reverse complement.
GAATTATCTAGACCATGTTAAATATTCAGTTAATGGAAGTTATTTTGAAGTAAGCCGTCATTTATGTATCTACTACATTTAATGCCCTGTGATATGTGCTGTAGGGAAGATGTGAATTTACAGTATGGCTGAAAAATATTTTGTATTATGATGAAGGAGGTTATTATATCACTGTACTAGCCACTGTTTTTTTCATATTCTTAGCTTGCACTAACAGCTGTCACAAATATAAAATACCCCTAAAATGGTTTGAGGATAAAGTGCTTAATCACTTCTAAGCATTTACTAGTTCCACCAATTATCACAGGGCTTATTCTGACATTGAGCCCGTCAGTTACAGATGGACATGAAAGTTATTTTCTTACAAATTATCTTGCATTTGATTGATATGTAAGTTATATTTTTGACTTTTCCAACAAGTTACCTATTTATAATTATGTTTTTAAAAACAGGAAGTCTCTTATTTTGTACATACAAAAGTATATGTTATATTGTTTTGTATGTATAATACAAATTGTATGTATGTATAATACAAATTGTATTGTATGTATGTATAATACAAATTGTATTGTATGTATGTATAATACAAATTGTTTTGTATGTATATACATATTTGTATGTATAATACAAATGTGTGTGTATATATTTATATGTATATGTATATATATTATAAAGAGTAATAAAAGAAGAACCCATGTTACCTCGCATCTACTTCAGAGGTAGAAGTGTCCTTCCCTGTCATATTCCTTTCTCTCCTTAGACAAAAATAACTACTCTTTTGAATTTCACGTTTCTCAGTTTCTTTCCTTTTTAAACATTTTTAAAATTCGGGGGTACATGTGCAGCTTTGTTACATAGGTAAGCTTGTGTCACAGGGGTTTGGAATACATGGATGATAATTTAATCATCCAGGTATTAAGCCTAGTACCCATTAGCAACTGTTTCCTAATCCCTGTTTTAGCACAATTTTTATTACATTTATATACGTGTCTATATATACCTCATCAACTCGAAAATTATTTGGTGAGAGAGAAAAAGCTTTTATCCATCTCCATAGTTCTCTACAGCTCCGAGGATATATCAAATATAGCCAAAAGAACAAATCCTTTCTACATTCTGGCTATATCTGCTTAAGAAAGTCACTTCGCCTGAGACTCAGTTTCTCATCTGAGAAATGGGAATAAACAATTTACTTTGCAAGAAATATTTTAAGCATTCAGTGAATTCAAATTTTCAAAATATTCTTCATAATGCCTGCTTATTGCAGCTGTTCATCAAATGCTAGGTCCACTCATTCTCACTGCTTTAAGCTATGCCGGAAAACTTCAAAGATCCCCATTACACAACTTCATTGAAATGACTGGTTGTTGCTATTGTATTCATGAAACTCTGCTCTTTCTGTGTAGGTTTAATGAATATCAATGTCTTTCTAACTTGTTGCTTCCATAGTATTCTCAGGAAAGTTTATTATTAAATGGCACATTAGAAAATACCTTGCATTGAGGTAGGATTTTGGTTTCTCAAATTTTAATGGCCAAACTATTCTCATTATGGTTTTGTTGTTGTTATTGTTGTCACTATTTTTAGAAATGGGGTCTCACTATGTTGCCCAGGCAGGCCTAAAACTCCTGGGCTCAAGGGATCCTCCTGCCTCAGCCTCCCAAGTAGTTGGGACTAAAGGCGTGCACCACCACGTTGGGCTCTCATTCTTTTTTATGATTCTATCTCTTAAAATTATAATTGAATGAATGTATTTTGCATGTATCTTACTTCCCCCTATGAAAAATCATACCATGAAGACTTTTAACTGGAGATATTGCCCATGTGAATTGCCAGAAGTTAGAGATTATTTCTAGAGAGAGATTCTTTATTGCTGTGAAAATGGCCCTGTCTTTATTCTCACATTGTCTTTTAGTGTCTAATGCCATCCCATATATCCTTGATCCAAAATTATTTCATGTTCCATCTCTCAGAGAAAAAAAACATGACCCATGTAATGTCAATGTGTGTATTAGCCTGTACATCCAGACTGATTCTGACAAGTCTTTAGAATGATCATTAATGTCAGCTTTCAGAAGCCTTAATGCCAAATGGCTAGGAATGTTCCCATTTGTCAGAGAGAAAGCAGAGGCAAAATGCTTCATTCAAATCTAGTAGCAGAATGTATTCAGAGGAATGTTGGTAATTCACGGTGCTACCACTTGATTCTAGCTTTAAAAAAAAAAAAAAAAAAGAATTAAGTGCTTATGAAACTTTTACACAGAAAAATAAATCCTTTCCTATAGACCATTCCTGTGTTTATGTTTTAGAATATACAATGTAAATTCCTTTAAAAATGAATTATCAATACTTATTCCTTACATAATTTTCAAAATACTATATGCTTTTTTTTTTTTTTTTTTTTTTTTTTAGCTCATTTCAGAAAACAACAACGGAGAATTAAATTGTATTTGATTGGCCGGGCGTGGTGGCTCACGCCTGTAATCCCAGCACTTTGGGAGGCCGAGGTGGGCGGATCACAAGGTCAGGAGATCGAGACCATGGTGAAACCCCATCTCTACTAAAAATAGAAAAAATTAGCCGGGCGCAGGGGCGGGCGCCTGTAGTCCCAGCTACTCGGGAGGCTGAGGCAGGAGAATGGCGTGAACCCGGGAGGTGGAGCTTGCAGTGAGCCGAGATTGCGCCACTGCACTCCAGTCTGGGCTGGGCGACAGAGCGAGACTCCGTCTCAAAAAAAAAAAAAAAAAAAAAAAATAATAATAATAAATAAATAAATAAATAAATTGTATTTGATGAGTTCAGTGCTGCTCTGAGGGGGAAGAAATGTAAAAATCAGCAGCCATGGAAATAACCAAAGCCTGGAAGGATCTTCATGAGTGATAATCTAAGCTGGCAAAACTCTGGCATGGTTCCTGAGGACCCCAGGAGGCCATTCATAAAAGAACAGTGTTGGACAGGCTCCTGCAGAAGCACTCAGCAAGACAGATGATGTCTGTCATACAAAGGCCTTGGGAAGAAATTAGTTTAAGGCTTTGGCCTCATCAGGAAAAGACCCAACTATACAAATAGGGTCACCTCCCTGACCATCCATTCATCCATCCATCTATCCATTCATTTATTCACCCATCTATCCATATCTGTCTGTCTGCCTATCAGTCTATTAAAAAATTACCAACTGTTAATAGAGTATCACAGGCCTTAAAGTGCTCAGCAAAATGGACTACATGAGAGTGAGTGCCCTTTACAAGACTGCTGATATATATCATCAGTTTCTATTTCATAAGTGTTTCTGGAAATTCAGAGTAATACATGAGCATCTATCAGGGATCAAAGTAGATTCAGCTTTTTAAAACAATCATAGGTTAATGAAACTGAGAGGAACCTTGTACAACCATTTAGAAAGAGAAAAAAATGGATTTTTTACTCAAATGGAAAAAAATTATTTATGGACTTAAGGTTTCTAAAAGAATAGAAAACATGCATGAAAAAATAAACACAATCTACAGAGTACAAGAGAGAGTACTTTTAGCACAATTGGCTAATATATCTACAAATGACAGGGATGCCTTTGTCATAAGTAATAAAATTTTACTCAGACATTGCTTACTATTTGATAATGTTGCCTCTGAACTTTCAGGTCAATAATACAAATTATATTAAGATTTCTTTTAGGTACAAAATTCTAACAAAATGCCATGAAATAATATGATGTAAAAAATCAACAACAAATAGCAGACTGGGGAAAGAGCAACATTTAAATAAAATACCTTCAATTTTCCCTGAACTCATGTAATAGCTTCCATTTTATCATATTTTTACAGTTTCCTTGACGAGATCAGGAGCAAGACCCTTATTTTAGAACATGTAGTCACTGGACAGTATTTTTCTCTTGAGATAAGCTTATCTCCTGACTTTTGAAAGATTATTTTGACCATTATCTTGCTGTTCTCATATAAATCTTACTCTCATCCTGAAATGAGACCAATTCCAGTATCAACCCTCAGTTACAAATTATCCATGACCAAAATCATTACACTGGGAAAATGAAGTTTAGACTAGTGTGTTTGAATTATGGCATGAAGAAAGTCATTGAAACACTCTGTTCTTTGGGTTTATATTATCTTAAATCCTGTTTTATTCAACTGCTCCAGTGGTGGAAATCATGGTACAACCCAAAAGCTAAAGGCATAAAGTTGTTTTCAGTTTTGGGTTGTTGTTATTTTTATAGGAAAATAGGGCCCAAGCAAAACAAATACAACTTTAAGTTTTACAGATAAAAGATGGATCAAAATACACTCTCTTTAGAGGAAAAAAATGTACCTTTAAAAAGGAAATGTGGCCAAATATTTTAAAATAGTGAATATTTGAATGAGTAAATGAATGAATGGATGACTCTATCAACTAGCTAGCTTTCCAAAAAGTGCACTGCATACTCAACAGTATGGAAAACTTAGTGCTGGTTATGAAGGAGACAAAGATGCATACATTGTAAAAACCATTGGAAATTAAAAGCAATAAACACTCTAGACAAAGCAATATTTAGAAACTTCCCTTTGCAAAATTTCTGAGTTTTTTCCTTTTCCTCTTCTCCTCAAAACATGCATATTTCATTTGTGCATGTAGTAACCATCTAAAGTAATGATTTTTCCAAATTCTTAATTTATTTTCCATTCTTATTTGCTGAATAATCCTTCCTTTCCCTCATTGACTGCTTATGTTATATATTATTATACATTAAATTGTATATATAATGCATAATATATACATAAGTATGAAGTACACATACATAATATCTGAGCTATTATATACTAAGCTTAATTATTATTTCAGCACTACTCTTTTTTTTTTTTTGTATTTTCGGTAGAGATGGGGTTTCACTATGTTTTTTTTTTGTTTGTTTGTTTGTTTTTTTTTTTTGAGACGGAGTCTCGCGCTGTTGCCCAGGCTGGAGTGCAGTGGCCGGATCTCAGCTCACTGCAAGCTCTGACTCCCGGGTTTACGCCATTCTCCTGCCTCAGCCTCCCGATAGCTGGGACTACAGGCGTCCGCCACCTCGCCCGCTAGTTTTTTGTATTTTTTAGTAGAGACAGGGTTTCACCGTATTAGCCAGGATGGTCTCGATCTCCTGACCTCGTGATCCGCCCGTCTCGGCCTCCAAAAGTGCTGGGATTACAGGCTTGAGCCATCGCGCCCGGCCGAGGTTTCACTATGTTACCCAAGCTGGTCTTGAACTCCTGAGTTGAGGTGATCCACCTGTCTTGGCCTTCCAAAGTGCTAGAATTACAGGCATGACATGGCTGGCCTCAGCCTTACTCTTTTAATTATTGTAGCTGAAGTATGTTAAAAAAAATAAAAAAACGCGTATGGGGCCAGGCGTGGTGGCTCATGCCTATAATCCCAGCGCTTTGGGAGGGCAAGTTGGGAGAATCACTTGAGCCCAGTAGTTAGAGACCAGTCTGGGCAATATGGGGAAACCTTGTTTCTACAAAAAGTGCAAACATCAACCTGGTGTGGTGGCATGCACCTGTAGTCCTAGCTACTAGGGAGGCTGAGATGGGAGGATCCATTGAGTCTGGGAGGTCATGATGGCATCACTGCACTCCAGCTGGAATGGCAGAGCGAGACCATGTCTAAAAAAATAAATAAATAATAAAAAATTAAAAAAAAAAAAAAAAAAAAGAACATTTGTGTGGTTTGACCAGGCATGGTAGCTCATGTCTGTAAGCCTAGCACTTTGGGGGGTCATGGTGGGAGGATTGCTTGAGGCCAGGATTTGGAGATCAGCTTGGGCAACATAGTGAGACCCTCGTCTCTAAAAAATTTTAAAAAATTAGCCAGGTGCGTTGGTGTGCACCTGTAGTCTCAGCTACTCTGGAGGCTGAGGCAGGAGGATCGCTTGAGACCAGGAGGCTGAGGCTGCAGTGAGCCATGATTGGGACACTGTGCTCTAGTGTGGGCAACAGAGTTAGCCCCTGTCGCTAGAGAAAAAAAAATTAAATAAAAAATTTTTTTGAAAAACAATGTGTATGTTTACTTTACCTTTAGTACATTTCTTTTTCAAAAGTTTCTTTGCATTTTCCCACATTTAGTACTCCAGTGCATTTTAGGACCCCCAGCTCTCAATTTGTTTAAGATATTTATTGTAATAACATTAGATGTGTATATATACACATATATTATTTGGCAAAATTACTGTCTTTATGGTGTTTACTTTCCCTAATCATGCATATGATATAATTGTACATTTATTTATTATTAATTAATTAATTAATTTATTTTTTTGAGACGGAGTCTCCCTCTGTCACCCAGAGTGCAGCGGCGACATCTCGGCTCACTGCAAGCTCCACCTCCTGGGTTCACGCCATTCTTCTTCCTCAGCCTCCCGAGTAGCTGGGACTACAGGCGCCCGCCACCATGCCTGGCTAATTTTTTTGTATTTTTAGTAGAGACGGGGTTTCACTATGTTAGCCAGGATGGTCTTGATCTCCTGATCTCGTGATCCGCTCGCCTCAGCCTCCCAAAGTGCTGGGATTACAGGCGTGAGCCACCACGCCCGGCCTATTAATTGTACATTTATTATTAAAGTTTTAAAATTATGTTTTAACAATTTTTTTAGTTGTCTTCATATAAGGTATGCACTTTTCTTGTGAAAGTTTTATAGAACTATTTAGGGATTTTATTTATTTATTTATTTATTTTAGACAGAGTCTCTCTCTCACCCAGGCTGGAATGCAGTGGCACGATCTTGGCTCACTGCCACCCAGAATCTGCCTCCTGGGTTCAAGCGATTCTCCTGCCTCAGCCTCCCGAGTAGCTGGGACTACAGGCATGTGCCCCCACGCCAGGCTAGTTTTTGTATTTTTAGTAGAGATGGGGTTTCACTATTTTGGCTGGGCTGGTCTTGAACTCCGGATCTCAGGTGATCAGCCTCCCTCAGCCTCCCAAAGTGTTGGGATTACAGGCGTGAGCCACTGCACCTGGCCTAGAGATTTAAAAGTATATTTGTGTGTGTGTGTGTGTGTGTGTGTGTGTCTCCAATAGGACTTCTTTAAAACTTCTATTTTATAATGAATTGTTGAGTTGTTGCTAGCATACACGTATGCTATTGATTTTCTCTATTTAATGTATATTAAATTTTCATTTTTCTGGCCTTTCTGAGTTTTCTAATGATAACATTTATAAAAATGGAAGTGGTGCCTTCTAATATTTGTAGTTCATATTTCTGTTAAAAGCTAAAGATACAGTTAAGAAAGCAGTAATGGCAGCCTTACCGAGGTCCATATTTCAACAGATACAGATATTTTAAATGCTTGTAACAGAGGTGAGTACAGAATTTTTTGTAGATCTCAAGCACATAGAGTTGGACTGAGCTGAGTTCCAATTTTACTTCTTTTCCAAACCTGTAAGATTTGTGTTATGCCTCTTAATATATGGCCTTTTAAGAAAGCAAAGCAGACATTGTTTCTTTTCTTCTTTACTATGATTATTGCTTAGTCCATTACCAAATTATAGCAATCTTATAGCTAACATTTTACTCTTTCTTTCAGAAAAAAACCCCAACCAACCAACCAACCAACCAAACAAACAAACAAAAACCTTTACTCAACATTATTCAGTGCTTAGAGGGCCAAATAATTTATAATTTTCTTAGTGAAATTGTTTTTCTGAGTTTTAAATTGTTTCCATTTCTAATTTTGTGTTGATTTCCCAAAATCATGATATGTAGCAAATCATTTATGAAAAGCATGCTTCTAACAAACTAACTTTCATTTGTTTGTTTCCTTCTAATAGTTTATATTTGATCATGACAATTTTTTTGGGGGGGTGCCTATTAAGAACTGAGCTCTATGGTAATGAGCTACAGAAAATGCTGACGAAACACAAGAAATGCCTCTAGACTGTAAATAAACAAGAAGCTAAGTATGGTACCTGTATCACTAGGTTTTATTGAGGAGATCCTTGAAGAATGAGTAGCATTTAAAGGAAAAGATGAAGGAGGTTGAGGGACACTGTTGTACCAGGAAAGAGTGAAACAGGCAAGCTCAAAGGTGGTCCCTGGTTAGCATGACCTTAGTACAGAAATGGCAGGTGATTTTTGAAAGGTCAAGGCAAATATACCACCTTCACTCTATCCCCACTCATACCACTTGTGTAATGAATATCTTAGTAGTTTTATTTTTACCCAAAATAAAGTTATTTAAATAATATGAAGGAAATTTGGTAAAAGTTATCACATGTCTATTACTATTAGATTCCAACCAAAAAAAGGAAGAAAATAATAAAGAAACCAGTGACATATTAAAAATCTAAAATGACTACAGTAAAGGGGGCACAGATCACAAGGTATCGTATATTTAAGCACCAAACCTTCTTGTTGAAGAAGATTTATTTATGAACTGATTTTGATAATAGAGTAAAACAAACATGTAATTTGTTAAACAACATGGTTTTATAAAATCATAGGATTAAGTCTTTAACCTTTATTCATGGTGAATTAGTTGGGATAAATTTTAAAATTTATTTTAAAGAGAGATTTTCAGAATTAAGTAGTTTACAATGGCCCAGTCTAAAGGAATTCACCTCAGGTTCAATTATGGCCAGCTTCTCTCATTTATCCATGACAATTGACTTCAAAACAACATATATTATTTCATTCTTGAATTAGTTATGGAAAAAAAATCTAATATGCACAATCTGTGTACCTTTAATTGCATCATAATATATTCATTATCTATTCAAAATGGGAAATACAAATAATGCATCTGAATAGAATTCTCACTTTGGGAGGCACAGAGAAATTAGTACATTAATGTAGAGGTTGATTAGTGAGAGATACCCTATTGACCTGAATGACTTCACCTGCTGTGTGGTTTATACACAGTGACTAATTTACAGACTGAAAATCTTATTGTTTATTCTGGCTTCCTCCTAACATATTGCTCAAAAAACCCCTTCAAAACAGTGTAATCACTAGTATGCATAGACCTGGGACCATGATAATTCAGACAAGCAATTAAAAAGAAGTGAATTCCGAGTCATATAGCATATGAAAAGAGGCCAAGTTTTGCTTAACTTTTATAATACGACAAGGAGAATCAAGAATCACATGAATAGCTTTTTTTTCCTTTTTTAAAAATGTATTTTATTTATTCTACTTTAAGGAATAGTTTTTTACATGCAACTTTTCTATTGCATTTTAATTCATCTTCTAGAATCACCTATAGAACATTCGGGTAGCAGAAGGAGAGTACAACCTCAAATCAATGGTTCTGAAAGTGCTCTACGGATCTTTGATGCCCTTTCAGGGGGTCTACAAAGTCAAATTTACTTTTATAACGATATTAAAATGTTACTTGCTTTTTTTGCTGTGTTGGCACTTTGCATTGATGGTGCACAAGCAATAATGGGTAAAACTACTTATGAACTTAAGGTACTGGCACTAAGCTATACTACTAGTCAGTGTATTCCTCACTTCCACACACTTACACTAAAATAATAAGTAGCCAGTTTCACTTTAGGAATGTTCTTGATTAAACAGTAAATGTCATTAATTTTATTAAACCTTGACTCTCGAGGGCATGTCTTTAACATTATGTTTGACAAAATGGGAAATCTGCATAAAGCACTTGTGTATATTGAAGTCAGATGGCTATCTCAAGGAAAGCACTGGTGCAATTTTTGAGTCACAAGCAGACTTCATAATAAAACCAGTGATGGTATTAACCAATGTGGTTTAATTGTTAAATATTGCATAATAAAATGTATTAATATGTGGAAGATTTGAAGTGAACAGATATTTTCCAAATGTGTCTAACATGTAATACTTCCAAATCATCGGTATGTAAAAGATCCATTCTAAGTGCCAAATAAACTAATGGTGTTAAAATACAGTGTATAAGAATTTCAGGCCAAAAGGGGTGGCTCACACCTGTAATCCCAGCACTTTGAGAGGCTGAGGCAGGAGGATACCTTGAGGCTAGGAGTTCCAGACCAACCTAGGCAACATAGCAAGAGCCTGTCTCTACAATATATATATTTTTTAAATTAGCAGTTGTGGTGGTGTGTGCCTGTGGTCCCAGCTCTAAAATATAAATTAAAGAAAAAATAAAAATTTTGTTGATACTGTTTCAAACTCCACTTTGAAACTAACCTTTAAAAACCATGTTGGTAAAGTTTTGGTGGTGTATCAATAAATAACAGACATAATTATGCAAAATGGCTATTAAAATATTCCTCTCTTCTCCATCCACTTTTGTATGAGGTCAGTTTTTAAAAAATAGACTTGAAAATAGCATATCACAATAGATGAATTGTAAAGCAGGTATGAACATTTAACTATCTTCTGTTACGCCACATATTACAGAGATTTGAAAAAATGTAGAATAACGCCACATTTCTCAAGAAACAATCATAATTATTTTAAAAATATATTATTTATGTTAACATGAAGTGAGTTTTTAAATTGTAATTTTAAATTGCTGTTTTAGAAGCTTCTCAGTTTTAATTTTTAATATGATAAATATTGCTAAATATAACCCATATAGACAAAAGCTCTTTGAGGTCTTCAGTAATTTTAAAGAATGTTTCTAAGGGTTCCAAGGCCAAAAAAATTGAGAACCACAGTTTAAATAAATGCTTTAAGTATTTAGAATTAAAGTTTTTTGGTTTTTTAATAATTTTATTTTTTTTCTAATTTTGTTACTTTAATTTCCCATAGCACCTTGGCGATGTTGAAAACAAATACAAATACAAGGATGTACTCATTTTAACATTTTATGCGTGAGCATGTGTCACACCAATTTTGGGGGTGACAGTTTTGACTAGAGGAACAAATCTAAGCAATTGACAGAAATAGAAGCCAGATAACTGGCTCTGACCCCTACCCCCAACATTTAAGAGATGTCAAAGGACACCTGAATTAGGTTAAAAAAATCAAGTTGATATGGGTATTTCAACAGTTTTCTGTGCTGCAAAACTGAAAATAAAACCATTTAATACACAGCCCATTAATATGTGAGTTATACTGTTAGGAACTCTCTACTCAAAGATTCATAAAAATAAACTTTAAGTTATTTAATAATCAGGTGAATTTTAAAAGAGAATTTACTCACAACTTGAATTAGATTTTTAAATTTGTTTTTTAATTGACAATATTTTAAAATTTTGGTTAAAGAAGAGGAATAAGTTAAAAAGATCTGTTTTATAACATGGTGACTGTAGTGAATAATGTTTTATATACCTGAAAACTGCTAAGAGAGTAGGTTTTAGGTGTTCACAACACAAAAAAATGGTAAGTATGTGAGGTAATACATATGTTGATTCACTTGATTTAGCCACACCACAATGTGTCCATATATCAAAACATCATGTACACCTGCATGTTATTTTTTTCTTCCCCTTTTTTTCCTTAAGAATATCTTTTTCTTTAAGAAAAAAAAAAGGACTTATTTTTTAAGCTTATGTCCAAATGAGCATAATGGGTTTTTGTAGGTCACTTCAATTTTCAGCCCCAATACTCACTGCCCATGCTTGACCATGCTGCTTGCCCTAACCATGATGATATTTCTCATCTGTAAAATGATAATAAAATAAAATTAATAGTAATATCAACCTCAGTAGGGTTGTGAGGATTAAATACAATAATCCATGTCAAATTCTTGAGCACAATACCTGGCACTGAATAAGCATTTGTTGTGTTGTTACCATTTTGTGACAGCTTCCTCCTTGATGTCATGGTAACAAAATGTTAATAATACCTTGAATATCTTTTGAAGTTTTCGGATATCCATATAAATGTCTCGGACAACATAATCCAAATGTTCTTCTACTACTGCTTCATGGAATTGTAGGTGAAACTTCTTAAGTGAAGATTTTTATTGGTCTTTTAAAATAAGGTAGGCAGAAATCTTTCTTTCTTTCTTTCTTTTTTTGTCTTTGGGGAGGATTCTGCTTTCTGAGCATTGGCAATGTTCAGTCTTATGATTTACAATTATGTTTATGTTCAGTCCTTTTTAATGAATAGATCCAGAAGAAATATTAGTACCTGCTGACGCCTTGGCTTCAATATAATTGAGAAAAGACATTTGTTTAAGACATTGAATAATGTGTCTTTTGATACAAGTCAGTCAATAAGAATTTCAATATTAATCAAAAGGAGGGAATGACCTGTTATGGAGAGCAGACTGTGTCACAGTATGTACTATGCAGTTACTTATAGTAATCTTCAATCTTCCTAACAAATCAAAGTATGTACAGTTATTTCAACTTTATAAATGAGGAAACTGAGTCTCAGAGAACTTTAAGTAACTTTCCTAAGATGGTGAAGAGGTAGAAATAAAAACAAATTATATATTTTTTGGCTGAGGAAAGAGGAGGTGAGAGAAATTTTCAAATATGACAGATAAAGAACATTACAAGGGTGGAATGTAATGACGTTCATTTGTTCTTCGTTAACTATAAGGCTAGAAAGAAAATGGAGAGTTTAAAGTGCCATATAGAACAGATAATGGGAAGCACAGCTTGATTGTAAAAACACTATGGCTGTGCCTGTAAAATTCCAAAACAACTGTCAGTTAAGCATAATCAGTGGAAAAAGTCAAACAGTTTATTTGATATAATGCACACAAAATAGTTACTTGGTTGGGCATAATTTCACTTTCCACTTTGAGTTTTCATTATAGTTAAAAAGTCTAGGAAAAAAGATGTGCTAATGTAGGTACTAACACTACTTAGATTCTAAGAATTACTTTAAATCTAACATCTTTTTTTTTGCCTTTCACATCCTTCAAAAGAGTTATGTATGAGAATGAATTAGTACAAGTGAAAGTTGAACCATGTAAGGTGCTATTTTGATAATCCTATGATAATTCAGAATATATGAAGTTCAGAAATTTTATCATAAATCTCTGAATAATTATAAATCAGAACTCTGAAGAGTAATTGGATAAATCCTATTTATCCAATTAGCTTAAATAATGTAATAGCAAATGTTTAAAATAGTATTAGTGAGATATCCTGTCATAGCCCCCTGTTTTTCTCAATTTTCATATTTTTATGACAACAAACATTTTTAGCTGTAAAGAAGTCATAAAAGCTGTAACAACAGGGTAACATTTTTTTTTTAACTTTTATTTTAGGTTTATGGGTACAATGTGCAGATTTGTTATATAGGAAAAGTTGTGTCATGGGGTTTGTTGCACAGATCATTTCATCGCCTAGGTATTAAGCCTCAGGTATAATTCTTAATGGTTCTCAATGGTTACTTTTTGGCATTGAAGAAATCAGATGGATTTCTAAATACCTTTTTTTTTTTTTTTTTTTTTTTAAAGAAAACAGCATACTCATTTATTCACTACTCTGACAAGCCTCCAGTTTACTAGAAAGGTATGGAATAAATATGACAAGTTCAGAAGATTTCAAAACCTTAACACCATTTTCTAATTGTGTAAGCGACATGTTGTTTAATCATTAAAAGTAATTAAATGACAAAAAATTTATATAAAATAAGATACCTAACGAAAAGCTTTTTGTGTTTAGAATACCAAGACTTACCAAATTTGGAAAGATGAAATCAGAAAAATAAGAGAAATTAATCCAGAATTTCCCACATTTAAAGAATAGTGTACATGCCTTGACAGAAGAGTGTTAATATAAATAACTTAAAAACCCTAATCTGAGTCACAAGACACACGGTTTCCTTTGTGTCTCACATGGAGACTCTGTTATACCTTAGTGGAAGAATCTAAACAGTAGAACTTACATGCTTTGAATCAAAAGATCCCCAACTTTATACACTCTAAGTATACATGGTGCTTAAAAAGTCCGCAATTCATATAACTTACATTAGCCAATAATATAAGACTTTTATGCCCTCCAAAATGCTGCTTAACCGTCAAGCTGACCTTATATTTTTAAATGCATAATGGAAAAGTGCATATAATATTTTTCAAGTCGTATGGTTTTATGAATTAACTAATGCTTTTTTTTTTTTTTCTTTTTGTGGAATTTTTTGTCTGATTTTTTTTTTTCTGAAAAATGTGTGTCTGATTGAAAATTTAGCATTTAGTATTTATTCTAAGTTTCCAGACCACAGATTTTGGCATTACTATGAAACATGTTATGAGGCTTGGTGCTGGCTTTATATTTAGCTTATTTCGTTGGCTTAAATAAGGACATTAGTTGTTAACAATGAAACTTAATTCATATCAGGTGAACTAGGGACTACATCTGGGACTTGTTATAACTTGATGTTCCATGGGTTTATTTCAACAAGGAAAGGAAAAGCATTTTAAACCACAGCTCTGATTCAGAAATGATTCTGAATTCAGTTGTTCTGTAGCATCTTGGACCTTGTCCATGTATCAATTATGACACATCTCCCTCCCACATCTTGCCCTCCCAATTTGAAATAAGCACAATGTGTTTTTATCACTCTCCAAGTATTTAAATTTGCATATGGTACTCAAAAGCATTTTGTTTTTCATTTGCAAACTTCAGATTCATATTTTTCCAAATAATGTGTCTTCGTGTGAAGAATTACACGTAGAATATTTTGTTGGTAAGAGTTATTTAAATTATTTACTGGCTCTTTTTCAGTTCCCTGGAAAATATGGAGGGTGCTCTCACTATTTGTCTGTCTTGTCTGGCTTTAGCACAACTAGATTTGAAAAATCAGGTTGGAATGTGAGTCCAAAGCATCAAAATTTGTGAAAGCAGAGTGTTACCCCAAAAGTGTCAAGCAGCCAAATGGTACCAATTTCAACAATGGTGCTAGAGTGTTTTTCAGAAAGACAGTTTCTGTTTTAAATCCTTGCTTTTTTTTTTGTTTGGCCAGCATCTATAGTTGTCCCAGAGCAGGACAAAGAGCCAGCAGCACCTAAAGCTTTTATCTTTTACTTTCACTGGGAAGTCACTTGACATTCCTGCTGCAATAAAAAAAATTTTTATGTTATTTGTTTATTAGACCCATTGATCAGACACAGTTTTGGAGAGTAGATTAGTATTTTATGAAATATTACATATGTTTAGAAAAATAATAAGTACATTTTATATGTATGTATAAACACAAGTCTAAAAGATCAAATACAAGATCTAGGTTGAATATTATTCATCATTCATTCATTCATAAATATTTATTACATATATACAAGGCAGTTGCCAGGCTTTGTGAAGAAGTATAAAGACAAATTAGATACAAATCTGTTCACATTTCTCCCTATTAACATTACTGGAAAATATATAGATAGCTAAATGGGGATAAGGGAAGGAAAGAAGGAGAGAGAGAACTGGAATGATAAAAACAAATGTGATAAAATGTTAATGATTAATAAATTTTGAAATAAAAGTATAAAGGAGTTTTTTGTATTATTCTAGATTTTCTGTATATTCAATATGATTTTAAAATTAAGTTTTTGAGTGTATGCTCTGGAAAAAAAAGTAGCTCAAATATCTAAGGAACAGAGAGTTTGTGAGGTTTAGGGTCCTACTCAATTGTGGGAACTTCATCTCAAGTCTCTTTACTTCCTTACCGTTTCTGAAATCATTCTTCAAAGTTGGAGTGCACTCAATAAATGTATAAACACTGAATCCTTATTATTTTTTTCCTGTGGAATCCCAATTTCCAGGGAGTATGTCTTTAGGTCAGACCACAAAACTATTGTAAACAGCATATACAATATACAAGAGAAAATACGGAAGGGACGCTGTTGTCAGCAGTTGTGTGTAAGCCTTACCAATTAAAAGGCAGTGGATTTGGACTGATGATTTCTTTTGCCATCACCAGCTGTGAGCTGTTGAAAACTGGGCTTTTATTTTTCTCGTCTTTATATGTCCAGCAGAGACCCTTGCATGTAGTAAGTGCTCAATTTATGTTTGTTGGCTGCATGAGTGAATTAATATAGATTCAAAGGTTTTTGTGCCTGAGATCTTCAAATTTATTTCTTTTATTTTGTTTTTTTGCACTAACACTACACCGGTCTTCATGAGTCTGAGTCCCATCTGTAAAATTTGATCTACATGATTTGTCTATAATAGCTTTCTTAATCAGTACTGCAGTATGCAAACTATATTTAGGATATGGTGTACAAGGAGTTTGTCAAAAAGAAAGCAGACTTGAAATCCGGAGAATATTAATGGTCAGCTAATATATTTAACATGTGGTTAAATATTTAGTACGTTTGACTGTGTCTCTTTAAAATGAAAGCCCTATATTATGTATATATTTTTGAAATGACATTTGAATAAAAATGTAAAAGGCATCTAAAGAGATGATGGGCACTTCTGGACTTGGAAAACCCCTCAGGTTTGATAACAACATTTTGAGTCATCTAAATTCACACCTATTATCACTTAAGTGAGCACTGAGGCTGCCACTGGATCTTATACACATATTCAGATTTTTGTTTCCCTCATCATTCTGAAGGTTATCTCTCTGGTCGCTCTGAAAATCAGGTGACAACCATTTCCCATGATGCTTTAAGGGCTGTCAAACTGTCCATCAAGCTGTCACCTGACCAATCGTTCCCATGGTTCTTTTAGACTTCCAGTATGATAAATTGAAAGGGACTATTATCTGTCTGTTGTGAAGAGGAACTGTTTGGGCTTTGATAAGATATCACTACTCCCAGGTGAGAGGCTGCTGACAGCACATCAAGGCAAAACAACACATACAAACACTGAACAGGGGAGCACAGGTTTACAAACATCTGTTGTCATTATTTATTACTTTTCTTTGGCTTTAAGTTTCTGACTCATCCTTAGATAATTCAAGAACAGATATTTTGCTTTCTTACTTACAAAAACAATTGCAGCTCTTTTCATCTTAAGAGAAGAATCTTAAAATTGAAAATACACCTTCCTACCTTTTTGGTTCATGGCACATATGCTTTCTACCTTGTAGCCAACAAGTTCTGTGTTCCTGCTGATGACATCATTTACTTTAAAAAAGTATCTGAGAATAAAAACATTTCACTATAGCAAATACATGAATTTTGGGGATAAATATAATAAAATTAATTACTTACGCCTGAGAGGTCATTATTAATGTACCACTTTACAAGAAATATGAACTGGTTTTAATGTTGGCATGTATTAGTTTCTATTTTAGAATTGATAAGGTCAAATATTTCATGAGAAATAATGTTTATGAATTATTTTCACATCTTTGATTTTTAATTGCTCTGAATTATACTAATAAAAACATAAAAACTTGAATTTGCGCACAAGGAACATGAATAGAGGGAAAGATGCTGTCCTCAGTGGACCAAGATTGTAGTTAGGACTGGGATCAGGAAACCTATCTGTAAAGGCAGGGGGAAGCTTGGGAGGCAAAAGTTTTCAGACAGAAAGCTGTCTGGAAAGTAGGTATATTTTATTAGAGCTACAGAGACAATTTTACACTTAGAATGTAGCTCTTTGGACATACATATCTAAATAGGAGTCAGTAGAAACTTATGTATTAAGGGCTGAATTCTTGAATCTTTACTACTTGTAAACATAATTTTACTCTTTAGCAGTTATTCTCTATTTCGTGATTTGTCGTTTTTCCTCTTTTTTCTCTGCTACTCTAATGACATATGCTGACAGGTTTTCCATGTGGCTTTGTGTCCTTACATGCCATCATTATATGAACAACTAAACGTGCCCTTTGGGGATCACTTAGGGAAAGTAATCTGTTGTTATTTATTGTGGTTTTTAGCAGAATAAAAGTACTGTAGTTGGTTGCTAACATCACCACCTTGTGTACAAATATTTTTTTGCATGCAGTTTCCTAATGTCATTAAGCAGTATTGTAATTTCATTACACAGTGATGTAGCACTTCGATTACAGACATTTAAATAATTTTGTAATTCAAAATTGGAAAATAATAAACCATGGTTTATTTTTAGTCCCTTGTAATTAGTTAGCCAACTAACACTCCTCTGAACTCATACAAGAAGCAAAAATGCCCCAGGACCCTTATAAACCGGGTATTGGTCAAAATACTCTTTAAAATAATGACTTAGGAATTCAGAGTAAAAAAGGCAAAGAAAGAATTAAATTCCTAAAGATTCATAATAATACCAATAGTACATATGGCTAGTGCCTAGGGCATCTAATTAGTGAACCCCTAATTCTAACAAATCTAATCTCTAATTCTGGCAAATCTAACTAAGGCATTTTTAGCTCACCCAGTGGGCTAATATTGGAAATTACTACTTACTTCAAAGTATTATTTTGGTCTCTATCCAAAGAGTAGAACCTCTTGGTAAGTTTCTGAATGTCAAACTTCTTTTTCTAGCGGCTTCTGGCATGTCAGAGCTCCACGGCAAGTTTTATAATTTTGATAGTCCTTGGAGATCAATGAAGTTGACTGGACTCCATTACTTTTCCAAACAGGAAAACCTTGCAGTCCAATGAAGGAAGTAGTGGCTAGAGGGGAAAGGACCAGAATATTCAATATATTTGTCCTAGGTCCCAAAGGAAACAAACAAATGTGTTCCCTGTTATTCTTTCTCTCACAATAAAAAGTTTAGACCATTTCTAGAAAAAAGCAATTTTGCATTTGTGTTTTTGTGTTACTTCTTTCATAGTTTGTCTCCCTTTCGGTAAGTGAACTTGTTTTAAAATGTTACACGTTGTTGGAAAGTAGCATGGAATGCTTCTTTTAGTTCTAGAATTTTCCTACTTAAAGATAAAGTTTGATTATATGGCAAAAAATTAAAAATGCTGCTAAGGATACAAGGTAAAACATAGCAGTGTGTGTGTGTGTGTGTGTGTGTGTGCGTGTGTGTGTTTGTGTGTATGCTCAATAGCAATCCTATCAGGTTGGCAGGGCAGGGTAACCAGTTTTATAGATGAGCAAATCAATGATAAGGGACATGACAGGACAATGGAAATCATACACATGTGGTAGCACAGCCAGTAAAGAACTCAGTCAGTTCAATGTTATGTCCTCCATACTACTTTTGTCCTTAGGGACTAGTACATTACTTAGTAATATGGATGTTAGGAATAAAAGCCATTTTGTTAGAAATTTCACCCATTTTTCATGGAAGTCTATCCATATAGGATTCTTTTGAAAAGTCAGCCTGGTGCCATACTGTCAAACACAAAAGTAGAAATTCACCACTTAACTCCTTATGTTCTTAACTTATAATTAAGCACAGAGTCATGTGAAATGTGTTTCATTTAGCTCTAACAACAAATGAATGCGTGCACATTTATATGCCTGGAAATATGTAGAACTTATGTAATGATTTATGAAGCATAAAATGAAAATTTTTGGAAATGTACCTAAAAGGAATAAAAATACTAGACACTTTCTTATGGATATTATTTTAGAAGCTTCAGGCTTTTATCCTAGTGTTATTTACTTAATACTAAACAGTCATTTCAGGTGTATGATGTTTGAAGGCGGCCAACCACTTATGATCTTCACAGGAAAAAATAAACCTGCAAAGTCTTCAGAATGTCTGGTGGATGTTTTCCCATTATGTTGTATCTACTTATGTTAAGCAATGTGACCAAACTGAATACAGCTACATGCAAAACTGAGATTCATTGAACTATGCACCTTTTTGGTTGATGACTCATATATCTAAAATGCTGAGACAGAAATGAAAAATAATATTGCCATATTTTAATAAAGATGACTTTTGAGGTTACAAAAATAGAATTAGATAACATACATTTAAAAATCTCATTTTAGTTTTTAAATTTACACAGGAAAATAAAGAGTACTACTTCGTGGAAATTGCTGAGCAATTTCTTACTTTTTCCAAAAGATTCAGAGAACAAAACAGATTTCTGGAAGACAAAGTGCAGCCAAATGTTCTCTTTGGCAAATATTAGAACTCCTATGCCTGGGACATTAGGAAAATGCCACTTGAATAAAGATAAAATTGAACAAACCTATCACCACCTAGAAAAGAACGAAGTAAACAGTGGAGTTTATCTAAGCTAACTTTATTTCCCAAACTCAAAATTATAACAACAAAGTCCTTTACATGAGCAACTTTGTGACCTGAAAGAAGAGGCTGTCTAATTTCTTTCCATGCATCAAGCCAAATAAATGAAGGGAGAAAATCATTCTTCTCTGTTGGCCTCCTGTGTAAAATTTCTTTTCTTATCATCCCATCTAGTCATATCTTTCTGCAGTCTGAATTACCCTCTTTTCCTCAGACTGGTAAGGCCCTGAAAGGATGTTTGTTCTGCTAATTAACTTTATTACCCTGATAACTCCCTGCAGCCTTTGACGAAAACAATTACCGTTACTCCTTTTTTCCCCCACTGGCAAAAAGAAAAAAAAAAAAAAGAAAAAAAAAAAGAAAAAGAAAAAAAGACTATTAATTAGAAATGAGGCCCAGGTCCCTGCCATGTTATCCTGCCACGTTCCCAGGCCCTCGAGCAGGATAGCATTACATTGTCAGTAGTAATTTAGCTCTCATCTGTCTCTGCTAATTATTGTCACATTCATCAAATTCATCAACAAAAGTGCTCTCAGAAGGATTGCATATTTGCAGTTAATACAGCATAAACTGGTATTACCCATCACCACATTTGTGATGATGAGAGGGACACAACTTATTCATCCCTAATTAGAGCAAGCTGGGTAATTAATTATGCATTCCGCCTTATTACTTCTGAGTTCCCAGATATTGTTTGTCTAAAAAGGGGGAGAAAGCAGGAGAGAGAAGCCTGAAAATGCAAAAAAAAAGGGTGATGTGTTTTGTCACATGCGCTATGCCATAATTCCCACCTGACAAACTAGCTGAATCAGTGGAAAATTGCGAGTTGTCAGCAGCAGAATAAACTGCTGTAATAGCTGATTAATGATCAGCACCTGTGACAGGTGCTGTACGGGACTGTAAACTTGGTTTGATTAACAGTCACTGGACGAATAAATATTAGTGACAGTCAGCGGAGAGCAAGTTTGCTTGTTTTCTTCCCTGTTAACAAATCGCACGCATTAAAGTTATTGATATTTCTGCCTGAGACACTCTATTTTTTTGTAGTTATCTGGCAACATTGGCAGTGAGTTTTAATGGATTGTGTTTGTTTCCGTTCTTTTATTTCAGAACTAAATTGTATTTTGACAAGATGACCTATAGGGGTTTAAATTCACCAGGTGTGGAAGAAAGACTAAAAAATAACAGGATTCACACTTGGTTTAATTTATGCTCACCTGCTGGTAATCTGTGTGTGTGTGTGTGTGTGTATACATATCCACATACATATATTCATTATACCCATTTACATGTATGTACAATAACTATTGAGGAATATTTATGCTAAAAAACATAGTCACAAACATATAGATATGTGATGTTCCCTCGTTTTTTAGTTTTAATTGTTTTTTCCCCCCTCCTTGCATTGGATATTTTCCCTGGAAACATTGGCAGTGTGAGTTATCCCAACCCCATGTCTCAATCCAGAACTGAAGGAACCATTTTCCTGAGGCAGCTATTCAAAACTGCTGCCAGCTTGATTGTTTCTACTGAATTGACCAGTTTCAAACAGATTGGTCAAGAGGTGATTAACCTGTTTGAGCTAATTGGTGATTAACCAAGAGTCGAGTTGTGTGCACAGGCAAGCAAAGTGTCAGTAATGAAAGGAACCCAATTTATTTTATTTGATTTTTAAATTTATTATTTTTTTTTGGTCATAGTCAAAGAAGCTATTTGCCTTAACTGTGGTTCTTTTGGATTCTTGAATTACATATGGAGAGATTAAAATTGTGGATTTTTGCAATCCTAAAGACCTACATTCAAATTGTGGTCCCGCTAACTAGCTGTGAGTTTGGATAAGTTACTTAATCTGTCTGAGCTTTCCATTTTTCCAGTGTAAAGCGAGAGCATTTCCAACTTGTATTTATGCGGTTACTGTGAAGGTTAAATGAGATAATGTATGTAAAGCACCCTAGCACAGTGCCTGGCATAGACATGGCTCAATGATTAACAATTTAATTACTATTAACACAACAGTTTGAAATTTGAATAGTCAAATTATTCTCATATTCTGTTTCATATGATGAATTGCTTTAACACCAATTAAAATTTTTTTTTCTCCACAGACTCCAAAATAACAATGAAATTTAAAAAGCAAAACAAGATTATACTCACTTATTCCTAAGTAAAAACTAAGATTAGTAATATCCCAGGGTAGTAGATATCCCAAGGTGCTATTCTAAGCTATTCAGATACTTCTTAGAGGCACAAAAGTTGCAACTGGTCAAGCGAGGTAAACTTTTTTCTAAAATAGAGATGCCAGGACTCACCACCAGGTACTCTGATTCTATTCCTTTTGGGGAGCCCCTTGCTCACGGGCATGTTTAAAAAGTTCCTGGGCCAGGTGCAGTGGCTCATGCCTGTAATCCCAGCACTTTGGGAGGTTGAGGCAAGAAGATCACATGAGGCCAGGAGTTCAAGAACAGCCTGTCCATCACAGCGAAACCCCTTTACTAAAAATACAAAAATTAGCTGGACGTGGTGGCACACTTGTAATCCCAGCTACCTTGAGAGACTGAGGCAGGAGAACTGCTTGAACCCAGGTGGTGGAGGTTGCGGTGAGCCGAGATCACGCCACTGCATTCTACCCTGTGCTACAGAGCGAGACTGTCTCAAAAAAAAAAAAAAAAAGGAAAGAAAAGAAAAGTTCTTCAGGTGATTATGTGTGTGTCTTCAAACTTTAGAACTGGGGATAAACACATAAAATTAGAAATTTGTGTCATGACAATAAAAACAGTAAACATTCCTTTAGATGACAGAACTATTAATGTGAAATGGATGTCTAGAAACTTATATCACATATGGGAGCCTTATAGTTATCTAAACTTGTTACTTAACGTATCATGATTGAAACACTTTTTTTGTTGTTAGTTAATCCAGTTGAAGAGAAAAAGATGTAATAATTTAGACAATAAGAATGATATTCAGAATCCATCAGCTTACTTTATACCACTCATTAGAATTGCAGGGTCAGTTGCCTTATCTCACTGGAAAAAATAAACCCAGTGGTGGTGGCCAAAACATTTCTGTGGCTGACAGATGAACTAGGTGGTGGCAGGGCTGACTGGTGATTGTGGTCTGCTTCCAAGTGGATATCCTGCTGCACAAATGGTGGCAGGGAGTTAAGAGACCAAATATTCCTGCCATTTGGGACGTATAAACATGGATTAAAAATTAGGTAGTAGGTAGTCTATGCCTGCTTCTTTCTGCACTTTGTTACCTAAACTTTGCTCATCCTTGGTGCACATGAGTCTATGGTTGTAGTAGGGTTCATTGGTCTATCACTTCTTCATTGCTGCTTGTGGTCAGAGAACCCAGGTAACCACATGAAACAAAGCGGAAATTGCTTGTTTGACTAGAACATTGATATTCCAAATTATGTTACAGTTCCCAGAGAATCAGCTCATTCTCTATCAAGTTCTGTATCTATAGTCCAGAATTCCTGCAGTCCTATAATATCTTAATTTAAATGTTTAATTATTTAAAAGTAATGAATTATACTTTATCTAATTTGACAAAAACAAAAAAGGTATTCTATCTCTGAAAATTTATTTATTTTGAGATAGGATCTTACTCTGTCACCCAGTCTGGAGTGTGTTGGTATGATCACGGCTCACTGCAGACTTGATCTCCCAGGCTCAGGTGATCCTCCCAGCTCAGCTTCTTAAGTATCTGGGACTACAGGTGTGCACCACCACACTTTTTTTTTTTTTTTTCAGTTTTCATAGAGATGAGGCATCGCTATGTTAACCAGGCCAGTCTTGAACTGAGCTCAAGCAATCCTCCTGCCTCAGTTTCCCAAAGTGTTGCAATTATAAGGGTGAGCCATTGCACTGAGCCCATCTCTGAAAATTTAAAGAAGAAAAGTCTCACTTGGCACATGGGAATTGGGGATGGGTCAATAGGGAATGCCTGGCTTCAGGACGACTTGACCCTAAGGGAGTTTTCTCTGGTCCAGAGCAAAGCAGGGGCAAACTATTACCAGTAGGATCATTTGGCTTGCCCTCTACTGTTGTAAGGACTTGCAAGTTAAGAAAGGTTTTTAAGTGGTTAAAAAAATATTTTGCAATATAAATATTATATGAAATTCAAAGTTCAGTGTCCATATATAGTTGTATTGGGACATAGCCATGCTCATTGGTTTCCATGTTGTCTGTGGCTGCTTTTGTACTAAAACAGCAGAGTTAAGTAGTTGCAACAAAGACCATATATTCTACAAAACCTAAAATATTTACTATTCAGTCTTCTCCAGAAAAATTTTGCTTGTTCCTGCTCAAAAGTAGTGTTTCTCAAATTTTAGAAATACCCGGGACAAATACATACAACTTGTCTGGGATCTTGTTAGACTATAAATTCTTGATTTAGTAGGTCTATTCTGCATTTCCAACAGGCTACCTAGTGATACTGATGCTGCTGGCCTGAGGACTTTGAGAAGCAAGGCGTTAAACTGTGACCCTCATCATAAACACGCAGAAGCCTAATGTTAGCCTGATTAAGAACAGATCTTTTAGGAATGAACTCATATTAATTAAGTGCACAAGGTTGATGCAGAAGCCTAAAAATCTAATTTATTAACCCGTCAATGAGAAATACAATAGGAATATTCTGTTTCTATAGACATGGCACTTGATATGCTGAATTAGAGCAGAAGATTATTTTATCTTGCTCTGTCACCCAGTCTGGAGTGCAATGGCAAAAGCGCAATTCACCGCAACTTTCGCTTCCTGGGTTGAAGCAATTCTCCTGCCTCAGCCTCCCAAGTAGCTGGGATTACAGGCATGCACCACCACGCTCGGTTGGTTTTGTATTTTTAGTAGAGATGGGGTTTCGCCATGTTGGTCAGGCTGGTCTGAAACTCCTGACCTTAGGTGATCCATCCACCTTGGCCTCCCAAAGTGCTGGGATTACAGGTGTGACCTCCTGGCCCTCTATAAGTCAATTTTGAGTGATCTTTCTAGGAGTCCCGCTCTAGCCACTCTAGCCAAAGAGAACTGTCTGTGATTGCAGGAACTCTATTCCATTTCTCATTTACATCACATAGTCATTCCCTAGTTGTGGTTTACTGTTTATTATTATTCCATGAAATTATGCCATGGTATTTAAAAGATTTTCCTGCAAATTTCATTTTAAGTATGTTTTAACTCTAGAACCAAGAGGAGTAGCATTGAGACAGAACTGGACCTGTGTCCTAGTATTAATCACTTTGAGACCATGACCAAATAAGTTATCCTCATCAATAAAATGTAGAGGAGAGATTCAGAATTACACGATTCCCATGGACCCTTCCAGTTTTAAAACACTAATCTCAACTAAAATTTTTCCATAAGATGCACATAAAAATGGAGTTCATTTCCTTATTTCCACATTCCTGGTATGTGCTGCATTGTACTTTGGACCTCTGTTGACTTTTATGTCTTTTTTTCTGATGTTCTTGTTACTTGTTGACAACTATGTTCTCAGTTTTCTTCATTAAAAAAGAACTCTTTGAGGCAGACATCTTATTCAATTTTGCATCCCCCAGCATTTTACATAAAGGGACCAACCAAGAGATGTTAGGTGAATTGAATTAGTGTGGAAATATCCTCAACACAAGTAAGTTTGGGATAGTAGAACCTTAAAAGGCTAAGAGGTTGTAACCTTGTACAGTAAAGAAGGATTTTGACAAGCCAGTTGATTGGATGTTTGGCAACTCCTGGTATCATGTCGCATTAACTGTATTCTATAAAATTGTAAAATGATTACTCCTCTGGAAACCTTGAAAGAGTAGCTTGACTTTGCGGTTCTTAATGGTTCCTTAAATTTCTGATTAAAGTAATTTCTGATAATTCTATAATTAGATTCTATCTAAAGGATCAAGAAAATTTTTGCACTGAGATTAGAATTTCAACATTATTCATAGCTTGTGGAAAGGAAAACGTCCCATCTGGAATAGTGTCAATGTCACATCTATATATGCTTTGTTGGGTTTAAGAAAAATCTTTAAAAATATTTTTTCTCCTCTTAATACATTTCCATTTATGTGCAATGTTTTTGATCGGAAAACTAAAAAGTAGCAGCGGGTGGGAATGAAGGGAGCCAAATATAGAATTGGTGCCAACAGATGCAAAAATGCCATGGAAATCTTTGGCCCAGAAATAATAGCTTACCAAAATACACACACACACAGTTGTTGGACTCTTGAACAGATACACAGCCGTCTGTATAGACAACAGTGCTGTTGGCCAAGAGTCCCGGAGGCAGGCCAACCTCCTATCCAGATGCCACTGCCAGTGAGGAACCATTTGGCTTCTAGTCCTCTGGCTGCCAACCTTCTCTCCCACTCTCTGGCATGAGTTTTTACAGGGGCTGCTGAAGTGAATTAAGACTCTGAAGAGTTCTGTATTAATATGCTGCAACAACACAGAACACAGTGCCACAGAAGCCCTTTATGCTATTTGAATGTTTTTACCCATTATTATTTTTTTAATTGTCAAAGAAACCTGACTTCTAGGTATTTGCCTACAGAGAAATGCAATTGCCTTGGAAATTCAGAGTGATATATTTTGATTTCTGCATGGAGTCAACTTTCCTCCACCCAGAAATACCTTGAGAGTTTTTAAAACAAAACAAAAAGGTAAAAAGGAAAGAGAATAACAGATAAGAAAAGACCAAGAAACAAAATATATTGGTATTTCTGGGACAGTGAAAGACATTATTCATATTTCTTCAGCCCTAGCAAAAGTGCCCACTGAAAAATCTCCTTCTGACCAGACGAATGCAATAAGAACACATTGTTTTCAGTGACAATTGAATAAGTACCAAGATACATCCATGACTGATTGCATGCAGCACTAACTTCCAAGAAAAAAAATCAACATAAGCACTATCTCCTCACCTGTAATCTCAACAAATTCCAATTTCTAACATTGTGAGGTTGTACCTATCAACTCACGAGCCCCTCCCACTGGGAGAGGCTTCTTTACGGCCTGTTTTTCCCTTCCCTCACATCAGTGAGGCTGGGCAGCCAAACGGATCCTGCTGAAGGAGCTGGCTTCATTTCTGCAGCTACTTTGCAAGAGCAACGTTTTGAGACTGACCTGATTCAAGGGAGAACTATCAGAGGATGGCATAATATCTGATTATATTGATGAATTAAGAAAGATGCCACGGTTAAAATTACATATGCTAATTTGCACATAAACAGTAGTTTCTAATTTAAGATGCTTTGAACGTCAGAATAAAACACCAAACTGCTATTGCACGCAAGAAAAAAGGAAAAAACCAAGAGTTCAGGCTTACATTACTTTTCTTGGCTGTGCTAATTGATTTATACAAATGTAACATTTGAACTGAGGGATACTTTTTGTGTACTCCACAGAGTTTCTCCAGTTTGCTTACAAAAAATACAACAAGCTTGTGAGGTTGACTTGTTAGTGTTTCAGTCACAAACTAAGTGAACTTAGCCATATAAGAAGCAATATTTTCCCTGGATCCCTATAGTAGGGCTGCCATATTTACTTGAAGCAACATTAATTGCTCTCAGATCTCTAAGTGTCATTGACATTGATAAATCATCCTTAGAGAGACATGAACAAATGAATCAAATGCTCATCATCACACTCAGAAAAGAAGTAATATACCAGGCAGCCTACTTACGTAACTCTGTGTCACATAAAGATTTCTTGATGAGCCATACAACTTTATCCAGGTATAAATTGTGTGACTAACACATTGAAGAGACAGCTGAATCATACAGAAGCATGTAGCCAAAGTACATTGTAGAAAATATAATATTTCATTTTGTTTAAGACAAAAAGTCTATTTGATTATTAGAGTCAAGTACAACTATTTGTTTGCCAACTGTACATTAACATAGAGAAAATCTTCCATTTTCCCATTGTGTACATGTGAAGAAATTGTTATTAATTACATTGAAGTGATGTTTTTGTAGTTAAAGTTCTTCAGTAGCATGTAAAATACTTTGCTGTATGGAAAAGTAATGGTCATACGAATATATGAACAGCAGCAAGATTAGTTGTTTAATTTCTCCTTAGGAATTTTCTAACCCACCAACCTAAAAGAAGCCTGCTGTATTACTCTGTACTGTCTTCTTTTATGATTTTACCTAACCCTGTATTTTAGAAGAATATCAGTTTTTGTTTTTACTACATAATTCTCTACTGTGTGTTTAAAGATAGAGAATATGATTTCTCTTTCTTTGACAATAGTACCTCCCAAGAAGAGCGTCTTTTCTCTCCATGAGCTAAGGAAGGGGACTGAATTAATGGAGATACAGGTGTTCCCTTCCACTGATTGGGTTAAGAGGAGCGGCAGCAGTCAGCACTCCCTTCTCTCTCTGCCTTTCCTTTATCTGTCTTTGAGCAGCAGCTTTTCCTTTGTCCTGTGAACCATCTGTGTGCCTGCAAACATCTACAGAGACACCAGCAGATCCCAGCAATGGCCACAGCAGCTGCCTGGTCCTTCCTAACTGAATGAAAACTCGAATTGCCAAGACTGCAAATAGTCTCCTTCCTTTTCACAGACATATGCTACCTGGAAGGCTAACAATAAATTTCATGTTTTCAGTAGCACTTAATAGACCCTCAGCAATTACTTGTATATGCGTTTTTGTGCTTTTATCTGATTACTTATGATGGCATTTTCAAATTATAGTCTACGAACACTCATTTTGAGGAATGTTAACAACTTTACCTAAATTTATTGAACATTTAGTATGTGTTTTACATGCATTTTCTTATCCAATACTCACAAGTTTTAAAAGTTTTATTAGTATTATTTCCATTTTATGGATGACAGAGGTGAGGATTAGAGAAGTCAAGTCACGTGGCTCAACAGTTGTACTGGGCAGAATTTGAACCCAGCAGTGTGACTCCAGAGCTCATACTCTTAAACAGTATAACATAGCTGTTAGGTAAAAAAGCATCTGTTGGTGGGGAGGAGGGTGATCAATGAATTCGAAAATGACGAGGTAGAACAAATTGAACGAACTTCTTTCCTGCAGTATTTCTCAGAGCATTTAATATATATGCCCATTAACACTGACTTTCAAAGGTGGAATCTAATATATGGTATTTTTCAAACATATTGATCCTCATAGATCTCTCATGTAATTAATGTTCCCCCCTAGCACTTTGGGAAAGACTGCCTTGGTATGTATTTTTAGAAACTGTTGGGTTAACCCAATTATGCTTTCCACTGATTCTTTTTAAAATTAAGAATGAGTCACTATTCTTCAGCAAATGAGAATCTCAGAGGTTCATGATGGCTTCAGGGGGTGATGGGAAATACAGCATGACTTAGAAAATATAGCGGAGGAAATGTATGTGAATAACTATAATATAGAGTAGTCGTAATTGGCTGTCTATTTTATTATTATTTTTCTTTTCTTTCTTTTTTTTTTTTTTCTTTGGGACAGGGTCTCACTTTGTCACCCAGGCTGGAGTAGAGTAGCATGATCATGGCTTACTGCAGCCTTGACCTTCTAGGCTCAAGAGATCCTCCCAACTCAGCTTCCCAAGTTGCTGGGACTACAGGTGCATGCCACCACGTGCAGCGAATTTTTTATTTTTTGTAGAGATGGGGTCTTGCTATGTTGCCCAGGTTGGTCTTGAACTCCTGAGCTCAAGTGATCCTTCTGCCTCAGTCTCTCAAAGTGTTGAGATTACAGGCATGAGCTACCATACCCAGCCTTTTTTTTTTTCTGTCTACACTCCACTTCTAGGAGAAAGAGTCAAATAAGAAAAAGAAATGATGTTAATGCTCAATATTCACAATGTGCAGAGAACTCTTATGTATTGTCTCATTTGATTCTAACAACAACCCACTTTATAGGAAAGGTAATGAGACCAAAAAGGTTTAAATGCCAGGAAGTGGTAGACCTGGGATTCAAACCTAAGGCTCTGACTTCTAGCTCAGTTATTTTTTTTTACAATTCCACTAGTACTTTCAAAAACTGAATTCCAGGGGGGTGTCCTTTAATCAAGTGATATTCAAGCCAATGTTTAATACTCTAACACCTATGGTCCAGAAATAATTGCTGATCAGACCAAAGATCCTGATGCTAATGAGAGGAGCTCAGCATCCAAGTGCTTGAGCCTGAATGTCTGGTTTCAAATGCTGGTTCTGCCACTCACTATTGTTTTAGCACTGGGAAAATAATTTGACCTCTTAGTAAGTTACTTTGTCACCAAAAGAAAATTAAATTATATTTAGCAAAATGTGCACACAAAGACAGACAAATGGCCAATATGTTTTTTGTTTAAACTTTCAGAAAAATGATTAGCATAAGATTTTCATTAACATTCAGTTAATGAGAAAGATTTAACTAGCCATAGTGGCTTGTTTCTCCGAATAGTTTTATTCATTAGTGTTTGACTTTCTCCAGCGACTTTCCTGATTTATGCCTGCTATGGTTTGAACGTTTGTGCCCCCTCAAAAATTCATAAGTTGAAACTTAACCACCAATGTGATAGTGTTAAGAGGTGGGGCCTGTAGGAGGTGACTGAGTCATGAGGGCAGATCCCTCATGAATGGGTTGAGTTTCCTTGTTAAAGAAGTTCAAGGGAGCTGTCACCGCTTTTTGTTCCTTTGCCCTTCTGCTTTCCACCTGTGAAAAGATAATGTTCATCTGCACCGGAGGACGCAGCAAAGTGCCATCCTGGAATGGGAGATTGGGCCGTCACCAGATAAGGAAGCTGCTAATGCCTTGATCTTGGACTTTGCAGCCTCCAAAAACGATGAAAAAATAAATTTCTATTATTTATAAATTACCCAGTTTCAGATATTTTGCTATAGCAGCACAAATGGAAATGCCCTTTAAAGTTTTTCAAGTACTTACATTAAAAAGGAGGTAGTGTTAATTACAAGTGTTCTCATAAGTTAATGCTTTCTATAGTAATGATTTCCCTAGATGTTTGTATTAGTTACTCTAGTTACCTTTTTTTGGAATGTTAAATATGTTTCTTTTAGCTGTCATATGTATAAAAAAGTAGAGCCAAAGTTCCTCAGACTTTCATGGTGTCTTTTTCACAACACCCCAGGCCAAAGGAAATACTTAGTAGATTCTTTTATTAAATCATAAGGTCCTAAGAAGTTAATAAGTATGTCTTAAGAACTTAGTAATATTTTAAAACGTTATATATAAATATATATTTATGTACATGTGTATGTGTGTGTATATCTATGAAGAAAAATATTTATATTTTATTCCAAAATATTTGTAATTACTTACTAATGGGATTCTATACCAGTTGACCACTGCAAGTCTTCTCAATTCTTGGAATCAGATTGGTTCCCAACATTCTAATTTCTCGTTACACACTGATTTTAGAATGTTAATTGCTTTTTTATCAAAGCAACCACAGAACACTCAGCGTTGCAAAGATATGAAATTATCAAAAGGAACGTAGTATGATCTAATATTGAAACTATGAACCACCTAGAGCTGGTAGTTTGCACAGTGTCTGATTCTCTCAAAAATATAAAATACCTCATGACACCTCTGAGAATTCACTTGTGGTGCCCTGAGCCACCTCTGTACACAGTTTGGAGACTATGGGATTAGGGTATTATATACAATATCTTATATTTTAGTATAAGGTATTTAAGTATTCAAACTGTATTTTGTGTGTGTGTGTGAGAGAGAGGGGGGGAGAGAGGGAGAGAGAGAGAGAGAGAGAGAGTGAGAGAGAGAGAGAGAGAGAGAGAGAGAGAGAGAGAGAGGATGCTATTTAAAACCCAAGATGACTGTAGCCTTTTTCCTCTTCTAATGGAGCCAGGCTAATTCATAAGAGTAGGGGCAAACATCAGTACTATTCTACTCTTTTCCTGTGGCTGGAGGGAAGAAGAAAGAGTGAGACATAGCACAAAAATAAGTCTGCTGATGTGCAATGGGGCTGCCAGAATCTATTTTAGAATAGATTTTTTAAAAAGAGCTAAACTTTTCTGTATAATAAAGTGAGCAGTGAAATGAAAGAGAGAAGGGCATATGCAATATTGTGGGAGACTTGGACCCCCAAGCAGCACAGATAGCTGAGGGTATTTTTTAAGAATAATGAAATCTAAGATTCTGTTTTGTTGTTACTGTGCTATGAACACAGACCATCTCCCCAAACCTCCAGTGGTCTGCTCTACAGAAATCATGGAAATCAAAGATGGCTGGGGTTTATTATTGGATCAGCCCGAAGAAGAGAGTAGGAAGTAGTGATGTGTGAGTGACAGTGAGAACTCTGTGGAGAAAGGCTCTCAAGGCAGATAACCACAACCATCAAGTTAGCAGGAATGCCCAGAAAGCCTGGGAAAGAAAGAGAGAGAGAGGTTTGACAAGACACGCTGAAAGGCTGACTTAAGGTTTGGTAGATTATGAGGGACTAAGCAAGGGGCCACAACTTGGGGAAGGTGGGAAGGAATCATTTACTGTAGAAACTGGGGTTCTGCGTGCGTTTAATGTCAATGTAGTAGTTAGGGCTGAGATGAGAGACTGTAGAGTGTTTGTCATGAGTCAAAAGACCCAGACCCAAGTGCAGGGCCAAGGCATGTATATAGTCTGGATTCACAGGCGGAAGTGACATAAATCACGATCTAAGAAAGCAGAACTGTCCATGTCAGCAGCAAAGATTGTATACCAAATACTAGCCAGAATCTGAAGTGATTCCCTCCTCTGGCCAAGTCTAATTCTTGTTCCTGTTAGATGAGCAATGACACATAAATTTCAGTACAGTAAGAGAACCAGAGACCAAGCAAAGAGTTATTTTATGTTCCAGTTGTTGTCTACTCAAAACATGATGATATCCAACACTCTTTTAGAATAAAAACCCCCAGAAAACTAGGAATAGAAGAAAATTTCTGTAACACGAAAAAAGTCATTTACGAAAAACCCATAGCAAATATCATAGTCAATGGCAAAAGGCTGAAAACTTTCCCACTAATATCAGGAACAAGAGAAGAATATTCACTTACACCCCTGCTATTCAACACTGTGTTGGAAGTTCTGGCTAGAGTAATTTGATGAGAAAAAGAAATACAAGACATTCAAATTGGAAAGAAATAAGTAAAACTATTTTTTTCACAGATGTCATGATTCTGTGTATAGAAAATCCCAAATAATGGACAAGAAAACTACCAGAACTAATAAACAAATGCAGGAAAGTTACAGAGTACAAGGTCAGATCACACACACACACACAAAAATCAGTTGTGTTTTTATGCAAGAGCAATGAGCAGTCTGGAAAGGAAATTAAAAAAGCAATTCCATTTAAAATAGCATCTAAAAGAATAAAGGAACTAGGAATAAATTTAACCAAGGAGGTAAAAGACTTGTACATTTAAAACTAGAAAACATTTCTGAACTATGTTAAAGAAGACCTGAATAAATGGAAAGACATTTCATGTTCATGGAAAGATTTACATTGCTAAGATGTCAGTATGGCTCAAAGCTATTTACAGATTCAATGTAATTCATATTAAAATCTTAATAGCTTTTTTTTTTTTTGCAGAAATGGGAAAGCCTATACTCACATTCATATGGCATTGCAAGGGGCCCTGAGTTGCTAAGACAATCTCTGTTAAAGAAGAACAAAGTTAGAGTACTCACACTTTCTGACTTAAAAACACTCTTTAAAATTTAATTTTCTGATTTAAAAGTCATTGAAATCAAAATGGTATGGTGCTGGCATAAAAATAAATAAATATATATACCAATGGAATAGACTTGTGAGTCCAGAAGTAAACCCAAACATTTATGGCCAATTTATTTTGACAAAGGTACCAAGACCATTTAATAAAGAAATAATCTCTTCAATAGATAGTGTTGGGATATCTAGATTTCCACATGCAAGAGAATGAAGTTTGGCCCCTACCTTATCCTATATACAAAAATTTACTAAAAATAGATAAACAACCTAAAGATAAGAACTAAATGATAAAACTCTTAGAAGAAAACATAGGGA
Organism: Macaca mulatta; assembly: GCF_049350105.2. Taxonomy (NCBI): domain Eukaryota; kingdom Metazoa; phylum Chordata; class Mammalia; order Primates; family Cercopithecidae; genus Macaca; species Macaca mulatta. The sequence continues at coordinate 93,652,630 of NC_133407.1, read as the reverse complement.
TAAATCTTCATGAGTTTAGATTTGGCAATGAATTCTTAGATATGGCACAAAACACATGAGCAACAAAAGAGAAACCAGATAAATTGTACTTCATCAAACTTAAACACATTTATGAATCAAAGGACATTGTTAAGAAAGTGTAAAGACACCCTACAGAATGGGAGAAAATATTAAATATTTACCAATCATATATATGGTAAGTGTTTAATATATAGAATATAGAAAGAACTCCTACAACTCAATAACAGAAAGACAACCCAATTTAACAAATAGGCAAATGACTTAAATAGATATTTCTCTAAAGAGGATATGCAAATGATCAATACATGAAATGATGCCCAATATCAGCCATTAGGGGAGTGCAAATAGAAATGATAATGAGATACCACTTCACACCTACTAGGATAGCTATAACACACACACACCCCTCCCAGAAAAATAACAAGTGTTGGCAAGGATGTGAAGAAATTGGAATCCTTGTATATTGGTAGTGGGAATAAAAATGTTACAGCCACTGTGAAAAACAGCTTTTTAGGTTCCTCAAAAAACTAAACACAGAACGACCATATGACTCAGCAATTCCACCCCTAGTACCTACGTGTATGCCTGAAATAATTGAAAGCAGGAACTCAAATAGACACTTGTATGTGAAATTCATGGCAGTAATATTTATAGTAGCCAAAAGGCCACACAACTCAAGTATCTATCAACAGATAAATGGATAAGCAAACTGTGATATATTTGTACAATGGAATATTATTCAGCCAAAAAAACAGAATGATACGCTAGAACAGGGGTGAACCTTGAAAACATTTTGCTAACTGAAATCAACTAGATACAAAAGGAAAAATACTATATGCTTCCATGTATATAAAATATATAGAATAAGCAAATTCATGGAGAGAGAAAGTAAAATAGAGGTTACTAGGGAATGAGGGGAAAGAGAAATGGGAGGTTATTGTTTAATGAATGAATACAGAGTTTTTGTTTGGGATAAAAAATGTTTTGGAAAATAGTGATGACAGTTGTGTAACATTGTAAATGTAATTAATGCCAATGAATTGTACAGTTAAAACTAGTAAAAATTGCAAATTATATGTTCTATGTATTTACCACCATATATTTTTGTACAACAAAAATGTAGAAAAAGTTTGGGCAATATTATGTAAGTAAGCTGAGAGGGCAGATAAATATCAGAAAAAAATTAATCTGTGTTTTAGGGTCTTAATAATTTTAAGATGAGAAAATCGAAATAAATCATTCAGTCAAAAAAACCCCCAAACATTATTATATACCATTCAGATATCATCACATGTTTCGAAGCCTTGATTTCTTTTTTTTTTTTTTTTTTTTTTTGAGACGGAGTCTCTGTCTGTCGCCCAGGCTGGAGTGCAGTGGCGCAATCTCGGTTCACGGCAAGCTCCGCCTCCCGGGTTCACACCACTCTCCTGCCTCAGCCTCCCGAGTAGCTGGGACTACAGGCGCCGCCACCACGCCCCGCTTATTTTTTGTATATTTAGTAGAGACGGGGTTTCACCATGTTAGCCATGTTAGCCAGGATGGTCTCCATCTCCTGACCTCGTGATCCACCCGCTTCCGCCTCCCAAAGTGCTGAGATTACAGGCGTGAGCCACCATGCCCAGTCGATTTCTTTTTTATTCATGAGTCGAAGCATATCTATATTCTCTGGATTCCAACAGGTCTAGGCCTCAAAGGAATGTGAGCTACTCTGGCCATTTTTTTCTTCCTATTGCCTGTGTAATTGTGGAATATTCTCGCCATTTTTGATGGACAGTGATGGCATCTGTTACTTCATTGGTGGGGCTTAATGAACAGGTTCCATTTATTTAGTTGCAACATCACACAGAAAGGTGAGAAACTTTTGGACATAGATTTCCCATAAGAAAGTTATCCTTAAATTTTTCTTTCTGAACAAAAAGTGAACATGGAACTTGGCATGACTTCCTTGAGAATATTAACCATCACTATTTATTGTTATCGTATGTTTTTCTTCAAGAGCGTTTATAAACAGGAGTTTGGTCAAGAATTTTCAGAGCAGATAGTGATATAGGAAATCTGGTTGGCCGGGTCCTAGGGGTTGGAACAAAGGATGTTTGAGGCTGAGACAGGATCGAGGCAATGGGCGCTGGGTAGTGCGTGAGCCCTGTATGAGAAATCTGGGCAGCTAGGCAGAACCCAACTACTGGGTGTCTGAGCAGCAGGTCATTTGCTGGGAGAGAGGAGGATGATAAGTAGCAAAGCTAATGTTGGTACTCAGTCAGCCTCTTGTGATCTGCCTGAAATTCTTCTTAAAGAATGAAATGTGTTTAAATACATGAGAAATAATGCTTCCTGCATGGGAGTGAGCATGAATATAGTTGAACCTACAGCTGAGAGCAAGGAGAGAGCCTGGGCTAAAGGAAGTTGGTACAGGAAGAATCTTAAGTGTTCGTATGTTTGTGAAAACATTGTCAGTGGCAAGGCATAATCAAACCTCAGTGCTCTGGTTGTTCATGAATGCAGAATTTAAGAGATATTCCTTAGTAAAATGTTCTGGTCATTTTGGAAGCCCTGTTGGCAAAACAAAGCTGAAAATACCTTCATTTATCACTGTTACATCAACATGATAAGAATGGTAGTGTTAAGAGGGAAAAAACAAAGGTTCAAATGGTATGTTTTTAATCTAGAACAAAGAAAATCTTCCTGGTTTTAATTACATATTTTAGACTTTATAAAATGAATTTATCATTTGTAGTCTCAGGGAGAAAATATTCCCCACAAAATAAAGAAGATGCTCTGCATAACATAGCCCAAAATAGATCTGGGGCTGTACTAATAAAGAAGGATACTTATTTGATGTATATGCTCACTTGCCTTAGTAGCCAAGAGCAACATGGAGTGTTTACTGTATGCTCAGAAATGTTCTAGGCACTTTAAGTGTATGAAGTTATTTAATACTGTCTCTGAGCTAGGTACTGCTATTATCTCCACCCTAGAGATGAAGAAAATGAAACATCAAGAGATAAAACAATATGCCCAGGAGCCCACAACAAGCCACAGTCAGTGTTGAAGCACCAGTGTCTACATCCAGAGTCCATACTCCTAACTACTGTATTATCCTACCTCTCACAACTAAAAGGAAAGGCCTTGGTTGGTGCAAAGAAATGATGCCAAATCGGTGCTTCCAAAGTCTGATTCAGAAGACATTGGTCCCTCACTATGTTTCATGGCACTGGTGAAATGCTGAATATTACATGTCCCTCTTCCCACCATTCATTGCGGAACCATAGTAAGTACTAGTATTAAGGGCTTTGAAAGTTTTGTCATAAATAAATCTTTTAATAATACTGGTACACCTAGTACAGGATCTTCATTTGTATAATATCTTATTACTGTATCTAAAAATCAGTATCATATGGGTTACCCTTTGAGAAATACTGCCTTAAAAAATAAAAACGCTGTGGTAATAACTGGCTGTACTCCAAAATTACTTGTTGCTAACAGTTTCTTTGACTAATGCAAATCTGGAAGCCTAATTCTGAGAGTCATATGTGGTAAGCAAGGCAGACCCATTATTTAGATTCAGTGAAATGAGCCTTAAAGATAATACCATACATTGTTCCTTGATCAAGAAAATATTATCCAAATTTGATTTTTCTTTAAAAACCTTTTTTTCATTTTTGTGGAGACATAGTAGGTGTATATATTTATCATGTGCATGAGATGTTTTGATAGAGGTATTCAATGTGAAATAAGCACATTATGGAGAATGGGGCATCCATTCCCTCAAGGATTTATTCTTTAAGTTTTAAACGATCTAATTAGGTTATTATTGACTATAGTCACCTTGTTATGCTATCAAATAGTAGGTCTTATTCATTCTTTCTAGGTTTTTTGCCCATTAACTCATTAATGATTTTTATCCATTAACACATTAACCCGTTAATTAACCTATTACCCATGAATTTTTCTAGGCTTAGAGATCTCTTTTCTATCTGCATTTATTTTCTTTTGCTTTTCTCATGTTCTTCTGGTCTTAAGTTCGTCTGTATTGGCTTTGGTCAGTTTCTTATTTCAGGACATTTTACTGCTTACAGATTATTTTGGGGGTCAGCTAATGAAATCTTTCAAAATTCACTTAAAAGAGCTAATCTTCATCAGTTGATTTTCATGAGTTTTTTTTCTATACAGAAAATATGACAGATTACTTGTCTTTAAATACATATAAACAGCTTGAGTCTGTTCTCTGGATGCTTCAGTGATGGAGAAGGGAGGTGATTAGATCCTCCCTTTTTGGCTAAAAGAGTAATTACTGAATTGGTTGCTGAACTGAAAATGGATTTCCCAAAATTGTCAGAAATATGAGCCCTGTGAAAATTTCACCCTCTGCTCCCTACTCTCCTGAATAACCCTATACCCCATTTCTCAGGATCTGGTCCTTTTAAACCACTGTATTCTATATTTTCAGTCTTTATATTGCTTTCTATATGACTGACATTACTATTAGGTAACAGTTTTAAATAGCAATTTAAAAAATTATGTGAGTCTGTGGAAATATTCTTTCTCTACTAATGTTCTGACAGATTTATAAATGTCAAAACCATTATTTCTTTATAGAAATGAATTTAAGAGACACAAGTTCCATAAGTGACCATAAAATTATGACAGAATTCACAAGCCACAGAAATAAATTTGTTTCATTCTCTCATAGTCATATCACAAATAAGTCTTTCGCTTTGAGATGGTAGATATTTTGGGGGCCACAAATGCCTTCATATTTTAAAAAATGCTTACGTTTACCTGCATGGGCCTAGTCCATGTTTCACATGAGGACTAACAGTATATTTCTTGCCATGCTATAGCCCAAACTGGAATTTCCTGTAAACCAGTTATAGGCTATGTGTTTATATATGTTTATATATGTATATGTATGTGTATGTGTTTATAAGACAAAATAATGTTTAAAGGTAAAACAGTGAGACATATCACCCATAAATCCACTACCATAAACAACCACTATTAATACTTCTTGCAATGTTTTTTTTTTTTCTATCATACCCTTACAGCACTGAGTATAGCATTAAGTTTTTTGGTCCTGTTGTTGATTTCATAGGTAAAACCTTTACTCCCTTAAATTTCCACTTCTTTAATTATTATTGAGCCTGAGTATTTCTCCTAAACAAATTACAGGCTCTATTTTTTCTTTTTTCGTGTTCTTTGTCCATATTATATATTTTTTGCATGTTCTTGTATAAAAGTTTGTTTTTCTCATCCATTAAAGACAGGCCGTGTTTGAATCTTGGTTCCACCATTCACTAACTGTGTGTCTTGGACAGCTTATTTAAACTTTCTGCAGTTTTGGCTTCTCATCTATGAAATGAGGTTAGTAGCATCTACCTTCCAGGGCTCGTATAAACATTAAATTAGTTAAATATGTGAACCACAGTGTCTGGTTGTGGTAGGCACAACGTTACGTGTTCACCATCCATTTCACTTTCCTTGGCATGGAGCTAAACTATATTCATAAACTCCAGCTCCCCAAAAATCTAAGTATGGTCACCTAAGTCTCGGCAGTGGAATGCGAACAGAAGTGATGTGTCACTTGTAGACTGCTGCAGGCAAGTCTTCTTTATTCCATCCACACTGGTAGAAGTGAGTGACTCTGAGATGAAAAAGTTACAGGATGGAAAGAAGGTATTTCCCCAAATCATCACTTGGAGGAAAGCCACAAAGAAAAGTCACCTGACCCATATCAGATTCTACTAATATCTATTAGATTTTTTTTTTATAAAGCTACTGGGATTTGGGGGTTTACTGATTACAGCAGCTAGAGTTATTTACTCTGCAATACATTTGCTCATGGTAAACACTTGAGGAATAGAAGCTATCGACATTATTATTATTATTCACAATAAAAAGTGATGGCTAATGTCAGCTTTATACTTGAATCATACTTAATATTAATTGGTCAGATGGATTAAAACAATTTCCTTCACTCTGAAAACCTTCTCTCCTTACCCCATTTTTTTTTCCAGCTGTGATTCACCCTTACCTCATTAAAAAAATCATTGCATGTCCTCAGGAGGCTGTGTTCACAAGAATTATAAAGTACAGTAAGTATTCTATATTTTATTATAATCAGTTCCATTTCTTTAAGGTCTCCACCTAACCTATACTTCTTAAAGCCACTGGTTCTTATTCATCTTCATGATTGCTTTTATGAAAAAGAAATTAATACAATATGTAGGTGGAAGGTACTGATTAGTAATGTTTGATCTATAGTCATAAATCTATTTGGACATAATTTTGGGTATTTATAGACTAACAAACTTAAATGCATGGACATGTGATTCCGTTGAAGTATTGTAAGTTATTCACAGACAAATGAGTAGGTATAACAGGCCTAAAGTAGTATGAGGTAGAACAATTTAACCTCATTTAAAAAGCCCCACATATTCCATGTATATATTTCTGGGAATGAGAAATAATTTCAAAGTGTTCTGATATCAAGTATTCTGTTATTTTTTAAAGGTTTTACACTAAGGACCCATTTAGTGGCTAGCATTTTGTGACTCTGACAGTACCCAGCTGAGGCAAATGGCCAGGATGGTTGGTTGTTCTTGGTTGAATTAAATTATGTTTCCTCACAGTGACCTCTGGGGGATTCCTCCACTCTTCCTTCAATCCACCAGTTCCTTCCCTTCTCATCTATTCTTTCCCAGATTTCTCACCAAGGCAAAAATGGCCCAAAGGGCTTTGCTGTGTAACTAGGTGTTGGGAGGCTGAAGTACTGATGGATCCCTTTCCCCGGATTTATTTTAGAGTGGTCATGACTAATTGACTATTAAAATGGAAGTGAGGAGGACCTCTTGTCAGCAAATGAGGCATATTTGGCATTGATGGCTTTCCTACTCACAAAAAAAGGCACATCAAACTTAATGTAAGACACCAGGCACAACTACCAAGCACAATTAGTAAATGGGTAATCGCATTTTCATATTATTATCTCATTTGACCCTCATAGCAGCCTTTCCTGTGACATGGGAGGAAAATAGTATTATCTTCCTTTTATTGAAGAGAATACAATCAGAGATGGTAAGATAAGAGCCAGTATGTTCTGCTTAAACCTGAATCTACACCATGCTAATATTCCAAAAAGTATGAAGAACCTACTGTGGCCAGGTGCCACTGTCATTGCTGTGTGACCTTGGGCAAGTTACTTAATCTATCTGTGCCTCAGTTTCATCAGCTGTAAAATGGGAATTATAATACTGACTTCATGGGGTTGTTGGAGGATTAAATAAGTTAACTTATATAGTGTCCTGAGAACAGTTCTGGGGCATAATATGCATTCAATAAGTATAAGTTATCATGATATATTGTGGTAATAAAAATGATTACTCCTAATTAGTAAGTAAAATAATTTGATTTCAAAACAAGGTTTTCTAACTCTAAATTCAGTGTTCTTTCGATCATAGCGCAGCTGTCTCAGACTACCTTACTATTCTCCCAAAGCCAGTTAGGTGTCATGCGACCCAAAGAATAAAGTTAGTATTATGTCTTATATCAATATCAACAATTTAGTGCTAAAATGCTAAACAACCACTTAAATATCATAAACATACACTAAGGTACATGGTATTTTTATTCACCTTTAAAGATTCATAAACTGTAAAATTCATTCTCTTAGTTTACTTTTGAGTAGTTTTTTTTTTTTTTTTTTTTTTTTTTTTTTTAACAGACAGGATCTCACTCTTGTCACCCAGGCTGGGGTTCAGTGGTCTAATAATAGGTCACCGCAGCCTCAAACTCCTGGGCAATCCCACCTTGGCCTCCCAAAGCCTTGAGTAGAATTTCCTGTGAATATTCTGGAAGGAATTTTTCTAACATTAGAAGTAAATACAAGCACATCTTGATTCAGGGACCTAAAACATACTCAGAAACTTGAATAATAATCCTTTATAAAAAAAACCTTTTATTGGCCGGGCGCGGTGGCTCACGCCTGTAATCCCTGCACTTTGGGAGGCCGAGGCGGGCGGATCACGAGGTCAGGAGATCGAGACCATCCTGGCTAACACGGTGAAACCCCGTCTCTACTAAAATACAAAAAATTAGCCGGGCGCGGTGGCGGGCGCCTGTAGTCCCAGCTACTCGGAGGCTGAGGCAGGAGAATGGCCAGAACCCGGGAGGCGGAGCTTGCAGTGAGCCGAGATGGTGCCACGGCACTCCAGCCTGGGCGACAGAGTGAAGACTCCGCCTCAAAAAAAAAAAAAAAAAAAAAAAAAAAAAAAAAAAAAACAACAACAACAAAAAAAAAACCTTTTATTTTAGGTTTGGGGGACCATGTGAAGGTTTGTTATATTATAGGTAAACTCGTGTCATAGAGTTTGTTGTAAAGATTATTTAATCACCCAGATATTAAGCCTAGCATCCAATAGTTACTTTTATTCTGCTCTTCTCCCTCCTCCCACCCTCACCCTCAAGTACACCCCAGTGTGTTGTTCCCTTCTTTGTGTGCATGAGTTCTCATTATTTAACTCCTATTTATAAGTGAGAACATGTGGTATTTGGTTTTCTGTTCTGTTTTAGTTTGCTAAGGATAGTGGCCTCCTGCTCCATCCATCTTCCTGCAAAAGACATGGTCTTGTTCTTTTTTATGGTTGCATAGTATTCCATGGTGTATATGTACTGCATTTTCTTTATCCAGTACCCAGAGGAATATAAATCATTCATCATAAAGACACATATATATGACTGTTCATTGGATAATAATTCTTATTCATTGATTTAGTCACTCAGGAAGTATTTACTGAGTTCTTTCTACATGTAAACATTATGTTATTCTCTATGTAGACGAAGAAGTGTCAAGCTTCCTGCCTTCAAAAGAAGAAAACATAATAATTTTGCTTGAAATTTCCTTCTCAGTGCTAACAGTACATGAGGAGAGAAAAATAATTGAATTTTTCCTAAATTATTTTTTAAGAGGGTGTGAAAAGGATGATAGTGTTATTGCTTCTCTAATTAGCATGTATTAAAACAACAACAACAAAATAATAGTCCTTCCCTCTGCAAAACCTACAACTCATTTTAGTTCCTCAAATATTTGCTATTGACACAGCACCTCACTAGGTGGACATAGTCCTTGTCCTCTAGCAATCTGTGGTATAGCAGAGCAGACAACGATAATACAAGCAGAAAATGATCCATGGTTTTCAAATGATATGTATTTAGAGAAAGGTAATGTTGAAGTGGTAGAAGTAATCAAAGTTTTATGAAAGAGGTAGTATGTAAACAGGGTCTTGAAAAGTAAGTAGAATTTTGACAAGTGCCATTGTTGCAGGCAGTAGAAAAGTTTAGTATAATACAGAGCTGCTGCGCTGTCCAATATGGTAGCCACCAGCCACATGTAGCTATTTAAATTTAAACTGGTTAAAATTAAACAAAATAAAAAAATTCAGTTCCTTGGTCACACTAGTCACCTTTCAAATGCTTTATAGCCACCTGTGACCAGAGGCTATGATATTGAGCAGCGCAGAGTAGAACCTTTTTATCATAACAGAAATATCTATTGGAAAGGGTGCTACAGGAGTGGGAATGAAGAAAGGTCAGGAGGTGGAAATAATGAATTATCTAAATTTCTGTCCAAGCCCTTAGACAAAACATCAGAAATAATAATATATCCATGTATTTCCTCCCCAAATCTAAATTGGAAATACATGCCTATGTAAGGATCAATGACTCAATTGTTTCAGTGGCAGGTCTGGTCCAATAATCATGCTGAGTTCATACTATAAATCAATAATGAAGACATAAAACGTAACAGGCTTATCTAATTGCTTCATCTATCTGAGCATGCAGATCACAGTGGCTGAAAGCCAGGCCCTAGGGCACAGCCAAGTGTGGGTGCTGCTGTCTCTTCTGGCAGGAACCTGTTGTCTGAGTGGGTCCGTGCTGAATGACTTGGGGCTGTCACAGTTGCAGTTCACTAAGAACATGTTCATTATTAAATTATTTACTACTTTGGAAATAGTGACAGCATCCGCTGCAAGCCTAAAAGGTAGTTAGAGATTTGAGGAACTAAACTCTAAGAAGCAACTCTTGTTCTGTGAATATGGATGAACTGAGCAATGTGTGACCACAATCATTGATAAACTTGTGAAGTGCAAACTTCATCATTTTGATAAGAGCTTCTGTTTGTTCTGTCAGGAGGGAGGTTTGGCTCAGCCTCCTAAAGTTGTGGTGTTTTTACAAAGCCAGCCAGGCACAGGTCTCATTTTCCGTGAGGTACAAATGTGTACAGGGCCAGGAAACCATATAATGAGGCTTGAGAAATCTATGGGGTTTTTTTGAGGACTAAATTGGGAAGAGAACTGCTTTCTCAGATACCTTAACTCCCAAGAAGAGAGTCCTTGTGCACAGAACTTGTGGGAGGCTCCATCCGCTGGTCTTTACCTTTGGATACACTGTGCAAGTTTCATGACAGAATCATTAAGATAATCAAATTGTCTTAATTCTGGTGCAATTCATGGATGTACTCATAAATTTAGGTAAAGTGAAATGCATCAGCATAGTTTCTGTTCTTTAAAATAAATATGAAAATATAGACTAAAAAAAAAAAAGAAAAAGAAATCTATGGGACTCTAAAATGTGTCCCTTCATTGGTTAAAAAAAAAAAAATAGAAAACCCAATTATTTGGGGAAATCAAGCTAGCTTGGAATATGCTGAACCCATATTTTTTGGTTGGGTGGTTCCTCTATTAATTTTAGACCCAATCATTGCTTATAACTTGAGTCTTTCAAAATATTATTCAATAAAAACCGACTTTTAATGTGCATATGGAGGCCGGTATGGTGGTGCACATCTGTAATCCCAGCACTTTGGGAGGCCAAGGAGGGCAAATTGCCTGAGTTCATGAGTTTGAGAGAAGCCTGGGCAACATGCCGAGATCCCGTCTCTACAAAAAGTACAAAACTTAGCTGGCGTAGTGGTGTATGCCTGTAGTCCCAGCTACTCAGGACGCTGAGGTGAGAGGATTGCTTGAGCCTGGGAGGCCGAGGCTGCAGTAAGCCATGTTTGCATCACTGCATACCAGCCTAGAAGACAAAGTGAGACCCTACCTCCAAAAAAATGTGCATATGGTATTTTTTTGACACTATCATTAAGGATTTTATTTATACATGCTCATTGGACAACAGATAATTGTCTTCTCTTAGAAGAACTTGTGAATATCAACAAAAGGTAGTAAGGCAAACAGTGGGATACTAACTTTAAGTTAGTTTTTAAAAGTAAGATGTAATCTATGGATAACTTACATATATATATATTTATTATATTGTTTTTCTTATGAAGGAAGCTTATAGAACCATATTTTTTCTTTTGAAAGACTGGCATTTGGAAGAGTCATGTAAACTTTTTTTTTTTTCCGAGATGGAGTTTTGTTCTTGTTGTCCAGGCTGCCTGGAGTGCAATGGCACGATCTCAGCTCACCGCAACCTCTGCCTGCTGGGCACAAGCGATTCTCCTGCCTCAGCCTCCCGAGTAGCTGGGATTACAGGCATGCGCCACCATGCCTGGCTAATTTTGTATTTTTAGTAGAGATGGGGTTTCTCCATGTTGGTCAGGCTGGTCTCGAACTCCCGACCTCAGGTGATCCGCCCACCTTGGCCTCCCAAAGTGCTGGTATTACAGGCATGAGCCACCGCACCCAGACATCAAAGCATTTTTAGAACTCCATAATGCTACAGGTTGGTGTATCAGAAAGGAATTGCTATGCCATAAAAAGCATTTTTGTAACCCTAGTCATATATGAGCAACTATTTTCATATAATGTTAACCAATGTCAAGAGAAAAAATGAAAAAATATGCATACCAGGAAAACCTAGAGAAATACAGATTTAATACTTTTCAGTTTATCATATTTTTTGGAGAATGCTTATAATGACACATGGTTTTCAATTATTTGGTGTTTCTCAATTTTGCATTTGCTTGAGACTGTTCCCTCAATGAACTCAACATTTTCAAAGGATCGAAAGAGACTTTTTTTTCTTTTCTGAACACAGAGAAGTGTGGAGAAAAAATTAATTTCAGTTTTCTTTATTTTCAGATCGCTCCTGAGTTTCATACATGCGAAATCATACTGATGACGCAACCATATATAGCATTATTTTGCTGGTTCATGCTACCTCAGCAGAAAGTAACAAGGCTAATTCTTTTTCTCTGCATGATAAAAATCTATTACATTTATTGAGAAGCCTACCAGTCGATAGACACATATTTATTTTGGGATAATCCAGCTCCTAAAATACTATCGATGACATTGACCTTTAGCTGGATTGCAAGAACAGAATACGCACAACTCATTTTTTCCCAGTTTCATAATTTTGGCATCCATATATTTTTTTTAGACAAACTTAGGCTGCCCTTGCTTGGCTATGATAGATATTTTAGAATATCTCTGACTCATGAATATAAATAGTTGTGCAAAAATAAATTTCATAAAACCAGAGCTGGTAACAAAAATCACCTAGAGATCAACAACTCTGAAAGAATCTAGTGTCACATTCCTTAGAATGTCAGATTAAACTAACATGTGCCAGTCAATATTGCTACACTGCGACCCCTGATGCCTCCTAAGCAAAACTATTAAGTCCAACATTCTCTCCTGTAAGCACTTATCTGTAAGGATGGCTAACATGTCCTCTGAAGCAGATATTGAAACTGATTGGACAATAGGTAGATACCAGACAGGGGCCTGGGGGCCGACCTCTAGAAATAGGGGGAGAAAATCTTAATCTGCAACACAATGCCGTTCTCTTGAAACCCTATCATTTTCACTTCCCATGTGTCTGCTGCCTGACTGTGAATGGATTTGAAAAGGAATGGTTAGTGCTGAAAATTGGATCAGAGCTAACATTCTCTCATTTTTATCAGCAGCTGCCAAAGGTCATCTGACATAATAGCTGATGAATTCAAGCCCAGTGGATTTCATTTGCAATTTTCAATTTACTGAGGCCTCCAAACCCCACGGTGATAAAAGCTTCCCCTATCGTGGCCTGTCACAAACATCAAGAAACTGCACAAACGCACAAGAAAGAAAAAAGAGAAAGCTGTGCATCATCACAGCTATAGATAAGGAGAACAGGAAGAAATGGTATCATGCAGGAAGGTGGGGAGCAGCCTGTGTGGCTAGTTCTCTAAATGCCAATTGAAACGAAAAGACTATGAGGAACAATCAAATAACTTCCACAGAATAACAACATGTTTCTTTGGAGCTTTTATGTGAAAATTGCCTTCTAATCTCTCTGACTTGACATGCTCCCACACAAAAATGTAAGTGTAAATATGCAAATAAATAAATGAATAAATAATCTTTGCTTACCTGGTCATTGGAAAGCACACTCTGTGCCGTATTTACCATAGTTTTGCTTTACAAAATGCAGGCTCATAGAGGGTCTTTGATCATGGAAGTATAGGTTCAGCACTAAGAAATCGTTTTTCTTATTTTTTTTTTTTTTTCAGAGAAATGGTAGATTCTTTGATTGATTTGCCAGGGAAGTCAAAGTACTGACATAGCAACTACTTGTAAGTGGATCTAGATGTAGTACATATCAAAGATGCATTAGCAAGAAGAAGAAAGTCATTTTCCCCCTTGTCAAACATTTACAATGAACTTAGGCAGGATCGGGAACTGAATCCTGTTCCCAGGCAATTGTTCAAATTGAGCAAACCATATGTGTGTTTCTTGGAGAATGGCAAGTTTGATAACTCAGCAGGTCACCTTTGTCCTATCCTACTCAACTTATGCCATGGCCTGGCAAAGGAGAAAGCAAATAGATGTCCACTGCTTGAGGTGTAGCTGCTGGGAGAATTTAGTTTCAAACAGGGATGTCTTGATCCTGCTTCTACCAAATAGATTCAGGAAGGCTTATGAGGTTTGTCTGATGCAGTAAGAGGACTTGGCAGTGGGCATGTACCAACCTGCGAATGCCAACATTTCTGATGACACTCGACAAGAAAATCTGAGAATGGTATCAACAGGATCAGAATATTAACTTTATTTGTGTGTTGCTAACTGTGTGACAATCACAGTTTGGAAAGGAAAAGAGAATAATTCCTGGTTGACTCACATGACAGTGAGAGATTGCCTATTGTAGTTATTCTTTAAAATTGCAACAGCAAAAATAAAAGTAGGAGCTACTTGTTGTAAGTGAATCTTGAGTTCTTTGAAATTAAACTGTTTCTTAAGATTCTTCTATCAGCAAAAAATTTAACAATCTTTTAATTCTTCAAAGTCTCAACATAGAAAAGTTTCCTCAGTAGTTGAAAATGGCAGGTATTAACATTTTGAAATAAGAGAAATAAAACTTTATTCTAAAGCTGCAGAAAATGTGGAAAGTAATAATATTGTAGCATTTTAGTATTTTTTCCCTACACAAAATTATCAGGATGCCATTTTTTAAAGGTTGCTTTCATCCTACCATTTTTTTTTCTTTTTTTTGTTTCTATAGGTTCAATGAGAACTCTCTATGGTTTGCAATTTCCATGGGTTCTCTTAATTGTTAGCATAATACTGAGACCTCACTGGTGGTAAAATATTATTTAATGGGATCTTAATTTAGACAGGCTTCTAAAAAGACATACAATTTGGTAAGAGTATTTCATTATCACTGTTCTATGGCAGTGATATAAGGCAAGCTGTACCAATTGGTCTGCAGTTACACAGCATAAAGGTTAATCTCTTTTATGTTCCTTTTATTAGAAAGGCAGATCTGAATCTTCGGGGCAGAGTCCTAAATTGTTTTTGAAGATGGATTGGTTCACAGAGACTCTTCCCTCTCATACCCTATGGATAATTACATTCAATCAGTCCAGAGTATTCACTTCAGTTTGAATGGTAAAAAAGAGCATTTCTCATTTCATTAATTAGTTCTTTCGTTCCTTCATGCAGCATTTATTTAGTGCCTACTAAGCATAGGTATGTTGAGAACTATAAATAAGACTTTCCCCACTTTCAAGCAGTTTACAAAAGACAGGAGTAAAGAATGTTTTAAATTTGTCTCCTTTCTTACCTCACACCGCCTCCCCCCTCCCAAATTGAGTTTATGTCATGTATCTATTAAAACTTTAAAATAATAAAAAGTTTATATTGAGAATTTGGGTGGTAGAATAATACCTTTGGCAACTAGATAACATCTTATTTTGTGTTTCCCATTTTTTGGTAATATGTGCATCACCATAACTTTTTTTTTTTTTTTTTGCCAAATTGATATACACTCTATTCTTACTAAATAACTTTTCTTTGAACTCAGCTTTAAAAAAATTAAATAATTTCAGTTAGAAAGGCATCATTAGATATACTACCACAAATAGAAAGCCTGTATCACAAGCTATGAATAAAAAATAATTATAAATATAACTATATAACTATTATTGTATAACCACCTACAATATCTCATGTTCTATGGGCAGTAAAAGTATCACTCTTTGGAAAATACTGGTTTTGTGCTTGATGCTGATAAAAACAACTGCTGCAGATTTGACTGCCATAAGAACGGAAGCTCTGTGAGAACAGGTATTTTGATTTTTTTCTTGCTTTACTCCAGTTCCAAGAACAATGCCTAGCAAATATTAGGTGCTAAAACATAATTTTAAAATAAATAAAAGTCAGTTAGCTTCTGAAAGATCACGTTGTATTTCTCCTATCATCATACTCATTGTGCTTTATAATAATTACTTGTTTAATGTTTCTCATAATCACTGCACTGGTCAAAAGCTTTGCTTTTCTTGTTCATTCCTGTTATAATCATTCATGCCTAGAACTATGTCAGGAACATAGTAGGTGCTCAATAAATATTCATTGGATAAAGGGACTTGCCATTCTAAAGTCATACAGCTTCTATTGCCTCATTGGTCATTTTTTATTAAAGGAGCTCAACCGGCCAATATCGGTTTAAAGCTATTCAACATCTGGCACATTAAATAAAAAAAAAATTTTGTTGAATAAATAAATAAATGAATTAACATTTTTGTGACACCAGAAAAAGAGTTAACTCTGTTTATAGAAAGACAGATCTTAAAGGGAGAACAGATAATTCTTTTCATTGCTTAAATGTAGTGCCAGTTTTCAATTCTTGAATAAGTCACCCTGGCAAAGTTTTCTTACAATTTTACAAATTAAGATTGCACTAAAATTTGTGTGTTTGTAGAAAAACTGACAAATATTGAGGTCAGCAAATTACACCAAATGGTAACAGCCAGTGATTTGATGGTATATTTTTATTTAAATTGCTTTTATGAATTCCTTGATTTACTTAAGAATCAAGCATCCTGACTAGACAAGTGATATTTACAAGATCTGAGTTTACGTTTTTCTATTACAAAGACATCCATAAGAAGAAATAGTGAAAAATTAGCTGCATTTCTCTGGTCCCCACCTCCAAAGGAGTATTGTCAATCACTGCTTAAAACATAAGCTTTTGTAGGTTTTGAATGCTTTGAACTGGAAAACAACTATTTTACTGGATAATTAAAGGGTGTTACAACTGATTGAGCTTGTGTAGTATCAGGAAAATTGGTGGGATTGGATGGACATATAGGTCACAACACTTTTCTTTTGTAATATTTTCTACTGCAAATGATTCTTCAGTTGAAAAATCAAGGCTTGAGCTGAGGTATCACAAATGGCTTGATAAAGTATGACTTGAAAATCAGACACTGGGAGAACTATGTTTATCGTTTAACAAATCAGGCACAGCTTAAATAAAGGAATGATTTCCTTAATAGACTAATTCCTTCTCATAAATTTGCTGATTGAATTATGTATAACCAGTTTCATTTGAGCAAATCTTCATTTCTCTAATCTGCCCTATATGGAATAGGGTTCGGTAAGATATTAGTGGATATTTTGTTGAAAAAAAATTTGAGGTCAGAAAAGTTTAGAAAATTTTGGGCTGAACAGATTTTAAAATCTGCCCTTCAGAATATATAGTAACCAGTTAATTTATAAAGGGTAATATTACCAAACATTTAAGAACTCACTACTCAACTCAATCAACATTTCTCATTTTTAAATATCTTTTAAGAAGTAATAAAATATTACATTTAATTAAATGTCCCTCTACACTTTTTCCCACTTCCATTCTCTTCTTACTCTTTTCAAAGGCAATCAACATTCTAAATTTGATACATTCCCACACATACTAACACATAATACATGTATATAGCATTGCATGATATAAAAGTTATTACACATTGCATAATATTGTACAAAACTTCTGCAAATTTTCACTGAAAATTACATTTTGTATTTATGTTGATACATGTAGGATGAATTCATTTTAACTCTATATTTAACTGTTATATACATATTTTCAATTTTTTGGTAATATAAATAATGTGGCAAACTTCTCTTATTGGTTCCAAGATGTTTTTCTTCCTTCTTACTCTTGTGGTGCTCAGTGAGTGTAGTCTTGTACACCTAGTGGAGGTCAGCCCCCCCAAATTTTAGACACCCCGCTGCCATGAGGGTGGCTTCCAGCAAGTGCAGCAGCTGCCCCAGTGGGGATGCTCCTGGTAAGTTCCACAGGCACTCTAGCCAACTTCCCAGAGAGTTCAGGAGACTGGTTAATGCAAGCTTCCCAGAGAGGTCCATGAACACTCTACCCTGAAAGCTTAAGGATAGCTGTGGGCTTGCCATCCGGGAACCAGCTTTGACCCAGATCAACTCTGCAATCTTGTTTTCCATCCAGTGCAACTATAACTCTTCCAGTGAGGTCTGGGGAAGTCCCCCCTCCCAACCACCTTTTAAGTTTGTTATTTCCTTGGGCACTCTCCCTCAGCCCTACAGCATTCTTTATAGAATTCTTTTTCATTCCCTCTAGTAGTTAATCCTCTGTAAATAGTCTCTATCTATCTATCTATCTATCTATCTATCTATCTATCTATCTACCTATCTAGATCTATATAGATATTTCTATATCTGTATATAACTATATATCTATATATACAGATATAGAAATAGATCTATATATATATAGATCTGTATATAGAAATAGATCTGTATATATATATCTATATATACAGATATAGAAATAGATCTATATAGATCTATAGATATAGCACCCACCAGCACGCCCGGCTAATTTTTTGTATTTTTAGTAGAGAAGGGGTTTCACTGTGTTAGCCAGGATGGTCTTGATCTCCTGACCTCGTGATCCACCTGCCTCGGCCTCCCAAAGTGCTGGGATTGCAGGCGTGAGCCACCGTGCCCAGCTCTTTTAGTTCTTTAGGGAATCTCCACACTGTTTTCCTGAATCCCATCAAAATACCACCACCATTCTTCACAGAACTATATATACATATATATATATATACACACACACACACAGAGAGAGAGAGAGAGAGAGAGAGAGAGAGAGAGAGAGAGAGAGAGAGAGAGAGAGATGGGGTCTCTCTATGTTGTCCAGGCTGGACTCCAACTTCTGGCCTCAAATAATCCTCCCATCTTAGACTTCCAAAGTGCTGGGATTACAAAAAAGAGCCACCACACCTGGCTATAATGGTTACTAATTCTTTATATTAACTGTATTTATTGTATTTTTAATGGTTATTAATTTATTAAGAGTTTCTATTGCTTCATGAGTCAGTATGACTTCATGAGTCTAGAAATCTGTATTTTCTAGAAAAATTTTCACTTCCTCTAAGTTTTCAATAAAATCAGCCTAAGTAATTTATTTATTTGTTATTTTTGGCTCTCTATTTTCTCTCCATCTTTATTTTATTTATTTATTTATTTATTTATTTATTTATTTATTTATTTATTTAATTCTCACAGGTTTTTTGGGAACAGGTGGTATTTGGTTACATGAGTAAGTTATTTGGTGGTGATTTGTGAGATGTTGGTGCACCCATCATAAGAATAGTATATACTGAACCCAATTTATAGTATTTTATCCCTCACTCCCTTCCCACCCTTTCCCCCTACATCCCCAAAGTCCATCTTATCATTCTTATGCATTTGCATCCTTGTAGTTTACTTCCCACTTATGAGTGAAAAGATGCGATGTTTGCTTTTTAAATCCTCAGTTACTTCACTTAGAATAAGAGTCTTCAATCCCATCCAGGTTGCTAGAAATGCCATTAATTCATTCATTTTTATGGCTCAGTAGTATTCCATCATGCGTATATACCACAGTTTATTTATCCAGTCGTTGATTGATGGGCATTTGGGCTGGTTCTGCATTTTTGCAATTGCAAATTGTGCTGCTACAAACATGCACGTTCAAGTGTCTTTTTCATATAATGACTTCTTTTCCTCTGGGTAGATACACAGTAGTGGGACTCCTGGATCAAATGGTAGTTCTTCCTTGAGTTCTTTTTTTTTTTTTTTTTTTGTGATGGAGTCTCGCGGTCTCCCAGGCTGAAGTGCAGTGAATCTCGGCTCACTGCAAGCTCCGCCTCCTGGGTTCACGCCATTCTCCTGCCTTGGCCTCCCCAATAGCTGGGACTATAGGCTCCTGCCAGCACGCCCAGCTAATTTTTTGTAATTTTAGTAGAGAAGGGGTTTCACTGTGTTAGCCCGGACGGTCTTGATCTCCTGACCTCGTGATCCACCCGCCTTGGCCTTCCAAAGTGCTGTGATTACAGGCATGAGCCACCGCACCCGGCTCTTTTAGTTTTTTAGGGAATTTCCACACTGATTTCCCGAATTCCATGAAAATACCATCATCATTCTTCAGGGAACTAGAAAAATAATCCTGAAATTCATATGTGAACCAAAAAAGAGCCCAGCCCACAGAACCAAAGCAAGACTAAGCAAAAGGAACAAATCTGATGGCATCATATTACCTGATTTCAAACTATACTATAAGGCCATAGTAACCAAAATAGCATGGTACTGTTATAAAAACAGGCACATAGACCAATGGAACAGAATAGAAAACCCAGAAATAAACCCAAATATTTACCCAACCAATCTTTAAAGCAAACAAAATCATAAAGTGGGGAAAGGACACACTATTCAACGAATGGTGCTGGGACAATTGGCAAGCCACATGTAGAAGAATGAAACTGGATCCTGATCTCTCACCTTATACAAAAATCAACTCAAGATGGATCAAATACTTAAATCTAAGACCTGAAACTATAAACATTTTAGAAAATAACATTGAAAAAACCTTTCTAGACATTGGCTTAGGCAAGGATTTCATGACCACGAACCCAAAAGCAAATGCAATACAAACAAAAATAAATAGCTGGGACTTAATTAAACTAAAGAGTTTCTGCACAGCAAAAGGAACAATCAGCAGTGTAAACAGACAACCCATAGAGTGAGAGAAAATCTTTACAATATATACATCAAATAAAGGACTAATACCCAGAATGCACACACACACACACAAACTCAAACAAATTAGCAAGAAGAAAACAATCCCCTCAAAAAGTGGGCTAAGCACATGAATAGACAGTTCTGGAAAGAACATACACAAATGGCCAACCATGAAAAAACGCTCAACATTACTAATGATCAGGGAAATGCGAATCAATACCACAATGTGATACCACCTTACTCCCTCGAGAATGGCCATTACAAAAAATCAAAACATAATAGATGTTGGCGTGGATGCAGTGAAGAGGGAACACTTCTACACTGCTGGTGGAAATGTAAACTAGGACAACCACTATGGAAAACAGTAGTATAGTATTTATTATTTTTTAATAATCTTGGCTGGGCATGGTGGCTTATGCCGGTAATCCCAGCACTTTGGGAGGCCAAGGAAGGCAGATCACAAGGTCAGAAGATCAAGACCATCCTGGCCAATATGGTGAAACCCCGTCTCTACTAAAAATACAAAAAAATTAGCCAGGCCTGGCGACCTGCGCCTGTAGTCCCAGTTACTCAGGAGGCTGAGGCAGGAGAATTGCTTAAACCCGGGAGGTGGAGACTGCAGTGACCCAAGCTCATGCCACTGCACTCCAGCCTGGCCACAAAGCGAGACCCTGTCTCACAAAAAAACCCCAAAAAACAACAAAAATCCACAAAAAAACTACCATAATATTTAATTGATTCCTTTTCACTCCTAATGTTATTTGTGCCTGAATATGTGCTTGTGCACCTTCCCCCTCTCTCTGTCTCTCTCTCGCACTCTCTGTCTCTCTCTCTCCCCATCGGTCCTGCTAAAAACCAGGTTCTGTCAATTCTCACTAATGTTTTTGTTTTTATTTCATTTATATCTGTTCTTATTACTTGTATTTCTTTTTATTCCTCTGTTTTATTAGGGTATAGTTGAGAAATAAAAACTGTATATATTTAAGGTGTACATATGATGATTTAGTATATGTATATATTGTGAAATTATTACCATAATCAAGTTAATTAACATTATTACAGGTTTTTCTTTTGTTGTAACTTCATTGAATTTACTCTGTTTTTTCCAGCTTCTTGATCTCTCAACTCATGTATTTTCAGAAATTTTAGTTTCAAAATATTTTTATATTCACAAGAGATTTATGCCTTAAATCAAAAATATTTATGGTTATATTTTAAAATCTTTTAATGTACATTTTGTAAAAGTGTTTTTGTTGTTCATTTCTAACAATTGCATTACGATTGGAGACATGTAACATATCTATTTGATGACATTTTTTGATATTTGCCTTGTGACCTGTTAAATGGACAATTTTCATAAATGTTCCATGCCCTTGGACATTATTTTATTTACTGGATACTATGCCTAATCTGTGTCTAATCTACTATTACTTTGTGTGCTGGCTTTCATTTTTTCTTTTGAGAAAACAGCTATCTTATTTATTAATGTTTTTAAAAAACATTTAAGAAGCCCTCAAGAAAGTGAAGATTTGTGGGCCCAATATCCAGGGAAAGAAGAAACCTATGTGTCTTAGATAAAATTCATTATTTTTGGCATTCAAATATTTTATATTGCTGTTAATGTTTTGTCTGCTTGACCTATACATTTCTTTTTTTTTTTTTTTTTTGAGATGGAGTCTGGCTCTGTCACCTAGGCTGGAGTGCAGTGGTGCCATCTCAGCTCACTACAAGCCCCGCCTCCCGGGTTCCCACCATTCTCCTGCCTCAGCCTCCTGAGTAGCTGGGACTACAGGCGCCCGCCACCTCGCCCGGCTAGTTTTTTGTATTTTTTAGTAGAGACGGGGTTTCACCGTGTTAGCCAGGATGGTCTCAATCTCCTGACCTCGTGATCCGCCCACCTCGGCCTCCCAAAGTGCTGGGATTACAGGCGTGAGCCACCGC
The DNA here is from genome assembly GCF_049350105.2 of Macaca mulatta. Taxonomy (NCBI): domain Eukaryota; kingdom Metazoa; phylum Chordata; class Mammalia; order Primates; family Cercopithecidae; genus Macaca; species Macaca mulatta. The sequence continues at coordinate 93,630,362 of NC_133407.1, read as the reverse complement.
AGCTGGCCCGACCTATACATTTCTGAAAGAAATGTCTGCAAATATCACTCTAAAAATGTACACTTGCCAATTTTTACTTGTAATTTGTCATTTTTTGTTTGGAACATTTTAAAGCTGTGATGCTGGGTACATATCAGTTCATTATTGTTATATCTTTTCAAAGGTTTGAAAGGTTTGTTCCTTTTATTATTATGTGGAATACCAATCTATCATTATAATGCTTTTAGTTGAAATTCTATTTTGTCTTACCAGCTTTCTTTTGATGAGTGTGTTCCCTGAGAGAAGGTAAGTCATGCAATACCTTGTAAGTAAAGAGTTTTTTTAAGCTTTTCTTTTAGTGAGATAAGAAACCATTAGAGGATTTTGAACCAAAAAAATGCCATGATATGACAGATGTTCAAAAGAGTCACCTTGACTGTTGTGTGAATAGACAGAAGTGGGTTGCGGTGGAAGCAGGAAGAATTGTTAAGTCTATTGTAATAAAATTGGCAAGAGATGATGGGAATTTACGCTGCCTGAAATGACAATCCAAGCTGTTTAGGATCAATTTTCCTGCTGAGAATGACTGGTTAAACAGGACAAAATATACTTTTTGAATCCAGAAAAAACATTTAAGAAGCCCCAAGAAAGTGAAGATTTGTGGGTCCAATAGCTAGGGAAAGAAGAAACCTAGAGGACTGAGTCCAACATTTGCTTGGCTCTCCCCTTCAAGGTGTTTGCCAGTTCTAAAAGAGGCCAAGAAGCTGTGCAAAGCTTTCAGGACTCTCAGAGCCCACCAAGGAGGCAAGGCCTTGATAATAACCCAAGCCTTTGGTTTGTGAACAAGAAAGTCTATGTTATTAGAGTAAAATTAATCTAGAACTAGGTTATAGGGATTAAAGCCAAGCTTTGAGTAAATTTATTTCCTAGTTCATCACATTTCAAGGTGACATGAGATCAGGGGTGGTCATAGCCTAAATTTTTGCAGAAACAATTGTAACGCGTCACTAAAGAAAGATAATGTTATCAGAAGCTTCAAAATATCTTTAAAATAATAATGAGGGAGATGAGAAGACATGACCTGACAAAAAGTAGATACTAGAAATAAATACACTGGAGATATGGATAATGAAGTTATCAGGCCTAAGTTTAAAAATAATTTTGTTCCTTATGTCCAAGGAATTAAAAGGCAGGATGAAGCATTTTAACAGGAAATTGAAAACTATAAAAGAAAATCGAATAAAAATTTTAGAAGGCCGGGCACGGTGGTTCATGCCTGTAATCCCAGCACTTTGGAAGGCCGAGGCAGGCAGATCACCTGAGGTTAGGAGTTCGAGACCAGCCTGACCAACATGGAGAAACCCCATCTCTACTAAAAATACAAAATTAGCTGGGTGTGGTGGCACATGCTGCTCAGGAGGCTGATGCAGGAGAATTGGTTGAACCTGGGAGGCAGAGGTTGCAGTGAGCCAAGATTGTGCCATTGCACTCCAGCCTGGGCAACAAGAGTGAAACTCTGTCTCAAAAAAAAAAAAAAAAAGTAGAAATAAAAATATAATAATTGGGTTTAATAGCAGATTAGACACAGTTTAAGAAAGAATTTATGAAGTGGAAGACAGTTCAAGAAAAAACATCAGATAACCATGGAGAGACAAAAGAATGGAAAATAGAGAAAAGAAGCATAAAAGATATATCAGATACATTCATAGAAGAGAGAGTAGAGATGAACTAGGTAAGAGGCAATATTTGAAGAGAAAATGGCTAAGAACTTTCTAAACTAGGCCGGGCGCGGTGGCTCACGCCTGTAATCCCAGCACTTTGGGAGGCCGAGGCGGGCGGATCACAAGGTCAGGAGATTGAGACCACGGTGAAACCCCGTCTCTACTAAAAATACAAAAAATTAGCCGGGCACGGTTGTGGGCGCCTGTAGTCCCAGCTACTCGGGAGGCTGAGGCAGGAGAATGGCGTGAACCCGGGAGGCGGAGCTTGCAGTGAGCCGAGATCGCGCCACTGCACTCCAGCCTGGGTGACAGAGCAAGACTCCGTCTCAAAAAAAAAAAAAAAGAACTTTCTAAACTATTAAAAGATATCAAGCCACCTTTTAAACAAGCATGGTAAACACTACATAGACTAACTACAAAGACAACCTGAGTTAGGCCGTTTTTGTATTGCTCTAAAGAAAAACCCCAGGCTGGGTAATTTTTAAATAAAAGACGTTTACCTTGGGTCATGGTTCTGCAGGCTGTTCAGGAAGTATGACATTGGAATTTGCATCTAATGAGGGCTCAAGAAGCTTCTAATCATGGCATAAGATAAAGGGGGAGCCAGGATAGCACATGGCAAGAGCAGGGACTAGAAAAATATGCTAGGCCCTTTTGAACAACTGGCCTTTGTGAACCTGTAGAGTGAGAACTTGCTCATTGCTGCAACACAGCACCAAGCCATTTATGAGGGATCTGTCCTCATGACCCAAACACCCCCAACTAGGTACACCTCCAATATTGGAGGCCACATTTCAACATGAGATTTGGATGGGACAAACCATCCGAATCATATCACAACCAGCCCAAAGCACATAATAGTGAAAGAACTGAAAACCAAATCAGGGAGAAAATCTTAAAAGCGGAAAGAAAGAAAACCATATTACCTTAAGAGGCAAAAATAAGATAGCTGTTTTCTCAAAAGAAAAAATGAAAGCCAGCACACAAAGTAATTATGTTTTTAAGACACTGAAAGAACTTTGTTGTCAACCTAGAATTTTATACTCAGTGAGAATATCTTTGAAAAATGAAGCCATTCTCTCCAGCCTGGGTAACAGAGAGCGACTCTGTCTCAAAAAAAAAAAAAAAAAAAAAAAAAAAAATGAAGCCATTCTCAAACATGACCAAGAGATAAGACATCAACATGCTTACGAATTTTATAATAATAAAAGTTTCAACCCACCAAAAGGTTTAAAATTCTGACTTTGTACGCACCTAATGACATAGCATGAAAAATATATAAAGCAACAATTGACAAAATTAAAAGAAGATATAGACAAGTTTGCAATCGTGGTGGAATAATTCAACACACCTGTCTCAATAAGTGATAGAACAAGCAGACAAAAAATATGAACAGAAGATTTAAATACAATTATCAAACTGAACATTTCACCCCTAAATTACTTTCTTTTCAAGCAAACATGGAACAGTTGTTCAAATTGACATATAGTAAACTATTAAAGAAAAAAAAATTCAGAGCATTTTCTCCGACTACACTGGATGTATACTAGATGTCAATAACAGTAACAAGGCTAAAAAAGTCACAAAATTTAGGAGTTAAACAATAAACTACTAAATGTGCAAGGGGGTCAAGGAAGAAATCACTCTGGAAATTAGAACATATTTGAATTGAAGGATAATGAAAATGCTACATATCAAAAGTTGTGGATTCAACTAAAGCTATGCTTTGAGGGAAATTGATATATATATATATATAAAATATTAGATGAGAATAAAGATTAAAAGTAAGTATTTAAGCATCTATCTCAAGAAGTTAGAAAAGAAAAATAAAATTAAATCTATAGAAAGTAAGATTGATTTAAAAAAAGAGAAAAGGGAGAGAGAAGGTACACCTACTCAGTAGCAGGACAATACTACAGATCTTACAGATGTAAAACCGACAAAAGATTATAAACAGTATTATGCCAATACATATACAAAATCAGATGAAATGTACAGTCTTAGAAAAGTATAACTGATCTAGAGGAAATTTAAAAAATCTAAATAGTACTACATTTATTAAAGGACTGGATCTATAGTTTTAAACACTAGGTCTAGATAGCTTCATCAAATTCTATCAAACTTTTGAGGAAGTTTGAGGAACACCAAATTGTACAAAATCCTCCTAAAAGAATAGAAAAGAGGGAAAACTTTCTAAGATATTTCATGAAGCCAGCATAGCCTTGATATCAAAACTTAATATGAATATTATAAAAAATAAAATTATAGACCTCTCTCTCTCTCTCTCTCTCTCTCTCTCTCCCCCTCCCTCCCTCCCTTTCCCTGTTTATTTCTTTCCTCTTTTTCTCAGGAACATAGATACAAAAATTGCAAACAAAATATTAGCATACCAAATCTAGGAATGCTTACAAAGGTAATATACCATGACCAAGCTGAGCTTATTTCAGTAATGCAAGGCTGGTTTCATATTTGAAATTTATTTCTTTTAAATCATCACATTAGTGAAACAATTGGGAGAAAAATCATGTGATAATTTTAATAGGTCCAGAAATAGCAGTGGATAAAATTCAACACCCATTCATGTTAAACATTTTTAGCAAACCAGAAATAAGCGGTGTTGTGGATGGAATGTTTGTGTCCCTCTGAAATTCATATGTTGGAGTCCTATCCCCCAATGTGATGGTATTTGGAGATGAGGTCTTTGGAAGGTAATAAGGGTTAAATGAGGTCATGAGGGTAGGAATTTCAGGGTGGCAGTAGTGCCCTTTAAAGAAGAGATAACAGAGAGCTTGCTGTCTTTTTCTCCACATACACACATCATGGAAAGGTCATGTGAGGACACAGTGAGAAGACAGCAGTCTGAAAGCCAGGAAGAAAACCCTTCTCAGAATGTGACCATGCTGGCACCCTGATCTCAGACTTCCAGGCTTCAGAATTATGAGAAAATTAATTTCTGTTGTTTAAGACACCCAGTCTGTAGCATTTTTTAAACGGCAGCCTGAAAAGACTAAGACAGGAGGGAACTTCTTTAAACTGAGAAGAGGCATCTATAAAAAACCTACAGAAAGCATGATAATATATGATAAAATCTTGAAAGAGTTCCCTCTGAAATGTACAATGACACATGGGTGCCCTCTATTACTACTTTTCAGCATTGTATTGGGGGTGCTTAGGCAATGGAATAAGGCAAGAAAAACAGAAGATATAATATTTAGAAAGGAAGAAATAAAATTATCATTATTTGCAGATGACATAATTGTATATGTAGAAAATACAAAACAGTATACAAATAAGCTCTTAGAATTAATATTTTAAAAGAATGTTGGCTATAAAGTCAATATATAAAAATAAATTGTATTTCTACATACCAGCAAAAATCAACTAGAAAATAAACTTAAGAAGCGATATTATATGTGATAGCATCAAAAGTCATTAAATCCTTAGAAAATATGTACAGGACCTCTACAAACAGAATAATCACAACTGGGAGAATTTTTAAAGACTGAATTTAATGGAAGAATATAGCATGTTCATGGATTGAAAGACCTAATATTAAGATGTCATTTGTCCTCAAATTGATTCACAGATTAATGCAATTCCAATCAAAATCTCAGTTATACACTACGGAAGGTAGTAGGATTGGTAAAGAATTGAGTTTCATCAAAGTAAAGCTTTACTGAACAACCCAAAGAAGTCATCTAGCCCCATTAAGTCAGCTGAGTCAAGAAAGAAAATCCAGTTTTGAAAGACCTGGGCTTTAAGGTACGAGAAAAATAAGGAATCATTAAGCTAAATTAAGCTGTATGCAGATGAGAACATGAATGTTTCTTTTGTGCTTTATGGATGCACATGCCTTTTACATCCATAATTTCCTTGATGGCAGCCAGCATCCTGATACGAAGGGTTATCTTTCACATTCTACTGGTGAGGAAACTAAGGCTCAGAGAGCATTTAAGAGGTCATAGAGACTTGAAATTCTAGAATGGAGTAAGAACACATTTTTCCCCCTGGATTGTGTTCATAGCTCTTTCCAGAAAAAGTCGAAAACTAATATATGTGCACCACTCAGGGCATGCAGGTACATAAATAAATACTATTTAAATTTAAGGTATATACAATTGCGAAAAAGAAGATATGCACAAATGACTATTGCAAAAGGCAGAAAAGAATAAATACATGCTTTTGAATACACTCTTTCCTCAGCTTGGAATGCCTCATGTGCCTTTATTCTCTGGCAAACTCTTGGTTGTCCTAAATTTCATTGTAGCGTTTTTGTTTTTTTTTTTTTCTCTGAGCGATTTTTCCTTCCATACAAGCAGAGTTCAACATTAATTTCATTTGCAGAAGTAGTATGATACAGGGATTAAGAGCAAGGGCGCTGGAGTCATACTCCGAGTTTGCATCCTAGTTCTGACACTTAGGAGTTATTTAACTTTAGGCAGGTTACTTAGCCTCTCAGTACCTTTATTTTCTTATCTGTAAAAAAAGGTAATATTAGTATCCATCTTATAGGATTATTGTAAAGATTAAATAAGTTAATATATGTAAAGTGCTAGAACAGTGCCTGGTACATAATAGTGTAATGGTACCTATTACATAGGTGAAAGCTGTGATTAATACTACTCAAAAATACTTATTGTGTGCCTACAAGATGCCAGGGAATATGATCAGTTTAGTTGATAGGCAGACGTGAAATAAACAATTTTCTGTTTTGTAGTGGGGGTGACAGGCAGTGGGTAAATTACTAAACAAGATAATTTCCAGTTCCAAAATTTCTATGAAGGACACACACACACACACACACACACACACACACACACACACACGGATGTAATAGAGGGTAGTTAGAGGGTAGTAGGATGTGGGTGTTTTCTTGAAGCAGGATGGACAGAGAAGAGGTATTTAAGCAATCAGAGGAGAGCATACATCTTCATTGTTAATAACAGAAAATGAGAAGAGCCATGAGGAGATCCAGGGGAAGAATGTTCCAGGCTAGAAGAAAAGATAATGAAAGATGCCAAGATTAGGCAACTTTGGCATGTCTGAGAACGGAAATGAGATCAATGTGAGTGAAAAGTAGTGGAGGGCATGAGAGAGATGGAGAATGAAGCTGATGAGGGAAGCAGATGTTGGATCATGCAAGACTTTGTAGACCATGGAAAGAGGTGCTGGATCTATGAATAGCTGGAAACCACTGGAGTAAGTCATAAGCAGTAAGAAGATATGATTTGATTAACATTTTAGAAAGACTTCTCTGACTTTTCTGTGGAGAATGGTTGCAGGAAGGCAGGACTGGAAGCGGAGACTATTAGGGAGACTGATAGGGCAAGAGATGGTGGCAGTAATGGAAATGGAGAAAAGGGGACCAATCCACGATAAGTTTTGGAAATGCAGTTTACAGGTTCGCCAATAGGCTGGATGTGTGGGTTAAGGGAATGACAGGACTCCAAAATGACCAAATGGATGATCTAATCATTCTTTTGGGACATTGGTGGATTTAGAATATGCTTCTCTTCTTTATTTTTTTCACACAAATTCATAATGAATTATAATTTAGCTTCTTATTTCCCATTGATATTGCTTCTTGAGGACATGAGATTTATTTGTGTGTGTTTGTGTATGTATGCAGTTGTATTTCTAGAGTAGTGTCTTTTTTTTTTTTTTTTTTTTTGAGATGGAGTCTGTCACCCAGGCTGGAGTGCAGTGGCATGATCTCAGCTCACTGCAGCCTCCGCCTCCCAGGTTCAAGTGATTCTCCTGCCTCAGCCTCCCGAGTAGCTGGGACTACAGGCGCTTGCCACCATGCCTGGCGAATTTTTGTGTTTTTAGTAGAGATGGGGTTTCACCATGTTGGCCAGGTTGGTCTCGAACTCCTGACCTCAGGTGATTCACCCAAAGTGTTGGGATTACAGGCGTGAGCCACCACACCCGGCCAAGTAGAGTGTCTTGTATTACATGATCAATTAATGCTGGTTAGACTGAACTAAAATAGCACTAAGAGAAGTACAAATAAGGGAATGAGAATGGGAGAAATTATTTGCAACAGAGGAAGAGACCAAGTCAAGCTTTTTATACCAATGGCACTTGAGATGGAGCTTTGACGGATAGCTGAGTGTGGTTATGCAACAATGAAGAATAGACTTCCAGGTAAGAGAAAACAGTGTGTAAAAAGTAGGGAAGTGGGGAAGCCAGGATGTGCCCAGTGTAGAATCCTGTTTGTTCGCAGCATAGAGAGTGTGAAAGAGAGCACTGGGAGGTAAAGTTTTAAAGGAGGTTGATGCCAGACCTTGGAACACTTTGCATGGCAGGCCAGGAAATCTGAGCTTCCTTCAATAGGCCCTGGGGTGTGGTGGGATGGGAGGCATGGAAGGTTTCTGAGGAGGGAGTATTATAATCTGGTTAGAGTTGTGCATTAGGACATTTAATCTGGTATGGTATGCAAGAGAACTCTCACTTTCCGTGGTTGTAATATCTCCCTCTAAAAGTAGCTCCTATGGTCACTGTGCCATTATCCTCTAACCTCTCATCTGTAGTATTTAATCTTTCACTGGGTTGACTGATGGAGAAGCCATAACTCTTTTCATTACGGATCACAACTTGATTAGCATACCAAATCAAATTACGTATTTCTGTGCTTTTTTCATATGCCATTTACACACACACACACACACACACACACACACACACAGAGCGAGAGAGAGAGAGAGAGAGAGATACTTCTCAAGACTTGGCTTTCTCTTTCTCGCTCTACTTTCCATTCCCAGGATAGGTCTCAGGCTTCTTCTCAGAGTCACGTGGCCATGGGGAGAATGACAGTTCAGGTTCTGCTGAGCTCTCTGCCACACACTGGCCATGCTTCCCTTGCTTATCACATTGCCCAGCATGCTCTGAGAGTCATACTCCTATCATTTTGTAATCTCAGTTTGGCTTTTTGGAAAGACATTTTTTCATCTCTAGTCTGAAAACATGTGGTCATAAAGCTTTCCTTCTGACAACAGAGATCTCTCTATCTCTCTCTTTCTCTCCCAAGTCGCTTCTTCTTTCTATAAAAGATATTTCCCAGCTAGGTGCAGTGGCTCACATCTGTAATCCCAGCACTTTGGGGTGCTGAGACAGGTGGATCACAAGGTCAAGAGATCGAGACCATTTGGTCAACATGGTGAAACCTCATCTGTACTAAAAATGCAAAAATTAGCTTGGTGTGGTGGCATGCAACTGTAGTCCCAGCTACTCAGGAAGCTGAGACAGGAGAATTGCTTGAATGCGGGAGGCGGGGGTTGTAGTCAGCTGAGATCCGGCCACTGCACTCCAGCCTGGGTGACAGCATGAGACTCCGTCTCAAAAAAAAAAAAAAAAAAAAAAAGAGATTTCCCTTCTCATCACAGGTATACTAGTATTCAAAGGGCAACTGTCCAAGCAGAAAGTCCCCTTTTCATCTCTTCTTCCAAATTCACTACATATGGATTACATGTGTATACCCAAGAAATGTAGAGCTGACTGTCAGATCAAACTAAAAGAACAAAACAGTTATTCTGACTGCACGTTACAGGAAAATATACTATTTCTAAATGGCAAATAAAGTATTCATTTTTCTTTCTTTTGAGAACCATTCTTGTTGGGATGAATTTCACTTAAATAAAGAATTAAAGAAATTGTTTTAAAAAATTCTTTAGCCACCACTTGAGTGTGACAAATATATTGATGCTTTAAGCTTCAAAATAAAAGTACACTGAAATGCCATCAAAAGGGTATTTTAAGTACTTTTCCTTTATTTAAGAAGTATTATTTTCTGTATATTTATTCTAGAAAATATAAAGGCCAAAGAAGAATATAAAAATCACCATCTAAAGATAACTATTAGATTTACTACGTAAACAGAATTAAAAATCACATGATCATCTCAATTGATGCAGAAAAAACCTTTGATAAAATCCAACATCCCTTCGTGATTAAAACCCTCAACAAGCTAGGCATCAAAGGAATTTACCTCAAATTAATAAGAACCATATATGACAACCCACAGCCAACATCATATTGAATGGACAAAAGATGAAAGCATTTCTCTTGGAAACTGAAACAAGACAAGGATACCTACTCTCACTACTCCTATTCAGCATAGTACTGGAATTCCTACCCAGAGCAACAGGCAAGATAAAGAAATAAAAGGCATTTAAGTAGGAAAAGAAGTCAAAGTCAAACCATCTCTCTTCACTGATGTTATGATTCTATACCTAGAAAACCCTAAAGACTCCACCAAAAGGCTCCTGAAACTGATAAATGACTTCAGTAAAGTTCCAGGATACAAAATCAATGCATAAAAATTAGAAGCATTTCTATATACCAATACCATTCAAGCTGAGAGCCAAATCAAGAATGCAATCCCATTAACAATAGCCACAAAAAATAAAATAGCTTAGAGTACATCTAACCAAGGAGATGAAAGATCTCTGCAAGGAGAACTACAAAACACTTTTGAAAGAAACCAGAGATGACATACACAAATGGGAAAAAATTCCATGCTCATGGATTGGAAAAATCAATATTGTTAAAAAGGCCATACTGCACAAAACAATCTATAGATTCAGTGATATCCGTATCAAGCCACCAATGTTATTTTTAACCAAATTAGAAAAAAACTATTCTAATATTTATATGAAACCAAAAAAGAGCCTGAATAACGAAAGCAACCATAAGCAAAAGAAATAAAGCCAGGGGCATCACATCACCTGACTTCAAAGTATACTATAAATCTACAGTAACCAAAACAGCATGGTCCTGGTAAAAAAACAGACACATAGACCAACAGAACAGAATATAGAACCCAGAAATAAAGTCGCACACCTACAGTCATCTGACCTTCAACACAGTCAACGAAAACAAGCAATGGGGAAAGGACTTCCTAGTCAATAAATAGTGCTGAGATAGCTGGCTAGCCATATGCAGAACTATGAAACTGGGCCTCTACCTTTCCCATATACAAAAATCAACTAAAGATGGATTAAAGAAAGATTTAAATGTAAGATCTCAAACCATAAGAACTCTAAAAGAAAACCTAGGAAACATTATTCTGGACATCAGCCTTGGGAAAGAATTTATGTCTAAGTCCTCAAAAGCAATTTCAACAAAAAAAAAATTGACAAGAGGAATGTAATTAATCCAAAGAGCTTGTACATAACCAAAGAAACTATCAACAGAGTAAACAGACAACCTACAGAATAGGAGAAAATATTCATAAACTATGCATCTAACAAAGGTCTAATATCCAGAATCTATAAGGAACTTAAATAATTCAACGGTCATGAAACAACCCCATTAAAAAGTGGGCAAACAAAACAATGAAACACTTCTCAAAAGAAGACATACAAATTTGGCCAACAAACATGAAAAAATGCTCGACATCACTAATCATGAGAGAAAGGCAAATCAAAGCCACAATGAGATGCTATCTCACACCAGTCAGAATGGCTATTATTAAGTAGTCAAAAAACAATAGAAGCTGGTGAGGCTATGGAGAAAAGGGAATGCTTATACACTGTTGGTGAGAATGTAAAATAGTTTAGCCATGATGGAAAGCAGTCAGGAGATTTCTCAAAGAACTTAGTAACTACCATTCAACCCAGCGATCCCACTAGAAGATTTTCCCCAAAGAAAATACATAATTCTACCAAAAAGACACATGTACTTTTATGTTCATTGCTGCCCTACGCACAATAGCAAAGACATGGAATCAACCTAGGTGCCCATCAACAGTGTATTGGATAAAGAAAATGCGATGCATATACACCATGGACTAGTATGCAGCTACAAAAAGGAACGATATCATGCCCTTTGAAGCAACATGGATGCGGCTGGAGGCCATTTTCCTAAGTGAATTAATGCAGAAAAAGAAAACCAAATACTATATGTTTTCGCTTATAAGTGGGAGATAAACAATGGGTACTCATGGACATAAAGACAGGAACAATAGACACTGGGAACTACTAAAGGGGGAAGTAGGGAGAAGGGCAAGGGTTGAAAAACTACTTGTTGGGTACTATACTCACTACCTGGGCGATGGGATCATTCATATCCCAAACCTCAGCATCATGCCATATACCCAGGTAACAAACTTGCACATATACCCCCTGAATCTAAAATAAAAGTTGAAATTATATTAAAAAATGTATTGCTCTTAAACTATCACAAGAACAGAAAACCAAACACCGCATGTTCTCACTCATAGGTGGGAACTGAACAAGGAGATCACTTGGACTCGGGAAGGGGAACATCACACACCGGGGCCTATCATGGGGAGGGGGGAGGGGGGAGGGATTGCACTGGGAGTTATACCTGATGTAAATGACGAGTTGATGGGTGCTGACGAGTTGATGGGTGCAGCACACCAACATGGCACAGGTATACATATGTAACAAACCTGCACGTTATGCACATGTACCCTAGAACTCAAAGTATAATAATAATAAAAAAATGTATTGCTCTTAAATCTGAGAGCTGGTTACATGGTTCTGTGCTTTATTATAAGACACAGAACTTTATGGTTTTTTAATTATACAGGTAAAAATGTCCAGATATATGTGGAAAACATGTATTTAAACATATACCCAAATATGGAAAATATTTGGGTATATATCCACATATATTTAAAGTATTCATGTGTGTGTATGTGTATGTATATACATATATTTTAAAACTAGAACCATTAAACCTGAAAACATGTTGTCATAAAGCTTTCTTTCTAACAACAGAGATCACTCTATCTCTTTCTTTCTCTCCCAAGCTGCTGCTTCTTTCTGTAAAAGATACTTCCCTTCTCATCACAGGTGAACTGGCATTCAAAGGGCAACTGTCTAAGCCCTTGGCAACTGTCCAAATGTGTGTATGTGTGTGCGTGTGTGTGTATATATATATATACACACACATATATGTCAGTTAATATTACCCTTTGGACAACTTTGGACATTACTAAAATTTTCCAAGAACATAATTTTAATGACGTTAAAGTATTTCAGCTTCTGCATGTACCCTAATTTATCTTACCACTTTATATTGTTGAGCATTTTAGTAGCTTTGGTTTTTCACTACTGTCAATAATAAAGTGTCTATTTTTGAAAGCCAAAAAACCTCCCACAAAGATAACATATTTTAATGAATATTCCTCAATACTTTGTTCTATGCATATACATACATGCATATAATTAATTTTTACAAAAATAGGATTATGCAGTACAGACTATTTTTAATGCACCTTTTCACTTAACATATTGTGAACATTATGACATTAAATAATGTGTTGATATAACATTTTATTGGGCTGTAGAATATTTCATTGTATATCATATGGCTGTATCATAATTTATTTAATGAATTCCATTTTATGAGAAACATAGATTGCCCTCTTTTTCCTTTTTTTTTTTTTTTTTTTTTTTTTACAAAAAAAGGTGAGATCTCACCATGTTGCCCAGGCTGGATTCTAACTCCAGGGATCAAGGAATCCTCCTGCTTCAGCCTTTTGAGCAGCTGGGATTATAGGTATGCACCAAGGCATGTGCTCGCTTTTACTACTGATGACAAAATACCCATGCAACAAAATCTTTGGATATAAACACACAAAATTGTAATGATAAATTCTTAGAGAGTTTAGTCAAAGTGTATTCAAAATATCATGGCTTTTGATGTTTTCAGTTTAAGACAACAGGCTGAGAAGAGGTTGCATCCCTAATTAACAAGATTGAATTTAGAAGTGGCCCATCCATTATTCACAATAGCAAAGACTTGGAATCAACCCAAATGTCCATCAGTGACAAACTGGATTAAGAAAATGTGGCACATATACACCATGGAATACTATGCAGCCATATAAAAAAGGATGAGTTTGTGTCCTTTGTAGGGACATGGATGCAGCTGGAAACCATCATTCTTAGCAAACTATCACAAGAACAGAAAACCAAACACCGCATGTTCTCACTCATAGGTGGGAACTGAACAATGAGATCACTTGGACTCGGGAAGGGGAACATCACACACCGGGGCCTATCATGGGGAGGGGGGAGGGGGGAGGGATTGCATTGGGAGTTATACCTGATGTAAATGACGAGTTGATGGGTGCTGACGAGTTGATGGGTGCAGCACACCAACATGGCACAAGTATACATATGTAACAAACCTGCACGTTATGCACATGTACCCTAGAACTTAAAGTATAATAAAAAAAAAAAAGAAGTGGCCCATCATGCTCAAAAATGACAAAGCTTGCTCCACAGCCATCTTTAGAATACTCCAGTTTATAAATAACAAAAATTCCATTGTAGATTTGCTCACAAAACTCCAAACAATAAAAGCCTATTTCCTTTTTGCTTCAGTTGTCGCAAACTTAAGTGAGGGAAATTAACAATTAATCCCTTTTTAGTTCCTTTATGCAGAAATTCCCTTCCTTAGTGCAGGATCTATATACCCAATAAAGAAGTTATGACTGTATGGAATTAAAATTCGGAAATAGGCTGGGCCTGGTGACTCACACCTGTAATCCCAGCACTTTGGGAGGCCAAGGCAGGTGAATTACTTGAGGTCAGGAGTTCAAGACCAGCCTGGCCAACATGATAAGACTCCATTTCTACTAAAAATACAAAAATTAGTTGGGCATGGTGATGCGTGCCTGTAATCCCAGCTCTCAGGAGGCTGAGGCACGAGAACCGCTTGAACCCGTGAGGTAGAGGTTGCAGTGAGCTGAAATGGCACCACTGCCCTCCAACTGGGTGACAGAGCCAGACTGTCTCAAAAATTAATTAATTAATTAAGGAAATAAGGAAAGGACACTTTCAACAAGATAGCAAGATAGTGTTTTTTCTTCCTCTTTCTCTCCCTCTCTCCCTTCCTTCTTTTCTTCCTTTTTAAAAAGCAGAACAGTGATATAGTACAGGAACCCAAAAGGAACCAAAAGGCTAATCTGAGCCATAGCATCCTTCAGATATATATGGTTATACAGCACTACTTTGGTGATTATATATAGTATATGTCATATTATATATAGAGTATATACCAATTTACTATATATACTACATATATAGTATATTTAGTCCTCTCCTTCCCTTGACACCTACATATTTCTTTTCTAATCCTTCCACTTACTCTTCTGTTGTTTCTTTCCTATTTCGCTACTTCCTAACCATTTCCCTAGCCAGACCACACACATACACACACACACACACACACACACACACACACACACACACAGACTCCTTCACATTGTCTTGAAGCATAATTCCCAGCATCTAGTCAATTCCCCTCTGACCTTCATAATTACTGTATTTGTCTGACCTTCCCCAAACACAATTTTCATGATTTCACTCCTCAGGCAAGAAGTTTTAATTGCTCTCCGAGTTATATCTTCCCTCATCTCCTTAGTCTGAGACCTCTACCAGTTGTCTCAACACAAGTTCAGCAACCTTCCTGGGACATTTGGTTACTCTCTGGCCCAAACAAGTCATCATTAACCCCACAAGGGATGATACATAATAGTGAATATGTTCTCATGGAACCTCCCCAAAGGTCCTTTCCTTATTCAGTTTGTTAGCATGGTTTCTCCTCCTTAACATCTGACAGCCCTTGCCTTTCTAGGTCCATTTCCCACTTTTCCTTCATTCCTCACAACCTTCTATACTCAAACCACTCCAGAGAGTTTGCCATCCCTGGAAGACAGATGCTCTTCCACATCTCATTATCTTGACTACTGGTGTTCTTAGTGTCTTCCTTTCACCACTTAGAGAAAGGTAGGACCAATACCAACCAATATCACTTCTGCAAACTGACCTCCCTAACCTGCATCTACTGCTTTCTATTCTATTTTATCACAGTGTATTAGGCCGATTTCATGCTGCTGATAAAGACATACCCAAGACTGGGCAATGTACAAAAGAAAGAGGTTTATTGGACTCACAGTTCCACAGGGCTGGGGAGGTCTCACAATCATGGTGGAAAGTGAAAAGCACATCACACATGGCAGCAGACAAGAGAAGAGAATTCTTAACAATTAGCCCTATTAGTATTTAGATTCTGTTGATATTTTTTCAATTAACTGTTGTGGGTTTCTTTTTAAGACTCAATATCTTCAGCTCCTTCAGCTGTTACTCATGTGACTTGGCCTCATCTCTTACACCCTCTGGGATGCTATCTTTTGGACAAGCTCCAGCTGTGTCAATCAATATCCCTCTTAGAACTTGATGAAGCCCATAGCTAAACAACACCCTAGATGTTTTCTAACTGGTACAGAAGACAATGAAAATATCACCTCCTTTGTCCAGACATTTACTTCTGTTGATGTAGTCTGAAATTGCATTACGGTTCTTGGCAACTAAGCATTTACTGGTTCACTTTATACTTGCTGTCAACTAAAACCTTGTATTTTTTAACTTTTACATGAGTTACAAGTATTATGAAATTTATGAATGGGAATTTATAGATTATAAATTACTATACTAATATGATCTATTAATAGTAGTATATATGGTAGATTTGACCCATATTTAAAGAAAAAGAGTTCATAGAACACATTTTAATTGGTGCATATTAGTACTTCCTTCTAAAAAGCCCTATACAATTTTTAAAAAACAGGTTAGGGCAATCTGCCTGCAAATAATAGAGGCAAATCTCTGTAACTAGGAGCTTTATCACCCATGGACTCTGATATTTCTTTTCTTTCTTTTTTTTCTTTTTTTTTTTTTTTTTGAGACAGAGTGTCACTCTGTTGCCTAGGCTGTAGTGCAGGGTCATGATCTTGGCTCACTGCAACCTCTGCCTCCTGGGTTCAACTGATTCTCGTGTGTCAGCCTCCCAAGTAGCTGGGAATACAAGCATGCACCACCATGCCCGGCTAATTTTTTTTTTTTGGTATATTTTTAGTAGAGACGAGGTTTTGCCAGTTTTGGCCAGGCTGGTCTTGAACTCTTGTCTTCAAGTGATCTGACCACCTCAACCTCCCAAAGTGCTGAGATTACAGGCATGAGCCACTGCACCTAGCCACCCATGGACTCTAGTATTTCTAAAACACTCTGGTGGTGCTCAACTTCAATCTCGAAATCAGGCAACACAATTTTTATTATGCAGGCTGCTCTGGGCAACTACTATCAGGTCAGAATATTTACACTTGGGCAGTCTCTTCATCAGATATACACATGGAAATCATAGTATTTGGTAGATTCTTGAGGGGAAATAGCCATCCTGGAAAAGCACGAAGTGCCCTGCCTAAGAACTGGAACTAATACATTTAGTTCTGAAACTTTTAGTAATCACGTAGTAACTGCATAACATAATAGTAGGTGCTTTGAAGGCTGCAAGCACAAAGGGGTTCCTGCCTTTATTCTAAGAGAGGAGACAGATATTTGCATACACAAGTAGAAGTATATTCATATATAACCATCATCAATGAGTCAGTCCACTTTCATATTTACTCAATACTTTATAAAATAATAAAGATCATTTAAGAACATCCCGTCCCCCTTTTTTTTAAGTAATCTGGACTTTTCAGGAGGCCTCAGGTTTTCTACAAACTTAATAACAGCATAGAGGCACCTCTATTGATAACAGTCTCAACAAACACATCAAGTTTAGGAAACACTAGTAATTGGGCCTGGCTAGAATTAATGTATTTATGGGGAATGAGATCCAAAAGATCTACACTACTAGGCAGGGGCCACGTATAAAGGGCCTTGTTTGTTGAAGCAGAACATATGTTATTTTTATGTAGCCACTACCCTTCTCTACATTCTCTTTGTATCAGAACATTCTTTTCCATGAGGGAACCCTCTTCACATGGTTGGCAAAGGCAAAAAGACACTGCCCCTTTTATCCTTACCCAGGCACAAGGGTGGGCACATAACCTAGGCGTGGGCAGTCAGAGAACCCTATACTTCAGGCCATAGTGATCAGTATGGGCAAGCAAGTGACACAAGGCAGGCTAATCAGGGTCCTGCCCTGGGCTTTTCTGTTATAGATACTGAGAAAGAACAATTATTTTTGGAGGGGTTACTGAGCTGACACAGTGGGAATGATAGTGGGGTTAGGGGAAAGAAGGCTGCCAGCAGGGGAAAGGAGGCTGCCAGCACCACCTTGATGCCAAGTGGACACAGCCTGAGAAACACACCCAGATACAGCCCAGTTGATACCATTCGTCACTGAATGAAGCCAGGTCTGCTCCTTGCACTTTGTAGTTATGTTAGCTATGCTGGTTATACTAGTTAGTGGGATAAATCCCATTTATTGTTTAGGTTGGCTGGAATCAGTTTTTGTTGTTTACAACTAACTTGACTCTAAAGTTTATGTCATCATATAGAATTTGATATCATGATGTTAATATCAAAATGTACATTGTATTTCTAAGTATTACATATCTATATTTGGTGTCTAAGTGTAAATAGGTACATATATACATACATATACATATATGTTGTATGTATTTATGTATGTATGTCCTTATCTACCTATATATCTCATACAGGCTAAAATACTGTGCCCAATACCCTGATCTAAACTTTATTATAATTTCAACTTCACTGTCTCTTCTGCTGCCCAAGATAATGAAAGGAAAGAAGGCCAACGGGAAGAAGGTGGCTCCAGACCCTGCTGTCTTGAAGAAGCAGGAGGCCAGGAAAGGGATGAATCCCCTGTTAGAGAAAAGGCCTAAGAATTTTGCCATTGGACAGGATATCCAGCCCAAAAGGGACCTCACCTGCTTTGTCAAATGGCCCACTATATCAGGTTGCCGTGTCAAAGAGCTATCCACTATAAGTAGCTGAAAGTGCCTCCTGCAATTAACCGGTTTACCCAGGCCTTGGACCTCCAAAAGAGCCACTCAGCTGCTTAAGCTGGCCCAAGTACAGACCAGAGACATGGCAAGAACAGAAGAAGAGACTATGAGACCATGCTGAGACGAAAGCTACTGGCAAACGGGATATCCCCACCAACAGACCACTTGTCCTTCTAGCAAGAGTTACCACCATCATCACCTTGGTGGAGAACAAGAAGGCTCAGCTGGTGGTGACTGCACATGACGTGGATCTCATGGAGCTGATTGTCTTCCTGCCTGCCCTGTCTCATAAAATGGGGGTCCCTTACTGCATTATTAAGGGAAAGGCAAGACTGGGACCTCTAAGAAGACCTGGTACCGCTGCTGCCTTCCCACAGGTTACCTCAGAAGACAAAAGAGCTTTGGCTAAGCTGGTGGAAGCTATCAGGACCAATTACAATGACAGATATGATGAGATCTGTTGTCACTGGGGAGGTATTGTCCTGGGTCCCAAATCTGTGGCTCACGTAGCAAAGTTGGAAAGGCAAAGGCGAAAGAAATTGCCACTGAAGGGTTAAGTGTACACTGCTGAGCTTTCTGTACATAAAAATAATTAAAATAATACAAATTCTTAAAAAACTTTCAGCCTCACCTTTGACAAGATACAGTTTCTTTCCCTATATTCTATTGCAAAATAGATTTTTATTAGCATTCCTACTTATGAAGATGCTTTGAGAATTAATGAGCTAAAATGAGCTGGCTTTGGGGATGTGAATAGAGCCTGCTGATGCCAAGTGATTAACATATACCTGTTGAAAGCAGGCTTATGAGGTCTCCACTTACCCGTGCCTTAATTATAGCCAACTCCAGTGCTTCTTTAGCTTGTAATTTTGGATGAATATCCAAATTCTAAAATTTACTAGCTAGTGCTCTATTTGCAAAAATGGAGAACATTGCAATCTTAAAACTTGCTTCATAATTGATCTTCATAATTTTATGATGCATCAAAATAAGTCATGTCTGAAGTAAATGTTCTAATTTTAGATGGTACTGCTTTTTAAATTTTTATCAAAACTCACTTTAATGTAGAAGAATTTCCAGTACACTTACTGGTAAAGACATATTCCAAAAGAAGGAAGAATTTGCATGGTTTTTTTCTGACTGAATGAGACCTCTAAAACAAATTCTCATCTATAATGCATGGAGTTTATTTTAAAGCAAAAATCATGCCACACTTTGCCATGAGTAAATAATTACATTTTCAACTCTCATCCTCCTTTGTTCAGGGCCAGTCATAGTTGGACTGATCCACAAAAATATTACATTGAATTTTTCCAATAATTTAATAAAAAGTAATATGCATTAATATTACAAATTGCCAATACATGCAAACAAGTACACCTACAATAATTTGACCAGTTAAATGAGAATAATTTTTTATTTCAAAAAAGTCAATCAGTTTTATTAGTTTTATTTTTTTTTTAATGACTTGATCAAACTGGGCTTTTGGTGTACCACCTAAAACAAGCCTAAGGCATCAGAAAAGATGCAAGCTTTGCCCAGAGAACCATCATAAAACTTAATTGCTGAATATAGTCAGAGGACAGCTGTGCCTTATACATGCTAAGTTTATTTTTTATTTTTACTTATTTATTTAATTAGAAACAGGGTCTCCTTTTGTGGCCTAGGCTGTAGCCTCCAACTGTCGGGCTCAGGCAACCCTCCTGCCTCAGCCTCCTGAGTAGCTGGGACTACAGGTGTGCACCATCATGCTCGGCTAGTTTATTTTATTTTATTTTTTGTAGAGATTGGGTTTTACTATGTTGATCAGGTTGGTTTCAAACTCCTGGGCTCAAGCGATCCTCCCACCTTGGCCTCTCAAAGTGCTGGGATTACAAGCATGAACCACTGCGCCTGGCCTCCTGCAAAGTTTAAATTCAGCTGTGTGAAGATACTCGATACCTACAGCAAACAGTCACCAGAATTCACATATTCATTTTGTTTCAGTACTTTAACAAACAGTGCTGTATAAAATCCATGTAGAGTTAGGTCAAATCAAATGTACTTTAGAAGGTTCGTTAATGCTTTGCTGATACAACACAATACACACTTTCAAAAGTAAAACATTCAAGTACATTGTTTTTCGTAAGGCCAAAAGTCTGTCTGACATTGTATGTGTTTCAAAACCATTAAAACAAAATTCAGCAGAAACTGGAAATTATCTTGTCTTTTGATACCTAAGCTGGGGTTTGCATCCCTGGCTGCACATTACAATCAGCTGAGAAACTTGAAAACAATCTATGCCTGCATCCACCTCAAGAGATTCTAATTTATGTGGCCTGGGATGGAGCTCACACTTTTTTATTTTAAGCTTTTCAACTGATTCTAATATGCAAGTAAGTTTGAGAATGACTGGTCTAAACTTTTCTTTTTGAGACGGAGTCTCACTCTGTCACCCAGGCTGGAGTACAATGGCTCAATCTCGGCTCACTGCAACCTCCTGGGCTCAATCAAGCCTCCTGCCTCAGCCTTCCAAGTAGCTGGATCTATAGGCATATGCCACCACACCTAGCAAATATTTGTATTTATTGTAGAGATGGGGTTTTACCAGTTTGGTCTTGAACTCCTGGGCTGAAGCAATCAACCTACCTCGGCCTCCGAAAGTGCTGAGATTACAGGTGTGAACCACTGCATCCAGGCTGTTCTAAACTTTTCTAATCCTTAAAACATTATTTAGGGAGAGAGGAAAGAAAGAGCATGATAGTCTATCTATGTTGGATTAACAATTGTGCCAGTTACCTGATTTCCCAGAGCTTTGGTTTTCTTGTCTTTAAAATGTGAATAATGCTATGTCTCTTGAGATATTTTCAAGGATTACCAGGATAAAACATGTGGCCCAGAGTCATGCTTAGGCTATCAGGGGTTGAATGCTCAAAAACCTACAAGGGGCTGGGCGTGGTGGCTCACGCCTGTAATCCCAGCACTTTGGGAGGCCGAGGTGGGCGGATCATGAGGTCAGGAGATCAAGACCATCCTGGCTAACACAGTGAAACCTTGTCTCTACTAAAAATACAAAAAAAAAAAAAAAAAAAAAAAAAATTGCCGGGTGTGGTGGCACATGCCTGCAGTCCCATCTACTCGGGAGGCTGAGGCAGGAGAATCGTTTGAACCCGGGAGGCGAAGAAAGGAGGTTGCAGTGAGCAGAGATTGTGCCACTGCACTCCAGCCTGGGCGACAGAGCGAGACTCTTTCTCAAAAAAAAAAACAAAAACAAAAAAACCACAAACCTACAGGGGATCAGGTAGGTAACCAAGCTGCGGGTAAGATGAGAGGGGCTGGTGGGGATTATGGTAAAACAGAAGAGACTTAATTGGAAGGGGGCATCCACTGTCTAGTTTCTTCCAATTGTCATGTAGAAATCTAAGTCAGTGCCTAAAGTGCTCTGAAGTCTTTTAACTTTTTAAGAAAAGAGGAAAAAATCTAGCTAAGTGTAAAATTTTCCTACTTTTAAAGCAGCCAAACAAAACACTTGTATGTCACTAATTTTCTACTTGGGAAAGTGTTAATTTCCTTTTGCCATCTAAATCTACCTCATGTCATGTGGTTGTGGATAATCTCAGGATTTGTCCTTGGTTTAGGTTAGTTTTAATTGAATAATTAAGTATTCATTTCTCTTTGCTGCCAAGTATTTCTTCTGAAGTGGATCAAGGATTTCTAGCTATGATTTGGCATAACACAAGCATATAATGGATCTATTACTCTTCATCTCTTATGCGGTTAAAACAAAATGTACCATGATGCACTTTCCCCATGTTATCAATGGCGCAATTTTATCTTCCTTTATTCATATCTACCTTCCCCTATCAGCAATAAGACTGACATGTGATACTAGAGTTCTTTCTTCAATTTTAACCCATGTCATCACTTAACAATTTTTTGTTTTTCTTTTTAGACATAAATGTGATATCTGACCATTTGAATTGCACCAATAAAGCCTAGGCTTTCTAAAGAACACTATGTTTTCTTGTTCTACTGTGTCCACTTGGCTCACTGTTAATAATATAGACATATATAAATGAATGAAAGCAGCCTCTTTTTCTTTCTTTAGAAACTTAAAAATCAGATATATACCAATACCTGTTGTTTCCATGAGGTAGATATGAAGTACCTTGAATCCTTCCAACAAAAGCATTGATGATTCATATTCCTCACTGCAGCAGCTGAAAATGGACATCAGAGGTTTGCAAATGGACTTGCTGAGTATCTCTGTCACCATTTTAAGCCATATAGATAACAGATGACACAAAAACTTTCCTCTGTGGATTGTGAATAATAAACAAAAAACCTGTACCAAGTTTTTAAAGAATTGAGCTTTTTTTTTTTTTTTTTTTTTTTTTTACACCTGCAGTCACTCTATAGAAGTTTGGGAGATTGTACCAAGATTGATGAGAGGGGACAAAGTGAACTGATAGTTGAAAGTGACATTTATTTGTGAAAGGTGCTTTCCCTTGAGTATGCTTCTAACAGAGTTATATGTGAAGTTAGAAAAGGTTTTGATCTGAATTGGGGTCTCTTGAAAACAATAGATTAATCTTGAAGACCTCCTTGTGTGAATGCAGGCTTAAATAAATCAGTTAGAAAATATCCAAATGTTGGCCGGGCATAGTGGCTCATGCCTGTAATCCCAGCACTTTGGGAGGCCTAGGTGGGTGGATCACTTGAGTTCGGGCATTTGAGACCAGCCTGGCCAACATGATGAAACCCCATCTCTACTAAAGAAACAAAAATTAGCCGGGCATGGTGGTGCATTTCTGTAATCCCAGCTACTCAGGAAGTCAAGGCAGGAGAATCACTTGAACCCGAGAGGCGGAAGTTGCAGTGAGCCGAGATGTGCCACTGCAGTTCAGCCGTGGCAACAGAGTAAGACTCTGTCTCAAAAAGAAAAAGGAAAAAGAAAATATCCAAATGCCTACAGTGGATGATAATTAAGTGATGTTTGACTTGATAGTCATAAATAATATGAATAATGATAGTTATAAATATAAAAAGCTATAAGTTGATTCATAGTAAATTCATAAAATTTACTGTTGTTAACAGAAGAAATAAATAAATAAAAATTTCTGTGGAACTCTAGCATTTGTAGAACCTCCCATTTCACTTAAGGGAGGACGCCAAGAATATCACTTGTTGAAGGGTAACATTGTCTTTATTTTTCTATGGCAGAAACAAATCAAACAACTTTAAAAAGTTGACAACATGATCACCTGTGTGTATGTAATATCCATGTACACAAGTCTGGCTTCCTTTCTTCCTTTCATTTTCTTTTCTCATTTCTTTCTTTCTTCCTTCTTGGTAACAAAGAAATAAGTAAACATTCACTGCTGTGATGTAACCAACTTTTGTGAGAGAGGAACAATCAATAATTACCATCTACTAAAGTTGTGCTTTAAGGCATTATTTAAAAGCATACTAGACAATTTTTTTTATTTGCAGGAAAGAAGAATTCAGGAAGTATGGGGTATTCAAATATTTTATGTGCTATATTTAAAGTAGAGCCCCTGCTAGCTATTTTTCATAGAACCATAGAAAGCTAGGCTTGGAAGCAACCTGAGACAGCAACTAGATTAAATTCCTCATTTAATGGAAAAATAAAAAAAGACTGAGACCCTTATGGCTAAGTATTATTCACAGACAACCAAAATTTAAAGCCAAAATTTAAACCCAAGTCCTCGAAATCCCAAGTCAGCAGCTTTTTCAACTCTACCAAAAAACCAACTTAAAAAAATACAAAATGAAAATTCTCAGTTAATAATTCTCAGCATAGGTTTAATTAAAAACTTAATAAGATTAAGGTTAAAAATAACCCTTTCATTTGGTAAAAAAGTTAACCAGAGTACTAACACATAGTTAAAGAGACCATTTTCTTGTTCATTTGCTTAAATTTCAACCAGTAGTTTTGATACAGTATACATCATTTAACTCTTAATTCTCACCATAATAAGGTTAAAAAGTGGCATTGGGCAAATATTGTTCTTGCTCAAAAAGATTAACTATAATCATATAAGTTAGATCTGATATTCACGTTCATTGCCAAAAAATAGATTAGACTGGGATATTGAATGCTGTATTTGTAAAGAACATGCTGTGAATAGTACACATATTTGGCATTAGGAAACTGTGTTCTAATCCTATTCAGCTACTTCTCAACTGGGTAACCTTGGGAAACATAAACTCTCTAAGCCTTGGTTTTATTATCTGCAAATTGGATGTATTAGCATATATCTGAAAGGATTCCTCTGAGTACTAAATAAGGTGATGCAAACCAAGTGCCTGGATCTGATGCTCACTAAGGTCTAACTCCTCATCCCTGAATTTTAACAACGATTGACAAGAGAGGGATTGGTGAGCTTTCTGAAGCTATACTGAGTTAACTGGTTTTAGAGATGTCTGAAACTACTTTGAAAGACTGGACACCCATAAAAGAATACATTCTTAAGTCTTGGTTCACATAAACCATTCAGTTCTAGGTTTACTGGCCACTTGGAAAGCTTTTTTTGTATTCACTGCCATTTTATAGTTTCCAAGGTGAAAAATTCCCTTTATTGACTAGTCTAGTGCATATAGGGTATTGATTAAATCCTTGTTGAAAAAATGTCATTGAACTTTCCTTTAGGCATGTGGTTCATACACAGGAGCATGTATGAGTGTAAGCACAGGGGCAGGCGAATGGCTTGTTTTGTTCATAGCTATATCCTAGTGCTTATAGCAGCATTTGGTACATGATGAGTGTTCAAAACTATTTGATATGTATGTGTGTGTGTGTGTGTGTGTGTGTGTGTATGTGTGTATGTATATACATACATACAGAGAGAGAGAGAGAGAGTGTTTCGCTCTTGTTGCCCAGGCTGGAGTGCAATGGTGCAATCTTGGTTCACTGAAATCTCCGCCTCCTGGGTTCAAGCGATTCTCCTGCCTCAGTCTCCCAAGTAGCTGGGACTACAGGTGCCCATCACCATGCCCGGCTAATTTTTTGTGTTTTTAGTAGAGATGGGATTTCACCATGGTGGCCAGGCTGGTCTCAAACTCCTGACCTCAGGTGATCCACCCGCCTCGGCCTCTCAAAGTGCTGGGATTATTGGCGTGAGCCACCGGGCCTGGCCTTGTTGAATAATTTAATGAAGTGTTTGTAACTTCCCATCCTAGACACTGTAAGAAGCAAACTATGAATTGTTCCTGCTTTTTAAAAGCATTACTTATGTCATTGTATCCAATGAAAAACTGAGAAACAATAGGACAATTTTAAAACTACCTATATTTCCATTGTTCAACTATTAATATTCAAGTTTTCACACTGTTTCCAGCTACTTCCATTAAGAAATGAAAAGTGATACAGTTTCCAAAATTAACTAAAATTAAAGATTCTGTTCTTGAAAAGGCTTTCCTTGAAAGAAATTATTCTGTGTTATTGCTGTCATATCAAAAAGATGGTTTTGCACATTTTTGACCTTTTCTAATAAACAACAAAAAAGTCAATGTTATTCAAGTTTTGTTTGGTTTACACATCTGCCTCCCCTGCTCAATTGCAAGTTTGTTCATATTATGGATTGTGACTTGCTTATGTCTGTATCTGTAGGTTCTGACACTGTCTGACATATATGTAGATGCTCAATAAATGTTTGAAGAAAGGAAACAATGTTTGTTAAATGAAACTTACTTAAGTACTAAAACCCATATTTGTAAACACAATTTTAATGCCTCTTTCACTTTCCTGTTTCATGCCCACTTGTCGAGATTCTTCTTTTTTTAAAATACGTTACTTTTGGGCTGCATTTGGTCATTTTATGACAACTAAAACAGATGGGTGCATGTAGACAGCTTCCATGATATTAATAGGATTCTTTTGAGTGACCAGAGTGTCAAATTGCCATCAAGTGTACAGTAGAGAGGACTAGCAGGCTCTCTTTCCAGTTCTTCTCTTATTCTGTGCCAACTGGGCCCTCAGTCTTATTGGTATCCAATAATCAGCCGGATTACAGCTAGCCCTGGGAGACATGACAGAAAGAGAGTCCTCATCTTGCATTAATTGCTCCTATTGAAACTATGCCACATCTCTCCAAGCTAGATGTTGCTTAGTATCCCTTTGATATGATAATGACATGCTTCTTAGCAGATGAATATGCAAATTAAAAGCAGTAATTTGGTGGCATGCACCTGCTGACACTGCACGGCTATGCTTATATGCTCTGCTGTAACACTGCAGCCACACAAAAGCATCACAGAGGTAAAATTAAATTCTAATGTCGTATATATTAAACAGATGCTTCCACTTTTCTTTGTATATCTACTTTTACAGATTTTGCCATTGGAATCTCAGTTCTCTCTGCATGCAATTAATGGACATTGATGTGTCATACACAGAAGCATACTCAGTGCCGTTTAAAGGAGCTGATTTTAAAGGGGTGGCTTTACATATATGCACATTAGAAGATGAACATTTCTTCTGCATCACATAGAAGCTGATGACTTTACTCATGGCACAAAGACTGCTATTCATACATGGAATGCATCTTTGGGCTGCAAAGCTGAAAATCACTTTTCTATAGCAAAGATGTGCACTGAAATATAGAGATACTTCATATCGCCTGAAAAAAGATTCCAAAATGACTTGAAGAGGCTAGCAAAATACCCAGAATCAATAAAGTAAATTTCTCTGCTTCATGAAGCTAGTTGCAATGAATGAGAAAGCCTACCTGGTGATTACTTAGGGGTGACCTATAATTACCCTGGGAACCTAAGAGTCTTTATCAATGTATCATGTGGCTCAACCAGACAGAATTAAGCATTCTGAAGACAAGATTTTATGAAGAGTGGTACTTATCTGTTTTTTTTTCCCACCCTTAAGTCCAGGTAGTATTCACACAGTTACATGTATATGACAAGAGCTTAATTAATTGAGATTGAACTGTTTAATAAAATAAACACACAGTTTAACCATATATATGCATTTGTATACAATGAGCATTTTATACTATGCATTTAATGATTACATATTATTACCTCAAGTGGATAGACTAAAATTTAATTAAATATTTCCCTATTGTTGAACATCTAGATTTTTACCAAATCCTAAATTATATACATAATACTTAAGCAAACATCTTTGAACATGTAGAATTTTTCTTCCTTTTGATTATTTCCCTGAAGTAATCTTCCAGAAGTGAGATTATTAGGCTAAAGGATAAGGCCACTTTTAAGAAGAGAAACAAATCTCTGGCAAACTTTTTGCCTTATTTCACAATGGTATGCTTTTCAGAAACTTAGCAAGAGAGATATTTTTATGGTTACATGATTGAAGACCTAACTTTCAACTTCCATTATGGCATGTTACAAGTCTCCATCTATGCTGATTTAAACCTATTTACTAAGCTTTTATAAAATCCTCAAGTTAACTGCAGATGTTCTATGAATTTTCTTCCTTTTATAGTCTCTGGCCATTCTAAAAACATTTCTCCAATTCTAGTTAGTTATAGTTTTACAGAACTATAAATGAGCCATACAATTTGATTAATAAAATCAAATTTCAGTTATCTTATTTTAGGCAAAATCCTAATTTATTTATGTATGCAAAAGAAAAAAACCTGTGTCTTTTTTTTACATGGTGTGAGAGATTTTTATATGGATGGAATGGAAGGTTTATATATGGCTAGAGTTATTAAATTTTAGTTAACAATGCCACGAAACATTCAGGAATAAATACTACAGAGAAACACCTCTCTTAATCTTTCAATCTTGCTCTCTATCTAGTTTGTATTACACTAAGGAATAAGAAATCCAAGGTTATTTCTAATTGCCTTAGCAGTCCTATTACTGGTGAACTTTCTGAAAGTATCTGCTACATTTATACATAATTTAACTTTTTACCTCAAGGAATAATATTTGCATGTTTTCAATTGTTTTTAGTCCTTGAAAAATACTAGAGAGATTGTGCAATAGGACCAAGGTCAAGATTTGTGATAATTTTTTAAAATGTCATTTTCATTTACATTATTCAACAAACAATGAGTTTTGTTAGCATTTGTAGATTTTTTAAGACTTTTAAGTTTTAATTATTTAACAGTCACATTGTCAACAAACTTTAATTTTTTTTTACAGAATAAAAATAGTGCTTGCAGTAATGTAGGGTGATTTCAGATAATCTTGAAAAGAAGAAGGAAGTCATTCCATCCTTGTCTGCCTCATTTCAGCCTTTGAAAATAGCTTTAATTTTCTAAAATACTGCTTTGGGAACAGGATGTGAATTCTGAAACCCAGGTTATCCCAATATTGGAATGTTCACTGTATTGAGAACGAGGAGACTCAGGTTTTAGATTCAACTCTGACATCGTAAGCTGGGCAAAGAATTTATGCAACTTCTCCGGGCCTCAAATTTTCACCAGAAATTGTCATCCATTTAACAAATATTTACTGAACACCTACTGTGTGCTGGGGTACTGTTTGAGGTGATGGAGCTATAGCAGGGAATGTAGTGTCCTCTTTTCTGGAGCTACATTCTTGTGTGTGAGAGATACATAATAAACAATAAATTTAATGGAGGTTATTGAAGGTCAGCCCCTTTCCGGTGCTACTCACCTTCTATTTTGTCTATCACTAGCAAGCCTTCTGAATGACTCCTCTAAGGCCAAGCTCTCAGTTTAGGTATATTTAAAATAAATACACTTATTATTTAAAGCCTGTTATTTCTCCTGTAATAAAAGATCCTTTCTTACCAAACTTCTGCCTGTAACTGCCAACTATGTCTCTGCTCTCCTTTACTTTTTCAAGAAAAAGTTCTTGTAATAGTTTCTGTATTCACTGTCTCCAATTAATCTTCCATTGTTTTTGGACATGAAATCACTCCAAACAGGCTTTTGTTTCCATTGTTAACCCAAATTTCTCCTTGTTAATGTCACAAATTACCTCCACATTGTGATATTCAATGGTGAATACTCAGTGCTTTTCTTATTATTCCTAATATTACTACTTCTCGGTATTATTAATAGTAATAATAAGCATAACTGCTGTTTACTAGGCAATTACTATGCTCTGGGCACTATTCCAAATGTTAAACAAACCATATGAAATGGGATCCATTATAATCCTCAGATTATAGATGGAGAAAAAGACACAGAGAAGTGTAGTAACTTTTTCAAGTCACAAAGCAAATACATGGCAGAATGGAATTTGAACCCGGCAGAATAGCTTATAACCTTTATCTTAGCCACTGTGTTATACTGACTTATTGCAGCATTCAACTCAATTGATTGCTCCCTGCTAAAAACAATTTTTAAACTTGGCTTTCAGGACACCATGCTTCCCTGAATTTTTTCCTAGCTTCTTGGTTACTCCTTTTCAGTTTTCTTGCCTATTCTTTCCTGCTGGCTTTCTTAAATCTCGACATTGGAGTGCCCCACAGCCAAGTCTTCCCTTTCTCTCTGTTTCCTCCTTTGGTGATCTCATTACAAATTTCATGGTATTAAGTAATTAAATAATGTGGATTCTGACACCTCCCAAATGTTTACCTTCAAACCAACCTTTTCATGAAACCTAGCCTTGAATATCTTAATGCTCACTTGACATCTCTACTTTGAGACATGAGCTTCTCAAACTTAACAAAACCAAACCAAACCCTAAACTTCTCCCCACTTTTACTCCAAACCAGCTTTCCTTCTCAGTTAAGGGCAACTCCATTCTTGAGGAGTTGCTTAGGCTTAAACCTTTGGTGTCTTCCTTGACTCTTCTCTTTTTCCTATACCCTGTATCTTGTCCATCAGCACATCTTGTTGACTCTACCTTCAAAATATATCCAGAACTCAACTGTTTTTCAAATCCTCCATGCCACTTTCCTAGTCCATCCTGCTGTCAATTCTCCCTGGTTTTATTGCATTAAACCACTAACTTCTATCTCCCTACTTCTTCCCTTGTCCCTTGACAGTCCAGCCAACTCGGAAATCAGTCCTCTTGCTTAAATGAAACTAAGACCATGTCAACTCTCTGAATCTTCTAATAGTTTCTCATTTCACAAATAGAAAAATACCAAAGCCATTATAATGGTCTATAAGGTCATACTCAATCTGCCCCCCTATCATCTCTGATCATATCTGCCATTATTCTGCTTCTTGCTCATTCTGATCCCACCCCACAGAGTTTTCTGCTCTTCCTTGAACATTCCAGGACACTCTGGCCTCTTTACCAATTTCTTGCTTTTCCTGGAATGCTTTTCTCTTAAATGTCAGTGTATCTTTCTTCCTCCTTCCTTCAAGAATACACTCAAATGTCCACTTTTCAGGAGGCCTTCCTGACTGCTCTATTTTTATTATACCCCAATATTTTTAATCTTTCTCTGCTTTACTATTTGTCAAACAATATATTTCACTTACTTACCCTTGTTTATATCTGCCCCCCAAAAATGTTTCATAGGCAGTGCGTTTTGCCTGTTTTGTATATTGTCTGTTCCCAGGACACAGAACATTGTCTAGCACGTTGTAGAAAAATTATCTGTTCCTATAAGAGGAATTTCAGAGGTTAAAGAAACTTCAGGCTGCATTCTTCCTTGCATACGCCTTGTGGGAGAAAGCATGGTTGGCTTCTTGATGTTCTCCAAGAGTAAAAAAACTTTTCTGAAAACTTCCAGCAAAATTTTTCTTGCTTTCATTGTCTAGATTTCTGACCCATCACTGGAGGGAGAAGGGGCTGAAATTACCTTTAGTTCAGTCAGATGCATCCCTAACACAGGGGGTGGGTCAGCTTCCCTTGAAGAATACAGGATGTATAGGAAGGAGCAACATTGAAGAAATCAGGGTTTTAGATGGCAGAAACCCTGTGCAGGCAGCCAACAGTGTTCACTACAGACGTCTCAAAGTGAGGGGCTGGAGGTAAGGCTATGCGAGTATTCATTTCCTCACATCATTATCAACACTAAACCTTAGCAATTAAATTAAAAAAATCTGATAACTGAAAAAATTATATCTCACTTCTGTTTTAATTTTCATTTATCTGAGTACTATTGAGGTAAAACACATTTTTATTTGTTAACTAGCCATTTATGTTTTCTCTTTAATTACCTGGTCACATTCCTCACTCTTTTGAGCAATTTTTCTCTGTTGGATTAACTTTTTCTTGTTCATTATTGGGAGTTATTTATATATCCTATACATAATCCTGTGTAATCCTTTGTTTGTATATAGCAAATATTTTATCCCAGTCTATTTCTTGTCATTTAGTTTTGTTTATTGATTTTTATTGGATCAAACTTAGGTTATTAGTTTGTATTAAATCTGTATTAGGTTTTAAATAGGTATTAAAATCTACTAATCATTTGATTTTTAGCTTCTGGTTTTGCCTTAACAGGGCTCGTCTTACTCCAATATTATAAAAATATTTTTCTATATTTTGTGGTTTTAAATACAATCTTTTTGTTATCTTGAATTCACTTTTCTGGACACTGCATTCTATTTCATTTATTTATGTGTCTATTTGTCTGCCCCAACATTAACACCAGACTCTTTCAACATGTTAGTATGCTCTGATATTTTAGAAGGTTTTAGAAGACATTTTATTCACATTTTTCTTTTCTTTATTGATTATTCTCACCTCCAGATATATTTCAGAGTTAACTTTTAAGTTTTTATTTGGTAATGCGTTGAATTACAGATTAATTTGAGGAGAACTGCCAGCTTCACTGTATTGAGTTACTCTATGTATGACTTGGGCAATGTTGTATTCTAGATTCTTCCTATAGTGTAGGAATTATTTAAATGATTTTTAGAACTTTGTCCAAGTAGTTAGATTGTATCAGCTATAAGTTTGTTATTAATTTCTAATTTTGTTGCATTGAAGAGAGAACATGACTATGTAATTTTTCTTTGACGTTTATTGAGACTGTTTCCCGAAACATATTTGTAAATTAAAAAAAAAATCCATGTGTATTTGATAAATGTGTATCTTTTATTTGTTGGGTATATGTGTGTGTGCACATATATATGTGTGTATATATATATAATTGAAATCCTATTTACTCTTATTATTTTTTGGATACTTTAATCCTCAAATTCTAGGAGATGTACTAAATAAGATAATGTACATAATTCCCACATTATGAATTTAACAATATCACTTGTATTTCTAATAGATTTTTCTTATATATGCCAAAGCTCCATGGTTAAGTAAATAAAATTTGTGATTTTTATATCTTAATGGATTGTTGTATTTATAAATCTTCCTCCTTGTCACATTTAACAATTTTGGCCCCAGTGTCTAATTTATGTCATATTAATATTTCTTTAACTGGTATTTCTCTATGATAATCAGCATCTTTCTGAAATAACTCTGTCCATCCTGTGTTTTAATCATGCTGTGTCATTTCATTTTGGAAGTGTCTCTTGCAAATAGGAAGCAGTTAGGTTTTTTATTTTTATTTTTATTTTTTATTTTTTTTTGGCAGAGTCTTGCTCTGTCACCTAGGCTGGAGTGCAGTGGTGTGATCCCAGCTCACTGCAACCTCTGCCTCCCAGGTTCAAGCGATTATCCTGCTTCAGCCTCCTGAGTAACTGGGATTACATGGGCCCACCACCACACCCAGCTAATTTTTGTATTTTTAGTAGAGATGGGGTTTCACCATGTTGGCCAGGCTGGTCTTGATCGCCTGACCTCGTGTTCTGCCCGCCTTGACCTCCCAAAGTGCTGGGACTACAGGTGTGAGCTGATAATCTCTGTCTTTTAACAGGAGAATTAATGTTTTGCACTCATCGTGATTATTAATATGTTTGAACATATTACCACTATTAAATATTTAATATTTATTTTCTTAAAAGTAAGTTTTTCCCCTGTCTCTTTGGGGGCTGATTGAGTTTTCTCTACCTTTCTTCCCTTCCCAGAGATTTAAAAATTACGTGCTTTGTTTCTGTTCCTGTATTGGCTAGCTGTGAATTTTAAAAGCTCATTTGTTTAAATGTATATACCTTTCCCTAGTAAAGACAATAAACCTCAGCACGCTATTACTTTCTCCTTTACTAACATTGCCTTGACCTTCAAATCGTATAATGAATTCATCTAGAGTTTCGTTCTACATTCTTAATACTTGTAAAAATGTACATGACTGTGAGGATTTCCACTTAACCAGAAGGTTCACTGGTTTATTTTTACCTTCTATTTCCTGTATTCAATTTCATTCTCCTGAAATCTTATTTTTGTTTGTTTTCTTTGAGTACTTCCTTGAGTATTTCTTTCTGAATGGACTTTCTAACATGCCTTTACTTTGCTCTCACATGTGAATGCTCATTTGGCTGCATTTAGAATTACACAAAGATTGAGAAGCAGACATTTGAGCAAAGATGGTGAGGGAGGGAGCTGCATAGATATCTGGGGGAAGAGCAGTCTAAGTAAAGGCAACAGCAAATGCAAATGTCCCCAGAGCAGAAGCATGCCTGGTTTATTCTTGGAATACCTACAAGTGTAGTAATTTATTTAAGATCTGTCTTTCCAATTACCCTGTAAACTTTAGGACAACTTCTGTTTTATTTTCAACTGTACACACAGCACCTGCCATAGCATTTAGCATATAGCATGTATGAATCACCCAAAATTTAAACTAAACCCCTACATTATTCCATCTGAGTTTAATATTAATCTATTTTAATGTCAATTGTAATGATAAAGAGAACATAATCATCTCTTTCAGCATGGTGAGCTATACAAAGCACTGAGCCAGGAAAATGTTTCTACTAATTTGTTTGCTATGCGCTCTTAAATAAGTCACTTACCCATTTTGAATCACAAAGTAGAGGCAATAGTACCTTGTTGCTTAGCCACAGAACTATCATTTAAAAATCATAAATATAAACAATTCGCAAACTCTTTATCATTATTAAAATGTCAGGCATTGTTATACTTGTCAATAAATATTAATATAAAACATATTTTTCAAAACAAAAATAAAATAGGTTTTCAAGAAATTTTATTGTAATTTCCTTCTAGAGTTGAATTAGAGTACTTTAGACATAGTATGTGCTCAGTAAAATTTGTTTAATAGCTGCTTAGTA
Source organism: Macaca mulatta (assembly GCF_049350105.2). Lineage (NCBI taxonomy): Eukaryota > Metazoa > Chordata > Mammalia > Primates > Cercopithecidae > Macaca > Macaca mulatta. Next base: position 93,595,809 of record NC_133407.1, on the reverse strand, counting down.
AAATTTGTTGAAGAATGTCAGAGAACATTTCCACTAAGAAAAAATGTAACTAGCTCCATTTTCCAGATTTTTAGGTTGCCTTTTTATAAGATAAGTGGAAATTTTCTCACATTTATTTATTTGTGAAATCAAATGTAATTTTATTTCACTTTCAAAGTACCCTTTTTTAATTGAATGGTTAAAAAGAACACATAAGTCTCTGACACTCAGCTGTCAACACATACCCTACCCCCACCCCCTCTCCACACATCTGGAATTGTTCCTTAAAAATGCACCTCTTTCAAAATCAACTTTTCCCACTTTCCCAACTCCATTTGATGTTTCTTACTGGAAATTACATTTGCGATCAACAAACTATACTTCGCTTCCCTTTAACCTAGTAATAACATTCCATATAAATGAAAAAAACCTAAAATCATCCACAAGGCGAATGAGAACTAATGTTCCTCTAGTAATTATTTTGCCAGATCATTTTAGAGGGTACAATACTCTGTAATGAAATACTCCATAGAATCTGGCTTCATGTACTAGAAGGTCTGAATGGAGGGCTTTATGTGATGAATGAAAACATGGCAGGGATTTCAGATTGGCATCATCTGACAGGCACTTGACGGGCAAAAACAAAAACAAACACGTCTTAAAGGAAAGATGAAGAGTTGACAAATCATCAATATTCTTTCTAAAATCCATTTCTAAGCATTTATAATTCATCTCTCAAGTCTTCAATCTAGATTACATGAAGTAGAGCCCGCTGGTACTTCACATAGTTTAAAATCTTAAGAATGATAAAATTCTCCTCAGGGAGCAATTATACTAAATGGATGGCCCTGTGAAAAGAGTAGTTAGTTACTGCCTCGATGATTTCATATCTGACCACTAAAATCACCAAGCTGAGGTCTTCATTTTTCCCACATACAATTTCCCTCATACGTGTTTATAGTATTTTCTCTTTAAAAGCTAAAAGAAAAGTATTCCCAGATTTTGTAATTGCTAAATTTCAATTAAAGATTCAGGGCCTAATGGTAGAGGTAAACCTCTCAAAGGCAATACCAGTTTATGTAAATGTATGAACAAAAAGTACATTATTAAGTGTCATAATACTATCAAATAGTTTACCATGTCCCTGCCTTGAAATCCAGGAATGCTCTATATGTTGGGTGTCTTTAAGAAGATCCCATTTGTGAGATTGCCATGGTTCCACTGAGGGTCACAGGTGTAAGGACTCCAAGCTAGACCAGGAGGCAGCTGGAAACCCTGGAGTCTTAACCCACATAACCTCAGGTGGGCAGAGGAGGTGCTTCATGAAGAAAGGAAGCAAGTCCAAAGGAGGGCAGGGGCCAAGGAGACAGAACGACTGAGGGCAGTGAACCTGGCATGAGAAAAACTTGCCCCTCTGGTCTACTTTTGTTTTCTCAGTTTTGACAGATACAAAGATACAAGAAACAGTTCACTTTCCTCTTCAATCTAATTTTGGAAAAACAGTAGCAGGACTGCATTGAAGTAGCAATTTGCATTCAACCTTGGGGAGGAAACAGGTGTGCAGGACTCCGGTGAACAGGAAGTGCTCACGCTTCTCACACTACCGGAAGTGGGCCAGGGCTGGCAGACTGTTTTCAAGAGGCAGTGATGCCTGATCTTGTGATTAAAAAAAATAAAAATAACTTGAAATTCAGATTTAAAAAAAAAACTCTCCTGTTAAATTACATTTTTAAAATGCAAATTATCTGCAGGATGATAGTGCATGTGTCAAATGCACATATTTTTGGACTAGATTCTGTACCTAGGCCACAAGTTTGCAACCTCTCTGAGGCTAGCAATTCTGTCTTCATTTTAGGTAAGGTAAGTGTCAACGGTCTCCTACAATAAAACTGTAACTGCAACACCATCTTCTTCTTCCTTCTCCATTAACCAATACTTTTATACATAATATTTTGAGCAGAAGACAGGAACACCCACTTAAAACAGCAGACCTGAACTTACAAGTATAGAAGGTTAAAAAAACTTAGGCTTGTTGCATGAAAATATACTAACATCTAGTACAAGTCATCTCTAATTATTACTTTATAAACATAAATCTCCTTACTTCTTTGTCAACTATGGCTCACATTTCTTTTAAAGTGCTCAGATTTGTCAGAGACAGATTGTCAATACAGTGAGATAATTTCTCTTCCTTGCTCTGCTAGGTCAATTGTTAATATCATTATAAAACTCCCATGTTCACATGTTAAATTCCTTGTTGCAGCAAAAACAAAGTAAGACAAAACAAAACTCAAAACAAACAAAACTTTAATACAAGTGTAAAATCACACAGACCAATTATTTGGAAAGTAGTATTTAGTAGCACTAGTATTTAGTGACTACCAGTTACGAGAAAATATTTTAAAACAGAAAACCCCAAAAACTATGCTAATACTATAAAATATCAAGTGAAATTTCAGTCAGAGGGCATCCATTGGTGTACTGCTAGTAATTCATGTAGAGGGTAAGCTGTAAATCCATAATCCCGCAGGTTCTTTCTTTCTGAAAAAACAGAACCAGACAACTGACAGGAGCATGTTGGTTCAACATCGCGTCAAATTCCGTTTTTCATCTTTTTTTTTTTTTTTTCCCCTCTCAGCACTCTTTTCTTTTGCCAAATTGTCAAGACTTTTATTGACATGTCACAGCCTTATGATTCACTGTCAATTTTCTTAGCTTGGATTTTTTATTTTTATTTTTTCCTTTTACCTCTTTTAAAGGGTTATAGTGACAAAGACGGTGGGCTGGACAAGAAGATGACACACATGCTTCCTGATTTAGCCCATCAAAACCTCACAGAGCCAATAGTTTTTCAGTGTGTGGCTGCCTATGCACCAGCTCCACCTGATTGCTTTCTTACCTAGTGTGTGACCCTTCAGTTGAAAATTCCAGCAGCGTGCAACTTGTCTTTGGCAAATGAATTGTAAGTATGCCAGCTGCCAGATGTCTTCATTTTTAAAACACCTTTGAAACTGCTTCTGGCACAGTTCCATAAGCAAAACGTGCTAAGCTATAACTGTAGTTTCCATGCTGTGAGCACAAAAAAAAAAAAAAAAAAAGAGGGGCTGATGGTGAGCAGATGGAAGCAACAGAAGAATGTATTGCCTTCACATCTTGAAAAACAGTATAAAATGAAGGTAAAAACAGAATCTGGCTACCCTTATCAGTTAAGTATTTGGATGAAGAGGTATCAGTGACCTATGATACGTTCAATATGCACGCTAATAGTCACCTTCAATAGTATAATAATTTTAAACACTACAGTTTTATGAGTCCAACAAAATAATGATGATACATTTTTCTGAAAATGAGAACTTTTGACTCTGGAAATAATAAATAAATGTAAGGCTAGGAAAAGCTATCAAAAATCAAGATATCTTTTTTACTTTCAGCAAAGCCAAATTTTCTTACTGACAAAAGTAGAATTTTAAAGTGAGGGAGTAAAGAAGGAGCTTCCAGATATCAGGGGCTGGGCCTCAATGTCTATCCTGTTCAAAGTCTTCTTCAAAACCTTTTAATGAATTAAATGATTGGGTAATACCCTGCAAGGAGACAAATTTAGAGAATAAGGTACTTTATCTACATTTAGATTCACTGACATACCTAAAAATTTGTGATTTCACATAACCATGGAAGTAACTGAAGCCCAGAGATGAATATAAATTAAATCAGATGATACAAGTCAATCGGAATTAGCGAAAAAAAAAATAGTGATCCTGAATTTGAACCTGACATCTATAAAATAAAAACAGATATTAACATTTGAGACTAGAAAAAAGCCAGATATGGCAATCTAAGTTCAAGTCCAATTAATTCAAAAAGAATCATTTCAATCAGTATCTTTCAACAGCTTTCATGATAGAAATGGACACATCATATATGAACTATCAAATAGGAAAAAAAGGTAAACTGAGGAGCAAGGACAAAAAAATACATGCCAACAAAAGACCTGGTATAGTGATTCTCAATCAAAAGGTCTCATGGAAAGAAAGCATGCTTTAAAAATAGTGAGCAGCATTGGGCTTGGATATATGCCACTGGCAAAATCATAAAAAAGGAGAGTTTACTTTTCTAGCTTTCAATTCTATGGTCTTCATGGAAATCTTTCAATTTAATCGTACATTCTCTGTACATGGTTTGCATTTTTCCACCTCTGTGGATGACAATGGCATAAGCTATTTTTTCTCTTGAACTGTCTTTACCATTCATTCCTGTTTATTGAATTTCTGTTAATCTTTTAAGCATTGGCTCAAATGCAATCACCTCCATGAACTTTTCCCAATAGCTTCTATATTCATTGAAAGAAATCTCTTTCCTAGGTAATTCCCATAGTATTGCTTTTTACCTTCTATGGTCTTGTCTGTCTCCCTGTCTAGACTGTGAGCATCTTGAGGACTGAAATTGTGTCATGTAAGTTCTTAAAATTGCAAAATACCTAGTACATCAAGCACATTTTTACTCCTTAGTAAATGTCAGAATAGAACTGGATGCCTGCTAGCTTTCAGTCCATCCACATTGCCCTTATCCTGTCCTCTTTCTACAACAAATTACATAGTAGGACTTTTTATTCATTAAGCCTAACTCCTCAAGTAGATTTTATTTTTATTTCACTTGTTCTGTCTGGTTCACTATTAATCTGTGGGCAAGTGAACATTATAATAGATCATGTGAAATGTAACTTCCAAGTAACATAAATTGGATTTTAAAAGGAGTGAGGATCTTAATTTAAACAACAGTGGGGTAGGTTTGAGAGATACATTTTCTGGGTCTTTCAGTGCTCTCATGCAAATCATAGAACAAATACACATAGATCTATGTGTGAACACTTATAAAGACAAGGGATATTGACAGAAAAGGAAGGAATAATAAAATATAAACAAACTGCAAAAAATAAACTAAAGAGTAAGCACATACCAAAACAATTTGTAAACCAAGAAGTATTAAAAATTCAACCCCCATAAGTTTCTCCCAAACAGAGAAAGGCAAAGCAGTTTCTTAAAACTAGTGGTCCCTTTTTAATAGTCAAGCCACATTTCAGTTTGGTTCCAAGTTTCCCAGAGGAGCTTAAGCACATCACCCAGAAACCTCTTAAAAATTGCCAAAGGGAGTCTGGCCTGAGCTTTGTGAATGCTGCTCTAACTGATGGGACTGAAGGAGAACCTTGGCAGCAAGCAGTAGGAAGGAAAAAGACACCCAGAAATTAAAATTGAAGTTAATTATAGTACTTACAGATTTCCCCCTAGACCTGATTCTTGGTGTTCAACAAAGACAAAAAGCTCTCAATTCAACTTCAACATGACAATGCCATTACTACACCTAAGCCTGTTCTTGGGGGACTGGGAAGGGGAGGGGGAAGACTTGAAGTTGCTCATGTCATTATAGCTGTTTGGGAGAACCAGGGTTGGTGAGAGTATTTCTTCAACTATGGTTAGTGATGGCAAATAAATCAAGAATGATGTTTCTCATGTCCAAGTGGACAGAGTTATTTATTTTTCAAATATTCATAAACTTGACTTCAGTTTTATTCCTCCCAGATTTTAGGTGTGCTCTGCGCTTGGGATATTGATTCATGTGACTAGTAATAAGCAATGCTTATCTTACAAACCTTTATCAGATATCTACTTCTTTTAATTTTGTACAGCTCAGGATCTGGTAATCCAGATGAGGGAGGCAACTTTTACCCTTCACCAGCTTTTACCTGTGGTGACTTACCTATTCTCTGTTTTCTAAGCCTGTTTCCTCATCCACAGAATGAAGACAATTATACCTGCTTCATACCACTGCTATGTGACCCTCTAGAAATTTTATCAGACCGGGCACAGTGGGGCATATCTGTAATCCCAGCATTTTGGGAGACTGAGGTGGGAGGATTGTTTGAGCCCAGGAGTTCAAGATCAGGCTGGGCAACACAGCAAGACCCTGTCCCTATAAGAAATACAAAAAACATTAGCCAGGCACGGTGGCTTGGGTCTGTAATTTCAGCTATTTGGGAGGCTGAGGCAGGAGGATCACTTGAGACCAGGAGTTCAAGGCTGTAGTGGGCGATGATCACACCACTGCACTCCAGCCTGAGTGACAGAATGAGACCTTGTCTCAAAAAAAGTTTTTAAAGTCAATATATTATAGCTTATAAAATAGGTAAAGTGGCATATATTTATGATAGGCAACTTTATTATCTGTACATATATTTCTCTAAGAGCAGAACATTAGTGATAATGTGTGATACATTATTGGTTTGACTTATTGTATTAGTGATACATTATTGGTTTGACTTATTTCCGACTATATCACTTGAAAAAGCCTAGGAAATAATATCATTCTGAACTTTACTCTGTCCCCCAAAAATGAACTGATTAGGAAAGTGTTATGGAGCAAAGTGATCTAAGCAATGCCGGACATACAATACTCTAGACCTTTGCAATAAGAAATGTGGTCTGTAAATTTAAGTTCTTTGTATATTCTGGATTTTTGCCCTCTGTCAGATGGATAGCTTGCAAAAGTTTTCTCCCATTCTGTAGGCTGCCTGTTCACTCTGATGATAGTTTCTTTTGCTGTGCAGAAGCTTTTTAGTTTAATGAGATCCTATTTGTCAATTTTGGCTTTTGTTGACATTGCTTTTTGTGCTTTACTCATGAAATCTTTGCCCATGCCTATGTCCTAAATAGTGTTGCCTAGATTTTCTTCTAGGGTTTTTATAGTTTTAGGTCTTATGTTTAAGTCTTTTTTTTTTTTTTAAGGACGGAGTCTCGCTTTGTCACCCAGGCTAGAGTGCAGTGGCATGATCTCTGCTCACTGCAAGCTCCACCTCCCGGGTTCACGCCATTCTCCTGCCTCAGCCTCCCGAGTAGCTGGGACTATAGGTGCCTGCCACCACACCCAGCTAATTTTTTTGTATTTTTAATAGAGACGGGGTTTCACCTTGTTAGCCAGGATGGTCTCGATCTCCTGACCTCGTGATCTGCCTACCTCAGCCTTCCACGTTTAAGTCTTTCAACCATCTTGAGTTAATCTTTGTATAAGATGTAAGGAAGGGGTCCAGTTTCAGTTTTCTGCATATGGCTAGCCAGTTTTCCAAACACCATTTATTAAACAGGGAAACATTTCCCCATTGCTTGTTTTTGTCAGGTTTGTCAAAGATCAGATGGTTCCAGATATGTGGCATTTTTCTGAGGCCTCTGTTCTGTTCCATTGGTGGATATATCTGTTTTGGATACTGTAGCCTTGTAGTGTAGTTTGAAGTCGAGTAGTGTGATGCCTCCAGCTTTGTTCTTTTTGCTTAGTATTGTCTTGGCTATATGGGCTCTTTTCTGTTTCCATATGAAATTTAAAGTAGTTTTTTTTTTCTAATTCTGTGAAGAAAGTCAATGGTAGCTTGATGGGGATGGCATTGAATCCACAAATTACTTTGGGAAGTATGGCCATTTTCACAATATTGATTCTTATCCATGAGCATGGAATGGCTTTCCATTTATTTGTGCTCTCTCTTACTTGAGCAGTGGTTTGTAGTTTTCCTTGAAGAGGTCCTTCACATCCCTTGTAAGTTGGATTCCTAGGTATTTTATTCTATTTGTAGCAATTGTGAATGGGAGTTTACTCATGATTTGGCTCTCCCTTTGTCTATTATTGGTGTATAGGAATGCTTGTAATTTTTGCACATTGATTTTCTATTCTGAGACTTTGCTGAAGTTGTTTATCAGCTTAAGGAGATTTTGGACTGAGATGATGGGCTTTCTAAATATACAATAATGTTATCTGCAAACAGAGACAATATGACTTCCTCTCTTCCTATTTGAATACCCTCTATATCTTTCTCTTGCCTGATTGCCCTGGCCAGAACTTCCAATACTATCTTGAATAGGAGTGGGGAGAAAGGGCATCCTTGTCTTCTGCTGGTTTCAAAGGTGATGCTTCCAGCTTTTGCCCATCGGTATGATATTGGTTGTGGGTTTGTCATAAATAGCTCTTATTATTTTGAGATACTTTCCATTAATACCTAGTTTATTGAGAGTTTTTCACATGAAGGGGTGTTGAATTTTATTGAAGGTCTTTTCTGCATCTCTTGAGATAATCATGTGTTTTTTGGTCATTGGTTCTGTTTATGTTATGGATTATGTTTATTGATTTGCATATATTGAACCAGCCTTGCATCCCAGGGATGAATACGACTTGATCGTGATGGATAAACTTTTTGGTGTGCTGCTGGATTCAGTTTGCCAGTATTTTATTGAGGATTTTTGCGTTGACGTTCTTCAGGGATATTGGCCTGAAATTTTCTTTTTTTGTTGTGCTTCTGCCAGGTTTTGGTATCAGGATGATGGTGGCCTCATAAAATGAGTTAGGGATAAGTCCCTGTTTTTCTATTGTTTGGAATAGTTTCAGAAAGAATGGTACCAGTTCCTCTTTGTACCTGCTGTAGAATTTGGCTGTGAATCTGTCTAGTCTTGGGCTTTTTTTTTGGTTTGTAGGCCTCAATTACTGCCTCAATTTCAGAACTTGTTATTGTTCTAGTCAGGGATTCAACTTCTTCCTGGTTTAGTCTTGGGATGGTGTATGTGTCCAGGAATTTATCCATTTCTTCTAGAGTTTCTAGAGGTGTTTACAGTATTCTCTGATAGAAGTTTGTTTTTTTGTGGGATCAGTGGTGATATCCCCTTTATCATTTTTTATTGTGTCTATTTGATTCTTCTCTCTTCTTTATTAGTCTGGCTAGCAGTCTATCTATTTTGCTAATGTTTTCAAAAAACAAGCTCCTGGATTCATTGAGGTTTTTTTTTTTTTTTTTTTTTGAAGGGCTTTTCGTGTCTCTATCTCCTTCAGTTCTGCTCTGATCTTAGTTATTTCTTGTCTTCTGCTAGCTTTTGTATTTGTTTGCTGTTGCTTCTCTAGTTCTTTCAATTGTGATATTACGGTGTTGATTTTAGATCTTTCCCGCTTTCTCCTGTGGGCATTTAGTGCTATAAATTTCCCTCTAAACAGTGCATTAGCTGTGTCCCAGAGATTCTGGTATGGTGTGTCTTTGTTCTCATTGATTTCAAAGAACTTATTTATTTCTGCCTTAATTTTGTTATTTACACAGTAGTCAGTCAGGAATAGGTTGTTTAGTTTCCATGTAGTTGTGTGATTATGAGTGAGTTCTAATTTGATTGCACCATGATGTGAGAGACTATTTGTTATGATTTCCATTCTTTTGCACTTTCTGAGGAGTGTTTTACTTCCAATTATGTGGTCAATTTTAGAATAAGTGTGATGTGGTGCTGAGAAGAATGTATATTCTGTTGATTTGAGGTGGAGAGTTCTGTAGATGTCTATTAGGTACACTTGGTCCAGAGCTGAGTTCAAGTCCTAAATATCCTTGTTAATTTTCTGCCTCATTGATCTGTCTAATATCGACAGTGGGGTGTTAAAGTCTCCCACTACTATTGTGTGGGAGTCTAAGTCTCTTTGTAGGTCTCTAAGAACTTGCTTTATGAACCTGGCTGCTTCTGTATTGGGTGCACATATATTTAGGATAGTTAGCTCTTCTTGTTGGATTGATCCCTTTACCATTATGTAATGCCCTTCTTTGTCTTTTTTGATCTTTGTTGGTTTAAAGTCTGTTTTATCAGAGAGTGGGAATGCAACCTCTGCTTTTTTTTTTTTTTTTTTTTTTTTTTTGCTTTTCATTTGCTTGGTAAATTTTCCTCTATCCCTTTACTCTGAGCCTATATGTATCTTTGCACATGAGATGGGCCTCCTGAATATAGCACACCAATGAGTCTTGACTCTTTATCCAATTTTCCAGTCTGTGTCTTTCAACTGGGGCATTTAGCCCATTTAGATTTAAGGTTAATATTGTTATGTGTGAATTTGATCCTGTCATTATGATGCTAGCTGGTTATTTTGCCCATTAGTTGATGTGGTTTCTTCAAAATGTTGATGGTCTCTACAATTTGGTATGTTTTTGCAGAGACTGGCACCAGTTTTTCCTTTCCATATTTAGTGCTTCCTTCAGGAGCTCTTGTAAGGCAGGTCTGATGGCGACAAAATCTCCCAGGATTTGCTTCTCTGTAAAGGATTTTATTTCTCCTTTGCATATGAAGCTTAGTTTGGCTAGACATGAAATTCTGGGTTGAAAATTATTTTCTTTGAGAATGTTGAATGTTGGCCCCCACTCTCTTCTGGCTTGTAGGGTTTCTGCAGAGAGATCTGCTGTTAGTCTGATGGGCTTCCCTTTGTGGGTAACCCGACCTTTCTCTCTGGCTGCCCTTAGCATTTTTTCCTTCATTTCAACCTTGGTGAATCTGACAATTATGTGTCTTGGGGTTGCTCTTCTCAAGGAATATCTTTGTGGTGTTCTCTGTATTTCCTGAATTTGAATGTTGGTCTGTGTTGCTAGCTTTGGGAAGTTCTCCTTTATAATATCCTGAAGACTGTGTTCCAACTTGGTTTCATTCTCCCTGTCATTTTCAGGCACACCAATCAAACATAAGTTTGGTCTTGTCACATCGCCCCATATTTCTTGGAGGCTTTGTTCATTCCTTTTCATTCTTTTTCCTCTAATCTTGTCTTCATGCTTTATTTCATTAAGTTTAGAAGAAAAAAAAACTCATAAAAAATCAGCAAAGGATACAAACAGACACTTCTCAAAAGAAGACATTTATGTGGCCAACACACATAAGGAAAAAAGCTCATCTTCACTGGTCATTAGAGAAATGCAAATCAAACCCACAATGAGATAACAATCTCACACCAGTTAGAATAGCAATCATTAAAAAGTCAGGAAACAACAGATGCTGGAGAGGATGTGGAGAAATAGGAAGCCTTTTACACTGTTGGTGGAGTGTAAATTAGTTCAACCATTGTGGAAGACAGTGTGGCGATTCCTCAAGGATCTAGAACTAGAAAAACCATTTGACCCAGCAATGCCATTACTGGGTACATACCCAAAGGATTATAAATCATTCTACTATAAAGACACATGCACACATATGTTTACTGCAGCAATGTTCACAATAGCAAAGACTTGGAACAAACTCAAATGTCCATCAAGGATAGACTGAATAAAGAAAATGTGGCACATATACACCATGGAAAACTATGCAGCCATAAAAAAGGATGAGTTCATTTCCTTTGCAGAAACATGGATGAAGCTGAAAGCCATCATTCTCAGCAAACTAACACAGGAACAGAAAACCAAACACCACATGTTCTCACCCACAATTGGGAGCCGAACAATGAGAACACATGGACACAGGGAGGGGATCATCACACACTGGGGCCTGTTGGGGGGTGTGGGGCTAGGGGAGGGATAGTGTAAGATAAATACGTAATGTAGAAGATGGGTTGATGGGTGCAGCACACCACCATGGCACATGTATACCTGTATAATAATCATGCATGTTCTGCACATGTATCCTAGAACTTTAAGTATAATTTTAAAAAAGTAAAAAGTAAAATGTGGTCTGAGGACTAACAGCATTGCACAACCTGGGTGCTTGTTAGAAAAGCAGATTTCAGGCCCAATCCAGACCTACAGAATTATAATCTTCATCTCAACAAGATCACCTGGTGATTTGTGTGTATCTTAGTATTTGAGAAGCACTGTTTAGAATTCAGAAAAGTGGATTTTTAAAAGCCAAAATACAAAATTCAGATTATTCTGTAGATGTAAGTCTTAATAGAGAAGATTGATTTTAAAAAGAAAGAATCCCAGAGAGGACCCAAGATAGCTGATTGGAAGCAGCTGAGGTCCATGGCACTCATGGAAAGGAATGAAAGGAGCAAGTGAATTTAGCACCTTCAACTGAGATATCTGGGTTCTTTCACTGGGACTGAACTAGGCAAACAGCTTGACCCACAGAAAGTGAAGAGTAGCAGAGTTGGGTGACAGTCCACTCAGGAGGCACATGGAGCCAAGGGAACCCCCACCCCCAGCCAAAGGAAGGGGTGAGTGTTTGTGCAACCCTGCCTTGGGAACCATGCTTCTCTCACAGATCTTTACAATTCATAGACCAGGAGATCTCCCTCATGAGCCCATGCCACCAGGGCCTTGGGTCTGTCACATGGAGCTGTGTGGAGTCTTGGCAGAGCAGCCACTCAGGCACACACAGAGACCTAGGAATTTTGCTAACTGCCCCTGGGATCAGCAGCAAGGCAGGAGAACCATCAGTGCATGTCCCTAGGAAGGGGGCTGGGTCCAGGGAGACAAACCGTGTCATTCTGAGGATCCCACTTCCACAGCACCTCGTGGGTTGAGACCCACTGACTTGGAATTCCAGTTGGCTGGTGGCAGCAGGCTCTGCATGAGTCAGGATCAGGTTCCTGGGGTGAGGGGCAGCCACCATCTCTGTGGTCCAGTAGACTCAGTTGTTTCAGCCTGTTGGCTTTGAAGAATACAGGTAGTCTTGACAGAGATGAGTCACTCACAGTGCAGCATAGCTGCCTTGACAGATCATGGCCAGACTGCTTCTTTAAGTGGGACACCACTTAAATCCATTCCTCCTTACTGGGCAAGACCTCCCTGTGGGAGCTTCAGCCACTCCAGCAAGGTTCTAAAGGCAGAGCTCTGATCTTTCCCTGGGTCAAAGCTCCCAGGGGGAGAGATGGCCACTATCTCTGTGGTTTGGTCAACTCAGCCATTTCAGCCTGCTGGTTTTGGAGAATACAAACTATCTGGACAAGGAAGAACCCCCGCCAACCCTTCAATGCAGCACATCTCCTCTACAAAAAGGCAGCCAGACTGCTGCTTTGGGTGAGTCCCTGATGCCATTTCTCCTGACTGGGTGAGACTTCCCATCAGGGGTCTCCAGCCACCTCCTACAGATGTGTTCAGGCTGGCAACAGGTCAGTGCCCCCTTGGAATGGAGCTTCCAGAGGAAGGAGCAGGCTGCCATCTTTGCTGTTTTGTAGACTTCACTGGTGAAACCTCCAGGTACAGGAAGAACTAAGGCAACTAGAGTCTGGAGCAGATTCCCAGCAAACCATAGCAGCCCTATGAAAGAGTGGCCTCACTTTTAAAATAAAAACAAACAAGCAGAAAACAAGAACAATAACAAAGATCCCACAAAAATCCCATTCAAACATCAGCAACCTCAAAGATTGAAGGTAGATAAACCCGTAAAGCTGAGAAAGAATCAATGCAAAAGCACTAAAAACTCAAAAAGCTAGAGTGCCTCTTCTCCTTCAAATGACCACAACACCTTTCCAGCAAGGGCACAAAAACTGAGATGGCTGAATTGACAGAAGTAGGCTTCAGAAGGTGGGTAATAATGAACTTCATTGAGCTAAAGTAGCATGTTGTAATGCAGTGCAAAGAAGCTAAGAATCATGATAAAACAATACAGGAGCTGATAGCCAGAATAGCCAGCTTAGAGAGTAACATAACTGACCTGATAGAGCTGAAGAACACAACATAAGAATGTCACAATGCAATAACAAGTATGAATAGCAGAACAGACAAGTGGAGGAAAGAATCTCAGAGCTTGAAAGATTTTCTGAAATAAGACAGCCAGAAGAGGATAGAGAAAAAAGAATGAAAAGGAATAAACAGAACCTCCAACAAATATGGGATTATGTATGAACCCATGTCATGAATCCATGACTGATTAGGGTACCTGAAAAAGACAGGGAGAATGGAACCAAGTTGGAAAACATATTTCAGGATATCATCCAGGAGGACTTTCCCAACCTAGCAAGATAAGCCACCATTCAAATTCAGGAAATGCAGAGAATGAGGTAAGATACTCCACAAGAAGATCAACCCCAAGACATATGACATGAGATTCTCAAAGGTCTAAATGAAAGAAAAAATGTTAAGGGCAGCCAGAGAGAAAGACCAGGTCGCCTACAAAAGGAAGAACATTAGACTAACAGCGGACCTCTCAGTGGAAACCTTGCAAGCCATGAGAGATTGGGGGCCAATATTCAACATTACTGAAGAAAAGAATTCAAACCCAGAAATTCATATCTGGCCAAACTAAGCTTCATAAGTGAAGGAAAAATAAGATGCTTTGCAGAAAAGCAAATGCTGGGGGAATTAGTCACCACCAGGCCTGCCTTGCAAGACCTCCTGAAGGAAGCACTAAATATGGAAAGGAAAAATAATTACCAGCCACTACAAAAACACCCTGGAGTCCACAGACCAGTGACACTATGAAGCAACCACATAAACAAGTCTGCAAAATAACCTGCTAGCATCATGATGACAGGATCAAATAAATTAACACACAATACAAACCTTAAATGTAAATGCGCTAAATGTCCCAATTAAAAGGTGCAGAATGGCCAGCTGGACAAAAAGCCAAGACTCATTGATATGCTGTCTTCAAGAGACCCATCTCACATGCAAAGACACATATAGGCTCAAAACAAAAGGATGGAGAGAAATTTACCAAGCAAATGGAAAACAGAAAAAAAGCACAGGTTGCAATCCTAGTTTCTGACAAAACAGACTGTAAACTAACAAAGATCAAAAAAGACGAAGAAGGGTATCACATAATGGTAAAGAGTTCAATTCAACAAGAAAAGCTAATGATCCTAAATATATATGCACCTAATACAGGAACACCCAGATTCTTTTTTTTTTTAATTTATTTATTATTATACTTTAAGTTCTAGGGTACATGTGCATAATGTGCAGGTTTGTTACATATGTATACTTGTGCCATGTTGGTGTGCTGCACCCATCAACTCGTCAGCACCCATCAACTCATCATTTACATCAGGTATAACTCCCAATGCAATCCCTGCCCCCTCCCCCCTCCCCATGATAGGCCCCGGTGTGTGAATTTCCCCTTCCCGAGTCCAAGTGATCTCATTGTTCAGTTCCCACCTATGAGTGAGAATATGCGGTGTTTGGTTTTCTGTTCTTGTGATAGTTTGCTAAGAATGATGGTTTCCAGCTGCATCCATGTCCCTACAAAGGACACAAACTCATCCTTTTTTTATGGCTGCATAGTATTCCATGGTGTATATGTGCCACATTTTCTTAATCCAGTCTGTCACTGATGGACATTTGGGTTGATTCCAAGTCTTTGCTATTGTGAATAGTGCCGCAATAAACATACGAGGAACACCCAGATTCTTAAACCAAGTTCTCAGAAACTTACAAAGAGACCTAGACTCCCATACAATAATAGTGGGAGACTTCAACACCCACCACCAATATTAGACAGATTATTGAGACAGAAAATTAACAAATATATTCAGGACCTGAACTCAGCTCTGGATCAAATGGACCTGATAGACATCTACAGAACTCTCTACCCCCAAACAACAAAATATACATTCATCTCATTGCCACATGACACTCACTCTAAAATTGATCACATAGTCAGAAGTAAAACACTCCTCAGCAAATGCAAAAGAACAGAAATCATAACAAACAGTCTCTCAGACCACAGTGCAATCAAATTGGAACTCAAGATTAAGAAATTCACTCAAAACCACACAACTACCTGGAAACTGAACAGCCTGTTCCTGAATAAATGACTCTTGGGTAAATAATGAAATTAAGGCAGAAATCAAGAACTTCTTTGAAACTAATGAGAACAAAGAGACAGTGTACCAGAATCTCCGAGGCACAGCTAAAGCAGTGTTAAGAGGGAAATTTGTACCACTAACTGCCCACATCAAAAAGCTTGAAAGATCTCAAGTTAACAACCTAACATCTCAACTAAAAGAACTAGAGAACCAAGAGCAAACAAATCTCAAAACTAACAGAAGGTAAGAAATAACCAAGATCAGAGCTGAACTGAAGTAGATAAAGACATGAAAAACTCTTCAAAAAATCAAAGAATCTAGAAGCTATTTCTTGAAAAAAATTAATAAAATAGACCACTAGCTAGACTAACAAAGTAAAAAATAATCAGATAAATATAATCAGAAATGCTAAGGGGGATATCACCACTGACTTGATAGAAATACAAACAACCATCATACAATGCTCTAAGCATATCTATGCACATAAACTAGAAAATATAGAAGAAATGGATAAATTCCTGGAAACATACACCCTCTCAAGACGAAACCAGGAAGAAATTGAGTCCCTGAATAGACCAATACTAACTTCCAAAATTGAGGCAGTAATAAATTGCCTACCAACTGAGAAAAGCCCAGGACCAGATGTATTCACAGCTGAATTCTGACAGAGGTACAAAGAAGAGCTAGTACCAGTTCTACTGAAACTATTCCAAAAAAATTAAAAGGAGGGACTCCTCCCTAACTCATTCTATGAGGCCAGCATCGTCCTGATACCAAAACTTGGCAGAGACACAAGAAAAAAAGAAAACTTCAGACCAATATCCTTGATGAACAACAATGCCAAAATGCTCAATAAAATACTGGCAAACTGAATCCAGCAGCACATCAAAAAGCTTATCAACCACAATTAAATTAACTTCATCCCCTGGATGCAAGGTTGATTCAACATACACAAATCACCAACATACACAAATCAATCAAAACCACAGTGAGGTACTATCTCATGCCAGTTAGAATGGCGATTATTAAAAAGTCAGGAAACAACAGATGCTGGAGAGGCTGTGGAGAAACAGGAATGTTTTTACACTGTTGGTGGGAGTGTAAATTAGTTCAACCATTGTGGAAGACAGTGTGGTGATTCATTAAGGATCTAGAACCAGAAATACCATTTGACCCAGCAATGCCATTACTGGGTATATACCCAAAGGATTATAAATCATTCTACTTATAAAGACACATGCACACATATGTTTACTGCAACACTATTTACAATAGCAAAGACTTGGGACCAACCCAAATGCCCATCAATGACAGACTGGATAAAGAAAATGTGGCATATGTACACCATGGAATACTATGCAGCCATAAAAAAGAATGAGTTCATGTTCTTTGCAGGGACATGGATGAAGCTGGAAGCCATTATTCTCAGCAAAGTAACACAGGAACAGAAAACCAAATACTGCCTGTTCTCACTCATAAGTGGGAGCTGAACAATGAGAACAGATGGGCACAGGGAGGGGAACATCACACACTAGGGCCTGTCAGGGCATGTCGGGGAAGGGGAGGGAGAATATTAGAACAAATATCTAATGCATGTGGGACTTAACCTAGATGATGGGTTGGTAGGTGCAGCAAACCACCAAGGGACATGTATACCTATGTAACAAACCTGCACATTCTGCATATGTATCCCAGAAATTAAAGTAAAATTTTAAGAAAACATATGCAAATCAATAAATGTGATTTATCACATAAACAGAACTAAAGACAAAAACCATATGATTATCTCAATAGATGCAGACAAGACCTTCAATAAAATTTAACATCCTTTATGTTAAAAACTCTCAATAAACTAGGTACTGAAGGAACATACCTCAAAACAATAAGAGCCATCTATGACAAACCCATAGCCAATGCCATATTGAATAAGCAAAAGCTGGAAGCATTCCCCTTGAAAACCAATACAGGGCAAGGATACCCTCTCTCTCACCACTCCTATTCAACATATATTGGAAGCTCTGGCCAGGGCAATCAGGCAAGAGAAATAAATAAAGAATACTCAAATAGAAAGAGAGGAAGTAAAATTATCTCTGTTTGCAGATGACATGATCCTATATCTAGAAAATCCTATTGTCTCAGCCCAAAAGCTTCTTAAGCTGATAAACAACTTCAGCAAACTCTCAGGATACAAAATCAATGTGCAAACATCTCTAGCATTCCTATACAGCAACAACAGGCAAGCAGAAAGCCAAATCATGAATGAACTCCCATTCCCAATTGCTACAGAAAGAATAAAATACCTAGGAATACAGCTAACAAGGGACGTGAATGACCTCTTCAAGAAGAATTACAAACCACTATTCAAAGGCATCAGAGAGGACATAAACAAATGGAACAATATTCCATACTCATGAATAGGAAAATTCAATATTGTGAAAATGGCCATACTGCCCAAAGTAATTTATAGAGTCAATGCTATTCCCATTAAACTACCATTGACATTCTTCACAGAATTAGAAAAAACTATTTTAAAATTCATATGGAACCTAAAAAGAGCCCAAATAACCAAGACAATCCTAAGCGAAAGAACAAAGCTGGAAGCATCATGCTACCTGACTTCAAACTATACTACAAGGCTACAATAACCAAAACAGCATGGTATTGGTACAAGAACAGACACAGGCAACAATGGAACAGAATAGAGAACTCAGAAATAAGAGTACATACCTACAACCATCTGAGCTTTGACAAATTTGACAAAAACAAGCAATGTGGAAAAGATTCTCCATTTAAAAATTGGTGCTGGGCAAACTGGCTAGCCATATGCAGAAAATTGAACTGGACTATTTCCTTACACCATATACAGAAATTAACTCAAGATGGATTAAAGACTTAAATCCATAAATAAAGACTTAAAGTGTAAAACCCAAAACTATAAAATCCCTAGAAGAAAATCTAGGCATGAATAGACACTTCTCAAAGGAAGACATATATGTAGCCAAGAAACACATGAAAAAAAGCTCAACATCACTTATTTTTTGAGAAATGCAAATCAATACCACAATGAGATACCATCTCACACTGGTCAGAATGGCTATTACTAAGAAGTCAAAAACAAAAACAAAAAGCAAAACAAAACAAAAACAGATGCTGGTGAGGTTGTGGAGAAAAAAATAACACTTTTACATTGTTGGTGGAAGTGTAAATTAGTTCAATCATTGTGAAAGACAGTGTGGTGATTCTTCAAAGACCTAGAGGCAGAAATACCATTTGACCCAGCAATCCTATTACTAGGTATACACCCAAAGGAATGTAAATTATTTTATTATAAAGATACACACATGCATATGTTCACTGCAGCACTATTCACAATAGCAAAGACATGGAATTAACCTAAATGCCCAGTAATGATAGACTGGATAAAGAAAAATGTGGTACATACACAACATGGAACACTATGCAGCCATAAAAAGGAATGAGATTATGTGCTTTGCAGGAACATGGATGGAGCTGGAAGCCATTATCCTCAGCAAACTAACACAGGAACAGAAAACCAAACACTGCATATTCCTAGTTATAAGTGGGAGCTGAATTATGAGAATACATAGATACATTGAGGGGAACAAAGTACACTGAGGCATGTCAGAGTGGGAGTGGGAGGATGAAGAGCATCAGGAAGAATGACTAACGGATGCTGGGCTTAATATATAGGTGATGGGATAATCTGAGCAACAAACCACCAAGGCGTATGTTTACCTATGTAACAATCCTGCACATCTGGCACATGTACCGCAGAACTTAAAAGTTGAAGAAAAAAAAAAAAAAAAAACAGAAAGAGGATCCTTAAAAGTAAAAATATTGTGTCTCAATAAAATAAGTCAGCAGTTAAAAATTAGAATTTAAAAAACTAAAAATAGAACTACCATTCAATCCAGTAATTCCACTACTGAGTATATACTTAAAGGGAACGAAATCATTATATGAAAAAGATACCTGTACTTGCATGTTTATCATAGCACTGTTCACAATAGCAAAGATGTGGAATCAACCTAAATTTCCATCAATAGAGGATTGGATAATGAAAATGTGATATATCTATGTATCTCTATCTATATATGGAATACTATGCAGCCATGAAAAGGAATGGAATCATATCTTTTGCAGCAACGTGGATGGAACTAGGGGCCATTATCCCAAATGGAATAACTCAGAAACAGAAAGTCAAATACAGAAACATACAGTCAAAAACATGCTCTATTTGAACATGTATTTGCAAATACATTTGAACATGTATTTTATTTCCAATAAACAGTAAGTGGAAGCTAAACAATAGGTACACATGGACATTTAGAGTGTAATAATAAACACTAGAGACTACAAAACATGGGATAGTGGTGTGGGAGCAAGGGTTGAGAAATTTCCTGTTGGGTTCAGTGTTCACTATATGGGTGATGGGTACATGAAAAACCCAGGTTCCACAACTACACAATATACAAATGTAAGAAATCTGCACTTGTACCCCCTAAATATATAAAAATAAAAATCAATTTTAAAAATGAAGAGAAGAAACAATATAGAAGTCTGGGCTCTCTGATTAGCTCAGATTTTGAAACCAATTTTTTGAAGATGGAAGGAGGGTATGGCAGAGTAAAGATGGCCAGAGATTATTTTCTACTCTTACTGAGAGGGGAAATCTAATACTCTTCCCTTAGACCTCGGCTGGAGGTAGTCATTAAGTCTAATTGAGCTGTTTTCCAAATATATTTTACATTTGTTCTTTCATTTTCTCTCCTAGTGCTGACTTAGTTTGGGTCTCATTATCTTTCACCTATACTAAATAGAGAGTCTCCTAATTGATCTTCCCACTTTCCATCTTGTTGCTTTCGATTCATTCATTCTAAACAGAAAATTGGCTCAATACATGTGGAATGAATGAATAGCTATTTATAAATTGAGTATGCTGCTTTGTAGGGTAGTGACTTTCCTGTCATTGGAAATGTTGAAACTTGAAATTGTACATCTTTCTGCATTTTCAAAAAGTAACCATTTTTAAAGTCTTACTTGATTTGATTCTATTGTTATATCATTAGATTTCTCTCATTCCAAAATGAATTAAGATAGTGCACTGGAGTTGTACTCAAATTCTGAGACTGTCTCCCTAAAACGGTATGTATTGAGCAAAACAGTTCCCCTCTTCTTCACATTCTAGGTGGAACTAACCAAGAATATGTACAGAAGCAACAGGAGAAAACCTATGAAAAGTAAAAATATTCATATGTCTTTTTGTTTTGTTATTTTTATTGCTTAATTTTGTTATTATTTTTGGTCAAATAAAATATTACAAAAATTATGATACAAAGTCTACTTTGTGTGTGTGTGTGTGTGTGTGTGTGTACTTATATATTCCTTTCTGGAACTTATTCCTACACAGCCATCCATTAAGTTTATCAATACTAGTGTATGCGCAATTTCGCATCTTGATTTTATAAATGTATGATAATATTTGCTTACTAAGTTACATGGCTTTGATAATCATCATTTACTTAATGTTTCATCTGTTTGACCTACTACAATTTTACTCATCACTCTTCATTTATTGGACTTTAGGCATTTTCCAATTTTTCTAGTAAAAAAATTAAGTTGTTGGGAACATCTCAGTGTTTATAGCAACTTTCTTTTTTTGAATGATATTCCCAGGCTAAATTTCTAGTAGTAAAATTATTGGGCAAAAATGTTTCAGTTTTTAAGTCTGTACAGTCAACTGTGCTCTCAAAGTTTCCCCCATCTACCCAAATAAGCACCCATTAAAAAAATATCAATAGCCTGAAGTATTACTATGAAAAGATAAACTTTGATAACTTGGACAGAAAAAATGATGCTTCATGATTTTCTTTTTATAACTATTTTATTCTAATTTTCTCTCATTTTCTGTTAGTAACTACTTTTTTTGTATGAGAATTGCCTGTTGATGTCCAGCTTACAGTCTGCCATATATAATAAGAATTATGATTCTAAGTCTTAAAATATATGGACATAAAGTTATTGACCAGCCAATTGATGCTAGCTATGGAAATCTGTGACTCACTATGTGTTTTGCAAAACTGGTAGATGCTCTTCCTTTTTGGAGTAACGAAGGTCGCTATGGATCAGGACCTGTCCTGGTCACTAAGGATACCATCCTTGACTCCTATTTGTTTTGAATTCCCATCTGTAACATAATAAGAAATATATATTTGGTCTGTCCCCCTGGTTCCTGGCACACAGCTCCTAGAATCCTTGTAATTTCCTGAGTGACAGGGGTGCTAGGAGCATCTTTTCATCTAACATTTGTTTTTTGATCTCAATTCTTGACACAGAACTCCTAAATCCCTTGGAATTTCCTAGGTAATAAGAGCATCTTTTGTTCTAGCTTTCTGGATAGATCCAGAATGGAGGCTCGTCACCAGAAAGACTGAGCCA
Organism: Macaca mulatta; assembly: GCF_049350105.2. NCBI lineage: Eukaryota > Metazoa > Chordata > Mammalia > Primates > Cercopithecidae > Macaca > Macaca mulatta. Next base: position 93,573,873 of record NC_133407.1, on the reverse strand, counting down.
TGATTAGAAGTTTGGAACTTTCGGCCCTGCCTTTATCCTCCCAGAAGGTGTGAAGGAATGGAGAGTGAGTGAATATTCAACCATGCCTCTGTGATGAAGCCTCCCTCAATGACAGAGTTTGGAGAGCTTCTGTGTTGTTGAACACATCCATGTGCCAGGAGTGTGGTTCACCCCAACTTCACGGGGACAGAAGCTGCTGTGCTCAGAACCCTTTGGATCTCACCCTATGCACCTCTTCAGCTGGCTGTTCATCTGCATCCTTCATAATAGCCTTTGTAATGAACTGGTAACCAGAAGTAAATGTTTCCCTGAGTTTCATGAGCTCTTACAGCTAATTATCAAGGAGTTTTGGAACCACCAATTTATAGCTAGTTGGTCGGAGTGCAGGTGACAACTTGGGACTTGTGTTTGGTGTCTGAAGTGGTGGGCAGTCTCATAGGACTTAGCTCTTAACCTGTGGGATCTACTCTAACTCCACATAGAGTCAGAACTGAATTGTAGGACACCCAGTTGGTGTCCCGACAATTGGATAATTGCTTAATGTGAAGGAAAAACCCACATATTTGGTGTCAGAAGTGTTTTGTGTATTTTTAAAAAATGATTTTTAATTTAGCATTCTATAAAGGACAGATACCAGGCCACTAACTCACTTTCTTAAGGCTTAACACCCTGGTTACTCTTTTATTCTCCCCAGTCCTCAATAATACTGAATGGACATGTTCTCTGGTGAAACATTTTCCTGGGATATGAAACCTACAGAACCACACCTTTGATAAAAATCTAACAAAACAACATAAGGACAGACACAGCAAGGAAGAGAGAGAGCAATATAGTAACTATGACCAATGAGATGGAGGCCTGAGAGGAAAAGGATGTGTTTAATTGTCCATCTCTTTGAAGTATCTAGCAGCTAGTACAGAATTTCTCTGTTGGGTACCTGTTCACTGTGTAACTTAACCTCCTTGGGCCTCAGGAATTGGAATAGATAATTTCTACATTCCATTCCAGCTCTAATACTCTTAATTCTATAAGCTGAACAGATGTAATGTACGAGGGTATATTCATAAGAAATAATCTTATTTATTGATAAGGTCAATTTCTGACAGTGAAATTTCTGGTTGAAATCATATATGAATTTCAAATTTTGTTAAGACGTAATCAAATTGCCCTTCTAGAAGTTTGCGCCAATTTGCACTTACACTACCAGTGTTAGAGAGTTCTTGCTTCTTGACATGTTTTTGATTCTTGAGTACTATTGAGCATCTTTATTCAAGTAATACTATCACTGCTAGAAATCTGTGCCATTGATATTCTTCAAAAAACGTGCTAAAATGAATGCATAAGGATATTCATTGCAGCATTGATTTTAATAGCCAGAAGAGAGAAACAGCCTAAGTATTCCAGAAGAGGGGCTAGGTTAAATAAATTATGGTGAAGTCAAAGAGGGATGTCAAGTGTTTATTTTTTATTTTTATTATACTTTAAGTTCTAGGGTACATGTGCACAATGTGCAGGTTTGTTACATATGTATACATCTGCCATGTTGGTGTGCTGCACCCATTGACTCATCATTTACGTTAGGTATAGCTCCTAATGCTATCCCTCCCCCGTCCCTGCTCCCCACAATAGGGCCCAGTGTGTGATGTTCCCCTTCCTGTGTCCAAGTCATCTAATTGTTTAATTCCCACCTATGAGTGAGAACATGCAGTGTTTGGTTTTCTGTTCCTGTGTTAGTTTGCTGAGAATGGTGGTTTCCAGCTGCATCTATGTCCCTACAAAGGACACAAACTCATCCTTTTTTATGGCTGCATAGTATTCCATGATGTATATGTGCCACATTTTCTTAATCCAGTCTGTCACTGATGGACATTTGGATTGATTCCAGGTCTTTGTTATTGTGAATAGTGCTGCAATAAACATACGTGTGCATGTGTCTTTATAGTAGCATGATTTATAATCCTTTGGGTATATACCCAGTAATGGGATGGCTAGGTCACATGGTATTTCTAGTTCTAGATCCTTGAGGAATCGTCACACTGTATTCCACAATGGTTGAACTAGTTTACAGTCCACCAACAGTGTAAAAGTGTTCCTATTTCTCCACATCCTCTCCAGCACCTGTTGTTTAATGATTTTTTAATGATTGCCATTCTAACTGGTGTGAGATGGTATCTCATTGTGGTTTTGATTTGCATTTCTCTGATGGCCAGTGATGATGAGCATTTTTTCATGTGTCTGTGGGCTGTATTAATGTCTTCTTTTGAGAAGCATCTGTTCATATCCTTTGCCCACTTTTGATGGTTGGTTGTTTTTTTCTTGTAAATTTGATTGAGTTCTTTGTAGGTTCCGGATATTAGCCCTTTGTCAGATGAGTAGATTGCAAAATTTTTCTCCCATTCTGTAGGTTGCCTGTTCACTCTGATGGTAGTTTCTTTTGATGTGCAGAAGCTCTTTAGTTTAATTAGATCCCATTTGTCAATTTTGGCTTTTGTTGCCATTGCTTTTGGTGTTTTAGACATGAAGTCCTTGCCCATGCCTATGTCTTGAATGGTACTACCTAGGTTTTCTTCTAGGGTTTTGATGGTATTAGGTCTAACATTTAAGTCTCTAATCCATCTTGAATTAATTTTCGTATAAGGAGTAAGGAAAGGATCCAGTTTCAGCTTTCTACTTATGGCTAGCCAATTTTCCCAGCACCATTTATTAAATAGGGAATCCTTTCCCCATTTCTTGTTTTTGTCAGGTTTGTCAAAGATCAGATGGCTGTAGATGTGTGGTATTATTTCTAAGGACTCTGTTCTGTTCCATTCGTCTAGATCTCTGTTTTGGTATCGGTACCATGCTGTTTTGGTTACTGTAGCCTTGTAGTATAGTTTGAAGTCAGGTAGTGTGATGCCTCCATCTTTATTCTTTTGGCTTAGGTTTGTCTTGGCAATGCGGGGTCTTTTTTGGTTCCATATGAACTTTAAAGCAGTTTTTCCAATTCTGTGAAGAAAGTCATTGGTAGCTTAATGGGCATGGCATTGAATCTATAAATTACCTTGGGCAGTATGGCCATTTTCACAATATTGATTCTTCCTATCCATGGGCATGGTATGTTCTTCCATTTGTTTGTGTCCTCTTTTATTTCACTGAGCAGTGGTTTTTAGTTCTCATTGAAGAGGTCCTTCACATCCCTTGTAAGTTGGATTCCTAGGTATTTTATTCTCTTTAAAGCAATTGTGAATGGGAGTTCATTCGTGATTTGGCTCTCTGTTATTGGTGTATAAATATATATATTTTTTAATGAAGTAAATCTGTAAATGCCAATAAGATAAAAGTTCGAACAAGGTATTAAGTGAAAAAGGCAAAGTTCAGGACAGTGAGTGTGGTATGATCCTATTTAGGAACTAATAAAAAGGATATAAGTATGAGATCATGTTCTTTGCAGCAGCATGGATGGAGCTAGAGGCCACATCGTAAGTGAACTAATGCAGGAACAGAAAACCAAATACTGCATAATCTCACCTATAAGTGGGAGCTAAACACTGAATATATATGGAACAAATGAAGGAGCAACAGACACCGAAACCTAAGTGAGGGTGGATGTTGGGAGGAAGGAGAGGAACAAAAACTATGTATTGGGTACTATGTTTATTGCCTGGTTGATGAAATAATCTGTACACCAAACCTCCATGAGATGCAATTTACCTATAAAACAAAGCTGCACAGGTACCCCGGAATCAATAAAAAATAAAAAGTATATGTGTGTGTGTGTATGTATGTGTGCGTGCATATATATATCTGCTATATGATACACATTTTTATTGGAAAGGATAAATACAAGATACTATCAACACAGGTATCTCTGGGGAGTGGCACTGCTTGTTGGGAGGAGAGATTTGAAGAAGGAGATTTTTACTTTTAGCCTTTCTTTACTGCCTGAGTATTTTTATCAAATGCATGATTCATGATTCATTTTATTTTACAAAATACTGTAATACATTTTATTTTTTATATTTTTAAAAATGTAAAATATTTCATAGACAAACAAAATGGAATATATTCAGGTTGTACACTGTGATAATTTGGTATACGTGTACATTATGTAAAGATTACCACAACCAAATTAGTTAACATTTATCGCTAGTCATGTTGTACATTATTAGATCTCCAGAACCTGTTTATCTACTGAGAGAAAGTTTGTACCCTTTGACCAACATCACCTTCTCTTACTTTCTCAGCCTCTGGCAACCACCAGTCTACTTTCTGCAAATTCAATTTTAAAATGTAATGATAGCTAAACCTTTCAAATGAGTATTTTATTTTAAATGTTAATTTTGCCAAATAACAGTTCAGTATAAATAAACTAAAAATATTCTCCATTTGCTATCTTACCAAGTAGGAAAAAAATGGGGAAAGAAATAGTACTATGGAAAGAAGATTCTTTCTTATTTAAATATTTAGTTTTACCTTTCTTGTTGATCATGACTTTGCAAATGAAAAGAATGTAAACCTTGAAGACTAAAATTCTGTTATCATATTTGGGTGGTTGTAAATTCTCCACAAAGTCCACATATTGATTTATAAAAATTTGAATAACTTAAACTCATGAATTAGAGAGTAATTATTTATTCTGTCAATAGGCTTCTTAGTGTAAAATAAAATTCATACCAGCTTTCCTTTAAATAATAATCTTTTGCAGTATATTTACTGTTTGATTTGCAAAAAATATGTTTCCTATAGAAGCTATTTGTAAAAATCATGTGACAAACTTATAATTATTACACGAGAAAATATTCTCATATAATAATGTGCTAAGACATTGATTTGCAAAAAATGTGTTTCCTATAGAAGCTCTTTGTAAAAATCGTGTGACACACTTATAATTATTACAGGAGAAAACATTCTCATATAATAATGTGCTAAGACATTATTAACTAACCAAGTGGTACTTAGATATTTGGGAAAGAATTTAAAACTAGGTCCAGGAACTGTTATTACATAGTTCACGGCAGTGCACTTTAAAAATTGTGAAAGGTGCATTAGGAACATAAAATCCTTATTTCCAGGGAACTTCAGAAGCCTGAGGTAATATATTTAATAGACAAAAGTGAATTTTAGACTAGTATATGATGGCATCTTTGTAAAAATATACAGTTATATCATGTATGACATATATTACATATTATACATATTTATTTCCCCAGACATTTAAAATATTTTAAAATTTAAAAATAATAAAATTGCACACAAAATATAGGGGAAAATATGGGAAAAATGCAAAAATACTTCTGAAGAATACAACTGATATTGTAGGAATGAGGTGTAAATTTGGTTTCCACTGTATACTTTATATGGTTTTGTTTGAGCTGTGTGCTTTTTAAGTACACATTATGCTTTAATAATTAGCAACAAATAAAGGCAAACTGAAAAATCGCAATGAGACAGAGACCAAGATGAAGATACTGAGTTATTTACCTAAATTTATAACAGAATAATTGAATAGGTTGAATTTACACCTTTCTAAAGAGAAGTAGAAACTTTTAAGTAAGAATCCTTTTTGGCTACATAAGATCTGGTATCAAAAATACCTGGATTGCTTCTAATACTCATGAGGTCTTCCAAGAGCTAGCTTAAGCAACAGTGGTGTTAAAAAGGCAATGAATGCATCACCAGTGAATTCCACCAGCTATCGATTGCATTTTGATATGTAAATAATAAGTATGTCATTGTCATGTCCACTTTTTCTAACCGTATTTTCTGGAGTAGCATGTATTCTTTAAAGAAACGGTTCTGTGGGTAAATATTTTGGAAAACGCTGAATGTAACAATAACAAACACATTTTTTAATAGCAGGCCTTCACTAGTATTCAAAAGCAGGGATGAAGTATGCAGTCTCCTGAACTATTTGGCAATATCTCAGGCCAGCCCAGTGACTGCACATTGTGGAAACTTCATCTCATGTTTGATGAATGGAGAAAGGGGCAGGAGGGAGTTAGCAAGAAATGGGGACAGAGGACAATAGAATATGGAGTATATCCTCATCGTTTTTCTACCTCTCTGATGCTTTGCATTGTCTGTCTAAATCATTGTAATGGGCATTGATTTCAGAATCTAGATTTTGAGCAAATGAAATTCATTTCTACCACAAATAACCTGGTGAGTTTGCAAAAGAAAAGCCAGATTCCCCAGGCCATGACCCCAAAGAGTTTGATTCAGGCATTCTGAAGTGAGATCCAGGAAAAATGCATTTTACAAGGAAATAATTCTTATCTTTGCAATTAGAAGATCAGGTTTATTATTATAATAACATTTAGATATTTCCTCTATAGGATAATAATAAAATGGAACGAATTTACCTCCAAATGATGAGAATTTTCAAAGTGGGACTCACACAAAGAGGAATCAATATAATCTTGAGAATGGTTTAAACGAGTACATGATATAAATTCAAACGAAAACTTAAACTTCTTGAAGACCTTCGTTTTTTATTTTTTTTATTTTTTGGAGCAGTATCTCTCATTCTATTCTCCTGTGTCCTGCAAACCAAACTGGCCACGAAGATTTGGCCTATACTTGTTCTCTACTCTGATCTGGGATCATTGAATCCAAAGCACAAGTTAGTTAAAACCTGCACTAGCTTGAACTGAAGTGGCCTGGAGTCATTAAGAATCACATTTGGATGTGTCTTCTGGTTCTGCCACTTATTAGTTGTATGATTTTGATAGAGTTACTAAATCTCTCTAGTTCTCAGGTTTCTCATCTGTAAAATGGAGTATTATTTTTATTTATATTGAATAGCTATTGTGAGGCGTAATTAAATGAAGTAATTTGAAGTGCCTACTTGTAGCTATTAGTTATTACATATGTATTAATTTAATAGCTTCCATGTGTGGGATTTTTTAACAGTGATTTTAGTGTTTGTCAAAAATTCTAATGAACAAGTTCATACACAACAGAGTTGAGAAATTTGGTATCATATAATTTTATTTATTTATTATATTGGCATTGATTATCAATAAATATTTTCCATTATGAAAATTAAGAACAAGAATCTAACAAATGACTTAGACTCAAGCTTACTTTTGGAGTAATTCTAGAGGGCAGTTTTGATTTCAAATCCTTTATTTGTTGCCCTCATAAGCTATGAAATTGTCCTATGCAATCCAGTAATGTAATATATATGCAATATTTTCTACATTTCTCATCAGTGTAGAAGTAGGGCAAACATTGTTCCTTAGACTTTTTGTCCTAATCTGAAAAATGCAGCCACTATATTCCTTTTTGTCTTTGTATCATCAAAACATAAACACCAAGTGACTATTTTATGGCTCATGTTAATTTTACATTGTAACTGTCTTCCAAACTCTTATCCTCAATAGAGCCCGGTATACAAACGATCTTCTTCTCCAATCTTAAAAATAACCAGTACAAACGTACAAACAATGCAAACATTCAGTCCATGGAGTAAAAATAACTTTCTTTGTCCCTCTCCCATTTTAAGAGTAATTATCCACAGTAATTAAGAATATATACATTATTTCCTAACGCATGTATTAGAAGAGTCAAGATTCTGCATGCTGTGACTAAAGGTCTTGACCATTCAGTGACTTTACATAAATTGAATACTCAAATTTCAACGAAAATAAGCCCTCTTAAATCATTAGATTCCTCTAGCTATGTGGAGAAGTAAACTTTAAGTGATGACACATTAGGTAGGAATTATTCTATATTCCAGTCCACGTAACTCACTATTAAGCCAATTTCAAGCCCAGAATATTAGCTTACATTCAGTATCATTGATTTACAGCTGAAGCAGCATGTGAGATGTTGAGTTGAATTCATACTATTATAGGAAATATTCTAAAAAGTGCTTTTTAATTTACACATTTAAAGAATACAAGATTCATCTATAGATTTAAGTAATTTAAACCAACAGGACTTGAACTAGATACTTAAAGAATAAGTTTTCTTTATCCTGTTCTTTTGAGTATAAAACTTTAAAGCTGGTCTAAACTAATGAATATTGAGCCATTAAAATATAAAGTCTCCTAGAAATTTGTGCCTGTCTCTCAACAAAATCTGAATTCAGTTTGATGGAATTTAAGTGCTTTCATATATCCCAGCCAAATCCCAGTAGAGCCTTTAAAAAGAAAAAGAGGCACCTAAATAAGTTGTTATCCACCTTGATTGCACATTAAAATCATCTGTGGAGCTTTAAAAATACTTGATGCCTTGTGACCCACCCTGAGAAATTTGATATAATAGGTCTGAGGTATACCCTCAGACCTATTATAAGGATTTTAAAAAGCATCCCAGCAGAGGTGTAGAATCACAGATCTCAGCACTGTTTGATGCCCAAGGAAATGAAAAACAGTCCCCTATTCTTCCCTAGAGGGTTAGGGGATGTGATAGTAATGACCATCAAAGACGTCCACACCCTAATATTCAAAACTTGTGAATATTACCTTGGGATTCTGCAGAAGTAATCAGGTTAAAGATCTTGAGATGGGGAGTTTATCCTGGATTGCCTGGTTGGCCTGAGGTAATGAGCGGGGTCCTTATGAGAGCAACGCAGGAGAAGTCAGAGTGAGACAGAGGCTGAGTGACAATAGAAGCTGAGAGATAGAGAAAGACGTTCGAAGATGCTATGCTGCCTGCTAGCTTTGGAGATGGTGGAAAGGGCCACAAGCAAAAGGATTTATGTGGCCTCTGGAAGATAGAAAGCTCAAGAAAATAGATCTTCCCTAAAGCCCCCAAGAGGGAACATGGCCTTGCCATCTCATTTTAGACATCTGACTTCTAAAACTGTAAAGTAAGTTTGTGGTGACTTACTACAGCAGCGTGAAAAAAATAACACAGAGGAGGAGGAGGAATTCTGTCCAGGAGCAATTTGAAATGATCTGATAGGGAGCACTGTGCCTACTTCGAAATCCACACACCAGAAAACTCATCAAGAAAAGCCAATATCAAATTGCCACGATCCACATTTTTATTAAATTTGAAATACATTTCTTAATCCTATTTCCTTCATATGCAACCACACTTTTTGTCATGTAAAATCTTCTTAAATACAAACTAATTGTCAAATATTACTGTCAACAAAAATCTCAAGTTAAAGCAAATAAATTAAGATCTGGCCAAACATTTCTGAAAAGCTGCCCACTATGGTGATATTGACTGGCTTTCCAGGTTTGCAGGTCTTGGCATGACAACAGTAACTTCCAAGTCCTTTTCTGGTAGATTCTTGAGTATAAACATTTAGTATTATGAAAATGTCCTTTTGAGGGATGAACATTACGCATTGTCTGTGTTGCCTTACCAGCCACCACCAGCAATTGTGATAAACAAAAGGAGAGCCACTGCATTAAAACACTGGTCACGTTTTGATTTTTTTAGGCCTTGCCTGGAGTGTCCCCTGACCATCTCTGGTTTAACTTGTAGAAATTTTCAAACACAGATTTCAATTCAATCTGAACATCAAAGGCCTAGAAAGTACAGCTTTTACCTTAGAGTTCTATGGTGACTCTCTTTCAATTAGCTTAGACTATTAGCCTTGAAATTTACTTAGACCTAGGGAGGTGGTCCATTTCTAACAGTTGTTCAATGAATCCTAGTTCTCTTTACCGCAGATTATATATAAAATCATTAAAAGATGGGAAGGCTTACATTAAAAGCCAAATTAAACAATTACAATTTGTGTGTCTATGGACAACTTCTTAACTTCTGTGAGTTTTGTTTAATTCAGAAATATGTGCCACACAACATAAAAAATACGTTCCTACAATTTTTTGGTAGCATGCATATTTTCTAGTATTACAAGTAATAGTGAAATTACTATGAGGGATCAATCCGGACCTGTTAGCCAGTTCCAATGGAGGCACAGTCTCCATTAACGACTAAACACTATGAGCACACCCCTACCGGAACAATCACCTGCAAAACCTAGAGAAAGATTTTCCAGCATACTCCTCTAGGAAACAGTACATACCGCTTAATCAAATCATCTCCCTATGGATAGTTTTTATTTTAAAATATTTAAATTCTATTGACTAAATGTAAAACAAGTAACACAAAAATCTCCTCCTAATGTTCCTAAACTATGCCTTCAAATGTAGTTTTGGGTCTATCAACAAAGATGAGTCAAGGCGTGGTGCCTAGTGTCAGTGTCAGGGACAGTAGCAGGCCATGGAGCTCATGGTGAGGCTGAACTGATGAACCAGACCTGCTGTGAGAACTTTGGCTTATCAAGACCCCAAAGGTATATACGAAAACAAACGAGTGATATTTACATATTTTCTCTAAATACATTTTTACATGAGTCCCCAAATTCTGTAAAAGGATATGATAAAAATCTTACATTGGAAGGTTGCAGCTCCAGTGCCTGATCTGGGCAGATAATTTGGACAAAAACAAGCACATATGTATCCCTCTAAAGGAGATGCACCCTCACCATCCACCACGAAAAGTTGAGCATCTCAAGACTAATCTAATCTGTTAAGTAACAGTTAGAAAAATACATATTTTGTATGATAACTTGTTTCCTTAAGCAATATGGGAAGTTGGGCTGCTTAGCTACTATTCCTGTGCTTCTGTGACTAGAACCCCTTTATCCCACCAGAAAGAAATTTTAGCCTGATAAATTTTTATTTTTTATTGTTAAATGCTATATTTTATTTCCAGGTAAGTTTTACTCCCAAAACATAAAAATTCAGTTACATCAGATTTTTTAGGTCCTCATATGTGGTCTGTATACCAAGCAAAGTCCAAGAGATTATTTTCACCATTAATCTTTGCAACTAATAAAGATGGATATAAACAAGCAGTCTTAAAACCAGAGGTGGGCATTTCATTGGTAATGCTTTTCCATAGCTCCTTGATGAAGATGATTAACTAAAGGAAAACTTCTGCATGATCTATTAATAGAGAATGAGGATTAATGAAGGATTATGTCATAATGAGTCTGCCTGCAGAGTAGCTTCAGTTCTGGTCCTTTGCTGCCAAAATACAGTTCTCATTTCCAACAAACAAAGTCTATCTGAGAGAAAGCACAGAGCCCCTTTAGAACTGGAAAGTCCTGTGCATAATAATGAATGTCTAACTCTTCTTTTGCCAAAGAGCTTCAGCACTTTCAATGTCATAGGTCAATGCAGTGATTCAGAGGGGGCCTGATCCTTATCTAAGCTTTTGCAACAAAATTAGAATGTGCTGTAGTCTTATTAAAGAAATGTTTGTTCCTCCATCAATGAGCTGAAAAGAAAGCAGCTCAATGTACTTTTGCAAATTACAGCAATAAACTGCTTGAATTAACTGCTTTATTACAAATATTTAATTATTCTGAGGGTTAAATATCCAACATTTTGGGAAGGCAAAAATTAGCAGTCCACTTGATAACCTACTTCATTTAAAATCTGCTACAACGGTGTATTTTTGTTTTTTAAAATTTTTAAACAATTCCAATTTTCAGTTGTCTTTATTGTGAATTCAGCCAGTTTCCATTTGGAATTAAAAAGAAAAATACATATGGCCCTTGATTTTGAAGTAAGATGTCAAGAAAATTAAATTCATAACTCATGAAGAGTATAAAAGGCAAAACTTCTTTTTATTTCCTAGTCACAAAAACGAAATGGGACTCAAAATATCAAGTCAAGGTCAGTCAAATTTTGAGTAAAACCTATTTTAAGATTTTGATAAAATAACTATCATCATTATTAAAATGGTTGCTGCATAAATATTGTTTAAAGTACACTCCCCTTTAAAATAAAAGGCACCACGAATTAAAACTTTATGTTAAAAGAAAAACTCAGCAAATACATATTGAACAAAAAGCAAATGTTCTCAAAGGAAAGTTTTTTATTCCAACAAAATAAAACTCAATTCTTCAATCCAAATCTGTTTTTTTTTTTCATTTATTAAGTGGTACCGAAAGCACATGAAAGTTATGTTTAAAAATGGATAACTTTTTCTGGGTTACATTCTTAAAAAATAAGAATGTAGAGAGCATTTTGCCATAGAGCAAAGAAAATTTTACAATAACAGAAAATGGATCAACCAGGATATGCTTCAACAGAGGGACATATCAAAGCATTATTATAGTCTCTCTCCACTTACTGTTTGGATTCACTAATCTACATCACTAAATTGACCATTCAGTGCCAGAAAATCTGCCATGTAGGTCTCGACTTTTCATAGCAGCTCTTAAATGTGTATTCGGAAACTACAAAGTGCTGAATATATATTCAGCCTTTTTGTACTACGATTTACAACTAATGACCTTAAGCAATGTCATGCATGTAAAACAAAATTATGAGACCACCCTGGTTTAGAGCCGAATAAAGGTATAGAATCAAACTTCATTATCATTCAAATTTAATAGGGGAGAAGAACAACAATAAAAAAAATCCATAGTAATATAGATAAATCTGTTTTGCAGTTTTACTTTGGAAAAATGTCCTCCTTCGCTTCTATTTTGCTATTACCAGCTCAGGGTAAGTAGACAATTATTTAAGCTTAGTACCAAAAGTAATAATGCACTGTACACATTCAAAATCCTTGTTTCACATCAGCCAATGCCTGGGGGGATAAAACATTTATCAGTTGTTCCTTAGCGCAATAGCGAGTTTGAAAATTTGACTGCCCAGGCTGACATTAGTGAAATCATAGTTTTAGCTTGATTCGGAGCCCAACACAGGAAATCTTGATACTGGGATGATTCCATTGGCAGCGTTCCTCCTGATGCCCACAAGAACTGCGGGCTACTTTCTGTCTCACTACTTCCCATGAAAGAAGTCCTTTGACTTCCCTGCTATAGTTGGCACACTGCCCTTTTCACAGACCCAACGAACCGTCATCTTGGATGTAACAAATTAGTACATTCTCAGAATAATAATAAGTGCAGGCATGAAAACACTATTGTTTTTATTTGGAAATGAAGTAACTCATTTTAGCTGGGTGACTTTTTCAGTGTGGCACCACAGGCCAAAAAAGAAAAAATCTTTTCTGAAAAGAATGGTCAATTTCAGGAGAGACATGACACATCATTTGCTGTAAAAATCAGATAAAGGGAAAAGAATAGAAAAAAAATTGGCATTTGTTGTAGAGTAGTTAAAAGAAAATAGGAGGTTCAAGGGAAGTACAAATGTGAAACAAATAATGTATCCATTTCAAAGTACAATTAGAGAAATAAGATTGGAAATAGGTATTATATGGAGTTGATTTTTGATATCAGGTTAAAAATCTATTAACTGATCTTTCTACTTGTAACTGCAAAAAATATTCACTAAAAGTTTTAAAAAATGACCTTCAGGTATATTAGAAAAATAGTTAAGTGTAGAGAATGTTAAAACACTAGAGAATAACACAAACATGTTTTTATATGTTAATGATCATGTAAAAATTTACTTTCAGTTTTCAAAAAGATTTCTTTCACCACTACGTGTGTCTAAGTATATGCCTGTGCATTTCCAGCCTTAGGATTTTTTTTTTTTTTACTATGTTAATAGGAAAAGAAAAAAGTTGATATTAGCAAATTTGCATATAAGTCAAATTTACTTCAAAGCAGAGCCATAAAATTTATATAAAATACTTTTTATTATTATTCTGGAAGCGCCATCATCACCTTTCAATGCCAAGAACTCTGGAAAATACAACTATAAAAACTATTGTGATGATAGTCTTTATGACAGCTTCAACTGAGATTTGAATAGCAAGCATACTTTTAAGTAGACAATAAGATGAAATTAGAACTGCCAAGAAGTATGAAATAGTAAGCAAATAAATATATTTTTCAATATTCCAGATATTGTCCAATGTAGATGTCAGCTCTAAATTATAATCTAAAAATCAAAACAATCATTCATGTACTTTCTCTTTGCTCTAGACCTGATCCTTTAAAACAAATTATGATATTTTATGTAAAAATGTACCACAAATTTACTAAACTTTCTGGTTCAAATGAGTTCAAGAATATCTCATTATAAATGGAGACAGTCCTGAAAAGGCAGCCAAGCATGACTAAAAAGATCACTCTTTTACACAAAAAATAGCCTTCTTATTTTACCCTTTGTTGAAAAGACATTTGGCCAGCCACAGGGGAAATACATAATCTACTTTTATATTCAAATAATTTATTTGAAAACTCTATGACTACAATGACCCTAAAACAATTCTGGATTGAATATACATATGACATGGGTTTATGTGATCTTAATCATTGACTTGTTTTCATGTGTTGGCAATGATTTTGGCAATACTTTTTAAAAGAGAAAAACACATTCATATCCTTTATAAAAATTACCATTAAGTAAAATTATTTCTGAAATGAAATAAGATGGTATTAATGTGGCATAGTTCTGTAAATAATTTTATATGTACAGTCAAGTTTGAATATTCCAGTTCTTTTCACGCAACCATCTATCAATTTAATCTAACATACATTCCAACACACAATCTCTCTGGTAACAACATGTCAAAAATTATGCCATCATAATTTGCCCTTTTATAAAGACAAGCAGCAAAACTGGAACATTTCAAGATTTTAAAAACCTCCCTCCACATAGATTTGCTCCTTTCAATTCTGTGAATTTTTATTTCAGTGTTTTGACGATAAGGTTGATTTTATGAACTCTGAGCTATGGTGAACTTTGCTATGAGATATCTTCCCCACCCCCACCCCAAGAGCCAAAAATGCCAACAGTAAATGATGTTTGTCCATTTACTTTAAGTAAGACACTGTTTCTTTCATTCAGTTGCTCAATATCCAAGATTATATAACAGCAGAGAATAGCATACACTGAGGAGGAAAAGCTTAAAGCAATTAGTTTTCTCCTAAGTACTTTAGCCCTCCTTATTTAGGTTTTTAAAAAACAGGCAATCATACAATGAATTTCAAGCAACCATACAAAGGACTTTAAAAACTGTTTCTACAGTCTTAATTTCTTTTCATCGTTGTACACATAAAAAGAGGAAGTAGCTGTCACATTCATGTCCTAAAATTGATCACTCAGATACTTGGGAAAGTTTTCCATGCTGTCCACCCATGCTTTTTTTTTTTTTTTTTCCTGATTTTTCATGATACAAATGAAATATTTCCAGCTCTGATAAAGAAGACCAAAATGTAAAATGTCGACTTGTCTTGCACATTCCGGGTGCCTCCCTAGACTCTGCCACTCTCCCAGCAGAGCGGAATGAATATCTGGGCTAACCACACATTTCAGGACAAAGGAACTAATTCATGGGGGAGGGGAGACCACACACCATTTATAAGGTTTGTTCAGTTTACAAGAAAACTATTGTCAATGCTTTGTTGATTCATTATGAAAGACCCTGCGTGACAAAAAAACAAGTGACCACCTCCTTGCTGAGTTTCATCAGCTACTCCCTGCATTCAAGAGCAGCCCAGGATCTCCTGGGCTAATTGTTATTTAAAGAAACTGCAACTGTAGGTACGTGAGATAGCTCTGATCATAGATAGAGCCATCCGGTTGAAGATTTGATGAAACTGGCTCTGGTACCCAAAAGATTGCACACAATAGCACAGTGCTTGCTATTGCTGTCAAAACTCTGATGTGAAGAACCAAATTCCACTAGAGGGAGTGAAAAGAGCCCGGAAGGATCATAGAGAGGCTGACTCTACGCAGGGTCCCACCACTAGGACATTTTAGTCACTACGAAATCTTGTCTCCCCACCTACAAAATGGGACTAAAATATAAAATATTTTTTAAAGGAAAATCACCTTAAAATCCTTTGTTGGAAAATGCTATACAGTGCACAAGTATTATCTTCATCATCCATTGAACCTTTGTACTTTTTTCTCTATCCTGAGGGAAATAATAAATTGACATATTTTCTATCATCAGAGATCCTTTTAAGACCACAATGTGATTGCACTCCAGTATAGCTCACACTTATCCCCATTAAAAACACACAAAGGGGTGAAAGCAGGGAAAGAAATAGGTAGGCATAAAGGGCAGCTCAGATATACTGTCGTACAACATGGGCGCTCTCTCCTAACCTGCCCCAGCCTCTAAGATGGGGAATGAACCACCGCACAAAGAAGTCTGCAAACGGGCCCTGCATATGTTCCAGTTGAAACTGGCTGCTCTGTGGGTAAAAGCACACAGGTTGCTCTGCCGAGTGGCCATTTGATTGCAGATCAGCTACGTGTTCTCCTACTGCTTCAACAACCCTGAATGGTGCCCTGTATCTTTTTAAGTGGTTGGTTTCGTTGGAAACATGGGACAGAAATCTGTTCCTCTTTGTGGCAACCACATAGTAGCATTGTAGGTTTTTCTTTTCTTCTTCTTCTTCTTTCTTCTATAAGGAATAAAGGCTCTTAAAAAATAAACCCAGATCTCCATTAAGACAAGTTTCTCGGTGGCCTGGGAGAGGGAAGAATCCTTCCACTTCAGGTTCCTGCTCCTTCAGTTTGATCAGCTACGAGATTTCTCCAGGCCACCAAGTAGTTCTAAGAAGAGAATAAAAGTGTTCCAAGGTGGTAGTGAAGCTGGCACTCTTACATATTACTAATGGAATGTTATTTGGTAAAACTCTGTGGAGGGCAATTTGGCAATTTCTCCCCAAGCCCTACTCTCAGGGGTTTATCCTATGGCTCTGCTCCTGCATGCATGAAATGGCTTATGTATAAGATTGTTTATTGTAGTACTGTTTGCAATGGCAAAAGATTGGAAGCACCTTAAATACCCATCAATATTCCATCAGTAGGGCTGCTTATATTATGATGCAAGGATACAAGGAAATAAGAGTGAGGAATTGATATAAAATGATTTCCAAATATAATGTTAAGAGGAATAAAAAGAGTATGAGCTTTTGGAGACTCTTTGTGTTAAAGAAGGGAAGGAAAGATTTACATACATACATTGCTTGTGGGCCCCATGAAAGCAGAGCTCACGCTTGTTTTAATTACTCTTCTGTCTTTAGGGACAGGAAATACTTTGTTTCAGATGAGGAAACGTCTCAAAATAAGCTTCAGTAAATGAAGGAGAGCAGGAGAGTCAAGAATAGATTAAGAAAACAAATTTTAAAAAATCTATAGTCAAAGTTATATACAGAACTTGATAGAAAATTTCATGAAGAAATACTAGAAAATATTAACAATGGAATTGAGAGTGACTTTTCCCCTGCTGCTTTATCTTTTTGCCTATCAATTTTTCTATGAGGATGCATTTATTTAAGAATTTAGTAACAAAACAAAATGCCACATTGAACTTAAACAGAATCAGTTGTACTTGGTGACTTTTTGAATGTTTGGTTTGGAAGAGGAGGGAAGCAAGGATGGTTCTGAGATCTCCAGCTTAGAAATCTAAGTGGATGGTGTTGAGTTAACCAAAATAAAGACTTGAGAAGGCTGATAGAGAGAAAAGCAGTGAACTTCACTATTAAACATTCCTCAAGGTAGGCTGTGAGCTGACCTTAGGGCACCCTGAGAAATCTTTCCAGGCTCCAGTAACCTCTCTACACACAGTCTACTGTAAAGAATGTCCAGTCATACTTCTACCAAGGGATCATCTGGGAGCTGCCCTTAAGACACAGTCAACTATATTTTTCTTTTTTGCTTATTTTGTTTTTATTTATGTATTCATTTATTTCTTGAGACAAGGTCTCACTATATTGCTGAATGTTTTTGAACTCTCGGCCTTAAGTGATTTTCCTGCCTCGGCCTCCCAAAGTGCTAGAGTTGTAGGCATGAGCCATTACACCCAGCTCATATTTTCTAAAGAAACATAAATTATGCAAAGCATTGTTGACTTTCACTAGTGTTGTTTTTAGCAATATGCAAATAAATGCACTTGTGTAGGACAAAAATTCCTGCACATACTAACTGATTACATAGAAACAACTGAGGTTAAAAAAGGTGGTGCATAGCAAAGTTGAGACCTCTATTTGGCATCCTCAAGGGCCCCTTCCTTATTGATTCCCCAGGATTACGAGGATATTTGCTGACATTACCAACTTACTTTGCAACCTGAAGCTCATCCTGCATGCGTTGTCCATCGGGCCTTTGCTCCCCAGAGCCTCTCCCTTTCCCCCCCGCCCCCATGTAGGACTCTCTCTTCCCTTCTCCAAGTCTAGCTTTGCCCTTTATGCTGAGATTCAGCTCACTAAAGTCTATTTGGCACTGATCCTGTGCCATGTGCTATATGAGTCCCTGGGACTCAATAGTGAAGAGGACATTGTATCTGCTATCAACATGTTGCCATTTTGGTGTGGTGCTGTGATGGGGCAAAAACATGGGCTACGGGGCATCTTATACAGAACAGACTTGCTGGCAGAGATGGCATCTGCAGTGAGCCTAGAGAATGCCTCGGAGTTAACCAGGTAAGCAAGGATGGAATGGTCAGAGTAGAGAAGAAAGTTCCAGGTTGAGGAGAGGGTAGGGCAATGGTTCAGTACTGCTACATACATATTTCATGTTATTAAACTTGTGGTTTTTGATAGTTTATGGGTCTATTTTAGTTAATATTAATTATTACTGGAATCAACCCCACTTTTCCTAAAGCCCTAGGATTATTTTTTAAGCACATGGGATGTTACATAAATTTGAAAATGATAGAATATACTATTTTCATCTCTATTTCAAAATCTTTGATGGGGAAGCATAATATAATTCCCTACTTCTCTGAATAATTTAATGGATACTCAGGATTTTGTCCAGTAGAGGGATTCCCAAAGAGTCCCCAGGATTTAATGGACCCCCCCAGAAAAATAGAACTATTCAAATAGATTGGGAAATCTTGCCTTCTCTATTGCCCTCTTATAACTCTACCAATATATTGGCTATTAAACGTTTATAAGAGTTCTACAATAAAAATCTTGTTTAATTTTGTTTAAACCAGAGTTTTCTACTTTTATTTTGCTTTGTGACCCTCTTTCTCCTTTTTGGACAGTTCCATTATTATTTCAAGAAACTACTGATTCATGGAGTACAGTTTGATACTGATCTGATTTGATACTGACAAATTCCCTTAAAAACAACATCCTTTCTGTTATTGTTGCTATTTAATGAGTACTTGAAATATGCCAAGCACTTTGTTAAGTGCTTTATTAAAATGATTTTATTTAATCCTCACTGTGACTCTATGATGTATCACTGTAATCTTCACTTTACAGTTGAGAAAAATGAGGCCTTTAGAAATTAAGAAACCTTCCTAAAGTCAAACCACCAGTAAGTGGCAGAGTTGGGATTCAACATTTCTGTCTGACTCTAGAGACGTGAACTCCTCTTCTTGCCTGGGCTGTAGAAAAGTCCTTCTTGATGGTGTTTAAATCTATCTTTGGACCAGACTTTTAAAGGGTAGAACAGTCATATTATGGAGGGCTGTGAGGAGCAAGGAGCAGAGGAAAAGGTAACTCAGGGTAGAAAAAACAGGGGCCACTTGCACATTGCTTCTTCCCACCTGGCACTTCTCTCTTTGGTATTGCATGGTCTCTTAAAATAAGCCTCAGTTTCCTCATCTGATTAATGGACATATTGATACATCTCAGGATTGTGGTAAGGCTTGAAGTTAAAATCTGCAAGGTGCTTATACTACAAGGCTTCAGCATGCTGATCTGAGGTACAAGTGCCTGTCACATGTAAGACACTAAGTAATGCTGATTGTATGACCTTGGACAAGTTTCTAAACCTCTCCATGTCTTTAGTTTCTTCACAGGTATTACGGGGATAATAATGTTACCTACATCATGGTGGTCACTGTGAATATATGACAAGTTAACACTTGGGGCACATAGTAAGCACTGAATGGGTTTGCCATTTTTATTATTTACCTACACATGGCTAACACTATGGAGCAGCTTCAGAGAACACACCTGGAACCCTGTCACCAGAATGAATGGCACCACACTTTCCAACTCCAAAGATTCTATTGTCTGCAAGTACACTATCACTCTTTCATCCACACAGTTGTCATATGCTTCAAAAATATAGCTAGACTATAGGTGCTAGTAACTGTTGAGCAAAGTTCCTTAAAATTTAAGGGAGGATGATTTTGTAAAGAATACTTAATTGCTCTTTTTAGTGAATATTGATTTGGCTTGACCATAGATGGCCTGTGAAGTGGTATAAATGGCCTGCTACCACTGCCACAGTTGCTTTCTACATTGCCCAACCAAAAGAGAACGAAGAAACAATCTAACTGCTTCACCATCTCTGCCCTCATCACAGGTAATTCCTAAGCCCATGACATATACACTGTTGTGCTATGGCATGGCACCACATCATGAATTCTCATCAGGGTAAGGAAACACTATCAAGCTTCCCATCAACTATCAACACAGCACTATCTTCCTAAATTTCCATACAGGTGAGTGCCCCCCAAAATAAAGGCATTTTGGAATGATGTTGAAGCATTTACACTGGGAAACTGAAATCATTGCATTTAACTGGGTGTACGACAATGGGGTTTACTAATTAATTGCCTTGGTTATTAGAAAATCTTATTTGCTTTAACTCACACTGAAACATTTCTAAACAATATATTGCACTTATTTTATAAAATAAAAATAACACTAATTCAAAGAGAATAATTTGTAAAACATGGAAAAATATAAAGAAAATTTCTTCTTCTTTTTTTTTTTTTTTTGATATGGAGTCTCGCTCTGTTGCCCAGGCTGGAATGCAGTGGCCTGATATCGGCTCACTGCAACCTCTGCCTTCCGGGTTCACGCCATTCTCCTGCCTCGGCCTCCTGAGTAGCTGGGACTATAAGCGCCCGCCACCACGCCTGGCTAACTTTTTGTATTTCTAGTAGAGACGGGGTTTCACCGTGTTAGCCAGGATGGTCTCGACCTCCTGACCTCGTGATTCGCCCGCCTTGGCCTCCCAAAGTGCTGGGATTACAGGCATGAACCACCGCACGTGGCCAAGAAAATTTCAAGGGTCTGAATATTGGTGTCTCTCTCAAATTCATATGTTGAAACCCAAGGCGACAGTAGTAACAGGTGTGGACTTTTGGAAGGTGATTAGGTCATAAGGGCGCTGACCTTAGAAAGAAGTACCAGAGAGCTAAGTGGCCCCTTCCAACATGTGAGGATACAGCTAGAATGTGCCATTTATGAGGACTGGGCCCTCATGAGATACCAAATCTGCTGATACTTTGATCTTGGGCCTTCCAGTCTCCAGAACTGTGAGAAATAGATGCTAAATGTTTAAAAGCCATCCAGTCTATGATATTTTGTTATATCAGTCCAAACGGACTAACACAAAAATAAAAATCATGCATAAGCATCCAACTTTCTGTTAAAACCCTGTCAATGCTTCAGCCTTTTCAATACACATATATAACCATATACCTATATATATATTTCACAAAATTAGAATTCTAGTGTGTATACTGCTTGATAACCTGCTTTTAAAGTGTTGACATTATATCATGAGCATTTTCCCATCATTAAGTATTTTTCTTTTCTTTTTTTTTTGTTTTTTTGTTTTTGTTTTTTTTTTTTTTGTTTTGAGACTGAGTCTGCTCTGTAGCCCAGGCTGGAGTGCAGTAGCACGATCTCGGCTCACTGCAAGGTCCGCCCCCTGGGTTCACGCCATTCTCCTGCCTCAGCCTCCCAAGTAGTTGGGATTACAGGCCCCTGCCACCACGCCTGGCTAATTTTTTGTATTTTTAGTAGAGACGGGGTTTCACTGTGTTAGCCAGGATGGTCTCGATCTCCTGACCTCGTGATCCGCCTGCCTCCACCTCCCAAAGTGATCATTAAGTATTTTTCCAAAATATTTTAATGGCTAAATCATGTTCCATTATGTGCATACACAAAAATTTATTGCAAAACTTTCCTATTGCTAGACTTTTATGTTATTACCAAAATTTTAGCATCACAAATAACTGTGATAAATTGCCTTGTACATATCTTTTAATACCTGTTTCTGCTCGTGAACTTAACATTCCAGGAGTAGAATTATAGGTTAATATAGGATATGTGCATTATAAATACAGCTGGCCTTATGTGGGGCTATAGTTTGACTGTATAATGAAAAGTAAAAAGTAAAAAGTAAAAAATCCCCCAATTCTCTAACATGCAAGTACTTTAATAAACTAGACCGTGAGCTACCTTTTCAGCTTTATGCCTAAACTTTCTCACCATCCCCTTTCCTCCTGCCTTTTTCCTCACACTTTTCCCAAATGGTACTAGGGCCCCAGGCATGGGAGCACTTGCTATTGTTTTTAAAGGACTTTTTTTTCTAATTGCCAAATAATAATTGTATATACAATTATTGTAATATAACTAATATTTATATTATAATTATATAATATAAACGTAATATTTATTTATTATAATTGTAATATTTATTGTAGTAAATGTATAATAAATGTAACATGTATTCAATGATTATTTGGGAACAATGTGATGTTTTGATACATGGTTTCAATGTGGAATGATTAAATTTGGCTAATTAACAAATCCATAACCTCACATACCTATCATTTTTTGTGATGCAAACATTTAAAATCTACTCTTTTTAGCAATTTTGAAATATACAAAGCATTATTATTTATTATAGTCACCATTCTGTGCAATAGATCACTAAAGCTTATTTCTCCTAACTGAAACTTTGGATCCTTTGATCAATACGTGAGCTCAACATTTTTAGATTCCACATATAGGTGAGATCATGTGGTATTGATCTTTCTGTGCTTAGTCTTAGTGAATTGAAATCAGTATTTTGAAGAGATACCTGCACTCCCATGTTTAATGAGCACTGTTCACAATAGTTAAGATATGGAAGCAACCTAAGTGTCCATCATCAGATGGGTAGATTAAAAAAATAGGGCACATACACACAAAAGAATCCTATTCAGCCTTAAATGGGTTAAAATCTATCATCTGCAACAAGATGGACGAACCTGGAAGATATTATGCTAAGTGAAATAAGCCAACCACTTGATATCTTGAATTATTACTGAGTTTTAACAGAACTGAGTCTCTGTTCCTTCTACTCTCTCCACCTAGAGTACCCTTTTCAGGCTATCGAGTGCCTACCTCTTCCGCAAATCCCATCTACTTTTGAACGAATTGCTTCATTTCTTTGTGCCTCAGTTTTCACCCTCATCAAATGGATGTAAGATGCTACTTGCCTTCAAATATTGTTTGAGGTTCAATAAGTTAATATTCATAAAGGGCTTAAAATAAGGCTTGCTCCATGGTGAAACCCCATCTCTACTAAAAATATAAAAATTAGCCGGGCATGGTGGTGAGCACCTGTAATCCTAGCTACTTGGGAGGCTGAAGCAGGAGAATCGCTTGAACCTGGGAGGCGGAGGTGGCAGTGAGCCAAGGTCGTGCCACTGCACTCCAGCCTGGTGACAGAGTAAGACTCCATCTCAAAATAATAATAATAATAATAATAATAATAATAATAATAATAATAATAAAATAAAAAAAATAAGGCTTGCCTAAACTCTAAAAGTGCCCAACAAATGTTAGTTGTTTAATATTATTGTTACCTGACATACTATCTCATCTCTGTTGCTCAATCAATTTATACATAATTCCATTTACTCTTTTCAACTTCCCACTCTAGGATTTCATGAATTGATTGCGGAGGTAAAAATCTGGAAGAGACCTCAGATATCATCTATAGCCATGTTCACCGAAGTATAATCTGCCTGTATCAGAATCACCTGGGGAGCTTGTTAAAAATGCAGATGCCTGAGCCCTACCCCCATTCAACTGATCCAAAATCACAGGTGTTGGAACCTAGGAAAATGCAGTTTTCACAAGCTCCCAGGTGATTATTAAACACAATAAAGTTTGGGAATTCACAGTCTAAATCTCTAGGTCTGCAGACGAGAGAACAAGGCCATGAAAGGTTAGGTAATTCTACTTAGATGAAAGTGAGAAAAAAAAAAAGCCCATCTAGTTTGTGAAATGAAAGAATTGCCATATCTCACATCACTAGTGAAACACAAATGATTTCAAGGATGCTTCAGTGATGCTGTGGTCCCAAGCTTTTGTGCTGATATAAAGGAAGAACATGAGCTCAGATCAGGCTTAAAATGTGATTCCAGATCTGTTGGCAGGAAAATTGATCAAAGTTCGACCTAATTGTGGTCTCTCATTTATGGTCAAAATGTGAATCCCAGTGAAGAATCGATCTCAGTCACTGAACAGTGAGGGACACTACTGTAAACACACATCTATACCCTGCAGGACAAAGCAGCTTGCTCCTAATAAAGACATTTCTATTTTGTCTTGCCCATTTAATTTGACATTTGTCTTTTGGCAGAAGACGCATTATTGAGGCAAGGAACAGAGATGATACCACTTTCCTTTTGGAACCACATGAAGAAATCTTATTTTATTTTATTTTAAGGGTAAGCGGATATGTGAGTAGAGGGAAGAGTTCCTGTATAATTATTTCTGAGATGCATGTTTCCATCTGAGGAAAAGCCATACAAAAAAATGAAGTCCATTTTTAATTAATCAGACTATTCATTTTATTCAAGGACTACATCTATTTTTAAAAATGAACATAGATGATTCTGAAGTCAAACACAATAGTGGTATCAGACTACCACACCCACTGATTAAATCATGTTATTGGAACAGAGCTCCAATTTTAAATAAAATTAAGACTTCTAAAAAAGATAATGATACTATATTTCCTGGTAAAGCACATGATATACTTCGTGAATGAAAAAAGAAAAAAAATTATCCACAATTGTTGTTTGGAAAAATAAGAAATTGTAGTGTCTATAGGAAATTGCTGTTGCTATAGTTTTGTTTGTTTGTTTTTGAGATGGGGTTTTGTTCTGTCACACAGGCTGGAGCACAGTGACACAATCATAGCTCACTGTAGCCTCAATCTCCTGAGCTCAAGTGAGCCTCCCACCTCAGCCTTCTGAGTAGCTGGGGCTACAGGCATGTGCCACCAGGCCTGACTAATTTTTTAATTTTTTTTTTTTTTTTTTTTTTTTTTGCAGAGACAGGGTCTCTCTATGTTGTCCAGGCTAGTCTCATACTCCTGGGCTCAAGTGATCCTCCCAGCTCAGCCTCCCAAAGTGCTGGGATTATAGGCATGAGCCACCATGCCTAACTGTTACTATGTTTTTATTGTTGCTATAGTACTATTACTCAAGAGAAAAATAAATTATTCAAGTGTACACAGTGCAAATGGGCCCACTGTCTCAGGATGGTTGTGTTGTGTCTTGACTTATACTGCCCTTGCATCTTAGTGGGACAGCTGCTTGAGAGGGTGTGTTATACACAAAAACACAGCATGGGCTTGGCCAGTTGTCTGCAATGTGGAGAGAATGCATACCAGAAATAGTACTTTATCCACTTTCCCTTTTACTCATTAGTTCGAGGCAGAATCATATTGCCTTTTGGCAGTCTGTCCTCAAAACCAGAAGTGTACAAAAGCAACCTGGATCATAAAAGAGTGACCATTAAGGTAAAGGCAAAAAGATATTGGCAAAAAAATAAAAATAAAAACCTAAAGAGTGACCATAATATTCTGATCATCCAAAGGTTTGCATCTTGGGGTACACAACATTTTAGGGATCATCAAGAACATCCCTTCACTTCTGCATCTCCCTGCTTCAGTCTCCACCATCTCCATCACACCACCTCCTCAGCCACATCAGCGCATTCTCTCTTACTGACAGACTCTGTAGGAACTGGTTTCTGTTGACCTTGGCTTTGAAATGTTGTTTACGTGGCCAAAAGCCTGGAATAGCCAAACATTTTGCCTCTGTTTCCTCAGAATTTCAAAACTCCATCTTAATCTTAAAGATCTCAAAGATTTTGTGGCTGATATCCAGTTTTCACTCAGTTGCAAAATTCATTCCACCCACTTCCATAGGAAAAGGCTGTTGGATTACGGACTTCTGGCACACTGGAAAATCTTCTAACATCAAACTGTACATTTCCCTGTCTGGTATAGTTCTCAGGCAACTTGTCCATCTGTAGCTATAATAGATGAGGATAGGCCGGGCGCGGTGGCTCAAGCCTGTAATCCCAGCACTTTGGGAGGCCGAGACGGGCGGATCACGAGGTCAGGAGATCGAGACCATCCTGGCTAACACGGTGAAA
Source organism: Macaca mulatta (assembly GCF_049350105.2). NCBI lineage: Eukaryota > Metazoa > Chordata > Mammalia > Primates > Cercopithecidae > Macaca > Macaca mulatta. The sequence continues at coordinate 93,547,832 of NC_133407.1, read as the reverse complement.
CCCCGTCTCTAATAAAAAAATACAAAAAAAAACTAGCCGGGCGAGGTGGCGGGTGCCTGTAGTCCCAGCTACTCGGGAGGCTGAGGCAGGAGAATGGCGTGAACCCGGGAGGCGGAGCTTGCAGTGAGCCGAGATCTGGCCATTGCACTCCAGCCTGGATAACACAGCAAGACTCCGTCTCAAAAAAAAAAAAAAAAAAAAAAAAAAAATAGATGAGGATAATTTCATCAAAGTATGGACCTTCTCCATTTCTTACATTCCTTGCACAATAATCACAAAGCGTATTCTGTTCTACATTTTCACCTAATCCAAAAACTTTATCCTATATTGGATGAAAGTGTTTATACTGGAGCCAGGACAAATAACATGCAGACACTAAACTTTTTTTTTTAAACCCATGTGATGCATATGTTATTATCTGCGAGCTGTGATTTAAAAACAAAATCAGAAACTGGCTCTGTCATCACTGGTTCAGTCCCAACCAATGCTTAGGATGGTGAGATTTCTATATTTTACATTCCCGTCTATGCATTTCAGTATTAGATTTATTTAGGAAAAAAGACCTAATAGGAGCTCTCACAGTTGGCTAGTTTTTCACAATGACTCACTACTGTTTTTGCTGTGCTGGAAATAGAACATTCTCATCTACTCTCCCTATGTGAATAAAATTGCTTTGAATCTGTCAAGGATTCTTGTGACTGTAATCCATTCTCTTAATTTATCAAAATAATTTTCAATTTTAATTTTTTCCAATCACTTTTTGGTGTTATCCAGCTTAACAAGCATTTTATTCTGGCATTAAAGTCATGTATACAATGTAAAACTATTCTAGGACAAATTCTAGAAATATATTTAATATGCTAAAACTGGCAATGCACTGACAATAATTTTCTCTTTTAGTCATCCCAATCAGCCATTCCCTCCTGATTATTTTACTAGTTTTATATCACCAAGTTACATAAGAAAGAAAAATTGTCAAAATGTGTGTCCTTTGCTTTTGACTTTTGTATCAGATTATGCTTACTATAGGGGTCAATTAGATTAACTTGATTAAGAGTCAGATGATATTTATTGACATTTGTCATTGATATGCCAATAACATCTGTAGCAATATTCTAAATGCTAATAAATTGATGTCTTGGTGGAAAGTACCTACTTTGTAGATTGTTTATTTAAAAATCCTAGGAAATGTATTTGTCTGTAATATCATTGTCATGTGACATGGCCACATTTTAAAAGTATTTCATTATTTATTTAATGGCTATATACTTAATTTGAAAACAAAATTAAAATAATAAAAATGAAGAGAAAGGAGTGGTGTCTCAAACACTTAACAATAAGACATAAAATGTTCTTGATAAGTAAACATTTTAAATGACAATTCCAATCCTTTGAAATGTTATCTAATGTATTATATGTTAGAGGCCTCTATTCTATTAAAAGAGCATCAGTACTTGAATTATAAATAAAAAATTTAGAAATAATTTAATTTACTTTAAAATAATAAATAATATTTGAAGAAAAAAACTACAGCAATTTATTTTTTATGAAAGGAGTATTTGTAGTTACTTTATCATACACCTTTTTTTCAGTAAAAGGGGAATTAAACTATTACAGGACACCTTGTTAAGTAATTATATAGCAACATCACTGTGCAATTAAATAGCCATCAGTCCCTGCAGCTGAGAAATTTCAGGTAATTATTCAAAGATAATTTAATAGGAGAATTACTGTATTCAAGCAAGCATTAGCTAGTAATCTACCTCAATTAAAGCATCCAATTAATTTCAGAACCTTGATAACAGTTGCCTTTGGCAAAACTATCCTTTCCCCTCATTTGATCCTACATATACAATATTCCTTAAACACTGTATAAAGTGAGTTTGCTTCTCCTAAAAGTATAGTCTATTAATAATAGTATCCTGAGAAATTAAACAAATGCAAGTATAAAAAATATTGCTTTCCGCCCCCCTCCACCCCACAATTTGTACCTTCTATCCAGACTATTACGCAGAAACTGATCAAGGCTGATTTGGAAACCGGAGCATCAACTTTCTCAATTTTCATTGTAAACAGCAGAAAACGTCTTAGTAATGAACATTTCCACAAGGGGCTTTTGTTTTTAGATTGATTTGTTCATTGGACAAAGTATCGTAGGGAAATGTGCCCCTACGAAGTTGGTGGTGATTGTGATGATGGAGCTAACAACATGTTTGCAGAAACTCTTCTGAATGGGATTTCCCTGATCCTGCTTTCACCTGATCTTCGTGCTCAATAGAAAAAGCGTAAGCTTTGGAATCAGGTGGGTTTTGAAAATGCAGAGAAGAAATTGTTTTTTTTGTTGTTGTTGTTCGGGGGACTGCTAATCTTGCTGAACCTTAAGTCTTATGAAGGATAGAATTTTCTTAAGTCAGTATTTTGAAAGCTGTTTGCTATTCGAAAGCTGTTTGTCTAGCTTTCAAACTGTCCCTTAATAGCCATCGTGGCCTTGACTCACAGCTCTGCCAGTTTCTTTGGGTAGGTCACTCAGCCTTTTCAGGGGGTGGACATGGAGGCTCTTCTAAGAGGCGATTTTCAACCCAATAGCAAGTGTCCTCCTCACTGGGGATCTCACACTCTGGGTCATCCACTTACGGTAGTATCTTGAACTCACTTGCCTCAAGACGGAATTAAAGGTAGCATAAGGCTGATGACAATGGGGAAAAGTACATGGGTTTGGCTGTGTGTCTTGTCAGATGATTACAAGTGCCAAAAACACATACATGGTTTGTCTCTGGACATCACTTTAAAGCTCATGGAACTCTCACAGCAGCTGTGGAAAATGGATAAGAAAAGACTGTGCAGATGTCCACAGATGACTCAGGGATATTGCAGGCTCATCTCCCCTTCTTCTCATTCAGCGGCACACTTTGTCTTTCTAACTACCTTGGCTGCCTTTCTACCTTTAGCTCCATTTGGAAAATGACCCCATCTGGGTTGTTTACTCTGGTTCTCACCTATCATTTTCTGAGGACCCTGTTTCTAGTATTTCCCCTGGTGGGCAACATAGTACGGCTATAGGCAATAAGTCCCCAGTGCAGCTCAGGATTCTGGGACTACCCACTAACCCAACCCAAGCCTCATTTTTCAGAGATGGGGGACAGAAATGGTCGTCAGAGGTAATGGGACTGGAAACCTGTTACTCAGGACATGGATTAGGGTGAGGTGGGTGAGGCTGAGTCTTGTAAGCGATGGGTCAAATCCTGTCTGTTTTATGTATATGTATACATTGATATTGTTGCCTTAAGTGCATTTAGTTTTTGACCACTAGAATAGATAAATACGTGCAGTCACTCCACTCCTAGTCTTTAGTTCCTAAAATTTCTAAGAAATCCATGGTTTATGTTTTCCCCACTACATGTGTAATCACATCTTTCCACTTTGGTCGATTGACTTTTCTTTCTTTTTCTTTCTCTTTTCTTTTCTTTTTCTTTCTTTCTTTCTTCTTTATTTTTCTCTCTCTCTCTTTCTTTTTTTTTTTTTTTTTACTTTAAGTTCTGGGATACATGTGCAGAACTGCAGGTTTCTAACATAGGTATACATGTGCCATGGTGGTTTGCTGAACCGATCAACCTATTATCTAGGTTTTAAGCCCCACATGCATTATGTATTTGTCCTAATGCTCTCCCTCCCCTTGACTCCCACTCCCCGACAGGCCCTGGTGTGTGATGTTCCCCTCCCTGTGTCCATGTGTTCTTATTGTTCAACTTCCACTTATGAGTGAGAACATGTGGTGTTTGGTTTTCTGTTGCTGTGTTAGTTTGCTGAGAATGATGGCTTCCAGCTTCATCCATGTCCCTGCAAAGGACATGAACTCATTCTTTTTTATGGCTGCATAGTATTCCATGGTGTAGATGTGCCACATTTTCTTTAACCAGTCTGTCATTGATGGGCATTTGGGTTGGTCCCAAGTCTTTGCTATTGTAAATACTGCTGCAATAAGCATACGTGTGCATGTATCTTTATAGTAGCATGATTTATAATCCTTTGGGTATATACCCAGTAGTGGGATTGCTGAGTCAAATGGTATTTCTGGTTCTAGATCCTTGAGGAATTGCCACACTATCTTCCACAATGGTTGAACTAATTTACACTCCCACCAACAGTGTAAAAGCATTCGTATTTCTCCACATCCTCTCCAGGATCAGTTGTTTCCGGACTTTTTAATAACTGCCATTCTAACTGGCAGGAGAGAGTATCTCATTATGGTTTTGATTTTCATTTCTCTAATGCTCTGGTCGATTTTCTAGGAGCTAAAGAACAAGCCACTTTTCTACTGCAAATGATAGTATCTGTGCTATAAAGAGCAAACAGCTTTCAAAGTGCTAACTTATTTTAGGGTAGTTACATCATTTATAAGACTTAACATATTTTGACATAATTGTAGGTTTTGGAAATTCATATGAGAGTTTTTTTTGTTTGTTTTTTTGTTTTTTGTTTTTTTTTAATCATTCACATGATTTCCCCTTAATTTCAACTGATTTCAAACCCAACTTTGAACTTGCACCTTCCCAGTGAACACTGAGAGTTGAGTTTAGCAACTGTTTGGACTGGCCATGTAACAGGTAAGATGACACACCCAGGGCATCTGGTGCCCTAATACATCGGGTACATACCAGGCTCAAAGCATATCGATGACACGAATGACTCCCTCCCTTTTCTCCAGTGCCAGGCTCTTCCCTCTATGTATCTTGGATGGTCCGATAGTGTGCAGTGATACTGTTAACTCAGGAAACTTGTATTAACCACTGGACCAACCCACTATTTTCCTGTTACATTGATATTAACCAACCGAAAAGGCTAGCCTTTCTAAAGCATACAAACAGGCAAACAGAAATGCCAATTTCAGTGTTTTATTTCTTAGTCCGTCTGGACTGGAAAGAATTAAAGAACTGAAAAAAAAAATCAAAAAGAAAATTAAATAAACTACCAAAGAGAAATTAATGATGTTCCCTCCCACAAAGGAGTTTATTAGCATAAATATATTGATGAGGTCCAAGACACAACTTGTAAGACATTTGAAGTTACACAGGCATCATTAGTTAATAGGCAATATTTACTATCTAGAGTTGTGATCCTGTTAACATACAGAGTCGAATTACACCTCCATCAAACCCCTAATCACCAGTGCATTCCCAGCACACACAATCCAAATGATCAAAGAAGGTAACGATTTCTCCAAAATAACCACAAAATGCCCAAAGTATTTAATTCACTCTATCTCACACCTCTTGCTATTCTAATTATCATTGCTTTTGGAGTTAAGTTACCCGTAATTTTCTTTTAGAACTACAAATGGTATACTTTGCTTTTCCTTAGCTTATCATGTCATAGAACTCTGTTATTAACCACATTTTGGAAAAATCCCTTAGAAGATTTAATAAGAAATTATAAAACCCTAGTGGATTTTCTACTGCTGCAAACACTCTGCATCCCCTAAATAAAGAAGCCCATAATTGATTAATAAAAAGCTAAGTAATTTTGGTATTAATATGATCCCCTGGGAAGCCCCCATAATCACAAGTAGCAGGCCAGTCACCGCATTGCTCAATTACACATCCCGGTAAATAATCTGCAAATCAACAAACCCTATAAGGGGATTTTCAGCATTTCCAATTTGTTAATCAATGATAAACGCCTCTCAAAGGTCAGACAAAGCCCAGTTGCTTTCATATTTTGAGGCTCCTGGTTTGTTAAAAAGCTTTAAAACAGAGTTATCAAAATTGTTTTATATTTAAAATGATTACACCTAACACATTAGTGCTATAAGCATATACCCACAATACAATGCTATATGACTATCTATATAAAAATATATTTATACAATTTTCAATTTACAGGGCCATCCAGGTAGCATGGCATGGTACTGAAACACTATGTCTTCTTTCTGACCTGTCGGAATATATCTGTGATTTAATGTGCTGGCCCACTGGAGGCCCTGGGTGAATATGAGGCCTGGGTCAGGGGCCCACTGTCTTCTTCCTTTCCCACTGAGCTTAGTTGTATTTAGCACCGGTGGTGCAAAATGAAAAGACCCAGTCTCTGCTCCCTTTGAGTTGCTCTTGTTAAAAACTTTAAGAAAAGATGCATTACAATTACCTAGAGGAACACAACTCCGTGCTTAGACCATTCATACCTTCGAAAGTGCTCTTTTCTAAATCACACTTTTTTCTGTTAAATCTAAGTTCTCTTAGCGATTCTGCCTTTTAGAATTTTTAAAGTTTATTGTCACTCTCTATAACCCTACTTTTTTTGTTGTTAAGTAGCACTAATTTCTTCAGTCAGCCATGGGCTGTTTTTATCCTCTGAAATACTAAAATTGTCACATTCAGTGCTTCAAGCAAAAGTCAGTAAAGAGAAATAATGTAATCTGCACAATATTTTAAATGAAGAAATACATATGATTGATTTAATCACAGGTATAGTATAAAGCTCTCCTGTAAAGAAATATCACCACTTGCCTATCTCTTTACTAGATTTTGTAGCAGATACAAAGTGTAACAAATGGGCATTCATGTAATATTCTTAATATAAGAAGAGCTCTTATAATGCAATGAGAAAAAAAATTAACATGGCAAAAGGAAAATGAACCAAGGGCAAGAACAGGAAATTTCTAAAGAATAATTATAAGTGATCAATAATTACATGAAAGGAGTTTATCTTCAGTAGTAATCAGCAGAATACATATTCAGACAATAACAAGATACAATTTTCATCCATCAATATAGATTTTCAAATGATAGTAGTGATGGTGAGGAGGCTGGGAAATGAGTATTCTGTACTTCCAGTGAGAACATAACTTGATAGTATCTTTCTTGAGAGCAATTTTGCAATATGAATTAGAAGCCTTAACATTTCATACTTTTAACATAGTAATTTTACTCTTAGGAATTTACCTTAAGGAAAGTCCTTATCGTAAGAATGTACAGACATGGGGATATTTATGACAACCTTTTCATAATAGCAGGAGCTGAAAATAACCACAATGTCTGATAATAAGTTGACTAGTTTAGTATAATATAATTCACCCAAATGATGAAAACCATGTTCCATTAAAAATGATGTTGAAAGAATATTTAACGGCATAAATATTTTCTAAATGTGTTAAGGTAAAAAATATAGGTAAAGACCACTAAATATTTTGCCATTTAACATTCTTCTTGTTATAATTTTTAATGGTGACACATACTTATTCTACCTTATCGATGCCCCATGGCTAACATAACTTCTTTCCTGTTGTTTGACATCTATGTTTTATGATGAACATCCTGGAACACAGGCTTTTTACACATGTATCTGATGTCCCCTGGTTTATTTTTAACAGTTGGATTACAGGGTTAAAGGATAAAAATATTAATAAGAAATTTGATAGATATTATCAACATTTGCACACTATTTTTTAAAAAGATGGACAACTCCTGGGCTTCCCCACAGTATCTGTTACCCACCTTTTTGCTTAGGGAAAAAGAGGTAATATATTCTTTTTATTTATATTTACTTTATTACAGGCAAGGATGATCATATATATTATCATATTTTCATGTATTTTTTAACTGTTTATATTTTGTCTGTAAATTGCCTATTTGTTTTCTTTGTCTGAAATTTATTGGGATATTGAGCTTTTACTTATGACTTTGAAATTAATTTGTATATTAGGAATTTTGCCATTTATCCATCATAAAATTAAAATATTTCCCCTAGTTTTTTTTTCTGGTAAATATACATAATATAAAATTTGCCATATTCACCCTTTTAAATTTATTTTTAATTTACAAATAATAATTGTGTATATTTATGGGGTACAATGTGATGTTTTGATTTATATATACATTGTAGAAATATTCAATCAAGCTAATTAATATATTCATCACCTCACTAACTTATTATAGTCACCATTTTTAAGTGTACAGCTCAGTGGCATTAATTACATTCATGATGTGTTGTGTAACCATCACCATTACCTATTTCCAAAACTTTTTCATCACTCAGAACAGTAACTCTGTATCCATTAAACAATGAGTTTTCATTCTCTCCTCTCCCTAGTCCCTGGTAACTTCTAATTTACCTTCCATCTTGATGAACTTGCCTATTTTCAGTATTTCACATCCCTGTACTCATACAATATTTGTCCTTTTGTGTTTGATTTATTTAATTTAGCATAACATTTTTAAGATTCATTCATGTTCTAGCATGTATCAGAACGTCATTCCTGTTTATGACTGAATAATATTCCATTCCTTATATATATCACATTTTATTTATTCATTCATCTCTTGATGGATACTTGGATTGTACAACTTTTGACTATTGTGAATATCGCTGCTATCAACTTTTGTATACAAGTACCTGTTTAAGTCCCTGTTTTCAATTATTTTGGGTAAGTACCTAGGAGTGGAATTGCTGGGTTATATGGTAATTCTATGTTTAGCTTTTTAAGGAACTGTCAAACTTCTATTACTCTATAAGCCTTGTAAAATGCCACTAGCATCTAAAAGCAGAGACTTTTCTGTGTCTTTAGTATGATTTGCAGGATCATACTGTTCTTTTTAAAACAGAAAGATCTCAAATGAAAATTAGAACAGTCTCCTCAGTGTCTTTACTGAACTATTTGCTGAGTAGATTATAACTCTAAGTCACGATGAGATTGGTTTGCTGCTACTGTGGGCCTAAATATAGGTTCTATCCTTGGAATTAAATGATCTTTGGAGCCTAAATAATCCTTAGAGACTGCTGCCAATTTACTTATTTAGACAAAACCATATTGTATCTCATGGCAAACTAAACAGGGATGCTTCATTTTACTTTTGGTACTGTAACACAGGCCTTGGTATTTAGTGATCATGGATTATATGTAAATGAGCCAACACAGACCTATTTGAATTTAGTTCTTAAAGGTATTTATTTATTTGCATTTGAGGATACTTTTCAAAAGTTTCTTTTCTTGACTGCCCCAAAACTTTGACATAAAAAAAGTGAACCCATTTTTTCCTCACCAACCTTTGTGTGTCAATTGTTAATGTGGATTTGATGTGTTAAGAAAGTTTAAGTTAAAAAGAAATTTAGATCTATAACCTTACTACAGTAATTTCTTCACCTTAATGAAATCTAAGATTTTAAAAAAATTCTGCAGCTGTCAATGTACTGGATTTATTGTCAACGTATCAAATGGTGGAGCTATTGGGATGAAAGACCAAATGAGAAATTGATGTCTTACTAAAATGCTGAACACTAAGTGACCTCTGGGGTGCTGAGAATTCTTTTGGCTCAATAATATGTATGTAAAGCCCAGAAAACCCAAATAACAGCAAAAGAAACAGGGAGAGAAGAAGCAGTAGTTTGGGTCAGTGAGAGAGTATCTGTTTCTTTAGTGGTGTAATGAAAAGAACACCTGATATGGCTTTAGAAGACCAGCATAAGTTTGAATTCTGGTTTCAATTACTACTTGCGAGATCTTAGGCAAGTCGTTTTACTTTTCTGAGCCTCAGCTTCTCTTTTGTAAAACAGAGATTTTAAAAATCCCTAACACAGTTGTTGAAAAGGTCAAAGTGCTTTTCGTACTAAAAAGACCTATACCAGTGGTTTTCAAGTCAGGGTGATTTTTCATACCTGGCAATCTCTGGACATCTTTAGTTGTTACAACCAGGAGCGGGTAGACTACTAGCATCTATTGGGTAAAGCCAGAGATGCTGCTGAACATTCCATGATACACAGGCCAGCCCCTCACAACAAAGACTTATCTGGTCTAAAAAGTCAGTAGTTCTGAGGCTGAGCTACCAATGCCTTTGGCTTCACTGTTGCATTCTTTGTTAACCGTTCAGAATCTAATTAAGAGCTTTCTTCCTCAAGCAAACCTCGAGTAATGCAATCACAATAACTACTTCTCTAAGTGCACGGCTTCTTCTAGAGTGATAAACTCTAGAAAAAAATCAGTCTTCTCTAACCAACATGTACCAATCACATGTCTGTAAAGGAAGACTAGTAACTATGCCTTGAACATGCTAAACTCATGACACCTGACTTCTCAACTGTATCGCCTAAGAGCTCTATTTCACATGAAATGGTGAAGAGATGTAGGTACAATTGTGAGCCACCACCAACAGAATGAATAGGAGAACATTTTGGAAACTCATAGAAGTGGAACAGCTATTTGACTAGGCTGTTTAACAATATAGTTTTGTTTTTTCTATGTCTAAGTTTCTCCCTCTGAAAAATGGGACTTGGCAAGGGCAGTCACAGTCATAAAAAAGATGGAAGCTCTCTGCTGTTGCTATCAAGGGGACATCACGTTACCCTTTCCTGTCCAGGTGAAGAAGCATGAAAGAAAATGAGAATACATGTTTTGTCACATATCCTGAACATGTGACATCACTGCACATTTTCATAAACAAAACAGAAAATACACCATTTCCAAATTACTACTGAAAAGTCCAGTTAGTTTAATCAAAAGTGAAACAGTAATTTAATGTGGAAAAAAAACTATTTATACAATGTGACTCGGACTGTGTCTAAACATATAAACCGGTCTGGCTGGTTAAACCCGCCAAGAAGTTGATGAATAGAAGTCATTAGAGGAGATGATGCTCTTTTAGTCTTTTAGAGATAAACCTTTAACCTAACTTTAAGTGAATCACAAAATTAGGTATCTTTCTAAAAGTTTTAAAGGCAATTGTGAACATTCAATTAATAAAAAGAGAAATGCCTTTATTTGCTTAGTGTACATGGATATGAAAAACAAGGAAAGGTGCACATGCTATTCAATAGACATATGATTAAATCCAGATAATTTAGTCAGAAATCCTACTTGAAGGGAAAGCTATTTATCCAAATGAAATCATCCCCTGTATTTGGTTGATGCAGAAAGTGCCTTAATTTTCCCTTACATACGAAGGAGGTAGATCTTGATGCTCAAATATATATATAATGTAAGCATTTTTACAGATTGTTATCAGATAAGGACTTGCAGCACATCTTTAAAGGCTCTTGGAAAGCAACTGAACTTGGATCATTCTTAGCTAACTTATCTAACACACTTCAAATACTTTAAAATAAAACTAATCCCTGCACTGGTGGGTTGAAAACTTTTCCTATCCCCAGGGCACTAAAATAATACCCTTTCGAACAGTAGGTGGAAGTATTTTAGGCGACAGCTCTCTAGTTATAACAAGGCAAGTCAATTTTTAGGAATTAGGGATGCTAATCACAGTATCTCAAGATGTGCATTGCTGGGGAGTGAAAGACAAGACCACAAACTGACATGACCGCAATGTGCTACGATCCCGAGAAAGAGATTTAAACGGGAGGGAGACTTGGCTTCATCCATCATAAAGGTCAAGATAATTGGCCACATACAGCAAAATCAACACCCCTAGCAGATAAGCCTAGAAACTCAGCTTCCTGCTGGGCTAAGTGGTGGCAAGCCCAGGTGGAGGAGGAGAAGGTCTGAAAATATGCATGTAAGAATCCAAGGCACTGTAATGACACCATCAAATTTAGCATTAAATATATTTTACAATCAATTGAGATACTGTAAGTTGCCCTCAAACATGCAAGAAATGCTTTTGGGGTTTTACCAGATGGTATACTCTTTCATGTTTATGCTGCTCTAGTGTTTTTGGACTGTAAAAACTCTCAACATTATAGATGTACTTGTGTTAACCAATGAATCTATAATAAATGCAATTTATGGTTTGATGCTATTACTAAAATATGACTATATGTAAATTCAACTTCTCTTAAATGTTCCAATTAATCTCAAAACCCTAAGCTAAGACAAGCATTGACAAAAATAAAGGTGTCAGAAAATTCGCATAACGGTGAAATAACTGAGTGAAAAAGTTGCCAAGTAGACTGAGTTTGCATATCTAGTAGGAGCCTATTGCAGAAATTATCAAAGGCATATATGTATTTTGAAATGGGAAGTCCATGATGGCAAAGTTTGTATCAACACACAGTGATACATAGGGCTAACTTCATGGGTGTGTAATCTGTGCAGCTGCATAGGCCCCATATTTGATGTTTTGTTGTTGCCATCTTGAAACTCTTAGTAATTTTTTAATAAACAAAGATACCTGCATTTGCATTTTGCCCAGGAACCCACAAAGTATGTAGCCAATCATAATTGTATGAACAAATTCATCCCCACAGAAGTCCTGCTGTCTTAGACTTTTTGGTAAGGCTCCTCATAAGAAATGTCATCGTCAAGGCAGAACTTAAATGGAACAGGAGGCTGCTTCAGTGAGCAGGGAAAGCATTTTGGGAAAGCTAAAAATGTAAAAGACAAAAAAACAGTTCTAGATTTTGAAGAAATGATTGAGTCTTTCCACTCCCAGAAAGTTGAGTTAAAATCTTCATGTAGAAAGCAGCTCTTTGATTGCTAAACAGAAGTCACTAGGAGGAAAAAAAATCCAATGTCTGAACCATAGGACATTGAGAAGCAAATTAATTTGAGTTCTTTTCTGAAGTTCATTTGAAAGGACTAACTGGAACAGTTTCAAAGAAAACAGTTAAAGGGCTGCTTACGAATGCTCAAGTTGGTCCTAATTAGCACTCAGAGTAGGTTTGTCATAGTGTTCCCAAGAGTAAGTAGAAGCATAAAACTATGCTCAAGTATTAGCAGTGATTTAAAAGTATGCCAGTGGGTGGGAGTGGATAAGATTATTTACTTTATAAAATGGAAGAGTTAAGCATGGAGGAAGCACTTGCAAGAGAAAAAGTGGGCATTTTTGAGGAAAGTAAGGAAGAAATAATTAAAAACAATACTAAAAAGAGTACTATAGCATACAAAATGCTCAAAGGAGTTAGTGAGGACTTACTACATGGGCACTAATGAACACTAATATGCTCTCCAGGATTTGAGGTCTAAGGCTATTAGTGTATTAAAAGTTCTCACGCTTGTTCACAATAGGTTATATCTGAGCAATCCTCCTTCTAGGAAGTTAAACTGTCCTCAGATGCAGAATAATAACTAATGCATGTATAGTGCACCATAATTTACATACATGATCCTTACATAAAAGATGTATTATGCTTATAACATCCTTGTAATGTGCATAGTATAATGCCACTTGACAGATGAAATAATGAGGCTCAGATAATGAAAGTGAATTTTCTAAGAACACAAAACAGGAGGTAATAGTCATCTAATTCCTAGACCTGTGCTTTTACCACCATAAATGTGAATGACATGTAATAAGTTCAAATGTTAAAACATCATCAACAACAATAATAATGACCACAGGGCCTCTTCTGAGCCCTGCTCACCTACCTTCCTTCCTTCCTTCCTCCCTCCCTTCTTCCTTTCCTTCCTTCCTTCTTCCTTTCCTTCCTTCCTTCTTCCTTTCCTTCCTTCCTTCTTCCTTTCCTTCCTTTTTTCCTTCCTTGTTTCCATTATTTCTTCTTCTCACCTACCTATTCAACATCCATCCATCCATCCGTCCATCCATCCACCCATCCACCTATTCATATATCCATGCATTATACAATCTTCTAGCTGAATTCTAGTTTCAAAAAAATTATAAGTGAACCCCCAAGTTTTCTCTACATCTGTCCTTAAAACAGTACTTCTTAGAAACGTCCCCTGGCAATATGTCCATTCATCAGATTGATCCTTTTTCTACTTATGCTTACCAGTGGATGGCAATTGGGGTAACTGAGTATGTGACAACAGTGGCTTTCATGTGACTTTCAAAAGGTATAACTGGTGTATCGGTGAGGCTGGTAGGCAACTGGCACTAAAATTGTTCAGTAAAAGAAAGTCGTATTTTGTAGCCATTTGCCTCTTCCCTTGCCCTTTCCTCCTCTGGTCTCTATTCCATCTCTTATTTGCTCTAATGAAACTTAACTTTTAATTAAGATGCTAAGAACTTCCAAAGGCCTTACATTTTAACAAGGAATTTTACAAAGGAAAAATAAAAGGAGAATGCCTACGGTGAAAAGAGGGAATCCTAAGAAAGGGGGACTAGCACTTTGGGTGACTGAGACGGGCATATCACCTGAGGTTGGGAGTTCGAGATCAGCCTGACCAACATGGAGAAACCCTATCTCTACTAAAAATATAAAATTAGCCAGGCGTGGTGGCACATGCATGTAATCCCAGCTACTCGGGAGGCTGAGGCAGGAGAATCGCTTGAACCCGGGAGGCGGAGGTTGCGGTGAGCTGAGATCACGCCATTGCACTCCAGCCTGGGCAACAAGAACGGGAACTCCATAAAAAAAAAAAAGAAAGAAAGAAAGAAAGAAAGAAAGAAAGAAAGAAAGAAAGAAAGAAAGAAAGAAAGGAAGGAAGGAAGGAAGGAAGGAAGGGAGAGAGAGGGAGAGAGAGAGAGAAGGAAGGAAGGAAGGAAGGAAGGAAGGAAGGAAGGAAGGAAGGAAGGAAGGAAGGAAGGAAGGGAGAGAGAGAGAGGGAGAGAGAGAGAGAAGGAAGGAAGGAAGGAAGGAAGGAAGGAAGGAAGGAAGGAAGGAAGGAAGGAAGGAAGGAAGGAAGGAAGGAAGAGGGGGAAAGTATCAGGGATTTCCCTATGAGAGAATTTCTACTCCAGTAGGGAAATACAGGAATACTGAAGAATTTTACTCTCCATTCCTAGTTTGGGGTTTCCAAGAACCTAAATTTACTATCAGTCTTCTCATCTCTTCACATCCAGCACTGATAACAGAATGACTAAACAAAGCCTTGGTATCTACATTAGACTATAATGAGTGCTCTAAACTGGAATGCAGTTGTCCCTTCACATTTGTGGGGGATTGGTTCCAGGACCCCCATCAGATACCAAAATCCATGGGTAATCATGTCCGTTGTATACAATGGCATAGTATTTGCATAGTCTATGCATATCCTCCTGTATACTTTAAATCATCTCTAAATTATTTATAATACCTAATACAATGCATATGCTATGTAAATGGTTGCTCTACTGTATTTTTTAAATTTTGTATTTTTTATTGTTGTATTATATATATAATTTAAGATATTTTCAGTCTGGTTGGTTGAATTTATGAATGCAGAACCAATGAACATGGAGGGCCAACAACACTTGGCTGAGGTCAGAAATGTGATACTAAGAGTTGCTGTCAACATCTGCATAAAAAACAATATTCTCCCTTCCTACACTGATTTTTGGTTGAAAATTTACATGAGAAATTTAGACAAGAAGACAAGAAATTCGGTTTTTTTCATCTCCTACTTTCTCATCCACCCACTACATTCTGGTTTTTGACCCAGTCACTGAAATCAGCCTTACCGAGGTCACTAACAATCTTGTTTCTGAAGCTATTAATCACTCCTTCCTGCTTGGAATACTTTCGTCCTTTGGCTTTCTTGACACTCTGTTTCTGATTGTCCACTTATCTCCTTGGCTACCCATCTCCTTTGCAGACTTTTCTTCCTTTGTCTGTCCCATATAGATTGGCATTCCCTAGGGGTTTCTCCTGGCCTTTGATCTCTTTCTCTTTATACTCTCCCGCTGGTGTCCTCACACATTACCACTGTTTCAGTTACTTTCTACATGCTGACAATTCCAAGAATTCCATCTGAGTCAGATTTTTTTTTTTTTTTTTTTTTTAACCAGGGCTTCAGACCTGTAGATATATACCTGCTGCATGGTTTGAATGTCTGTCCCCTCCAAATCTAATGTTGAAATGTGACCTCTAATATTGGAGGTGGGGCCCAGTGGAGGTACTGGATCATAGGAACACATCCCTAATGAATGGCTTTGTGCCATCCTCTTGGTAATGAATGAGTTCTCACTCTGAGTTCATGCAAAATCTCGTTGCTCAAAGAGTGTGGCGCTTCCCCCTTCACTCTTTTGCCATGTAACATTGCCTGCTCTCCTTTTGCCTTTCACCATGATTGAAGACTTCCTGAGACCCTCGCCAGAAGCAGATGCTGGAGCCATGCTTACATAGCCTGCAGAACCAGGAACTAACGAAACCTCTTTCCTTCATAAATTACCCAGCATCAGGTATTCCTTTATAGCAATGCATAATGGTCTAACACACCTGCCAAGTGGAAATTGATACTAGTTTATCTGAAACATCTCTCAATACAACATGCCTAAATCTGAATTGTTCTCCCTAAACGATTCAATCTCCTGTCTTCCCTGATCAAATGAATGGAAACACTACCAAGCCAGAAACTTGGGCTCTGCTGCCCACCCCACTACCCGAGTCTATTGCCGAATCCTGTAAATTCGATGTTCCAAATCTCCCTCCAGTCATAGGCTTCTTTCCAACCCTACTGCTAAAGTTTTGGTTCAGACCACTCTCATCTCTTACCTAGATTACAGTGTCACTGTCTTTTACCAAGCTTCTCTGCCTCTTGTCCTATTTACTCCATCATCCACATGACAGCCACTATGATGGTTCTTAGGTGTAAATTTGATCATGCTTTTTTCAACTGTTCACTGGTTCTCCAATGTGCTCACAAGGCTCTGGATAATTTCACTTCTGCTTACTTCCCTAGCCTAACCTCTCTGACTAACCCTGATCCTAATAGTTCAGCCATTCAGCGACATTGAATTTTTCTTGCACATTCTTCTCTTCACCATTCTCCCAGACATTGACATTCTAGTCCTTTTTTGTAAAAAAGAAAGTTTATTCCCTGAATAATTCTTTGTTTCTCTTCCTCTCTCCATTTAGACAGTACTTCCTCCTGAAAGTGTTTCTGACTTCCTCTCTCAGTGCCTCATCTTAGGCATAGGCATCTTTCCTCTGTGCCTGAATAGTCTCCATATTGCCAAGACATGTCACCTTGAAATGCAGTTGTATATTTACCAGTCTACAGCCCCACCAGACACTGCTATATGAGAAAAAAGATTTGTCTATTACAGTTCACCTTTGTGTCTTGATTAGTTAATGGAGAGACTGCAACAAAGTAGGTACTTACCAAATAGTTGTTGAAGGAATAAATAAGCTTGGTGGTTAAACCTGTTTTTAAAAGATTTATATTGTAAAGTTAATTTTTTTTAGTGGAATATACTCAGTAAAAGTAGACCAATAAATAAACCCTCTGATTCAGTCAACTTTGGTTCTAAGGAACACTCATTCTCAAGCCTGAAGATTTGTATTTATTGATCATAAATTTAAAACAGTGCTAATATGGTTTGTGATATCTTCCTGAGAATTCTAACTACAGGTCAATAGGCCCATTAGAAACCATCAGGAGTGTCGAGACCATCCTGGCTAACACGGTGAAACCCCGTCTTTACTAAAATTCTAAAAAATTAGCCGGGTGAGGTGGTGGGTACCTGTAGTCCCAGCTACTCAGGAGGCTGAGGCAGGAGAATGGTGTGAACCCGGGAGGCGGAGCTTGCAATGAGCCGAGATCGCGCCACTGCACTCCAGCCTGGGTGACAGAGCGAGACTCTGTCTCAAAAAAAAAAAAAAACAAAAAAAACAAACAAAAAAAAAAACCACATCAGGAGTGAGGGAGTGAGTAGTGCAGAAACAGGCACAGAGGGGACCAAGCATTCTGTAGGTCCATGCATGGCTGAAGCTTCTATTTCTATGGATATGTTTTGGCTTACTTAATCCCTTACCACCAATTTCACCATTGTTTCTTCACTTTTATAGCAGATTTAGTATGCCATGTAGACTCAGCCTCTTCTCTTTGTACCACCCTGCTCAAACCTCCTGTATCCTAACACTGGAGCTTAAAATACAGTTCAGCTTTATGATGGGTGGAGTGGCAGGGTCTTGGGTATGTTCAACTTGAGATTGCTGAGGATTGTGCTGTCTAATTTGGGTGGTGCTAGCCATATGGAACTATCATGAACTTGAAATATGACTAGTGGGACAGAGAAACGGAGTTTATTAATTCAAATTTAAATTTAAGAACTACATTTAATTTAAAAACGTCTAAATATCTTTGAAACAACTTGGATGTGTGTTCATTTGTTCAACTGTAAATTTTATGTAATCTAAACCAACTCTTCCTAATCAAAACTCAGCTCCCAAATTGAGATGTGCTAAAAGTATAGAATATACACCCGATTTTGAAGCCTTAGTAACAAAAAAAGAATGTATAATACCTTACTCAATTGTTTATGTTGGATACATGTTAAAATGATACTATTCTTGAATACACAGGGTTAAAGAAAGTATATTATCAAAATTAATTGTATCTGCTTCTTTTTACCTTTTTAATGCCACTATTAAAATATTTTTAAGTTACACATGTGGTTCTTATATTTCTTTTGGATTACATTGGCTTAGGGGCCAGGGAGTACCTAAGGTGAACTAGTGGCCTTTAACCCTTCCTGCTTCATCGCTTTGGAAAATAAACAAGACTAAAATTAATTACAACTCTACAATATTAGCTAACATTTACTGAATACCTACTAAGTGTCAGACACTGCTCTAAATTCTTTACAGGCAAACAATTTGCGTAACAACTCTTTGATGGTGTGATTTTTATTCTCATTTTAAAGATGAAGAAATGAGCCATAGAGTTGAAGAAGTGAGTAATTGGTAGAGCCAGGATTTAAACCCAGATAATATCTGATTTAGTAGTATTCACAACCAGTGAAACAGAAAAATTATATTTGAAATATGCTACTTAGCACAAGAAACTGCAGTAGTAGTTTTGTGAGCTCTACTTAAGGAGTCATTAATGCATTATACAGCATTTATGGTCACTGAATGAGTGAGTCTGCTGGTTGATCTACCTAAAACCAAAAAATAATGAAGCTTGCTCTTCATATGCACGAATAAATACAGAGCTCTGTTTGTCAGGTATTGTTAAAATCTGACAAACATTAGGTGAACTCATGGAGCTATTTTAAATAATAATCAGGATTATTTGTTTGTTGCAAACACAAATGCCAAGAAATCCTAACTTCCTTGTGGATGAAGTGAAATTAATTTTCTTTACAATCAACTTGTCCACAAAATATTTTACACTAACATGCTTTTAGTATGTTTCTATCTGTACATTTGAATGTACTTCCTCTCATTCATAACTTCATTCATTCATTCATCTTGAATTATTAACTGAGTGTCAATATGTTGTAAGGACTGGGTAGGAAATGGACATACGAACAATCTAAGAAGGGAATTTGTGCCTGGAGAAAAAGATAGTGTAAATGGGGACTTATGGTTCTATATACCCAATCTTTCTGTGAATTATACAAAGTTTTTAATTGTATTGTTACAAATTTTTAGACTGTATTTGTAAAATACGTCATTTTTATTTTCTTAAAGTTTATGTTTGTATGATATTAATACTCAAAACACACACTCTCAGTATTGATTGGACATTTTAAAATTGGCATCATAACAGAGGATTCAACACTTGGTCTCAGCTGTTCTGGAAATAAGGCAGCTGCTGAGTGAAAACGGATGCCAGGAAGAACCATGCTGAGGATAAAGCAAGGACATTGTGGGAAGCACAACTTTATAATAACTTGAGGCATTCCATCTAATGACATTATAATTTGGCTCTCACTTATCAGGTAATGCACCAGACAGCTCCAACTATCATTTGTCTAGCATCCATTAAGTACTGTCTTCCTTATAATAGTTAGCTTTGTGTGTTGGACAATAATGAGGTGAGGGGAACCATCAAAGGCATATGAGAAATAAACCTTAATGACAACAAACAATTTGTCAGACATTCTTTTCCTTCAGCTTTAACATTTGGGTGCCATATAGTGAATTAAATGATCTAACCCATCTCATTCATCATTTGAACCACAGAACAAATTGTTAAAGTCAAGCTTCTCTGGAAGATTACCTGACAGGTGATATATGAAGCCATCGAGGAATTGTATGATGAAGGGACATTAAAGATGACAAGTGATGTGTCAGGCTTCTAGGCCAGTTACTTTCATTTTGTAACAGGAGCACATACATTCCTGGCTAAATGGTGTGGGCTAACTTAACTAAGTTTGACTTGATATAGACTGTGGACTTACATCCACAGTTTTAAGGGACCACAGCACAAATACATAGAACATAATTACTGATGTCACTTTCTGTAACATTTCTTCATTTAGTGAACCCTTACTGAGTATTTACTTTAGGTCAGAACTATTCAAGGGGCAAGCTTTTTCTTTTGGAGACTGAGAAAGTTAATAGGTCCTGTTCTGGATCAATAAGCTAGGATGCAGCAGACCAGGGGCTCAGGCAGAGTTCTTCTGACTACAAGTTTGGTAGTGAGAACGGCGGAGCTTGCTGCTTCTCAGCACTCAGTGATAAGTAATAACTTCCATAATACTTCCACCACCTCCTGCCACAGTGAAAGCTGCTCCAGCATAGCAGGACCTGGCTGAATTTGTCTACATAGAGAATTTGATATAAAGTAACCTGAATCTGAGCTGTAAATCTGACGTTTAATTCTCTTTCAAGTTGAAGAAAGAACAGAGAAGGCAGAGTACATGGATAAGTTGTTTTAGACATTTTACAAAAGTGAAGATTCCAAGCTTTGATTTTCAAGGTTCAATTCTGCAGATTAAACTAACTTAGTGCTACTGTTAGACTCATGCGGTTCCTTGTCTGCTTGCCTTCCTTCCTTCCTTCCTTCCTTCCTTCCTTCCTTCCTTCCTTCCTTCCTTCCTTCCTTCCTTCCTTCCTTCCCTCCCTCCCTCCCTCCCTCCCTCCCCTCCCCTCCCCTCCCCTCCCCTCCCCCCCTCCCTCCCTCCCTCCCTCCCTCCCTCCCTCCTTCCTTCCTTCCTTCCTTCCTTCCTTCCTTCCTTCCTTCCTTCCTTCCTTCCTTCCTTCCTTCCTCTCTCTTTCTCTCTTTCTCTCTCTCTTTCTTTCATCTTTCCTTGCTTTTGAGATGGAGTCTCACTCCATCACCCAGGCTGGAGTTCAGCAGCGCAATTTTGGCTCACTGCAACCTCTGCCTCCTGGGTTCAAGTGATTCTCCTGCCTCAGCCTCCCGAGTAGCTGGGATTACAGGTGTGCACCACCACACCCAGCTAACTTTTGTATTTTTAGTAGAGAAAGGGTTTCACCCTGTTGGCCAGGCTGGTTTCAAACTCCTGACCTCAAGTGATTCGCCCACCTCGGCCTCCAAAGTGCTGGGATTACAGGCATGAGCCACCGTGCCTGGACACTTTTGTATTTAAATATTTGCTTCCAGACTTGGGGATATACAAAGAGCCTATGTGGTTCCAAGGAACATGTATCTTCCTGCAAAGGAGCAAAACTCAAGACCTAAAGTAGACCAAATAGACAATAAAAAGCTGGAGGGAAATGAGTGTTTCCTTAATATTTACTGGTTTAGATTTTGTGCTAGTCCCTTTTACATAATTTTATCTATCACAAAAATTCTATGGAGTTTTCTTTTCTTCATTTTACTAAAGAAAAAACTGAGGTTTAGTAAGTTTAACTAATTTGCCCTAAGTCACCAGCTAGTAAGTGGTAGAGCTGAGGGAAAAACACAAATTCACTTAAAATCAAAGCTTATTTTACACAGCACACTGCCTCATGCCTACGATTTGTCTCTAAGTTTGCCAACTCATCAATTACCTTGCAGGTAGATGGAAACAGAGCTTCTTATCTCTCACTCAAGCCTTTCTCTTGCTTTTTTTTTTAAATCAAAATGAGGTTGTGGCTGTTGGTCTCTCAAGCTAACACTCTTGGAATAATGTTTAACTCTTTACATCCTTTAGTAGAAAAGACTTCCCAGTCCTTCCTATGTGCTACGTTTCATATGAAGAGAACCCCCTTCTTTTTAGACTGGCTTTAGTGTATGCAGATCTAACTAATCATAATTTTTAAAAGGTTATTTAGAAGTTATCTTATATACAGAGATTACCAACTTTTAAAGGATTAGAATACAGTGAAATGTACTCTGTTGTGTAATTACAGTTTGTACCATGTAATCTTTCATATCTGTTTGCTGAAATACTGGCCACCATTTAAGGATACCTTACCTGCCATTTCTTCTGAAAGGTTTTCTTTGATTTTGCTGTACATCTTTAGGTCCTCCCTTCTCTTATGGCATATGTCACTGTATTCATATTTGCAGAATATGAACTAGATGCCAGCCACACTATGGTGAGTGAAACATCATCATTTTCCTCATGAAGCTTAAAATCTTGCAAGGAGGAGAGACACTAACCCCATAACCATACAACTAGTAAAGGCATAATTCCAGTTATAACTGTCATAAAAGAAAACCCCCCAGCTATTATGCATTGTGTGGAGAAAAATAAAAATACAATAAGTGATTATGCATTTTTTCTGTTTATATTACTCTAGGTAATGTGTTCCCCTCTCTAACCTGACATATTTCTTATACTTACTATGATATGCAAAGAACCCAACTTGCAAAAGGAGAATTTATCTTTCTCAAAAGTTTACTATGCTTCTGTACTGGCGAAGCAAAGATGTTTGGGGACGAAACGTGTAATGCTGATTTCATTGAGACCATGAAACCTCTCTGATCCTCAGGCCAAGAAATCACTTAAGGATCTACAGTTTAAATGAATTGTCAAATAATAGAGTGTTAAATTGAGGAAAATCTTTAGAGTTAATGAATCCATAAGGTTCTAACTTTCATCTTTTACAAGGCAGTACAACTTTCATGGGGGAAGATGGAGGGTTACAATTTTGCTAAGCGAGGTTGTTACATAAAACTCATCATCCATTTGCCTGTGATTTCATAAATGAGAAGACATTTGGAAA
Source organism: Macaca mulatta (assembly GCF_049350105.2). NCBI lineage: Eukaryota > Metazoa > Chordata > Mammalia > Primates > Cercopithecidae > Macaca > Macaca mulatta. The sequence continues at coordinate 93,525,167 of NC_133407.1, read as the reverse complement.
GCAAAAACAAAAAAGGTAGAAAAACATTATCTTAGTATAAAGAACAGCCTTTGTTAAGGAAGGACTAGTATAACTAATTTATAGCAATATAGATATAGCTACAAATATAAAACAGATTAAAATGTTATAGCTACATAAATATTGTCTTTATCTTCCTCATTTCATCTTAGACTGGTTAAAACCTGGAGGTTTGAGAAACCCCTGATCTTCTCCATACTCTTCAAAAGGGCAATGGCTGACCAAGATTACTAGTGACGTTAAGGCTGGAACCTATACCCAGGTCATGGGAACCCCCTGCACTGCCCCTTCTAATCACCCTCCTGCTTGGACCCTGGGAGCATGACAAAGAATCAGGTGGGAGGAAGGTGAATTCTGCCCCATATGTAGGATGAGCCTGACTCTGGGGTCAGGGAGATACGTAGAGGGAATGGAATAAAAGTGGGAGACATATTCTGAGGAAAGATGGATGTACTTTTGGTTCCTAAAATATTCTCCTCTTTCTACCCCTTTCCCCTCCCCACATCAACAATGTATAGGAAAACGGATTATGCAAACTATTCACAACAGTAAATCCATCAATCAAGTAAAGCTTGACCACAATTCTATTTATCTTCTTCTTTTTACAGATAAGAAAACTGAGGCTGAAGATCATACAACCAGTAAATAGAACAGCCAGAAATTAAATGTTATATATTGGCCCTGAAGTGGGGATAAAGAAGCTAAAAGAAAGTATACTTTACACTAAATTTTAAGGTATCCAAAAGCAAATCAATAAGCCATACTCTAGTTACATTAAGCTATTTTCACAAGTGCTATATTAAGTAATATAAAATTACCATTTTTGTAGGTCAAAAGTAATGGAATATCATGATTGTATATGGTTTGATCTAATATATATCATTATCAAGTTCTACTAATCCAGAGTTTTCTGCCTTTACTTAACCATCACAATAAACTAAGGACTTCCAAGCTAATAAGAATAGTGACAGAGATAATAATTAGAAAAGTATTCATAACAACATTATCAACAAACACTTCTACCATTTTTTGAACAACTACTTCTATGTATTTTTTTATTGTAGTAAAAAATCCCTAACAAAAAATTTATCATCTTAATCATTTTTAAGTGTGAAGTTCATTAGTGCTAAGTATATTTACATTACTGTGAAACAGATCTCTAGAACATTTTATCTTGCAAATTTGAAACTTTGTACTCCTTAAACATGAAGGACCCCATGAGAGACCATGTGGCTGGCAGTGTCAGACTATAGGCTTTTTCAAGAGAAGTCAATCTGGAATTTTGTGTAAAATTTTCCAAGCTTTAATGTTAGCTTTAAAAATAGCTTTATCAAGATATAATTCAAATATCATAAATCTGTCCCTTTAAAGTGTACATTTTAACGGTTTTTAATCACCCCCAAAGGAGATCTTGTACCATTAAGCAGTCACTGCTCATTCTCCCCTCCTCCCAGATGCTAGTAACCATCATTCTGCTTCCTGTTTCTATGAATTGACTACTTAAGTGCTAGTAGCCTATCATTTTTGAGTATGTAAATCTGCAAGGTGCATTACACACTTTAATCCTAACAAAACTATGAATTAAGTGCTATTATTCTCACTTTATAGTCTAGAAAATGAAAAAGTTTTAGTAGATATAAAGTTACATTTGAAAGTAATTAATTGCTACATATTTTCAAATCTGTTATATTCAAGTTAGATACAAATAAGAATAATTTCTACCATAGAGAAGATTTTTCGTATACTGGATTATTGTTGAGTGGTAGTGGTGTTGGTGGATTCCCAAATTATCCAAATAATGGAGTTCAATAAATACTTGTTGAATGACTAAGTGAATGGTGTGACAGAATACCTTCTTAAATAAAAGAGGCCCAAGACAATATGAAGGAGAAATAGAAGAAGAAATTGAAGGAGAATATACAAAAGCTCATGGTAACACTCTCCATGTAGAGAAAGTTTTTGCCTGGTTCTTCTATCAGCAGCAAAAAATTACAAAGACCACATACTATGAGCCACACTGTATTAAAAAAATAGATACACTTCTTGTATAAACACAAGATATCCAAAGAAATTGGAAGAAAAAAGGACTTAATTGCAAGAAAAACAACATTCTATTCTGGAATACTATTGACAAATTTAATTGAACCCTGAAGGAAATAGGATATTTTAAAATAGGTTAAAATGTTAAATAGAACATTAGCTAGAGTATTATAGTTAGCACATAAACAAGTAAGAGAAACTGAATATGGAAGAATAAATGAAGCTCTAGTCAGCACTTACAAAAGGATGGACAATCGTTGGTTAGAGAAAAACACAAGCTTTGTGCTCACACTTCAACTTTTTTTTTTTTTTAACAAAAAGACAAAGTTGGAGAAAACAGTTGTACTAGAGACTTGATCATTCATAATATCAATGAAACAGAGTTGAAGTAATGAGTGGCAAATATTTGTATGAAAGAGCATCCTTATTTTTATATTATCCAAATGGGATTTACTTTCAAACTGAGGTCTCCTTCTACTTTCCAAATTTAAAGAAAAATTACATAATAAATAATTCTTCCTTGAATAAATAAATGTAAGAAAAAGTGAACTTATGAAAAGGACAGTTGTACATAAAATTTATATTTATACTTACATCCCTACACTGATAAAATGACTTTTAAAAAGTAAATACAATAACTTTAGATTTCTAAAGAATAACAAAAATTACATGCATTTTCATCTATAAATAAACACCTTTCTTGCTACTTTTCTTTTTGTATTAAAACTCCCCTGACAAAAAAATTTTCTTCCAATGCACAAAATTTTTCAGAAACTTAATATATCTAGGTTCCAATATACCTAGTGTTTTAAAAGATATTTTGTTTAAACTGAAGTTTGAAGGCAACTGGATTTTTGATATGTGGAATCTGTGGAAATGCAAATGTCCAAATCTGATTTCAATGAGCTTTGACCTTCTGAGATTTGTCAGCCACCCAGATGTCAAATCTTTCTTTTTCCTTTTTGAAAAAGAAATTTATTCAATTCAATTCGATGCAAATTATTCTGTCATCTTTCAAGGACAAAAGACCGAACGAATTATGGATCTTAATTTTGACCTATCCAAATTACTTTTAACTATCCAAAGTAATGCCTAGAAAACATGGAGAAGCACAGAATTTCTGTGCTGGGTGGCCTGTTGAAGATAATCGAATCAATTCCCCTTTTTTCACAGAGAAAGAAGCTAGATGGCTTCCCTAGATGTGACATAGTCAGAATTGTAGGCAAAATTCAAACACAGCTTTCTACTAACAACCTAAGGCCCAAACTGTTAACTTACTCATGCTCTTGTCCAGATCCTAGACAATATAAGGTCCCAGCTGAATAAATTCAATGGGACTATTTTTTGAGAAAGAAAATGCCAGAATATTGATGTGAAATAATAGCGATTTCTATACCTTAAAACATCATCATACATAAAAGGGGATTGCCAGCCTCTCTGTGTTGACACAGTGGTAAGAGTACTGGAGTGCTTCATCCCAAACTTAAAGCTAGCTGAATCATTTAATTTCTCTGTGTCTCAGTCTGCAAAATGGCAATAATATACCTTCCGCGTAGCTGAGAAGACAGAACCAGATAAGTGGTGTAAATGGACTCCAAGACTACAAAACTGCATGACACAGGCCCAGCCATAATTTATGCACAGACCTGCTTTGGTAGGTATGCCCTATTTGCACCAACAATAAAAGACCTTGAGACACAGATTAAGGGACCATCTAGCACGAACCCAAGAAAACCCAGAAAAAAATAAAAGGCAAACCCACTATGAGGCATGGAATAAAAGGAAGAAACACACCCTGGCATATTTGATGCTAAGAAGAAATAAGGTCATTTTGAAATTACAGGTACCTGTGTTACCCTTCTCCCCACCCCCTCATACTCTTTTCTAACACATTTTGGGGAGCTATGGAAAACGAATAGAAGAGACAAAAAAGTACTTTGCCCGGCAGGAATACAAAATTGTAAAAGCACAGACAGCACTACAGAGGCGTGCTGCCATTCACTCACAAAGAATTTTGTGCATGTAGATGGCTGATTAATTGCCGGCCTGCCTAGACGAAGCTGCAACAAGCCAGATACTGTCAGCATGCCATCGGTTACCATGGAAATGCACAAGGTTCCTGTTTCTGACAAACCCTTGAATACTGGATAGATTGTGCCATATGTAAATAAGGCAAATTAGTTTTCCTATATCTTCCAGACAAGGTTAGACGAAAAGAAAATATATCTGTTTAAACATACTCTCTAACCTCTTAGATGTGACGAATGAGAACGAGGAGATTCTTTCTTAGGAAACTAAACTCAGATTGTTACAACTGAAAGGCACTTGGGGAAAATGGCCAAAAAATGCAAAATGCATTGCCCATTTATAAGGAAGGACTTCAAAGTCAGCCATGCAAAGGTACATTTTATTAGACTTTTGTTTTGTAACCAGAAGACGCATTTTGTGGCATTTTCTTTACAGAATATAAAATGTCAAACAGTTATTTCTGTAATATTAGGTCAGAATTTTTATGTTTTGTTACATAATTTTTACTTATTGCACAGTCTTTAGGCTCCAGAGGCTGAATACTGAGTCACAAACCAGCATGATAAAACAAATCAGCATAATTTATAATGCTTAACTCCATTACTGTGGACACTTATTTTGGCATTACATTGATTGGGGCCTTCTTAAAATTAAAAAGCAGTTTTTACCAGCACTGGACAACTTTATAACTTCTTTTCACATTCCAAAATTAATTTATAATTAATTAAATCTAATGTTACTTCAAAAAAATTCTTGTAATTATCATTAGGATACCTTAAAGTACGTAGTGACTCAAGTCTCTTATTTAATTCATGACACAGGACTACTTTTCTGATGGTCAAGTGTAATTATATATTTCAAAAATTGAATCTGTTTACTTAAACAGTGAAAATGCCAAAAAGAGCTGGAGTACATTTTATAATATGGCATCTGTGAATAATTTTTAAGTGTGGATCTCTCAAAATGAAATGTCATAATATCTCTATTATCTACTTAATTTTAAATATACACTTTATCTGTGTTCTCAGTCAGATTTTCTATGGATACTTGGATATTAAATTTTGATACTTAAACCCCCATATTCATGTTACTCAAGAAAGCCACAACATATGAACACCAAAGATATCTACAATTATCCAAATTAACCCTTTCCTCAGTTTAAATTAGTGATCTCTTCCCTTTCTGGGTAAAGGCAGGAAAATATTTTATTTTCTATAAATAATCCACTTATTAAATATACCCAGAATTCCAATTTGGCAAAATATACTACATGTTATTCCATGTTTTTAGAATTCAGCAATGAATTCTAGCTGATGACTGTCAAACTTTAACATCCTGAATATATGTAATTGAATATTAGCCAAGAAAAATAAAGAGAAGCCACTATCTGAATGTTTTCGTTTTTATGTAAATAACATACTACATAAAACTATTAAACTACTGACTTTCAGTATTGCCCTGTTCAACATTTGTTTTTGCAAAAAAACAAAAAAACAAAAAAAACTCTTTATACTCTTCAATAGGAATGTAATATGTAAAGTGAATGGTTTTTATGCCAATTTCTAAACAAATTTTTAAAGCACATCCTATTTACACAATAGTAAAGAAAGACTGAAAGAAAACTAGTGTTTAAATAACTCTGGTTAGAACAAGTAGCTGTGCCTGAAATTAACATGGTCATTCTTTCTCTTCTTCATTTTGTTTTACACAAGACCCAAACAGGTTGTCACACTTTAAAACTCCAGTCTTTTTGCACTGAAATAAATACATGACCTATAGATGACATTTTGTTTTGCTCTCTTTTTCTCCTCTAAACCAGACAGATCATAATTAAACGCATTGAGATTTCTTGGTTGGTCATATAATGATGTCCACTTTTCTTATTAGAAATCTTCCCAGGTTTTTACATTGTGAGCATGTGTATTTAAGGATTTAAATTGTAACCTCTACCCTAGAAGCGAAACATTTCACAATGGAAACTGGCCAAATTTCTTTTATATGTGTTATTATTAAAAAGCATGCTATCTTCCAAGTCACATAGTAAAAATATACATGTTATAAGTACTAGGAGTATGTTAGAAACAATATGATTGGTTCCATTCATGTTTTTAACTCTATACTTTAGAATGCATAATTTGCAAAATATACACTTTAAGATGAAAGGTAAATATGAGAATATTTTACCTATTGCTTAAATATGCTTAACTATAGTATAATAAGAATATTAGCCTCCCGCATATCACCAGACTGTATTAAACACAGGATAGTCAAGGAGAGAACAGATAATTGTGAGGATAAATGTTTGCTGGGAGAAACATACACATTTACCACTTTTAAGAGATAGTGTGATAGTATGGAAAGAACCGACATTTCTTCATTCACTGGGAAATGTTTGTGTGCCAAGCACTTTATCAGTCATGGGAAGATGACAGTCAATAAGCCAGGTCCCTGCTTTCATGGATCTTAGACTCTAGAGGGGTAGAGATAAACTGGGGGAAATCAGACCCGAGTTCCCGAGTTCTAATCTTTGCTCTTTCTCTTGAATCCTGTAACTCCTTTTACTTGAATCGACTTTATGATATGCTATATTCTCTTCATAGTTTAGTTATTTCTGCATGTTTTTCTACTCTACTATATATTATAAATTTATTATGAGTAGCAAACATGGTATGGATCTTTTTCACTTTGGGATCTGCCACCATATTTAACCTGTGGTAGATTTTCCAACAATACTTGTTGAACAAATGAATTGATAATTCCTTCTAGTTGCTTATATTATCATTTCTAGGTAAGGTACCTAGCTCCAGGGGTTTGAGGCTTTTATACCTATAAATGAGGGTGTTGAAATGAGTCATCTTTAAAGTTAAAGTTTACAATTCCATAATATTCCTTAATGCTATATGTCAGTAAGCAAATTTACTCTTACTATTCTACTGACTCAGAACATTTTCGTCCTAAAAATGTTATTACTTACAACATTTGTTTCTGCTTTTCTGGCTATCTTTTTTCAAGAGTGATTTTAATATATAATCATTTTATTTTTCATGTAAAGTTATGCCAGATATGATATTAAATGTTAATTTAAAACATTAATATTTGCTTTTCAGATTTATGAAACAGGCAGAAAAATCACAAAAAGGAAAAAAAGTCAGTTTGAAGTGTGAAATCAAGTGAATGAAGTAAGACAGAAGCAATAATCTCTACAACAAAAGATGAGAACTTCCCTCTTCTAAATCCCATACACACATGGCTATTTGTTCCAAGCTTATGTGGATCATGGCTAATTTACAAACAGTGGGTGATGTGCTATAAAGAAAATGACTCATTGGCCCATCTGTAATTTAAATATGTGACAAAATGTTTAAATGTTTCAAACAATGGTTAATTATTAGAGACTTAACAGTCTGAAAACAAGTGTGGAGCTTTTTTTTTCTTTCTTTTTTTTTCCTGGGTTTTTGGCTTCATTTTGAACCAGCTCAAAAGGACATCAGGTGTTTGCCTCTTCCTGAGATGCAGTACATAATCTTTAATTGGACATCTTGTTGGAAAATAAGGAGGAAAGTATCCTTTTTTTTTTTTTTTTTGGAGAATAGCCTGGCCAACATTTATGTACTGAATGCTAATATATATAATTGAAAAAATAAAAAATTCTAGGTTTTACTTAAGATTTTCATCTACCATGAGAAGTCTTTCATTCATTTTCTTAGGACAAAGACAGCCCCAATCTCTATACATGAATATTTAAAAATAAAATTTCAAATTATTTTCATGTTGATGTTTATGTAGCCTATATCTTTGTTGACACAAAAAGAAGAGATTTTATTGCACAATAATTATAAGATCCTTTCCTCTAATCTCCAGTTAAGCACATATTATTTAACTGATTCTTTCAAAAGACAAACAAAATGAAAGAATGAATGTTAGTTGCTTTTTAATTAACTCAAAACAAAGGTTGAGCAGTGAAAAGTGCATCCAGTTAACTGACTATTGAGTTTATATAACTTCAATCAAGAAGTCCCTTAACAGACAGGAAGAGTTTTGGAGGGAGGCAGGGATTGATCGCTAACATACAGAATCTAAATGAAATTAGTTATTTGGTCAAGGTGAAAGAGAATAAAACAATAACTAAAACAAAGACCTAGGATATAATAACATGAAAATAAAATTTTAAGTAAAAGTTGATGCTATTTTTCTCCTTTAAAAGGAAAATCATTTTCAAATGCACATGCTGATCTCAAATAAATTTTGCTAGTATGTTTAGTTTGATTCTGCAAACTGCTTCAGATTGAAATGTATGTTGAAACCTAAAACTGATTTTTTTCACGTAAATCACATTTAAAACTTCTTTAGCTAAAGGTATTACCAGTAAAGCTATTAACTTGAGTATGAGCTCTTTCTTTAGATCTCCAAAACTGCTAAATCATTGATAATATTACATTTTTCTTTCTCTTTATGAAAAATTGAAAAAAAAATGACTTTTTTTTTTCATTTTAAGGGAAACAAGTCCAATTCAGAGGTTTTCATTTTAAAGGAAACAAGCCCAATTCAGAGGTCTAACAAGCCCTATTCATCTGAACCTTTTGAAAGAAACTTTACTTCCTTCCTCTGCTTGCCCTGAACCACGTCCTAGGAGCAGTTGATTGAGTAGGCAGATTTTCTTCAATAGTTTCTCAATTAGACATTTTCTATAGATTCTAAATATATTTGACTATATTTAATGGCAAATGAACCTAGTAATATGTCAACATTTTTTTAACACTTGGCCCTGAAAATAAAAAAATCAAAAGTTTTCTCTCCTTTTTATTATCTTTATCTAGCTAGCTAGCTATAACAACATTATACCCTAAAGTTAATCCATAGGGTGAGCTTGGTTTAGTCTGTTAAATAAATATTGTTACTTAATGATTGACATGACACTTGGACTATCAGAATCTGTACATTTTGTTTTTCTACTTTGTTTTTCCTTCTATGTCTGGGGAAACTAAAAACACCTTCAGTTTAAAAAGTTTCTTATGGGGTAGGCCTGCTGCCCTGGCAATTCTCATCATTTTGGGCACACTCACTTCTGAACAGTTGAGCTATCCATTCAGCATGTGATAGCTACTTGGAACCTGAAAAACATATTCAGAAGAACTAATCTTTATTTTTTGCCCAGAGTGCAATATAAATGCATAATTAGTGGAATTTATAGTTTGATACATAGTGAAAACATTTCAGCATTCCTGGAACATTCATACCCCAGTACTCTGCCTTCCAAATTATTTATCAGTAATGTCTGCAAAACCAAAATAACAATACCTGCTTAGAGAGCAATATTTGTTACACAGTAGGCACTTTATTAAAGAGGCTTTCCTTTTTTCCCTTAACCTTATGGATATTATGAACCTTGTACCTTATCAATTTTGTCAACAATTGAATTATATAATATTTAAATACTCTGACTATTAGAGTTCACTTTGCAAGCAAATTATAGTTACAAACATATTCGAAGGGGGAGGAAAACCCTATCAAACAAATTTTCATTATAATATATGGGACTAAGTAAGCATTTCAATAGTGTTCTCATTTATATAATAAAATCTTCAGTAATTCCTCTGTATCTGAACTCTGCTGATGGAGATATACTGCAGGGCACTTAGGCTGGATCGCTGATTCATGGCAAAGTTCAAATTTGTAGAGGACGCTTCACACACATTGATTTATTTACCTTTCAAGCCATGGTGGAGAGGTAATTATAAATTACTATAGTTTCTTGGAACACATTCATTCTGTGACTGTTATAAAAATTATATAGAATCAGGAAATAACTGCGCTTTCCATACTTAAAGGTTCGTGCATACATTTTCTAGATATAACATAGTATATATAAATGTAGGAGATTTCTGAAAAAAAATTCAATAATAAACCTCATTTTCCAATATCAATATATATATTATTTCAACAGCTTTATTCTAAATCTGCTAACTACCAAGTGCTGGTATTCTTCATCCTAGTTGGTTTCAACTCATGTCATGTTCTCCAGTGCCACGCTTGTGATGATGTTCCCTTGCAAATAGCTTGGTCTCCATTAGCTGACACTGGGTTGGATGACATTCTTAACTGTTTGTGATATAGTGTCTCTTTTTCGAACAAAGGTGTCATGTGGCCTGAAAAGCACACAAATGAGTCTCAACAGGAAAGTATCTTATAAGCAAACAGTAAGACATTCACCAGTCATTGTTTTCCCATGTACTGTAGGAACTGGACCCATTAATTTAGTATTTTTTCCTTCAGTTTATCTCTTCTTCCTTCCCCCTCTTCCTCCTTTCCTGTGTCCCTCCATCTCTCTGTTACTAATCAAATCACTCTCTTACAAAGGCCATCAGCGTGAGTATCTTCACGTATGAAGAGCAATCACCCTCACCATCTGCTCTATCAATACCTAAACACGCAGCCACCTTCCACACTATTTAAAGTCATCAGAAGACAGATTGCATCCCAGACTCCACCACTTGGTTGCTGTGTGACTTTGGGTCACTTACTTGAGCCTTCTAAGCCAGTGTTCTCCTCTGTAAAACGGAGGTAATGATATTGTCTCATTTAATTCATAGAATATTTTAGAAAGAATTGAAAACAATGTATATAAAAGTTTGTTTTAAAACTGCACCCATACAAACATAATAAAAAAACATGGTGAGGCAAAAAAATTATTCTGAAGGTAAAAAACTAAGAGTAGCATTTAGGTCATACTATATTTAAAAGAGATTGTTTTATATTTCATAAAGCATTTTATTTTATTAGTAAAAGTCCAACTATATTTGACTTCACTTGGCTTATATACGTAAGTGTTGTATGTATATATATTTAACCAATATTTATCTATTGATTAAAATAATACCTGTAATAACGAATTAAAATACTTTGTAGCTTTCAATGAGGTAAATTAGAAAATTTTGATAGAAATGTATTTCCAATATCTGCTGAGTCATTATTATAGGATTATTTACTACCCTCAAGTGCAAAATGACACCTATGATATATAATTCTCAAGAAAGGTGATTCATTAACTGTACTATAGGTTTTCCTATGTTCTCTCAGAATATCTATTTGAATACTGATCTTATTTATTAATGATCTAGTTTTTAATGAGTATATTGAGTGTACTGATATGCCCATTTAAATGATACAGATTTTTAAAAAATTCAACCTAGTGCTATGTTTGAGATCTAAAAGTAAGTTCTTTACATCTACCTTCATATTACTGGCCACTTCTTCATCAGGAACAACCTAATATTAACATAAATGACAACCAAAATGCCTCATCTGCAATTTTGCTTCTCTCCTTGCTCCATGACTTCAGCTGACCCTACACTCAGACAATGGCAGTATCTTATTTATTTATTATTAGCAATTTTTCCTCCATAATGAACCACTTAATTACCAATTTGACACTCTGAATACTTCTACCTAGCAGCAATGAAGTGCTCTGGAACAACCAAGGCAAAGGCATCAGTCACTGTTTTCAACAAATGCAAGAAATTTTAGATAATTTCAGGGATTTGATCCTGTTTACCCTAGCCAGGTGTGTGTGCCTGTGCATGGATATGCCTGGTCTGTATGTGAGTGTGTGCTTTGCATGTGGGTTACTGAAGATGCACTGCAAACTATAGCTCCAAAACTTGTGAAGGAGTAGCACTTCCATGATCCGTTCAGAGGGAAGTGCAGGATTTGACCTATGGGTCAATTACCAGCCAAAAAACACTCCATGTTATCTAGTAGGTAACACATAATGACACCTATCCAAAAACTCTGTAGATTCCTTTTTGTTGAGTGGAAACATGTTGTATTTGTTAAAGTAAGACTTTTGTTTCTTTATTAAAACTAAGTTTTACTTTATGAGAATATATCACATTGTTTAGCCTCCGTTCCTGTGAGCACAGAAAAAGGTAAAAAATATACTTTTCATTACAAGCTATAACTAAAAGATAAATCTATCTGACCACTTTTACAGCTTTTGCTTATATACCACTATGCTCAATATTTTTTCCTTAAGAATCAATGATCCAGTTGAGTCTTGATTTCAACTTAAGGCCATCCATTAGAGTTAAGAGCCTGAAAAGGGTCAGCCTTTTCTGTTTCTATTAGTCTAGGTAGCTTTCGTCTCTAATGGAATCCTTTCGACAATTATTTCATACTTCTGGCAAATCTTGATGGACTCCATTCACCTCAGTGCTACCTCTGCAGATCATTCAAAAGCTTCTATTAGGACATCTTAGAGAAACCTCCTTTTTGCTTTATACTCAAATAAAAGAAGTAAAAAACTAAACTTCAAGAGGGGCCATGCTTTTCTGTGTAATTACAATACTTTCCAGTCTGAACAAGAGGCATCAGCTATTCTTTCCCTTTTGAAAGCATTTTGACCAGGTGGAAGGATTTTAAGCATATATACCAGAACACATATATCTTGATCCCATTCAAGAGCCACAGAAAATATCTTCATACTTATTTGCATATGTTTTTTTCACTATTAAGGTTTAGGAAATATGAACTTCATCTCTTTATCAATGATAGTACTTTTCAATGGAAGAAAAAAATGTCTGATCAATAACTGTAACAATATATTATGACTAATTGCTAAAATTGATTTTTTAAAAATCAAGTTACAATCTGGGATACCTACTTATTTTTGGAATGTGTCATATACCTCCTTTAAAAGAGAGTTCCTCCTTCCTAATTATATTTTGCTAAGTTACTTACAAACATCAGCTTTAATTCCCTAAGCAAACAACAGCTAGATGATAGGTGAAAGCTGGTTGAAGATTAAGAATTTGCTGTAGGCTTTACACAGAGCAGCTAATAGTCACTTGAAGAATCAAGTGCTGAACGTATTAAGTGATTCTGCCTGCCATTTCTTTATTAGATCTACTTTAAATGGAACTCTGTGGGCCCGCTTGAAGCAGAGTGGGTGCTCTTAAACTCTGAAAGATCTATCTGCTGCAGAAACAGGGAAGGGTCCTCTTGTGGTGCCTAGTCATGGTGGAGAATACGGGAATCCATCAACACTTGCTCAGTACCCTCCACCCCAACACCCAAGCACATATGTAATGTGAGAGGTATAGCCTCTAAATCACTACCATTTTGAATATTTAGGTTGATTTTGAATTTTTGCTAACATAACTCACCTTATAATGAATATCCCTGTAGCTTAATCCTTAAATGTATTAATGGTACAATATATTAGTGGTACATTTAAGGATTAAGAAAGGTAAGGCACAGGAAAAATGAAGATTGAACAGTAATAAGGCCAAAGGTGAGCTGCACACACAGGAATGCATAACCTAGTATACCAGAGTCAACAGGGGTGCTGCTTCAAGCCACAAGCTAAGGAGCAAGCATGGTCAGGTACAAGATTCATAATATCCATAAGGTTAAGGGGAAAAAGGAGAGCCTCTTTATAAAAGTTTATAAAAGAGCCTCTTTAATAAAGTGCCTACTGTGTAACAAATATTGCTATATAAGCAAGTGAGAGACATCAAATTACAATTATTTATACATAGTTGAAGTACACATATTGTTTTATAGACTTCTAAAACTTTAAAATAATCATAAACTACAAGGAATTGCAGTATCTTTGTGCAAATACATGGATTAAAAATAATAAAAAATAAGAAGTAGTTGCAAAAATAATACAAAGAGTCCAATATATCCTTCACCCTGCTTCCTCAATTGGCTACATTTTATTTTATTTTATTTTTATTTTGAGACAGAATCTTGCTCTTTCCCCCAGGCTGGAGTGCAGTGGCTCTGATCTCGACTCACCACAACCTCTATCTCCTGGGTTCAAGCTATTCTTGTGCCTCAGCCTCCCAAGTAGCTGGGATTACAGGCATACACCACCATGTCTAGCTAATTTTTCTATTTTTAGTAGAGACAGGGTTTCACCACATTGGCCAGGCTGCCAACTCAATTGAGCCAGATGCCTTGGCCTCCCAAAGTGCTGGGATTACAGGCATGAGCCACCACCTGACTGGCTACATTTTATGTAAATATAGGACATCATCAAAAGCAGAAAACTGACATTTGCACAGTACCTTTAACTACATTACAGGCTTTGCTCAGAATTCACAGTGTTTACCTCTGTGTATGTGTTTGTCTCTGTGTAGTTTCATGCAATTTTTTTTTTTATTATACTTTAAGTTCTGGGATACATGTGCAGAGCGTGCAGGTTGGTGCCATAGGAATGAATACATGTGCCATGGTGGTTTGCTGCACCCATCAATGTTATCTACATTAGGTATTTCTTCTAACGCTATCCTCCTAGCCCCCCACCCCCAAAAGGTCCTGGTATGTGATGTTCCCCTCCCTGTGTCCATGTGTTCTCATTGTTCAACTCCCACTTACGAGTGAGGACATGCAGTGTTTGGTTTTCTGTTCCTGTGTTAGTTTGCCGAGAATGGTGGTTTCCAGCTTCATCCATGTCCCTGCAAAGGACATGAACTCCTCCTTTTCTATGGCTGCATAGTATTCAATGGTGTATATGTGCCACATTTTCTTTATCCAGTCTATCATTGATGGGCATTTGGGTTAGTTCCAAGTTTTTGCTATTGTGAATAGTGCTTCAATACCCCATCAAAAAGTGGGCAAAGATATGAACAGACACTTCTCAAACAAAAACATTTATTCAGCCAGCAAACGTATGAAAAAGAAGCTCATCATAACTCATCATTAGAGAAATGCAATTTTATGTATGTGTGTAGATATATATATACACACACACACACACACACACATATATATATAACTACTACAGCAATGAAAATGCCCAGCTATTATATTGCCACAAAGTCCTTGGTGTTCTCTCTTTATAGTCACACGCATTTCCCTTCCTTTCCTTCTTCTGCCCCATCTTTAAATCCTGGCAATCATTAATCTGCTTTCCATCTCGGTAATGTTGTCATTGTGTGAATGTTATATAAGTGGAATCATGAATGTGTGACCTTTTAAGATTGGCCTTTTTCACTCACTGTAATTCCCTTGAGATCCGTCTAAATTGCTGTATTAGTAGTTCATTCCTTTAATTGCTGAAACGTATTTCATGGTACAGATAGATCACAGTTTGTTTAACCATTCATTGCCAAAGGATATTTGGATTGTTTCCACTTTTTGACTATTACAAACAAAACTGTTATGAACAACCATGTACAAGTTTTTGGGTGGACACAAGTTTGTTTGTCTGTTTTTTGAAACAGGGTCTTGCTCCAGGATATAAGTTGTTATTTATCTGGGATAAATGCCTAGGAATGCAATTGCTAGATTGTATGGTAAGTGTATATCAAAAGTTTTTATTATTAAGAAATTGCCTTTTTTATTTCCAACAGCAATGTATGAGTGGTTCAGTGTCTCCATGTCCTCGACAACATGCTACTATCATCAGTTTTTCTTTTAGCTATACTGATAGGTTTACAGTAACATCTCATTATGGCTTTCTATTTCCTAATGGCCGAAAATGTTGAACATCTTTTTGTGTATTTATTTATCGTCTCCATCTCCTCTTTAATAAAATGTCTATTCATGTCTTTCACCCATTTTCTAATTAGATTTTTGTTTTTATAATTCTTTATTTCTTGCCGAGTTTTGAGAATTCTTTATTCTAGATTCAATTCCTTTGTCAGATACGTGGTTGGTACTTTTTCCTAGCCTGTAGTTTGTCTTTTAATTCTCCTCGTGCAGACTTTTGTAGAGCATAACGTTTTAACTTTGACACAGCCCAAAATGTCAGTTTTTCTTCTCTTATCCATACAATTTCATATATAAGAACTCTTCACTCATATATAAAGACTCGTGACTCTGTCACTAGGCCCAAAATATTTTCTTCTACATGTTTTCTAGTTTTATGTATTACATTTAAATCTATGATCCATTATGAAGGATTATTATATAAAATAATTTCACACAATAATTTTAACTTTATTATTAGTTAAATAATTTTAACTATTTATTTTATTCTTTGCCTATGGATGCCCAATTGCTGCAGCACCATATGTTGAAGAGACTATTCTTTCATTAAACTGTTTTTGCACCTTTGTACCTTTGTAAAAAAAAAATCAGTTGTACACATTTATGTGAGTCTATTTATGGTTTTTCTATTCTTTCCAATGATTTTTGTTCCATTAAAAAATACCATAAACTTGTTTCCACAAACATTTTCAATATAATTTTAACTAGTGCAAAAAGCATGTTATGGGTTGGACATAATCACGATATAGTTAATCACTACCATTTTGAATATTTAGGTTATTTTTGAATTTTTGCTAACATAAGTCACCTTATAATGAACATCCTTGTAGCTTAATCTTTGAATGTATTAATGATAATTTCTTGGGATTTCTACAAGAAAACTTGCGTAAAGAGCATACAGCTTTTTAGAAAATGAGCTATTTTGGACAACACTTAGGGGTCAATCTACTTTTTAAATGTGGGTTTTTTTCATTTTTCTTTTGAGACAGAGAGTCACACTGTCACCAGGCTGGAGTGCAGTGACATGATTGGCTCACTGCAACCTCTGCCTTCCAGGTTCAAGCGATTCTCCCACCTCAGCCTCCCAAATAGCTGGGATTACAGGTGTACACCACCAAGCCTGGCTAATTTTTGTATTTTCAGTAGAGACAGCGTTTCACCATATCGGCCAGGCTGGTCTCGAACTCCTGACCTCAGGTAAGCCGCCCTCCTTGTCCTCTCAAAGTGCTGGGATTACAGGCATGAGCCCCCACGCCCGGCCTAAAATGTGTTTTAAAAAACATCTATATATAAAATGAACTTAGGTGTAAAGGGAAAATAGATGAATAAAGTATTATAGCCAGAGAGCTATTCATTACTATAGATGTAAGACTGTTTTTCACATCTGTTAAAAATCAGTGAATAAGTCAGATTTCTCCGAGCAGTCTGCTGCAGGGTAAAGGGGGGCTTCTACCACCCCTACAACTTACTATCATGTAATTGCTTAAATGCCCAGGTACTCCATAGAGAAAGCTGAATAAATGTGCTTCAGGAAGTTGAACTCGAAAGCAGATTAGAGTTCATTATCTACAGTCAATATTTTTATTCAAGGAACATTTAACTAGCCTAGTACAGAGCACATGCCCAATATTAATACAAGACAGGGTGTGGTAAGTCCTATGAGTGAGTCAGAGTTCAACAGGAAAAGAGGTGAGAGAAAGATGAACCTTGACTTTGTACATGTAGAAAAGTCTCTTGAGAATAGAGTACTGTATGGGGCCTGAATGTGGCTTAGGCAGACAGAATATGGGAAATGCATTCTAGAAAGAGACAAAGATGTGGCAGCTGAGAAGTGAGCACATGGCTGTGTTGCTCCATGAGTGTGCATGTATTGGGGGAGAAGAGAGATGTTTGGAGATAGTTTTGGAAAGGCAGGCTTGAGACAAGACCTGCCTCAAGCAGGAAACTGGAATGTCAAGTAGAAGCAGTAATTTTTATTCAAATAAGAAAGCTCTTGAAGTTTTGACATGGGAACAGGTGACCAGAGCTGCTCTTAAAAAAGATAAAATTCTAGCTACAGTGTTTGAATAGCCTGGAGTGGGAGAAAGACCAGAGGCTGCAAGTCTGTGGAGGAAGCAACTGCCTAAATTTAGGGAGAAGAAATCCAGCTCCGAACTCTGACAGGGGATGTGGGGGCAGATTAATGCCTGTGAACCTATATTTCTAGAGGCAGGCGCTTTGTTGCTTGAAACACAAGTTTTGGTTCCCCATGATTTGGAGAGGTAAAAGGGAAAGCTGGAATCTGTGGTAGTCAAGAGAAAGGACTCTAGATCCAAAATGCCTGGTTTCTGGTCCAGGAACCTGTATCTCCTGGCTGTATAAGCCCTGGTAGGTGACTTTAACCTTACTGTGTCTTGTATCCTCAATTGTAGAATGGGGATGATAGTATTCAGTTCAGCGTGTTGTTGGAAGAATTAAATAAATCCATACATGCTAAGTGTGTAAAACAGTATGTGGCACATGTTGTTCACCATTACTGTTTTTGTGATTATTTTTGAGCTGTTTCAGGAGAAGAGGTTTGTGGTCATATTTGCCTGACTAGGTCCTCTTGCCTCAGGGGAAGAAAGGACGGAATTAGAAGAGCAAAGGAAGAGGAATATCTAACAACGATGCTTCTTCCCTTCTAATGTGCACGCATGTCACCTGGGTATTATGTAAACATGCAGATTCTGATTCAGTAGGTCTGGGGTAAGATCTGAGATTCCGCATTTCTAACAAGGTTGCAGCTGATGCGCAAGAATCTGAGAGCTCCTTCACTATCGTACTTACCTCTCCTACCCTCTCCCCTCCAGGCTCATTTTGAACTCTGGATATTAGGGGGATTGCAGCCCTTACTGTCCTAACATTGCATTCATGGAAACCTCTTTTTGCAACAATCATTATAAAATGATTCTTACTGTGTATTTCAGGTCCTTTACATTCTTTATCTCAAGTCCTCATAACAAGCCTTGGGCCAGGTGTGGTGGTTTATGCCTGCAATCCCAGCACTTTGGAATCACTTGAGGTCAGGAGTTCAAGACCAGCCTGGCCAACATGGTGAAACCCCATCTCTAGTAAAAATATGAAAAAAAAATCAGCCAGGCTTGGTGTTGCATGCCTGTAATCCCAGCTACTTGGGAGGGTGAGGAAGGAGAACCACTTGAACCCAGGAGACTGAGGTTGCAGTGAGCCGAGATCATGCCACTGCACTCCAGCTTGGGCGACAGAGTGAGACTCTGTCAAAAAAAAAAAAGAAAAAAAAAAAGCCTCGTAAGGATAAGGTGCTATGAGTCTCATTTCACTGATGAAGAAACTTGGAGAGGTAAAGTAACATGCTGAAGGTTAAATAGCTCACAGGTGGCAAAGCCAGAATTTAAACCCAGGATTTTCTCATATGCTATGCTAGTTCCCAGGTGATCTGCCTTCCATAAAGACTCCAGAGAGGGCACACTGAGAAGCAGAAGTGGGAGAGGAAAGAGTGGAGGGTGTGTGCCCTGCCTCAGGCTGTGAAGTTACTCCTGCTCTAGCCTGGCTGTTTCTGGAGATCTCTTGTAGGCCTATAAATCTGAAGTTCGCAGGATTTACTGCTAGCCACCCCCATCTCCCCACAGAGCCCTATTTAGCCAGATTTTGGTTATTCTGAAGCAGGATCTTTTTTGGTAAGGTATTTCCCAAGAGTTTTAGATCATTTTTCAGAACACTTTATAAAAAATGGAAAGTTAATTAAGATAACTAAGATTGTGAATCTAGGAAGGTGTGAGATGTCAAGGCTGAAATACATATACATTTCTATTTTATCTGCTATATCCATAAAAACAATACCTTTCCCTCAGATCTTAGTTTTGAGAACAAGGAGTAGTTCACACATGCGTTACCGTGTGGAGGGCTGATGAAGCAGAGGGAATTCTTCCCTTTTAGGGCCACATGATGTGGTTTCTGAGGAGACGAGGTACATGCCTAAGATGTGGTAGATGAGTTGAGCAGTACACAAGCCAGCTTATCTCTGATCCTCCAGCACAAACAGCTGATGCGTCTCCTGGCCTCTGACAGATGTATCTTCAAAACTCTCTCATAGTCCCTGCCAAGTTACACGGCCATTTATGTATTTCCAAGTCTTTTTTTCCTGAAGCAACTTTCTAAATTTCAGGGTTTGAAGAAATACTTTATTAACACTTTTCCTCAAATCTATGAATGCTAAGTTCCTACTTCATGGTTTCTTTGGGTGGTAGGTGTCTTTTCTGTTTCTGCCATATCTTGGAATGATGTGTATTATTATTTAAATATTTATTTCATTATATCTACTTGTTTTCTTTCTTATTTAAATAAATTTATTCTTTTAAAGATCTTCATATCATTTCTATGATTGGAAAATCGAGGCCATTTACCATAATTAGACAGTAAAGGTAAGAATAAATAAGTAATATTGAAATATAAAAATAATCCATGCATCATCTAAAATCATTGCATATACTGTTTTGGGACATTTATCACTTTGGGAAAAGCTGTCTCAGAGGACATGAGGACCCAAGGGCAGACACCCATGTTTATTTCTCTATTTTCACCATTTTCTAACTTCCTGGTTTCCATTTAATGTTGAATTAGTGAAGTATAAATGTGCTCCATTGATGTTACAATGGGTAGGCAATATTTTTGGCTGGGGTCATAAGTGATTATTTTTATGAGAAATACAACATTTGAGCCAGATCTCTGATTTTGAGAAGCAATTGGACAGATAGCAAAGAGATGTAAGAGCATTCCAAATGTCCCTGACCAGGTACAGAGGTGAGAAAATTTATGGCAAGTTCAGAGAAAACCTGAATGTATTGATTTTACACAGGCATGTTTAATAGCTCTAAATGAGCCTCCTCTCCCAGGGATAGGCATCTCTGTTTCCTGAGCAGTGACTAATGACGGGAATTTCAGCCTAGGGGGAAGATATGTGGGATCTATATTTTTGGGTGAGGTTTTGGGGGTAGGATTTCAGCATCCCAGGAATTACATTACTAGAAAGTTGCCTCAGGCAAGGCTCATGAAGGAGCTTCTTGTGATAGCTGTCAAATGAAAAGGGCACAAACCAGTGAACTGGCCACTTAGGAAGATATTAATATGCATTCTGAAATCCTACCATGGAATGTATTCCCAAGATGTTCTTAAAAACACAATTTCTGATTGGATCCAAATATTTATGTTAACCATAGAAGATATTCTTTCCACTAGAAGAAAAACAATATAAAGTCTTTCCCCAAATACACTTAACTGATCATTTGCCCCACCTTTGGCCAAGCTGCTGCTTAGGATATAGCCCTCTAGAAGGTTTATGATAATAAAATGTGCAATAAATAGATGGAATCAATGTTATTTTATCATAACTATGTTCTTAAAGGCATTCCCATATAGAACAAAGCAGCAATCCTTATGGTCACCCGAGTTATCCCTTGGATCAAGCAACTTTCTACCTCACTGAAGGTGCAGCACACAAGTTTTGGTTTCCTCCATGTCTAATTCATACAGACAATTAGACAAAGGCCTGGGGTGCCGTCAGCATCGTGTGGAACAGTCAAAAAGGTCTGTTATTGTCATAGATAATGCATAATAATGATAGGGGGTAGGTGTAGAAATTTGGTTTAGATGAGAATTTCTCAAAAAAAAAAAAAAACATAGAAGGCACAGCTGAGAAGAAAAAAAAAAATAAACGTTGCTAGAAAAAAATTAAACCAGAGAGATGTATTTGATTAAAACACAGGAGCTATTAACTGAAAAAGGAATGCAAAGAAACCTTCCGTGCTGCAAGAGGGCCGGAGTGTCTGAAACAGTGAGGCTTGGATGCCTCTAATTCCTCTAATTCAGTGATAATGTCCCCTTTTGCACACACGATTGCAGAAGGAGCTCGGGTACCCAACGAGTCAAGTGTTTGCAGATGCATCAGAATTAGCTACCATTTAAGAAACCCACCATCTTTCAGAATGAATTTCCTACATGTCACAATAAGTTCAATTGAAAAGAAAAGAAAGAAATTTTGTGTTATTTCTTTGCTATACACATCCTCCCACCTGTATGTTGGATGTTTCAAGCTACCAAATGCTGAGGGAATTTACCGAGGCATATTATTAATGCCAGCCCCACCACATGAACAAAAAAAGGCAAGATTTGGAGCACTTCAAAACTGACTGACTAATTTAAAATTGCTTGAGTGTAGTTAATCAATATTTATTTGCTTTTTCTAAGAGATGAAGAAAGCATATTATAGTGCTGATTTCATCATTTATATGTTAAGAAAGAGTACAAAGGCAGCGTAGTGGTTCCAATGACAGGCTTGAAGGCAGAAATATCTGGATTATGAATACTTATGAACTATAGTCTTGGGCAAGTTACCCAATATCAAAGTCACAGTTTCTTCAGCCATGAAACTGTGATAAGAATATAGCAGATTCACAGAGTTTACTGTGAGTATATGTAAAATAGCACAGTTCACAATGAATGGTGAAAGCCCAGGAAGTGTTGTTGTTACTATTACTTTCTTAAAATTTCTCTCCTTTGATCTTTTTCTTTCCTTTAGTGTGTGGAGCAGGGGCTGTGTTACTGGCCAAAGCCAGTGTTGTAAACCCTGAAGCCTAATGGGGCCAAGAAGGTAATTTAATCAAGAAGCATAGGTCAGAATTTTTAAAATTCTGAGCATGAGTAAGATGGCAACTGACTGTTACCTATGTCAGTGATCATTACTGTGGCACATAGGACAGTGCCTGCCCTATTTACAGGGAGTAGAATAATGAGGCCACTGTTGCTGAGTTTCCAGAAAAATATCAATTCTTTTAAAATAATACATCTCTCAATTTTTATATGTTGGTAATACATTCAGTATGATATGTTTATTTATTTCCCTGTGTATTTGACAGTAGACAGACTTAATAACAAGGGCAAATGAAACAGATGTTTAGGTTGAATTTAGTCCATGGGCAATCAGTTGGTAATCTCAGAATTAAAGGATATTAAAATAAAATAAACCCAACATATCTCTGAAAAGTCACTCCAAAATATACTTGGGCCCTGCTGACAGGGGAAGTAAGTTGCTATGCTTTTCCTTGCTACCTCTGGGTTTCTGTCAGTATTTATTCTGTTTTTATTATCCATCCATCATCAATTTTTCCATCCATCCATCCATCATCCATCCATTCATCCATCATAATCAAGCCTCAATAGTGAATTACTGGGTGATTAGGAGGATCCAAAGATGTACATGACAGAATCCTTCACCTCAAAGAACTTTCAGGTATCTAAGGGGTGCTGCAGTGGTGGTACCTATGACTAACGGACAGAGATCAGTAGAGAGTAGAGATAAAGTACGTATGATAATGACAGTAGGAATGGCATTAAAGAAGTACAACAAACCCTTGCAGCATGGATGCCTGGCCCTGCCTCTTCCTTTTCTCCACTCCAGTTCCAGATGTCTGATCCCACTTGCTTTCCCTACATCAGCCATTGCTAATAACCTCCTCTTCTCAACAGAACACAAGCTCAATATTGCTTGCTGTTCTTTGCAGAAGAAAAGAAAATAGCAATAGTGCTAAATCCCAGCATTCATTATTTCTAGCTCTTCCACTGTCTTTAGGTAAACTTTCCATCAATTTCCCTAACTAGGTTACTAAGTTTTTGGTTAATTTCAAAATTAATAATATTTACATTTGTACTTGTCTTTCATTTATGGGATCTTAATATGAGGAATCAGCAAAGAATAATTGAAAGAAAAACTGAAAACTTCCATACGGATGTGACTTCAGCAACTGTATCTTTTTGACCCTGTGTGGCATAATAAAAAATATATATTTGGTCTTTGTCCAGGTCCCTTACCTATAAGTCTTCACACTCTTGGAATCTCTGAAATGATGAGTATCTTATATGCTAATGAGATGACTGGTATCTGGGAGGCCTAGATAACTTCAGGATGGGGGCTGGCCACCAGAAAAACCAAAGCATAATTAAAAGATTAGAACTTTCAGCTCTCCTTCCCCCCACCTCCAGGAAGAGAAAAGGGAATGGAAATTGAGTTAATATCTAATGAGCAATGATTTAATCAATCATGTCTACGTAATGAAATCTCCATTAAAACCCCTAAATGATGGGGTTCAGAGAGCTTCTGGGTGGGTAAATGCATCCATATGCCAGGAGGGTGATTCATCCTAACTCTAGAGAAACAGAAGCTCCTGTTTTTGGGATACTTCCAGACCTCACCCTATGTACCTCTGCATCTAGGTGTTCATGTTTATTCTTTACTATATCCTTTATATGAACTAGTAATAGGAAGTAAAGTGCTTTCCTGTTTTGTGAGCCATCCTAGCAAATCATTGAATCTGAGGAGTGGAGTCACGGAACCCCCAATTTACAGTCAGTTAGTCAGAAATAAAGGCAGTAACGTGGGGCTCGAGGCTGGTGTCTGAGGTAAAAGCAGTGTTTTGGGACTAAATGCTTAACCCTGTGGAGTCTGACACTAATTCTGAGTAGTTCACGTCAGAATTTTATTGGCTTGCAGGACACCCAGTTGGTGTCCAGAAACCTGGAAAACTGATTGTTGGCATCGAACCCCCTATCCACACACATATTTGATGTCAGAAGTATTGTGAGTAAAAATAGTTCCTATTCTGGTACAACTTCAGTTGAAGGTGAGGTGGGGCATTGATGGAAAAAATCTCTAAAACCTTTTCAAATTCTAAAAGCACATAACAACTATGTTCCATAACTCTTTGGATTAATATACGAAGTTTTACCCATTTCAGCAGGTTGTATGATAGTAGATTGAGCACTACTTATCCACATGACAATGCAAGGACCTGAGAAGAATAAGAAATGAATGAAACCCCTGTCATCCAGGAGCTTATGCTGAGGTTGCTACCTTGCATTCATATAGCCTGCCTACTCTACAAGCCATTTTCTCATCCATTATGTCATTTGATCATTTAATTGCAAAGGAAACCAAGGCTCAAAAAGGTAAAGAGAATTTGTTCGAGGCTTCTCAGTGTGTATGTGATGTCAGCAAGATGGTGCAATAGGAGGTCCCCAGCTCACATCTTCCCACACAAACAGTGACCTGGCAGTCATCCATGGAAAAAAGTGCCATATGGGAGGCTTGGGACCCAGGTATGGGGATATAAAGCCCTGATAAAGCCCAAGACTGAGGGGAGCCACTTTGAGAAGGCAGGCCTGCACCCTGGTGGCAGGCTTGCCAAATGTAGTTCCAGCTGCTGACTGAAAACCACTCCATCCTCCTATGGACTTAGATTTAGCCCCATGTGGCTGCAGTTTGTCCTGAAATCAGCCCCATCTGCCAATGGAGCCAGCAGGAGTAACACTTGTCTATGCCCCCAGTTATAGTCCCACCAGACTTGGACTTAACTGTGGATCCTGAAGTAGCCCTGTGATCCAACACCAGCCCCACTCTACTGTAGTCAGTCAGTCCTGACCCAGAGGCACAGCAAGTCTCCTGCCCTAAGTCCTAGATTGGACCCTGAAGCAGCCTTGTGGTTCAATCCCAGCCTTGCTCTGCTGTTGTCCAAGGGCAACCTTGCCTGCCCAAAGACCTAGCAGGAAACACACCCAGCTATGACCCCAGTAACATGCTTCCCAAATTGGACCAAACTGCAGATCCTACAGCAGTCCTGTGACATAGCCCAGCCATGCTCTACCACAGTCTGGAGACAGTTCTGCTTGCCCAGGGACACAGTAATAGCCATGCCTGTCAGTACCCCTGGTAACAGACCGACCAAATCATACCCAACTGTGGACTCTAAAGCAGTCCTGTGAGCTGGTTCCAGACCCATTTTGTCATGGTGCAGAGGTAGTGCAGGTTGCTCAAGGACCCAGCAGGAGCCCACTTAGGACTGCTGGCAGCCACACTTACCCATGCTCCTGGTAACAAGCCTGCCATTTGCAGACTTGACTGCAGAACCAAAAGCAGCCCCATGTCCTGGCTTCAGCCCTGCTCAACCATTGTCCAGAAAGCAGTCCCATTCCCCTGGGTATCAGACAGGAACTATGGCTGCTTGTCCCCTTGTAACAGGCCTGGCAACTATGGACTCTACTGAGGAGCCAGCAGCAGCCACATGATCCAGCTTCAGCCAAGCTTGACTGCAATCCCAGAAGTAGTCCTATCTGCCTGTGAACCTAGCAGGAGAATATATATCTACCAAATAGTCTATAAAGTCAGGAGATGGTTGCTCCTTCAGGTGCACAGACACTAATGCAAAGTCACACAGATCATAAAGAATCAGACATACATGGCACCACCGAAGAAACTAATAAAGCTCCAGTAATGACCCCAAAGAAATAGAGATCTATTGAATGCCTGACAAAAAATTCAAAATAATTGCTTTAAGGAAACTCTCAGCAAGCTGCAAGAGACACAGACAGACAACTCAATGAAATTAGGAAATCTAAATTAAAAGCTCAACAAGAAAGAATTTATGAATGCAAAGATAGGTCATGTGAAATTATACAGTCAGGGAAGAGAAAAAGTATAAGGAAGAGTGAAGAAGATTTATAAGACTTATGGAACACCACCAAGCAAACCAACGTACACATGGAGTTTCAGAATGAGAAGAGATAGAGAAAGAAAAAGAAACATTGTTTAAATAAATAATGACTGGAAAACTTTCCAAACTTTGGGAAGAATATGGATGTCTAGATGTCTGAAGCGCAGAGGTTCCCCAGCAGGATTAATCCAAAGAAGATAACACCAAGACCCATTATAATTAAATAATCAAAAGTCTGATAAATAAAGAATTTTGAAAGCAGCAAGAGAAAGGCAACTTAATCACTTTCAAGGGATCCTCCATAAGGCTACCAGTAAATTTCTCAGGAAAACTTTGCAGGCCATGAAAGAGTAGGATAATATATTCAAAGTGTAGAAACCACTCCCAAGCCCCATTAACCAAAAATACTATACCCAGCAAAGGTACTCTTAGGAAATTAAGGAGAAAGGAAGACTTTCTCAGACAAACAAAAGTTGAGGAAGTTTATCACAACTCAAACTGCCTTACAAAAAAATGCTAAAGCTAGTTCTTAAAATTCAAACAAAAGGATGCTAATTAGTAACATAAAAACACATTAAAATATAAAACTCAATTAGTAAGGATAAGTATATAGTAAAATTCAGAAACTCTAATATTGTAATGGTAGTGTGCAAATCATTTTAAATTCTAGTATAAAAGTTAAAAGACAAAAATATTAAAAAATAACTATAGATACAATAACTTATCAATGAACAACAATATTAAAAGATGTAAATTGTGACACAAATAACAAAATGTGGCAAGGGGAAGAAGTAAAACATGGTTTTTATATGTGATTAAAGTGTTTATCAGCTTAAAATTGACTTATGAAATTTAAATGTAAGCCTCATAGTAAGAACAAGGGAAAAATCTCTGGTAGATTCACAAAAGATAAAGAGAAAGGAATCAAAATATACCACTATGAAAAAAAATCATCAAATAACAAAGAAAGAAACAAGAGAGGAAGAAAGGAACAAAGAAACTACAGACTTTGCTCATTGCTTTCTGGCAATGAGCAAAATGACAAGAGTAAGTCCTTATCTATCAACAGTTACGTTAAATGTGAATGGATTAAATTATCCAATAAAAAGACAGAGTGACTGAATGTATTTTAAAAAAACAAGATCCAACAATATGTTGCCTATAAGACTCTCCCTTTAGCTTAAAGGACACACATAGGCTGAAAGTGAGAGATAGAAAAGATATTTCATGCAAATGGCAACAAAAAGAGAGAAAAGGTGGCTATACTTATGTCAGATGAAATAATTCACATCAAAAACTGTCACAAGAGATAAAGAAGGTCATTATATAAAGATAAAGGGTCAATTCAACAATGGTTTAAATGGTTTTAAAATATAACCATTTAAAAGTACGTGCCCCCAACATCGAAGCAAACTAAATAAAGCAAACATGAACAGAGGTAAAGAGAGAAACAGACAGCAATACCATAGTAGGAAACTTCCATACCCCACTTTCTATAACAGATCATTCTGACAGAAAACCAATAAGGCAACAGCAGAACTGAACAATAAACAAAGTGGACCTCACAGACACATATGGAACGTTCTACTCGAGAGCAGACAAATACACATTCTTCTCAAGCATACACAAAACATCCCCCAGAATAGATCACACGTTGGGTCACAAAAGAAGTCTTAAGAAATTCGGGAAGATAAAAATCATTTCAAGTATTTTTTCTGAACATAATGGAATAAAACTAGAAATCAATAACAGTTAGAAAACTGGAAATTTTACAAATATATGGAAGCTAAAAAACACTCTTAAACAACCATTGGTTTGAAGAGGAAATCAAAAGATAACTTTAAAACTATTTCAAGGCAAATGAACACGAAAACTCGACATACCAAAACTTACAGGATGCAACGAAAGCAATATGAAAAAGAAAATTTGTAGCAATAAATAGCTACATTTTTTAAAAAATGGAAAGAATCGAATAAGCAATCTAAGTCCAAACCTCAGGGAACTAAAAAATAAAAGAATAAACTAAGCACAAAGTTAGCGGAAAAAAAGCAGAGTAAATTAAAGAATAGAAAAACAATAGAAAAAGTGTTTGCTTTAAAAAAAATAAACAACCTTAGTTAGACTAACTGCTATGGTTTGGATATTTGAGTCTCCCAAATCTCCTATTGAAATTTAATCCCCAGTGTTGGAGACAGGGCCTAATGGGAGATGTTTGGTTCATGGGGGTAGATCCCTCAGCTTTATTGATTGCTTGGTAACATCCTTGAAGTAATGAGCTCTCATTCTATTAGTTCCAGAGAGAGCTACCCTGAGAGCTAGTTGTTAAAAAGAATCTGGCACTTCCTCCACTCTCTCACTTCCTCTCTTGTCATGTGATCAGCCCAGCTCATGCAGGCTCCCCTTCACCTTCTACCATGAGTGGAAGCAGCTTGAAGCCCTCACCAGAAGCAAATGGAGATGCCATGCTTTTTGGACAGTCTGCAGAACCATGAGTCAAATACACCTCTTTTCTTCATAAATTACCCAGCCTCAGATATTTCTTTAGAGCATCACAATTGGAATAAGACACTAACTTAGAATAAAAGAGATAAGACTCAAATAAATAAAATTAGGAATGAAAGAGGAGATGTGACAATGAATGCCTCAGAAATAAAAAGGCGCACAAAGAACAATTATGAATAATTATCTGCCAACAAGTTGGATAATACACAAAGAATGATAAATTACTAGAAATATACAACCTACCAGAATTAAATCAACAAGAAATAGAAAGCCTGAACAAACCCGTCGCAAATGAGACCGAATCAGTAATCAAACTCTTAACAAAGAAAACTCCAAGACCAGACGCCTTTATGGTACATTGTAAGTATCTGAAAAGGGATAAATGACCAATATTTCTTAAACTCTTACAAAACATTAAAGAAGGAACACTGCTAAACTCATTTTATGAGGCTAGCATCAACCTGGTACTAAAGCCAGACACAAAAAAGAACACCACAGGCAAATAACCCTGAGAACATAGAAGCAAAACTCCTCAATAAAATAGAGCAAACAAAATTCAACAACACATTAAAAGATTTAAGTGGGATTTATCTCTGGGATGCAAGGATGGTAAACATATGCAAAATCAACTAATGTGATACATTGTATTAACAAAATGAAAGAAAAAAACCCACATGATTGTCTCAATAGATGCAGAAAAAGCATTTGACAAAGTCTCACATTCACTCATGATTAAAAACTCTCAACAAAATAGGTATAACTGGTACAAAAACAGACATATACACCAATAAGAGAACAGAGAACTCAGAAATAGACTGCACATCTACAACCAACTGATCTTCAACAAACCTGACAAAAACAAGCAATGGAGAAAGGATTCCCTATTTCATAAATGGTGCTGGGAGAACTGGCTAGCCATATGCAGAAGATTAAAACTGAACCACTAATCCCCGCACTTTGGGAGACCGAGGTGGGTGGACCACCTGAGGTTGGGAGTCCGAGACCAGCCTGACCAACATGGAGGAACCCCATCTCTACTAAAAATACAAAATTAGGTGGTCGTGGAGATGCATGCCTGTAATTCCAGCTACTCGGGAGGCTGAGGCAGGAGAATCGCTGGAACCCAGGAGGTGGAGGTTGCAGTGAGCCGAGATCGCGCCATTGCACTCCAGCCTGGGCAACAAGAGCAAAACTCCATGTCAAATAATAATAATAATAATAAATAATAAAATAAAATAAAACTGGACCACTTCCTTACACCTTAAACAAAACTTAACTCAAGATGGATTAAACTCAAAACTATAAAAATTCTAGGAGAAAATCTAGGCAATATCATTCAGGACACAGGCATGAGCAAATATTTCATGATGAAACATCAAAAGCAATTGCAACACAAGCAAAAATCGACAAATGAGATCTAATTAAACCAAAGAGCTTCTGCACAGCAAAAGAAACTGTCGTCAGAGTGAACAGACAACCTACAGAATGGGAGAAAAATTTTGCAGTCTATTCATCTGACAAAGGTCTAATATCTAGAATCTACAAGGAACTTAAATAAATTTACAAGAAAAAAACAACTCCATTAAAAAGTAGGCAAAGGACATAAACACTTCTCAAAAGAAGACATTTATGCAGCCAAGAAATATATGAAGAAAAGCTCAACATTACAGATCATTAGAGAAATGCAAATCAAAACCACAATGAGATACCATCTCACACCAGTCAGAATGGCTATTACGAAAAATTCAAGAAACAACAGATGCTGGTGAGGCTGCAGATAAATAGGAACACTTTTACACTGTGGGTGGGGATGTAAATTAGTTCAGCCATTGTGGAAGACAGTGTGGTGATTCCTCAAAGACATAGAACCAGAAATACAATTTGACTCAGCAGTCCTATTACTGGGTATATACCCAAAGGAATATAAATCATTCTATTATAAAGATACATGCATGTGTATGTTCAATGCAGCACTATTCATAATAGCAAAGACATAGAATCAACCCAAATGTCCAAAAGTAATAGACTAGATAAAGAAAATGTGGTATATGTATACCATGGAATACTATGTAGCCATAAAAAAGAATGAGATCATGTCCCTTGCAGGGACATGGATGGAGCTGGAAGCCATTATCCTCAGCAAACTAACACAGGAACAGAAAACCAAACACTGCATGTTTTCATTTATAAATGGAAGTTGAATAACGTGAACACATAGAGACAGGGAAGGGAACAACACACAGTGGGGCCTGTCATGGGGGTTGAGAGGAGGGAGAGCATCAGGAAAAATAACTAATGCATGTTGGACTTAATACCTAGGTGATGGATTGATAGGTGAGCAAACCACCATGGCACATGTTTACCTACATAAGAAACCTGCACATCATGTACATGTAACCTGGAATTTAAAATAAAATAAAATAAAACAAAAAAGGTATAAAAATGTACCTCAACACAATAAAGCCCGTATATGAAAAGTCTATAGCCAGTATTATAATTAACATGGAAAACTTTCCCTCTAAGACCACATACACTGCAAGGATGCCCACTCTCACTACTTCTGTTCCATGTAGTACTAAAAGTCCTGGCCAGAGTAATTAAACAAGAAAAATTAAAAACACATCCAGGCTGGGCCCAGTGGCTCATGCCTGTAATCCCAGCAATTTGGGAGGCTGAGGTGGGCGGATCACCTGAGATTGGGAGTTTGAGACCAGCCTGACCAACATGGAGAAACTCCGTCTCTACTAAAAATACAAAATTAGCAGGGCATGGTGGTGCATGCCTGTAATCCCAGCTACTCAGGATGCTGAGGCAGGAGAATCGCTTGAACCCAGGAGGCAAAGGTTGCGGTGAGCTGAGATCACGCCATTGCACTCCAGTGTGGGCAACAAGAGTGAAACTCTGTCTCAAAAAAAAGAAAAACAAACAAACAAACACGAACAAACAAACAGACATCCAAAATCAGAAAGGATGAAGTAAAATGAACTGTTTGCAGATGACATGATCATATATGTAATAAAAACCTTAAAGACTCAACAAAAAACCTGTAAGAACTAATAAAGACAAAGTCAATAAAATTATAGTATATAAAAGCAACATACAAAAATCTGTTGCATACTATCTGAAAAAAATTAGAAAACCAATTATATTTATAATAGCAATAAAAAGAGTAAAATAGGAACAAACTTCATCAAAGACATGAAATACATGTAATGTACACTGAAAACTACAAAATGTTTATGATGAGACACAAATAAATGAAAAGTTACCCCATGTTAATGGATTGTTGGAATTACTGTTGTTAAAAATGTTTATACTATCCAAAGCCATCTAGAGATTCAATGTCATCTCTATCAAAATCACAAAGGTGTATTTCACAGAAATAGAAAAAGCAATCTTACAATTCATACAGAACCACAAAAAATACTGAATAGCCAAAGCAGTCTTTGGTAAGAACAAAGCTGGAGGCATCACACTTCTGATTTCAAAATATGTTACATAGATACAGTAATTAAAACTGGTACTGTACCTAAAACAGACAAATGGTACTTGGCATAAAAACAGACGTATAGACCAATAAACAGAATAGGGAGCCCAGAAATAAATCCATGCATATCTAGTCTGAAGGGGTGGCCTGCCCCTCCACACCTGTGGGTATATCTTGTCAGGTGGGATGAGAGACTAACAAAAGAAATAAGACACAGAGACAAAGTATGGAGAAACAACAGTGGGCCCAGGAGACTGGCACTCAGCATACCAAGAACCTGCACTGGCACCGGTCTCTGAGTTCCCTCAGTTTTTATTGATTATTATTTTCACTATGTCAGCAAGAGGAATGAGGCAGGAGAGCAGGATGATAATAGGGAGAAGGTCAGCAAGAAAACATGTGAGCAATAGAATCTGTGTCATAATTAAGTTCAAGGGGAGGTACTATGCCTGGATGTGCACGTAGGCCAGATTTATGTTTCTTTCCACCCAAACATCTCAGTGGAGTAAAGAATAACAAAGCAGCATTGCTGCCAACATGTCTCGCCTCCCGCCACAGGGCGGTTTTTCTTCTATCTCAGAATTGTACAATCGGGTTTTATAACGAGACATTCAGTTCCCAGGGGCAGGCAGGAGACAGTGGCCTTCCTCTATCTCAACTGCAAGAGGCTTTCCTCTTTTACTAATCCTCCTCAGCACAGACCCTTCATGGGTGTCAGGCTGGGGGACAGTCAGGTCTTTCCCATCCCACGAGGCCGTATTTCAGACTATCACATGGGGAGAAACCTTGGACAATACCCGGCTTTCCAGGGCAGAGGTCCCTGCAGCTTTCCGCAATGCATTGTGCCCCTGGTTTATCGAGACTAGAGAACGGCGATGACTTTCACCAAGCATACTGCCTGTAAACATTTTGTTAACAAGGCACATCCTGCACAGCCATAGGTCCCTTAAACCTTGATTCCATACAACACACGTTTTTGTGAGCTCAAGGTTGGGGCAAAGAGGTTGGGGCAAAGTGGCTGAGGCAAAGTTACAGATTAATAGCATCTCAGGGCAAAGCAATTGTTCAGGGTACAGGTAAAAATGAAATTTCTTATGTCTTCCCTTTCTACATAGACACAGTAACAGTCTGATCTCTCTTTCTTTTCCCTACATAGTCAACTGATATTTGACAGGGCACTAAAACATGCAATTCAGAAAGCATAGTCTCTTTAATAAATGGTGTTGGGAAAACTAGATATCCAGAATGAACTAGACCCTTATTTTACACCATATACAAAAATAAACTCAAAATGGACTAAAGATTTAAATAAAAGACCTGAAACTATAAAAGTAGTAGAAGAAAATATAGAAAAAAACTTTCTGATATCAGTCTGGAAATAATCTTTTGGAGATGACACCAAAGGCACAGGCACCAAATGTAGAAATAGACATATGGAGTACTACATCAAACTAAAATGCACCTACACAGAAAACAATCAGCAGAAGGAAAAGGCAACCTGTGAAATTGGGGGAAATATTTGCAAACCATATATTTGATAAAGGTCCAATATCCAAAATATACAGATACCCAAAATCTCAATACCAAAATAACAAATAACCCAATTTTTAAAATGGCAAAGGACCTAGACATTTCTAAAAATAAGACACACAAATGCCCAACAAGTATACGTAAAGGTGCTCAACACCTTTAATAATTAGGGATATGCAAATTGAAACCACAATGAGATATTACCTCACACCTATCAGAATGGCCATATAAAAAAAAAGATAAGTGTTGTTGAGGATATAGGTGAAAGGAAACTTTTGCATACTATTGATAGGAATTTAAATTGGTACAACCATTACGAAAAACGGTATAAATTTCCTCAAAAAATTAAAAATAAAACTACCATATGATCTAGCAATTTTACTTCTGGGTATATGTCCAAAGAAAATGAAACCAGATAATCCAAGAGATATCTGCACGCCCATGTTCATTGCAGCATTATTCAGAATAGATAAGACACAATGAAATATTATTCAGCCTTGAAAAAGAAGGAAATCCTATTATATGAAATAAGCTAGACACAGAAAGGCAAATACTGCTGCTCTCATTTATATGTGGGATTTTAAAAAGTTGAACTCATCAAAACAGAGTAGAAAGAACAATGGTTGTCACTGGCTGGGGGTAGGGACAATGAGGAGATGTTGGTCAAAGGGTACAAAGTTTCAGTCATGCAGAATAAATTAATCCTGGAAATCTAATGTATGGCATGGTGAATATAGTTAATAATACTTCATTGTACACTTGGAATTTGCTAAGGACTTGGTGTTCTCACCACCACAACCAAAAATTTATAACTACTTGTGTTAATAGATATGTTAATTAGCTTCATTGTGATAATTATTTCACCATGTATACATTTACCAAGATATCATGTTGTATATCTTAAATATATAGAACTTTTGTCCACTGTATCTCAATAATGCTAGAAAGAAAGGTTTATTTTTGCCTCTTTCCACTCAATGCCCCTACCTAAAGCAAGAGGTATTCTTAATTCTATCACCATAGATTACTATTGCATGTTACTGAGTTACATACAAATTATTTTATTCTGAATGTGTAAGTAAATAAATAACACTTCCAGCTGATTCTGACATATCTCAATACATGAACATAACAAATGTAATTAAAGTTGTACTAAGAAAGAGGAAAAAGTTTTGAGGAATCAGAAGTTTCCTAGAGGAGGAATTTGTGCTGGGTATTAACAAGTGGGCAAGATTTGCTAGGTAAAGATGGCCTAGAGAATAGGGGTACAAGCTCCATGTTGCATGACTCCAGGGAGCACAATCCACACTGTGTTGTGTGGTTGCAGCCTACTGGAGACCTATTCTGAAGATGTATTTTATAATGTGAATAGTGCCCTTGGCATTGTATAATGTGGCAGCCTTGAAAGAATGAGGCAAGAAAATTAGGTTGGCACTAAATTACAAAGGGCTTTGAATACTGCAGCTTATTTCATCCAACTGGTAATGAGGAATGTATGTTTCTTAGCGTCCTAGGGAGTTGCATGACCAAATCAGCACCCTAGACATATTTATATAACAACGGGATTAGACATCGAGGAAGAGATAGTGACAGAGAGACAGACTAGGACACTTTTGAATTAATGGCAAACCTGAATAAGTGTAAAGGCAGGGAAAACAAAGAGAAAGGTTTTGGTCCAAGAATAACGAACAAGAAGGCCAGGCCTTGCTGACTGCTTATATGTGTGGGAGAAGGAGAGAGAGATTATCATTAGTTTTCTGACTTCGGGAGTTTAAGTGACTCGAAAAGTGGGTACTGATGTTAGAAACAAAAGTCTGAAGAGTCAGTTGGGGCCATTTTAGGCATATCAAGTTTTAGATGAAAGCAAATCATTCCAGTAGAAATATATTTGGAAATGTGATTGGACCATGTGAACGTCCTAAGAGCTAGAGATTTTGGAGGTCTTCCAACTTGCAGGAAGAGCTGAAGTCACTGGGAGCTCATTCTGAGTATTGCTCCAGTGATTTTTTGAGGGGTATGTGTCTGGAACTCAGATGAAATTCATCTCCAGGCTGCAGTTCTTTAAATAAAATATGTAAATCCATCCTAAAATAGAGCTTCACCGCCATAATGAGAAATTGTTCTCAATATAAATAGCTATTGCCCTATGCAAAAGGCTCGTGCATGAGTATCAATAATGTTGACAAAATTGCTTTCTTAAAAAAAACTTCTGTAAGGTACAATGACTCATAAAACCTTTGCAAAGTAAGTTCATAAATACTGATTAAAGAGATGGCACAGACCAGATGATGGAGCACCATGATTCCTGGATTCTGTAATGTAATAGCAATTACTACCAGGGGTCAGTCTCAGGTAGAAAATTAGATTGAAAGCCAGCATAAAAGTTGTTTCTATAATTCTATCATTTTGATGTTGAATTCTACATATCTTTTATTTTTATCTTCTAAAATGCTATTTAAATTCTAAAAATAATATAATGAGATTATAAAGAATGAGAGGAGGGAAATGACCCATAATTCCTTGTAATTATTACATTTACATTTTTATGTTGTTGTAGTCATTGGATGCATAGAATTATGCGTCCTTGTCTTTGTCCCTTAACATTGGTTTTTCTGTATATTCCAAGACAGTCTTCATAGCTATTAGTTTAAATGGCCATCCAAATAAATGCATCAAAACTGATGGAACCATGTTCTTGGTGATGGGAATTGAACTTATTTCCACTTTTTCAAAACAAATAGTCTCTTATTCAATGTTCTTGTGACTATTTTTCTATATTTTGAATTTTTAAAAACAAATTAAGTTGCCAGAAAGGAAATTACCAGATCAAAGGAAACCTGTGTTTTTTTGTGGCTCTTAATACATATACCAGAATTCATCTCCCAAATTTTATTCTGATTTTCTCTGGTGACAGCACAAAACTATTCTATAGCACCTCTGCTAGCATTAGATATTATAATTTTTAAGTTGCTAATTTAGTATGTGAATGGATGTATTTTATTTTTATTAAAACCTAAATCTCTTTTGAAGTGAATGCATTTTCTTTTGTAGCTTTTATTATGTGTGTGTAGTTGCGTATGAATCATTATTTTCCATCATAAAAGCAGTAACATGCATGCATTTCTATCTAAAATTTCAATCAGAACAATGGTGGATTTAGTGTGCATCCTTGGAGGTTTTGTGGCATGTTTTGACTTTTAAAATGTATTCATTCAACGTTTATTGAACACTTAGTGTACGCCAGCCTTTGCTGCATACGCTGGGATACAAAGAGTAATAGACAAGCGGGAAAGACATTACAAGCACAAGAAACAGTATTTGCAAAGGAATGTGAAGTGTGACAGAAAATGATGTTTTCATAGAACTATAGTTGCTCATTATTTTGGAGATAAAAGGCACTATATATCAGTTACCCATTTCTGTGTAACAAACTACTCTGTGTAACAAAGTTATCCATTTCTGTGTAACAAACTACATAATGGCTTAAAACAACAATGTTTTAAATATTTCTCACTATTTGGTGAGTTGGCTGGACAATTTTCATTCCAGCTTTGCCTGGGTACACTCACGCAGCTGCATTCAGCTAGGAGATTGGCTGAGACTAGGCTCAGCTGGGACATCTGGGATGGCTGGGCATCTCTCTTTAAGAGCATATTCATGGAGGCTGGACCAGGCTGCACTTCTTCACATGGTGCCAACAGAGTTTCAAGAGGGCAAGCTCCAATGTGTAAGCGTTTATCAAGCCTCTGATTGTGTCACATGTGCTGATGTCCTAGTGGCCAAGCAAGTCACATGGCCAAGCTCAGCCTCAGTGTGGGAAGTAACTACAACAGCATGTGGAGCCTGGGAGGTGTTAGAAAAACAATTCATTGGAAGTTGTTAGAAAAACAATCTCATATAGGTACAGCTAAGGGAATAATGGGCAAAGAGATTAGATACAGATGCCAGATAGCTGCAGCTCTCATGTGCTACACTGAGTTAAGATTTTTTCGTTGTTGCCATAGATCATTAAGAATAACTGGAAGGGCTTTTGTAGTTTTGGAAGTATGACAGGGCTTTGTGTGAAGAAGCCCTGCTCTGATTTCTAGTTTTAGAAAGATCACTTAGGCAGTCTTGCATGATATTAGACGTGAGAAAATTAGAACACAAATAAGATCGTTGTAGCAGAAAGATCATGAAGAGGAGGAAATATGTTTGAGAACCATTTATTAGTAACAATGTAAGATTCATTAAGCACCAACTATGTGCCAAAGACTTTACATTTTATCTCACCCATCCTTATAACAATTGTTTTACACGGGTGTAACCAACTCTATTTTATAAGATTAGGAAACTGAGGCTAAATAGTCAAGTAAATTCTGAGGTACTTAAGGAAAGTTTGTGGAAGGGCTAGGATGTAATCCTTCATCTGTTTGATGCCAAAGTCATCGGTTTTCTCACTGTCTCACAGAAAAATGAAAGGCTGGAAACTGACAGTGATGAACAGGTCAGGATGGCTGATAAACCAGAGAAAAGCACATGCTTCTCTATTAGATTTATTACTCATGGGGTTAAACTTTCAGAGAGGAGCAGACGTTTTGGCTTCTGGATGCTGGGGTGGAGTAAGGAAGGGCAAAACACAGAAAGGAAAAGAGAGAGACTGAACATAATAGCTCGATGTCTTTGGCACAAACACTAGGGGTTTCTGGTTCCTACTTCAGTGGCAGCAAGCTTTGAGCATCAGGACTTGTCCTGGGGAAAGATAGCAAGTCAAGAAAGTTATTGGTATGACGCAGAGAAGATGGATAAGGACATGTAATTTAAATTCTGCATTCATTTAGTGACTTTTTTTCTTTTAACACTGACTTCGTACTCCCCTCCTCATTTCTCCCTTTCAAGTGGCTCTTTGTGGGTGGGTTACTCTTCTGAAATGCCTACTTCCTTCCTCTTTTGTCTTACTGTCTTGGTCCCTGGGGAGAATGGAAATTAGTTAAGTGTGATGGGTGTTCAGGAGGCAGGCTTTGGTCCTTGGCCAAGAGATAACTAATTCCCCCATGAGTAGCCAAAAGTATCAACTTCACAACTCCCCTTCTTAGAGCTGAAAGGGTTTCTTTGTTTCTTCAATATTCCAAACCAGGGCAGTTACATGTTTTGAGAAATCCATGATTAGACTCAAACAAATCTCTCAAATCTATTCAAACATCAATTAACATTTATTAAGCTGCGAAGAGGAGAGTCAGACTGGAGATGCACAAAGTAGAATAAAACCAAGCCTTTACTCACAATGCATGTGTAGGCTTTAGGAAGATAGGGGACCATCTTGTGCAGGAAGTTATGTCATGTAAACAATAATCATAATGTAAAGCAGACTGAAATAAGCTCTCAGTAGAGGTATGTAATCTGATACTGTGGAGAGGGAGAGAAAGGAAAATTTCATGGAAGAGAAGGCATTTGAGTGGGTCTTTGAAGGATGAGACGGGGTTGAGAAGAGTGTTCAAGGTGGAGAGCACAGTCCGAGCCAAGTGCACATACCTGGAAAGTGCCCAGTGTGGTTGGGGAATGGCTGGATTGTAGAAGTTAAAAATAACAGACTTTTTTTTTTTTTTTTTTTGGCCTGTATAAGAAATCTCAGGGCTTTTGAAGTGAGTCTATCTTTTTCTCCAATAAAGTGCCCTCTGAAACAATGTCATTCATTCAAAAACTGTCAAAACATCACTAATCTTGTTACAGTACATAGCTAGTCAGACATGAGCAGGGCAGGAGTGCCCACCCCGGACCGCCAACCAGAATCATTAGGTGACCATCAGGTCATGGTCAGGCGGTTGTTAATTGTCTCTTTAAAATGACAATTGATCACAGCCTGTACCAGGGAAAGGCAGTCTTCGATAGACAGAAAAAACCTGAAACTGGTAATCAGCAGTGTCCTGATAAGATCTCAAGAGTTGGATGAGTGGGCACAAGCATGCACACTAAGAGGCATAATGGCAGAATTTAACTGGTATATGACCCTACTCTAGAAACACTCAACTGATAAGGGAATGCCTCAAGGGAGCATGTGCACAATTTCGGGTAACACACTGCGCATGGCGGCCCTCCCAAGTGCTGGCAGGCCACTGCACATGTCAACAGTTCACCCCAAGGGAAGAATCAGGGGAGAAGTAACGCAAGACCCCGGAAGCATGCCAACATGCAAAACCCCAAGTCAAAAAGTCAGACTGTCCACTTGATCTCTCAAGTTGCCTGCTTGGCCCTCTTCCAAGTGTAATTTACTTCCTTTCATTCCTGCTTTAAAGTCGTTTAATAAACTTTCACTCCTGCTCTGAAACTTGCCTGGTTCTCTCCTTCTGCGTTTTGACCTCAGTTGGCTTCTTTTTTTTTGAAGAGGCAAGAATTGAGGTTGCTGCAGACCTGTATGGATTTGCCACTTCTAACAATCTTAGATCAATTTATCTTGATTAGTTATATTAATGCAGGCTTATTTTTCATCTACTCCTCAAGGATTTAGCAAACAGGTAATGAAGGGTGGCACATCAATCCACGATCAGCAATTATTTGTTATCTCTGTGTACTCTGCCTGGCACATAGTGTGTAATTATGAGTATTTGTTGCCTGGATGAATAAAGGTTACAGTGTGGTAACAGACAGCTCCAAAACCTCAGTGGTTTAACACATTGCAAGTCTATTTCTTGCTCATGCTACATGTTCAGTACAGGCCAGCAGGGAGGTCTGCTCATACTAATGACTCAGAAACCCAAGCTGAAGGAAGTGCCACCTTGATACATGCTCCTACAGTCATCAACACAGGGAAACAGAGACGTGGCAAATCTTCTGCTAGCTCTTAACGTTTCCATCCTAAGTGACACAGGTCATTTTGTCTCACATTTCATTGTCCAGAGCAAGTCATATCACTAGACCTGACTTTGAAGAGAGCAGGGAAGATAAAGAGCATCAGAATATTTGTGAACAGCTCTAATGATCACCATACTGGGTCACTCACATGGCTGGTTCCTTTAACTAAGCTTTCACCTTATATAAGCACACTTAATAAACATATTTTTGTGAAAATACTATTGCTTCTGTGTGCATAAGCAAGAAGCTAATTCCTATACCAGAATTTTGTGTATAAATAAAATTATTTCAAAATTGTCCTAACAGAATTCTCTACTAGTCGAGCAAATCATGGTATTTTGCCTCAAATCACTTTAAATCTCTGTATTGTTTCCATGTCAGTGGCAGCCCACTTGGTATTTCTCATCTCTTAAGAGATGATAGCATTTACTCTAAAAACCTTGTTCAGTCATTGAACATCTTGCAGAAAATTTAGCTAGTGTAGACATATGCCTAGTGCTTGTACTAACATTTTCTATCTTCTATTCTGACACTTATTAGATGATTGCTTTAAAGCTATTTTTGAAGAGAGGACTTGAAAGAGGAGAATGGATCAATCACTGTTTAGCCTGCTAGACCCTCTTTGATGTACGGTAACCAAAAGTCATTCTCATCACATCACAGAAGGTTTAGGTGAGGCAAGCTTGTGATCTCAGCTGAATTCTTAATACACGATAGGCTGTCTAGTGTCCCCACACAGGGGATGTAATTCAGTTTATAATAAAAGCTCAGTGCCCTTATTGCTGTTACTATACACAGCAGACTTACTATATACCATCTATTGTATTTTTTTGGATGAAAGAAAAAGTATTAGATTATGCCCTAACTGCCTTTCAATGCCTACTTAACCAATTCATTGCTGCTGATTAGCATCTGGGACTCTAATAGGGTAACACCCTGGGCAATTCCTAGCCTTCCTCATGTAGCAGACCTCCATATGACTATTGTCACCTTGTGATGAAATGATTATGCCCATTCCATGGTAAACATGAGGCTGTTTTCAAAGAACTTGAAACATGCCGGCCATCTCATTGTATTAGCCATCAGTTGGAATCAGAGAATAAAGTAAAATAACGTCTAAAGATAGCTTTGTATATTGACCCTTACTGGAAGAAATGCTCAATGGCTGAGAGAGTTCATAGATAACCTAGTTTCTCATCCTCTCGGCCTCTTGCAACGACAACGTACTTGCCACCTCAGCAGACATATTATATAATCAATACTTAGATGGCCATTATTGCTGTTGGGCATAAAAAAATGCATTCAAAAGGCAGAAGAATCTTCTGGAGACTCTCATTCTGTCAAAGAGGGCAATCCTTAGGGAGAGTTTCCCTCCAAAAGCAAGACAGCCGGAGGAAATGTTGACAATGAAAGGCAGAGTTTCTAGGGCAGCAAGCCACTATGGGTCTCTTCCCTCCCCCAGAAAGCTCCTGGACATAGAACCAACCTTCGCTGATGAATCAAATCATGGTATTGAATCAAAGGAGCATTTGGGATGTCCAAATATTTACTATTTTGTTTCAAGGCTTTCCCCAAACTTCCTAATGTCTTGAAGAACAGGGGCTGAGCCTTTCCATCATTAAACCACACTAATGAATACTAATTGGACAAAGGAAGTTGAAGATACCAAATTAAAAAAAAAAATGCTCTGGCATTGAATAAGAATGAATGTTTTTCACTGTAAAGATGACTAAAAGAATTTGATATTGCTTAATTTCACTCAAGAACTATAAGCTATACTGCCAACTGGAATGGAGTAGAAAACATTTCATTTAAAAAATCATTTATGGTTTGAGTCTCTCAATAAGACATTCTTTGAATTAAATTTTTTATTTGAGAAAGTAGGTAAATAATTGATTTTTCCAGAGAGCTTATTTTTGTTTTCTAGAGACTCTGAGTAGTTTTGTACAAAACTAGAATTCAATCATGCTTTCCATGATTTATAGAGCTCTATATTAAAAACTTTAGAAATACATATTGATAGAATGTATCTTGTTTACTTTATGAAAACCACAACTGTTACGGGATGTGGAAGAACAGGCACGTTAAAATGCTAACAAAGAAATCTCACAACTACCCCCCCCAACACCAAAAAATATTCAAGTAAGCATGTGGGATTTGCAATCAGACTGCATCAGGGGGGTCAGAGATCAAAAATAAATGGTGGGCCACAACATGCAGAGCTTTTAAAAAATAATGTCACATTCTCTCATTCTCAGCATAAGAAATGGGCAACTTGTTCAGGGCAAATAATTGTTTGAACTGAGGATTTTATTATTAATCTCTGAAGACTGCTGAATTTAGGGTCACAGTAAGGGTTGATTAGGTACAAGGTGCATAAAGCTCTCCTCTGTCGATGCTATTGAAAGAAGCAAGTAATTTAGATTCAGAATTGGTCTTGGATTGAAGCTCACTCCATTACCGACCATTTTCAATTTCAGCTATACAATAAACATCAAGCTCGGCAAGGAAATTAGTACATTTGGTAATGTATTGGAAGAGATGGGTGGGTCTTTGACAAGATGACACTTATCACCAAAGCTTCAGTTAATGAAACCCTTGAGTGGTATCTGCGTTTGACATATTTTGACATTTTTTGAAATCACATCCAGCGTTTTTTCCCCCACAATGTTCTTCTTTATGAGAGAAAAAAAATCCATCTATCTTTAAAATGAGTACTAGAGTACTGCAATATTATTGGAAAAAAAATTAAAGCGATGCTGCCTGCCACTGACAGGAAGATCAAGGTACTTTCTCAAAATCTGTAAGGAGCAACAGATTCATAGGAAGCATTTTATTCAAATGAAGTCCACAATACATTTCCAGGAAAAGCTTCAGGTTTAAATGGAACATATTTAATCATACTTTCCCTAAAAGTACCTTCCACTATAAAATGTGATCTCATTAATGCGACTACAAGTTACATTGTTAAAAAAAAAAAAAAGAAAAGAAAAGATAAGAAAAGAAAAAAACAATTTTGGGTACTGATTTTCTGAACAAAATAGTTTTCTTTCTTTCTTTTTTTTCCTGCAAGGGAATGACTTGCACCTTAGTAAAGGTGGGACTTTTGAAAAAGAAAATAATGAAGGAGAATAGAAAATGAAGACCACCTTCAAAAATTTTTTAAAATTGAGAAAGAAAAACTGCAGGGGAAAATACAGGTAAAAAATAAACAGGGGAAAAGCAGATAAGAATGACGGCATCGAGAATGAACAATTTCTGACCTCAAACTAGTTCTGACTAGATCACAACCCATATTCTCTCACTAGAGTTCTCACGTTTATGTATAATTAAATGCTATTTTATTGCCAAGTGGCCTAGATAATGAAAAACCAGAAAAAGAAGAAAATGCTTCCAAAGTGACCGAAAATTTAGGTTCACACATTCTGAGGAGTGGTTTTTGTTATTTACTTTTTAGTTTTTTTCTGAAAGCTGGGTGAAATTATTATGTATTCAGATATTTTAAATCTCATACAGCTCTATTGTTCATGCTATGTTTTTCATCCATTGCTGGGAGAACAATTGTAACAAAAAATACAAAGCGTTCTAAATGGGGGGGCCTTACTGAACCCTACAGGACCCGGGTGGCACTTGCAGTGTGGTAGGCCCAGCCGGGTGGTCCCGCTCATCCATCATTTACCCACCACGAGGAGGAGGTCACCTTGAAGTTTGGACTGGGGGACAGGAGAGAGAAAGAGCACGAGGGAGGCAGAAAGAGCAGAGCAAGTAAAGAAAAGAGCTGCTTTGTACAAGATAGATACCCTCGTAGAATTCAGAACACAGAGGACTCTTTTTTAAACCTCCACTCCGTAGGTAATTTCTTTAAACCCTCTTTAAGACCCCTACCCTTCCTCACTTCCATAATCCAA
The DNA here is from genome assembly GCF_049350105.2 of Macaca mulatta. Lineage (NCBI taxonomy): Eukaryota > Metazoa > Chordata > Mammalia > Primates > Cercopithecidae > Macaca > Macaca mulatta. Next base: position 93,480,792 of record NC_133407.1, on the reverse strand, counting down.
ATTTAAAACCCCAAATCCTGCAGTTAAGGAGGGCGGAAAAAAAAAAACTGTGTTAGCTCCAGGTCTTAATATTTTCATCTCAAAAAACTGCATTCGACATTTTGCTGACTGCTGACTCTTATTCCTACCCCCTAAAATAATAATTTTAACATCTTGTTAAACACAATGAGCATTGTAGAACTGTTCAGTCATCTAATAATCCAGGTTTTGATGATTATGTCTGCTGTTCCATATTCATCTGCATCCACCCTACAGGTGTGGTAAATTAGTTGAGTGAATTGGGTTTAACTAAAATGACATGTCATCTGACCTCAAGAATGGCATTACAATTTAGCTGTTTTTAATGTCACAGGTATGGCCTTTTAGACAAGCATGCTCCCTAGGAGTCTTCTTTCTATTTTTCCAATTTTAATAATAAAACTGAAATGGCTAAACTTTGAGTGAGAGGCTATTACTGTATTCAACGATGCTATTTAGCTGGGAGGCACTGGAATGACCAGACAGGCTGTTCACAGCTGGTGTCTATTCTGATTGTTGGTATCCATGCAATAGCAGTTGTTAAATATTTTGTTACATATGAAATATTTACCAGAATGGTTGGTTCACTAACGGAGCACTTTTGTTATATTCATAATTGATTAAAATGTGCATATTTGTTTAACGTCTACCCATCCTCTCCAATACTCACCTCTTGAGTGAGTAAGGGATAATTTTTTTCTCTGCTTAAGGCAGTTCTTGCCATGTAGTAGCCACTCAAGAAATATTTTTTTTTGAATGACCGAATTGGGGATTCCTCACATATTCACATTTTAGGAGTTGTCACAGCCCTAGAAGAATAATCACTTTATTCTCTTTGTAGGATTACTTGCTTATTCTTTCAGAATAATTCTGGCATTGAATAAAATAAAAACTGAAGGAACATTTTTCACTGTGAATTGTTATTTGATCTCCCTGTTTTTCAGAATGATATTTCTGTGATCAACTCTGTCTGATGTTCTGTAGTTCAACATCTTTAGAATTAAACCTCCAGTCTTCTGCAGGGTGGAGAAGCAGCAGTAACTCAGTTTGCTTGAGGTGAAGGAGAGGATAGGGGTTGGGTCAAGGGGAGAAGTTGAAAATTATAGGATTTTAATTCTCCTGTTTTTAGCATTAGCTGAACACAAATATTCAGAGAGACATTGTGCCTACAATTCCTGAGCTTTTCTGGAGTAATTTGATTTAAATCATCTTGAATCTGGGCTTCCCAAGCAGCCAGTCTACATTTCAGCTTTCTCTGGTGTGTCAAAATTTTATTATTTCTCCTCTCCCATTTTCCCTCTCTTTATGTTGTTTCAGTCCTTCTACTGTCATTTTAATGTGGTTTTTGGAAGAAACAGAGGTCAAAGTATTTGGTAGATTTATTACTTTATAGGTTTGCTATATTTTTTCCATATTATAATTAAAAAGGAATACAATAGAATGTATCTACACATATGAAGTATTTTTATATATGTAATATACATAGGTATGTACATATAGTAATCTCTTGGTATCTAGGGGGAATTTGTTCCAGGACTCCCATCCTCCCCTCACCCTTTTCCAAATAACAAAATTCACAGATGCTCAAGTTCCTTACAGTCGACCTCTGTATCCTAAGGTTCTCCATCCATGGATATGGACAGCTGACTGCATATGCACGCATGCTCATACACTATATATAATACAATCTATCTGAAGTATATGCAAGGTAAAAGAATGATAAAAATGAACACCCATACACACCACCAAACTTAAGAAATATCCCATGTGTTCCTCCCTGTATTCTCCTGCCCTCCACTAAAGGTAACTCTTGTTCCAAACTTGGTGTTTAAAATTTCCTTGCTTTTCCTCTCAATTTTCTTACTTTTGGATATTCGTTTATCAGTCTGCTTTTGCTAAGTTATGCTACAGTGATAATATATGCCAAGAAATGATTTTTTTCCTCAAGTACATACTATGTGCAGGTCGGCTGTGTCTCTGTGGGTCAGTGTTGCTACGGCTTGGTGTTTTCCTCACTCCAAGACTCAGGCTAAAGGAATAGCCCCTATCTCAGTCTCATTGCAAAAGAAAAAGAGCAGTGCAGAACCATGTGATGGCTCTTAAAACTTCTGTTGGAAACACGTCAGTTCCATCATGTTTCACTGGCCAAACCTGTTATCAATGGAGAAGCTATATTACAGAGAAGGATAATAAAGGTGCACGGCAAAGACAGAGATGTATAATTCCCTTACAAGAAATGATGGTGAATAGTGGGAAGCAATAATAAAATTGACCATAGTCTGTTCTCTTGGGCATGAAAATTCATTTCCTGCCCTTCTACACAATAACATAATCCCCCATCTTCCAAGTAAATAGCCGAAAGGATGTATTCAACCACAGCATTAGATTCCAGGACTAGGATTTTGTCCTAGCTTTAACATCAGGTTCAGATACAGCTCTTCTTCACCTAGAGACAAATGAACTAAAACTAAAACCTGTGTGCCAAAAATAGCAATTCTGAAATCCTACTGGGCAAACATTGTGAAGGCCCTCTAACATGGGCAGAAGAAATATCTCTTGATTAGGCTCATTCTGTTCTCTGTGACTAGCACCACAGTGCATGGTTATAGATGACTCTTGGCTCCACCTTCAGGGCGTTTCTTCCTTTTCTATTATCCTCACTGGGCCACATCTGAAAAGGGCATTGGAAAATTTGGTCCCTTGGAGGCTAAGGTTTTCTTGCTTCCAGCTTTTAGACTTAGAACAGACACAATCTCTGTTAATCTAGGTTGATGGCTCCTTGGGTTGTATGATCCTCTCAACAACTTCAATTCCATTTAAGACATGCCTTTCTTTCTCTAGATTTAAATTGATATTTTTGAGTTTATCAGACTTCTGTGGAGGAGCTACACCATTAGCCTCTTTTGAGCCATTTTGCACACCTGAAAAGATTTACCAGTTGCCACCATAATCAACTAAACAAAAGGCACTCCTAATATCCTGGATTTGGTCTATGCCTTCCCCAAACTGAGTTTTAATCAGCTGCTGTCACTCAAAGATATTCTTAGTTTTACTTTGGATGTGAGAATAAGTTGCCTCTTTCAAACTTCTAGGTCCCCAACTTTCTGACCTCCTTTAGTTTCTTTTCATCTTTTCTTACAAAGTGGTCAATTCTTTTGTGGGCTCATAGTTTTTCTGTACCACCATGTCAAATGCAGCCAACAGCAACCAAGACATGCTAGTACTATTCTGTCTTCCAATCTCCCTACCAAAAGTCACAGGGTCATTCAATATATTATCTGCTTTTCATGTTATTGCTGCTAAAGTTGCATTAAGTGTTTCACCACTGCATAATGGATTGCCATGTTTTCAGCCTCTAAAATCAGTTTCTTTGCTACCTTCCACTCTGCCACAAAGCCAGTGGCACCTATTTTAGAAGTTTTTTTATGGTAGCACTGACTTTGAGGTAATAATTTTGTAAATATCAATTGTTTACAAAACCAACAATTACTTCTTGCTCACTTTGCATAGTTGGTGGTGGATTGTTTGAAGCTTTATTTCCTATGTCCTCTTCCAGAATCCAGGATGAAAAGAGTAGCCTTACATCAGAACATGCTGTGTTTGTGGCAGGCAGAGGAGGGTAACAGTAGAACCATGTGATTGATAATTCTTAATGCTTCTTCTCAGAAGTGACATTTATTGCATCTGCTAACACTTTTTTGGCCAAAATCAGTCACATGGCTGAGACATACATCAGTGTTGTAGGAAGTGCTATCCACAACAAAGGTAAAAAGGATAGTGAATATTTTGAGTAAACAATATGATCAATCATAGTCCCTGAACATATTATATTGCTTTACATGTTTTTTAACTTTATATTTAAAAATCATAAAATATGTATTATTATGTAACAGTTTTAGAGTTCCACATTTTATTCATGACTTTCATCTGTGTTCATGTATATGGTGTTGTTCACTCATCACTGCTTTATAGTATTCCACTGTTTTAAACATATGAAAATTTACCCATTATAGCAGGTTCCAGGTTTTTGCTATTTTACATCATGTTGAAAAAAACAGGTATGTCTTCCAATGGACACATGAAAATGTTTTTTAGAATACATGCAAGGAAGAAAATTTTTTAGTTATATAGTTTTACATATCTTAACATGTATTAAATAATGCTGAATTTGTTGTATACCATAATTATACCAATTTTTTTATTTCAGCCAGGAATATTTAAGGATTCCCATTGTTTCACACTCTTGACAGCACTTGGTATTGTCAGACTTTAACACAATTGCCAGTCAAGTAGGTATCTCATTGAGACTTATATTTATCTTTCTCTGTTCACATATTGCTTTTGTCTGTGGGACATTCATATGTCCTCTTCTGTGAAATGTCTATATATTCCTCTGGGGGAATTTTTTTGAATTATTTGTAATTTTCATATGGATTGTTAGAAGTCATTTAAAAATATGTATACATTTTCAATACTATTCTTTTGTTGGTTGCATGTGTTCCAAATATATTCTTCAAATTATGATATGGCTTGACTTTCTACTTTTGAAATGGTGTCTTTGATGAATAGAAGTTTTAAATTTTAATGTAGACAAGTCCATCAATGTTTTCCTTTGTAGTTAGTACTTTTTATATATCTCATATAAATAATTCTTGCCTACATCAAGATCATAAAAATAGTACCAAATTTTCTCATGAGAATTTTAAAATTCTGCTTTTCATGATGAAGTCTTTAATCCACTAAAAATTTATGTATGTGTATGGTGTGAGATATAAATTTTACTTTTTTCAACTTGAAAATCAACTGTATACCTACCTTTTATTGTATTCTATTTTTAAATTACAATTTTTTCTTTTTATGAGACAGAGTACCATTCTGTCACCCAGGCTGGAGTGCAGTGCTATGATCACAGCTCACTGCAGCCTCCATCCACTTTTGGACTCAAGTGATCTTTCCATCTCAGCCTCCCGAGTAGCTGGCACTACAGGTGTGTGCCACCATACCCAGCTAATTTTCTTATTCTTATTTTTTGTAGAGATTGGGTCTTGCTGTGTTGCCCAGGCTGGCTTTAAATGCCAGGGCTCAAGTAATCCTCCCTCCTCAGCTTCCCAAAGTGGTGGGATTACAGGCATGAGCCACCAAACCCAACTAAAATGATAATTTTTAATTATTTAAAAATGGAATAGATTTTTGTGCATTGATTTTATATTTGAAATTCCCTACTTATCCAAAAAGTTTGTTTTAGATTTATTTTTAAAGAGTTATATCACCTGTAATTAAGCGCAGCTTTGTTTCTTGATTCCCAATCCTCTTGCTTTTTATTGTATTGTATTAATTTCTTTTTTTGATTTACTTATGCTTTCAACATTTCACCATTAAACATCATGTTTCTTGTAGCTTTTTTCTTTTTCTCCTTTATGCTATAAACATGACAAACTATATATTTTTATATATATTATATTTTTTCTAGCATTATATTAACCTTACATTTATGGATATATTTAACTTGGTAATGGTTTTTAATCTTTTACATATGGGTGGAAATAGTTTGAGAATATTTTATTTAGGATCCTAGCATATTTGAGTGACATCTGCCTAAAATTTGCCCTTCTTGTATTATTCTACCCCTTACCATTGTTTTCAATATTAAATCTATACCAGCTTCATAAAATGTGTTAATGAGTATTTCATATTTTTCTAACCTGTGGATAGAAAATTGGAATTGTCTGTTGCTTAAAAATTCATCAGCAGATACTTAACAACCTAGGTCTGTCTATTTTTTTTCTAAAGAGTATTGATTGTTGATGTAATTTTTGTATGGCCATTGACCTATGTAGTTCGGCAGTCCTTCTGAGTCTGTTTCAGTGAAATAAAATTTTAAATTTTCTCTTCTTTTACTTAAGTCTTCAAATTCTTAGAATAAAGTTCTTCTTCATTGTATCCTCTTGTTTACTTTTAAATTTCTGTTTTATCCATAGTTATATCCTCTTTTTAATCCTTATGTTTTATTTATCTGTCCATTCTCATTTCACTTTTTCTTAATTAATCTTCCTAGAGGCACATCTGTTTTACTAATCTTTTCAAATGATCAATTTTTGGCTTTGTCTTCTCTTTTATTTCTTATGATGCAACTTCTATAAACTTTTTAATATCAAAATTATTCATAGAACACTGGTATGGGCAAGGCTTGGAAACAACAGTTTCCAGAGGTGGTGAATAAGGTAACAGGATATAGATCTAGAAAACAACTTGGTTGCATCCAAAACAAAGAATATGACTTAGGAGCAGATAATTCTTATCCGTGTTTCTCAATTGGCTGGAATCTCTTAGGTACTTTCCTTACTGATTCCTCTTTTTAACTATGAGTTTAATACAGGAATTGATTTAGAACCCTATATAGTTCTCTAATTCAAGGTTATATGATAGGGCTGTTTGTCTAAATTTAGAAAATTTGTCAACATTTTCAAAACAAAAATGTTAAAATTTCTAGTGAAAGTGGCAAAGTAAGTAGATGGCTTAGGGTCTGGAAACTGCATATGGTTTTACAAGTTTTAAGAAATGTTTCTAGTCCAAAGTAAAATACAAAGAAAAAATTAGTACTATATATAGAACATAATAAGGCAGTTTTTACATTAAAAACAAATGTGAAGGGAAAAGCAATACAGAAAGGGTAAATCATGGGCTAACCTTATTGAAAGATGATGAGTAGACATAATAAACACTCCTGTTTGGGGATAAAACCACAAAGGAATATATTTTAAGGAATAAGGTAAACAGGAAGTAGACAAGTTCTTGTAACTCAGCCTTGAATTATCTTAATCCTGGAAATAAAATTAAAATAATGCCAGATTGCTAGAGCCTTCTGACATTCAGGAGGGCTTATACCCCTGAATGGTTAGCAGAATCCCTCAGATGCCTTTCTGAAGGAAAATAACATTATCTTGGGCACCAGATTATTTTTAGAAGCAATTTTAAGCTATAATATAATGTTTGGCACAAATTTTTTTATTATACTTTATGTTCTAGGGTACACGTGCACAACGTGCAGGTTTGTTACATATGTATACATGTGCCATGTTGGTATACTGCACCCATTAACTCATCATTTACATTAGGTATATCTCCTAATGCTATCCCTTCCCCCCCTTCCCCCACCCCACAACAGGCCCCGGTGTGTGATGTTCCCCTTCCTGTGTCCAAGTGTTCTCATTGTTCAGTTCCCACCTATGAGTGAGAACACGTGGCACAAATTTTTTAAACAGCTCAGTGGGGAGCAAGACAAGATGAGCAAAACCTAGCAGAAACCACCAGCAATAGCATTATTCCATAAGGGCTTCAAACATTGTCATAATTAGACAAAGACTTTGTGGCTCACGCCTGTAATTCCAGCATTTTGGGAGGCCGAGGCGGGCAGATCACCTGAGGTCAGGAGTTGGAGACCAGCCTGGCCAACATGGTGAAACCCCGTCTCTCCTAAAAATACAAAAATTAGCTGGGCATGATGGCAGGCGCCTGTAGTTCCAGCTACTTGGGAGGCTGAGGTGGGAGAATCGCTTCAACCCGGGAGGCGGAGGTTACACTGAACTGAGATCGTGCCACTGCAATCCAGCCTGGGTGACAAGAGTGAAACTCGGTCTCAAAATAATAATAATAGTAAATATAAGATAACATAAGATAAGATAAGATAAGATAAGGTATGTGCTTTCCATGTTCTAGAAGATAAAAGACAAGATTAACAATTTTTTTTTTTCAGAGAAAAAAGTAAACAGAAACCCTAAATCTGAACACAAGAACTGAAATTAAAAATTCAATTGATGGGTCTAATACATCATATACAATTATGAAGATACTTAATTAACTGGAATATTCTCAGCAATATCTGTCAAAATAAAATGATAGAAAATACAGAGAAGAAGGTAAAAGATGTAGAGAATACAGTGAGAATTTCTAATATTTTGAGTTCTAAAAAGAAAAGAGAGAAATAATAAGGCTGAAGAAAAAGAGGAGAGATATAATCAGGCTGAAACAAATTTTGATGTGAGAATAGCTGAGAACTTTCTAAAACTGGAGAAAAACATCAAGCTACTATTTAAGAACCACATAAATACCAGGAAGAATAGCTGAAAAACAAATCTACACTGAGATACTAAGTGATAAAAATGTGGAAACCTCAAAATGGAGAAAAAAATCTTAAAGTCAGTTATAGAAAGATGTTACCTTTAAAAGGGCAACAATAGACAGACAGCTAACTGCTCAGCAGAAACAAAGGACCTCACCTAGCAATGAAATGGTGTCTTCAAAGTGTTAAAATATCTGTCATTTTTACATCTTCTGAAATTGATGGTAAAAAAACATACGTTTAGATTAACACATGAGATAATTCCCCAGTAACAGACATGTTAAAATAAATACTAAACGATATTCTTCAGGCAGAGGGAAAAAAAAATCCACAGGAAAGCTTGGAAATGTTGGAAGAATTGAAAAGCAATGGAAACACTAATGTAATAAGGCGTCTGGCTCCATGTTTTGATGTTTGACTGCTGAAAGCTTTTAAGCTTCATTCCCTCCCTCTTCTTCCGTTCCACGTCTGAGCAAGCTAATAAAAACGCCTGGGTACTCCCTCTTTTGATGCCAGTAAAAGATTTAAACCATTCAAACCTCTACTTATGCAGAAGAACCCTCATCCCAGACCTACTCTCTAATTACCGTAAAAACCAGTCTCCTTTTCCTCATCTCTCAAGATATTTTTGGACTAGTTTGGGAGGTCTATCCTGCTCTTCCCAGACTAATAAACCTTTTCATATTCTTAGCATAATCACTTTCAACCTCCAAACCAAAATTTGGGTGAGGTGCCATCCCACTTCTGATGGGTGGTCACAACAACTAGTAAGCGAGTAAATCAAAATAATCATTGACTGTGCAAAAAATCATAATAGTGTTTTATTGAGTTTTTAATATCTATACATAAAATACAAACTAATGATATTTATCTCAAATGGAGAATAAATGGAATTAAATTATTCAAATTAAAATGGGAATAAATAAAATTAAATTATTCTAATATCTTTGATCTATTTGCATTATCTGGGTAGAGTTTCAAATAACCAATTAGTATTAGATTTTGATAAGTTAAGAGCATATGCTATCATTTCTAGACTAACTACAGAAAGAATAGTAAGAGAATATATAGCTTTTGAGGAAATAGAGGGAAGATGGAATAATTTTAAAAATTATCTATCTAAACAAAGGCTAGAAAAGAGAGGAAAAAAGCAAAGCGGTAAGGAAACAGGTCACAACAGAATGGTAGATTCAAATTCAAATATATCAGTAATTACATTAAATGTAAATAGACTAACTGTTCCAATTTCTAAATCTATAAAGAAAAACATTACTAACTGCATTTTAAAATTATGATTCTGTTTACAAAGGACATATATAAAATATGTAGATATAAAAAGTTGTAAAATATTTGCCAAACAAAAATCAGTGTAACAATATCATGTAAAGTGGAGTTTAAGCAAAAAGTTAAAAGGACATTTGATAACAATTCTGTATTTGTATGTATCTAATAAAATAGCCTTCAAATAAAGCAACAATTGACAGCAAAAAGAGATAGAGAAACCCACAATTATAGTGCAAGATTATAACATATATCTTTTATAACAATTAAGCAAGCAGACAGAAAATCAATTAGGATACAGTAGAATAACACAAAAAGCAAATGACCTAATTAATATGAATAAAAGGAAATATTTTAAACCTAAAAAAACATAGTTCATTTTTTTCAAGTACACTTGGAACATTACAAAATTTATTATATAATTGGCCACAAAGTAAGGTTCCACAAATTTTAAAGAACTAAAGTTATAGAGTGTATCTGTGGTTGCAATGTAATTAAGTTGGAAATTGAAAAAAAAAAATGTTGCTGGAATACTCTTGCATGTTCAAGTAAGCCATGGTTCAATGAAGAGAACATACTGAAAATTATAAAATAATAGGCAGAGGCAGGAGAATCACTTGAGTCCAGGAGTTCAAGACCAACCTGGGCAACACAGCGAGACCCTGTCTCTAAATAATAATAATAATTATTATTATTATATTGTAAAATATTGAAATTACTAAATATCAAAATATCTAGGATGCAGCAAAAGTCATGTAGGAAAAACTTTAGTGTGTTAGAAGTATGTATTTTTTAAAATTTCATAATCAATGAACTATGCATCTATCTCAAAAAATTAGAAAACAACAAAACAAGATCCAAAGAGAATAGAAAGAGGAAATAAAATTAACAGCAGAAAACAATAATATTGAAACTGAACAATAGAGAAAATCAATGAAATTCAGATATTGTTCCTTTGAGAAGATTAGTAAAAGACAAATACTTACATTGCTATTAATGAAGAAAAAAGGGAAAAGGCACAAAAAATAATAGTAATAAAAACAAAACATCACTACAGATTGTACAGACATTGTTAGATTACAAGAGGAGATCATGAAGAACTTTTTCCCAAATGAACTTGAAAATGTTGACAATGAAAATATCTAACAATATTACTTTACAAAACTAACACAAGAAGAAATATAAAACTTGAATAGTCCTATACTGTTTCATATTACTCTCTTTATTTAATAGTGAATTCAACCAAACATTTAAGGAAGAAATAAATTCAAACTCTTCCAGAGGCTACAGAAGGGGGAACACACTGTATCTTCTTTAACAAGACCAGAGTAACTTTGATATTAAAATCTAACAAGGATATTAAGAAAAAAAATTACAGATAATCACACTAATGACTGTAGATATAAGAATTTCAAACAAATTGCTAGCAAACCGAAACCAGTAATATGCATTTACTAGTTTATCTAGGAATTTGAGATTGGTATATTAAAACAGTGATTAGTGTAATTCTTTACATTAGCATAAAAAAGAAAAAAGTCATATGATCTAAATAGATGGAGAAAAGGCATTTGATAAAATTGAGCAACAATTCATAATTAAAAGCCCTTAGCAAACTAAACTAGGAGGGAGCTTCCTTAACTCAATAAAGGGCATGTAAAAAACAAATAAACACAAACAAGTCAAACAACAACAAAATTTCTATAGGAAAACATCAGTTTAATAGTAAATGTTGAAAGGTTTTACTTTGAAATCTGAATTTGGACAAGAATGCCAGCAGTCACTCATTTTATTTAACATTGTATAGGTACACAATGTGACAAGGCAAGAAGAAATATAAGGCAATGGATTTAAAAAGAAAAAATAAAACTATTATTCACAGAAAAGTATGACTGCTTACATAAAAAATCCAAAAAAGGTATGTATACAATTTTAAAATTTATATATGGATTACAGAAGAACGTTGAGTATAGGTTAATATAACCTTTTTTTAAAAAAAGAAGTATACATTTTATGCCAGCCAGCAACAACTATTTAAAAAATAGAACTTAAAAAGTTTACATTTATATATAAATGTTTTATATATTATATGTAAATATAATATATAATATAAAGATAATATTATATGTAAATATAAACAAGATGAGTAGGACATCACGAAAAAAGACTAGGAAAAAGAAAGGAAAATTAACTGATAAAGTATCATTGAGGAAAACTGAAGAAGACCTAAGTAAATGGAGAAATGTATCATGTTCATGGGCTCAACAACTCACTATTATAAACATGTCAATTTTCTTCAAGCTTCTATAAATTCAATGCAATCCAAATAAAAATAGTTACAGTGGTGTTGTGTGCATATGTACATGTGTAATGATGGCCAAGGTTATTAGTGGGGTGTAGGAACTAGCTTATACCAACTCATGAGGTGCACCAGTTCATACTAGCTAACACCAAATCATGGGAGCCGACTGTTGAATATTCAGAAATTTTTGAACTGATTATTAAACCACTGTGGCTTGAAATCACCCATTGTGGGAGTAGGTACCCCCATGGAAATTGGCAAACACTACAAATCAAAGACGTTTTTCCCCCCAAGAGTCAGCTTGCCAGCACACCACTGAACTTATTCTAAAATTGACATGAAAAGGAAAAAACAAAAAACAACAAAACAAGAGAATAGTTAAGACACATTGAAAAATAAAAATAAAGTGAAAACACGTGCTTTACCAGATATCACTACTTATTATAAAGCAACAAGAATTAAGACAGTTTTATTCATGTTTCTGTCAAAGGTTTTAGTTATAATTTTTTAAAGGTTAAGAAATATTCATCTCTATAGCACCTATAGTCATCTCACACATCATATGAATCTCACCCTTTGAACAGCAGTCAATATTTCTTGTGTTGGCTCACTACTTTTTATTAATTAATTTTCCATTACTGCAATTATTCATCAATAGAAGGTACTTAATAAACATTGAAATAAACATATAACATTTTAAAAGTAAGAATTGTTCATTTATAAATCACTTAAAATGTTCTAACATGCCACCAGCAGTAATTTGGGAAGCCTGACATTAGGGTTAAATTATTTCTGTTTTAATTTGTCTGTTTCTCCCAACTCTCCTCTTACCAAGTAACAGACTCAAAAAGTGCTGCAGTCAGAAATGAGTCTGTCTCTGCTGTTTGGGGCTCTGCCCACAGGGAAGGACCAACCCCTCTAACTTTAAAGCCTGGTTCTAACTCTGGTCCAAAGACCTCAGCCAGGTCTGTAAACTGTTCCTGCTCACAGAATGCGGAGACCACAAAGATAAACCCACCAGGTAGAAGGGAATGGTTTAAGTATATTGTAGATGGTTGCTAATACATACTTCCCATTTGTTTTCCATAACAAAAGAGACACATTTCTAGTTTTTGTGTGGTTCCAGATAGCACTGCATTCTTTGGAAATTCCAAGTTATTTCGATAATATCTTGAAAACGTGACTACCTGAGGTCAACCTATTACAATGGCACAAATGTTGATTCTCATCCTCTATCCCATTAGCCTTTGCTTGCTTTGTTTCTTAGGATAGCCATCTGAATCTATTAGTTCAAATTTCAAGGTTGAACCTTGACTAAGTTACTTCACATGGGTTCTTAAAATGAACTACCACTTGACAGTGATTTATTCTGCATGCTACTGTTCATCTCCTACCTCAATAGGATCCTCCCTAAACCACCAAAGGTATAGTTCTTGGGGAAAAGTAAATAGTCATTGTCAAATTGATTCTCTCTCTCTCTTCCTTTCCCCTTCCCTCTTTCTTTCAAACACAAACACAGAAACTGATTAAACTGATTTCTATTTACAACTATAAAACTAACAATATTCAATTTCGTTAGCATATAAATCAAGTAACTAGAAAACACTTTACAAATAACCCAAAATGAAAGGTGAGCACCCTAATTGTGCCACTTGTCTAGACAAGGATCTTATAATTTTTCCAACCATTAATTCATTAATTGACTAATATGTATTCAGCACTGTTACATATTTTTGAGGATAAAAACATAAAAAAATACACCACAGGGCTTCAATGTATTTGCAACCTTTATATGCCTTCAGTGTGTTTACGTAGGGAGCAATGCAAGATGATGTTCTATAATTATACAATAAGTTTGATAATGCAGACTACAAGTGTTGTACTATCATGAATAATTACAATGTTGGCAATATTTTCCCCATTCCTCTGAAAGAGGCATTATTATTATCCCTAACCTATAGGCAAGGGTTAGGGAATTTAAGTAATTTGCCAAGTACTAGACAGTGTTTGGCAAGGCCAAGACTAGAACCATATCTAACTGCAAATCTCATGCTTTTTTCTATGTGTTCTCTCATAAGACTTTGCACAGTGTTGAACACATAGTAGGTGCATAGTAATTGAAGATTTAAAAACACGAAAAGTTCACTTTGAAATAAGTACAGATAAGATCTATAAAAGACAGGCTGATTTGTGTAATTGACTAGATAGAGTATTATATTCTCAATGTGGGTTCCCCCATAAACAGAGTCTTAGCTAAGGACTTGCATGAAGAAGTGAGCCAGAAACAGGAGTCGGGGAGCTGGGAGAGTGATAGATGGGAAAAAAGAAAGGTCAATATAAAGGTTCAATATCAAGTTTCTAGTTGTGGAAAATGGGTTTGATCTGCCAGACCACCTGGAAAGTATTCAGAATGCCTGAGATGCATTCAATGTCTCCCTTCATCCATTGGCTGAGGGTTCCTCCAAGAGGCAGTAAAGACCCACACTTCCTGGTTTCTGGCCTTGCTAGAAGGCTCCTACCTGGAAACTAGCCTGAGACAAAAAGCAGAAGGCAAGCATTTGCACTGAACTCTGTGTTCTAATTACAGCTGAAATCAGAGATGGGCCAGTGAGATGGAATATGATGTACCAGAGGTATGTGCTGCAGTTACTTATATTGAATTACTAAAGATTTTTTTAAATGGCTTGCAAAAGGTTCCAAAAATAATGGTTTTACCTTTTGATGTCAATTTGAATGATTTTGATAAAATTTACCTAAAAACACTCTACCTTACATTTAATTTGTGGTTTAATTTGAAACACAATGGAAGCCAATCTACTTAACAGGTGGAAATCTTTCTCTAATTTGAATAAACTTTAATGAAATTCGATACAAGTGTGCATTTATTCATTTAATGTTTATAGAACACCTGTTCTAAGACAGGAGGTATTTACAATGTTTAATCTGACATGAACCCTACCCTCAATTAGTTTAGAGTCATTTAGGTTAATCACATCAAGAGACATTGTTGGTCATTGCTAATTCCATAGAAACTAGCAAAAGCAAAACACTGGGGTGAGTTAGATGCCTAGAGGATGGCACACATACAGGGTCTGGGTCCAGGCTACCAGAGAGAAAAGGATCTCTGGAGAGTGCAGTAACAGATAATACATAAGGAGGGGTCAGATAAGTACAATATAAAACCGCGATGACATACGGAGTTAGGAGCCTTGCAACACATTATGCAGAATAACATGCTAAAAAAAGCAGGCAGGCAGCTGTTTGGTATCAGTAGGTAGCAGGACTGGAGGCTGAGCAGGTTGCCAAGAATATGACTCAGTTATAGGAATCAAGAATATTTTTAAACCCATAAGGACACTTCAAGTTGTTGAAAGCTGTACCACAGGTACAAATCTCAGTGACTTATTACAACGAAATGTTTCTCTCTCAAGCTATATGTCAGTGATGGGTTGGCTGGGATCTCTGTTCCATGTGGTCCTCCCTCCAGGATCAGGCAGATACAGAAGCTGCCATCTGGGGAATTACCAGATGCCGTGATAGGGGGAAGAGAAGTGGGATGAATTAACACACTAGGCCTTAAGCCTTCAGTCTGGAAGTGTTTTATACTACTTCTGCCCACATTCTATTGGCCAAAACATGTCATATGACCAAATGTAACTTCAAAGGGACTGGGGAAACAATATCCTCTTACAAGATGTCTGTGGAAAGACTGAGGCCAACCACACAAGTCTTACCCCTGCAAAATGAAAGGGTGAATAAATATCCGTACATATACAAACATATAAATCTTTCAGTAGACAAAGACAATGTTGAGATAGGTTCTGAATGTGTTCCAAACTAAACCGTAATTTAAAATATCGACACAATGAAAACATTCCATGGAACTGTCTTTTATCATAGGTCCCTTGTCTCTCTCTTAAAAACCATATACTTGACAAGTTTATTTTATATTCAGAAAGTATAAGCATTTTGGGATGCTGAGGTGGGCAACTCACCTGAGGTCAGGAGTTCAAGACCAGCCTGGCCAACATGGTGAAACCCCGTCCCTACTAAAAATACAAAATTTAGCCAGGCATGGTGGCGTGTGCCTACAATCCTAGCTACTCGGGAGGCTGAGGCAGGAGAATCACTTGAACCTGGGAGGTGGAGGTTGCAGTGAGCCGAGATCCCACCACTGCACTCCAGCCTGGGCAACAGAACGAGACTCCATCTCAAAAAAAAAAAAAAAAAAAGGGAAAAAAAAAAGAAAACAAAAAGAAAGAAAGTAGAGGCTCAATATCAAACATAATCCTCTAAGTTGTCAACTGTAAGCCAACATATCTGTAGCTCCTTCCTTGCATGAGAAAGAACAAGGGAGGCTGCTTATAGTGCTTGATTGGTGGGAATAATGGAAGGTATTAGGCTTCAGTAAGTTTGGGGGATAGACATAAATAGAGTAAAAGGTACAGTCCTAAAGGGTTTCCCTTTTCTGATTCTTCCATTGTTCAGCAGTTTCAATATGTAGACCTTGATTAGTAGGGCAGAGAAGTCAAGGAAACAAGGCCTCAGGCTCATATATACTTAGGCTTAGCTATGACCACAAAAGGCAAAAATGTCAAATTCAGAATGGTCCATCTCCTCATAATTCTCATTCTACATTCTTTCATTTTAAATATTTTTTTTAAAGAAAAACTACTCTACAAATAAAAAAGAAAGATTAGAGCTTGCAAAAGGACAAATCCACTGCCTCTCACGTTTGTTTCCAGATATGACTTCTAATTTTATTGCCTTTTGCTGACTTTCAGCAGCATTCATTGCTTTTCCCCCTAAAACATCTTAATGTTAAGTATGTTTTTAAAAATTCTAGTGTTGACCCAGAAGAGTCTTTCCCCTCTGTTAAATTACTAACACATTAATCTCTTCCAAGTCTTTACAGAAATGGAATAAGAAATTGGTTTATAGTCGGCGGAGCAAGATGGCCGAATAGGAACAGCTCCAGTCTCCAACTCCCAGCGCGAGCGACACAGAAGACCGGTGATTTCTGCATTTTCAACTGAGGTACTGGGTTCATCTCACTAGGGAGTGCTGGACAATCGGTGCTGGTCAGCTGCTGCAGCCCGACCAGCGAGAGCTGAAACAGGGCAAGGCATCGCCTCACCTGGGAAGCACAAGGGGGAAGGGAATCCCTTTTCCTAGCCAGGGAACAGAGACACACAACACCTGGAAAATCGGGTAACTCCCATCCCAATACTGCGCTTTAAGCAAACGGGCACACCAGGAGATTATAGCCCATACCTGGCCGGGAGGGTCCCACGCCCACGGAGCTTCCCTCATTGCTAGCACAGCAGTCTGCGATCTAACCGCAAGGCAGCAGCGAGGCTGGGGGAGGGGTGCCTGCCATTGCTGAGGCTTAAGTAGATAAACAAAGCCGCTGGGAAGACAAAGCCACTGGGAAGCTCGAACTGGGTGGAGCTCACAGCAGCTCAAGGAAACCTGCCTGTCTCTGTAGACTCCACCTCTGGGGACAGGGCACAGCTAAACAACAACAACAATAAAAAGCAGCAGAAACCTCTGCAGATGCAAACGACTGTCTGACAGCTTTGAAGAGAGCAGTAGATCTCCCAACACGGAGGTTGAGATCTAAGAATGGACAGACTGCCTGCTCAAGTGGGTCCCTGACCCCTGAGTAGCCTAACTGGGAGACATCCCCCACTAGGGGCAGTCTGACACCCCACACCTCACAGGGTGGAGTACACCCCTGAGAGGAAGCTTCCAAAGCAAGATTCAGACAGGTACACTCGCTGTTCAGCAATATTCTATCTTCTGCAGCCTCTGCTGCTGATACCCAGGCAAACGGGGTCTGGAGTGGACCTCAAGCAATCTCCAACAGACCTACAGCTGAGGGTCCTGACTGTTAGAAGGAAAACTATCAAACAGGAAGGACACCTACACCAAAACCCCATCAGTACGTCACCATCATCAAAGACCAGAGGCAGATAAAACCACAAAGATGGGGAAAAAGCAGGGCAGAAAGCTGGAAATTCAAAAAATAAGAGCACATCTCCCCCTGCAAAGGAGTGCAGCTCATCGCCAGCAATGGATCAAAGCTGGACGGAGAATGACTTTGACGAGATGAGAGAAGAAGGCTTCAGTCCATCAAACTTCTCAGAGCTAAAGGAGGAATTACATACCCAGGGCAAAGAAACTAAAAATCTTGAAAAAAGAGTGGAAGACTTGATAGCTAGAGTAATTAATGCAGAGAAGGTCATAAACAAAATGAAAGAGATGAAAACCATGACAAGAGAAATACGTGACAAATGCACAAGCTTCAGTAACCGACTCGATCAACTGGAAGAAAGAGTATCAGTGATTGAGGATCAAATGAATGAAATGAAGTGAGAAGAGAAACCAAAAGAAAAAAGAAGAAAAAGAAATGAACAAAGCCTGCAAGAAGTATGGGATTATGTAAAAAGACCAAATCTATGTCTGATTGGGGTGCCTGAAAGTGAGGGAGAAAATGGAACCAAGTTGGAAAACACTCTTCAGGATATCATCCAGGAGAACTTCCCCAAACTAGTAGGGCAGGCCAGCATTCAAATCCAGGAAATACAGAGAACGCCACAAAGATACTCCTCGAGAAGAGCAACTCCAAGACACATAATTGCCAGATTCACCAAAGTTGAAATGAAGGAAAAAATCTTAAGGGCAGCCAGAGAGAAAGGTCGGGTTACACACAAAGGGAAGTCCATCAGACTAACAGCAGATCTCTCAGCAGAAACTCTACAAGCCAGAAGAGAGTGGGGGCCAATATTCAACATTCTTAAAGAAAAGAATTTTAAACCCAGAATTTCATATCCAGCCAAACTAAGTTTCGTAAGTGAAGGAGAAATAAAATCCTTTACAGATAAGCAAATGCTTAGAGATTTTGTCACCAGTAGGCCTGCCTTACAAGAGACCCTGAAAGAAGCACTAAACATGGAAAGGAACAACCGGTACCAGCCATTGCAAAAACATGCCAAAATGTAAAGACCATCGAGGCTAGGAAGAAACTGCATTAACTAACGAGCAAAATAACCAGTTAATATCATAATGGCAGGATCAAGTTCACACATAACAATATTAACCTTAAATGTAAATGGACTAAATGCTCCAATTAAAAGACACAGACTGGCAAACTGCATAAAGAGTCAAGACCCATCAGTCTGCTGTATTCAGGAGATCCATCTCACATGCAGAGACATACATAGGCTCAAAATAAAGGGATGGAAGAAGATCTACCAAGCAAATGGAGAACAAAAAAAAGCAGGGGTTGCAATCCTAGTCTCTGATAAAACAGACTTTAAACCATCAAAGATCAAAAGAGACAAAGAAGGCCATTACATAATGGTAAAGGGATCAATTCAACAGAAAGAGCTAACTATCCTAAATATATATGCACCCAATACAGGAGCACCCAGATTCATAAAGAAAGTCCTTAGAGACTTACAAAGAGACTTAGACTCCCATACAATAATAATGGGAGACTTTATCACCCCACTGTCAACATTAGACAGATCAACGAGACAGAAAGTTAACAAGGATATCCAGGAATTGAACTCATCTCTGCAGCAAGCAGACCTAATAGACATCTATAGAACTCTCCACCCCAAATCAACAGAATATACATTCTTCTCAGCACCACATCGCACTTATTCCAAAATTGACCACATAGTTGGAAGTAAAGCACTCCTCAGCAAATGTAAAAGAACAGAAATTATAACAAACTGTCTCTCAGACCACAGTGCAATCAAACTAGAACTCAGGACTAAGAAACTCAATCAAAACCGCTCAACTACATGGACTGAACAACCTGCTCCTGAATGACTACTGGGTACATAATGAAATGAAGGCAGAAATAAAGATGTTCTTTGAAACCATTGAGAACAAAGATACAACATACCAGAATCTCTGGGACACATTTAAAGCAGTGTGTAGAGGGAAATTTATAGCACTAAATGCCCACAAGAGAAAGCTGGAAAGATCTAAAATTGACACTCTAACATCGCAATTAAAAGAACTATAGAAGCAAGAGCAAACACATTCGAAAGCTAGCAGAAGGCAAGAAATAACTAAGATCAGAGCAGAACTGAAGGAGATAGAGACACAAAAAACCCTCCAAAAAATCAATGAGTCCAGGAGTTGGTTTTTTGAAAAGATCAACAAAATTGATAGACTGCTAGCAAGACTAATAAAGAAGAAAAGAGAGAAGAATCAAATAGATGCAATAAAAAAGGATAAAGGGGATATTACCACCGACCCCACAGAAATACAAACTACCATCAGAGAATACTATAAACGCCTCTATGCAAATAAACTAGAAAATCTAGAAGAAATGGATAATTTCCTGGACACTTACACTCTTCCAAGACAAAACCAGGAAGAAGTTGAATCCCTGAATAGACCAATAGCAGGCTCTGAAATTGAGGCAATAATTAATAGCCTACCAACCAAAAAAAGTCCAGGACCAGATGGATTCACAGCTGAATTCTACCAGAGGTACAAGGAGGAGCTGGTACCATTCCTTCTGAAACTATTCCAATCAATAGAAAAACAGAGAATCCTCCCTAACTCATTTTATGAGGCCAACATCATCCTGATACCAAAGCCTGGCAGAGACACAACAAAAAAAGAGAATTTTAGACCAATGATGAACATTGATGCAAAAATCCTCAATAAAATACTGGCAAACCGGATTCAGCAGCACATCAAAAAGCTTATCCACCATGATCAAGTGGGCTTCATCCCTGGGATGCAAGGCTGGTGCAACATTCACAAATCAATAAACATAACCCAGCATATAAACAGAACCAAAGACAAGAACCACATGATTATCTCAATAGATGCAGAAAAGGCTTTTGACAAAATTAAACAGCTCTTCATGCTAAAAACGCTCAATAAATTCGGTATTGATGGAACGTACCTCAAAATAATAAGAGCTATTTATGACAAACCCACAGCCAATATCATACTGAATGGGCAAAAATTGGATAAATTCCCTTTGAAAACTGGCACAAGACAGGGATGCCCTCTCTCACCACTCCTATTCAAAACAGTGTTGGAAGTTCTGGCTAGGGCAATCAGGCAAGAGAAAGAAATCAAGGGTATTCAGTTAGGAAAAGAAGAAGTCAAATTGTCCCTCTTTGCAGATGACATGATTGTATACTTAGAAAACCCCATTGTCTCAGCCCAAAATCTCCTTAAGCTGATAAGCAACTTCAGCAAAGTCTCAGGATACAAAATTAATGTGCAAAAATCACAAGCATTCTTATACACCAGTAAGAGACAAACAGAGAGCCAAATCATGAATGAACTCCCATTCACAATTGCTTCAAAGAGAATAAAATACCTAGGAATACAACTTACAAGTGATGTAATGGACCTCTTCAAGGAGAACTACAAACCACTGCTCAGTGAAATAAAAGAGGACACAAACAAATGGAAGAACATACCATGCTCATGGATAGGAAGAATCAATATTGTGAAAATGGCCATACTGCCCAAGGTTATTTATAGATTCAATGCCATCCCCATCAAGCTACCAATGAGTTTCTTCACAGAATTGGAAAAAACTGCTTTGAAGTTCATATGGAACCAAAAAAGAGCCCGCATTGCCAAGACAATCCTAAGTCAAAAGAAGAAAGCTGGAGGCATCACGCTACCTGACTTCAAACTATACTACAACGCTACAGTAACCAAAACAGCATGGTACTGGTACCAAAACAGAGATATAGACCAATGGAACAGAACAGAGTCCTCAGAAATAATACCACACATCTACAGCCATCTGATCTTTGACAAACCTGAGAGAAACAAGAAATGGGGAAAGGATTCCCTATTTAATAAATGGTGCTGGGAAAATTGGCTAGCCATAAGTAGAAAGCTGAAACTGGATCCTTTCCTTACTCCTTATACGAAAATTAATTCAAGATGGATTAGAGACTTAAATGTTAGACCTAATACCATCAAAACCCTAGAAGAAAACCTAGGTAGTACCATTCAGGACATAGGCATGGGCAAGGACTTCATGTCTAAAACACCAAAAGCAACAGCAGCAAAAGCCAAAATTGACAAATGGGATCTAATTAAACTAAAGAGCTTCTGCACAGCAAAAGAAACTACCATCAGAGTGAACAGGCAACCTACAGAATGCGAGAAAAATTTTGCAATCTACTCATCTGACAAAGGGTTAATATCCAGAACCTACAAAGAACTCAAACAAATTTACAAGGAAAAAACAACCCCATCAAAAAGTGGGCAAAGGATATGAAAAGACACTTCTCAAAAGAAGACATTAATACAGCCAACAGACACATGAAAAAATGCTCATCATCACTGGCCATCAGAGAAATGCAAATCAAAACCACAATGAGATACCATCTCACACCAGTTAGAATGGCAATCATTAAAAAGTCAGGAAACAACAGGTGCTGGAGAGGATGTGGAGAAATAGGAACACTTTTACACTGTTGGTGGGATTGTAAACTAGTTCAATCATTATGGAAAACAGTATGGTAATTCCTCAAGGATCTAGAACTAGATGTACCATATGACCCAGCCATCCCATTACTGGGTATATACCCAAAGGATTATAAATCATGCTGCTATAATGACACATGCACACGTATGTTTATTGCGGCACTATTCACAATAGCAAAGACTTGGAATCAACCCAAATGTCTATCAGTGACAGACTGGATTAAGAAAATGTGGTATATATACACCATGGAATACTATGCAGCCATAAAAAAGGATGAGCTTGTGTCCTTTGTAGGGACATGGATGCAGCTGGAAACCATCATTGTTAGCAAACTATCACAAGAACAGAAAACCAAACACCACATGTTCTCACTCATAGGTGGGAATTGAACAATGAGATCACTTGGACTCAGGAAGGGGAACATCACACACCGGGGCCTATCATGGGGAGGGGGGAGGGGGGAGGGATTGCATTGGGAGTTATACCTGATGTAAATGACGAGTTGGGGAGTGCTGATGAGTTGATGGGTGCAGCACACCAACATGGCACAGGTATACATATGTAACAAACCTGCACGTTATGCACATGTACCCTAGAACTTAAAGTATAATAATAATAAATTAATTTAAAAAAAAAAGAAATTGGTTTATACCTATCAACACTTGTGTTTCTCTGTGGTCCTTGAACTCATTCATGCTTTTTGAACTAATAAATTCCCAAGTCCCATAAACTGTTCTCCCTTTACATTCTCCTTAATCTGCACATACTCCCAGCTTTTAGTATGGTTGAAAACACCCTTTCTTCTTCTTCTTCTTTCTTATTTCTTCTTCATTTATTTATTTTTTTGAGATGGAATTTCGCTCTTGTTGCCCAGGCTGGAGTGCCATGGTGCGAGCTCAGCTCACTGCAACCTCCGCCTCCCGGGTTCAAGCGATTCTCCTGCCTTAGCCTCCTGAGTAGCTGGGATTATAGGCATTCACCACTATGCCTGGCTAATTTTGTATTTTTAGTAGAGATGGAGTTTCTCTATGTTGGTGAGGCTGGTCTCGAACTCCCGACCTCAGATGTTCCACTCACCTTGGCCTCTGAAAGTACTGGGATTACAGGCATAAGCCACCGTGCCCAGCCATCCTTTCTTCTTAAAAGTTTCTGTTCATTTGGCTCCTATGACAGTGTGCAATCCAGATTCTTTTTCGCCTTCTCTGTCATCAATGGCCTCTTTCCTTATCCTGATTATTTAAAAGGGTAAAAATTCTTTAAGGCTCTGTTGTAATGTGTTTTCTTTCTGGACCACATAATCTCTCCCAAGCCTTCAAATATGACCTCTGTGAAAGGCACTGAAATTGGTATCATTAATCTTGACTTCTTTATAGAGTATGAGACACTTGCAAACACCTTTGAATATGTCACGCATCCACTCAAAACTGCACTGGGTTCTCAGAACAAAACTATCTATTGAACAAATTCTAAACTCTACATCTCACGCTAAGATTTAAGTCCTCCCTGATGCTGCTCCAATCTAATTTCTGACTAGTTCCTGTTCTAGTCCACTTCAAGAATCCTATACTCCAGTGAAACAGAACTCCTCACTGTTCTTTAATTCCAATTCCCTTTTTTACTGTCTTTACCTGTGATTCTACTATTTCTTCTACTGAGCATGCCTTCCTGATGTCCACATTGTACCCATGCTTTAAAAGGAATGTTTTATAAGATGTTTCATAAACTTCAAAACTAAACAAAGTGCAAACCATATGTGAATACATCATAAAAGAAAGTTACCTGCAGCAGACAGATGTTCCATTGAGCATTCTGTTTATATATGTCCAGAATGTTGGCAAAACCTCGAGCATGTTCATAACAAGCCTTTTGTCGCCTCAGTTCTTGTGTCTCTGCATCTTCTTGCTTTTTCAGAGAAGTAATTTTCCTTTTAATACTTTCAAATTCCCTCATAAAGTCACCTCCTGCCAAACCTTTCTATATCCCATTTCCTAGGAAATAATCAAGCTTTCTCTCTTCCCCTTTCTGAGGAAATGTTAAGAAGCTATTTGCTTCTGTTTCTCCCTTCTTTTGCAAGAGTGTCTTCTCCCCTTTTTCTCTATGCCTCTCCCCTCTTCAATCTTACTCAGCATTTGATTTGACACAGAACACACTGTCACACATCAGCAGCCACCTGCAGTGACAACTTTATTTCTCTATCTTGTTTTTCTCTGGCCTACGTATAAACAAATACATTGACATAGCATTCAGATTAAACGTCAAAGGCACTCTCTTATGTAATATACATATGTACACACACGTTCAGAACTTTTAAATTACTAGCTAATTCTAGACTCATAATTTTACTTTTGATCTTCTCTCCCCAGATAGGCTAATTCATGACCCGTAAAACCACTCTGAGCAGATCCACCAGGGGAAGTCATCTTGATTTCATCTCTGTGCCCCAGGAGAAAATTAGAGTGCGTGTGAGAAGGCCAAAGGTCCAGGTTGTGGAAAAGTATTCATTGCAGCAATGTCTCCAAAGGAGGGAGCAGGGTGATAAGGCCACTTCACTTTTTTATTCTTTTGTTGATTTCCCTTTGGACTTGTCAAATGAAGTGCTGAGATGAGCCCTCTCCTTCCTACAGCTCAACAATAGAAGTGAAGATGCCACAAACACTCCCAGGATAAAGGAGATAAGACCCAACGGGGGCAAAGGGGGAAAGTGCCATGGTGCTTATGGAATCCATTGCTGGATACGGCCCAACTTGGACAATGAACCACATTTGTGTCACTACAATGGCAGCCTTCTTTTTCTAACCTTTGGGTGATGAAAGGCTCCAAACCCAGATTTCTGCAAAATGAGTAAACAAGTCTGATTTCTCTCAGGTTGACTCATTTTACAACTGTGTTTATGAGTTAGAAATAGATGTGCAACAAACCATGGAAAATGGGCTTGATGATGATCGAATGTGTTGTTATGCACATAACCACAGAGTGGAAGAGGGGTTTGCTAATACATTAGAGTGTGGTTAAGCAAACAAACAAACAAACAAAAAACAGGTATGAAGAAATCAAAAGTCCTAGATTTCAAGCCTGCTTCTACCATCTATGAACTTAATAACCTCAAACAAGTTAATTTAACATCTTCAGTTTTCTCCATTAGAAAAAACAGAGGTAAGAATATGTATTTCATATGGTAGTCATGAGAATGAAGTGAGATGGCATCCATGAAAGTGCCTGGTGGTGGGCAAGGATGATGGGGTTGCTTCCAGCTGTACTCACTGCCCCCTACTCTGGGCCTCCGCATCCTCCATGGTGTATCATTTCTATCACAAGTGGGGAGGCAGAGTGCACAGAGATCCTCCTCAGGGATCTGGTGAGGACTGAAGAGATGACAAAAGCATCCAGGGTGGACTTGGCACTGATGACTCAGTACACACTTGTTCTCATTCTCATTTGAATTGTGAACTAATATTGGCCAAGATCTTCAAAGTGAAAATACAATACAAGTCTTTAGAAATTGTTTATATACCCAGTTTTTCCTGCAGTGTGCCATCCTCTCATTCACCATCGCATCTAACACTTTATCAAGTGCTGTTGAGTTTTGCTTCCAAAACACACTTTAAATTTATTCACTTCTTACATCTCTGTTGCCCCTTTCAATCATTTTTCATGAGGAATCTAGAGTGGCGTTTTGAAGATGAAAATATGGAAATAGAGATAGTGAAACGAAGCCCAATTGCAAAATATTGCTATCACAACACTTGAAATAGTAAAATAAAACCACCAACGATAACAAAATAAAACCTTCCAAAAATTGTCAACAGCAAACAAACTAGCTAAGGGTTGCAACCATATACCATATGTTTCAAAAGTAATGTATAGAAAAAGCATTGTGACCAATCTTTCACCTTGCAGAGCTGGAAAGGGAGGGTCTGCAAATCCCAGGAGTTTTCATTAATAACTCCTGCCCCCCAATTAGTAGAGATGTGGACTGAGATGAGTGGGTGGCTTAGGGAAGAGTCAAAGTGAAACCTTCTGGTGTGAATCCAAGTTGCTCAGCAGGCACAGGTGAGCAGGGCTATTGTTTTCTTGGTTTCCACACTGAAGAAGGGTCAAGGTGTGAAATGTAGGGCCTCTGCTGTGATGGTAGAATAAACTCTGGGTAGGACATTTAATGAGATATTAGGAAAAAGAGCAAAGTTCTGTCATTCAAGGTCACAGAATAATTTTCTTCTACTACCCTCCTTCACCTCACCACTTTCAAACTACAGAAAAATGGACCAAAGAGAAGTATTCCAACTCTCTAATTGTATCTTGGAGAGGAAAAAAAAATAGTTCTGAAATACAGTGGGAAAGAAATAAAGAATAACTTAGTCATACAAATTCAGGGTAAATGAATGTCTGCATAGAAATGCTTATGTTAAGCACAAGCAAGAGGAGAAATTGCAAGGCAGCAATACAAACGAGATACAGCAAATAAACATATCCGTGAACATCTAACAAAGAAGAAGAGAAAAACAAATGATAGAGCATAGCATACTGAAGACAGGTGAAAAACCCAACCTGGAAGAAAACATAGCCTAAGGAAAAGTCAAACATTCCTCACAAAAGCTTTGAGTTATAAAAGAATTTAATAAGTGAATGAATATAGTGAAACAAAAGCTCAAAAATAAGAAAAAGTGGGCCGGGTGCAGTGGCTCATGCCTGTAATCCCAGCACTTTGGGAGGCTGAGGCGGGCGGATCACGAGGTCAGGAGTTTGAGACCAGTCTGGCCAACATAGTGAAACCCTGTCTCTACTAAAAATACACAAAAAATTAGCTAGGTGTGGCGGTGTGCACCTGCAATCCCAGCTACTCAGGAGGCTGAGGCAGGAGAATCACGTGAACCCAGGAGGTGGAGGTTGCAGTGAGCCAAGATCGTGCCACTGCACTCCAGCCTGGGTGACAGAATGAGACTCTGTCTCAAAAAAAAAAAAAAAAAAAAAAGAAAGAAAGAGAGAAAGAAAAAGTGGAGGAAAAAACAGACTACAAGAATCCAAGTAATACTATCACAGAACAGCCGCAAAAAAATTAATGATCCCTGACTGACTCTCCAGGCTCATCTTTCACAGCCTCTCATCTTTATGTTCTCTGAGCTCTTTGAAAATAGCTGGGGCCTCCACACTGACTGCCTCTTTTCTCTTCTCTTTATCTGTTACTTTCTATTCATTTTTAATTTCTTAGCTTTAGGTTAATTTAAAAAAAAAAAAAAAACCCTTACTCTCTAGTCCAGATTAAGTCTTCGGTCTATACTCTTAAATAAAATTCATTTTTTTCTTCATAATATCAATAGCTATTTGGAATTCAGTATTTGTAGGATTCTACGCCTACTATCTCCTCATTAAACTGTAAGCTCCATGAAGGCAGGGACCCTGTCTATCTTTTTCACTACTGTATCTCCACCAGCCTTGTGCCCAACACATAGCAAGTACTCAACAAATGCTTATTGATTGATCCAATGGATGAGCAAAAAACAAGTATATTTGGGAAAAACAGGAGGCTGCAATATGATGGCCACACTCGAGTTTTTGTGACTGTCCTGGACCCTTTTAAAGAGAGCGTCCAGCATTTGATGCAACACACTGACAGGAGAGAGAAGTGAGCTTGAGTTTTGAGAAGAATATAGTTCTTTGTTACTTCCACAAGCCCAACTGAAAGTTCTTGCTTGACAGTAAACTGATTAAAGCTGGATTTTCAAACTATATTGGTCCTATAAGCAGAGGTGACTGATAGATAAAAGTGGTCTATTGGAACCAGCAGTCTCATATGCTTTTTTATTGTGGAAAGATACTTATGCCTAAAGAATGGAAGAGTAAAAAGAGCCAGAACAAGAATGCAATGCAATGCACACATATAGAAAAGAGCAGCATTGGCAGATCTGGCTGAAAACAAAAATAAAGGTAAAAATCTAATGTTCAACTTACAACCTGAAGCAAATGGTCCCTGTTTTCTACATTAACATCTCCAAACTAATATGGATGTCACCACATAATCACCTAGTAAGCAAAATGAAAGGACGTATGATTTCCTGTATTTCTACAGTTAAACTGAGTGGACTGTTCACTTTTTAAAGGGATCATTCGTTTAAAAAAAATAGATTCATTGAAATAGGAAGCTCTCCTAACAACTTAAATGAATCTACTTTTAAAATTTGATTTATTTTTACAGCCATGTCCTTACTGAGTAACTGTAGATGTGGTGTAAGACTGAGTAGGGGATGGCAGAGGCATTAATGAAAAGTCAGAGCACATTTTGACTAGCACTTTGGGAGGCTGAGGTGGGCAGATCACGAGGTCAGGAGTTCGAGACCAGCCTGGCCAACATGGTGAAACCCCAACTCTACTAAAAATACAAAAATTAGCTTGGTGTGGTGGCATGTGCCTGTAATCCCAGCTACTTGGGAGGCTGAGGCAAGATAATTGTTTGAACCTGGGAGGCGGAGGTTGCAGTGAGTCGAGATCACACCATTGCACTCCAGCCTGGGCGACAGGGCGAAACTCCCTCTCAAAAAAAAGAAAAAAAAAAAACAAATTGAAACAGACATAACCACAGAAGACAGAAGAAATATTTCTGCACTGTTTTCCAGTAGGAAATTGATGCTTCTGGGAAATGATGAAGTTCAAGGGGGACTAGGAAAGAAACACAGGAAGGTTTCAAAGGTGGTACTAATGAGACATGGGTCATCATCTTACATCTTTGTTCTTAACATTCAAAGTGCTTTTAATTTTTTCATGCTTTGTCTCTCTCATGAGATGCTGCTTTACAGAGCTGTTTGACAGAAGAGCAATTATGAGACTAATATACATCTCATTGTTTATTTTGGGATGAAATACTCCATATAAGGAAAAAGGAACCTAAAATTTTGGAATGACAATGATGAAACTATTACTGGTAACTAATATATGAATGCTTACTGTGTTCTAGGTAATGCTTTTCTCATTTAGTTCTTCAACCATCAGATATGGGCAACTACCACTTTTACAGTAGAAAAAAAATAGGCATAGAGCAGTTAATTAACTTGTCCAAAGTAACTGATAAAGTCAGGATGAATATAGCTATCACCTTTCTCAAATTTATATCCTCAGCCTGGATATAATCCAAATATATATACTTAAAGTACTTAAGTATCCATGCCTCTTTGGTCTCACCCCATGAGGTTTTAATCTATCTAACCTACATCTATCTCATCTATCTACATCTATCTCATCCTCACCCTGTGATTACACTGAGCAACCAGAGCTGACAATCACTGCCTTACCTTAAGAACAGACATTATGTCTTGATTAGCATTTAGCACCTAATGAATGCTAGGTACTGAATGCTACCTAATAACATTCATTACATACTGAATGCTAATCAAGACTGCCCTTTACCCTGACTCAAATTTAGAAAACCAGATTGACGATCCTCTAGCCTCTTGTCATCCAAAATGTGGATTGTTGAACTGCAGCATCACATATTCTGGGAAGTTGAAGTTGGTGAACAAGCAGACTCTTGGACCCCACCCGAAGATCCCCAGGTGAACCACATGCATATTAAAGTTTCAGATGCCTTATTTTACTCAGGATTCTAGAACTTCTATAAAAATTGAAAAACAAGACAAATGCTTCTTATTTAACTGGAAAGTGCAAAAGTTCATATATTCAAACTGTGTAGACAAAGCCTCATTTCTTACTTTAATGTATTCTTTGTACCAAGAGTGAATATTGCTGCTATTGTGGGTTGTACGTGTTGGTACATTTAGAAGTAAAGATGATGTGGGATAGTGGTTGGGATTACAGGCTTGCTTGTCATGCGAATGTAAATTTAAATCTTAGTTGTATCACCGATTCACCGTGTAAATAGGGCATTTCCTCATCTACAATATAGGATTGATCATGATACTTATGGGTCTTTGTGGGATTAAATGAGATTATGATTAGCACTCAGAGAGGGCTGAAGCAATCAATATCTGTGAAATAATGTGAAGGGAAGAGCTTCTGACCATTTGCAGACTCCAAAACATTGACTTCAGATCTAATCCATCCACTGTGTTAGTCCACTGCTAATATACAAAGGTACTTCATCAAGAATATAATTGGGATCTTCATCTTTCATAACAAAATGGCATCCTTGCATGGGGTCTCCCTGGATTCATTAACAGAGATTGCCTATGCTTAAAGTTCTGTTCTCACAGGGTGTTCAAGGAGAAACTGACAACTAGCCTCTGAAACTTCATCCAAACTCTGGTAAAAGCTTGAGTGATTTGTTATAAGAGGAGAAAGTTGGATATATGTTGTTTTCATTTATTCTTTAAAGTATTCTAAGTTCTGTACAATTCAGACTTTATCTCCAGAAATTTTTATCAGGTTTGATTATCTCATTTTCCTGCTTCTATTCCCTTCATCACCCCAGTATGTATTCTCAATTATATTTTTTCATATTGGCTGCACATGACTAGCAGCTATTAAGTTGATCTGTGCCAAATTCTTTAAGAAGTTGGAAGAAAAATTTCTCTTCCCATAAAATGTACATATTTTCTTTTGTCAGATAATAATTAAATAATTCATCATACCCACCTTTTTGCCTCAGTTGCTAGGACATTCTGAAGTAAATGAGTTGATCCACAGTAGCATTATTAGTTCAAGTGGTTTATATATTTGGTATAAAATTATGCTGACAGACATAAAAGAGGTTCGAATAAATAGAGATACTATATTATTGGATCATAAGACTCAATGCTATAAAAATGTCCATTATCTCTATATTATTCTGAAAACTAATAAAACCACTTAAATTCTGGGATATTTTTTCTAAAATTCATTAAAAATGATTAAAGGATGTCCAAAAAAGTTGTATTTTTTTTGAGACAGGGTCTCACTCTGTCACCCAGGTTGGAGTGCAGTGGTGCAATCACTGTTCACTGCAACTTCGACTTCTTGAGCTCAGGTGATCCTCCCACCTCAGCCTCCCGAGTAGCTGGGACTAGAGCTGCATGCCACCATATCTGGCTTGTGTGTGTGTGTGTGTGTGTGTGTGTGTGTGTGTGTGTGTGTGTGTGTTTTGTAGAAATAGGACTATTTAAAAATGAAACAGATGTAACTACAGAAGAAATATTTCTGACAATGTTTTCCAATGGGAAATTGGGGCTTCTGGGAAATGATGACATGTCACCATGTTGCCCAGGGTCAGAAAAGGTTATTTTTTAAATGATGTGGAGAGGTTTCTTTTACTAAACAACATGTTACATAATAAAAATAATTGAAAGAGTTGTTTTCTTTTACTAAACAACATGTTACATAATAATAATAATTGAAAGAGTATGATACTGATGCTGGACTAGTTAAACTGATTAATGGAATTTAAGAAACAAATGTGAGTATATTTTTTAGAACAGGGGTCCCCAGACTCCTGGCCACAGGCTGGTACCAGTCAATGGCCTGCTAGGAACCAGGCTGCAGGGCAGGGGAGCGGCGGGTAAGCGACATTACCTCCTGAGCTCCAGCTCCTGTCAGATCAGCGTTGGCATTAGATTCTTATAGGAGCACGAACCCTACTGTGAACTGCACATGAAAGGGATCTAGGTTGTATGCTCCTTATGAGAATCTAGCTAATGATCTGGGGTGGAACAGTTTCATCCTGAAAGCATCCCAAACCCCACTCCCATCTGTGGAAAAATTGTCTTCCATGAAACAGGTCCCTGGTGCCAAAAAGGTTGGGGACCGCTGTTTTAGAAGATACTAGCATACTAACAAGGTGCAATTTTTAATAGATCGATGTGTTAGGCTGTTCTTGCATTTTATAAAGAAATACTTAAGACCGGGTAATTTATAAAGAAAAGAGGTTTAATTGGCTCATCGTTCTGTGGCCTGGACAGGAATTGTGGTGCCGGTATCTGCTTCTGGTGGGGGCTTCAGAAAGCTTACAGTCATAACAGAAGATGAGGGGGAGCCAGCGCGTCACACGGTGAGAGTGGGAGCAAGAGGGCAAGGTGAGATGTGCCACACACTTTTAAACAACCAGATCGCATGAGAACTACTCACTGTCCTGAGGACAGCACCAAACCTTTCATGAGGGATCTGCTCCCACGATCCCAAAACCTCTCACCAGGCCCCACCTCCAACACTGGGGATTACCTTCCAGCAAGAGATCTAGAGGGACAAATATCCAAATCATATCAAGTGATCAGAGCATCAGTCAGTCAGTGATATTGAAATAGCCAAATATACATGAAGAAGAAAATAAAGTTATATCTCTACCTCACACAAAAGTAAATTGCAGATGAATCAAAGGCAAGTATTCAATATAAAGTATGCCAATACTTTAAAATGTAGTTGAATTTTTACATAATCCTGAGACATGGAAAGGTGTTCTAACTATAATACCAATGGGACACAAAATAAAGAAAAATTTGACATGTTTTGCTATATTAACATTAAAAACTTCTGACTGAGAAAAGTACAATGAAACAATTAAAGGCATAAATTGACCTAAGGAAACAAGTGTTTACCACACAGACAAAGGGTTACCAGCCATATATAAAGTGGTTTAAAAAAAAATGAACTACCTGATAGAAAATTGTCCAGTGAACAATGATAGGCAATTAGTGAACATAAAATGGCCAATAAACCAATTTTTAAAACTTCCATCTCAATAATAATCAAAGAAATACAGATGAAACACGTTCTTTTACACAAAAGCCTCTTAGATTATGGTTAAGAATTTGGGGAAGAAATAGAAACAAAAAAAAATAGAAGAAAATGAGAAAGTTATTACTGAACTAATACTAACACTAAAAATGCCTACTCATGAAATAGATTTAACAATCCTAAAAAAAAAATTCATTCTTTTTTAGAACATTTACATAATTTATACTTTCCTTGGAAATTATCATTTCATTAAAGTTTTAATTTTTATTAATATCAAATTACATGCTATATAATTTTAATTTAAACATTTCTCTCATTATTACCACCCCTTTTCCATTTATATATCTAGAAATTGTGTTTTATTACTTATTTTTCCTTAATCAACATAAACTGAAGTTTGCTTATCTTATTGGCCCTTTTGAATGAACTCCAGGATTATAACCTTAATCATTTTTTTCATTTTTACTTCAATAATTACTGCCTTATTCTTCAGTAACGTCTGATGTTTTTTTCCTGCTTCTTTGATTCCTTTTAAAGTTTCTTTCTGGTTTTTTTTTTTTTTTCCTTTTTTGAGATGGAGACTCGCTCTTGTTGCCCAGGCTGGAGTGCAGTGGTACAATCTCAGATCACTGCAAACTCGGCCTCCCAGCTTCAAGTGATTCTCCTGCCTCAGCCTCCCGAGTAGCTGGGATTACAGGTGCCTGCCACCACGCCCAGCTAAATTTTTTTTGTATTTTTAGTAGAGAGAGGGTTTTACCATGTTGGCCAGGCTGGTTTTGAACTCCTGACCTCAAGTGATCCGCCCACCTCGGCCTGCTAAAGTGCTAGGATTATAAGCATGAGCCACTGCGCCTGGCCTTAAAATGTTTCATTCAAATGCTTAGTGCATTAATCCTTTTTTCTCTAATAATAAAATTATTTAAATGTCTGAATTTTCCTCTGTGTGAAATTATAGCTGCATCTTATAAATGTTGATATGTATTAGCTTCATTAATTGCTAAAGTTTTTTTTGTTTTGTTTTGTTTTGTTTTGTTTTCTGGAGATGGAGCCTCATTTTGTCGCTCAGGCTGGAGTGCAGTGGCTTGATCTTGGCTCAATGCAACCTCCGCCTCCCGGGTTCAGGCAATTCTCTGCCTCAGCCTCCCGCATAGCTGGGATCACAGGCGCCTGCCACCATGCCTGGCTAATTTTTGTATTTTTTAGTAGAGATGGGGTTTCACTATCTTGGCCAGGCTGGTCTTGAACGCCTGACCTCGGTCTCCCAAAGTGCTGGGATTACAGGCGTGAGCCACTGCACCTAGCCAGTTTTTAGTTCTTTAACAAACATTTTTGATAGCGTATTTACTCTTCTTGTGACTTCATATATTTATATTTTAAATTTCTAGTTTCATTGCATCAGTGTCAAAGAATAAGTATTTATACTTTTTTGGCATTTATTTAAATGTTTTTTGCAATTTTTGTAACTTTCTTTTGCTATTTGAAAAACAGTATTCTCTGTGATTGGTGTATGAAGTTCCATACATATTTAAACAATGTTATCAGTTATAGTGTTTAGCTCCTCTGCAATTTTGTCTTATCAAAGTCTCAGAGGTATGCAAGAGCCTTTTATGATTGGTTTTTTAAATCCAAAATTTCTAAATGTATCGATCTATGTTTTTCAGTATTATGTTAGTGAATGCACATGGGGTATTATTGCTATAGGTGCCTTGCGGAGTGTATATTTTATTTTATATTTTAACTTTTATTTTAAGTTCAGGGGTCCATGTGCAGGTTAGTTGCATAGATAAACTTGTGTCATGGGGGTTTGTTGTAGAGTATTTCATCACCCAGGTATTAAGCCTAGTACCCATTAGTTATTTTTCCTGATCCTCTCCCTCCTCGCACCCTCCTTCCTCTGAAAGGCCCCACTGTGTGTTGTTCCCCACTATATGTCCATGTGTTCTCATCATTTAGGTTTCACTTATAAGTGAGAATGTGTGGTGTTTGGTTTTCAGTTCCTGAATTAGTTTGCTAAGGATAATGGCCTCCAGTTCCATCCATGGTCCTTCAAAGGACATAATCTCATTCCTTTTTATGGCTGCATAGTATTCCATGGTGCATGTGTACCATATTTTCTTTATCCAGTCTATCATTACTGGGCATTTAGGTTGATTCCATGTACATGCTATTGTGAACAGTGCTGCAATGAATATACACATGCATGTGTCTTTATAAGAGGACAATTTATGTTCCTTTGGGTATACAGCCAGTAATGGGATTGCTAGGTTGAACGGTATTTCTGTCTTTAGGTCTTTAAGGAATCACGACACTGTCTTCGAAAATGGTTGAAATAATTTGAGTTTATATTTTAACAATTTAAAATATGTGGGCTTTTTCACTTTTCCTTTGTCTGACATCACTACCATTGTTTTTATATTTTCCTGGTTTTCCTTTGACCTTCCTTTTCTTTTCATCCTTTCTATATCTATTTTAGGTATGTCTCATAAACAACAAGTAGCTCGATTATATTTTGAGATCCAATATGAAGATATTTGTTTAATGATGGAGTTTAATTCATCAGATTTATCACAATACGTGTATCATTTGGTCTCACTTCTATCATCTTATTTTTTTTGTTTCTTTTATATAGCCTTACCTTATTTCTCAGATTAAGCTGAAATGACCTTTATGTTTAGATTATAATTATTATTTTACACGTTTTTTACATCTGTGTTACAATTCACACCATATTAAGAACAATACAATTATTAATTCACTCAAATATTAATTACCTGCTCTGTACCACATGGTAGAGTGAATTCTGCAGTAAACAAAACAGACATGATCCTTGCTTTCAGGGTATTTTTCTTCTTAGAAGGTGAGAAGAAAGAAAAGACAAACAAATTAGAAAATACTTGGCCAGTGGCAATCACTACATAGTAAATTAAAGAAGCGGTGCCTACTTTAAATTTGGAGGGCAGGCAAGGTTGCTCTATAGAAGTGAGATCCATTTGAAGAGAAAGAGCCAGCTGAGTAAAGATCAGTAACGATTCTCCCAATGTTAGGGACAGGAAAGAAAGACACTGAGGTGGGGAAGAGTCAGTGAGTTTTAAAAATTGAAAGAAGCTGGAGCATATGTGGTAAGTGAGAAAGTGATAAAATGTGGCAGGGTCTAGATAAAGTAGGACTTTGTAAATTATAAGAAAGAGTTTATTTCAAGTTCACTACAAAGCCATTGAAGAGTTTTAAGATTGTGGGGGTTTGGGGATTGTTTGTGTTTGGTTTTTGTTTTGTTTGTTTGTTTGAGGGGAAGGAGTAACATGATCTGATTTTGAATTGTAAAATGTCCCTCTGCTGCTGTGTGTGAATCTATTCTAGAAAAAGCAAGAGCATCACCAGGACAGATGATGGAGATGGTGAAAAGTTACCAGATATGTTTCAGATGAAGAGATGATAGGCTTGCTGATGGATTGAATTTGAGGGGAGTGAAGTCAAGAGCAGAATCAAATATAACAGAGTGTTTTTTTCCAGCAATTTGGTAAATAGTGGTGGTATTTACTGAAATGTAAATCCCTGGAGGAGCGGACAGGTTTGATAGAGGTGCACCAATTGTAAGTTCTGTTCTGACTAATTTAAATTGAGATACTCATTGAGTGTCCATGAATGATATCCACTAGTCATTTGGGTATACAAGTTTAGAGTTCTGGAGAAAACTTAAAGCAGAAATAGAGATGGGGCCAGGCACTGTGGCTCACGCCTGTAATCCCAGCACTTTGGGAGGCCAAGGTGGGCAGATCGCCTGAGGTCAGGAGTTCAAGACCAGCCTGGCCAACATGGTGAAACCCTGTCTCTACTAAAAAATACAAAAATCAGCCGGGCGTGGTGGTGTGCACCTGTAATCACAGCTACTCAGGAGGCTGAGGCAGGAGAATCGCTTGAACCTGGGAGGCAGAGGTTGCAGTGAGTCAAGATCACACCATTGCACTCCAGCCTCAGTGACAGAGTGAGACTCTATCTCAAAAATAATAACAATAATAAAGGAAAAGAAAAGAAATAGAGATAGGGTTAACTGTGTATAACTGAAGAGAGAAGGCCCCTAAACCAGCACCCTAGGGCACTCCAAAAATTGAAGGTTATGCAATTCTATTTGTAGAACATAATACAAACTCAAGTTTCTGGTCTATTGGTTAACTTTTCTCCCTTTCCAGGGCTGATGTAATTTTTTCATCCTAATTTATATTTCTTTGTTTATTTCCATGGAAATCAGGAAAGGAAGATCATTAAATACTTAGGTTCAAATAACCATCTTGAATTAAGTCAATGTCAGATGAGTTGGAACTCATCTGAATGATTGCTGTCCATGCAATAACTAAATTAAATTAAAAGTTTTTTGAAGAAATGAGTTTATTTGCCGATGAGCTTTACATCTAAGAAGAGGCTCAAAGCAGCTCTGTTGAATATATGAATAAAAGATCCAGCCTGGGTTTGGTGGCTCATTCCTGAAATTCCAACAATTTGGTCCTTTTACCATTATGTAATGGCCTTCTTTGTCTCTTTTGATCTTTGATGGTTTAAAGTCTGTTTTATCAGAGACTAGTATTGCAACCCCTGCTTTTTTTGTTCTCCATTTGCTTGGTAAATCTTCCTCCATCCCTTTATTTTGAGCCTATGTATGTCTCTGCATGTGAGATGGGTCTCCCGAATACAGCAGACTGATGGGTCTTGACTCTTTATCCAGTTTTCCAGTCTGTGTCTTTTAATTGGAGCATTTAGTCCATTTACATTTAAGGTTAATATTGTTATGTGTGAACTTGATCCTGCCATTATGATATTAACTGGTTATTTTGCTCATTAGTTGATGCAGTTTCTTCCTAGCCTAAATGGTCTTTACATTTTGGCATGGTTTTGCAATGGCTGGAACCGGTTGTTCCTTTCCATGTTTAGTGCTTCCTTCAGGGTCTCTTGTAAGGCAGGCCTGGTGGTGACAAAATCTCTAAGCATTTGCTTATCTGTAAAGGATTTTATTTCTCCTTCACTTATGAAACTTAGTTTGGCTGTATATGAAATTCTGGGTTTAAAATTCTTTTCTTTAAGAATGTTGAATATTGGCCCCCACTCTCTTCTGGCTTGTAGAGTTTCTGCCGAGAGATCTGCCGTTAGTCTGATGGGCTTCCCTTTGTGGGTAACCCGACCTTTCTCTCTGGCTGCCCTTAAGATTTTTTCCTTCATTTCAACTTTGGTGAATCTGGCAATTATGTGTCTTGGAGTTGCTCTTCTCGAGGAGTATCTTTGTGGTGTTCTCTGTATTTCCTGGATTTGAATGTTGGCCTGCCCTACTAGTTTGGGGAAGTTCTCCTGGATGATATCCTGAAGAGTGTTTTCCAACTTGGTTCCATTTTCCCCCTCACTTTCAGGCACCCCAATCAGACATAGATTTGGTCTTTTTACATAATCCCATACTTCTTGCAGGCTTTGTTCATTTCTTTTTCTTCTTTTTTCTTTTGGTTTCTCTTCTCGCTTCATTTCGTTCATTTGATCCTCAATCGCTGATACTCTTTCTTCCAGTTGATCGAGTCGGTTACTGAAGCTTGTGCATTTGTCATGTATTTCTCGTGTACTGGTTTTCATCTCTTTCATTTTGTTTATGACCTTCTCTGCATTAATTACTCTAGCCATCAATTCTTCCACTTTTTTTTCAAGATTTTTAGTTTCTTTGCACTGGGTATGTAATTCCTCCTTTAGCTCTGAGAAGTTTGATGGACTGAAGACTTCTTCTCTCATCTCGTCAAAGTCATTCTCCATCAAGCTTTGATCCGTTGCTGGCGATGAGCTGCGCTCCTTTGCAGGGGGAGATGCGCTCTTATTTTTTGAATTTCCAGCTTTTCTGCCCTGCTTTTTCCCCATCTTTGTGGTTTTATCTGCCTCTGGTCTTTGATGATGATGGTGACGTACTGATGGGGTTTTGGTGTAGGTGTCCTTCCTGTTTGATAGTTTTCCTCCTAACAGTCAGGACCCTCAGCTGCAGGTCTGTTGGAGATTGCTTGAGGTCCACTCCAGACCCTGTTTGCCTGGGTGTCAGCAGCAGATGCTGCAGAAGATAGAATATTGCTGAACAGCGAGTGTACCTGTCTGATTCTTGCTTTGGAGGCTTCCTCTCAGGGGTGTACTCCACCCTGTGAGGTGTGGGGTGTCAGACTGCCCCTAGTGGGGGATGTCTCCCAGTTAGGCTACTCAGGGGTCAGGGACCCACTTGAGCAGGCAGTCTGTCCCTTCTCAGATCTCAACCTCCGTGGTGGGAGATCCACTGCTCTCTTCAAAGCTGTCAGACAGAGTCGTTTGCGTCTGCAGAGGTTTCTGCTGCTTTTGTGGTTGTTTACTGTGCCCTGTCCCCAGAGGTGGAGTCTACAGAGACAGGGAGGTTTCCTTGAGCTGCTGTGAGCTCCACCCAGTTCGAGCTTCCCAGCGGCTTTGTTTACCTACTTAAGCCTCAGCAATGGCGGGCGCCGCTCCCCCAGCCTCGCTGCTGCCTTGCCGCGAGATCGCAGACTGCTGTGCTAGCAATGAGGGAGGCTCTGTGGGCGTGGGACCCTCCCGGCCAGGTGTGGGATATAATCTCCTGGTGTGCCTGTTTGCTTAAAGCGCAGTATTGGGGTGGGAGTTACCCGATTTTCCAGGTGTTGTGTGTCTCAGTTCCCCTGGCTGGGAAAAGGGATTCCCTTCCCCCTCACGCTTCCCAGGTGAGGTGATGCCTTGCCCTGCTTCAGCTCTCGCTGGTCGGGCTGCAGCAGCTGACCAGCACCGATTGTCCGGCACTCCCTAGTGAGATGAACCCAGTACCTCAGTTGAAAATGCAGAAATCACCGGTCTTCTGTGTCGCTCGCGCTGGGAGTTGGAGACTGGAGCTTTTCGTATTCGGCCATCTTGCTCCGCCAATTCCAACAATTTGGGAGGCCAAGGCAGAAGGATCACTTGAAGCCAGGAGTTCAAGACCAGCCTGGGCAACATGGCAAGACCCTGTCTCTACAAATTTTTTTTTTTTTAAATTGTTCAGCAAGGTGGCATGTGCCTGTGATCCCAGCTACTCAGGAGAGGCTGAGGTGGACAAATCACTTGAGCCCAGGAGCTCAAGACTGCAGTAAGCTGTGACCATGCCACTGCACTGCAACCTGGGGGACAGAGTAAGGCTCTGTCAAAAAAAAAAAAAAATCCAGTGGATGAATTGTCAGACTTCATGGTATCAAATTCAAACTTTTCCACAGTTCAGTCTTTCAACAGACCAGCCAAAGAAAGGGTATCTTTAGAGCACAATGGTCTGGTTCCACCAACTACTAGTTAGTTACCTAACTTCTCTTCTTTAATAAGATGGTAATAATGGTCTAACACCTCAGTTGACCCTGAATGTTATAGGGGTTAGGAGTGCTGACAAAAACCCAAACGTAATTTATGACTCCTCATAAGAAACTCCTCAGAAACCTATCTACTAATAGCATACTGTTGACCAGAAGCCTTACCAACAACATAAACAGTTGGTTAACACATACTTTGTATGTTATACATATTATGTATGGTATTCCTACAATAAAATAAGCTAGAGAAAATAAAACCATAAGGAAGAGAAAATATATTTATTATTCATTAAGTGGAAGTGAATCATCATAAAGGTCTTCACCCTTGTTGTCTTCACATTGAGTAGGCTGAAGAGGAGGAGAAGAAGCAGGGGTTGGTCTTGCTGTCTTCGGGTGGTAGAGGCAGAAGAAAATCTGTGTGGAAGTGGACCCACACAGTTCAAACCCATATTGTTCAAGGGTCAACTGCACTACTGATTTTAGTAATATTTAACAACTACTAATAAAAATAATAGGGGCTGGGTGTGGTGGTTCACATCTGTAATCCCAGCACTTTGGGAGGCCAAGGCGGGCGGATCACGAGGTCAGGAGATCGAGACCACAGTGAAACCCCATCACCACTAAAAATACAAAAAAATTAGCCAGGCGTGGTGGCGGGTGCCTATAGTCCCAGCTCCTCGGGAGGCTGAGGCAGGAGAATGGCATGAACCCGGGGAAGCGGAGCTTGCAGTGAGCCAAGATCGCGCCACTGCACTCCAGCCTGGGCGACAGAGGGAGACTCCATCTCAAAATAAATAAATAAATAAATAAATAAATAATAGGATCAGTTGGCTGGGCGCGGTGGCTCACGCCTGTAACCCCAACATTTTGGGAGGCCGAGGCAGGCAGATCACGAGGTCAAGAGATCAAGACCATCCTGGCTAACACGGTGAAACCCTGTCTCTACTAAAAACACAAAAAATTAGCCGGGCGTGGTGGCGGGCGCCTGTAGTCCCAGCTACTGGGGAGGCTGAGGCAGGAGAATGGCGAGAACCCGGGAGGTGGAGTTTACAGTGAGTCGAGATAGCGCCACTGCACTCCAGCCTGGGCGACAGAGAGAGACTCCGTCTCAAAAATAAATAAATAAATAAATAATAATAATCAGAGCAGTAATAACCATCTTTCTACTTTGGTGTGAAGCTTGAATGCAACAATGTCTGTATGCATTTAGCATGGTACCTGACATAGCATAAAGATTTAGTAAGAGTGATTTCAGAGTTCTGCCCTGAATCCCAGCTTTCCAGTTCAATGCAGAGGC
Organism: Macaca mulatta; assembly: GCF_049350105.2. Taxonomy (NCBI): domain Eukaryota; kingdom Metazoa; phylum Chordata; class Mammalia; order Primates; family Cercopithecidae; genus Macaca; species Macaca mulatta. The sequence goes on along the minus strand of NC_133407.1, from coordinate 93,439,308 downwards.
CCTGAAGCCTTGTGTGACTAGAGCAGAGTGAATTGAGAAGGAGAGGGTAAGTTATGGGTCAGAGAGTTGGTGGGGACCAGATCATGTGGCACCTTGTACACCAGACTTAGGAGTGTGGATTTTACTGAGAGAGAGAATAAGCCATTGGAGTGTTTTGAGGAGAAAAAGAAATAATCTGGTTCATATTTAGAAACAATTTTGTTCACATCTATAGCCCTATCATATAGGACAGTGCCCAGCACAAAGTAGGTGTTTAATAAACATATCTAATTATCTGTAGAAATAAGCAATGCCAACTTATGTCAATTTCACTTCTGCTTATCCCCTAGATGACTTTCCATAGAAGTTTCAATGCTGCATGATTAAATGTGGTGTTAATATGGTGTTCTCCCCACTCTAACCCACTCTCATTTTTAAGAATTTCTCTACTCCCTCTCTATTACTGCATCAAACTCAATACATACTATTTAGATGGAGTTTGAGATTTCCACCAAATGTAATACTTCCCGAAAAAATGGCCATCTTTTAGATAATTATCAGTATTTTGGCATTACCTAATTTGTTACTTAGCAAAACTTTTCCTCATTAAATTTTCCTCAATAAAAGATTTGATCATTTCTTAGTGAACATCATCCTTTGGGATTAAAAAAAAAAAGGAAAAGAGAACGCCTACGAATCCATTTGGGTGTCACTGAAGCTCACGTGGGAAGTAATTATCCCATTATTCACCATACTCCTAAAGCGCCGTCTGGAAAACTGCATGCAATTTTTGGCTCTTTCTATATAAAAAAGATTGCTAATTTGGAAAGAATCCAGAGGGTAGTAATAATGACAAAAGACTTGGAAAACATGCCATTAAAAAGAGTCTAAGAGAATGGAGTGTGAACTGCCAAGAGATCTGATGGAGGCAGAAAAGACTTTTAAATACCATGTGGGAAAGAAATCTAAAAGGAAAAGGGATTATATTTTCTTAGTCCAGACACTTACACTGAAAGTTTAAAATGGAGAATTAAATTTTGAGCCATGCAAAACACATTATGCCTAATAATATGTTCAATCAGGAAATGTAGCAGAAATGCAGAAAATGCTAAGATAAAACTGGAGAACTCAGGATGTTGCCATGTTCCTTCTAAATATCTCAGGCAATGGTTTCTGAACCCAACAGAAATCTTTTAAATCGAAATGCTGAGCAGGTGCTGCTACATATGAATTGGCACAAATGGATAGGATTTCAATCAATTATTTAAAAAACTGTACGGTTATCCTTCTATTCCTAAATATAAGAGAAGAAGAGATATGAGAAGACACAATTCTTACCCACTGAAGAGCTGCAGTTTTTCTGAGGACACAGATAGCAAATACAAAATAAAAGGTAAAGAAGCTGGGAGAGGAAAGATTGGCTGAATATGGAAAAATATACAAATTCGGTCTCAGAGTTCTGAATTTGAATCCAAGAATTATAGTACTGCCTTAAAATTTATCCTGGGGTTACAACTGAGACAAGTGAATAGATCAATGGAGTTGCCTCTTTAAAATCCTGATCCAGGAGATGTTTTCAGTGGAGGAATCCACCTGTTCTATGGGTGTGTATTCAACACCCTAAAACATTTGAATGAAAGGTAAGCATTTAGTCAATTATCTTGCTGTCAAATATTCAGATGATTGCCTGCCTTTTCTTCTTAAATTTCCAACTTGGTGGTTTGGTGTCAAGAAGTCAGCACAGACAAAGCCGATATCCAAATTTACCAGCGCGGTCTTCAAGACATTTCACAACCAGCTAGTTAGCTTCAACTCTTTGTTCCCCCTTTATTCCAACCTCTTACAATTTCCTGTTCCCAAACTCTACCCTAACTCCCTGAAAATTTTCATTTTTCTCCAGATATGCCCTTGACCTTTTTCCCTACATTTGTACCTACCAATGACATCTCTACCTGCACATACTTCTGTCTTCCCCAGGTCTCTTTGTTTACGTCTAGTCATCTCTAAAGTATCTGCTGAGACCCCGCCCCCTTCCACAGCACCTAATCTCACCTTCTCTTAGTCTTCCATAGTCTTGTCTTTATACCTTAAACCTGTTATGTTTATTTATTTGTATTTTCTGCCCACTAGCTTATACATTTACAAAAATCAATTACTATATTTTATTCACTGTTACATTTTTCACACCACCTATCATAGTGCCTAGAATAAAGCAGCTATCTAATAAATATCACTGGATTAACTGAGAAGTAAGACAAGAAGATGGTCATCAATTAGGATATAGCCACAGTGAATAAACTTGCCCAGTAAACGTATATATTCTTTAAAAAAAAAAAAAAAAAAAAAAAACACAGATGAGAGCTTTCTATGTTGCCCAGGCTGACCTCGAATGCCTAGCCTCTCCTCTTTAAGTGCCAGGACAACAGGCCTGAGCCACCGCGGCTCCCAAACTATACATTCTTAAAAGTATGACATAATTTCTGAAATGTATGCTGTTTTCGGAGACTATAGAAAACAATGTATATGTACTTTAGAAAATTGGGGAAGGGTGCAGTGGCTCACACCTATAATACTAGCACTTTGGGAGGCCAAGGCAGCAGGATCACTTGAGCCCAGGAGTTTGAGATCAGCCTGGACAACATAATGACACTCTATTACTACAAAAAATTTAAAAATTAGTCACATGCGGTGGCATGCATCTGTAGTCTCAGCTACTGGGTACGGAGGGGCAGGGTACTGAGGTGGGAGGATTGTTTGAGCCCAGGAGGTCTAGGCTGCAGTGAGCCATAATCACACCACTGCACTCTAGCCTGGGAAACAGAGCAAGATCCTGTCTCAAAAAAATAAAGAAGACAAAAGGAAAAAAAAAGAGCAGAGCATTGGAAAAGGAAAAATTGAAAAAGGAAAATAATATCATTACCATTCAGAGAGAACCACTGATAACATTTTTATTTGTAAATTTCTTCTTAGTATATTTTCAACAGGATTTCTACAAAGTTGATAAAATAGTCCATATATGTATTTGTTTTTCCCAAAGATGATTAAAAGTTTTTCTCAATTACTGTTTATTACAACATCTAATTCTATTGTTAAACTATATCTTACTTAATCATTCCCTAATTGTTGGGCATTTACATTGGTTTTCATTTTTTCCTAATTTAAGTTATTCGACACTGAATGCCTCTGAGCAAAAGAGTTATCTACCCATCTTTTTAGAAAATAGTGTTTAAGGGGCATTTAAGCTGTTTTTTGCTGTAAATAATCTAACTTGGCTTTTTAGTGATTCTATTTTTCCTCTCTTTAGCCCTATTAAGATAATTTCTGCCCTGTTGACATCAGTTATGTCCGTGGCTTTTCATACTGTCCAGGTCATTTACTTAATCCCTTTCTCTGGCTGCCTCAATATGTCGTAACAGATTAACAGATTTTTTTTTTTTTTTTTGAGATGGAGTCACTGTCGCCCAGGCTGCAGTGCAGTGGCACAATCTTGGCTCACTGCAAGCTCCACCTGCCAGGTTCACACCATTCTCCTGCCTCAGCCTCCTGAGTAGCTGGGACTACAGGCGTGTGCCACCATGCCCGTCTAATATTTTTGTATTTTTTTTTAGTAGAGATGGGGGTTCACCATGTTAACCAGGATGGTCTCGATCTCCTGACCTCATGATCTGCCCACCTTGGCCTCCCAGAGTGCTGGGATTATAGGCATGAGCCACTGCACCTGACCAACAGATGCTTTCTAATGAAGCTGGAGACACCCTATATTTTGTAATGACTTTTTTTTTTTTTTTAAGTAAGACGGAGTTTCACTCTGTTTCCCATGCTGGAGTGCAGTGGCATGTAATCTAGACTCACTGCAACCTCTGCCTCCCATGTTCAAGGCATCCTCCCATGTCAGCCTCCCAAGTAGCTGGGATTACAAGTGTGCACCACTATGCCTGGCTAATTTTTGTAGTTTTAGTAGAGATGGGGTTTCACCATGTTGGCTGGACTGTTCTTGAACTCCTGACCTCAAGTGATCTGCCCATCTCTGCCTCTCAAAGTGCTGAGATTACAGGCATGAGCCACGGCGATGGGCTGTAGTCACTAGTTCTTAAGTGATAGGGATTTGGGGAATAATTTAAATGATAGAGATTTATATTGGCAGAGTTTCTCAATCAATTACTGTGGAAATAATTTTACTGATTTCACAAAAAAGGTTATCTTTTAAGACTTTGATCATATTAAAGACACATACATTATATTATTAATTCTCACAAAAAATAGCAAGCAAATGTTATTAGTACTTTATAGATGAGGAATCTGAGGCTCTGAGAAGCAAAAGCAAAAACAAAAACCTGTGTTCATTTCCTACTGCTGCTATAACAAATTACCACAAACTTAGTGGCTGAAAACAACACAAATTTATCATAATTCTGGAGGCCTCAGAAACAAAAATCAGGGTGTAGCAGAGCCATATAGCAGAGCCTCTTGTCTGGAGGCTTAGGGGTGAATCCATTTCCTTGACTTTTCCAGCTTCTAGATGCTGCCCACATTCCTTGGCTTGTGGCCTCTTCCTCCACCCTCAAAGCTACCAATGGCTGGTGAGTCTTCCTCACATCATACAACTCTGACATTGACTCTCCTGCCTCTCTTTCTTATCTGTAAGGACCTTTGTGGTTACAGTGGGCTTGCTGAGATAATCCAAGATAAACTTCCATCTTAAAATTCTTAACCACATCTGCTAAGTGCATTTCTGAGGTGTAAAGTAACAAATTCACAGGTTTTTGGGATTAGAATGTAGACATCTTTGTGGGGGATGGGGAGCATTATTCTGCCTAACACGACTACCCACATCAGAAGTAAAAGCTAGTAGAAGTAATGAGATGTCGCTATATTGCATTAAGCAAAGTGATTTTAGATCACTATTATTTAATGACCACAAAAGCTACAATCCACACACCTGCTTAGAAAAATCATTCTTATGCAAGTACATATTTGTGACACAAGTATAGGTTTCATTAGCCATATATTAATTTATTTGCCCATGCTGAAATGCACATTTATTCAATTTGGATAATTTCTTTTTCTATTGTATGGTAAATCCAAAACTGCTGTGTCTCTAAATGTGCCCAATAAATGATTTTTTAAAATTACATCCTAATTGTAAAAACATGCTTACTGCTCACACATTGGTGTGGACTAATTAGTGTAATTAGTCTTGTGTATATAACCATTGCCCAAAATGTCCCTGACTGCTAAAAAGCAACCAGTCACATAATGCCTCGCATACAACTTTGCATGGAAGGGCCAGGCAACTGGTGATTTACTTTTTCCCATGTTGTCAGAAAAACAACCAAAAATTTGGCACTTCAGATTTCACATTCTAAAAATGAAGACAAATTGTAATATATTTCTGCATCAACTTGGCTCTCACCTATGAATTTGCTTTATTGGGTGTTTGGATAAATACCTAGTTACTTCTTATTTCCATTTAACATTAGCCACACTGTTTTTTACTCAATGAGTGAACAACAGTGTGGCTAATGTTAAACGGAAATAATTACACAGTTTGCTCTATAGCAAGTTCTCTTACTCTGAATATTTTTGTAAAAAATATGAATTCCTGAAAATGGCAACTCCTGTCATGTAGTAGTAGGCCAGGGGTCACTATTGATGAAGGCCTCCTCAAGTGGGGGATTTCAATTGCCATGTAATTTCACTTTGAAGTCTCAAACCATCCAGCTCAAGGTTTACGGGAAAGCCAAGAATAAGCATGAAGGATAAAGCCTTAAATATAAAGAGACATGAATGTGAATCATAAAAATGATAATTCTTCATATTAGATCTATTGATTTAAATATATTAATATACCAAACATTAACCAAAAAAAAAAACAAAACAAAAAACCGTTTTCTTATAAGGGCACTCATATTTTTATTTAAAAAATAATATCTATTATAACCAACTTAGGAGTCACATAATCATTATTTTATTCAAGAAGAAGTTAAGTCCTTAACAAAAGGCATAACAAACATAAATAATAGAGTGCTTTAAAGTTTCTTATTTTAAGAAGTTTTAGAGTAATTTCCTTCTTTTCCTCTCTTAATGGGCGTAAGAAATTCTGATTTTTTAAAAAAATTGCTTACAATTAAATATCTAAAAGTGAAAATTTTTTTTCAGCTAATGAAATATCAGAGAATTACTACCAAATATAGACATAACTAGCATAAAGAATATATAGTGATAAAAGAATGTATGTGCAACTAAATATGATATTTTCATATTTGAAACAGGTGGACCTTGCAAAAAAAGTTCCTAATTATTCCTATACTGTTGAAATTATTTTAATTTTGCTTCTCAGCAGATATATTTATATGCTGGAAACAGGTGTTCATCAAAAGACAGTGATAAAGACACACTGCAGTCAAGGCTTGGAGCCTAGCCCGCGTGGTGTGATGACAGATAAATTAGAAAAATCCTGCTAAACATCGCTACACTTCAGAAGGAGATTACACCTTTTAAAAAAGGCAAAACATGTGGTTCAATTACTTATTGTCTTGGCATGTGGTTACGATGAAAGACAGAGCCTTAAACATCAATAGAGCTAAACTAACATCCCAGATGGGCTTTGGAAGAGGGGACTCCTGTAGCAACCCACCTGCACAAAAAGCAACTGGAAAAAAAAAAAAAAAAAAAAACATTGAAGAAATGCTTTCTTTTCCCTCCCCTGTTTAATTTGATTTTTTATATTAAATAGCCATTTTTATGAACAACATGAGTTTTGGGAAAAAAAAAAAAGCACAAAACTTTTACTTAAATGTATTTTCTGAGAGATCCAGCAGAAGAGGAAGCAGAGTTTTCAGCTGTCTGCAGGACACTGCAGGTCTCATATAGGTTGTGAAAGTTATGACAAGCCCAGGGGAAGAAAGGCAAAATAGGATCACACAACACAAAGGACTGCAAAATTACGTGCTGTGTGACCTTGGGTAAATCACAGAACCTCTCTGGGCCTCATTTTCAACGTCTGCAAGCTATTGAATTGTAATTTGTTTTGGTTCTGCTATAATCTGAATTATGACTTTAGTCATGATGCATAAAAAGTAAATGCCACCGAGGGTCAAACAATACATAGAGAAGCTCGGTGGGGACCAGCATTTTTCCACAAACCATTTCTACATTCAGAAATGACTAGAGTACCCCAATAGTTCTTCAGAAGTTCAGGACTACAGCAGGAGGTGTCAAAAAATTAGTCGTGGGATACAGAAGGTGAGGGGAAATTATAATCTATTAATTACTTGTAGTATACTCATTTCTCATTGAACCCAACGAACAATTCTGCAAAGTAGGTACGATCATGTGTTGCTCAATGGTGGGGATAGGCTCTGAGAAATGCGGTGATTTCCTCACTGTGCAAACATCATAGAGTGTTCTTACACAAACCTAGACGGTGACAGCCTACACACACCTAGGCTCTATGGTATAGTCCATTGCCTGTAGGCTACAAACATGTACAGCATGTTACTGTACTGAATACTGTAAGCAAGTATAACACAATGGCAAATATTGGTGTATATAAATATATCTAAACATAGAACAGGTAGTGTGTTACACTATGACGACGTTACAATGGCAATGATGTCACTTGGCAATAGAAATATTTCAGCTCCATTATAATCTTATGGGAGTACCATGGTGTATGCAGTCCATTGTTCACTAAAAAGTCATTACGTGGTGCATGATTGTACTACTAATCCATTATATAAGAAACTAAAATAATGATCGCCCCAGAACCTATTGAACTAGTATCATGCTAAGTATTTCCTTTTGCAGTAGCTCATTCAACATTCATGGGAAGTCTATGACACAGTAGATTCAGAAATAATGTATTTTCTTGCCATTGTTGTCCTCCCAAACACCAAAACGACCATTAAACATTTTTAAAATAAATTTATCTTTTTAGAGCAGTTTTAGATTCAAAGCAAAATTAAGTAGAATTTAATTTCAGAGATTGCCCATATACCCTCTGGCCCCACATACACACCACCTACTATAAATATCCCACACCAGAATGGTACATGGACACATCATTATCACCAAAAGTCCAGAGTTTACATCGGGGTTCACTCTTTGTGTTATACATCCTATTGGTTTTGACAAACATATATAAGACATATATCTACCATTATAGTATCGTACAGAATAGTTTCACTGCCTTAAAAATCCTCTATGCTTTGCCTATTCATCTCTCCCTCCTCACTAACACCTGGCAACCACTGATCCTTTTACCATCTCCATAGTTTTGCCTTTTCTAGAATGTCATATAGTTCAAATCATACAGTATGTAGCATTTTCAGACTGGCTTCTTTCACTTACTAATATGCACTTAAGATTCCTCCATGTCATTTCACGGTTTAATAGCTCATTTCTTTTAACCACTGAATAATATTCCATTGTCTGGAACGCCTCTTATTTTTCATTTTGATTTGTCCTTACAGAGCCTAAGATCTTTCAAGGTTTTTCAATGGAGTGCTACTGGCATTTTAGATGGAACAATTCTTGCTAGTATAGGACTGCCAGACTTAACACAGAACTGGTCCTAGGCAACAAATATTTATAGAACCCATATTGTTGAAATAACTTCAAACTACTCCCAGGCCTAGCCAAATGCCTCTCACATGGAAAGTGTTGTCCCCTTTAGAAACCACTGTTGGGTCCTCTTCTCCCACTGCTACTGAAATCTAATTTCATCTTGTGCCATCCAATACTAATACTCTTACTACTGATATATTTAATTTAATATCTAATATTTAACAAGAATGTAATCTAACATCTAATACTTAACTAGAATGTGATTCAATACTAATCTAATACTGATACTAACTTAACATATACAATACTCTACTCATTATTAATATGTCTAATACTAACTAATACTCTCATTTAATACTCTTTTTAAAAAATTTTTAGACTTAGGAAGTACATATGCATGTTTGTTACATGGGTATATTATGTACTGGTGGGGACTGGGTTTTTAGTGTACCAAATACTCAAATAGTGAACACTGTATCTGATAGGTAATTTTTCAACCCTTGCCTTCTTTCCACCCTCCCTGCTTTTGGAGTCCCCAGTATCTACTATTTCCATCTCTGTGTCCATGTGTGCCCATTGGTTAGCTCCCATTTATATGTGAGAACATGTAACAACTAATATATTTTGAGCAAGCCTTTATCACACGCTCCGCACTGTGCTAATGGTTTTTCCATGCTTTATTGCATTTAATCCTCCCAATAATCCTATGAGCTAGATGGTATTGTTTTCTCTACTTTACCAATGAGGAAACTGAGGTTCAGAGAGGGAGAATAATTTTCTCAAATTCACACAGTAAATGATACAGCTGAGAAGACAGAGGAAGAACTTACAACCACTGCAGTAAATGGACATTAAAGGCTCAATGAGATTAATTTACATAAGGTCACAAAGTTAAATAGTAATCAGCAGGGGTTGGATTTGAACTCCAGCCTGTCTGACCCCAAATCTCTGTTTTTTCAACTTTTCTCACCAGTGTTAGAACTAAACAGCTTCCAGCCATTTTCAATAAACATGTGTTTGGTGCCCACTGTGTGTAATGCCCTGTGCCAGGTTTGATAAGAGATATAAAGAAGTAAGCATCATTTTCTCCAGTCCCAAAAGGTTTGCTAGCATGTTGGGGAAAACACAGCATACATTTATGAAATATTTCAGGAAAACAGTAACAATACAGGGTTAAGAGTCAAAATGATCTGCAGACAGAAAGGGGGCTAAAGGATATCAGATAATTCCTTTTGGAGTGGGATGGTCACACAAAACATGAGGGAGTGGTTGGGTGTGAAAATGAGCAGGATTATGAACACAGGGGTGAAATGAGCAAGATGACCACCTAGAATGGGTGATGCCAGTGCCTTTCCATTATCCATCACATTCTCCCTAGAAGTAAATATTAAGAGCAGCAAATGAAGGTGGCAAGGGCATTTTCTAACATTTAGTAGCTGGAGATTCAGTTGGGAAGTCATATTAGGGCCATATTTTGGACTTTGAAGCAAAATTTGGCTTGCAAACATTCAAGACTCCCAAGCGGCAGGGTGATAAGATTTATTTCAGATGGCAAATACCAACACAAAGCACACAAGAAAACAAATCTTAAGGGAAGAAAGGGAAGATTTCTCATTAGTGTAAAGATTCACAATAGGGGAGTCCTGTTCTAGTTTTTAAACTATTTTTGTCATTCTAAATGTAATAAAGGCACATTATAGAAAATTTGGGAAGTGTGATATAAAGAAAGCAAAGAATACATAATCTTATCATTTAGGTCATCATTATTAACACTTTGAGGAATTCTATTTAGTCATTCAAGAAATATTTACTGAGCACTTACTACATGCCAGACATGACCCTAGACGCTGAATCTGCAGTAGTGAAGAGAACAACCCAAAATTCCTGCCCATATGAAGCTTCCATATAGACACTTTTTTCTCTGTGTATGAGTCTGCAGACGTGCACTCTTTGTGGGAGCTACCTTCAATTGTCAGATATGTGGAGAGTTTTTAGCTGATTTCCACTCCACGTAATGTATGAAACATTTTTGCAATGCTTACTATTACACTTACTAAAACCATTTGGAAAGTTTCAAAAATTATCATTTAATCTTATTAAAATTATCTGGAAACACATTTATTGACTGTGTTAGTCACAGTCTGTGGATGCTCAAATTTTTATTTAGCTATTCTTACTATTATGGGGACATGAGTTACTTTGTGAAGCTGCTGAAAGTTACAATAGGCATACCAATTTTGGCATGTAACTTCAGATATTCAAAGATCCTTTCAATTAAGAACCCTCATTTGATCATTTCCCAATTGTTAGATATTTGAGTAATTAATTTTCCCTATTATGACTAACACTTAATGAACATTCTTGCATATAAAACTTTGCCTACATTTCCAATTATATAATTAGAGTAGATTTCCAAAGTGAAAACTCAGAGTAGAAAAATATGAACTTGCTTTAGGCTTCAATAATCTTCTGCTGTTACTGTGTAAAGTCTTTTTCTCTCATGTTTCTGTTAGTTTGTGGGGGGTTTTTGTTTTGTGTGTATTTTAGTAAGTTTTTGTTTAATAAAAAATTCTTAGTGCTATTATTTACATTGTAATGGTCCATAATTATTTTATCCTTACCATAGAGTTTTTTTATTAACTGGCCTCCTTCATCCCATTTGATGTTTCTTGTCTTGAATTTTACATTTTCTACTATTAATATTGTCATCTTTTGACATTTTTTACCTATTATTCTATCTGCTAATGTGAATTTTTTGTTGTCCTTGAGGGTGGCTTTTAAATACAGAAATGTTTGTTATTGGGTTTATATTTGTTTTAAAATTTGTATTAATGTAATAAGGCACAAATTTAAAAAATCTAGTTTTTTCTTATGTTTTAAAGTTGAGCTTAAGAAATTTATAATTATATTTAGAAATTTGGCAGATTTTAGCAATCGTTTCTAAGGAGCTTTTGGTAATGCTTGAGCCAATTTGTAGATAATTAAGAACTTCAAACATTTAAAACTGCATTCATACATTTAAAGTATTTGGCTTCTTTTTTTAAGTACTTCAGTTGTCTGAATTAACAAATCGAAACTTCGTAAGTACACAAATAAAAAATTCAATGTTTACATTAGTAAATACAATTAAATTATTTTGGTAGCCAATATTATACTTAAACTTCAGTTAGATTTCAACTTAAAATTTTAAGTCTAAATCACTTATTCAATTTAACATATCAAGTTAAAAATTTACCACATTTAAATTGAAGTTACAAGGCTGTAATGGACCAATATTATTTGATGTTGGACAGACTCTACCAGACTAAACTAACCTCAATGTCCAAGTACATAAGATACTAAATATACACAGATATCTTCTTAACACACAAATATTTATATATTTCAAATTTTGAAATATACAGAACAGTTTCCAGGATAATTAACTGAAAATCCTTAATTGTATATTCTTCCAAACTGAAAGGTATGAAGCCACTCATTCATTCTGGGTAACTTGGATTTCTTACAGCCAAAACTCTTGGCCCCGGTGTGAGAGCCACATCTGCCTGTGGACACCTAGGATGATTCTTCTCATGGTCCTGGCTGCCAGACTGTACTTAAACCCCCTTTTATAGCCACTATTTGAAATTAAAAATTAAGTTACAAAATTTTATTGGTCTTATGCGTGTAGTTCACATCCCTGAGTTATAATTGAAATGTTATCTGTTTTGTTATTTTTCAGTATCTCGTTTTTCTTTTTTACATCATAAACCATTTTGTTTTTTCTTATATCTTTTTTCTGGTAATTGGAAAACATTCATCCTATTTTTATTTTACTAGTGATTAAGTTTAACACACATACTAAGATCCAAACACACGCACACACGATTTTCTCCCTAATGAACAACATTTAATGACTCCTAAATTAGATAAAAAACAGCATGCGTTATTTTTTACTTTGCCTTTCCTCACCCATTTTCCAATTTTTGTAGTTATCTGGGATTCTGGGTTCAGAATTTTATCATCAGTAGTAGTAGTAGCAGTATAGTCCAGATACTGACATTTTCCAAATTTTATATTTCATTGGTGATTTAACAGAATCCTGCAAAGCCTGGAGGCTAGATGTGCATGCTCCATTAACCACTTTGCTGAGAAACCCATTTTAAGGCTCTTAATATGTCTTGCCAAATTACTTCCCAGAAAAGTTACACTGATACACAGCCTCACCAACCATTCATGAGGGTATCTATCTCTGCATTTTCCAGCATTGACTACTATTTTTAGAAGTTTTACCTATTTGGTAGATGGAAGTGGTATCTGGTTTTTATTTTTATTTGTTTATCTGGGAAAGAATAAAGTCGTTAGGCACCACAATTCCAGTGATCTTCCTTTGTTGATGTTGTAGTCACTCATGAAGGAACCCTTGTAAATTGAGTAGATTTTGATTCAGGATCTTGTATGTAAATATTACTAATTAATTTCCTGAGTAACTATTTTATAATTTTTTCCATCAGGCACTTTCTGGGCATGTAGAGCCAGAGAAAAAGGTACAATGAATAGTTGTTTTTAATATCAAGAATCCATGCACTCACTCTTAATCATGGAACATTGGCGCTGTGCTGTATGAATTCCCATAAAGTAAATAAATTAGTCAATCAGTAACTTCATGTTAATAGAAAACTACAGTCATTATAACTAATTTGTAAAACCTGTGGTACTGGCAAATATTATGATAAGATATATTGGCCTAATAGTGTTCTGCAAATACGTTCTGGTTTGCAAAACTAACCAACACAAAAGCAATCATTTCACGTGAAAATATCCATATCAGAAATGTTGACTGGAGTGATTGAAAGTCATTCACTTAAAACTAATAAATAAACACACTTGTCTCCCTTATAATATTGGATGGTCATACCCAATTCAGCAGTATTGCTTAGCATTATTCTTGCTCATCAGCAGAAGTGACTTAGAATAAAATGTAGCTACCAATTTCCTTGACAAATAGAGGGGGAAATGTGTGTGTGTGTGTGTGTGTGTGTGTGTGTACGTGTAAACGGCAAAGACAGGAAAAGCATTTCAAACAGAAGGAACAGCATGAACATACACATGAATGCAACCGGGACTGAGGTGCAAGAGGGTAGCCAATGTTCACTCTAAGACTAGTGAAGCATAAAAGAGGCTTCTTGCCATGGCTAACTTCAATCAGATAATTACTACTAAATATCAGATTTTTACCTGTAAACAACCTGGCTTGGTAAACATTACAAAGAGAGGGGAGATGCTATGAAGTAACTTTACTCAGAAACTATTCAAATGGGATTTAATGAAGGTTGCAATATATTTTAGCACATGTAAGAAAGTTTCACAGATATCCATTCACTTACTTTAAACTAGGTCGAGTATAGCACAATTTAGATAACATTTTACCAACATTCTGCTATTAATTATGCTAATAATAACTGGCATTGATAGAGCTTACTTTATGCCAGACACATGCATTATTTCACTTTATCCTTATAACGATCCCATGAAGTAGTTTCTCATATTTTCCCTATTTTCACAGATGAGAACTTAACGAAGGTGATGCAGCTGAGAAGTGAAGGAGCCAAGATTTGAACCCAAGCTGTTTGATTCCAGAGCCTATGCTTTTAACCACTACTCTAAAATTAATGATAATGAAGGTAACTTTGGAACATGACAAATATATTTCACTTTGATATAAAGCCATCAACATCTAAAACCTGTCTCTATGTTTACTTTTTCATCATTGTGGAGAGGAACATAAAAAGTTACTTGTGCTTCAACAAGAGCTGTTAGTCATGCTGTTCTCTCTCTCCTCTCTCCACTTCATTCGGGATCAAGGTCATTGTGCTGAATACGTGGCCTTACAATCACTTCCATTTTATGACCACAGAATGCGATGTCCAAAACACAGAAATATGACTTTATGGCAAAAACATCTAGAAAGAGATTTCTTACTCTAACACAAATACCTGTAATAATGGCAAAAGAAAAGCAGAAAATTATGGGTAAAGTAAATTGCTTTTTTTGTATAAACACTATTTTTTTCAAGGTCTTGTCAGTGTAAAAGCCCCTCTTTCACATCACTAAAGTCCCTTCACCCTCTTTTTAATTTTATCCTTTCAGTCCTTATCCTCCTACTTCATCAAAAGTCAAAGTTACGAAAACACTTAAATTAACCCCTTTCCCACAACATTATCATTTCTGGTTTCCAGGAGTTATTAAGCAACCCTAAATCCAGACTGCCAATGATAAAAGAAGAGGAATAGAAGGCATGGCAAATGAGAGACAGATATGAAGGGAAATGCCACCGAAATGACAAATACTGCATGTTGGCAGACAGAGGGTTGATTTCCTTTTTCCATAAAGAGCTCTTCAACCCCATAAGAATAACATTGATGGCCCAACAGAGAGACTGGCAAAGGACATGAACAAGCTGCTCACATCAAAAGAGAATCAAGTGGGTTTTAATCATTTGAAAAGATACTCAACCTCAGTCATAATTAAAGAAATGCAAATTAAAATAATAAGATACAATATTTAACTGTCAGGTTAGGGAGAAAACAAACCTGGTTGTTGGGAAACAGTCACACTCCTGTATCATATTTGGAGAACAACTTAGCAATATTTATCTAGATTTAAAATGCATGCGCCCCAAGAGCCAGCGATTTTACTTTTAGGAATATATACTGCAGTTGTATTTGCACTATTGGCCCAGAGGTAATAGCAGCAGTATTACTTATAGAAGTAAATCACTGGAAATATCTCAAATGTCTTTTAGTTTGTACCAAGCACCATTAAAATACCTCTGGAGGGCAATGTGAGGAACTGGTCAATCTAAGGTGCTGGATTAAGGGACCAGGTTCAGGAGTTAAGATAGTAAATTAACTATGTCTACTATATACATTTCTGTGCATTTTGATTTTTAGAAAAGAATGTGTATTGAACAAATAAATCCACTAAAACAAAAACATCTTAAAGATGCTTTTGGAGTTTCGGAGAAGAATGCCAAGGAAAAGCAGTCATGAAATTTTCAATTTCTTTGACAGAACGGATAGTTCCAAGGATTATAAGGATACAACCAGAGAGGACAATCTGGAAATAAACCTCAGGATTATATGCTAAATTTGTTGTGCTTGCTGTTTTCATATCCTGTGTCATATCTTCTTAAAAAAGGACCAAATTTTGCCTGTCATAATGTTAATAGCACTTCCCTGTTGCAATATGAGAAATTAACTCACAATGGTAATAGAAATAGTTCAAATCATTTAACTTACCAAATAGCTATAATCATTAACATTCTTTAGGCTGTGTTCCATACAATCAAGAATACTTTTCTATTTTCAAAACATCATTCACAACCTTGGTAAAAGCTTCCCATTGTAAGGCCATGACATCTGAGGCACCATATTCTTATCTCCATTACTATGCAACATAAGACTAGTGGTCTTATAAATTCCTCATGTTTGCCAAACACATTACATGGAAGATCATAGTGTTAATTTGGAAGGGGAAACAGTTTTATGGCATCTAAAGGACTGAAAAAATTACCTCTAATCCTTTTGGGAATCAAAGAGGCAATAAAGTGAAATTGAGTGCAGAAAGACTCACATTGTAAATCCATTTACTACCAAGCCTTGTTTACACAAGGATTTATTCCTGCCAGTAACTAGTCACCAAAGCTTAATAGCATGACTTTACCAGAATTTCATTTAAAGAAGTGTCTGATATTTTTTCACAAATAGTGTTCAGCTGATTAAAGCCTAATTACACACATTGAATTAAAGGTGTGAGTACATAATAAAATGTTCCAGCTAAAAGGAATCTGTGCTGGTGTTTGATTTCCAGCTAGTAATTTGGCTGGAATAAAATGGAAACAAGAAAGCGGAATTGTTTAAAAGGTGCAGCTTTATGACAACATACATTTCTAAACTGGAAATAGAAATACACAAAGATACTATGCACTTTTTAAATGGGATGTGCTGAAATCTAAAACAGCCTTTTCTATTATCCAACATTTATGATAATAATAATACAAACCACACTCACAGTAGCCAACAGCCATAAAAAAACATATTTCCATTTTAACGCCTTTAGATGATCAAAGCATCAGCTTAATATAATCAGCTGAAATCCATTTACCCAAGAGCTTGCCACTGTGCCCAGGGACTGCTTTCCCTTCCAGCCCTATCTATTCTGGAACAGGTGCTATACCAGTAAATTAATTAGTCTGTGGAGAAGCACCTTGTTCTCCATCTCCACAGGCCTCTTGTGGGTCAGGGCCTTGAGGACTTCGCCATCTGGGCAGAGTTTCCCCCAGAGAAACAATCAAAGCCCACAGATTGCAGCCTACAGAGAAAGGTTCAGATGACAATTAACCTTATTAGGCCTCATTTTTTACAGTTTATAGTGTGTCAACATGTTGGCTCCATAAATAATCTGCTTCATCAAATAGGTGAAAACAAATGTCTTTTCTCTTTGTTAAAAGTTTTAAAGTCCTCTGGAAAAGAAGTATAATATTCAAGGGAAATGGTGTCATTTATAAATATATAAATGTTGGGATTATTGAGTAGGAATCTAGATAGACTCTAGATTCCACATAAAACTCATGAAAAAACTAGCACCCATTTCTGCTAGATATAAATTAAAGGGGGCGGGGGCTCAATTTCTTTGCCAGATCTTTCAAGTTTTTCTGTCTCAGGCTCAATGCCTCCTATGTATGTGGTCTTGTAACATCTGGCTAACTTCAGAAATATATGTTTTCTTTCAAAAATTACACTTTTGCTCCTTTCTCCAACTACAGTTATGCACATAAGATCCTGTTGTCCTAGGAATACAAAATAAAACCAATCAAGACAATTAACATCCACAGCTTGTCACAAAATCAACAGATATTTAAGCCTACATTTTTAATCAAAGTAAGCTTAATTAAACACTTCACAAATGACTTTGCAGCCTGGCACAAAAAAAATGCCACATTTTAAAAAGTCCTTAAACATAATGTAAAAGAGAGTTTGCTAACAGATTATCACAAAGATTCTTGTGCGAAAACGCCAAGAGTTCTTATTTATGTTCTGTTCCTTAATTGTTGACAGGGTTTACTGGGTCCCACCATCTCTTTCAATTCTATGACATAATTCGGAGTTAAGATTTTAAACTTGGGAAAATATGCCCTCCCTGTTGGCTTCTCCCTCTTTTGCAGCTTCCTTAGACAGCTACAGTAGGACCTCCCAAGTCACCACTGGGTTAATGATGTGTTTGGAAGCTTGCTGACAGTGTGAACAGCTTTGTCTTCTCACATATCCCCTGTGTTGATTCACGTGTAAGGTGAAAATATTTACAAACCCAAACTGTTTGACGTTAAAGCCCGGGAACTCATTTGATTCTGCCTAAAGATAGTTCTACGGAATTAGAAGTAATGGAGGGAGAGGAAACTTTTCATAAAATGTAGTTTTTATAGCTTTAGAAAATATCAGACTCAATACTGCCCTTCTCATTAAAAACAAATTTCTACTGAAGCTACCTTTTGAATTTGGATATAATGTGTTTAGCTTGGAATTTCCCTAGTCTCCTTACAATGCTTTTATTATGAAAGTACAAAAAATGAAGTTTGAGATTTAATGGCTACTTTACTTGCCCTTCTACTTTTGGTCAGAAGAAAATCTGGAAACAAGAAACATAAAAGAATTCCCTTAACATATATGAGTGTTCTTATTTAGCATGTTTTGTTATTAAATATGTATTTGCCATATCCATTAATAAGTATTAACTTGTATCTAACATTATTACAATTGTTTTTAACTATGACTTATTGTGATTATATATTGGCAAGAATAGCTGTGATGGAAAACTCAAAGAATTATTCATTAACAGAAATATTAAGAACTTGAAGCTGAGAGTGGCCCATGAAGTGAAGGTGTCTATCTTGATATTGAAGAAAAGGTTAGAACAGCCTCTGGCAAAACAGTGCCCTCTAGTGGATATACAAACATCTGGAGTCAAAGCAATTCTCTCACATGGAGTGGGGTCAGGAGTTGGGACTCTGGGGGCATAAAGATGTCTTACTATTATTGCATTAAGAGCAGCAACTAGGGTAATCCCAAAGACAAGAAGGACATGTGTCATTCATACAGTAAGCATATGTTGAGGGCCTACCATGTGCCAGCCCCAGCCCTGGTGCTAAACACATTAGTTAAAGATGAATAGAAGAGCATCCCTGCCCTCAAGCTCACAGACTAAAATAATCACATTTAAGCAAAGAAAGCATGGAAGACAGAGAAGTAGAAAGATGGGAAGATAAGCTAGGTTTTTAAAAGAGAGAAAAAAATTGAACATTTTCATATTGGCTGTTGTCAAAAAGTGCTAAATCCAACCAGCCAAGCACTGAAATAGTTCTTGAATACCTAAGATAGGTCCACCCTCAAAATTAACTGTTAAACCTAGCAGAAGATAAAACTAGATAAACTGTGTTTTCCATAACCCAGGAACTTTTTGTATTACTATCATTTAGAAACAGCCTAAGATCTTGATATCAGCAAGATCAGGGTTTATATAGATTGATGAATCTTCAGGAGCAAGGGAAGAGGACATTTCAGAGTTCACTATTCTCCTCAAGATGCTCTCCCATGTGATCAATCCATGCACTCTGACAGAGGTGTATAAGAGTTGTAGTGGCTGGGCATGAGAGGATCAACCTCAAACTTGAGAATGCGCATAATCACTAATTGGAAATGCAAAATAACAAATAAAGCACAGATCATTATGTCTTCTTCAGCATTAATGATATTCTATTCTCACCTTGAGTCCCATAAAGCACATCATAGTAATATGTACCTTGATGCAGTATTGCACACACATATTTTGTTATACACCATTGAGTCACAGATGCCCATGTTGTTATAATCAAACGAAAGCAATGAAGTTGCTTTGATGAACAATCAAAAGACACACAGATCAAGAGAATCAGAAAGAAAACAAGTGACAAATGTAACTGGTAAACGTTCCCTCTATTATCCTCAATATTAAAAGCTTTTATTACACTCTAGCTTGATTAATTATTCTACTTCCCATGTAGCTGCACTGAACCCTATACATATTTTCATCACAATACCTATTACACTGTAATGCACTTTGTTTATATACCTGTCACCTTTTACTAGACAAACTTCTCAAACCTCCTTGAAGCCAGGGACTATGCTATCAGTCATTGTATCCTTACTTCCTTATTATTTCTAGAACAATACCTAGCACAAAATAGCCACTAAACTAATATTTAATGGTTGAGTTACTATTCAAAATATATAATATGTTGAAAGGAATATATTATATCATCACCCAGATTTTACTGGATATAAGAAGATGATAGGCAAATCAGGGCCCAGATACTATGCTTTTCCCACAGTCTTTGCAACCTGCAGACCAGGAGACTCCCTCAGGTACCTATACCACCAGGGCCCTAGATTTCAAGAACAAAACTGGGCAGCCATTTGCGCAGACACCAAGCTAGCTGGAGGAGTGTTTTTTCATATCCCAGGAATGCCAGTGACAGAACCATTTACTCCCCTGGAAAGGGGGCTGAAGCCAGGGAACCAAGTAGTCTAGCTCAGCAGATCCCACCCCCACAGAGCCCAGCAAGCCAAGATCCACTGGCTTGAAATTCTCGCTGCCAGCACAGCAGTCTGAAGTCCACCTGAGACACTTAAGCTTGGTTGGGGGAGGGGTGTCCACCATTACTGAGGCTTGAGTAGGCGGTTTTCCCTTCACAGTGTAAACAAAGCCCCGGGGAAGTCTGAAGTGGATGGTGCACACTGCAGCTCGGCAAAGCCACTGTAGCCAGACTGCCTCTCTGCATTCCTCCTCTCTGGGCAGGGTATCTCTGAAAGAAAGGCAGCAGCCCCAGTCAGGGGCTTACAGATAAAACTCCCATCTCCCTGGGACAGAGCACTTGGGGGAAGGGGCGGCTGTAGGTGCAGCTTCAGCAGACTTAAACATTCCTGCCTACCGGCTCTGAAGAGAGCAGCAGATCTCCCAGCACAGTGCTCAAACTCTGCTAAGGGACAGACTGCCTCCTCAAGTGGGTTCCTCACCCCCATGTCTCCTGACTGGGAGACACCTTCCAGCAGAGGTCAACAGACACCTCATACAGGAGAGCTCCAGCTGGCCTCTGGCAGGTGCCCTTCAGGGACAAAGCTTCCAGAGGAAGGAACAGGCAGCAATCTTTGCTGCTCTGCAGGCTCTGCTGGTAATACCTAGGCAAACGGGTCTGGAGTGGACCTCCAGCAAACTCCAGCAGACCTGCAGCAGAGGGACCTGACTGTTAGAAGGAAAACTAACAAACAGAAAGGAGTAGCATCAACATCAACAAAAAGGACATCCACACAAAACCCCATCCAAAGGTCACCAACATCAAAGACCAAAGGTAGACAAATCCATGAAGATGTGGAAAAACCACCACAAAAAGGCAGAAAATTCCCAAAACCGGAATGCCTATTCTCCTCCAAAGGATCACAATTCCTTGCCAGCAAGGGAACAAAACTGGATGGAGAATGAGTTTGATGAATTGACAGAAGTAGGCATCAGAAGGTGGATAATAACAAACTCCCCCAAGCTAAAGGAGCATGTTCTAACCCAATGCAAATAAGCTAAGAATCTTGAAAAAATGTTAGATGAATTGCTAACTAGAATAAACAATTTAGAGAAGAACATAAATGACCTGTTGGAGCTGAAAAACACAGCATGAGAACTTCATGAAGCATACACAGGTATCTATAGCTGAATCGATCAAGCAGAAGAAAGGATATCAGAGATTGATGATCAACTTAATGAAATGAAGCGTGAGCCAAGATTAGAGAAAAAAGAATGAAAAGGATGAACAAAGCCTCCAAGAAAGAGGGGACTATGTGAAAAGACCAAAACTATGTTTGATTGGTGTACCTGAAAGAGAAGGGGAAAATGAAGCCAAATTGGAACATACTCTTCAGGATATTATCCAGGAGAACTTCCCCAACCTAGCAAGGCACGCCAACATTCAAACTCAGGAAATACAGAGAACACCACAAAGATACTCCTTAGGAAAAGCAACCCCGAGACACATAATTGTCAGATTCACCAAGGTTGAAATGAAGGAAAAAATGTTAAGGGCAGCCAGAGAGAAAGGTCGGGTTACCCACAAAGGGAAGCTCATCAGACTAACAGCAGATCTCTCTACAGAAACCCTATAAGCCAAAAGAGAGTGGGGGCCAGTATTCAACATTCTTAAAGAAACGAATTTTCTACCCAGAATTTCATATCCAACCAAACTAAGCTTCATAAGTGAAGGAGAAATAAAATCTTTTACAGACAAGCAAATGCTAAGAGATTTTGTCACCACCAGACCTGCCTTACAAGAGTTCCTGAAGGAAGAACTAAATATGGAAAGGAAAAATCAGTACTAGCCACTGCAAAAAGATACCAAATTGTAAAGACCATCGACACTATGAAGAAACTGCATCAACTAATAGGCAAAATAACCAGCTAGCATCATAATGACAGGATCAGATTCACACATAACACTATTAACCTTAAATGTAAACGGGCTAAATGCCCCAATTAAAAGACACAGACTGGCAAGCTGGATTGAGTCAAGACCCATTGGTGTGCTGTATCTCATGTGCAAAGACACACATAGGCTCAAAATAAAGGGATGGAGGAAACCTTACCAAGCAAATGGAAAGCAAAAACAACAACAACAACAACAACAACAAGAAAAGCAAAGTAGGGGTTGCAATCCTAGTCTCTGATAAAAACAGACTTTAAACCAACAAAGAAGAAAAAGGACAAAGAAGGACATTAAATAATGGTAAAGGGATCAACACAACAAGAAGAGCTAACTATCCTAAATATAAATGCACCCAATACAGGAGCACCCAGATTCATAAAGCAAGCTCTTACAGACCTACAAAGAGACTTATACTCCCACACAATAATAGTGGGAGACTTTAACACACCACTGTCAATATTAGACAGATCAATGAGACAGAAAATTAACAGGGATATTCAGGACTTCAACTCAGCTCTGGAACAAGCGGACCTAATAGACATCTACAGAACTTTTCACCCCACATCAACAGAATATGCATTCTTCTCAGCACCACATCACATCACACTTATTCTAAAATTTACCACATAATTGGAATTAAAACACTCCTCCACAAATGCAAAAGAATGGAAATCATAACAAACAGTCTCTCATACCACAGTGCAATCAAATTAGAATACAGGATTAAGAAACTCACTCAAAACTGCACAACTACATGAAAACTGAACAACCACCTCCTGAATGACTACTGGGTAAATAACGAAAATAAGGCAGAAATAAAGGAGTTCTTTGAAACCAGTGAGAACAGCGACACAATGTACCAGAATCCCTGGGACACAGCTAAAGCAGTGTTTACAGGGAAATTTATACCACTAAATACCCACAGGAATTTTAGATCTTTAGAAAAGATCTAAAATTGACACCCTAACATCACAGTTAAAAGAACTAGAAAAGCAAGAGCAAACAAATTCAAAAGCTAGCAGAGGACAAGAAATAACTAAGATACAGAAGAAATGAAGGACATAGAGACATGAGAAACCCTTGAAGAAATCAATAAATCCAGGAGGTGTTTTTTTGTGAAAAGATTAACAAAATGGATAGACCACTAGCCAGACTAATAAAGAAGAGAGAAAAATCAAATAGGCACAATTAAAAAATGATAAAGGGGATATCACTACTGATCCCACAGAAATGCAAACTACCATCAGAGAATACTATGAACACCTCTACACAAATA
The DNA here is from genome assembly GCF_049350105.2 of Macaca mulatta. Lineage (NCBI taxonomy): Eukaryota > Metazoa > Chordata > Mammalia > Primates > Cercopithecidae > Macaca > Macaca mulatta. The sequence goes on along the minus strand of NC_133407.1, from coordinate 93,415,945 downwards.
AACTAAAAAATCTAGAAGAAATGGATAAATTCCTGGACATATACAACCTCCCAAGACTAAACCAGGAAGAAGTCGAATCCCTGAATAGAACAATAACAAGTTCTGAAAGTGAGGCAGTAATTAATAACCTACCAAACAAAACAAAACAAAACAAAAGCCCAGGACCAGACAAATTCACAGCTGAATTCTACCAGAGGTACAAAGAGTAGCTGGTACCATTCCTTCTGAAACTATTCTAAACAATAGAAAAGGAGGGACTTTCCCTAACTCATTTTATGAGGCCACCGTCATCCTGATACCAAAACCTGGCAGAAGCACAACAAAAAAAGAAAATTTCAGGTCAATATCCCTGATGAACAGAGATCCGAAAATCCTCAATAAAATACTAGCAAACTGAACCCAGGAGCACATCGAAAAGCTTATCTACCACTATCATCTCGGCTTCATCCCGGGGATGCAAGGCTGGTTCAACATACACAAATCAATAAAGGTAATCCATCACATAAACAGAACCAATGACAAAAAACACATGATTATCTCAATAGATGCAGAAAAGGCCTTCAATAAAATTCAACACCCCTTCATGCTAAAAACTCAATAAACTAGGTATTGATGGAAAGTATTTCAAAATAATAGGAGCTATTTATGACAAACCCACAGCTAATATCATACTGAATGGGGAAAAACTGTAAGTATTCCCCTTGAAAACCAGCACAAGACAAGGATGCTGTCTCTCACCCCTCCTATTCAACATAGTATTAGAAGTTCTGGCCTGGGCAATCAGGCAAGAGAAATAAATAAAGGGTATTCAAATAGGAAGAGAGGAAGTTAAATTGTCCCTGTTTGCAGATGATATGATTGTATATTTAGAAAACTGATCATCTCAGCCCAAAAATCGCCTTAAGCTGATAAGCAACTTCAGCAAAGTATCAGGATGCAAAATCAATGTGCAAAAATCAGAAACACTCTTATACACCTATAATAGACAGAGAGCCAAATCATGAGTGAACTCCCATTCACAATTGCGGCAAAGAGAATAAAATACCTAGGAGTACAACTTACAAGGGAAGTGAAGGACCTCTTCAAGGAGAACTACAAACCACTGCTCAAGGAAATAAGAGAGGACACAAACAAATGAAAAAACATTCCACGCTCCTGGATAGGAAGAATCAATATCATGAAAATGGACATACTGCCCAAAGTAATTGATAGATCCAATGCTATCCCCATCAAACTACCACTGACTTTCTTCACAGAATTAGAGAAAAACTACTTTAAATTTCATATGGAACCAAAAAAGAGCCCATATAGCCAAGGCAATCCTAAGCAAAAAGAGCAAAGCTGGAGGCATCACACTACCTGACTTTAAACTACAAGGCTACAGTAACCAAAACAGCATGGTACTGGTACCAAAGCAGATATATAGACCAATGGAAAAGAACAGAGGCCTCAGAAATAATGCCACACATCTACAACCATCTGATCTTTGACAAACATGACAAAAATAAGCAATGGGGAAAGGATTCCCTATTTAATAAATGATGTTGGGAAAACTGGCTAGCCATGTGCAGTAAACTGAAACTGGACCCTTTCCTTACACCTTATACAAAAATTAACTCAAGATGGATTAAACATTTAAATGTAAGACCTAAAATCATAAAAACCCTAGAAGAAAAGCTAGGCAATACCATTCAGGACATAGGCATGGGCAAAGACTTCATGACTAAAACACCAAAAGCAATTGCTACAAAAGTCAAAACTGACAAATGGAATCTAATTAAACTAAAGAGCTTCTATACAGCAAAAGAAACTATCATCAGAGAGAACAGGCAACCTACAGAATGGGGGAAAACTTTTTCAATCTATCCATCTGACAAAGGGCTAATATCCAGAATCTACAAAGAACTTAAACAGGTTTACAAGAAAAAAACAAACAGTCCCATCAAAAAAATGGGTGAAGGACATAAACAGACACTTCTCAAGAGAAGTGCAGCTAATAAAAATATGAAAAAAAGCTCATCATCACTGGTCATTAGAGAAATGCAAATCAAAACCACAGTGAGATACCATCTTATGCCAGTTAGAATGGCAATCATTAAAAAGTCAGGAAACAACAGATGCTGGTGACGCTGTGGAGAAATAGGAAGGCTTTTACACTGTTGGTGGGAGTGTAAATTAGTTCAACCATTGTGGAAGACAGTGTGGCTATTCCTCAAGAATCTAGAACTAGAAATACCATTTGACTCAGCAGTCCTATTACTGGGTATATATCCAAAGGATTATAAATCATTCTACTATATACATGCACATATATGTTTATTGCAGCACTATTCACAACAGCAAAGACTTAGAACCAACCCAAATGCCCATCAATGTTAGACTAGATAAAGAAAATGTGGCACATATACACCATGGAATACTATGCAGCCATGAAAAAGAATGAGTTCATGTCCTTTGCAGGGACATGGATGAAGCTGGAAACCATCATTCTCTGCAAACTAACATAGGAACAGAAAACCAAATACCACATGTTCTCAATCAGTGGGAGTTGAACAATGAGAACATATGGTGATAGGGAGGGGAACATCATACACTGTGGCCTGTCAGGGGTGGGAGGAAGGGAAGGGATAGCATTAGGACAAATACTAAATGTAGATTATGGGTTGATGGGTGCAGCAAACCACCCTGGCACATGTATACCCATGTAACAAACCTGCATGTTCTGCACATGTATCCCAGAACTTAAAGTACAATAATAAAAAAAGAAGATAGGCAGTTTACATATAAAAACTCTAAATATAAAATTAACAAATAGAAAAATTATAGCCCTACTAACAGATCAAAAGACCTTTAAAAAATACCATTAAAATGTACTGAACACACAAAAATAAGAAAACCTAATGTTGGCAGGACCATGGGGAACCTGGTATATATAAGATGTACATTTACTATGTAAAAATGGGCCAACATTGGAGAAATTAATATAGACAGGCATTATTCAGACCGTTGACCTAGGAATTTTATTTGGTAAAATTATATCACAACAGAAGACTACAGAAAAGAAAAAGAAAAATGTATACAAGATGTTCTCAATACACCTGAAGGTAATGAGAAAAGGAAAATAAAAATAAAGGAAGAAAGGATGGAAGAAGGACAAAGGAAAGGAAGAAAAGTAAGAAATAAATTTTCAAATAAAAAAATGAGAGGGAGGAAGGAAGACAGCAAGGAAAGGAATGGAGGTAAAGAAAGAAAAACTGAAATAAGATAAATGTCCAAGAATAAGGAAATAGATAAGTAAACTGGCATAGCAACATACAGAGGCAATATATAATTAATTAAAAGAAATACATATATTGGACCAATGCATGGAGGATATATATTCATACATATATATGTGTGTGTGTGTGTGTGTGTCTCTGTGTGTGTTTTTGTGTGTGTATGTGTGTGTGTGTGTTTATTGGGCATAATGGGTCAAGCACTATGCTAGGCTTTTGCTACATTTAATCTTCACAACCTCTCTGCCTTGGCAGATTATTTTGTACCAAGTCTCACAGCTTAAATTTGGCCAAATAAACTATCTCAACTGCCCCCCCCCCAAAATCACATATTCACTAAATAGCACTGCAAAAATATACTTTATATATAGTGATATAAGCATTTAGAATACAAGAGTCATTTTAAGATTTCATCTATTAAAAATGATAAAAATTAATTACAGCTTCTAATTTGGCTGCAGTCTTGTCCAAAATATTTTTTCTTTTTTTTTTTTTTTTTTTTTTGGTTGGGGGGTGGTGGGGTGAGGGTGAGAGGGAGAACTGGAACATGGGACCAGTATTTTAAAAAGAATGAGTTTGATGAAAAAAAAGTATTTCTACCCTCCTCCTATATAAAATTAGAGGGTTTTTTTTTTTTGGCGGGGGGTGATATAATTTTATTTTTTGGGGTTGTAAGACCTTGGCCTTCGTTTCTAAAAATCTTCTGGTTTCTACCAACAGGGAGAAGCTCCAAACTGTCTCCATTAACCTCTGATCATAGCATGAGGTGAAGGGGAATCAGGCAAACAGAGAATATTTAAATATTCTCTCTGCATAAAAGCTGTTTAGCTGCTGGAATCATTTCCTCTTGCTGTCCCTGAGCTAAAGAAGTGGATCGATCAGCAGGGGAGGTGAACAGATGCAGCTGGACAGGAAGAGAGGCTTAGGGGAATCACATTTGAGCAGCCATGGGGGATGAGACACGGAGAGGAGAGTTCACAGAAGCAGCTGGAAGGACGGAGCAACAGAGGAAAGGGGCTCAGCAAGGAGAAAGCAAGAGACAAGATGTGCTCAGAGAAGCTCACAGCTTGCAATACTCCCTAAATGTCTGCACAGAATGAGAAAGACACTTATTCCCAAGGGACACTTAAGCCATTTCCCTTTTTGCATTACAGCCTGCAGAAAAATTGAACACACATTTCAATCTTCCATTTGCCCTTTTTGGACATCCTGACCTCTGTGATCAAGGCCCACCCTAGATACATAACCCTGCTGGCAAGTCTCCTATTGTATTCCCATTTCCCAAAGGGTGAAGTCATTCATCTGTATTAGGCATTGACCAGGAAAAATGTCAGGGAATGCTCAGCATTCTTCTTCTCTATAAGCATCAGGGACTCACTTTCTTCTCTCCCATCCCACACAGGTGAATGCTACATCCAAATGACCAAGAGTCAGAATTCTTGAAAGAATAGAATTCCTGACAAATAGTGAGATTAGAACACATTGAGTGAATAAGGGTGAATAACAAATTAACACTCTTCAGAAAGCCTTTCAATAAAAACCAGCCATCTGGAAAAAGCTGAAAACTCTGTATTTTTGGAAGCCACTGTTTACAGAACATATTAAACTTCTTTATTATTAATGTTACAAATAAGTAGAGAACAAAAACACTCACACCTTATAGATAGTCTCATTTTATCCCTGAAGATTGTCCTGGAAATTAAGATAATGATAGTCTTTTGCATTAATATGGGCCTCTATAGTCTACAGGCAATTAATACATGGTTTATTTTAATTATTTTCCTTAATTTTAAAGGTGGGATTTTAAGGAGTGTATATCATTTAAATTTCATTGTCAGAGGTACAGGATATTCTTTAGAATAATTATTGCCTGTACATACGTGTGCATTTAAAAATCATCACTCGCCATTACCTAGTTTTATCTTGAATATATAGCTAATTCCTGACAGTCCCTTCAGCACCTAGGACAGTGCCTCATTTTCATCATCATGTAACTATCTGAAGAAATAAATGGTATCATAGAAGGACAGGACTCTGCTGCAGAACTCTTTACATATTTCAGGAGATGGGAAAAAAGCTGACCTTCAAGATATAGGCACAAAGTAAAACCATCTTTTTAGACATCATTAAGTAGCAAACTTATGCCAGTTTATTTATTTTAATTGTATAAATTTTTGGTAGCCTCATCTCAAGTAATACTAACATGAAAGGCACATATTCAAACAGAAATACAAGTAAATTTTCAGGGAACCATTCTCCAATGAGTTTTATATGAATAGGCCATTACTTTCCCTTTTCCTCCCCGTGGACCAAGGTTACTAACATTGTTCCCTTTTACAAATAGCAAATATATATATACATTAAAAAAAACAAGATGAGGGAGGACACCAGAGAATGAATTAATATATTAATGTTCATTAAGCATTTAAAATGTGCCTGATAAAAACACTGACACTTTTTAAAAAGTTATCTTAATCTTTATAATAACTCTAATAAAACAGTATTCTTGTCTAGATGAAGAAACTGAAGCTCAGAGATTTTAAGAAACTGATCCAAAAGGTTCAGAAAATCTAAGTGCTTCTATTAACCAGGCTCCTAATTATGAATAAATTTGTCTGCTTATGTATTCACTAAGTTTCTCTCTCTTCCTCCTGCATACACACACAGAAAGACACAGAAACACTCATTGTAGTTACCATGAAAACTACAATGAAACATGGAATGCTGAGAGCAACACAATGTTTTCTGGATAGCAGAGACAAATATAAAATCATAGAAATATTGCATCCTCTCATGGAAATCAGGATCAGAAACTGTCAGATGAGAAGTCTTGATGGTAATCTTTAGATAGGATGATTAAAATGTAAAGCTATTGGGTTTTAGGTGAGATGGGACCTTGTAGGTAGATTTTTGTCTGTTCACTGCACAGCACCCCAAAATTCATTTTCCTGACTTCTCCAAGCAGTTACTAAATCCTCCCCTTGTACTACCCCAGAATTTTTATTAAATGTCTACATGGGTTTTGCCTTGTTTTAATACACGGAATCTCTCCCAGAAGTTCTAAACCTGTAGCTCACAGCCCCTTCCCTCAAAAAAAAAAAAAAAAAAAAAAATTGTTGTGCCTTTGTGCATTTTTCTGCATTGGTGTTTTATAACTTCCCCAGATTTTTCACTGCTCTAAGCTATAAGGCCAATCTCCATATCTCCTCTGGGTAGCACAGTGCTTGGCCCTCAATAAATGTCTGACCAATAAATGAATAAATGGCATTTGATGAGACTCTGAAAGAAAATGTGCAGTCCTCTCTGTGCTCTTTGGCCTCCTAGAGTTCTGTAAAAATTAAATAGTGGCTGGGCGCCGTGGCTCACGCCTGTAATCCCAGCACGTTGGGAGGCTGAGCCGTGCAGATCACCAGGTCAGGAAATGGAGACCATCCCGGCTAACATGATGAAACCCCGTCTCTACTAAAAGTACAAAAAATTAGCCGGGCATGGTGGCAGGAGCCTGTAGTCCCAGCTACTTGGGAGGCTGAGGCAGGAGAATGGAGTGAACCCGAGAGGTGGAGCTTGCAGTGAGCCAAGATCGCGCCGCTGCACTCCAGCCTGGGTGACAGAGACTCCTTCTCAAAAAATAAAATAAAATAAATAAATAATAATAAAAAAATTAAATAGTTTTGTTTTAGCAGTGCTTCAGCATTATGTTGAGCACGTGAACTCTGCAGCCTTCTGCCTAGGTTCCTGTCTGGGCTCCACCACTTATTAACTGTTTGACTTTAGCCAAGCTATTTGGCTCTCTAAGCCTCAGTTTCTTCACCTCTGAAATGGGTTTATAATAAGACTTGCTTAATGTATCTGATGTAATTAGGTAATGAAAAAATATGTTAAATGTGCCTGGCACATGCTAGCAGACACCCAGTGACTGTTATGTGAGGATGGCACTGAATTTGCTGGTGGTGACTACAATCCCAGAACTCCCCCAATTACTCTTCTGCATATCTGGGACATAAATTCAGATAACATTAAAACCGTAGTAGAGCAAAGCCTATTTCCATTTTCTTAACATGTAATTTATTGAGCACCTACAATAACCTGGCATAGTAAGTGGCATAAGATGAAATTCATACATACACAAAAATAGAAACAGAAAATTAAAAATTAAAATATCATATTTGAACTTTTAGGAGATTGTGGCTAAGAAGTTTCTCTTAGTGTTAGGTTTCTTCTGAGTATTTCCTTTAACCACCCCAAGTCACTATGACAGATAATGTCGATTTTACTGAAATGTCTCCAACAAGGATGGAGAAGAAGCAGGGAGATGTTCTCACAGATGGTTCAGGCCTGTGTATTTTTTTTTTTTTTCCAGTGGTGTCCTTCCTGGAGCAAAAGGCTCAAACCTGTCCTGGAAAATTTTGACTGGCTTCCTTTGAAAAGGGAGTGGTTTTGGTTCACTGGACTTTGTAATATGTTTACTGCTATATGCTTCCTCCAATTCCTCTATCAGTTTTAATTCTGAAATATTTTGGAGCAATTGTGCTAGCAAAGTATATTAAGTATATTAACAGTAAATAAATATTCTGAACTGTTTAAACAACTTGAAGGCTGGTGATTATTGGGAGAATAATGTACCAAAAATCTTTCGGCTGAATTTTATGTTTTATTAAGTAATATTAGTAAAGGATTTTAACGTGATGATATATGCCTGGCTGGATGCATACTTGTATGTAATTATGTGTGCACAGTAAGTCTACATGAATTTATACAAATCTATGCTGAAAGTGGTATACACTGGATTCTAACAAATCAAGAAGCTCATTTAACACAATACATTTAAAGACAAAAAGTGCACTTATTATTGCAAAGAAACTCTTGTATTAAAAAATCAAAAAGCCTCAGATTCATCATAACTAACAAGACTTGAATGAAGTGCGTTCTGTTGCTGCATTTCTCATTCTAACAGCCTCTCCTCGCTGAGTTCTGCCTGGTGCATCAGGCCTTTCTGCAGTGGGATAATAACTGATGGCAGGCTGACACAGAGCCCAAGGAGAGCTCCATCAGGAGGTCTCCTGGGCTTAGGGATCAGTGTGCTTAAAATATTAGGATTTGATAGAGTTAACACTTGCCCTTGAGCAGATGGTTTTGAACATTCTGTCAACACTGCCAGTGATTACTGCAAACAGATTCTTCATCCCAGAGGGACGGGAGTGAAGTGCTTTCTAGTTCCCCAGTCTCATCTAAGAGGTGTAAAACGTGTCATTTCCAGGGTCTTCTCTCAGCTGTGAGAAGCTCAAACGGTTCCCACACCACGCAGCCTGAGAGCCATGACTCAATCAAGAGCATTTTCTTGGGTTGAAGAGGAAATACAGACCTGGCTGAGCTTAAACTTAACTTAAAATTTTCTATTTTGTGCCATGGGAATACTTTTGGTCACTGGAATACTTTGTCACTGAATTTCTTTTTACAGCCTGAAAGAATGAAGATTAGCAGTAATTAGACCTCACAACAAGTGTAAGAAGTGTGAAAATGGGAAGATTCTGTGGAAACAAGTTGAATTCAAAGTTTCCAAAGTAGGAATTAACACACCTGCCAGTGTCTATTTTGAACTTTGGCAAAGTCATTTTGTCTTTTTGTCATTTTGTCTTTCATTTGAAATGTCTCTTCAAATGAACAGCATACATAACCCACTCATTTCAAGTGAACTGGTTTCTAAGAATTAAGAAATGAAACAATCAATGATAGGAAATCATGGAAAGCAACTTGCAAGATTCTCATTCTACAGTAGAACAAAACAGTAACAACAGAGAAGGCATAGCAACTGCAGCATGGTTCAGTAAGGCCTGCTCTCTGCATAGCACTGCATTTTGAGGAATGCCATTAGCCAAACGAAATTTCCTGTACCCCAAAATAAGAGTTCAGAAGACAGAGCCTATATTCATAGACACTTTGCTGGAGAAGAAGCTGACAGGAAACCTCTTACCCACAATGATTAGGACTTCATTACTAGAAAATAATGTGCAAGATAAACACCTCCATCTCCAACCTTGGAAAATGGTTATTTTAGGTACTGTTTGCCTGGTCCTGCCTGCCAGCTGATCTCCAGTGAGTGAACCTGAGCTGCTTCTCACCGTTACTTCTGAGAGGAAATGCTTTGCAGGACAAGCAAGCCTGCCAATTCCAACATGCAGAGGGTTTTTTTAAAAAAAAGAAAAGAAAAGAAGAGTGAACTATGTGAGAGGCAAAGCTTAAAGAGTGAAGATCTAGACCCCAGCTCTCATGCTAAAGGTTTATAGCCTCCCCTTCATTATATCGTCTCGCTGTGAAGCCTCCGAACACCTGTGCTATTAAATTTTTTTCTTAGATTTTTTTAATAAGAAAAAAATTAACAAAGTAAAATTTGTTGACAGTATTCACAGTCAATGCAGTGGGTGTTCCACCTATGCGCTGTCACATTTTTCATGTTCATTTCTGCAGGTGCTAAACACATGCTGACAACAACATATGTTACCAATCTTAAATGTTTTTTTTTTAAACTGGTAATTAAGGAGTGCACACAGCTTGAAAAAAAATAATACAGGTGAAAGCTACCTCTGCCTAGAGTTCTTCTTATTTATTTTTCTTCTGCCATTTAGGTAGTTTTAAATGCAGCATATATAAAAAAGTAAGCTCTTAAAATTATTATCTATGTAAATAGCAGTCATAAAACAAATTTGCAACTTAATGCTAAAAACACTTGAGCTTACTTCCTCCCTCAGAAAACCCCATGTATTCCTTCCTTTTTTTAAAAAAAAAATTTTTTATTTTCTTCTTGGCTCTTTGTTGTTTTTCTTGCTCCTTTTATTCATGCATTTGGGCTTTCTGGAGAATCATACAAACTCTCCAAAAAGTATTTATTATGCCATACAAACCTCAAAGTTGTAGAAACATTCTCTAAGTAGAATACAATTCTTTCATCCTTTCGTTACTTTCTGACTGTGTACAGGATCACTACTACATAGTTAAATAATTAGCAAGAAATCATTGTAATTTTATCCCTATGAATTTCAGAGACAATTTCTTTTTATTGGCCATTAGGGGACCGAATAACAGCTTCTACACTCTTCCTCTAGGGACTGATGGGGTGATTGACGATGTTTTCAAAACAGGCAAGACTCAATTCCCTGACAGCTGGTAAGAAAGAGTTTTGAAGTGTTCTCCAAATGTGACCAAGTATCAAAATCAGCTGGGCACTCAACCTTCCTATCATTGATCCTCACCCTTCCCCTAACTGCAGGCAATCGGCCAAGCTCGATCCATCCTCAGAGCCCTTGCTTCTCCTTACCCAAGACCTTCACATAAACAAGCTGCAACTGGGGCAGTTCCTCTTTGGAAGCCGTTTCTTGAACACCCTGTGTAATGCTGCTTCACCCTAGAACTCAGACACTTGGCCGTGCTTCATGGACCTTGAGGTGGTTGTTGCTATTATATGTCATTGTTTGCTTCTCCGACTAAAATGTAAGCCACATAAGATAAAGGATTACTTATCTACTTTGTTCACATCTAGCATGGAACCTGCAAAAAGTAGATGTTCAATCAATATTTGTTGAATAAATTAATAAGTCACTTAAAGATACAAATGTGTAGGCTGTTTTCCCTGGGTATTATGATTCAGTAGGTCACAGGGGAAGTCAAAAATCTCTAGTAAAAGCACTTCAGGTGGATTAGATGATCAGAAAAATTTAAGAAACACTCTCTTATGTGCCTTGCTACCCAGCACGGTCCATGAACTGGCAGCATCAGCATTGTCAGGGAGCTTGTGAGAAATGTGGACCCCCCAGGCTCAGCCCCAGACCCACTGAATTAGAACCTAGGTTAGCAAGATCTCTGGGTGATCGGTACACTAATTAATGTTTGAGAAGCACTGTACAGCCACATGTATTTCCAGACCAAGTCTCTCTTGCCAATGAGGTACATAAATGGCGGCATCGCTGGGACTCTCTGGCAAAGACCCTCACCTAGGCCTGGCAGCAGAAATGGGAGCTTTGCGATGGAAATTATCAGCTCCATACCTCCAAAAATGAATATTTAACTTCCACACCAGCAGTTCTCATAGTGTGATCCCCAAGCTAGCAACATCAGTATCACTTGGAAACTTACTGGAAATACAAATTCTTGGTCCTCACCTCAAACCTACTGAATTAGAAACCCTGAGGGTGGGACCCAACTATTTGCCTTTTAACTGGCTCTCCACATGAGATTCTGATTTTCGCTAAAGTTTGGGAAACACTGTTTTAGAGCAGAGTGTGTTAAAATCATTGGGGGTTGGGGAGAGGGCATGGGGGGATGAGTTGCAGAAATCTCAAGGCTTAGGCCACACCCCAGCTCAATTAAATCAGAATTTCTGGGAATGGCAGCCAATTTTCAGTGAACTAAATCTTTTAATTTGATTCTGATGGCAGTTGAGACTGGGAACCACATTTCTATACCAGAACCAGATCTGTCTGGCCACTTGGCAGTAGTTAGTCACCAGAAGAACTTGGAAGCAAAATTAGATTCAGACAGTGGTTCTCAAACCGCAGCATGCATGAGAATCTCACCTGCAGGTCTTATTAAAACACAGACTGGCAGGTCCCACCCCTAGAGCTTGAGTTAGCAGGTCTAGGGTGGGGCAGAAAGTCTACGTTTCTAACAAGTTCCTAGGTGATGCCGACGCTTCTGGTCCAGAGAAGATACTCCAAGAACCACTGCTCTGCAGTAATCAGTCTCCAGGATAGCCCAGAGATACTCAGTTTAAAGCAAAGACAAGTTTATTTTGCCAAATTCTGTAAAGGCATAAACACAGAAGGCACATTTGTGCTGGATCTGGATCAGTTTTTATTGTTTCATTCCCCAGGTGGCCGCCTCAGCACAGATTTAACAACTACATTCTGATGTCTCCCCCATAGCCTGAAGGTTCCCTCTCATTCATCCTCCCTCATCCTCACTCCACAACACCCAAGTGTGTAGGATCTTATTAGGGCCCATTTCACAGGCTTTATTCAGGAAGAATACACATGTCTCCCAGACTCTGACATCCTAGATCTGACAGACTGCATTAAGTTTTTCCAACATGGTCCAACTACAGAGGTCACTGGTCACTAAGTAGAGTCACTGAAGCCAGTGGGCTCCAATATTTTGATCCTTGTAAACTGTCTCCCCTCCATGCTTTCATAGTAAGGAATTGGAAAGGAGGAGAATCTATTAAGTAGATAATTAAGAATTGGATGGGCATGGGTTCAGATCATGGCTCTGTTCCTTTACTTTAATTAATTTGTTTAATCTTTCTGTGTCTACTGATCTATAAAGCAGAAAGGAGGCTTATGAGTTACACATTCCTTGGTGCTAGTTCCTGCCCAGCCATTTATTGGCTATGTATCTTGAAGGAGGTTGCTTCTTTACCCCTCAGGTTTGTTCTAATGATATTACCACCCCTCAGGGTTGTTGTAAGAAGCAAAATGAGTTACTTTATGTAAAGGGCACAGAGTATGTCCCTGGTGCTTTATACATTTTAGACTTTAAGCTGCTCAGATCTCTGGTTCCTCCACAAATTGTTCAACCACTCACCTCCCTGCTTCCAAATAGTGGTTTATAATCTTCTATTTCCTAGTCTCTCATCATGTCTTGATCCCAGTTATCTGGTTATGGCCCCTACTGTTCCACAGGTACTTAGTAAACTAGGCATTTTACATGGACTATCTCATTTAATCCTTGAAACAAAGTTAAGGGGTACACTGAGGTATTCTTCAATTATAAATGGATCAACTTAGGTCTGGAGAGATTAAGTAACTTTCTCAAGGATACACATGTCCTTTAATAATTGGATAATTGGGACTTAAACTCAAGCAGATCAGACTTTTCAGCTGACTAATGAGCTACCAGTGATCAAACCCAATGGCCTTGTTTCTAGATTCTTATTGTCCTTGATCTCCCTGGATCATCAAAGGCAACTGACTACTCTCTCCGTGAAAGTCTCTTCTCTCTGAACTTACTTGTCACAGCATTAGACTATTCTTTTTCCTAACTTTCAATTCTTTTTTAGATCTCCAAACCAGTGTTATAGACTTTGACCTCTCTCCTAAACTCCAGACCTTCATTTCCAATTGTCTGCTGGGCATTTCTGCCTGGGTTTGACCAGAAACTCAAAAGCTCCATATGCCTCTACCTAGCTCATTCTCCTTCCTTATTTATTTTTGTTAATGCCACCACCATCTCCCTTGGCATCAGGGTTCAAAACCTCAGAGGCAGGTAGTTAGTTGAAGCCCCTACTTAGCTATTTCTACTCCAAACTCACTCTTTTCACAACCTACACTACCTCTCTAAAAGGGCTTTAATGCCACTTCTCAGCAGCAATGTGGGCAATGAAAATTATAGATAACACCCCTGCCCTCCCCCCAAAAAGGGAAGGGAATGGGAAAGGGAAATTTCAAAATTAAATAAAAAATTAGCCATAATCTTTCTTTGCTTTTTTTTTTTTTTAATTATTATTATACTTTAAGTTCTGGGATACATGTGCAGAACGTGCAGGTTTGTTACATCGGCATACATGTGCCATGATGGTTTGCTGCACCCATAAATGCATCATCCAAATTAGATATTTCTCCTAATGCTATCCCTCCCCTTGCACCCCCAACCCCCGACAGGCCCCAGTGTGTGATGTTCCCCTCCCTGTGCCCATATGTTCTCATTGTTCAACTCCCACCGATGAGTGTGAACACGCAGTATTTGGTTTTCTGTTCCTGTGTTATTTTGCTGAGAATGATGGTTTCCAGCTTTATCCATGTCCCTGCAAATGACATGAACTCATTCTTTTTCATGGCTGCATAGCATTCCATGGTGTATGTGTGTCACATTTTTTTTTCCAGTCTAACACTGATGGGTATTTGGGTTGGTTCCAAGTCTTTGCTATTGTGAATAGTGCCTCAATAAACATACATGTGCATGTGCCTTTATAATAGAATGATTTATAATCCTTTGGATATATACCCAGTAATGGGATTGCTGGGTCAAATGGTATTTCTAGTTCTAGATCCTTGAGGAATCACCACACTGTTTTCCACAATGGTTGAACTAATTTACATTCCCACCAAAAGTGTAAAAGCGTTCCATTCCTATTTCTCCACATCCTCTCCAGCATCTGTTGTTTCCTGACTTTTTAATGATTGCCATTCTAACTGGCGTGAGATGGTATCTCATTGTGGTTTTGATTTGCATTTCTCTGATGGCCAGTGATGATGAGCTTTTTTTCATGTTTGTTGGCTGCATAAATGTCTTCTTTTGAGAATTGTCTGTTCATATCCTTTGCCCACTTTTTGATGGGGTTGTTTTTTTCCTTGTAAATTTGTTTAAGTTCCTTGTAGATTCTGGATATTAGCCCTTCGTCAGATGGATCGATTGCAAAGTTTTTCTCCCATTCTGTAGGTTGCCTGTTCACTCTGATGATAGTGTCTTTTGCTATGCAGAAACTCTGTAGTTTAATTAGATCCCATTTGTCAATTTTGGCTTTCATTGCTATTGCTTTTGGTGTTTTAGTCATGAAGTTTTTGCTCATGCATATGTCCTGAATGGTATTGCTCTTGCCTAGGTTTTCTAGGATTTTTATGGTTTTAGGTCTTATGTATAAATCTTTAATCCATCTTGAGTTAATTTTTGTGTAAGGTGTAAGGTGTAAGGAAGGGGTCCAGTTTCAGTTTTATCCATGTGGCTAGTTGGTTTTCCCAACACCATTTATTAAGTAGGGAATCCTTTCCCCATTGCCTGTTTTTGTCAAGTTTGTCAAAGATCAGATGGTTGTAGATGTGTGGCATTATTTCTGAGGCCTCTGTTCTGTTCCATTGGTCTATATAACTGTTTTGGTACCAGTACTATGCTGTTTTGGTACCAGTACCATGCTGTTTTGGTTACGGTAGCCTTGTAATACAGTTTGAAGTCAGGTAGTGTGATGCCTCCAGCTTTGTCCTTTTTGCTTAGGATTGTCTTGGCTATAAGGGCTCTTTTATGATTCCATATGAAATTTAAAGTAGTTTTTTTCTAATTCTGTGAAGAAAGTCAATGGCAGCTTGACAGGGATAGCACCTAATCTATAAATTACTTTGGGCAGTATGTCCATTTTCGTGATATTGATTCTTCCTATCCAAGAGCATGGAATGTTTTTTGATTTGTTTGTGTCCTCTCTTATTTCCTTGAGCAGTGGTTTGTAGTTCTCTTTGAAGAGGTTCATCACATCTCTTGTATGTTCTATTTGTAGGTCTAAATCAAAGAAAGATTACGTATATCCTGTGCTCCATTTTTCCTGTTAAGAAGAACCATCTAGGAAACTCTCTTTTTACATGTGAAGATGTTTGTCTTCACATGTGAGAGGAGACAGTAGTTGGCCATGCAGCTGGGAGAATTAAACTTATAATCCAGTAGTACCATAATATAAAGTATCATGCTTAATTGCCCACTGTTTTTTAAAATAATTATTTCCAAATAGTTGGAAATATTTGGACAAACTTATTCAGCCGTGGTGAATGAAATGCATAATCTTTAAGGTCCAGGAGAATCAAGGTATAGCTTTAAATTGTTAGAACTTGAAGTCTAAACTACTTTAATGATCTGGGTTAACTAAATGCCAGTTATTTCTCAACTTAGGAGCTCAAAGTTAGGGCCAAGGGTCTAAACTCCCTTCCCTTAACTGGTACGTAAAATCACAGAGCTCTCCTGATAAGTTGTTTACTACTTCATGTGTGAGTTTCTCGTGTGTTTTTAGTGATAATCATAATACACCATCAGAGAGAGTGCAGTGGTCTTGAGAGAGATTGATTTCCAAAAGTACTTCCATGCTCAGACTGACATGCTCTGAAACCTATGGCCAAAAAGCAGTTTGCATCACTGACTGGTCGTGGAACTGGTTCTGGGGCTGGCTGGTACAGGAGACCAACTGTACAATGAAACACTGTCTCCTGGCCGCAATATACAGGGCAGGGACGTGAGGATGAAGTATAATTCACCGATGATATATAACAGGTTTTTAGGAGCTCAAACTAAATCACCTGGAATTTTGCCAGACTCAAAAAGGAAAAAAAAAAAAGCCGTAACAATCTTCTTTCTGCTAAGAATAATTATGTGAAATGTTCCCAGTAGGGTTGCCACCTTATTAAGTACCCAATTGTGATCTGCGGCTGCTAGGGACTGGCTAACAACATGATGAATGCTTTGTACAAGATCTATAGGAAGGACAAGCAAAGTTAAAGGGATATGTTATTTGGAAACATAAATGCAGCTGAAGTTCAGGGGCTCCTAATGAAAACATGTCTTTAACCATAATTATTGGGTGTAACCACACTCCCATAATGCTGAAGACTGGCCATCACTATCTAATTTTATTTCTTCTACAAATCTATGTCTAGTTCTACTCTAAAGGGCAACATAGAGATAAGATACCATGAATTTAATTATTTTAATATTGTTTAAAGAATCAAAAGTCAATCACTATGAGCGTCTTTTACAAGGCACAATCCTTTTTATAAATTTAATTCATGTCACTGCAAGAATAAGCTAGTATTCTATTCACAACAAAGGGTTAAAATACAGATGCTGTGAATGAGATGTATAATCCTTAAGGCCTTAGGGCATTAAGACATATCTGCTCCTTAGGGTCCATCTTTGTCCATAATCAATTTCTTCCCTTGGAGAACATTAATTGTCTCTAATGATAGCTTTCCATCAATACATTCTTGATCTTAAAAGGCCTGTACAGCTTTTTCCTTTATTCAATCAAATCATCTCTACAATTGCCCCCCTTTAGTAAGATAATACCTTTTAAGCCTTGTATTTTAATATAAAAAATAAGAGGTAGCTGCAAATTCTAATGGAAGTGCTAACATTTGAGAACCAGGATGATGGCTTCCATTATCCTAAATAATGTTTGAAGATTACAGAAAGCACTGTGTTTCAAAAGGTGGAAACTAATCCACCACTTTCAAATTATTCCTTGTATAAAAATCTGTTCCGACATTAGGAATTTTTTTTTTTTTTTGCCCCAGTAACGGCACTGTATATTTAAATATTTGAATATGAAAGATAATTTTTCAGCTCTGAAATGGCAAATAATTGCTATTTATAAGGACAAAATGCTGAATAATTTGAGGAATTGACAACTTTAAACACCAAAGCCCTTTATTTTGTTATTCTCCTGATAAGCCATTCGCACACTCTTCACTCAAACCACCACAATCCTAATCAGTAGTTACTAAAATTATTTAATTTTGTGATGGCTAAAAAAAAAAAGAGAGAGAGAGAGAGACCTTAGTCTCTTCATGACCCACTAATGTGTCTTGCTTTCTTCTCCCATTTGCCTTCCTCAAACCTGCTTTTCTAAAAGCATGGAAATTCTTTTTTTTTTTTTTTTTTTTTGTCACTCTACTGATTGTTTCCATTCAAATAGAAGATTGCTCTTGCACCGCTTTATCTAGGTTACCCAGGACAAATCTGTGTTTCTGTCCAAGGCCTCACCACAACTTCTGCAGAGATTGCCCTATATTTATAATAGGTAAGAAAACTTGAGGAGAGCTACTGATAGGGCAAAAGCTGTCTGCCCTACAGAATTCTTCTTTGGGTAATTTCTATATTCAGTAGGAACATAGCAAAATGTCCATGCTGCATATAAAGTATCATTCGTATCACTGCAAGATTAGGAAACCCTCCTCACCGGAGTCCATGGCTTCCATGTGTGCTTTCTCTCTTATAAAAAATCTGCCAGCATTCTAGGAAATAGATGAAGAGACTCTGTGGAATGTAATTAACTGCAAAGCCCAGGTGATTAAAAAACCGATTAAAAGAAAATAACACACACAACACAGAAAAGACCTTATTCACTGAAAAAAGAGAGGGGGAAGGGGAGACAAACAGAAAAATTACTAATTTATTTGGGGTTTTGTCTAGTAATATGTGCAATTCTGAATCCTAAATTTACATTATGAATTAAAATATAAGCAATATTTTGTAAATATATTGGTTGCAAAATGAATACCAAAAGAAATATTAGAATTTTGTATGGCGGGAAAAGGTGTATATGAGGTAGATAATATCACCCTAACAAATATCAAACCTAAACAAAACAAGCATACAAAGTGAGACCAGTTAACAACCAAGATAAGAGATGAAAATTGCCACTGGAGCAGATCAACTTTATTCAATGCCCTGATAAGCACCTATTTGCTCTTCCCCATTATGCTTTCTTAGTATTTATAAATTATCATTTAATTATGCTGGCAAGTGGTAATTGTCAAATAAAGCTCAGATAGGCATAAGCCCTCAGGCTGCACATGACAGAAAAATATCTGTTAAAGCTGGGCTGATTCACACGCTTAGGAAATAATTTCCTTTCTTCTTTTTATCCTTGCCAACAAATTATATGAACTGGCACTTTGTGCTTTGTAGGCATTTTGAAGTCTATGCAGATTACAGAAAAGAAAAATTAGTTGTTTCAATATCTACCATTCCTAAATTATTCTGCTGATTTAAGACTTCACGTACCGAGAGAACAAAAGAGTGCCAAAGATCAAGAAATTCAAACCTTCCTCTACTTATAGTTTATGCTCAGGGTCATTTTCAATTGAGGAAATCAAGATTTGGAGAATTATTTTACATATTGTACAATGGATTTTACATAAAGTAGGAATTGGAACATGACATTCATCCCATTAGGAGAAATACAGAAATCTCGTTTTCCTTAAGTCCCTTACTACTTAGGTTTAATTAGTACCCATCCATCCCACCTCTTTTGTATTGAGTATTCTTAAAAAAAAAAAAAAAAAAAAGAAATCTTCCAGCTAGTTGCACCACTTTGGCTTGGCTGTGGAGCATAAACACAAATAGAGAATTATGATGTAAATAAAAAGATAAGTTGAATACCAAGCAACAATTTAATTCATATCTTATATTTAGACAGAATGTTGCGTTTTGGTTATATATGTAGAGCCACTTGTAAATTATTTTTAATTCCAAGGCTGAGCAGAGAAGACACAGAAAATATCTTCTCCCTCCCTTGTGAGAAAGAGAGAGGAGAGAGAGAGACAGAAAGAGAGACAGAAGGTGGGGCGGGGGGAAAAGCAAAACTTGAGTTCCTCTTGTGAGCAAAGATCATCAGCCTTCTTTTTGGTTCCCCATCTCACTCCCTCCCTCCAGCTACCCTGGGCTGCTTTGGGGGCCCTTTAGTTACCATGTTCCCTCTTGTCTCAGAGTCTTTGTACATGTTATTTTCACTGCTTGGAAAGTTCTTTAAAACTTCAATCCCACTCCCTTCAACACTTCCAATCTTCTCAATCTATATAAGTTCTACCCATTTTTAAGATGCTAATTCAAACATCTTTGCCTTAGGAAAGCTTTCTCCAAACTCCCACACCCAGTTCCAGTCACCTGGTGCTATATACTCTTGCAACCCTTATTACAGTGTAAGAAAAAAAATGATAATAGCAAATATATAAATTTTACTATGTGCTAGACTACTGTATGTTTTAACAGAAACCTCACAGCAACCTTGTGGAGGAAGACACTGAGGCATATTAACATAAAGTAACTTGCCTAAGATTCTGAGGCTAGCAAGCAGTAGAGCCAGGGTGCAAACTCAAGCCTGGGTTCTGAGTGTGTGCTCTTAATCACTACTTCTTACCACTGTACTTGCTTGCACAATTGTCTACTCACTATTTGTTAATCGCCTCCTCTAACCCACAATAGTTGGTAAGTACCATGAGCCTGTAGTTATGTCTATTTTGCTAAGGCCTGATGCATAAAAGGGACTCAATAAACAATTATTGAATCAATGGCCAAACGTTGAGCTCAAAATAAACATATGAGTTGAAAGCTGAAGACTGCTTTACATCCCTGAGCTATTTTAGCTGCCGACATTGTTCCTCCTTATTTGGGGACCAGTCTACTACCTTAATCCAGAAAGATGGCTTGATCTGGCAGAAAATCTTCATGTGTCTTTACTTCAGTGAATAAAATGCTTTTGTTTTTTGGGCTTTTGTTTTTTTTGTTATAATGCATTAATTCCTTTTATGTTAAAGATTTTAATTAAAAAAACAAAATGTTTTAAGTGTCATTGGTATTTTAAAACATATAAGTTATATAAAAATAATCCATTTACACAGATACTTTCTTTTGAGACTGAGTAGATATTGAGACTAGTAGCATATATTACAATGTAGACTCAAAAATATATACCACTCTGAATGCATAGAGACAATGGTACATTTGGCATATTTTGCAGCCAGAATGCAGGGTGCAATCTGTGTATTATTAATACTAGGTACAATCTGTGTATTATTAATACTTATTCATAGTCAACAGAAATGTTAACAATGTTTTGTCAAAATGCATAACTCATATTTGAATATGCAGTCTAGTCTTGAATAATTCAATTCACAGCATTCATTTGAAAAGTTAACCATTTTCCTCTTTTTGCTTGGTTTGTACATACTTTTAGAGCATTTTAGTCCATGATGTGGGCTATTCAGCAACTCATGCAAATTTTCTTTTTAAAAAGGAAATAAAATGCTTTTTAGTAATCGGAATATAAAAACACATCCTGACTGGCACTTGGGAAACCAAACATAACTTAACCTTAATTCAGGCAACCCTTTTTAAATAAGAGATGTTCCTAGGCAGGCTATTAATTGGCAATTGCAAAGCTAAACTACATTCGTATCTTGGTATTCATAAATACTTTCTGAGTACTCAGGAATGGTTTTCCACTACTTATTTATTTTCATAGGCACTACTCTAACGCAACAGAAATTCTTTTAAAACGAAGCCGCCATTTTCGAAGAATGCTTTGCATCGTCTGTATTACATTGTTGTTTTGCCACTTATGATCTACTCAGGATATTGTTTATTGCTGTAGCATTGAAGCACTTTTCATTATAATTAGAGACTTAGCTTTCTAAAAAATAAAGCATTTACTTCTCATTACCATAAAAATAAAACAAAATAAAAATCTATCCCATTTGAAGATTGAAGAAACTAAGGCATAAAAAAAACCAAGTGCCTTGCTTAAAAAACTGAAATTAAAATATTGTCCAATGACAAGTCATTTTACTTAAAAAATAGTGAATTCTGTACAATCACAGAAATTCACATGGTTTATCTGGAAGAATAGTGCAAATATAATATCAGTAAGGCTGTCAAAACATAGAAAATATCTTTTAATCCAAAACGTCAATATTTATAAAGTGCAAATAATCTCCTCCTCCCTCCCCTTCTCCTCCTCCTCCTCCTTCTCCTTCTTCTCCTTTTCTTCCTTCCCCTTCTCCTCCTCCTCCTCCTTCTCCTTCTCCTTCTTTTCCTTCTTCTCCTCCTCCTCCTTCTCCTTCTCCTCCTTCCTCTCTCTCTTCTCTTTCTTTTCTTTCTTGTGTGCTGTTGCTAACAAATAATATTCTGGATGACTCCAAGGCCTATGACACTGAGAAGTATGTTCTGACTCTTCAGAGAATGAATAAGATATGTTGAGTATATAGTTTGAGGACAAAGCATAGTGATTTTATTCCAGGCCTTTACATCCTTGCCACCCATATGTGGATATGTGCTAATTCTTTTCCACTAACCAAAGGGAACTTGTAAATAAAATTCCTGACTGTTTTGTAACAAACAGAAGATTTAATGGATCATTATAAATCACCTAATAGGATATTGGTGAGACAGTGTAAAAAAACAGAACTAATGTTTAAAAGGGGAGACAGATCAAATCCACAGACATTTCGATCTGCTTTTTTAACCAACATTTTGTATATTGATTGAAATGTCGTTAAGCCCTAAAATACATCATTTTATGCAATTGCAACTTCTCATCTAACTTCACGGCTTAATCATCTGTACATAAGAACTAAAAAGATACCTGTTGGTTGGTTGCTAAATAAGAACACCATTCTAGCACTGTCCAACAGAAATATAATGTGAACAACATATGTAATTCTAAATGTTCCTAGGAGCCACATTTAGAAAGTAAAATGAAACAGGTGGAATTGATTCTGATAATGTCTTTCATTTAACCAATGTATTCAAAGGATTATCATTTCAACATGTAAGGGGACTAACAAATTATTAATAAGATATACGACATTATTTCATTTTTGTACCAAGTCTTCAAACTCTAGTGTACATTTTATATTTACAGCACGTATCAGTTTGGACTAGCCACTTTCAAGTGCTAGACAGCTACATGTGGCTCGTGGTTACCATATTGGTCAACATGAGCAATTCGAACCCTGTTAAGTGAATAAGTATTTTCTCTCTTGTGTTTTAAGTTAATGATGTTTTGGTGTAGCCAATAACACAAAATAATGTATTTTCCAATATATAAAATAAGTTGCTTTGACAATGAATGTTTGAGAGGTAATATTTGTGCTCCCAGTTCCATAAAAAAGGAACATTTATAATTATCTCTGTTAGTTGGATTATCTTTAACAAGTCCATACAATAGTGACTGATAGTGCTTATTACCATTGCTTCTGAATTTTCCAGTGAGGCTTGTAACTACACTTGGAAATTAAACATAGAAAAACACAGAGAAAACATATGAAGTAAACTTTTAATCAAGACTCCAAGGATGGTAAAAATATGTGTCTATAGCTGGTAGCATCTATGTTCTTCTGTCTTGTTTTAATTCACCAAACATAACCTCTGTGAATCATCCCATGATGCACCATCTCTGGTCTCTTAGTCACTTAATTTTGAAATATTGTAATTATAATTGATTTCTCGTTCTTTCTTTAGTCATACACTTTACTAATTATAAAATCTTGCCAATTCTGCCTCCAAAATGAATTTCATTTTTATTTCCACCTCTGCACTCTCATAGATTTAGATGGCAACTTTTTCATCTGACCCTTCTTGAGAATGTGGCCACCTGCAGGCTCCCGGTCTTCAATGCACATAGTACAGTGCTGTTAGAGATGTCTCGCTGAAACATAGAGGAAAATGTCACCCATGCTCAGTCTTCTAAGGCATAGGATATAGTCCAAACTTCTTAATACGGCTATTGGAGCACTCCACTCTTTGATCCCAACCTACTTATCTTAAACCACTACCTATAACCCATTGCATCTTAACCTTAGGCTCACTGTTCCATAGTATACTGACCTTTCCTGCCCCTTGTCACATGCAGTCTTCCATCCTGGGATGTCTTTCCAGCCTCACTCCTCAGCCTAGTCTTCAAAATTAATCTTGAATTCCATCCCATAAAACTTTTTTAGATCTATCAATTAATTCAATAAATGTTTTATGAGAGCCTTTGCTGTATACCAAATACTAAGCTACATGTTGGAGATTTTAAAATATTTTTTTCTTAAAAATCCCCTAAGTCAGTGAGTGCTGTCTGCAATATAACATGGTAAGTGCTTTAATCAAGATATGTACAGGGAAGGAAGAAAAATTTTGCCTGTGTGGAGGGAGGGCAGGGAAGATTTTACACAGGAGATAATATTTGAGTGGGATCTCAAAGGATTAATAATAATTTGCCAGGTAAAGCAAAAAAGAAGAATGTTCCTGGTAGATAAAAGTGAGTATTCAAAGTGCACAGAAGCATAAAAATATGTGCATGATTGGGGAGGAAGACAATTTGGTACTACTAAAGAACGGGCGATATTCAAAATAGTTAACAATCAGAGTAGAATGAGTACTGACCAATCAGAATCAACGATTGTTTCCTTTGTACGTAACAACTGAATATTAGCCCAGAACCAAAGTCAGGTGTACTTGGCAAAAGAGGAGTGGCAGGAAAGAATAGATCAATAACAGATTAGCAGGGCTATGATAATGATTTGAACCTATTCCAGGAGGCAGGAGGGAAGCATTGAAAGCATTTAACAAGTAAAAATATGTTATCAGTTATATTTTAGAAAGATTAACCAGGCAACTGTATTAAAAATGACTTTGAATGGGATGAAATAAAAGGCTAAGACAATCATTGGATGATTGAAGTAGTCCAGGTAAGAGATGAAATGCAACTGAACTGAACCTGTGGCTGTGAAGATAGAGATGCAAGATCACATTTAAGGCATGTTTAGAAGATAACATTCACAGGACTTGATGAACAATTGAACATGAGGGATGGGAAGCTGGTGGATAGATAAACGATGCAATTGAGGTCTCTAGTTTAGAAAACTGATGCAGAGTGATGCCATTAAACTAAACAGAGACTACAAAAAGGAGGAATGCTTCTGTATATTTAGCATTTAAAATATCCAAGGAACACAGTCAGAAATGTGCAGAAGCCAGCTATCAATAGGAGATTAGAATCCATGAGAGATAAACTTGTGGAGCTACAGATCATTATTGGTGGTAAAAATAAAGAAAATAGATGTTTTTCTGAGGGTAAGAAGAAAGTACGAAATGGCAATGGCTGAAGATAAAATCCTGGTAAATATCATCAATTAAGAAATGAGAAGAAACATAAATCCATGTTTTGTCTTATATTGAAGCTATTTATCAACCTCAATTCTATTCACTAGATCTTGACTTCCAGCAGGGCAGAAATCACATCTCACTCATCTTTGGATTCCCTTACGAGTATTTGGCACGTAGTAAGTTTGTGTGTATGCGCGCGCACGCGTGCACACACACACACACACACACACATACACACACACACAATATTTGCTGAGTCGAATTGGGCTTCAGCCTCATCCTGGAACATTTGAGGACTATATATGTGTGGACATGTATATATTCAGGTGTGTATATTCATATTCACAAATATACGTATTCAATCGTTAAGACATTTAGTTAAATTACTCTCCATAGCTGTATTATTGCATATGAAAACTAGTTCCTCAGTATACCTCCCAAATTCACCCACAACCTTTAAGTGCTTTCTTTCTGAATTAATAGTTTAATCCATTTTCTATGGGTCATAAAGCCAGATATCTTATGAAGGCGGTTGCTGGTCTGTCGACAGTATAAACAGTGGACAATATGACCATGAAGAAGCTCCTGCAAAAATGGTCCATAAAATGATTGTTCTCTCTCTACCTTTCATCTTTGTAGAGATTGCGATGCTATGAAAAGATTCCAGAACACCTGCTCTGCCACTTCTCGGTGTATGATGTGTACATGTCAGGCTACTTTCCCCCTTGAATCTGTTTGCTCATCTGTAAAATTAGGATAACATGACCTACCTCTCAGGGTCAATGAGGAGAACTAAATGCAATCATGCAAGAAAAAGCACCACGCTCATTGTTCACATAGTAGTCTTCATTTTTGGTTAGCATGAAACATTATTTTCTCTTTTGGATAAATTAGTAGGAAGAATAAAAGATATCTCCCAGAAAAGGAACTAGAAGGTATGAATTAATTCTCTCAAAAGTGAGTCTCACATTGAGAATGAACATTTGCAGTAAAATTTATAATAATATGGCATAAAGTTTTTAAGAATGAAGAAAAAAGCATGGGTCTCTGTGTAAATGATCGTTAAAGATCTCTTTTAAATTATTATTTCGACCAATTTGAGTATAATTGTGCTTTTTACCTCAGCAGAGACACAGGCTGGAACTAGATAATGTAAGGGTTTAGGTAAAATTAAAACAAATTAATTGAATGCCAAATGCAAGGCAATGTGCTAGATGCTAAGACAAAAATACAGAGAATCCTCTCTCTTCACTTAAACCACTAACAAAATTCTGGCCCCCAGGAGAGACAACACAGTTGCTGTGTGGTTTGGTTAATTTGGGGCTAGGGGGTAGGATGGGTGGTGGAGTGTTTGCCTTGATATCCTTATATTTCCTAACATCAATGAAAAAGTCAACTTACTTTTTCTGCTACTATAAGAAAAAGCTGTACAGAAAGTATATAAACAGCCTAGGATCATTGAAACCCATGGATGTTTGGTAAACTCTAGAGTAGTCTTAGTCATATTTAATTATTGCAGTAAGAAAGAGTTCAAGAGCTTTAACATTAGAAGAAAAGTTTAAAAAACCAAGGGGCTTGTGTAAGTGATTAGCTCAGGAAAAGAAACTATCAGATGGAGAGCTGCAAATAAAAGGACATTATGATGTAGTTAAGACAATCATGGGCTTTTGCAGTAAAAAGATGTGGGTTCCAGTCCTAGTTCTGATTTATCCTACAATTAGCCCTTTGGTTTCTTCAATTTCTAAAATGGTGAAAATGCTAATAGTGATGAATCTATCACAGGGTTTCTGTGAGGCTCCCATGAGATGAGGTATAGAGAGAGTCTTTGTAAGCTATGAAGCATTATGCCTGCGGGAACTTGGGTCACTTGGGCAGTAGTGCTATAAGGATTCTGACATGTTGCCAGCAGCTGATGTTCATTTGCACCTTTGTTTGACTAGCAGAAATTAGAAACTGTCTATTCTTCAAAATAAGCTGTTCATAAACAAAGTGACTTACTCAAAAGTACTAATTTTCTTAGTTTTTCTTAACGCTGCTGCCATGACATCCTCAGTCTCAGCCAAGAGAAATACAGATCTATTTATGTCCCCAAATGTAAAGTCAGGATTAACTATGAGAAGTGCTAGGGCTATTAGGGAATATAAATGTGTTCTTTATAATGCTTAAATTTCTCCTTATATTATGAATATACATTGCAAAACATTTCTGCATTAGGTTAGGAAAATATTAAAATACATTTATTATGCACCAATATATTTCTCTATTTGTGTAAGTTTCCTTCTAGTCTTTCTTGGAAAATTTTATTATGACATATTTCTGATATCAATTAGATAAAAAGAACAAATGATATACCAACTACTGTATATCTATCCCCAGTTCAGGAAGTACAATGTTACCACGCAAGTTGAAGGTCTCTGTGAATCCCTCCTAAATTTCACTATCCCAGTCCCCAAAACAAAGGTCAGAATTATTCTGAATTTCTTATTTGTATATGTAGTAATAGCAATATACTGCTTACGATAAAATTGTGTTTCAATATATTTTCGTCAGAATTTACATTTACCTGTCCACAAACTATCTGAAATTACGAAAGTATTCTTAAAGCTTTCCTAGTTATTTTATTAATTAAGCTAAATAGAGAAGCTGGGCAATTAACCTAGGCCACAGACTCATTGGTGCTAAGTAGAACTAGAATCGCAATGGACAGAATAAGGGTTAGGAGGCAGAAAATGTGGTTTGAGCCCCAGCTCTGTTACTTGCTAGCTGGGTGACCATTAGCTGTATCCAGGATTATTATAATGAGCAAACGAGATAATCTGTGTGCAATTCTATAACCCACTCTATAAATGTTGTTTATCAATATCATTAGGAGTAAAGACTCTTGCCACTAAGTCTGAGATGATTGCCCCAACAAGTCTGGGACTCAATCCCCATCTGACTCAGACTACAAATAATAATTTGTCACCTCACAATAATTGCTGTTATTTACTGTACCCTTAACATATGTTAACCCAAGGAATCTTTCAAAAAGCCCTGTGGGTCAATATTATGATCCTCACTTTCCAAATGAGAAACTTTATTTCCGCAGAAGTTAAATAGCATGCCTAAAGTTGTACCATTAATAAGGAGCAACCACATATTCTAAAGCCCATGCTCCTTACAGCTGGGCAATATTGCCTCCTAGATTTGGCCAAAGCTGCTTCATTTGGCTTAACAATCCCTATAGAGTCTTTTTAGGGTACTATAACGCCAGCCTTCTTCCAAAACAAGAACCAGACCACAAGCCTCCTGATTTTCAATATTGTATCCCAGGTTTACACACAAGATTTTAAAATTAAACCTTTACTTTGTCATCAGTCTTTTTACGTATTTAGTAACCTTATCAAATGGGAGAACTAAAACATGTTTTCTCAACTATCCATTTGAAAGGGAGGATCTTTAGAAAATGTCTGGATTTCCTCCAATTGTTTCCTTCTGTGGAGTAGTTGAACATTTCTTCCAGTTTTTTAGTTTTAGTTGTTGTGGTCGCTACT
Organism: Macaca mulatta; assembly: GCF_049350105.2. Classification (NCBI taxonomy): domain Eukaryota; kingdom Metazoa; phylum Chordata; class Mammalia; order Primates; family Cercopithecidae; genus Macaca; species Macaca mulatta. Next base: position 93,387,744 of record NC_133407.1, on the reverse strand, counting down.
GTTTTACCAGTCCAATTCTAAATTTCACCATTCTGCAAAAGTGGAGACCGAGTTTCAAAGAGGCAAAGTCCCATAGCTGGTGGCAAATCTGAGACTGGACCATTAGTCTTCTCCTGCCCAAGTCAGTGACCTTCTGACAATATCACACTGCCTCTTGAAGGAATACAATAATCATTTTTTTACATTTTAAATACAATGTAGCTTTTTGATTTGGTATTCATTGACACCATGGCATCATAGCAATGAGTCAATCTTAGAGTAAAACCCATGAACTTCTGACTTTTAAATAATAGAAACATTTACCAAAATGACTCATTTCCTGCTGGGGTTTAAAGGGAGGACAAAAAGATTTCTTTCTTTTTCTCTTGTTTTATTCATTTTTTTCAGTGCTCCTAAAGAGAAGGAATAACAGATTTAATTTTAAAAATTTTCCAAAACTAGGAAATAGCAATTCCAAAACACAAGTTAGGAATTTGGGGCTTACAGATAAATCTTTTAGAAAGAGTGTTCTAAGAGCTGAACTAGAAAGTAATTAAGCTCCTTTCTCATTTACTATAAAACAAATTCATGGGGTTTTTCCTAACAGTAAATAGTTGACTGCATTTAATGTACAGAAAGAAGAAAAAGAAACACAGGTAAACGTGATCTTCCTTGCACTTTCTCCTTGAACACTACAGTCCTAGGAAAAGTTATATTTCAATAAGGAAATGGCTCCTTAGCAAGCAGTTTTGCTGTATACTTGCAATGTCTAAGAAATCTTAGTTCAGTTCCACCAATAGTAACAGAAAAGGCATATGTACAAAAACAGATCATTGCTAAAACAAAGGAGAAATGCAAAGGTAAACTCAGGATGGGACAGAACCACAGAGGAAGGGCACCTACCCCTTCCTCTAGGCTTTTTATTCAGTCTTGAGGGATGCACAAGTGTTAGCCAGACAGGAATACTAAGATGGCGTTCCAGGCCAAAGAAACCCCCCTGTGTGCAGGGACGGGAATGAATAGCAATTTGGTGTTACCTAAGTACCAAGCACAAGATGAGTAGTTCCCCAAGATATGGCTTATGGGTATAAGAGAGAGTCCTTCGAAGTCCTTGAGAACAATCTAAATCTGTATTAAGACAACAATGCATGGAGATCTGTTAAGGGATATGTCGCAAGAATTTCATTCCTTATAATGAGTAATGACAATTAGGAATTTCTTACATTTTAAATTTTAAGTTAAAGCCAATTCAAGTTCAACCCTGCAGTAAAGTTAGTCTAAGATATTTGCATTCGAATATGTTTCCTTGAGTGGGAGAAAGACAATGTCCTTTGGTAGGAGGGATGGGACAGTTAAAGCCATACTGCCTACTTGTGACCATTCTTCTCCATTTTTTTTTTCTTTTTTGACGTAGTGGTTCAAAGTTTGGGAACCCTCTGCTTTGAATTACTCTTTATGATCAGATTCAACTGTCCAGTGCAGAATAAACTGATTGTAGTCCCAATACTAGCCTTATAATAACTCTGGCTTGGTTCTTTCAGGACCCTTAAGCTTTCCAAGAGTATATTGAGGCTGCACAGTGGGAGGCAGCTGCCCCTATGCACAACCTGCCATGATATAGTTATGCCAATGTCCAGGAACTAAAATATTTCCATTGAAACGATTGTATTAGGTTGAATAATAAATAGTCTGTGTTCAAAACACAGGCTCAGTCGTTAATAGTAAATAACATTAACCTAAAGGGAGATCATTCATTCATCATTTAATGAGCAACTACAACATGTCATTCTGTGAAAGTTTCCATCAGGGAAAACAAAGTAGGGAGGTCCTTAGAGTGTTCTAAGTTTAGCATTTGTCATAGGCCTAGGATAAGCCCACAAGAAGCTCTACTTCAAGGCAGACTATAAGAACAGTAACAGAAGTTCCAGAAAATTGCTATGAAGTTTCAGAGGCAAGGGAGATTAAATAAATTTAGAAAATTGCTCCAATTTCCATAGGAATAATAAATATGATCAAGAACAGAGAACAGAGAAAGAAATCAAGGATCACAATTTCCTCCCTGATTAGATTGCCCACTCTACTCCAAGAGGAATTTCAATTAGAAAGCCAGGTTTTAGTATACACCCCAAAATGTGTACAAAATTTTGTTTGTTAAAATAGATGAAAATTAAATTTCCAAAGACTAAAACCCCTCAGCTACTATTATTTAGAACTAAGGACAGCAAACAGGAATATCTCAGCTGAGCTCAACCACTGTGAGGACCCATGGAGCAAAAGAGAGGATCGCTAAGGTAACCAGAAAGCCGAATGTAATTACCCAAATTGGAATTCAGCCAGGCTGTGCAGGCAATACCCACACTCTTTAGAAAATGTCACAGACTCTTTTAATAACCATGGCAATTTTAGTCCATAAACATGTATTAGTAGGACATATCAGAACAAGAATAAAATATTCTTGTTTTTTACACCTGTGAATGGATACACAGCCAGAGAAAAGCAGATAGAATATAAATCTCAGAAACATGATTATAAACTTTCTTAGTGGCAATATTCACTCTTGTTTCTAAATGTAAGTTTTTAAAATGTAAGAAGAGAGGCGCCATGCCATGTGTGCAATAGAATGCAAATAGAATTCAATAGAATATTCAATAGAATAGAATTCAAAAATTCAAATGAGGTGTCTTATATAAGTGGTGAAGAGCAATGCTAAATTCCTCATGTTAGTTAAGTATAAACATGAAAATACACTATTTACATTGGAAAGCCTAATGGTATGTATGGTATGCCATAGGATGTGTGACTACAGCGTCAGGACAAAAAAAAAAAAAGGCCCTACTCGGTTTCAAATGTTTTACTTCAAAATTTTAAGTTATATTATAACATATATATATACATGGTACAGATATTTCTCCATGGAACTAAATTTTTTATTGTGCCTTCTTGCCAAAGTAAGTGATCTAGTTGTTGAATTAAACGATCCCATCCAACAAATATTTCATGAGTGCTTACTATGTTCAAGGAACAGTCCTTGTTCTTGCAAGCTTGTAGGTTTGTTAAGCACAGGAAAGAAAAATCAGTGGATTTTCGAGAAGTTAGAAATGTGTAACCATGAGATGCCTGAAGGGTGGAGAAAGACTACCAAAATGAAGCAAAAACTACAATAAATACCGAGACCCAACATTGACCCTGTTGGTATTTTATAAGCAATATTTTACTTGGGCAGATGATAATCACAATGTTTAATGAATATTTACTTTGTGCCAAACACTGTTCTAAGTGCGCATTTTTTCTCTTGTATTTTAATGGCACGAAACCTCAATATGGATCAGAGCGTGGGCTCATGTCTCATTCTGGGCCAGAGCAACGTCTCAGTACGGCCATCTCAGGGCTCAAGTCTCAGGGCCACTATTTACTAGCTCTGTTATCTTGGACACAACACTAACTTCTATGTAACTTCAGTTGCCTTATCTGGAAAATAGGTGTAATTATATCTCTCTTTCAAAGTTAATAAGGCTAAGTGTGATAATGTTTATAAATGGATTAACACAGTGCCTGAAAGATAGTAAGCGACACAAAATTGCAATGGCTAAGAGGTTTATAAATAACTTTTACTAATGGTATAATACTAAAATACCTATTGTCATGAATCATCCTCAAGCTACAAACACCCCCTTCATACAGCTATCCAGTTGGCTCCAGCCCTTCTTCCTCACTGCCTTCTGCTCCCTTGCCACCTCCAGGTAGCTGTCAAGCTGTCATGTCACTGAGAGATTGATAACAGGGAGCTGTCAGATCTCAAGCCTCTGCCCTACTCCCTTCCTTCTTTCTCTGCAGGCCAGAAGGTGATAGACTTGATGACTTTTTGTTGTATTTCGACTTTAAATTCATCATAAATTCTATTCTGGTAAATATTTTTTTCACATATATGCTTATATTTAGAGTCCCCTTTTCTCTTTATATTACATCAAATCCCTGCACGTTTGCCTAGAAACATTTCTTTCCCTTACTCTCTCAAGCACTCCCCTTATATGTCACTGTGAGCCCAAAGACTAATACTAATTATTATCGATAAGCATTAGCATTAGAGCGTGGTTAATGGCGCATTTGTATCAGGAAAAGGAAAACCATTCCCATCTTTAAGCTTGATGTCACCAAGACGTTCATTCTTTTACAGTCTTTCGAGTGCCCAGAAGACCATGTTTTCTGCCCCATCTTTTTTTAGTTGATCCTTCTTTTCCTTAGACACAAGTGGCCAAGATAAATATGAAGCTAATTCTAATTGCATTTTATTCTGTTCTGGTTCTGTTTATTAGTGAAGAAGACAGTTGAAGCCTTGCAATATTTTGGCAATATTAACTCTAATAGGAGCTGGATTTTATTGACATATTCATAATCATGTTTCTATAGGAAAAAAATATGCTCTGAATTCTAAACGAACTTACAAGCAAATGTATGCAACCAAAGTTTTGAAAACTTGGGGTATATCTATTATTTCAAGTACATTGCATGATACTAGAAAACATAAAGAGATGCTGATTTAGAACTCACACTGGTGAATTGCATACTCATGCTGAATTGGGAATTTACTTTAGACTCTTCACAGAGGATGAATTACACCATTTTGTCCTGATATTGTAGTCAATCTCACTCACAAGTAGTATAGATTATGCAAACTTAAAGTGATCTGTGGCAGTAAGTACAAGACCGTGATACACTCCAGCCTTTAAGAAAGGGCTGGGAATGACAACTTAGAATGACTCCTGCCAGGTTGCCAGCTCCCAGCATACACAAGAAGATGCACCCCTTTATTGTCCTTGCATAGCAGTTGACTTTCATTGCTCAACTCTCGGTTTCAAGGTGACACATTATATGTGCCTCAATACGTAAGTAAAGAAACAGTGTTTGGCTCAAAAGCCAATAACCTTTTACAAGCCACAGGCCTTTCTATTGGAATAGTCTGCCAAGGTTCTGAGTGCCAGTGAGATAATAGAATATGCATTTTGGTTGCTGATGTTACCAGCAGGCTTATGTCATAGGAGGATGGTCCTGTGAGAGAATCAGCTTGCATATTCAATCACCAGAATATGGTCAATGATAGTCTGTATTTACATTTACATATAATTATTTTAATTTTAAAAACTTGCCAGATACTGACACAACAGATCATTTGGAATAAGTTATGTTTTCATGTAAAGTATTATTTTTCTAGACTGTAAATAAAACAGTGTTTTCTTTTCTACTTCCTAATTAGACAATTGTCTGATTGTTTCTTAAAAGGCTCCAATCACTTATGCTCTTTTTTTTTTTTTTTTTTTTTCAGACAGAGTTTCACTCTTGTTGCCCAGGTTGGAGTGCAATGGTGCAATCTCGGCTCACTGCAACCTCCACCTCCCAGGTTCAAGCAATTCTCCTGCCTCAGCCTCCTGAGTAGCTGGGATTACAGGTGCCTGCCGCTACGCCCAGCTAATTTTTAGTAGAGATGGGGTTTCACTGTGTTGGCCAGGCTGGTCTCAAACTCCTAACCTCAGGCGATCCACCTGCCTTGGCCTCCCACAGTGCTGGGATTATAGGTGTGAACCACTGCGCCTGGACCACTTACATTCTTAAAGAATGCCATATAGACAGCGCTTAGTATGAAAGAAAGTAAACATATAGACTTGGCCTATTTTTTTTAAGCCTTTTCACACTTAGTAATAACTAAGTTTCATGTTTCAATTCCATTCAAAACTCCTATAGAATTTAGGTTCAAATTAGAAAATACAAAATATGAATCCTTCAGAGCAGATTCAGTATTGTGACACCAGCAAGCATAACAAATAAAAACCTGATGTTCATTTCATTTGCAAATGATACAAACTTGGAATCAGGCAAAATAATAATGGATCCCAAATATCCAAGTTTACATCTAGCCCTTTTAGAAACAATTTTATTACAGGCCTTTCCACTAGTTCCTTTTGTAAACAGCAGTAAAAGTTTTCTTGACAGTGACACTGCTTGCTGTAAAACTGCATCCTCAATTGGTGATGGCTACACTATACCATCCTAAAAAATGTTGGTGAGCTAGCTTATCTTTCAATGTTAGTGATTTATTCAGTTCCAGGAGATCCAAGATAATTTTGAAACAAATAGTGATATTAAAAGATCTAGAATTCTTCCCCAGAGGTTTCAAAATATGCTCAAAAACTATGTATGTTGCTTTTTTGTGTGCTTTTGCGAAATGATTCCAAATTTTTCTTCATGGGTTTAGAAGATGCTCAGAGTTTGAAGTATTCAGTACAAAGGGTGGGAAGCTAAGGAAGAGGTTTGTGCCACATGCAGCTTAGAAACTTTTTTTTTTTTCAGGAACAATGGTAATTATGCTGCAAGATGCCAAATGCAATGTTTGCTCAAATTGATTCTTAATACTCCGGAGCTGGAAAATAACAACATTTAGAAGCTGTTTTGATCTATTTGTCCAATGAAGCTATATCATCTCAAGCATCATTACTTGCTGATGATTTATATGATTTAAACGTAAAATAAGCATTTATCTGACTCTCACAGATAATAATCTTAAACCATAGAACTGCAGTTTTATAACGCGTTAAGTGCTTTAACTCCTTTTTTCCCCCTTTAACTCTCTTCAGAACCTTAATATACTGGTGTGCTAGGGCTACCATAACAAAAGTACCACAGACAACTGGGTGGTTTAAACAACAGAAATTTATTTTCTCACAATTCTGGAGGCAAGGATTTCAAGATCAAGGCATCAGCAGGGTTGGTTTCTTCTGAGGTCTCTTCCTTTGGTTTGCACATGGCTGCTATCTTAGCACATTTCTGCTGCTATAGCAAAATACCGGAGACTGGGTAATTTATGAAGAACATAAATTTATTGCTCCCAGTTATAAAGGCTGAGAAGTCCAAGATCAAGGTGCTGGCAGATTTGGTGTCTGGTGAGGGCACATTCCTTGCAGATGGCTCTGTCTGTGTGTCCTCACATGGTGAAAGGGCAGAAATGCAAAAAACGGGCAAATGCTGTGTCCTCACATGAAGAAGGGCAAAAAGGCCTTGATAGTTTCCTCCAGCCCTTTTATAAATTTGCTAATCCCATTCATGAGAGAAGAGCCTTCACGACCTAATTACCTTTTAAAGGCCTCATCTCTTAATGCTATCACAATCACCATTAAGCTTTAACACATGAATCTAGGAGAACATTCAGACCATAGCAGCTGCCTTCTGGGGTCTTCACATGGTTTTCTCTCTGTAAGTCTCTGTGTCCAAATCTCTCTTCTTATGAGGACATTAGTCATATTGAATTAAAACTCACTCATATGATCTCATTTTAACTCAATTTTCTCTTTAAGACCCTATTTGCAAACACATCCATATTCTAAGGTACTGGAGGTTAGGACTTCAACATATGAATTGGGGGCACAATTCAACTCTTAACATTTAACATATAAGACACACATTAAGTCAGATAAAAGGGAGCTGTTGGGGTTAAAGGAGCTGGAGCCTCCTAGGCCTGTCCTTTTTCCTTTCTCCTCTGCCCATCAGTACCACTCCTATTCTCCCACTAAACTGCCTCTGCGGAACCTTCTAGCAGTGCCAGGATGTTTCTCAAATATTAGTGGATATTAAGCATACCAGCGCGCTGTGTCACATGGCATGTGGAATAGCTACAAAAGTAAATAAAACAAGGCTTGCGTTCAAATAACTCATGTCAAACCACATTGTCACGTATTACTTGAATGACAGCTAGGAGTTCTAAACACCCTGGATTTATCTTCACATCCATGAGAGAGGTAGCAGGGTGCTGTGAAAGGAACACAGGAAGTCCAGGCATGAGCATAGCTTTCTTTACCTGTCCAACAGGAGAATGCCAGGCTCAAGTGAGATAACAAAGATTAAGAAGCACTGTAAATTGAAAAGTGCCACAAATGCATAAGGTATTATGTTAAAAATTACTAAAACCAGCTTTTAAAATGCAGCATTGTTTCCTCCCTCTCATTCTCCACCTGCACATTCCACAGGCTAATTGCATGTATTATTAAGAGTCACCTTACTTAATCAAATTTAAATGTTCAGCCTCTATTTAATTGAAGGTTCTGTAGCCTTAACCAAATGGGATAGGTTATTACTCATTTGATAATTTGGGGAATAGGTTAACTAAGACTGAGATAAGTTTTCTCCTTTCCAAAATAATCCCTTTATTTTTCCCCATACTCCCCACCTCATTTTGATGTTTTAAGTTATTAATATTTAGCTTTTGCACATGGATGGGATAATCCTCCTTTCAATCCATTCCACAACTCTCAACTGTCCCTCCCTGAGCCTTTATAACCTATTGCCCACCTTTTGTACAGCTGGGCCACCCTGAATATTCATTTTCTTAAAATTTACCCCATTACCTAAAACTTTCCATGGAGGAGTCAGGTCCTTAACGCTAGCTTTCAGTGCTTAGACAGTCAGGGCTCCACAGGCTTCCACCAGAAGTCAGACTTTCATGTTTCTTCTCCAGGAACCTACTATATCTTTCTCCCGGGCTACCCACAGAAACGGCTATTACCCTACTGCTGTCACCAGCTCTTTTTCCTATAAAGCCAAAGACAGAAGGCTCTTCTTTTCCCTGCTTTCCAAGGCTGTCTTTCTTCCATTTTGCTTTACTAAAACGTTGCTGGTGGGACTGGGGGCAGGGAAATGTCATTCTCTTCTCAATTTAGCAAGCATTAAGTGAGGGACTAGCTAGGCACTGTGGGGAGTGCACACGGGAGAGTCAGACACATCACCTGCTGTTTGGAGCTCGCAGTCATGTGGAGGAGATAAGTGTGGAAACAAGTAATGACAATGCAAGGTAGACTGGAAGGAGAGCTGTGCAGAGGTGGAAGCACACACAAGTGAAGGTGAGATTCTTGCCCACTATGGAATCAGAAACAGTCTCAGGGAAGATAAGACAATGGGACTAGGTCATGAGAAATTTCAAAAGGAGACTCGAAGAGAAAGGCATTCCAAGTTTCTACTTCTTCTGAAGAGTGTGAGCAAGAGCTCAGAGCTAGCATAGACCTGTTATATTTGGAGTTCAAATCTGTGCGGCTGGAAGAAGCTGGGAAATACTGCATGATGATGCTGGGGAGAAGTCAGATCACGAAGGATTTATGCCAGATGTGCCCCACTGGACACATACCTGTTATGAGTGGCTCAGTCACCCTGTAGCCTCAGAAATGTTGCCAGGCTCTCCTGCCATAATTCAGGAAGAAATGACCCCATCTTTTTTAATGCCTCATCTTAAGAGCAGTGCTATAAATGAATAATCAATCATCCTCTTGAAAAGAAAAAAAATGACATGTTTATATACCTTTGGTCCATGTAAATTGTAAAACAAGCAAAAAAATGGTCGTAAGTTAAAACCCCCCATAAGATGATTAAAATTCAATTTCATCTTACATTAGTTACAGAATAATGAATTGATCCACCCTTGGAATAGTTTCTCAAGAGAAAGTACCACACAAGCTTAATCCTAGGACCTTGGTTTTTCTTTCTGTTTAAAACCTCTAATAAGTGGCACATCCATTTCACAGCTCAACTGCCAGTAGGCTTCATGACTTGCCATCTCTAGCCATCTCCAGCACAAATTTCACTTCACTCCAATTACATGTTCCCTAGAGTTTATAGTTGATTTCTACTTGACTGTTGGTTCTCATATGCCATTTACCATGGCCATACTTCACACCCTTTTTCTCCAAATCAGTTTTTTCTCCATTTTCCTTTTCTTTTTCATTGTATCAGCCATTCCTCCATAGCAACTAACTCTAAAACCGCAAAATCATTTTTGATTCATCTCATCCCTGATACTTTATGAAACTAAAATTCCAATTGATTTTCATGTCACCTTGTGTCCTTATTTTCAGAGTCTTTGAGTCTGGATCATTGGGACAGTTTTCTCATTGGTTTCCCTGACTCTAATCCAAACTGCAAAAGAGCTGCCAAACTAATCTTCTTTAATATATTACTTTCATCATGCTGATTCCCTGCTCAATAATCTTAGATAGTTCCCTATTTCAGATGCAACCCAAATGGACTGAAAGCCCACAAGGAAATTTCACAGATGCTCTCTTTCCTGAGTGGTATGTATTATTATCCCAGTTTTACCAACAATGACAGTTAAGGCTCCAAAATTTAACTTGCTGAAACCTAGTAACTGGCAGAACCAGGATTACAGCCCAGTCCTCTGAGCCCTGGTCCAGTGCCTTGCCTTAATAGAAATTTGTAGCTCCTGCGCTTGGATTTCAAAACTTTCCATAATCTGTTGGTCTTGTTTAACCAACTTTATTTTTTCTAATTTCCCATCATGTCTTTCCTCTGTAACCAGCCTTGGTTCCTCATTCCCTCTCAATTTGCCTACCTCATTTCTGCTTTTCCATGACTTCCCTTGGACATATTCCCGACTTCTCAAACCTCTGACGCATGCCTTAAGCCCCATCCAGGGGCTCTGATGATGGCTCTGGCAATGACAGCCTTCTTCAGTTGAATTCCAACAGCATTTATGCTCCAACACAGTGGCTCACAGCCTGAGGACCAGCATCCATGAGATGGGGTCGAGCAGGGGAAGAAATCATGGGTCTATAAATCCCTACGTGCACAAAAAGCATATACTAAGTTGTATACCCCTCACATGTATTTGTTACTGTTTTCCAAAAGTTAATAGACATTTGTGATAAAATACATTAATCTAAAATAATTTGTGCTTGTCTTTTGCCATTACATATTTCCCTAGTTACAAGTACTAAACACTTATCAGCTATCACATAGAGTTTGTAAAATATCTGACACTAAAAAAGAGTCCTTGATCTCAATAAGCTTGGAAACCAATGGTCTAAATATTTAAGTATGTACAATTTGGTTGATTTGCAACTGCATATGTTCTTTAATCTTATAAGCTCCCATGAGGGTTTTAAAGAGTTTCTTCTAAGATACAGAAGAAATGGAACATACTTCTGAATCCTACAGCACCTCATCCAGCACTGAATACATGGGAGGTGCACAACAAGTACTTGTTACAAGCTTCCTTCAGTTAATGAAGTGTGATGGTATAGTTTAGAGAAATGTAGGCTTATTTGCTAAATGATAGGCTAAGAAAAAGGATAATTTGACAGCTTATTAAGTTGCCTAAGACACTGGAGCTTCCCACACTTTGTTCCAATCATGGCCATCTTGCATAGACTTTGGTGAAACCTCTCATTGCCACTCTTTATTGAAAAATATGAGAATATTAGTAGATAGGTTTGGGGCTTAGGGCTATGGTTTTATTAACACTAGTTGATCTGTAGATACTAAAATATCCAACTCCTGCTTATAAGGCAGAAATCAGAGGTAAGCCTTGAAGAAAATTATTTGAATTCCCTATGCATACACAGTACCAAAATCAAGGGGTGATAAAATTCCTTCAATCATTGCTCAATTTTCAAATTTAATTAGATTATAGTCTCAAATAAAGGCCTGGATTACATCAGATATCTGCACAGTTACTATAAGTTATAAAATATCTATCCTTGGGTAGAGGATTGAAGGAGAATTATATGTCTGACACAGAAAGGAAAGTTTTTATCGAAGAATAATGATTCATTATACAGCATCATTGGTGATAAAATTGTCCAAAAAGTCGATTTCCCAAGTAATTGAAATTTACTCGTTTACAGTTTCCAAATTTTCATATTAAAAATTATGCTTGTAAAATATATTACAGGCTTTCTGACTTATATTAAGCAAATAATATTACAAATAATTCTTCCTTGAGCTCATTACATTAAATATCAATCATTATTTTAGACAACTCAAGTATGTAACAGGGCCTTTTGCTCCTATATTAAACGGCCTCAGACTACTATACACTTTGAGTTTTGTAGGATTAAAAAAAATTATCCCGAAACAATTTTAGGCTTACTTAAAAGTTGCAAAAATGTATAGTCTCCGTATATATCCTTCACTCAACTTCCCCTAATGCTATTATCTTATTTAACCACAATATAATCTTTAAAACCAAGAAATTAACATTGGTAAAATACTACTAACTAGACTGAAAACTTTACTCAGATTTCACCAATTACTAATGCCAAATCTATGTTCCAGGATCCAACCCGGAACCCCACATTGAGTTTAATTTTTTGTCTCTTTAGCATCCTCTAATCTGTGACAGATCCTTGGTCTGTCCTTGTCTGTCATGATCCTGTCACTCTTGATGAGTACTAGTCAGTTTATTTCACAGACTGTTCTTCAATTTGTCTGACTTTTCTAATGATTATATTGAGGTCATATATTTTTGGTGAGAAATGCTACAACACAGGGAAGGTCATGCCCTTTCTTTGGTAATCATATCAGAGAGTTCATGATGTGATATGTCTTATTCCTGATGATGTTAACCTTGGTCACTTGGTTAAGGTGGTGTTGGCTGAGATATTCCAAGTAACTATTTTCTCTTTGTAATTAGTAAATGTTTATTTGAATTACTAACACAGTTTTTCCAACTCTGTTTTCAGAACAAGGCATCAGATGTCACCCCTTATGCCTACCGCTAGTAAGTTGCCTTTCTAATTTAGGCTTCAATATTAGGGAAAACAATGATTTGTTAGAATTCTTTTTAAAATTAAAAAAGGGGGTTCTAGGCAAGGGTTTATTGTATACTTTTAAAGATATGTCTTTTTGCTGCTAGACACCCTTGGTAGTTAAATTCATGTTCCCAGTTTTGAGATTTTCTATCTAGAATCTACATTGTTAATAATGTCTGATAAGTGGACCTTCCTAAGCCAAGTATTATCTTAATGGTACTTATATATCAGATGAAGATACCTGAAAACTCAGAAATGGGATCATCACAATTTGACTTATTATATACATATTTCCAGCTCAACAAGCTAGGGTACTCTCCTGTCTGTAATCCTTTCCTAAAGGATGGAATGAAAAATGGAAATAGCAGAAGTTTGACATCCATTCATAAATTTATTCATCCTTAATATATCAGATGTAGAGAGGAGAATCTGATGTGGCACCTATGAACCAAAAAGCTGTCTCATGATGACATGAATGTTAACCATCCTTTCAACGTCTCTAAATTTCAGTTTCCCAGCTCTGAATCACCCAGGCTGAAGAAGCAACACAAGATCTAATCTTCATATTCCATTTGCCCAATACTGTCTATATTTTGGAGAAATCTTACTAATAAGATCTGTCTTCACAATGTCATCAAACCCACTCCTCTGCTTCTATATAGGCTTTCATGGAAACCATTTCAGAAAGGAAGCTGTGTGCCTTAATCTCTAATTTTTCAGAGAACACTTCTTTCTTATTATGTGTGTTTTAGTTTTCCTTTTCATTTCAAAGATCTATGTAGATGAAACGTATTTCCTCCTACAGTGAGATAAATCTTAAAGTATAGTCTATGTTTAACATACATTTAAGATATTTTATAGGTTTCCACCATTTTAATTTGATGAGGGTAAGCTGTAGCTCATTCTTCCTTTTTATATAACCTGATAAAAACTCCAACATTTCTCAAGTACAATGTCCAAAAAAAAAAAAAAAAATGTGGTTTATGGTTCCCTATCTCCCTTGTGCATGTTTCCTAAAAATGATTGAGTCACTGTTGTTCTGTTGTTTAATCTGATAATTATACAAGCACAAATCTTATATTGGAGCAGAAAATGTTAATACATATTGAAAAACCAAAAAGCATAGAACTGTAATCTGTATGATAAAATGTATTACTCTGTTTAAAAGGATTGTTTTACAGATGCAATTAACAATCAGCGATCATACAGTTTAGACCGGTGTTTTGATGCCATCTGTTGGAATAAGTCCTCTCTCTCTCTGTGTGTAATAAAGCTATAATTTTCAGTTTACAGTTTCATTAGGGAACACACAGTACAACAGTCACCAAAAGAAGAAAAATCCTAAACACTTTCAGTTTTATAGCCTTCCAGAAACAAGAATGTTGCTGAAATTTTCTAAAAGAGAGAGAATTTAGAAAATTAGCAACATGACCACAGATTGCTGTTTTATTTCACAGCCTTTAAATATCACCAGCAATGTTCAAATGCCAATGATGGTTTTTAAATTTTAGTTTCCATGTTTGAAATATGATATTCATTCTTTATTTATAATTTTTATTAACTTTAAGAAATGCTTTCCCTGTGCCTAAACAAATTATGTCACAATGCCAGTGGGAAAAGTTAACAAATAACCTGTCTATTAGAACACATTCCTGTTTGTTATTAGCTTATTAAATGCCAGATCACACCTTTGGGGGTTTTTAATACACTAGGGGGTGCTAGTTCTCTACATGTACACATTTACAAAGTGAAACGCTTTCTACAATTAATTTTGGGGAATTATAAAAGTTGATCTAAAATTCTAAAACAGTATGTTGGCTGCATATTACATATGAAGAAGACAAACAAAAAGAACTCATTAAACTTGCATTAAGAATTAAACAGCAAGAGTCCAAGTGGAAATACAATTACACATTGCAAGAGGTAAGATCGATACAGTTTTGTTTCATGGTTCAGACATCAGTTGCTAGTATCAAACAAAACCTGAAAGAAAACCACAGCTTTTCAAAAAGTAAAGTATCAGACTTGAAATTCTTAGTGCTCTTTATTATGTCTATGATGCTCCAAAAGAAATACAAAGCAACACTACCAGGGCGAAGAGGTTTCTTTACTAAATTTAGACAACTTATTTGAGATTCTCTTCCTTTGATACGTTATTCAAACAGTCTCAACTGACAAGAAGTCACCATTAAGATCTGAACTTATGCTCTACAGTAGGCTGGCAAATTACTTCAAGTAACTAATGGCTCTCTCTGTAAGGTCTTGGAATATTTGCATGATGAAAGTACACACACATGCACGCATGTGTGTACATACACGCATCAGTGTAAAGAAAGAGTTTTACTTTTTGTATTTTTAAAAACAGAATCAAGTCCAACAGGGTCATTATCACAGATTCCATTCTATAGGTGGTATGTGAGTAGGGGGAAAAGAGTCTATTTTTTCCTTCTTCTCTTTGGGCTTAATTTTGCTCCTTTGAAAAGACTAACTGATAGCACTCCAGATATACTCAAATTAAGGCAAAGCGTACTAACCTACAACTTTCCACCGTCAGGGATGGGTTGAATTTCAATAGTTCTACATAGAGGCTCTGGCATTTGTTTGTCAATTGTCAGGATCCACTTCAACCTCATTTTGTTTCCCTCTCTTCCCATTCTACCAAGCTGCATGCATCTATCTGCTCTCTTTGGTCTTTTCTCAGTACAAGTAGCCCAAAAATTGTTCCCAGGTTGTTATATTTCCTGCCCCACCAAATGCCCTAGCAGTACTTGTAGGTTTTACGGACTTGCTATACACTGCTCACAGCAGGAAATACCACACCTAGCAGGAGTTTGTCCAAAATACTTTGACATTATGGTAAAGAACATTTAAAACTATTTAGGTGAAGTCATCTCTTTGGATCACCACCTAGCATATCAACCCACAGCTATACCAGAAACAGAGTCATGTACTTTACATAAACAAGCACAAATAGTCTAATACTCCAGTGGTGTGCCAACAATGCACACATACAGGGTATAGTACCTTGACTGTTTGAACAATTAGCCAGACCCATATAGGAGTACTGACGGGTTTTAAGCAATGATCATGCATCATCCTAATCCATGAGTATCCTCTATTATTTTATGATTTTATATTTCCAAACTACCTAGTAATGGCATTTGCACTGCAAATATGTAAATGTTTAAAATTTGCATTCAAAACGGCAATTTCATGAGTTTATTTGTAGTCACATCAGGGACTCATCAGATTCATCAAGTTTTCATCCTTTCCTTGCAAACAAGGGCCAAATCAAGCATTGTATATGCCTTGGTAAACTAGATGAAGGCAAGAAAATGGTTTTCAAAACAGTAATCATTAGAATTTCTATTAACAAACAGTATAAACTGTGTCATTCTACATTTGGAATCTGGGAATCATAGATTTAGAAGGGGTTTAAAAGTCATTTTTATTAAACACCTTGCTCCCATGTATGAAGCTCCCCTGCTTATCAAAGACAAGTGGCTTCCCATTTTCAACTTAGACCCTGCCATCGAAAATCACTGCCTTACTGGCATAATTGTTGGAAAGCTCTGCCTGTCTTCTCACCATCTTTTTTTTTTTTTTTTTTTTTTTTTTTTTTAATACTGTAAGTTCTGGGACATATGTGCACAATGGGTTTGTTACATAGGTATACATGTAACATGGTGGTTTGCTGCACTCATCAACCTGTCTTCTACATTAGGTATTTCTCCTAATGCTATCCCTCCCCTAGCCCCCCACCCCCGACAGGTCCCGGTGTGTGATGTTCCCCTCCCTGTGTTCACGTGTTTTCATTGTTCAGCTCCCACTTATGAGTTCTCACCATCTCTTTTTATAGGTCAGGCCATACTGTGTGTCGGAGCAGTTTTTAAGTCTTGACTTCCTGGGTTCATTCCCCAATTCTGTCATTTATTAAGTTTGTAACCTTGGATAAGTTACTTAATTTCTTTGTGCCTTCAACATAAATGTAAGAATTTGGCCAATTTTCATTACTTTCATGATGGCCATCTTTATCCCCACCACTATTATTTCAAAAGTCTCCTAATCAGTCTTCCTGCCCCACAAATCTATTATCAGTGTGGCTGGGTGATCCATTTAAAATATGGTCAAACCAAGTGTCTCTTCTGATCAAATTTGTGCAATGGCTTCACCTTGAATTCTGAGTGAAAGTTCAGTTCCTTATGACAGCCTGCAAGCGTTAGCCACACTGATTTTCCTGCTCCTGAACACAGAGGCACACTCCTACACAGAGGCCTTTGCTCTAGCAGTTCCCACAGCCTGGAACCCTCCTCCCCTAGATATCTGCCTGCTCATGCATCTTCTCCTTCAAGACTGCTTAAATCCCACCTTCTCACTGCAAGCGGTTCTGGCTTCTCTAATAAAGGCAAACTGATCCCCACCTACCCCAGCACTACTGAGGTTTCCTTCGTCCTGTCTACTTTTTAAAATACCATTTCTCACTTTCCAATATATGATGTAATTTCTTAATTACTCATTTTTCATGTCAATGATTGTCTTTTTTTTCCACTAAAATACAGTTCATAAGGGAAGTAGGTTTTATCTATTTTGCTCATGGCACCTTGCACACAGGAGGCATTTAATAAATGTTTATTAAGTGAATGAATTTTAGGATAATAAATAAGTTAGTATAAATACAGCACTTAAAACAGTAGCTAGAACATAATAAATTCTCATATAATTATTTTTATTACTCTGCTGTAATTGCTGTTGTCTTTACTTTTGGTGACATTCTTCTTACAATTATCCGAAGCATCCATGCTTACTTCCTAAGCTATAGTTACTAAAGGTCTTTGATCTATAGGATCAGATCACTGCCTAATTCATGGACTATCCCAGTCAAAGTTGACAGTATATTAGAAAGCTTATCTTTGGAATTTTTCTTCCTCTTAGCATGGGGTGAGTCCACAGGTGGCATGAAGCTTACTCTACCAGAGGGACTACCTCCTAATTCTCATTGGGACACATGTCTGGCCATCTCTCTTGCTATCTCTTTGTACTCCTGGCCCCTTCTGGAATGGTTCTGAGTCCCAGGCCACTTGCCTTGAGCCTGTCTCCCTTGTCTCCTTCAAAAATAAATAACCATGCACTATTTCCCAAAATTATTTGACAGTGTAATAGCCTTTAGGTTGCTCTTTTTGAGACAATGCTCTAGACCAGAGGTTCCCAAATGGTCTTAGCTCATGGTACTCTAATAACTCAGTAATTTTTTTCAAGCATCCCTTAGTCAAAAGAAATTTCATCCATTAAGTCATGAGATCCAAACAACCTAATCAGCATTTATGTCCTAACGACCTGGTAGTCATTTGAAGAAAAGCATACATATAAGTTGAAAGAAAAATGTTCTTTTTTATCCTTAGATAACCACAGTTACTTAATAATGGGATGCTTGTGTCTTTTGGGTACTATATAACTTCTTTTTTTTTTTTTTTTTTTTTGAGACAGAATCTATCTCACTCTATTGCTCAGGCTGGAGTGTGCAGTGGTGTGATCTCAGCTCACTGCAACCTCTGCCTCCTGGGTTCAAGCGATTCTTGTGCCTCAGCCTCCTGAGCAGCTGAGATTATAGGCGCCCACAACTGAGCCCAGCTAATTTTTGTATTTTTAGTAGAGACAGGGTTTCACCATGTTGGCCAGGCTGGTCTCAAACTTCTGACCTCAAGTGATCCGCCTGCCTCAGCCTCCCAAAGTGTTGGGATTACAGGTGTGAGCCACCACACCTGGTCTATATAACTTCTTAAAACTTGGAGTCTGATTGGACATCACCACTCTCATTTTCTGGTCTTGTTAATTTTTAGCATGGGAATTGCTTTCATCACAGAAACTGGCAAAACCACAGCTTTGAAGAGATGTGACATCATCAAATGAAATGTAATATGATTTAGTGTTGAAACTGTGAACTTAACTCAAGCTAGTAGTTCATGAGACATCTGATAGATGATGAGTATGACTGTTTCCCTGGAAAATTTTGGAAACTGCACCTCTAAACCAGTGGTTCTCAAACTTCATTGTGCATAGGAATCACCCAGGATTTTTGCTAAATGCTCATTCAGATTCAGTAAGTCTGGGGTGGGGCCTGAGATTCCGCATTTCTAACAAACCCCCAGGTAATGGAGATGCTACTGGTGTACACGCATACTTGGAGTAGCAAAGCCCTAGACTACTTAAGCTCTCATCATTGGGATTATGAAGTTATTGTCAAGGCAATATTTATTCATTCATAGGAGAACTTGAGAAATAAAGAAAACTTCAAATGCTTTTTTTATCAACTAGTAGCATTCAGTTCTTCATGAACACTCAGATTAAAACTTGATTCACATTCTGAGAGTGACTCAGGAGAGGTTGACAAAGATCCCTCTGTTATTTCCCAGAGTTAAACTCTATGACACTGCACAATCCAATAGACTGGCCATTAGATATGAGTTTAAGGAGAAGGATACATCACTCAGAGAGTTTGTTGTTGTTTTTAAATTGTGTCCTGTGTGTATAAATTTTCTAAGTTTCAGGAAACTTATTCTGAGTGTCTTTGCGATTGCAATCTAAATATTATTTACTGCAGTGAGACCATGGAAACTGATATTTCACCAGCCAGGATCACTAATAACTGTTGGGCCATCGACTGGCTGGAAAGATGAGGTAAAAAAGAGGATAGATAAAAGTGGGGCTAGCCAGGTGCAGTGGCTCATGCCTGTACTCTTTGGGAGGCCAAGGTGGGTGGATCACTTGAGGTCAGGAGTTCAAGATCAGCCTGACCAACATGGTGAAACCTTGTCTCTGCTAAAAATACAAAATTAGCCAGGTGTGGTGGTGCATGCCTGTAATCCCAGCTACTCAGGAGGCTGAGGCAGGAGAACCACTTGAACCCAGGAGGCATAGGTTGCAATGAGCTGAGATCATGCCACTGCACTTTAGCCTGGGCAACAAGAGTGAAACTCCATCTCAAAAAAAAAAAAAAAAAAAAAAAAAAAAAAAAACCACAAAAAACAAAAAACAGTGGGGCTAATTTTAAAATACACAGTTGTGTTAGCATTTGTTAAAGGAGAGGCAAACATTATAAATGCAACATGCTCAAAAATTTGACAGAAGTTTTGACCATTCACATGAATATACGTGGTTTCTACATTTTTCCCCATCTAGGCCTTTCACATAATAGATAATAAATATTTGATGAATAAATAATCCTCAAAAATAACAAGGGTTAAATTAATATGGTTATTAGAATTACTTCTAAAATTAGATTTACTTATATATATTTATTAACATTAGTTTTAAAATTAACTAATTAACTCAATCACCAAATATTTTAAATTGTCTTTAAATATAACTTAAATTAACATTACATAGGATGCAAAAAAAGTAGATTTCTGTCTACAAGCACAAAGAATGACAGTTTTTGCCTGGTTGTAAGGAGTCGTGGTGCTTATTCTCTGTGTTTCTACTTTACATGTATGATCAGTCCTCTGTTTTACACATCTAAGAAAAAAAGGGTTGTACAAATTGCTGATTCCCTCTCTCACCACAAATTTCAATCTCCCCAAAAGAAATAGGCCTGTTTGGCATGTCAGTGATCAAAATACTCCACCTGGAAATGCTTTCAAAATATCCTTCAAACAGATGCTTATAAGATTGAAAAGAACATGATCATCATAAGAAGAGGTCTTAAAAATATAGCAAATGAGGACAGTGACAGGAACTGGGGGTGGAGGATATTCCAAGAAAACACAGTCTTCATAGGGAAATAATTACATTCAAATACTTGGGAAATATCATTTGAAGATGAGATTTATTTTATGCTTCTGGAAGCTAGAATTAGGATCATTGAGAAGTTTCATGGAGGAAAGTTTTAGCTTAATGTTAGAAAGATCTGTAAAATAACTGATGTCAACCCAATATAAAATCGGGCGGCCTTGGCAGGTCACAAGTTTTCTGTCATGGAAGAAACTTAACCAACGGCCAGAAAACCACCCACATTAGTTTGCTAGGACTGACATGACAAAATACCACAGACTAAGTAGCATAAAAAACAGAAATTTATTTTCTTACAGTTCTGAAGGCTAGAGGGCTAAGATCCAGGTGCCGGCAGAAGCGAGTTTTTTCTAAGACGTCTTCCTTGGTTTACAGAGAGCTGTCTTCTCTGTGTTCTCACATGGTCTTCTTTCTGTGTGTGGGCATCCCTGGGGCCCTTTTGTGTGTCCTAATCTCCTTTTCTAATAGGGACACCAGTCAGATTGGTGACATAAGAGACAGGTCCCTGTAGCAAGTGGGGGTGAGGGGAAGGGATTGCACTAGATATTACCAAGGAGCCACCTTCTAATTCTCACGTCAAACTTTGAGGCAAATAAACATAAAATAAAATCTCATTCACCCAGTGTCCAATTCTCTGGAGCACTGTTTCAGCAAATGATTTGTCATTTACAATGGGATTGTTCTAGGTTGATCTCAGGTAAATAGCATAAGCTAAGTGAAAAAGTCTGATTTCAACTGCTATTCATTTTACACAAATAGTATTAGCATAAATGATGTCAATGCTATTTTTAAAATTACTATTAATATTTATTGCTTAAAATTACAACAAAATAATTTGTCTACCAACTCTGTCACCTATACCAATAAAATTCTTCATTTGGTATTTTCTTCTAGTGACTCCTAAGTGTGCATAACTTACAAATTTGTAGTCATCATGAATATCTGTGTTTTTCATTTATTTTACAAATAGTTTAATATACTGAAGCAAAGCCTTTATAGTCATTCTTAATAGATGAACAATATACCTTTAGTGTATAGACCATACACTAAGCCAGCGGTCCCTAACCCTTTTGGCAGCAGGGATCAGTTTTGTGTAAGACAATTTTTCCACAGACAGCGGAGTTGGGGGAAATGAGGGGTGGTTGCAGGGTGAATCCGTTCCATCTCAGATCATCAGGCATTAGTTAGATTCTCATAAGGAGTAAGCAACCTAGATCGCAGTTAACAATAGGGTTTGCACTCCTTCGAGAATCTAATGCTGCCGCTGATCTGACAGAACGCAGAGCTCAGGCGGTGATGCTCGCTCACCTGCTGCTCACCACATGCTGTGCAGCCTGGTTCCTAACAAGCCACGGACCACTGGTCCCTGGCCCCGGGGATTGGGGACCCCTAAACTAAACCTTCATAATGGATATTTAGTTTCTTTATGTTTTTGTCTTATCACAGGTAAGGTTGATCTTAATATGTAAATGAATATTTCTGTTTTTGGAACAATTAACTTGAAATAAATAAAAGTTTAATTATTAATATAATAATTAATTACAAAATAAAATTAACTTGGATGAATGAAATAAAAGATTTAAGTATTGTTATGGCTTTTAATGCATTTCTACATTGGTTTTCAGTGGAGCAATACCATATGATGGCGCTATCAGCAATATTCAAGTTCACTAATTAAACCAAAAATTCATCCCTGTTGGGTATTGCTTCTCAATTTATTTTTGTTAATTAAGTAGGAATAAACCAGAATCTCAGTTTTGCTTATTTTTACAAGATTTTGACAGGAAAAAGAAATATCTTTCTTTTTTTTATTATTATTATACTTTAAGTTCTAGGGTACATGTGCATAACGTGCAGGTTTGTTACATATGTATACTTGTGCCATGTTGGTGTGCTGCAGCCATCAACTCGTCAGCACCCATCAACTCCTCATTTATATCAGGTATACCTCCCAATGCAATCTCTGCCCCCTCCACCCTCCTCATAATAGGCCCTGGTGTGTGATGTTCCCCTTCCCGAGTCCAAGTGATCTCATTGTTCAGTTCCCACCTATGAGTGAGAACATGCGGTGTTTGGTTTTCTGTTCTTGCGATAGTTTGCTGAGAATGATGGTTTCCAGCTGCACCCATGTCCCCACAAAAGACACAAACTCATCCTTTTCTATGGCTGCATAGTATTCCATGGTGTATATGTACCACATTTTCTTAATCCAGTCTGTCACTGATGGACATTTGGGTTGATTCCAAGTCTTTGCTATTGTGAATAGTGCTGCAATGAGCATACGTGTGCATGTGTCTTTATAGCAGCATGATTTATAATCCTTTGGGTATATACCCAGTAATGGGATGGCTGGGTCATATGGTACTTCTAGTTCTAGATCCTTGAGGAATCGCCATACTGTTTTCCATAATGGTTGAGCTAGTTTACAATCCCACCAACAGTGTAAAAGTGTTCCTATTTCTCCACATCCTCTCCAGCACTTGCTGTTTCCTGACGTTTTAATGATTGCCATTCTAACTGGTGTGAGGTGGTATCTCATTGTGGTTTTGATTTGCATTTCTCTGATGGCCAGTGATGACGAGCATTTTTTCATGTGTCTGTTGGCTGTATGCATGTCTTCTTTTGAGAAATGTCAGTTCATATCCTTTGCCCACTTTTTGATGGGGTTGTTTGTTTTTTCTTGTAAATTTCTTTGAGTTCTTTGTAGGTTCTGGATATTAGCCCTTTCTCAGATGAGTAGATTGCAAAAATTTTCTCCCATTCTGTAGGTTGCCTGTTCACTCTGATGGTAGTTTCTTTTGCTGTGCAGAAGCTCTTTAGTTTAATTAGATCCCATTTGTCAATTTTGGCTTTTGTTGCTGTTGCTTTTGGTGTTTTAGACATGAAGTCCTTGCCCATGGGGTTTTGATGGTATTAGGTCTAACATTTAAGTCTCTAATCCATCTTGAATTAATTTTTGTATGAGGAGTAAGGAAAGGATCCAGTTTCAGCTTTCTACTTATGGCTAGCCAATTTTCCCAGCACCATTTATTAAATAGGGAATCCTGTCCCCATTTCTTGTTTCTCTCAGGTTTGTCAAAGATCAGATGGCTGTAGATGTGTGGTATTATTTCTGAGGACTCTGTTCTGTTCCATTGGTCTATATCTCTGTTTTGGTACCAGTACCATGCTGTTTTGGTTACTGTAGCCTTGTAGTATAGTTTGAAGTCAGGTAGCGTGATGCCTCCAGCTTTGTTCTTTTGACTTAGGATTGTCTTGGCAATGTGGGCTCTTTTTTGGTTCCATACGAAGTTTAAAGCAGTTTTTTCCAATTCTGTGAAGAAACTCATTGGTAGCTTGATGGGGATGGCATTGAATCTATAAATTACCTTGGGCAGTGTGGCCATTTTCACGATATTGATTCTTCCTATCCATGAGCATGGTATGTTCCTCCATTTGTTTGTGTCCTCTTTGATTTCACTGAGCAGTGGTTTGTAGTTCTCCTTGAAGAGGTCCTTTACATCCCTTGTAAGTTGGATTCCTAGGTATTTTATTCTCTTTGAAGCAATTGTGAATGGGAGTTCATTCATGATTTGGCTCTCTGTTTGTCTGTTACTGGTGTATAAGAATGCTTGTGATTTTTGCACAATGATTTTGTATCCTGAGACTTTGCTGCAGTTGCTTATCAGCTTAAGGAGATTTTGAGCTGAGATGATGGGGCTTTCTAAATATACAATCATGTCATCTGCAAAGAGGGACAATTTGACTTCTTCTTTTCCTAACTGAATACCCTTGATTTCTTTCTCTTGCCTGATTGCCCTAGCTAGAACTTCCAACACTATGTTGAATAGGAGTGGTGAGAGAGGGCATCCCTATCTTGTGCCAGTTTTCAAAGGGAATGCTTCCATTTTTTGCCCATTCAGTATGATATTGGCTGTGGGTTTGTCATAAATAGCTCTTATTATTTTGAGATACGTTCCATCAATACCGAATTTATTGAGCATTTAGCATGAAGGGCTGCTGAATTTTGTCAAAGGCCTTTTCTGCATCTATTGAGATAATCATGTGGTTTTTGTCTTTGGTTCTGTTTATATGCTGGATTACGTTTATGGATTTGTGTATGTTGAACCAGCCTTGTATCCCAGGGATGAAGCCCACTTGATCATGGTGGATAAGCTTTTTGATGTGCTGCTGTATTCAGTTTCCCAGTATTTTATTGAGGATTTTGCATCAATGTTCATCAGGGATATTGGTCTAAAATTCTCCTTTTTTGTTGTGTCTCTGCCAGGCTTTGGTATCAGAATGATGTTGGCCTCATTAAATGAGTTAGGGAGGATTCCCTCTTTTTCTATTGATTGGAATAGTTTCAGAAGGAATGGTACTAGCTCCTCCTTGTACCTCTCGAAGAATTCAGCTGTGAATCCATCTGGTCCTGGACTTTTTTTGGTTGGTAGGCTATTAATTATTGCCTCAATTTCAGAGCCTGCTATTGGTCTATTCAGGGATTCAACTTCTTCCTGGTTTAATCTTGGGAGAGTGTAAGTGTCCAGGAAATTATCCATTTCTTCTAGGTTTTCCAGTTTATTTGTGTAGAGGTGTTTATAGTATTCTCTGATGGTAGTTTGTATTTCTGTGGGGTCGGTGGTGATACCCCCTTTATCATTTTTTATTGTGTCTATTTGATTCTTCTCTCTTTTCTTCTTTATTAGTCTTGTTAGCAGTCTATCAATTTTGTTGATCTTTTCAAAAAAACCAACTCCTGGATTCAATGATTTTTTTGGAGGGATTTTTGTGTCTCTATCTCCTTCAGTTCTGCTCTGATCTTAGTTATTTCTTGCCTTCTGCTAGCTTTTGAATGCGTTTGCTCTTGCTTCTCTAGTTCTTTTAATTGCGATGTTAGAGTGTCAATTTTAGATCTTTCCAGCTTTCTCTTGTGGGCATTTAGTGCTATAAATTTCCCTCTACACACTGCTTTAAATGTGTCCCAGAGATTCTGGTATGTTGTATCTTTGTTCTCAATGGTTTCAAAGAACATCTTTATTTCTGCCTTCATTTCGTTATGTACCCAATAGTCTTTCATTAGCAGGTTGTTCAGTTTCCATGTAGTTGAGCGGTTTTGATTGAGTTTCTTAGTCCTGATTTCTAGTTTGATTGCACTGTGGTCTGAGAGACAGTTTGTTATAATTTCTGTTCTTGTACATTTGCTGAGGAGTGCTTTACTTCCAATTATGTGGTCAATTTTGGAATAAGTGCGATGTGGTGCTGAGAAGAATGTATATTCTGTTGATTTGGGGTGGAGAGTTCTGTAGATGTCTATTAGGTCTGCTTGGTGCAGAGATGAGTTCAATTCCTGGATATCATTGTGAACTTTCTGTCTCGTTGATCTGTCTAATGTTGACAGTGGGATGTTGAAGTCTCCCATTATTATTGTATGGGAGTCTAAGTCTCTTTGTAAGTCTCTAAGGATTTGCTTTATGAATCTGGGTGCTCCTGTATTGGGTGCATATATATTTAGGATAGTTAGCTCTTTCTGTTCAATTGATCCCTTTACCATTATGTAATGGCCTTCTTTGTCTCTTTTGATCTTTGATGGTTTAAAGTCTGTTTTATCAGAGACTAGTATTGCAACCCCTGCTTTTTTTTGTTCTCCATTTGCTTGGTAGATCTTCCTCCATCCCTTTATTTTGAGCCTATGTATGTCTCTGCATGTGAGATGGGTCTCTTGAATACAGCAAACGGATGGGTCTTGACTCTATCCAGTTTGCCAGTCTGTGTCTTTTAATTGGAGCATTTAGTCCATTTACATTTAAGGTTAATATTGTTACGTGTGAACTTGATCCTGTCATTATGATATTAACTGGTTATTTTGCTCATTAGTTGATGCAGTTTCTTCCTAGCATTGACTGTCTTTACATTTTGGCATGTTTTTGCAATGGCTGGTACCAGTTGTTCCTTTCCATGTTTAGTGTTTCCTTCAGGATCTCTTGTAAGGCAGGCCTGGTGGTGACAAAATCTCTAAGCATTTGCTTATCTGTAAAGGATTTTATTTCTCCTTCACTTATGAAACTTAGTTTGGCTGGATATGAAATTCTGGGTTTAAAATTCTTTTCTTTAAGAACGTTGAATATTGGCCCCCACTCTCTTCTGGCTTGGAGAGTTTCTGCCGAGAGATCTGCTGTTAGTCTGATGGGCTTCCCTTTGTGGGTAACCCGACCTTTCTCTCTGGCTGCCCTTAAGATTTTTTCCTTCATTTCAACTTTGGTGAATCTGGCAATTATGTGTCTTGGAGTTGCTCTTCTCGAGGAGTATCTTTGTGGCGTTCTCTGTATTTCCTGAATTTGAATGTTGGCCTGCCTACTAGGTTGGGGAAGTTCTCCTGGATGATATCCTGAAGAGTGTTTTCCAACTTGGTTTCATTTTCCCGCTCACTTTCAGGCACCCCAATCAGAGGTAGATTTGGTCTTTTCATATAATCCCATACTTATTGAAGGCTTTGTTCATTTCTTTCTCCTCTTTATTTCTTTAGACTTCTCTTCTCACTTCATTTCATTCATTTGATCCTCAATCTCTGATACTCTTTCTTCCAGTTGATCGAGTCAGTTACTGAAGATTGTGCATTTGTCACGTATTTCTCGTGTCATGGTTCTTATCTCTGTCAGTTTGTTTATGGCCTTCTCTGCATTGATTATTCTAGTTATCCATTCTTCCATTCTTTTTTCAAGATTTTTAGTTTCTTTGCGCTGGGTACGTAATTCCTCCTTTAGCTCTGAGAAGTTTGATGGACTGAAGCCTTCTTCTCTCAACTCGTCAAAGTCATTCTCCGTCCAGCTTTGATCCATTGCTGGCGATGAGCTGTGTTCCTTTGGAGGGGGAGATGAGCTCTTATTTTTTGAATTTCCAGCTTTCTGCCCTGCTTTTTCCCCATCTTTGTGGTTTTATCTGCCTCTGGTCTTTGATGATGGTGACATACTGATGGGGTTTTGGTGTGGGTGTCCTTCCTGTTTGTTAGTTTTCCTTCTAACAGTCAGGACCCTCAGCTGTAGGTCTGTTGGAGATTGCTTGATGTCCACTCCAGACCCTGTTCACCTGGGTATCAGCAGCAGAGGCTGCAGAAGATAGAATATTGCTGAACAGCGAGTGTTCCTGTCTGGTTCTTGCTTTGGAAGCTTCGTCTCAGGGGCGTACCCCACCGTGTGAGGTGTGGGGTGTCAGTCTGCCCCTAGTGGGGGATGTCTCCCAGTTAGGCTACTCAGGGGTCAGGGACCCACTTGAGCAGGCAGTCTGTCCATTCTCAGATCTCAACCTCTGTGTTGGGAGATCCACTGCTCTCTTCAAAGCTGTCAGACAGTGTCGTTTGCATCTGTAGAGGTTTCTGCTGCTTTTTTTCTTGTTTGTTTAGCTGTGTCCTGTCCCCAGAGGAGGAGTCTACAGAGACAGGCAGGCCTCCTTGAGTTGCTGAGGGCTCCACCCAGTTCGAGCTTCCCAGAGGCTTTGTTTACCTACTTAAGCCTCAGCAATGGTGGGCGCCCCTCCCACAGCCTCGCTGCTGCCTTGCTGTTAGATCACAGACCGCTGTGCTAGCAATGAGGGAGGCTCTGTGGGCGTGGGACCCTCCTGGCAGGTGTGGGATATAATCTCCTGGTGTGCCCGTTTGCTAATACCCTTGGTAAAGCGCAGTATTGGGGTGGGAGTTAACCGATTTTCCAGGTGTTGTGTGTCTCAATTCCCCTGGCTAGGAAAAGGAATTCCCTTCCCCCTTGTGCTTCCCAGGTGAGGCGATGCCTCGCCCTGCTTCAGCTCTGGCTGGTCGGGCTGCAGTAGCTGACCAGCACCGATTGTCCGGCACTCCCTAGTGAGATGAACCCAGTACTTCAGTTGAAAATGCAGAAGTCACCTGTCTTCTGTGTCGATCAGGCTGGGAGCTGGAGACTGGAGCTGTTCCTATTGGGCCATCTTGCTCCGCCCCTTCAAGAAATATCTTTCATATGTTTGTTTACCTACTGGACTATGTTGTTCTTTGTATTCATAGCAAAAGTATATTTTTAGACTCTGTATTGCCAGCTGCTTAGATCACTTTCT
Organism: Macaca mulatta; assembly: GCF_049350105.2. Taxonomy (NCBI): domain Eukaryota; kingdom Metazoa; phylum Chordata; class Mammalia; order Primates; family Cercopithecidae; genus Macaca; species Macaca mulatta. The sequence continues at coordinate 93,359,341 of NC_133407.1, read as the reverse complement.
CTTCTAACTTATCGCGACACTTGAAGCTATACTTTGCAACAAAGTACTTCTTTAGTTTCCTCATATTTTTAAAGCATGCTAATTTTAAGTGTTTATTAAAAAAGTACAAATTTGGGCAAAAATTTGCAATGGTTCATCTGACTTCGGTAGGTCTTGAAAATATTCACTAACCAAATGCCCTAGGTACAACCAGGCATGGCTTTCTAGACAATGTTAACATACGTCAGAAGTCTTAAAGACAAATGTTAACCTTAGATTTAGCTTTTTTTTTCTTTCCCATATCAGCTTGATTATAACAGAGTCCATTACTCAGCACCTTAATACTTATTACTTTCATTGCATTCACGAGTACTTATGACAGTCATTTGCATCATAACTTACACCAAACCAACTACAGTTGAGTTTTATGAAAGATGCGTATTAGCCTAAGTCCAAAGGATGCTTTTTCTTTTCTGGATATATGTACAGGATTATTTATTGCCACAAATTACTTCTCTTTTATTAGGACGCTGTAAACTAATGACTTTTGGGTATATAATATTTTCTGCATACAATCATTTCATAAACCTAGGCTCAAAGTGCCATGGTGTGCACCTCATTAATTTGTTTATTTGCACATTTTAAAATTCACTGAACATTTGCCAAATTCCTCCTAAATACTGAGCAGCCTGCTAGAGACTAGAGATGCAGACATGAGTAATATATACACCTGCCCCTCCAGGGGAATAAAGTCAGGTATTGTTTTAACTGAAACCAATTTTCTATATGTCCTGCAATTTTTAACTAAAGGTTACATTTTGGCCTCTTTAATCAGAAATTTAAAAACATTTCTTTAGATTAATAAATTCCTAAGAGAGACTAAAATATTATCATGATATAATTATTGCTATAAATATTTTATAAATTTGAGCCAATAATATCATCCTCCTAGAAATTAAAATGATGACTATGAGGATAAGTCTTCCAACTAACTCTAAGCTCTTTAAAAATGAAGAGCAACATCAAAATAAAGCATGTCAAAGAGATGAAGAAGATGTACCGATTTGAAACAATCTCTAAGATGCATTTTACTTAAAAATTAAAGCAAGATGTAAATGAAATATTTACCTTTAATAAATCATTACAGTGGTTGCTTCCGTAGAGGGGAACTGTGGGCCAGAAGGGAAACTTGTCTTTTCACATACACTTTTTGAACTCTGTACATGTACATGTACATGTACTTGTATTAAATCTCCAAATACAATATATTAAAAATAAGGTCATATTGTTGCTCATTTTAAACAATTCACAAATACATATTCACATAAACAAAGTAAAGGGAAGGATGGGGAGGCCATCCAGGCAGGAGAACAACAAAATAAAGGTCAGAGATAAGCAGGTTCTGTAGGAAGTCCGAGATCCAGGTCTTTCATTACCAATACAACTACCATCTTCACCAACATAACTCTCATTATTCAGCATCTATATAGTTTCAAGCACTGCTGTTATTACTTTGCATATAATATTTTAATTTTTTTCAAAACCATATAATTATTCAGTGAAGAAATGAACTCAGATATTATGGGACTTGTTCTAGACTACACAAATAGTAAATGGCCAGGAAAATCCGAAGACTAGTCCATAGAAATCATAGACCATGTCATTTTTTTAAACACCACTCTGCCTCTCATGGAGAAAAAAGCTAGAGTAAAGGGCTCTGAAGTCTGTATTACACTCCAAAAAAAAAAAGGGAAGCCAATATTAATGTGTGATATTGAATGGGCTGAAGAAATCAATGACTGAAGAAACAATTCGTTGGATAATGTCACTGTGAGTGGCTGAGAACGAACTTATTGATAGCATTGGGTACTAAGGAATTCAAGGCTTTGTACAAAGAAAGCAGCTGCAGGAATTGAGGAGTAATTTGAAAAAGATGGGAAGAAGGGGAGAGAGCCCAAGAATGGGTCGGATGTCTCACATCTGAATTAACTGGAAGGAGAGCAATCATTTTAACATTCAACAAATATTTATCAAAAAGCTACTGAAACGGAAGGAGAAGCCAATTTAGCAGAGGAAAAGATCATCTGCTGAGTATTGTCAGGTTCTAAGAAAATCTGCCCCCTAAATTCTGCCCTTGGGCATGTGACTCTTCAGACCTACTGTTAGAAGTAAATAGCCATAGAATGTTTCGAGAGCCCCTCTACAGGTGAAAGGTTGCAAGGTGTCTGACTATTGCTGCTCTCCTAATGCTCTGAATGTATTTAGCAACCACTAAATTCTCATAACTAAATATTTAAATGGGATTAAACTCTAAATATTGTTACCAACAAGTGTGATCTATTTTGTACTTGCAGAAGTAAAATCCCTAAAACTTTATCCCCCAGTCACAAACCATGGAGGTCCTCATCTCCACAATGTGAACAAAATTCCTGTTTCCTGGACAGAGATCCTTCAAGGATCAGATGGGATAATGTAGGCTAATGGTTTTTGTAGCCTGTAAGCCATAAGGCAAATGTTATGGGGTGTTGTTAACATATGTCAGTCTTCTAAGTGCCATCATGGAGAGCAGAGTACATAAACAAGTATGCATGTGGTCTCTGCCTTTACATGAGTGGAGGCTCTGCTATCAGACTTCTGGTTTCAAACCCCAGCCTTACCTTCTCTTTTCTTTGTAACTTTGGGCGAGTCACCTAACCTCTCAGCGCTTGGCTACTTCCAACTGCAAAATGGGAATAACTGTATGACCACTCAGAGAGATTGCTATGAGGAATAAATCATATGATTATGTGTGAAGCACTTAGAACATTAGATGTCTAGGAGACGACCAGTAAAATGTTAGTTACTGTTTTTATTATTATTAGATTAAAATTTAGTTTGGGGATGAGATAGATTATATATTGATGACAGATACAGATATGTACATACACTTACATATAAGATATATGTATACAAGATAGATGTGTCTATATATACATAAGTACACTCCATGTATATAAAGTAATAGTTGAAAAATGTCATATGGGTAGAACAAAGTCAGTCTCTGGGACGTGCAGTAAAGTAGAATTTCTTCTTGGAAGGAAGAAAAAAGTGTTCCTTCCTGCCTCTTGGCCAGGTTAGTCTATGCACTGAACCAACTAAACAACCACATATGTCAACCTTGTCTTTGGGGCATCTGTGTTTGGAAAATAGGACTATCCATATGGTTTCTATGTGCCATAGAATATCGTTCTTTTAAAAAACACACCATTTCTAGCTTCTCACCTCTGTTCTTTAAAAGTATAACACAGTGCTTAATAGAATCCTGAAAATAGCTTGAAAAGAGCTAAAAACTAAATCCTGAATTTTCTGGTTTGTACATGATGTTCCCCTATTTATTTCCACAGTATGCTTGTTTCCTGAGCTGCGGCTTGAATGATATCAACTCCCCTGCCATGTTGAGGAACTTCTCTTGCTCAGTGTGTACATAACCAGCCAGATCTTCCAACGATACAATAGCAACAGCAGCTGAGCACCTCTGACTTTTGAGTCCAAGTCATCTTGAGGGATACAGGACTTTAGTCACTGTTGATAGGGTCCTGCCCTCAAAGGTATTACTGTCTAGCTGGGGAGATAAAACATCTACATTTAAAGACAGACAACCATGAAGGGCCACCAATGTGAGGTACCATATGGGGCTGCAGATGTGACAGGGGTACAGGAGAAATGAAGATCACAGTGTATGACAGAGGAGGTGAAATCAGCTAGGAAGCTTTGATAGAGATCATGTTTTAGCTGGGCCTTGGATCAAGGAAAAGACTTACATACCTAGAGAAGAGAATGGAAGGCAGACCTGGCAATGTCCTTTCCTTCTTCTTCGGGGCATGATACCCCCTTTGTCTCTGATGAAGTGGATACCTGGGAGAGAACACTGGGCTGGAGGACAGGAAGCCCAGGTTCTAATAACACATTTGCTAATAAGTAGCAATTTGACCTTCACTCCACATTTCTGGATCTTCATTTCCTCCTCTATTACATACTGGTATTGGACAAGATTTTCAAGGTGCATTCCAGGTTTTCAATGATGTTCTGAATTCTCTGAGTTGTTTCTTTATTTCCAACTTTATAAAGTCATTCTCAATTCTGATCTTTATCTCCTAAAATGCAATCTCAATTTACTCTACCTGCCTCATGTTACTAGTCTCCAGTGTCATAACTATTAACATCAAAGTCAAACAATTCCAGACTCTAGTCTGGTCATCTTCCTTGTGTTCTTATATTTGGGAAATGAATAACACTGAAAATTATTTTGCACTTTTTGTTGTAGTTCATAGAACTAAGATTTCCTTGACTTCAAAGAGTGTAATCAATGTGATGTAGCATGAAAGAGAATCATAAATGAATTGAACTCTTCCCTGGAAATTTTCTTGGTCAGTATATTCATTGTAACATACTTTAGAAACATTACATAAAATGTGATAATAATGTAATCTGCTGTTCAATAGATTTAAATAAGCAAGGGTCAGTATTAAATCCCAAATTTTCATATTAAAAGCTATGTATAAGGTAAACCCAAAGTAAACGTAAGTCATTTTGGTCTATACTTGGTTAGGTGGGCAATGCAGTTAATTCTAAGCTAGACATCAGCATTTTGTAGATGTTCATTTTTAAAAACAGACCATTTTCCCAAAGATCTCCAAAAATTTTGTTGATTGTTTCTAAGTAATTAAATAATAAAGGAAAATATAAATATTCTATATGAAAATATCTAACAGATATTCCAAATATCCTCTTTCTATTGAATATTTTTAATTTATTTATAGAATTTTTTAATTTAATATTTTAAAATTAAATAACATATTATAAATAGGTAGCAATTACTAGCTTCCACATGTTGGTACACATACCAAAATCAACACATAGTACTCCCAGTCAAATACATGCCTCTACCTCCACTGCCTCCCAAATCTCCACTCAAATAACAGAAAAGAAATTTTTAAAAACGATAAACCCACAAGGATAAAAAAATGGGAGAGGAGATGACACAAAACCAAGAGATGTTATTAAGATTTTGGAATGAAGTGATGAGTGGTAACTGGCTTGGCAGAAAGAAGAAAGTGAAACCCAGGTGTCTGCCTGGGCAGAAGCAACAGGAAGCACATGGACTCATGCAGCAAGGAGGAGGTAGTGCTTGGAAATCTGTACCGAGAAAAATTAGACTCTCAGGCCCCTCCCCTACCAGGCAGAGACTTGAACAGAGAAGTGTCTCTCTAAATTAGGAGACACTGGTATAGTAAAAAGTGGGAGTGTGAAGCCATTGAGAAAACGTAGGGTTGGGGAGGATTAAGTAATTGTCTTTCAGCTGCTCTCAAACATTTTGCTCGCTGTACCACTTTATACTCTTAAGAATTTTGAGGATCATTTTTTGAGAAAGATCTTTTGTTTACATTGGTTATATGTATCAATATTTATTTTATTACAAATTACAACTGAAAAAATATTAATTCATTTAAAATAACAGTAGCAAGTCCGTTATATATTAATATAAATAACAGTTTTATGAAATGTAACTATATTTTTTGCAACTAAAAAATTAGTGAGAACAGTGGCACTTTTGCATTTTTACAAATCCTTTAATGTCTGGCTTAATAGAAAATAGGTTCTCATAACTGCTTCTGCACCCAATCTATCATAATATGTTGCTTTGGTGGGAGAATACCAAGTAAATCCAACTTTGCAGAGTTACATAGTTAGAAAGACAGCATTATTTTAATAACATTTTCAGATAGTTGTGAATATTTTTCTTCAATGCTACACCAAAATTTGATGAGTGGTAGTTTCTTAAAGAAGAGTTTCAATACAGAATTTGAAAGTGCATCAGTGAACTTTTTGTATTCTGTTACGTTAAAATTTATTGCATAAACCTATCTTGCATTTTTCCCATGCATGATTTGGTAACATCCTGCACTGATCATTTGGAAAATACTAGTTCATTGATGTAGGCATATCTTTCAAACATAGGTGTACTTTGTTATATAATATTGAAAAAATCACATGGTTACTATCATCAGTAACCCCACTTAGGAAACTTTCAAGCTAACGGTGGAGTATACAAGTTTTCCAAGATTCTCACTTTCTCCTGAAAACGCAAATTCTATCATGGGCAACAAATACCATCAATTGTTTTCCCTGAAGTGATAAGGTTACTTTGTTCATTTTTGCAGACTGTCTGTTTAATAGCCACATCTGAATGCCTATTCTTTGTCAATCATTCTTTCAACCAAAGTGGCGTTCTTTGAAAAAAGCAGATAGTTCCACAAATGCTTTTCCTCAAGACAATCATTGCACTGTGGCATACTGCAGAAGTGCTTTACGCATACTTCCCATTTCATCATAGAAAATATAAAAAAAGATATGCATTTGAGGGTCAAGGTTAAATAATAATCAATAACTCTTACTGTTCACTAAAGACATTTTTAAATGAAAGTGGCTTTATTTTTTGCTTTAACTGTTAAATCCATGTTGGTGAAGAATACAGTAACGACTAGCAGAGTTTGGTGCTATTACATTGGTTAGTGCTAAACAACAGCAATTTTACCCATGGTTGAGTTTGCATCATAAGTGCATATATCACCACCACAAAAAATGCAAATAACATCTGATCTTAGTATTATTGTGAAAATAGTTTTGACTCTAGAATCCCTGAAAGAATCGTAGGAATCCCCTGAATTCCACAGACTGTATTTTGAGACTCCCCAGCCTAAATACTTTATCAGAAATTCCTCAAAATCTGGTAATCAGGTTTTCACTTCCAGGCAAGATACTGAACAATTTCTCTCTAGAGAAATGCCAGCTTGAGATTTAACCCCTAAAGATAATGACATTTAAGGGGTTACCAATGAAACAGCCAATGAGTCCAATCAATGGAGAATCCTCTTCTGCCCCTAACACACACACACACACACACACACACACACACACAAACACACACACACATACAGCTTCCAGTATTTTCTTGGACCCTCACATTTTAAATATGACACAAAGTCAAAGATTACTAATATTTTTTAAAATTCTCTATAAAAAAACAGACAGATATAAACACACAAATTCTTAAAGCAGAGGCAATGCAATTAGTATATTTTCTGGTTACTAATTATACATAAAAAACTATTATATCCATGAAACAAGAACAGATCAACAAAGAGCTTTTGAGCCTTAGAAAATACGGCAGCAAAACTTTAAGAAATTCAGTAGCATATTTGGACGACGGAGCTGACAAAATCTTGAATGTAAAACAAAAGACAAAGTAATGAAAAAACAGGAGAGAAAAGACAAGAAACATAGAAAACTAATCTAAGAACTTTAAAAGCTGAGCAATAAGAGTTCCAGAAAAAGAAAACTTTGAGGAAGGAAATTAGCCGATAATATTTTTCCAAACCCTAAAGAACTTGGATTAATAGATGATTGTGATATTTTAGAACTCTGAAGATAGAGAAGACCATACCAAAAAAGGTGGTCATATATGAAATATCATCAATCAAAATGGCTTCATAGTTCTCAACAAGAATTTTCAAAGATAGAGCACATGGAGCAATGTCATCAGAAAACGGATTATTTCTTCTACAACAGAGGCCTGCACTTAGCCAAGTGTGAAGGTAGACTACAGACCTTTTTAGAGTCCTGTAAGGAATCAAAAGTACTTATCCTTATCCTTTCTCAGGAAACTCCCAGGAAATAATTTACCACAATTAAAGTAAGGGGAATAAATAGGTGTGGGATCCAACCCAAGAGAAAAGTGAAGTAAATTGAACCACGGCAGTGGGGAATCCCAGGATGATGCTTATGTAGCAACCTGGAGAGCAACTAGTTTGATTGGAGCAGAAGGAAGAAGCCTTCAAGAGGGTGGTCTCCAAGATAAAATGAAACTGATATTATCTAGCATACCTGATCATATTGAGAGGGATGTAGTTCTAATAAATGATGTAAGGAAGAAAACCTATCAAACAAAATATGAGACAATGATTAAGTCCAGAAAAAAGCGAAGTTTAGAAGAAACAAAATGTGACCGTAACATACCTTGTGATTTAATTATGAACAAAATTTATATGATCCCAATGTAAACACCAATTATTCATTTAAACGAAATGTTGTCTCAGGGGAGGAGAAATAGTGTGGGGAAGAGGTCTCAGTAGATGTGTGATTTCATGATGAATCTTAACACTTGTTGAGTTTTTAAACTATGTATATGTTTGACTTTGATAAAAATTAAATTAAGAACAAAATACAGCTCTGCAGAAAATTTTCCATCACGTGATTCTTTACTGCTCCCTAAAATGACTATACAGTCATTGTTCCACCATCTGCCAGAGCAGTAGTTCTCACATTTTTTCCTCTGAGATGCACATGACAAGCTACGTGTGTGACATAATCCCATGGATATTCCCATCGTGCTAACTCTAACATGATGTTTCTCTCCTGCTTAAATTATATCAGATATCATTCGTGGCCAGACTGGGCAACCCCATCTCTACAAAAAAACTTTAAAAATTAACCAAACATGGTGGCAAGTGCCAGCAGCCCCTGCCACTTGGGAGGCTGAGGTGGGAGGACTGCTTCAGCCCAGGAATTTGAGGTTGCCATGAGCTATGACCGTGCCAGTGCACTCCAGCCTAGGGGAGTAAGAAAAACTCTGTCTCAGAAAAAAAAAAACTTTTTTGTAAATGTTTAATTATATCTGATATCTCTTTGAGATTTTAATTTAAATTTTTGGGGGATATATACCCAGAAGAGAAATTGTTGGATTATATAATAGTGAGCTCTGTTTTTAATTTTTGAAGAATCTCCACATTGTTTTCCATAGTAGTTGTACCAGTTTACATTTCCACCAACAGTTTGCAAGGGTTCCACATCTTCACTAACACTTATCTTTCCTTTTTTCTCTAACAAATGTCAGATGATATTTCATTGCAGTTTTAATTTGCATTTGATGACTGCTGATGTTTGGCATTTTTCCATATACCTATTAACCATTCATTTAAAGACATTTAAAGACATTTAAAGACATGTCTGTTCTGGTTCTTTGTCCACTTTTATATGGGTCATTCATGGTTTTGCTATTGAGTTATAGAAGTTCCTTATTTTTTTACATTGACCCTTTTATCAGATATCTGGTTTTCAGCATTATTTCCACCAGCCAAAGCAATCCAAATGTCATCAACAGATGAATGGATAAAGGAAATATGGGATACACATACAATGGAATATTACTCAGTCTTCAAAAAGGAGGAAATTCTGCCATTTGTGACAACATCAATGAACCTAGACAACATATGCTAAGTGGAATAAGTCGGACACAGAAGGAAAAATACTACAACTCATAGAAACAGAGTAGAATAATGGTTGCCAGAAGCTGGGGTGGTGGGTGCTGAACAAGGAGGCTTCATTAAGGATATAAATTTTCACTTATGCAAGATAAGTTAGTCCTAGAAGACTACTGTACAGCCTAGTGTCTATAGTAAACTACTGTATCATATACATTAAAACTTTACTGAGAGGGGAGATCTTAAGTACTCATATCACACACACACAAAATAAAGAGAGCAGGAGGGAACTTTTGGAGGTGAGGGATATATTGATGGCATTGATTGTAGTGATGGTTTCCTAGGTGTATAATGATGTCTAAAACATCAAATTGTATACATTAAATATGTAGTTTTTTCCCTGCCAATCATACCTTAGTAAAGTGGTTTTAAAAAAGAAATTATGGCTGGGCACAGTGGCTCACACTTGTAATCCTAGCACTTTGGGAGGCCAAGGTGGGCAGACTGTCTGAGCTCAGGAGTTCAAGACCAGTCTGGGCAATATGGCGAAACTCTGTCTCTATAAAAAATACAAAAATTAGCTGGGCATAGTGGTGTACACCTGTAATCCCAGCTACTTGGGAGGCTGAGGCAGAAGAATTGCTTGAACCTGGGAGGTGGAGGTTTCAGTGGGCCAAGATTGTGCCACTGCACTCCAGCCTGGATGACAGAGTGAGATTCTGTTTCACACACACACACAAAAATTATATAGAATATAAATGAATACAATATATTATAAGATAAATTTGAACAATTTTTTTTGAGTCAAGGTCTCACTCTATCACCCAGGCTGGAGTGCAATGGCAGAATCTCAGTTCACTGCAACCTGCACCTCCCTGGGATCAGGTGATCCTCCCACTTCAGCCTCCCGAGTAGCTGGGATTATAGGCATGTGCCACCATGACTGGCTAATTTTTGTACTTTTTGTAGAGACGGGATTTTGTCATGTTGCCCAGGCTGGTCTCAAACTGCTGGGCTCAAGCCATCAGCCTGCCTCAGCCTCCCAAAGTGCTAGGATTATAGGCATGAGCCATCACACCTGACCTGAACAATTTTTAATATGTCAATAGTTCAACATTCACAAATATCCCTAATTTATCTACACTTACTAAGTGGTTGACATACCTCAGGACTGATCTCAACATATCCCATGTCATACATAACACCTAGTTCAATAACTGTTGGGTTATAACATGATTCCTAAACTCAGATGCCTACTGGAGTCAGGTGTGGAAGAAAAGAGTTAAAACATGCCAACCTCTCATTCTTTCCTTATTCCACTGTTGATAGAGTCATGAATCAGAGAACTTCCTTTTTATTATAAGAAAAGCAAGGGATCCTGTGTAATTTTGAATGAAAACTGATCCTCAGCCTCAGTATCTGACAGGTCAGTGGGAGTGGTAGCAACTGTGGCAACCAGTACAGGGCAAGTCATTTCTAAGGTAGCCACCATTCAGTTCTGGCCAATTATGACCACGCTACAATAGAGGCATCTTCTAATGCCTGTCTCATCTCCATCTTACACTTTCACATCCTAATGTGAGTCCCATGATATCTGAGAGGGAAGTTACCAAAGATGTTTATGGACCATGTGATTCATATTTCCAAGAAACTCCTGATTTTCAAACAGACCCTCCCTTTCAACTTATAAACCACTGTATGATGCCAGAGAGTCCAACATTTTAGTGTACAGACTTTACCTCCCACATGGCTTCTCAAAACTGGAAAATATATACAAATCTCATCTCCAACCATGTATTCCAATGTTCAGTTCAGATAATGAGGTGACCGTATTTGTTATCCAATCCTCCTGTGCAGAAGCATAACTCCTTTTCTTGTTAGGTCATGTGATGCAACCTGGACTGAGCCAATGCACAGTGACAACATAGAGTGGAGATCAAGAATGTTAGATTGGGCAATTCCTCTAAAGAGACTGAATACTGTAGTTTATGATATAAGAAGATAATACCACAGCAGCAATTGAAAGCATACTAACATCTTCTAACTTATTCAAGATTCCATCGCTGTCTCCCTAACCGTCCTTCCACAGCCTTTCTTTATCCTTCAAGCACATGTTTGAAGTGTTACACAAGAGCAACTTCATCCCATTTTCCTTTTGACAAGTGCCTATCTCTATATCTGGGTCTCAATCTTCCCACCAGTCCCACAGGAAGAGGCTTTTGCCCTTCAGTTGAAAGATCATGCTCTTCATTTACCTGGACTCTATACCCGTAGTCATCCCTCCTCCACAATGAAAGTCTTCCTTTCTATCTTCAGCCATGCCCAGAGTATCCCTGCCTTCAAACAAATGTAAACAAATGCTTCATTAATCCCTGTTTCTGCCAGGTACGGTGGCTCACGCCTATAATCCTGGCACTTTGGGAGGCCGAGGTGGGCAGATCACCTGAGGTCAGGAGTTCGAGACCAGCCTGGCCAGCATGGTGAAATCCCATCTCTACTAGAAATAAAAAATTAGCCAGGTGTGGTGGTGGGTGCCTGTAGTCTCAGCTGCAGCTACTGAGCTGAGCTCAACTCAGCTACTGAGGCTGAGGCAGGAGAATTGCTTGAACCGGGGAGGCGGAAGTTGCAGTGAGCCAAGATCGTGCCATTGCACTCCAGCCTGGGCAACAAGAGCAAAACTCTGTCTCAAAAATAAATAAATAAATACCCCATTTCTTCTTCAAGCTGATGCCCAATCACCCGTTTTTTTCTTCCCATCTTTTATCTTTCTTTTTATTAACCATTTTTCCTCTTGTTTCCATCTAGCTCTGATTATGACTGCAATAATGGAAATGTGTCACATTAAAAACGGAATTTGCAAAATACTTCCATAGATACCATTCTTTTGACCCTCACAATAACCTTATGAAATAGTAGAACAAAAACTGTCTCTGATTTATAAAAGAAGAGATTTCCTTTGGGAGTGATGGAGACATTTGTGTAAAGTGAACTACAGCCAGTAAGTGGCACAGGAATTTGAACATGATCCACTGAGTTCTGGTCCAGTGACTTTCCACTTTCTACTGCTCTGAAGATACCAGCTTTACTATGACTAGTGAACGCCTTCTTGCCAAAGTCAATGATAATTTTCTTTGCCTTTTTACACCTTCAGTTTTCTTCCCTTTAAAGTATATTGACTAATCTTCAATTTTTTGAAGCATTCTTTGTTCTTTAAAACTCTTTCCCCAGCTTTTGAGACGCTGCCATTTTCAGAATCTTACTCTGTTGTCCAGGCCAGAGTGCAATGGCATGATCATAGCTCATTGCAGCCTCAAACCCCTGGCGTCAAGCAGTCCTCTGGCCTCAGCCTTCTGAGTAGCTGGAACTACAGACATGTGCCACCGTGCCCCCCTAATTTTTGGAAGAGATGTGATCTTGCTGTTTTGCCTAAGCTGGTCTGCAACCCCTAGGCTCAAGCGATCCTCCTGCATTAGCCTCCTGCATCGGCCTCCTGCATCAGCCCCCCAAAGGGCCACTGTGCCCAGCCTTTACACCCCTTTTTGATCTGTCCCAAAGCGGAGATTTTCCTAACACTCAACTTTCAGATTTCTCTCTCTCTCTCTCTCTCTCTGCCTCTCTGTCTTTATTTTTTTTTTACCTTTTGGGTTCTCTTCCTGGTGAGTCCATGGCTTTGCACAGATGACTCCAATATCTCTTCTAAACATCTGCTTCTAAATTAGAAGCTTAAAGACACCTTAAGCTTTAATTTTGCCCACTCTTTCTTTTCCTAGTCCATCTTTCACCAAGTTCCACTGTTCCTTGCCTAAAATGGCTCATGTTTGCTTTTTCTTTCTATCCTCATTACTACCACCCATCTCCAGGGGCTCACCAGCCCCTCAAGACCAGGTGATGCGCTGTACAAAATTTCAACATCCTGACTAGTCCTCTTATCAGTGGTCATTTTCTTCCAGTCATCATGCACTCTGGATGGTGTTTTCAATGTGACATATTTCCAAAACAGGGCTTTGTGTGACTGCATCGAATGGGCAACTTTGGGCCAGCCCTGGGTTAGTCAGAGCAACAGTGGAGAGGCTGAGCACTACCACTAGAGGACCTGCTTTCCTGCTTCTCCTAGACATTGCTAATGAGTGTTGATGGGGCAACTGATTATTACCCTGACTGGGCTGCATACATGTTTTATTACTGCCCTAGATGAGGAATGCTAAGAAATTTAGGATGCCTGGAGTTTAGAGTACATGCAGTAGAATGCTGCTAAATATTTAACAATTGAGTCTCCAGGGGGAAAAAAAGTCCTAATTTGTAGTGCTTGCCAGTTTCCATGGTGTAAATATTCCTGCTATGTCTGATCTCAATCCACCAACATGACTTTACAGAATGTGGACTTGGGAAGAGATGCACACAATTGGCCCTCACAATGAGAAAGTGTTTATGGAAGAGGCTATAAAGGCCAACTGATACCAGGTCATGGTGGACCTCATATGCCAAGTTTTAAAACCTCAACTTTATTCTACTGCAAAGGAAAGATATCAAAGGTTTTTTTTTAAAAAAAATAGAACATGCTCAGTGCTATGGTTTGAATGTGCCCCAAGGTTTATGTGTTAGAAACTTCATCCCCAATGCAACAGTATTGAGAGGTGGGGTCTTTAAGAGGTGACTAGGTCAAAAGGGCTCTGACCTTATGAATGGATTAATGCTGGCTGTTATCTAGGTAGTGGGTAAGTTATCACAAGAGTGGGGTCCTGGTAGAAGGATGAGTTTGGTTCCCTTTGCCCTCTCTCACCCTTCCACTGTTTTCATGGGATTATTACAGTGGGAAGGCCATTACCAGATGCAGCCTCTCAATCTTGGACTTACCAGCCTCCTGAACTGTGAGAAATAAATCTGTTCTTTCAAAATTACCCAGTCTTAGGTATTCTATTGTAGCAACACAAAATGAACTGAAACACTAAGATTTGAATGTCAGAAAAAGTATCCTTATTAACTTCCACATGGTTCCAAACTCATTTACTCCTCCCCTTTCCAAAATTTACCAAAGTATACTCACACATATATTTTCAGAATGCGTGAGACAAAAGGTTACTACTATAATCATGTAAATTTATTTCAAATAAAACACCTCAAACTTTTAAAAATAGGAGAAAAATAACATAAACATAAAATTTATAAAAATATAAATTTTCAACAAGCATATTTGAAGTAATAGTAATACTAAGTGATTTCAAATGATGATAAGGCATTTCACCTATTAGATTTGAAATATTTTTTAAAAGAGCAATAACCACTGTGTAACCTGATTGAGGGATGGGAGCTGACAGTTCTCATACGTTGCTGACAGAACTGCAAAATGTTAAAAATTTCTGAAGGGTAATTTGGTAATATGTAAATATATAATATTTCTGACAAATGGGCATAACTGTCTCAGAATTTACATTTCTGGGAATTATCCTAAGTAGATAGTTCCATAAATCTATGAGATTATTCATTGCAGAATGTTTAAAGTAGCAAAAAGAAATTGAAAACCATCTATAAAGGTAGGCAATTGATTTAATTATGTATGCTACATCCACATATCAGATTATTATGTGACCATTACAATTATAAGGTAGCTGTATTTATTGACATAATGTTTCTAGATATTTTAAAGTGGAAAATCAGGTTACAAGACATACATATATATGTTTATAAATACATATTCTGAAGAAACATATAGCAATATAATGATTATATATGAGAAATAAAAGATTTTAAATTTTTTTCTGTATATTCTACTTTTTCTAAAGTGAATATAAATTACTTGTGTATGTTATTCTCTCAGCTTAAATGATGGTCAACATAAAAAAGTCATAGAAAGATTTCCTGTGTCTTTTACAAAATTGCTATCTATGTGTTACCTACTTAATAAGAGCAAACACTTGTAGAACACTTGACTATATTGTTAGCAGTATTCTAAAGAAGATACATACACACACACATACATACATATGTATATGTGTATAAATATATACATATGAAATACGGTTATTGTGTGGATCCAAATAGCTAAGTTTATGTGTGTGTGTTTGTGTGTGTGTATATATGTGTATATGTGTGTATATGTATATGTATATATGTGTATATACATACATATTAGTTAAGTTTGTGTGTACATACATATATACCTACATGTATATATACATACACATAGTTAAATTTATGTGTGTGTATGTGTAGGTATATATGTATGTACATATGTACATACATATACACACATACACACAAACATAAACTTAACTAGTTGGATCCACACAATAAACCTAGGAGCTGGATATCATTATTATTCCTATTTTACTGGTGAAGAAATGGGTACACAGGATGAGCAAAAAAAGATGAGCAATTGCCCAAGCTCACACAGGTAGTAATTAGTAAGCCAAGATTCAAACACAGGCAGTCTGGTTACAGTGTTTATACTCTTGACCATCACACAATACTGACTCTTGCTTAAATTTACTAAGCTTTAATTGTTTTATCTAAATAATGGGAATAATAATATTACTATCTTTTGGGCTTGCTGTAGGGCTTAATTGAAGTTATGCATGAAAGAACTTAGTTTAATATCTGACACATAGTTGAGTTAATATGCTAGCTTTTAATGATAAAAATAATAACACTACTACTAGGACCTCGCCTACCACCACCAATTCAACTTCATTTATTTCCCATTTTGCTCCAATATATACTCTGTTTTATTTCAGTTAACTTTCAAATATGTTATGTTTTCCATATGTCATATGTCATATTCATGCCTCTACTCCTGCTGTGGGCCCCACTGAAATCAGGTGACTGGACTTATCTAAATCACATTTGGCCATAAAGCCTAGCTTAGCTCAGGTACCTTCACTGATTACTTTGGCCTTCTGACCTTCTATTGCCCTACATTCATTAACACACATGAGAAAATTAATACATTACCAACTGCTAGTTCTTTCTACCTAACAATGCAATAAGGTCTGTGAAAGCAGGGATGAACGTTAGAGTGTTCTTCCCTTGCATCCCTTTTACCATCCCCAACCCCTGGAAGACAGGACTTAGGTATTTAACACATATTTGCTTTATTTCTACTTACTCGTGGAAATATATCCAGAAAAATAGAAACTCGCCGTTTATCAAAGTTTCCCAGCAGTTTCTTTCCAGAAGAAAATAAATCACAATATAATCAGGGGAATTAAAATCATATGCAAATGCAAACTCAGACAAGCAAGCAAATTTTGTTATTGTTATTAATATGTAACAGGAGTCAATAAATACACAATACTAATTACATAACCAACAATAGCTATAACTATTGCATGTCTCCTTTGCGTCAAGCATTGTATCAAATGAATTACAAATATGACTTCTTACTGACAACCCTAGTATTAACAGGAATAGTGAATTTGTAAAAGTGAAGGATGAAGTTAAGAACTTGTTTTGTAGAGCTAGGAATCAAATCCAGTTTGGCCTGACTCCAAAATACACTATTTTTCTGTATATCTCCCTTCTTCTATATCTTTACACAAAGTTAAGATTTAGGACTTGTTTTTCTATTTCTTAAATATATCAATCAAAACTACCTTTCTTGACAAAATTTGCCTTTCTAAAAATTAGGGTCAGAATAGAGCACTCTGTTTCAGATATTCTCCCAGGAAATTTAGTACAATAATACCAGAGGGATGTTGTTTTAAAGGAATCGTTAACTAAAGGTTGTCCACACCCTGGGTGCTGTTACCATGAAGCTCTGGGTATCTATAATTATTAGAGTCATTAGGAAGTCCAATAAGTTCAAGTCCTTTTATGGCCAAGGACACAAGGAAAAATCTGAGTCGACCTTTTAGAAAAAGTATATCTAAATCCCCTTGTGAATAAGATGGTAAAACAGTTAATAGTGTCACTGTGACAGTCCCTGGAGTCTTTGTTCTGTGGATGTATGGACAACTTTATCCGGGTATTTCAGCCTGAGGCACTGAGTTATAAATAGAAGCAGAGCAGTTCAGAAGAAAAGACTCCAGGCAGCTTACATGAAAGTTGTACTTTGATTCCCTCTCTGAGTACCATCTATCGTTTTGTGTTATGTCGTCACTTCTCCTCAGACCCAAAACCTAAGCCACTCCTGGACCACTCAGCTGGACTCTCAAATTCAGGAATTGCATGGAACAAACTGAAAAACATTTACTTTCTTCACATGGAAAGATTTGTGAAAAGCCCCACATCTCTGGTAAATGTAAACAGCTATAAACAGATGTAACCTGCACTTACTAATAATAACTCTTATCATCTTCAAATCATATTTTTAAGTTTGAGCCCAACACAATATTGAATTTCCTCATTTTATTTGCTTTATATTTCTAAGCTGTCCTGGATATAGCAACTAAATGAAATAAATGTTTTAGGAAAAAGCAGCTGTTTTTAAAATGTGGATATTAGTTTTATTTAATACAAACTTTTTCCAAGTTTTTTTTTAACTTACAAAAGTCCTTGTTGTATAGTTTCTATTATTTGAGCAATTTTTATAATGAATACGATAATGTTAGCTATTTTTCTATAGGCATAATAGAACATAAAATTCATTTTCATGCAATTAAAATTCATTAGAGATTGGCATTTTAGATTTAAAATCTTTTCTGAAAAATAACCTTTGTAAAAATCCAAATGTGTTCCCTCCCCCTTCAACAAATGTTGGCTTTTGTTATTTTTTATATGCTGCATATTGAATTTCCCAGGCTGTGTTTCTGAACAGCAATCTACTGAAAAAAGTGCAATTATTTTTTTTCACTCAAACATGCATTTGAGAGAAATGAGTAGATCAGATAAAGAGCTGAGATGCTATTCAACTCAACCTTGAGTCACTCTCTGTCTCTTTAAAAAAAAAAAAAAAAAAGGGTGGCAAAATCAATACAAACCAATAATAACTTCACATTTGTGGAAGCAACATGAATGGCTCTCCAAAATATTGAGACACATCCAAGTACATTTTCGTAGAGCTGATATTTATCAGAAGTCATTTGCCCTCAAGCAGATGCTCCCTTTCATTGTGCTTCTGTCACAAATGACTAAGATTTATGACAGACAATTACAGCATCTGCAGTTAGCAGCCTTATAATCAGCACCATTATTTAACGATTGGTGCAATAAACTGACTCCTGTTACTGTTTATCAGATATCAGTCAGTTCTGGCCATTTTCTTCAGCTCCCAAATCACAGTATGGTGCAGCCACTGCCTTTTAATGGCTAGGCAGAAGCAGGAGCATTTTCACATTTTTTACAGACTGCTGAGGGAAAGAAAAAAGCAACCAATTACATGTATGTATTCTGCCCTCCCATTTGAGATGCCCGTGTATGTAACTATCTCTATACAGTTTTAAACCTCTTGGGGGTGAAAAAAAAGCTTTTACTGTGGAAGAGGGCTTTTTATATTAAAAACAAAAACAAAAACAGACCATAAAATAAAAGCAAAACAAAACAAAAAACGCTCTTGCCTTTATTTTTAAAAACTAAGTTCTCTGTTTAGATTTGCATTTCTTTCTGAGTATAAAATGTTGCTCTGGTGGCCCACTGTTTTGTCATGTAAGTGTGGTTTCAGCTTGCCTTTAACAACCAGAAAAGTAGCTATTGTTCCTGCAAAATATTTGTCAAGGAGCAATTTTTTTTCCAAACTTTTTGTGAGGTTTTACTTAAAGGGAATTGCTCTGGACTCAATAGAGTTAAGTTTTTCATCAGTCAAAAAGCTGACACATAAAAGAAGTAATGTGTATGTGCCTAAAAGTCACTTACATATTACAGAATTCTATATACCTAAACATACAAACAGGCAGAGGTATATATATTATTTAAAGTCCTTCCATAGGAAACACTGAATTTATATATCAAACATGAGGGGCAGGCAACAATTCAGAAGCTATCTGGAAGGCAAGACTTCAGTGTAATGTGGAAAATGGTATAAAGATGTAAATTTACAGTCAAAGTAAAAAGCTTATGAAGTGCTTCTGTAGATGTCTTAGTGTCAAATGGTAGTCTAGTTATTTAGAGAAAAACAAAACAAACCACAATGCCAGACCTTACTGATTCCTGTCTTTTGTTACTTTTTTCCATAACTAAACAAGCTAAGTTTCTCATTCATAGTAATAAGCATTTTATCCAATGTCTTCTATTTTACATATTTGACAATATGGTATATGCCTAGATGGATATATTGATGTAGCTGCCTTTGCAATCTAAAGTCTATAATTCATCCACAAAGTTACATGTTTCTTTTGAGGGGAGACATGATACTGGAGAACAGATTAGTGCATCCTTTTAATGAAAAAATAAATAGTGATCAACCTGGCCAACAGTGAAGCCCCATCTCTACTAAAAATACAAAAATTAGCCAGGCATGGTGGTGCACGCCTGTAGTTCCAGCTACCCAGGAGGCTGAGGCACAAGAATCACTTGCACCCAGTAGGCAGAGGTTGCAGTGAGCTGAGATTGTGCCATTGTACTCCAGGCTGGGCAACAGAGTCAGACAGGAAAGAAAAGAAAAGAAAGAAATGAAACGAAACGAAAAGAAAAGAAAAGAAAAAAATAAAGAAAAGAAAGAGAAAGAAAGAGAGAAAGAGAGAGAGAAAGAAAGAGAGAGAGAGGAAGGGAGGGAGGGAAGGGAAGGGAAGGAAGGAAGGAGAAAGAAGGAAGGAAGGAAGGAAGGAAGGAAGGAAGGAAGGAAGGAAGGAAGGAAGGAAGGAAGGAGAAACAAAGGAAGGAAGGAAGGAGAAACAAAGGAAGGAAGGGAGGGAGGGAGGAAGGAAAGGGGTAATCCCATGGGAATCAGATTTCCTTTCTGGAAAAATGCAAAAGGGGTTTTATTCAGTCAACATGTAAAATTGGTTATTTTCTAAGTTGAAACTTTTACAAAGGCTTCACAGACCTTCACAAACTAGACAGCAGAACTTCACATAAGACTTCAACACAGGAATGGTGAGAATGAAGGTTCTCAGACTGTTCAAGTTAGAATGACCTTAGGCGTCCTTCTGTGCAACCCTCTCATTTGAGAGATGGTGAGGGTGAGAGTCAGAGAGGTAAGTGATTTTCACTGAAACACAGAACTAGATATTGGCACAGAACCCAAGTGTGCGGCTTTGCAAGCTAGGTCCCTTCCTGCAGAATCTACACTAGAGGACCCAGCTGTTCTCTCCAAGTCTGGCAGAAACCAGTTCTTAGGCTCTGCTGAGGCACATCGTACTTTGGGTGTTCTGTGCCCAGTCCTCCTACAGAGCACTCTGCTGTAAGGCTCAGGGAAACAAAAGTTTCCATGAATCTGCAAGACACTTACTTTATGACTTCAAAACTTTAATCTGGAGCCAGAACAAAACAACTATTCAGTCTTACAAACATAGAAAAGTTTTATTCCATTGGTTGGCATCAAAATAACTCAAGTTGTTGGCTTTTAAATTTTCTAATAGTTTGATACCCTTGTATATGTCTTGGGTTTTGTTTGTTTTTCAAGTTTTTTTCTTTCCATTTTGCACAAGTGATTGCAAAGTTTTGCAAAATAAAACCATTTAATTTCACCAATTTGGCAGCATCAAATAATCACAAATTTTGTAGAATCAGGAAGAAGCCAGCATCAAACATTTTTTGTCCATCATATACAGAAATATATTAATGCATACACAGTTCTCTCATTCAATTTTAGTAAGATTGAACAAGTACTTTGGATGTATCAAAGAAATTGGTATATTTTCTACGGATGTCTTGCCCTTTTCTGTAGGGTTAGAAGGAAAAATTACCCAACTCACAGCAAGTTACTGCCTTTGCAAGCCAATGAAAAAGCCACTGGCACTGCAGGCTATTAGCAGGTGTTCCCAGGAAGCTCAATCTGGGTCGACACTATTCAAAACACATGCAGGTGGCTTTTCAGTAACACACCTTGACACCAAACCCTGGTACATAGCTGATGGCCATGATGAGCCCCAACAGATTTGACTGCTTCTTAGTAAAAATAAAAAATAAAAAAAAAATAGTGGCAGGAGGCAATTTTTCTTTAGGAACCGTCTCTGAAGCTATGCGGAGCAGACAAGTGGGAGAGAACCCAAAGAAAATCTATGTAGTCCATAGGCCAATATTTGGTGGCTGGTCCCTTAGGACAGCATGGTGCAGAAGCTAAGGGTCCAGGCTCCTAAGCCAGCCAGATCTGAAAATCTATATGGATCAGGCTTGGCAAGACTCTGCCAGAGTTCTTAACTCACTAAGTTCAATCATCTACAAGGTAAGGATGAGAATGAGATTGTGTACATAAAGCACTAATCATTGGGTGTGATATGCAGATTGCTGCTTAAATGTTAGCTGCTGCTACTGCTATTGCTGCTATTTATACATACAATTCCAGACTGAATTGCTTTGCAGGTAGAAATTTGGACTTTAGAGTCAGGTTCAATAAATAATTCTCCCTGAATTTAGTTATATAAAATTTTCACACTGATCCTAGCTAAAGTCTATATACCTATTCTATCAGTCTATCTAAAACTTACATATATAAACAATAATTATTATTGTATCTCATTGACTTTGGTTTGGTTCCACTGTAAATAAACTAAATGAATAGAATGCAGAGAAAACATGAAGATATTATGAAGTACATGATTTCACTTTTTAAATTTAGTAACAATATTACCCTGGAGACAATGGAGCTGGCAATATGAAAAACTCCTATGACTACTATTCTAAAAAGGACAGCATATAGCTTTTAACTGCTTGTTATTTTAATTTTTTCCAGTTTTTCTTTTAACAATCTATCCACAAAAATAAGGTTGAAGTTAGTAGAAGGAACCAAGAGTTCTCCTTAAGAATCAGAGACTGTTTGGCATATAAGTTGCTGATCAGCAAAACTGAGTCAAATGACAGTGGTGAAAGGGCAGGGAGCCAAGAGTGCCACCCATTCTTAAGGAAGTCATGACACTATTGCATGATACAATGATGAGGAAAAACAAGGCTTTGGGCATCTCTGAGTTCTAGTACAGGTCCACACTTAGTAACTGTACTCTGGACAAGTTATCCTCTCTAAGTCTCAGTTTTCTATATGCAAACATTAAATAATAGTAATATCTACATTGTTGTTTGAGAAATTAAATGAGTCAAATTATGTAAAGTGTAGCACACAGCTGACATGTCATAGTCATTAATTAAATGGTTTATCTAGAAATTGCCCCCCAGCTTTGCTTTTATCACTGTGTTGTTCTGTGCAAGTGTGAAATGCCTAATAATCACCTTGACCCATTGTAGAAAAGTGTCTGTAATAGCAGAAAGTGTATTATAATTAGAAATAGGTAACTTTGTAGTCACCTAAACATTTTTAGAAATTAAGTGCAAATCTATTTTTTTCCAAAAAACAACTTCATGTTTTGTTTTGTATTTTTTTTAATGAGGCTGCAAATCAATTCCATTAATTAAATTCTACTGCAGGTGTTGGCCAAGCATGAGCTTTTGCAGTAACAGTGGTAGTCATTGCTCTGGTGCAGAAAGGTGCCAATTTTTCCATATATTATTTAGCTAAATATAAAGTAAAGCCTTTATGAAAAGCATTTTATATCTCATCTGTGTTCTTTATCTGATATTCTTAGATGCTGTATCATTTTAGTGCCTACTTCCAAGAATTAATTTCCTGCATTCTATGATACTTTCACAACTGTGATTTAAGAAAGTCTATGAAGAGGTACTCTTTTTATAAAATGGATGTCACAAGCAGAATGGATTATTTTTATTCATTCATATATGAAGTTTACTCACTGAACTTTGGGTTAGTATGTAAGACAGCATACACTATGACTAGCAATACAATAAAGGAAGAATTCAAACATTCCCCATGCCTTTAATGCTATTCTAAAATGATACTAAAACACTATAAATTTTCACTTAAGAACAAACACTACAAACTGTGATGAGAAGTTTACTTTACAAAGGATTTTCACTGCATTTGAGCTTTGAAAATCCCTGATGGGGTAGCTGGAAAAGGAATTCTTATACCCATTCCAAAGAAAGAAAAAGTGTGACTTAGCAAGACACAGGGGCACACAGCTGCAAGAGGCTAGAATTCAAGTCATTTCCTCCAGGTTTTTTCCCCTATTCCCACTACACATGATTTCTTTGTTTTTGGCTACACCAAGCTGACTTAATGTAAAAATCTTGCATTTTGGAGATAGCTCCATCCTTTATCACTAGCAGTGTGGCCTGAGACAGGTCACTGACAATACAAATTGAGGGTATGAATGCCCTCCAGGATGCAAATTCCAGCCCCTCCCACCAAGCTTTGTGATTGTGGATGGTTACTTGGTTTTTTGGGCTTTTACTTCCTAGTGTGATTAATGAATAAAACTCCAACTTCATGGGGCTATTATAATATATCTTATAATATATAGATGGAATGAGATATTTCTGCTAAAGGTCCAAATACAACACATAGTACATAGTAAGGGCTCAAGAAGTATGTTATTATTATTAATAAAATTGGACTAAAATCCCTACCTCCCAAGGTTGTCTGTGGTATTAATAAAATAACACATTAAAAGACCTTGTATCAGCAAACTATTATGCCAAGTTTAAGTGTTATTGTATTATTGCTGTTGGCAGCAGCCTAAGCTCATTTGGTCTAATTTCTGAGCCTTCAACCTATGGCCCTACTTGACCCGGTATTCCTAACAATGTTGAATGTTTTCCTATTAAAAATTGGACAGAATATGGAAGAGAACTTTGATTTCCCCTGTGTATTGTTGACATCTGAACTGCTTTCTCTCATTGTCTGGGCAAGTTCAACCTCCTGAGAGGCCACTGGGAGGATAATTTTAAGGATTATAGAATAACATGGAGCACAAGGGCAGTGGAAAGATGAAGAACTTAATTCAGGTAGAGTTAAGACAAAATAAAGAAATGCCTAGAAATGGTCTTCACTACATAGAAATTCCTCTGGCTCTACTAACACACAGGGATCCAACCTTAATTCTCACATGGTTTCTGGGGCATTTTACACTCTCTTTTTAAAAGACCCTCTGCTAATGTATGCAATATACAGGTGAGCCTATAGCATTATACCTGCTACTGGCCTTGCCCTTACTTTCTGGTTTATCTGATTTCAAATCCGTTTTTTCAACTAGCTTTTGTTCATGTTTGTTTAGATTATTTATTTATTTATTTATTTATTTTTTGAGACGGAGTCTTGCTCTGTTGCCCAGGCTGGAGTGCAGTGGCACGATCTCAGCTCACTGCAAACTCTGCCTCCCAGGTTCATGCCATTCTCCTGCCTCAGCCTCCTGAGTAGCTGGGACTACAGGCGCCTGCTACCATGCCAGGCTAATTTGTATGTGTGTGTGTGTGTGTGTGTGTGTGTGTGTGTGTGTGTGTTTTAAGTAGAGACAGGGTTTCACTGTGTTAGCCAGGATGGTCTTGATCTCCTGACCTCGTGATCTGCCCGCCTCAGCCTCCCAAAGTGCTGAGATTACAGGCGTGAGCCACTGCGCCCAGCCTAGATTATTTCTTAATTATTAATTTCCAGTTGTATTGTATGCATGAGGCCAAAGAAATGCCTTTTATAACTAGGGGTAGTTGGCCAAGGTTGTGTTTCCTTTAGAACTGAGGTAGTTGGCCAAGGTTGCGTTTTAATAATGACCAGTAGCTGTGAGGAGGAAGGAGCTGCGACAAAGGTGGCAACACTTGTAGTTCAGGGATTCTCACTTGCATAGACCATTTCCAAGATCCTGAGAGAGATTTAACAATACAAAGTACTGAGATATTTGTCAGCTTAAAAAATTGTAATCTATTATCATTTATATTTTATTTAAGTAAATATTGATGTTTATTTCATACTAAATTTATGACCATGCATTCTTCTTCTTAAAGGGGCATCTCTTAATGGTATAAGTTTTCAGTTTGCCCCTGAGTTGGGGACAAGGACACAAGCACAGAAATAAGCAAAATTTGGTCCTTTTAGAATTCTAGGGAAAGAGATCAGAGGCACACTTCTAGCTGGGGAAAGCCTAGAAGAATCAGATTGTTGAATAATTTAGCAAGTTACAAGTTTACCTGGCATACAGGATGTAGCATAGAGGAAAGGAAGATGTATTGGGGCTCAAGGCACAGTTTGTTAATTAATAAGTGAGTTAAATGTAGTAGACTGTTTTAAACTGGTTCTGGACTTGCTTGAACAAACTTACAGCAGAAGTTCCTGATAGTTACTTCCAAGATGGGAAGTTGTCCACATGATCTTGGAGGTCAATCTAGCTCAGTATTAAATGCAGATTTTTAAAATTGTAATATTTTTATTATTTATTTATTTATTTAAATTTTACTTTAAGTTCTGGGATACAAGTGAAGAACCTGTAGGTTTTTTACATAGGTATACATGTGCCATGGTGGTTTGCTGCACCTATCAACCCATCATCTAGGTCTTAAAGCCCTACATGCATTAGCTATTTGTCCTAATGCTCTCATTCCGCTTGCTCCCCATCCCCACATTGGCCCCAGTGTGTGTTGTTCCCCTCCAGTGCCCATGTGTCCTCACTACTCAACTCCCACTTATGAGTGAGAACATGTGATACCTGGTTTTCTGTTCCTGTGTTAGTGCACTGAGGATGATGGCTTCCAGCTTCATCCATGTCCCTACAAAGAATATAATCTTATTTTTATCGCTGTATAGTATTCCATAGTGTATATGTACCACATTTGCTTTATCCAGTCTATCACTGATGGGCATTTGGGTTGGCTCCATGCCTTTGCTATTGTAAATAGTGCTGCAATAAACATACATGAAATGCACAGATGTTTTTAAAGCCATACCAACTAGGTTTGAATCCTTACTTGGCCACCAACTAGCATTAAGATGGGAAATTTCTTGATCTCTCTTATGTCCTAGTTTCCTAATCTGTAAAATGGGGATACTACCAGCATCTACCCTTTAGACTTGTCAAGAGGACTAAATACAACAAAGTGTAGAGAGTACTGATCACAGTGTCTAGAACATAAGTGCCCAGGGAATTTGAGTTCTTTCTATCCCTCCCCAGGTTTCCTCCTCTATTATCTGCTGCCACACCAGCTGTCTGCAGCACTCTGATTATCTATGGTTTATTTTGGTTGTTGTATTTTCTTTTAAATAATGATGCTCCTGATTTTAAAACAAATATATTCTTCTTATATCAAAATTAGAAAGGTCTCAAAAAGTATAATGGAGAAATTTCAAATAATTTAGACATCTCTATGGCTCATTCATGTAAGCTGCATGTCTTAAGTGTCTACATGGGTCAGGCAGTAAGGTTTGGCTCAGGCACCTCTAGGTCCTGCTTTCTTCCCAGTCCATCTCTCTGTACTATTCAATTTATTTAAAATAAGGGGTGATAAAACTTTTGAAATGTATTTAGTCAGGTAACTAAGGCCAGTTCTGCTCTTAGGTGAAGTTTAACTTCTTTATCTATTGTTCTAACTTAACTACCTACAATAATATTAAGATTAATCCTAATCATAGTGAGGACTGTGTTGTTCTATGTGATACACAAAGTTCTTTCATTCAAATCACACTATAACCCTGCATAGGGACATAAGATAAGCACCAACATTTGTAGTTTACAGATGAGGAAACTGAGGCACAGGGAGGCTAAAGAGGTTGCTGAAGGGAAGTTAAGTGATTTGGACCACATCACAGAGCTAGGGTACAATAAGCCTGAGAACCACATCGTCGGGATCACCAGGGCAGCACCTTCAAACCTAGAATTTTCAAGTCAGTTGTTCACACGCATTTGAAACTTTCTCTTTCCATTGTCAATTTTCTACCCTCTGCCCACTGGTCAGCCCATTCAGCTCCCATTTCCAATCAAAAGAGTACCACAGAACACTCCCAGACCCAAGTTCTCAAATAACCCATTGAGACGAACCCGAGGATTGTTTGTAACTCAAAGGATAAATGCTTGAGGAGATGGATACTCCATTCTCTAGGATATGCTTATTTCACATTGCATGCCTGTATCAAAATATCTCATGTACCCCATGAATATATACACCTACTATGTACCCACAAAAAATTTTTTAAACAAATTAAAATTTTTTTGTATAAAAAGAGATGAACCCTAGGAAAAGCCCACTCAACATTTTTTACCACAGCCTTAGAGGCAATCCCAATACAGATGTAATGAGAACAGTTATCTTAGTTTGCTCTGAAAGGCAGCCATCAGAATTCTTTTTCAATATGCATTTTACATTTAAATAATATGTACTAGCATTTCCTCTCTCCTTCACAAGGAGAGAGAAAAATAAACCAAGATTAGCAACAAGTCATTGTGTTGCTGTTCTGAGCAAAACCATCACTTGCTTTTGTGGAAAGTAAAAGCTTTCGATAATTTACCATGTATCTATTTTCTTACATTAAGCTTCAAAAATAGTGGGTCCTCTTTCTCAACTCTGTGTTCGTGGTAGCAACAGTGTGGAGCACGGTTCAGTAGCTCCCCAGTGCGAAGCACGGTTCACGCAGCTCTTTGTCCGCGCCCAGGAGCTACACATCCTTGAGGTGACTGGCTAGGGGGCAGTGGCCCAAATCAAGGTACATGTAGCCTCACTGAAGGGCACTGCCTCGGAAGATCAACCTGTGCTCCTGGCAGGCACACCCCTAGAGGATGAGACTACCCTGGGCAAGTACGGGATGGAGGCCCTGATTACCGTGGAAGTAGTCCACTGCATGCTTAGAGGGAAAGTCCATGTTTCCCTGGCCCATTCTGGGAAACTGAAAGGTCAGACTCTCAAGGTGGCCAAATGGAGGAGCAGGAGGAGGGGGAGAAGGAAGAGGAAGAGGAACAGGAGGAGGAGGAGGTGGAGGTGGAGGTGGAGGAGGAGGTGGAGGAGGAGGAGGAGGAGGAGGAAGAAGAAGAAGAAGAAGAAGAAGAAGAAGAAGAAGAAGAAGAAGAAGAAGAAGAAGAAGAAGACGACGACGAGGACGACGACGACGACGACGACGACGGAGAAGGAGAAGAAAGGGTTAAGTGGTGGATTCAGTACAACCAGCGCTTTGTCAATATTGTGCCCACCTTTGGCAAGAAGCAGGTCCCCAATCCAACTCTTAAGTCCTTTGTAATTCTGGATTTCTCTAATAAAAAATCCACTTAGCTCAAAAAAATAAATAAAAAATAAAAATAGAGGGTCACTAGTCACCATAAACAATGCTTATAATCCTGAATTGAAATATGTCTAAGAGGAAGGGGACAAAAGGAGAGAGTTTAGTAAATTTTTCAACTATCTTTCCTTATTCATAGAATATTCTCAACCAATTAATAAGCAATTATATTCACATCAGCTGAGATGCCCAAGGAAAGAGCCATCTGATGCATTTATTAAATTAACCCAATACTCTCTGAGCTGATATCAACTGAGAAAAAAATGTAAGGAATAAAATAAGAGAAGAAAACTTGGAAAGATTTTAGAGACCTACTTCCCTGAGCTCCAAATGATATCTACAGTAAAGAAGAGAGAATAGAAAGGGCAGGTTAAATTCAAAGAAGATAGGAAGACAAAGGTTGCTATGGGTATTCTGAAAGGAACTTTGAGTAATATCTGGCAAATTCCACAAAAACATCATAGAAATTAGTCTGCAATTCCATCAGGAAATTCTTTTAACTCTTTCACAGAGTTCTACAATTTTACCTACTTATACCTAGGAATAAGATTGTTAGAACATTTTGTGCTGACATCTATAGCAATTTCATTCTCTGCAGGCTCTCGGTAATTTTAGATCTCAAATACACCTTGTAAGAAGTTCATAAAACATAGAAAAAAAATGTTCATCATAGATTCCTAGAGTATCGCATTTCTTAACTCTTGTCCAGACTAACTCCTTTATTATTTATCAAACATGTATACATGTTCACATCAGGTACAGTTCCAGATGCTTTATACATATTATTTAATTCTTCCAACAACCCTCTGAGGCAAGTGCAGAGGTCAATTTGCCCAAAGTCGTAATAGTGAAACTGGGATCCAAATCCAGGCCATTTGGCTCCAGTATCCATGTGCCTGACCACTAAACTATGTTCTCTCTACTTGAATAAAGGAATTAATGAAAAATGAAGACACATGAATGTCTTACCTAGAAGTTTGCTTCATCATTTATCTTCTCTTTATGCACCTGTGCATTGCCTTTTGAACATATTGAGGTTCTCTCTTTCAGAAGGCAAGTCTTCAAGGTGCAATTCTCCTGTCAAACTTCTAGAAAGAATACCCACACTCTGCACTCCCATTTCTGTACCAGTTATTTATTCCATAAACTTTATGCAACTGGGTTCCCCACTCCCTCCAGCTTCTCTATAACACTGCTCTCTTTACAGGTCTCTGAACTGCCATATCCAATGGTCTGTTTCTCAGGCTCATGTATCTCTGACTACCAGTTCCTTCCTAGATCCTT
Organism: Macaca mulatta; assembly: GCF_049350105.2. Classification (NCBI taxonomy): domain Eukaryota; kingdom Metazoa; phylum Chordata; class Mammalia; order Primates; family Cercopithecidae; genus Macaca; species Macaca mulatta. The sequence continues at coordinate 93,329,650 of NC_133407.1, read as the reverse complement.
TTATTCCTTTGTTTCCTGCTATCTTCTTTCTCCAACTTCTTCTTGAATGCATTCCTCTATTTCTTGCTGGTTGACCCTGACGCTGTTTCTCGTTGGTGGATCCTGACGCTTCTCAGGATCTAGCCTTGGTATCTCTCTCATTCTCTTTCTCACTCCAGGTATATATATTTTAAAACCTTCTCAAATCCTTCAGTAGCTTCCATTCTTTACTCTAGTTTCTGAAGTCTGGCTGGCCCCAGAACCTAACTTGTCATCACTGTGAGAGTGGGTCTATCTCTTCAGGAAGAAAGTCACACTAACTCACATTAACCAGTCTCATAAGACTAATATATAAGAATGACAAAATATTCACTTATAATAAAAAGTAGATGTCAAAGGACCTCTATCCATAGCGTTACACATGGAGCTAAATTATGATCAATATACCAGTCTGTTAATTTAAAACAAGTAGTATTAATCACACAAAAAATAATAACAGACACAGAATTCTTTATTAAGTGCATTTTTTCCATAGACACTCCAGGTGGGAAGCTAAATTATAATCAGAAGACTGGAAGGTTAACATTGAAAAGAAAAGAGGAAAATAATCACATGACTTAAATGTTTAATGGCATCAGGCTGAGATTCACAGGTGTATCTAGCTCTATAATAGTGCAATATCCACCATGGGGATCCAACAAGTAGAGTAGTTATGTCAGATACCATCTGCCCTGAATGAATGAATGAATGAATGAATGAATGTTGAACCTTGAGATCACTTATGCTTTACCCACTATATTAGAGTTGATTGTTGAAATCCTGACCCCTTTTCAAGATTTGAGCTGCAAGATGGCAATGGCCATATACATTCATCACTGTGTCTCCAGCATCAAGCATAGTGCCTGGCAATTAGTAGACAGAAAGCAATAAATGCTTGTTAAAATTAATTAAAGTCATCCACATATTTATAAATGTGAATAAGACACATGCCAAAGTTGGCTTTCATGTGAGTTATCCAGAAAGTCCTCTTGTGTCTTGCTTTTCAGAGTTGATTAGTTCAAATAGTATGCCTTGCTTTCAAATGTTTATATCTGGCTCATATTTTTAAAAATTGCAAAATACTAGACTACACAGTTTTCATTTTGTCTATCTTATTTCCTACAAATTTTAACTACTTATTTCTCGTACCCAGTGAGTAATCATTAATCCAACCCCCACCCCTTTATCTTTGATGTTTCTTATTCTCAGTAGGTGGAGAATATGGCTGCACAGAGAGAGCGGAACAGATTCTGCATGCCTATGTGGGCCAACCCAGGGCACTCATGGGGTTAAAAGCACTGCAGTAATATTAAGCACATGTTTCAAGTCAGCAGGGTGCCAGCCTGAGATGTCCTCAAAGCCTAATTTGATAGATATTATGCCATACACTGCTGCAAGTAGTAATGAAGAAAGTAAAAATTTTATGGATGAGCAAAATAGGAGCTCTTACGGATGGAGTGTTTTTAAATCAGGTGTATAATTTACCCAGTGTCAGACCACATGTAGAGTGCATTACTCAATTGAACTTACAAGCAGATAGGAAAGCAGTTTCTTTTAATAAGCACTTCTTCAACTTATTGGCTCTACAATTACTTGCACCAAATTACCAGCAGCTGCTGCCTGTTTGGTATTTTATCCCAGACAAGGAGTTACATTAGTTTCTAATCAACAAGCCATTCAAGGACTCTTTATAATTTTTAGCTTAATTTCACTTTTATTTGAAACTTATTAATTGAAATATCCAGTATTTTCACGACGGTACCTATTCAACTGCTGAGGTAAAGGGGAAAAGGGAGGGGAGATACTCCCAAACTTATTTATGATATATGTAATATCATACAAACTCTGTTGAGCTCACATTACCTTACAGGCTTAATTTCAACATTTTAACAGCTTTTGTAAAAATATTGATACTGTATTTACCCGTCTATATGTTTAGAGTCAATAATTGTTTTATGTCTCTAAATGGTATATCTTCATGAATATCAGTTAACTGCACCTTAGAGCATTAAGCAATTCAGCAGTACATTCAGTACAGATCTTCTCAGTTTCAGCACTATTGACATTTTGGACTGACTCTTTGTAGGGGATGTCCTGGCATTGCTGATTAGCAATGGCATTGCCATTTAGCACAATGTTTGGCCTCTACCCACTAGACACCAGTGGCACCATTCCACCTCCAACTGCCAGTTACGACCACCAAAAATGTCAGCAAACCTTGTCAAATCACCAGAGACTATTTAAAACATTTCAGGAAATTAAGGAGAAAGGGCTTCAAAAATCATTATAAGAGGAACATTTTCAAATTATTTGTTAAAGACTTTTCAAAGTATTCCTACAAAGACTGTATTTGTGTGCACATAGTTCAGACTTGCTTACTGTATGAATCATGGTAAAATGATATTGTGAAGGAATTTAATTATTTGAAATAAAATTATTCTAAGACCCTATTTTGAAGCTACTTGCAGAGCCAAAAGTAAATGACTTTTTAAAATATGGAACAAGAACGGCTTATAGCTAAATAAAATAAACATTTGAAGAACTACTCTCACTGTAGAAAAAACCTGTTGACTAATTTCATAGAAGTATAATTATATTTTTATGTCAACAGAGCCAAGAATGTCTAATTCAAAAAACTTGTCCTTTCTTTGAAATTACGTTGTAAGTTATCTCCTGCGTTAAATTATGAAACTGGTAGGAGCAGGTGAATGCTAATGACTTCAAGCCAAAAATGCTAACTCAAGCTCAAGATTTTCTTCATAGGGCTTTCAAATCCACCCTTGTCTTTTCTACAGGCCATGATCAAAACTAGTGTCAAGAATCATTAGAGTACCCACGTATATGATGAAGAACCACAAAAGTGAAAGAAAATTAAATTGCCACCTCAAAGTCTCCTTCACTAAGAATTTACCATCTATCATCTTCCATCTAGTTGTATGTTGAAAGATCCAAATAACACGGTTGAAGGCAGGAACCTTCATAGTGTAACATAGAAACTTAAAGTACAGGATTTAAAAAGTCATTTAGTACTTACAGATACTTTCTTGTGGGATAAAGAGAGAAAAGAAAAATAAAAAATAGAAGTAATTTAGACCTGCCAGGCCTCCTTCTTGACTCCATGGTAATTAGATATCCACAAAAGCTTCTCAGACTTTAATGTATACATGAGTCACCTCCACATTACATTAAAACGCCAATTCTGACTGAGTCTGTCTAGGGTGGGAGCCTGAAAGTCCACTTTTCTAAAAAAAATTCCCAGGTGATGTCAATATTGCTGGTTCATGGATCAGACTCTGAAGAGCAAGGATTTGTCTACAACACCCCTACCAATTAGCCATCAAGCCTGATCTTGAACATTCTTATGAGGACAATGACAGAAAATTCTAACTACAAAAAATACCAAGATGCTTCCATACCTATTGAAATCGTCATTCTCTGATTCTTTCTAGAACTGGTGCCCAGACCATGGGAAACATGAGGGACTAGCTTGAGGAAAATTTTACATAATTAAGCAAAACTACCGAGAAACAACTGGCTAAGTCTCAATTTCTTGAAGTCAATTCAAGCTCAATTTCTTTGTACTAATAGTTTATAGAATTCAAAAATGAATAGTGGAATTTTCATATGAATGATACTTCCTTTTTTTCATATCAATTTTACTTTTTTTCAACTTTCATTTTAGAATTGGGGGTACATGTAGAGATTTGTTACGTATATTGTGCAATGCTGAGGACAAACCATGTTTTCATGGTTTCTGTGACAGTCTAAGGACATATTCCCTCTTCTTATCACTATGTCAACATGACTCCAATTAAATACTGAAAAATAGAAAACCATCCTACCTCTAGCACAAGTTCTGCAGCAATAGCCCAACCTTATAGGGAAATCAAATTTATCATCAGATTTTTCAGATGACTTTGGTATATTTTGGCCACAGTGGCAAGAATATATCATAATTTTGTTATTTTATAAGGAAATAAAGGGAAGTACATTATCAAGTCCACTCCTTTTCTCTGAGACAAAAAAAAAAAAAAAAAAAAAAAACACCACATGTCCTCCAATTACCTAAAAGAGTCAAAGAACTTTCAGTTCCCAGCAGCCTCAGATGCACTGACTTGAAGTCAGACCTATAAAAACACAGTTAGTTCTTGATTATAGTTTTTAGGTAATCCAGATCTTCTATTTTACACTTGTGGTTTTACTTCAGCCTATTTTATGGATCAGTGTTCTACCTAGCTAGGAGAGGTAAGACTCAGTAGCTTCAGACAAAGAGCTAAGGTGGTTCTGATGTCATTTAATGATTTTGTGATCATTTTAAATATTCAAAATATTTAATATATTTTAGCTTCAAGCAATCAGAACTGAAACCTCGACTCAGAATGAACACTATCTGCAAAAAGTCATCAGCATGGCTATACTGGTGCATGCTGGCTGCATATCAGCCTACTCTTGAACATGAAGACAGAAATTCACACAGAAGAGTGTTATACCATAAAGCAGTTTTATCATGGGTAAACTTACATTAGGAAACATCTTTATTCAGAATAAGAATAAATGTGTAGTTTCCTCCAAAGTTATTTGTGAATCATCACTGAAGTCAATCATATTTAACACATTTATAAATGTTCAGAAAGTTCAAACTTATTCCATATTAAAGCTTCAGATTTGTAACTAAGAGAAAAGGTAATATATAGGTATGAAAATCTTACCATTTGTACAAGTCACTAGAAATGTAATAACTAGACTTCAACTTACTAAGTTGAAATATGTTACAAGGTAACATATTTTATGATAAATAGCATAGTTATAGAATGAATGGCTCTGAGCTATCAGCTTCAGGCAGGGAAAGCACATACCTGTAAGTCATTGTTAGTTCTCTGAGGATACTGACTGAATTGTCTTTTGGGGTTAAAACATGAAGAAAATGTAAATTCATATAGCAGAATATTAGAAATTCAGTGAAATTAGCATTGTGTAAATTTCCAATGTTTATACTTTTTGAATGCCACATGAGATTATAGTCACCACATCTCAAATAATAACATGAAGCCAGAGAAAGAACAAGCAACAAAGGAAATAGCAACTAACATGGAGGGTAGAGTGCTGCTATTTGAGGCATATCGAAATGTTAGCCTCTTCAGCTTGGAAAGGCAAATGTTGAATGAGGAACTTGATTACAATTTATACAATTACAAATTATTTGAATAATATGATTCAGGCTTGTTCCCTAACAAAATGGTGGAGGAGCATATTTTGAAACTTCAGTGAAATAAGTTTAGGATACTAAACGAAGGCGTGGTTAGCAACTTAATTTCACCAGCATCATCTGTCCCCTGCCCACCCTCTCCCACTCATCACCCTCCACAAGAGTTAGCACAAGAAGGAAGCAAAAACTTCAGACAGGAGTTCATTTACCAGTTCAGTGCCAAGCACTGGGCTAAGAGCTGGGGCAATGAAAACAATTAAAAGATATATGGCCTCTGCTCTGTTAACTTGAAAGTCAACTGGCATTAGCTAACTGAATGAAGTGACTGAACGAAGAGTTGAACAATCACACACATAGTGTCAAGTTACAACTGACATCAGTGTTGTAAAGAAGGCCACGTGGTACTAGATAGCATCTAGCAGTGGGCCTTGACCTAACTTGGGAGAAGGCCATTGTTTGGAAGTGTGATGTCCTTAAGCATGGGTAGAATTTGAACTAACTAGTTAAAAAAAAATAAAATGAGAAATGGCTAACAAAGCCAGACTATCCTTTAACTTTCAGGGAACTCTGAAGCTTCCAATTATACTAATACTCATACCCACTTCAATGAAAAGTGCCTGAAAGACAGACTGCTGGAATCTCCAATGACAACAAACACCAGGTGAAGAACCCAGAGTCTGATCCCCAAAGGAAAATCTGTCCAGCCACAAATCATATAGAATTAATAGGTATGTCCCCAATGGAGGTTTCTAATAAAAATATGTTTTGAATAATGTACACTGCCTCCTAGAATATTGTTAGCCCATTTGAATGGTTAAATAAATTACCACATTTATGAAGCATAGAAGCAGTTGATTTTCTCCAAAAATTCACTGGTTCCTTTGGTCTCCAATGGAAATTAATAAAATTTCATACAGCCATTCTAGCATTTTCTAGTTTGACTTACATTGTAATTAGTTATAAAATGCCCATCTTGCTACCAGAGTGTGAATTTGTGGTGGAGGCATGCTTTTCATTTGTGCATTCCTAACAGAAAGCACAGGACCTTGCCCATAACAGGCAATCAATAAATGTTTGTTGACTTGAAAGACAATAGTGAAGGCTTTAATTTACTAACACAAGTCATTGACTAACCATCATTATCTACTTCATTTGTGTTCGTGAACATTGACATTTAAGGATGCTCTGTTGATACGTATACCAGGGCCCTCCCAAACAGGAACACAGCCCTACTCTCAAGCTTGACAGGGCTGTCTTTATCATCTGATGCCCTCAATTCCAGAAAAGCCTCCTTCTTTCCAAACATAGTCATTACGTACAAGTACACATTTCAGGGGGGCTAAAATGTCGACTTTGAACTTCAACAAAAGCCACTTTAGTTCCTTTACTCCTATTTCTCTTTAAAGACACCACTCTGCAGTTAGCAAAATTCTACTCAGATTGATGACTGCTAGCCTGATCTCCAATCCTGTACCTCTGCATCACATATACAGTCATGCACCTCATAACAACGTTTGGGTCAACAATAGACCACACACACAATGATGTTCCCATAAGATTATAATACAGTATTATTACTACACCTTTTCTGTGTTTAGATACACAAATATCATTGTGTTACAAATAGGAGCAATAGGCTATACCACACAGCCTAGGTGTGCAGTAGGCTATACTGTCTAGGTTTTTGTAACTATACTCTATGATGTTCACATAATGACAAAATCACCTAATGATGTATTTCTCAGAATATATTTCCATTATTAAGTGGCACATGACTATCTATATTTATTGTATTTATTATCTATTTATTGCATATATCCCCCACTACGCCATAGATTTTAAATACGTTTATTCACTCCTCTGCCCTTGGAATCTTTACTCACATGGTCTGGCATTGTAATTAGTACTCCACAAACATCTGTTAATCACAAAAATTAATTCAGTATCCATAGGGCCTACGATATGCCCCAAACTGAACCCATTATCTCTTGCTTAATTCTCCCACAAATGCATGTTCTACTTTTTATCATATCATCGTTTATTCAATCTCCCAAACCAGAACTTGGAAACTATTCTACAACCTCACACATTTCATTCTCCACAACCCATTAATCGAGTCTGGTAAACTCTGCCATTCACATATTTATTGGACCTATTCAGTGTCCTCCATTCCTACAACCAATTTTCTGGTTCAGGCCACCATCACCTCCCCTGATTACTGGAAAAGCTTAATAACAGCTCTTATGGCTTTTGTTTTGTCCCCCTCAAGTTCATTCTCCACATTAAAATGAAAGGTATCTTTTTGAAAGTGTGAATCTCAGTATGTCCTCCACGACATTAAACCCATGACTGGTTCTTCAGCAAAGCCTTCAGGATAAACTCTTCTTCTTTAATGGTTTATAAAACTTTTGTTGATCTGGCCTAGAACTCTGGTTGGCAAATTAAATCATTTCAATTTTCTAGCTAATCAGGCTCTATTACTTCTCAGGTCTTCCCACATGCTCTTACCTCCATCTGGAATACTGTCCTCACCAGTAACTCCTACTCACCCTTTTGTTCACAACTTGGAACTCACATCCTTTGAGAATTCTTTTCTGATTTACAGCATTGGTTAGGTACTCCACCTAAATGTTTCCAAAGATCCCTATGCTCATTAAGGTTCCATAACCATGCCTTAGAGCATTGTTTCATAAAGTAAAAGCTTGTGGTTCATGTGGGAATATATCCCTTCATCCTTCTCTTCTATCTTCTCACAGGTAAAGAACAAAAAGAAGAAAGAGCAAGAGAAGCCCATTTGCTGAAGACAAAGGAACGGTTTTCCCGTAGGTGTCCTCTGGAGGTGACAAGACAGGTCTGAGCAGCTCTGTGATCATGGGCCAATGAGAAAATGGTGTGGACAAATCCTTCTGTTGCCTTTTTTCCCCCAAAATATATTAGAATTTTATAAATAGACCACCTTGAACTTCTCAGAGAATTTGTGAGCTGGGAATTCCTGATACTGCTTTGTTCTTCTTAGAAGTGAAGCTCAATTTATTGTGTTTCTAATTTACCAAAGGCCTTTTAATAACTAACACCCATTTTAAAATACATAAGTAGATATTTGGCAAAATGAGAAGTATAGTTCTCTTCTCTCTGCATGACTACTTCATAAGCCTTATAGAAAGTCACAGAAAGTAAGAAGATAAGTCATTTTGAAAAGTCAAAGTAATATTCTTTATAAGAAAATATCTGATTAATTTTACATGAACAACCACAAACTAACCATTGTAATTTCTGCAGTAAACCAATGCAGGCCTGGGTTTACAAGTAAAACTTTCCAGGTTTCTCATGTGTGCCGTTATTTTGTTATGTGTGCCCAAGACTGAGGCAGAATGGTCCCATGATATCTTCTTTTGAAACTCAAAAGGCATGGGAATAGACCAGTGGAAAGAAAGCTATGGGGATCCCACGGATACATTTAAAGTCTAAATTGAAATCACATGGTATTTAGCCCATCTCATTTCATCCCCTATTCATTTAAAATGTCACCATGATTCTAATAATTTTTAAAAGACCTAATGATTTTATTTCTTAGGGTATAATTATATAAGTGGTATATGTAAAGACTGTACAAAGGTAAACACATCAAAGAGGTTTGTCATTTTCATGAAACAAGCAGATACACTCATTTTGTTTTATTAATCTTCCCATCAATAGGGAGAAAACAAAGTTCTGCCTGTGGAAATTAGTGTGTTAAATAAAGTCTTATAAAAATATCACTCTGAGACACTGCATATGTGATTGACCTTTTCGACTTCTTTGTACTGTTAAACGGTGCATTGTTTTTAGCAAAGCATTTACTAATAATGTCCTTTTTTGTATGTTCTTCACTAAATTATGAATTGCAAATCCTTGGGCTCAAGAAAGGATCTTGAGAAACCATGTAGACCAAGTTTTAGGCAAAATATACCTCAAATCAGGATGATTATGAATGTAACCTATTTTTAAATATTAGCACACAGGTACATTCCAGCAAAGGGAACTGACATAGGATTGACAGATTTAACAAATACAAATGCAGGACACCAGTTAAATTTGAATTGTAGGTTAAAAAAAAAAAAAAACTTTTTTTTTTTTGTATAAATATGTCCCGTGCAATATTTGAGGCATATTTATCCTTGAGAAGTGTTCACTGTTTATCTGAATTCAAATTTAAATGGATGTCCTGTAATCCATCTGGTAACCCTAGGACTGAAACCTTGCCAAAGATAATTTCTGTCAGATGACTCAATTTGTCTGTTATAGACTGTCACATCTGAGATCATTCATCCAAGAGAGAGTGATCATAAGTTGACAACTTCAGGTTAATTAAGAACTAATTGTTGGTCAAGTTGTCAAAAGTCAATATTTCTATCTCCAATGTAAGTCATTTCAATCAATATAAATTTTTTAAAAAGATTTTAAACAAATAAGGTTTTTGTAATTATTTTTGCCTAATAACCTAGAAACATGATGGTGATCATTTCATTTTCCATATGAGATCACCTTTAATGTATAATATATAACTTTTTGTTAATTTAAAAATATAAAACTTTATGAAAGCCAACCTTAAAGGTAAGGCAGTATATTTTTAGTAATATATAATTTGCTTGTATATTTTTAATATACCAAATGTATCATACTGACTCTCAAATTCATTTATCTCTAATATTTCTCCTCCCACTGAATAATAACATACCCTACCTGGCCAGGTCAGAATTATGAATTATTCTCAATTATTTTACGTGTAATCCAGATATTTTATTTAAAACAAAACAAATCAAAAGTATGGGCCTGGGACAGGTCTAGGCTCTGTATGCAGGCTGCCTGAATCCAAACCTGGCACTGTTAGCCGGGGACTGCAGGAGCAATACGAGCCTCATCAACTGTGTGGGAGCTGGGTGAGGCCTTTGCTATTGGCTATCCCCCACTTCCCTGGTGAACAATACTGCTAAGCAGGGGCAGCATAATCCCCTCTGGAACATAACTCCATTGGCCAGAGAACCACCCACCCCCAACCCCACAGGGGCCACAGCAAGCCCTGCCCAAGGAGAGTCTGAGCTCAGACCCACCTAGCCCTGCCCCCACCTGGTGGTCTTTCTCTACCCACCCTGGCGGCTGAACACAAAAGACATAGTCTTGGGAGCTTTATGGTCCCACCCACTGCTTAAGAAACAGAATACTTCCCCTGGCCAACTTAGGACAAGCTCATATCCCACTGCTACTACCATAGCTGGTGCTCTCTTGCAAGCACCACCTCCTGGCTGGAGGCCAACCAACTCAGGACATTATGGCAACTCATGACAGAATACCTTTGCTCCTGGGAAGGAGAAAACAACAGTTAATTCACTGCCTGCAACATCCTGGCTAACCAGAGGTCCTGAGTCTATCCACGTGACAAGTTCACTGCTAGCGTAACCAGCATTCAGGAAAGCCAGCACTCTAAACCTATCTACACCCAAGGAATCTCATCACTCCCCTGACACCTCAACCAGAGCAGGCGCTGGTATCCACAGCTGGGAGATCTGAAGAATGATCACATCACTGGACTCTTTCAGACATTCCCCAGCAGCAGCCTGGAGCCTGGTAGCCCCACAGGGTGGCTAGACCTAGAAGAGCAACAACAATCACTGCAGTCCAGCTCTCAGGGAGCCCCATCCCTAGGGGAAGTGGGAGAGCACCACATCAAGGGATCACCCTGTGGGACAAGAGAATCCGAACAGAAGGCCTTGAGTTCCAGATCTTTCCACTGGAGGGTAGTTTCTCACAGCAGAGACACAATTGCAGTGCTGGGTATAGTAGGGGAAGTCTGCATCTCTACCCCAACAGGCAGGCTGCCACTGTGATCATGAAGGGCCTTGGAAAAGGGGCCCTTGTTCCCCCTGGCACTCCACTGTAGACACAGCTGGGGCTGCCCCCACAGGAATGCAGCATGGAGGCACCTATAGGCAGCCTTTCTGGAAAAATTCAGGATGAATACAGCCCCACAGGAGGAACATCCCCAAGATTCAGGCCCGCATGAGAGGCAGAGTAACAGTTCTTCCCTACTTGGAACATCGGCATACCTGTAGATGAAAAGAGGTGCATGTTTGATCTGAATAGCTGAAATACTAAGATGGGAGTGAGGCTGTGAGGTGAACAGCTTTCCTGCTGGCCTGGCAGGGAAGCTGAGGTAGCTCCCACTCTTCACCTAGATAAAACCTCAGCACATCTAATTGAGAGCTCCCCCACCCACCCCCATCAAGGCCAAGACCTCAGCCTACTATTGGGTATTACATCTACCCACCTGCCTGAGCCACAACTGGTGCCTACCCAGGGTTACCTCCCCTATTGGCATGAAGCCTAACTCATCAACTCAGTAAATAAAACACTAGGAAAAAATTAAATAAAATATGCACCACTAGAGAACAAAATAAGCTGCAAGAGATCCCTTCCATTCCAACTCCACAGGAAACAGTGAACTCGCCCACACACCAAGAATATAACTACTACAACTAGCATGGGGGAAAGCCAGCACACAAAGACTCTCTATAACTAAGGAGCTCATATACAGTCTTTACCCCTACAGCACCAATACATCAAATTAGGCTAAAATAAACACTAAAATCTGATCCTTAAGGACTGGGGAAAAAGAAATTTAAAATAAAAAAAAATCTAATCAAAAATAAATTCAAGAACAATTTGAAGAAATACTCTACCCAAATGAGAAGGACCCAGAAAATTAATTCTGGTAATATGAAAAAATAGGATTCTATAACACCCCCGAAAGGATCACACTAGCTCCCCAACAATGGATCCAAACCAAGAAAACTCTGAATTGTCAGCTAAAGAATTCAGAAAGTTGATTATTAAGCTACTCGAGGAGATACCAGAGAAACATGAAAACCAACTTAAAGAAATGAAACAATTCAGGATATGGATGAAAATGTTTCCAGAGAAATAGATATAAAGAAAAAACAATCACAACTTCTGAAAATGAAAGACGCATTTAGGGAAATACAAAATGCAGTGGAAAGTTTCAACAATGGACTAGAACAAGTAGAAGAAAGAACTTAGGAGCTCAAAGACAAGCCTTTCAAATTAACCCAATAAGACAAAGAAAAAAAAAATTAAAAAGCCTCCAAGAAATTTGGGATTATGTTACATAGCCAAACCTAAGCATAATAATTCATATTCCTGAGGAAGAAGAGTAATCTAAAATTTTGGAAAACTTATTTGAGGCAAAAAATGAGGAAAACTTCTTTGGCCTTGCTAGAGATCTGGATATTCAAATATGAGAAACTCAAAGAACTCCTTGATGTGAAACTCAAAGAACTCCTTTTGTGAAATTCATTGCAAAAAGATCATCATCATAGGCACACAGTCATCAGGCTATCTAAAGTCAAGACAAAGGAAATAATCTTAAGAGCTGTGAGACAAAAGCATCAGCAACCTATTAAGGAAAACCTACCAGATTAACAGCTGACATCTCAGCAGAAATCCTACAAGCCAGAAGGGATTGGGGTCCTATCTTTAGCCTCCTTAAACAAAATAATTGTTAGCTAAGAATTTTGTAGCCAGCAAAAACTAAGCTTCATAAATGAAGGAGAAATATAGTCTTTTTCAGACAAAAAAATGCTGAGAGAATTTGCCACTACTAACCCAGCACTATAAGAACTGATAAAAGAAGTACTAAATCTTGAAACAAAACTTCAAAATACACCAAAATAGAACCTCCCTAAAGCACAAATCACACAGGGCATCTAAAACAATAACATAATGAAAAAAAAGGTATTTAGGCAACAATTAACTTGAGGAACAGAACAGTACCTCCTATCTAAATACTAACATTGGCCTCGTATCTCAATACTAAATGGCCTAAATGCTCCACTTAAAATATACAGATTGGCAGCATGGATAAAAATACATCAACCAAGCACCTGCTGTATTCAAGTGACTCACCTAACACATAAGAAGTCACATAAACTTAAGGTAAAAGGGTGGAAAAAGATATTCCATGCAAATGGAAACCAAAAGCAAGCAGGAGTAGCCATTCTTACATCAGACAAAAAATACTTTAAAGTAACAACATCAAAAAAAGACAAAGAAGGACATTATATAATGATAAAAGGCCTAGTCCAACAGAAAAACATCACAGTCCCAAATATATATGTACCTAACACTGGAGTTCTCAAAGTCATAGAAGAATTACTACTAGACCTAAGAAATGAGATAGATAGCAATACAGTTATAGCAGGGACTTCAATACTACACTGACAGCACTAGACAGGTCATCAAGGCATAAAGTCAACAAAGATACAATAGATTTATACTATATCCTAAAACAAATGGACTTAATAGATATTTACAAAACATTCTACCCAATAACTGCAGAATACACATTCTTTTCATCAGCACACAGAACATTTCTCCAAGAGAGACCACATAACAGACCACAAAACAAGTCTCAATAAATTTAAGAAAATCAAAATGATATCCAGTATTAACTCAGACCACAGTGGAATAAAACTGGAAATTAACTCCAAAAGGAACCCTCAAAACTGTACAAATGCACGGAAATTAAATAACCTGCTCTTTAATGGTCTTTGGGCTAACAATGAAATCAAGATGGAAATTTAAAAATTCTTTGAACTGAACAATAATAGTGACACAACTTATCAAAACCTCTGGGATACAGCAAAAGACATGCTAAGAGGAAAGTTCATAGCATTAAATGCCTATATCAAAAAGCCTGAAAAAGCACAAATAGACAAACTAATGTTACACCTCAAGGAACTAGAGAAACAAGAACAAACCAAACCCAAACCCAGCAGAAGAAAAGAAATAACAAAGATCAGAGCAGAACTAAATAAAATTGAAACAAACAAAAAATACAAAAGATGAAACAAAAAGTTGGTTTTTCAAAAAGATAAACAAAATTGACAGACTATTAGCGAGATTAACCAAGAAAAGAAGAGAGAAGATACAAATAAGTTCAATAAGAACCAAACGGGAGATATTACAACCAATACTGCAGAAATACAAAAGATCATTCAAAACTACTATGAACACCTTTACATCCACAATCTAGAAAATCTAGAGGAAATGGATAAATTCTTGGAAATATACAACCCTTCTGGATTAAATCCAGGAAGAAATAAGAAACTCTGAGCAGACCAATAACAAGTAGCAAGATTGAAAGAGTAATTTAAAAATTGCCAACAAAAAATGTCCAGGGCCAGATGGATTCACAGCCGAATTCTATCAGATCTTTAAAGAATTGGTACCAATCCTACTGATACTATTCCAAAAGACAGAGAAAGAGGGAATCCTCCCCCAAATCATTCTATGAAGCCCGTATCACCCGAATACCAAAACCAGGAAAGAACATAACAAAAAAGAAAACTACAGACCAATGTCTCTGATAAACAGAGAAGCAAAAATCCTCAACAAAAGTGTATCAAAAAGATAATACATCATGATCAAGTGGGTTTCATGCCAGGGATGGTTTAACATATGCAGGTCAATAAATGTTATACATCACATAAAGAAAATTAAAAACAAAAATCACATAATCATCTCAATAGATGCAGAAAAAGCATTTGACAAAATCCAGCATCCCTTTATGATTAAAACCCTCAGAAAAAATGGCATTGAAGGGACATACCTCATAGTAATAAAAGCTATATATGACAAACCCACAGCCAAAATCACGCTGAATCGGGAAAAGTGGGAAGATGAGCATCCTTGTCTTATTCCCATTCTCAGGGGGAAAGCATTCACTTCTATTCAACATAGTACTAGAAGTTCTAGCCAGAACAATTAGACAAGAGAAAGAAACAAAGGGCATTCGAATTGGAAAACAGGAACTCAAACTGTCACTGTTCACCGATGATATGACTATACACCTAGAAAACCCTAAACACTCATCCAAAAAGCTCCTAGATATAACAAATGAATTCAGTAAAGTTTTGGGATATAAAATCAATGTACACAAATCAGTGACACTGCTGTACACCAACAACCAAAATGAGAATAAAACCAAGAGCTCAATCCCTTTCATGACAGCTGCAAAAAAAAAAAAAAAAAACTTAGGAACATACTTAACCAAGGAGGTGAAAGATCTGTATAAGGAAAATTACAAAACACTGCTTAAAGAAATCATAGATGACACAAACAAATGGAAACATGTCTCATGCTCATGAATGGGTAGAATCAATATCGTGAAAATGACCATACTGCCAAAAACAGTCTACAAATTTAATGCAATTCCCATCAAAATACCACCATCATTCTTCACAGAACTAGAAAAAACAATCCTAAAATTCATACGAAGCCAAAAAAGAGCCCGTATAGCCAAAGCAATGGTAAGCAAAAAGAACAAATCCAGAGGCATTGTATTACCTGACTTCAAGCTATATAAAGAGCTATAGTTACCGAAATGGCATGGTACTGGTATAAACATAGGCATGGAACAGAATTGAGAATGCAGAAATAAAGCCAAATACTTACAGCCAACTAATCTTTAACAAAGCATACAAAATCATAAAGTGGGTAAAGGACACCCTATTTAACAAATGGTGCTGGGATTACTGGCAAGTCACATGCAGAAAAATAAAACTTGATCCTTGTCTCTCACCTTGTACAAAAATCAACTCAAGATGGATCAAAGACTTAAATCTAAGATCTCAAACCATAAAAATTCTAGAAGATAACATTGGAAAAATTCTTCTAGACATCGTCTCAGGCAAATAATTCATGACTAAGAACCCAAAACCAAATGCAACAAAAACAAAAACAACTAGATGGGACCTAATGCAACTAAAAGACTTTTGCAAAGCAAAAGAAATATTCAACAGAGTATACAGACAACCCACAGAGTGAGAGAAAATATTCACAAACTATGTATCCAACTAAGGACTAACATCCAGAATCTACAAGGAACTCAAATAAAACAGCAAGAAAAGAACAAATAACCACATCAGAAAGTGGGCTAAGGACATGAATAGACAGTTCTCAAAAGAAAATATACAAGTTGCCGACAATTACATAAAAGGATGCTCAACATCATTTACTATCAGAGAAATGCAAACTAAAACCACAATGAGATACCACCTTACTCCTGCAAGAATGGCCACAATTTAAAAATTAAAAAAGTAAGAGATGTTGGCGTAGATGTGGTGAAAAGGAAACACTTTTACACTGCTGGTGGGAATATAAACTAGTTCAATCACTGTGGAAAACAATACGAAGATTTCTTAAAGAACTAAAAATAGATCTACCATTCAATCCAGCAATCCCCCTATTGGGTATCTACCCAAAGGAAAAGAAGTCATTACATTAAAAAGACACTTGTACATGCATGTTTATTATAGTAGTACAATTTGCAATTGCAAAAATATGGATCCAAGCTGAACGCCCATCAATTGAGTGGATAAAGAAAATGTGGTATATATACACCATGGAATGCTGCTCAGCCATAAAAAAGGAATGAAATAATGGCATTTGCAGCAACCTGGATGGAGTTGGAGACCATTATTCTAAGTGAAGTAATTCAGGAATGCAAAACCAAATATTGTATGTTCTTACTTATAAGTGGGAGCTAAACCATAAGGATGCAAAGGCATAAGCATGACACAATGGACTTTGGGGACTTGGTGAAAGGGTGGGAGGGGGTTGAGGAATAAAAGACTACATACTGGGCACAGTGTACATTGCTTGGGTGACACATACACCAAAATCTCAGAAATCACCACTAAAGAGCTTTTCCATGTGACTAAAAACCACCTGTTCCCCCAAAACTATTGAAATAAACATTTTTTTAAATTATTGAGTATTTATTATATTTACCAATATTTACCACATGAAGTATTTATTATACCAGTGTAATAAGATTTTAACATTCATTCTCTTGTCTGGCCCAACAACTCAATGAGATGGAAATTGTATTAGTGTTTTCCAGAGAAACAGAACCAGTATATACCTGTATCTAACTATCTAAGAAAGCGATATTATTATGAAAATTAGTAGACATGATTATGCAAGCTGGAGAACCAGGAAAACTGATGGTACAGTCTGAATTCAAACACCTGAGAACCAGGGAAGCCACTGAGGGAAGTCCCAGCATCTGAAGGGCCTAAAATCAAGAACTCTGATGTCTGCGGGCAGGAAAAGGTTAACAGTGAGAGGTAATTTGTCCTTCCTCAGTCTTTTGTTCTATCTGGGCCCTCAACAGATTGGATGATGCCCACTCATATTGGTGAGGGTGATCTTCTGTACTCAGTCTACTGATTCACATGCTAATCTCTTCTGGAAACACCCTCATAGACACACCCAGAAATGTTTTGCTACCTATCCGGGCATCCCTTGGCCCAGTCAAGTTAACACATCAAAATTAACATCAGAGAAACTATTATGACCCCTATTCTAGAGATAAAAAAAACTGAAGCACAAAGAAGACGAATGGTTTAAGTTGACATCATTAAGCAGGAATAGAGCCAGGACTGAAATGTAGGTCTATCTTACTCACTATGATAACTCCACACATCTGATTAATCACCAAATTCTATCGAGTCTATTTCTTAATCATCTTTCAAAAGCTTTCTTTTCATTCCATCTTAATTCAGGCCTTCGTCAGTCCTCTTACTCGGTCTTCAATCTTTGGAGTCTACGTTACTTTCCCAGGGCTGCATAACAAAATACCACAAACTGGATGGCTTAAACAACAGAAATGTATTGTCTCACAGTTCTGCAGGCTGAAAGTTCAAAATCAATAGGTCAACAGGGTCAGTTGCTCCCCACAGCTCTGAAGGAAGAATCCAGGCCCCTCTCCTTGGCTTATAGATGGCTGTCTTCTCCCTGTGTTTCTTCACATCATCTTCCCTTTATGTGTGTCTATCTCTGTGTACAAGTCACTTTTTAAAAAATAAGGACAACAGCCATATTGGCTTAGGGGCCCACTTTACTCCAGTAAAAACTCATCATAAATTATATCTTCAGTGATCCTATTTCCAAACAGGGTCACATTCTGAGGTACTGGGGATTAGGAATTCAACCAACTCTTTTGAAAGGGAACACAATTTGACCCATAATGAGTCCCTTCTAATCTTTCTCCACTTCACACTGAAGTGCTTTTGCTAAAATCCCAACCTAATCCTGTCACTCTCTTGCTTCCAGATTTTCAAGGACAGGCCACAGCTTTCAGGACAAAAGCTAAATTGAGGGAGTAGGGGAGTAATGGGATTCCTTACCACTCTGTGGTGATATTCTGTGTCACCACTCCAGCTTTATTTCTAGCTTCTTTTCTCTCTCCTTGCTCAGCCATTGAACTTTAAAGTTTCAGACACACAATAAACATGATTTGCTCTCTTCTGCCTCTGGACCCTTGCTGGAACTCTGTCTACCCTGAATGCCGCATCCTTCTCCTTCATCTCACATTTGAGTCTCGACCCACAAAGGAGGAGGAGACCCCTTTATTTTTCTTTTTCAGGAGTTTTTACAGAAAACATTCCTGGTTCCTCCATATTGTGCCATCTGTATTGCTCATAGAGGATGGATTTTCAACATGGATTATTCTGAGCCATATTATATTAAAGAAGAAAAAATTAAAGGTGTAAAATAATGAGTATCATAGACCCTAAGGTCTATAAGGCCTAACTTTGGGGTAACTATCAAGGTCGTAAATGCAACATTCATCAGAATACATTTTTCTAGTGGTTTTGGTTGCTGGGCTGAGGTATTAAGTCTGTACCTGCCCCTCTTTTCACTTCCCCCATCTGGGTATGGAGAGCCTGATTGTGCTTCTTATCACTCTACATGAAAAACAACCGAACAGGGCTACCCTTTATTTCTCTACCACATATTGACAAATGAATCAGGATTTTTGTGAGCCTGTCTCTTTCCATTTGATGGGAGGGAAACCCAAGTTCAGTCTCAAGCCTAAGCCAGCTTCTAGGACAAAATTTACTGGAAACATTGTGTTTGGGAAGTTATACGGCATCAACCTCTAGCAATAAAGTTCCCTTCTCGTGTGGCTATGGATCTTCATATATGTACTCCACTGATGAGCACCTCAACAGGGAAAAAAGGTGAGTGGTACACCAAATTTCCCAACACTTTCCTAGTTGTTAGTAGACCCTATATTTATTTGAATTCATATGGGCAAGTGTTCCTTGAATACACAGGCAGTGCCTGTCCCCACAGAAATAGGATCTCTGTATTAACAGCTTGGTTACTGGACTGTGAACTACTCTGGTCATTGGACTGTGAACTACTTGAAGGCAAAGATGGAATCTTAATCTTCTTTATAGATGCAGTGCCTGGCACAGAGCATTTGGCAAAGCACTGGAATGTATGATTCTATAATACATGTGTAAAAAATTCACTTCACCATGGATAAATGGGCCATTCAGCCCAAGAAGAAGAAATGAACCTCTTGAGTCCTAATGTGTACTATAGTATCCAATGGAAAAGAAAAGCATGGCATAAAATACTTATGAAATGCTCATATTCTCTCTATATTATAAACATCTATACATGTGGTTGTGGGGTGAGATTAACTATATGTTAATAAAGAACACAAAAATATTTATAAAGGAAAAATATTCATGTTCTCAAAGCATTCTGAGTCACAATTTTAGGCAAAATTGCTTAGACAAAGTAATATTTTATCTTTTTAGTATAATTATAAGACATTTTGGCAGCCATAGGAAACATTAAGCATAAATCTTGCTGAGATAAACTTGAAAGGTGGGGTGTCATTTCTTGACCATATTCATTTAGTATTGCCAAACACACATATTTTACTATATTAATGCCTTTACCATCCTTTTTGCTACTTAACATCATCCAGCAAATAACCAAATAGCTCACACTTTCTGTTCTACAATGTCCCAGGTTTTCAGGAAGGTATTTTATCATGAAGTTGGAAAATTCCCACCATGTGACTTGCTGTGTTGCAATTCCATTTGGCAAAACGTAAATACAGCCTGTTAAATCCATTCATTTAATTAATAGTATTTAACTTGAAACATGTAGGTAATTCTATGGGCACTCATGGATTCACTCCAGGGATGACTGCTTGGGTCAAGTGCCCATCCCTGAAAAAAATCACTGTATCTACAGTGATAGGCTTTTGAATGACAGCCCTGTCAGAAGGTTCACAGCAAGACAGACAGGCAGACAAAACATTTCCATGAAGGAAAGACAGTGGAGCAAGTGGAAAAAACACAGGCTGGAGCATCAGTGGTTCTATAACCATCTGTAAGGATCTCCGTTCCTTCTCCACGAAATTAAGGTGGGTCTAGCTCCAGTACTCTCTGATCCTACATGAAACAATTAAGTTTGCAAGGATCTGCTTACCTAAATAATTAAGATTTTTCTTTCTTAATGAAGAGAGTGAGTAATGTTTGTCTGAAATAGAATGTTTGTGTGACTCCCAAATACAGAGGGCTTTAATTCCTTCAGATAAAGCAATAGAGGAGACAAATTAGAAAGAGAATTTCCTCAAAGTCAGAATAAGTAAGCCTTTAGCATCCCTTACATAACAGTACCAAGAGTCTGCTGACTTTCTGTTCATAATGCCTACTGACAAGGTAAATTTTGTTTCTTATTCAGAAACCTACTGAAGCACTTGCCAGATAAAATTCAGACTCTTTAGTTTCTTACAATCTTGAGTGTTCCTCTGTAGCTTCGTCTCCTCCAATGAACTCCAAAGTACAGCCACGTAATTTCTATAAATCACCTTGTCTTTTCACACCATTATAACATTAGTGACAATAATAATATTTATTAAGCACCCACAATGTGCCAGGCACTGTCCAGGTCCTGGAGATATAGCTGTTAACAAGACAAATCCTGCCCTCATAGAACTTGCATTTTAGTGGAGGAAACTGGCCATCATTATGTAACCAAATAAAGAACATGCTATAGTGAGAGGTGGCTTTAAAAATGGTGGTCAGATGGTGACATTGAAGCTGTTACAGGAATGACCTTGATGAAGAGGAGGAGCCCTCCTTGGTCGTTGTTTAGCACGGGACCAGACATATTTAAGTAAATTATTTTTAATCCTCCATGCAATGCTGCACAATGTGGATTACTGTCCCCATTTTATTATGTGAGGATAAGGAGTTTGCTCAGATTGCATGGTACAGGAGTTACTGGTCTATAACTCAAATTCAAGCCTGTCTAGTTCTTGAGTACCTCCATTTGACTTTATGCCTTTCCTTCCAACTGAAGTGCTCTTCCCCACACTCCTGACAGACTCTCCCCATCATTCCAGATGCTCAACCTTTGTAAAACTCCTGGCCAACTGTACTCTGCTATTTTCCATTCTTTCCCCAACAAAGGCATAGATCATGGTCTTTGCCTCTGTTCCCACAGCTCTCTATGTGGGATGCCTCTTACAATGATAAACACATTGATTGTAATTTCACATTTACATATCAGACTTCTCTCCTTGACTGATAGCTCCTTCAGGCCAGGACCCATTTCTTACTGATGAAAATATCCCCAGATTTGCCCAAGGCCTGGACCATTGAAAACCCTCAAGAAGTGTTTGTTGAACAAATGCTGTCTGGCGATAGAATGAAATGAACGTGATGTGCCTGTTCAAGACACAGCCCTGATGAAAGGCACTGCCACTGGAAACGAAGAAACAATAAAGACCATGAATCCTTGCCCCCATCCCCCAACCCCAGCAAAATGATCATAGGTCCTTCTCTAGAAAAAAAGCAATGACATTAAGATTAGAGATCTCTTTAATGGTGCTGAAGATTATACAAGGGTAGCTGCTACTGAAATGTGAAAGTGACCTTTTTTATTTTCAAATAGAAACTATTTTTAAAAACCTACCATCATGGTATTTTAAAGTTTTCTAAAACTGGCATTTCCAAAAGGTTCAACAAGAATGACATTTTCCTCTTGTGTACTCAAGTAGAGAAAAATTCCCTTCTTTGAACAGTTCGTTCTTACATATTTCCCCTTTGATACAAGATCCATTGTTTATGGAAATATTTAATTAGCAAGAACTTTATTTTTCAGTGGAATCTCACTCTTAAGAAAAGGGTGAAAAATAGTGTCGGAAATTTTTATTTTAAAAAATGGGAGTTGAAGTGCATGGCATGGAGCATGTTGTAAAACAGGCAGTGCATCATTATCACCTCCCACTCAAAACCATTTTAACTATAATCTCTGTATTTGGGTAGTTCAGCTAATTAACAACCTGGTGTTACCGTAAAGATGAGATTCGCATGTTATTTGAAGTGGTTTTTTAACAGTCTTTAAGCACTAACCATTCAATTTATTAACAGTTTGCTCTACTAAGGTGAAGAAAATTACATAATTATTATGAGTTTGAAAATGAGAAGAAATATATATGTACATTTTATTTATCATCTAAAGATACCAAAATTAAAATGGTATTTTTAAATATGGTAAAATTCCTGTAAATTTGTATTAATAGCTTACTGCCAATGGATTTTATGGGTCTGTAATCATCTTCCTTATACCCTTTTGTCAATTTTCTTTTTTAGCTTGGTGTGATTTAACACATAGGAGAGGAGATTTTTAAAAAATTGGAAGGAGAATAAGCAGTGGTTAAAAATGTGAAGCTTAGAAGCAAACTGGCTAGGTTCAAATCCTGGCTGTACCACTTACCACAAGTTCAAAGACCTTAGGCCACACTTAATTCTTCTGTGCCTCTGTTTTCTCATCTGTAAAATAGGAATCTTAATAATAATATGGGTCACCTATAGGGTTGATGTGAGAATTAATGATTTAACACATGCATAGTACCAGAACACTTAAGAAATGCTAGCTGTCATTGACTGGGCTAGCTCTTCCTGTAACATCCTACTTTCCCATGGTAATAGTTTCACAGGATGATTTTTCTACTTTTCCAAGTATGAAGGGTCCTTTTCCAGCTCTCAAAATTCATCAGATCACCACATGACAGCAATCATATGGATTTTATCCATTAATTGAGAATGTGCAAAATTACAAAAAGCTATTCTGAACTTCCTCATGATTTTAAATAAATGTGTATTTTTCCCTTAGCAATGGCATAGTAATGGAAAAGTAGCAGAATACTGCTGTGAAGACAAGGCACAGCTCCAAATCTCAAGTCAAGGTATAAGTGTACATGTGTAGACCCCAGGGATTCTCAGCCACAAGTTGGAATCTACTTACTTAGCATCCTTAGGCCTATCCTATGTGAAGTCTAATGCAGAATGAAGTTGGAACAGGTACTAAACCATACCACAAGATTCCTTAGCCTTCACCTAAATATTTTTGTATAAATCTTTTATAGCACAAAGATAACAGTGGGGTTTTTTTTGTTTTGTTTTGTTTTCTCTCTCTCTCTCTCTCTCTCTCTCTCTCTGTTTTAATGTTAGCTTATTTGGCTTTGAGAACAAACTGAACCGAGAGTCAGAAAGCCACTGTATACAGATATTTGAAGAATTAAATGACATAATACTTGTGAGAAGCCTAGCATGTGTTCTGGAACATAACAGTGCCCCTGTAAATTCTACTTGAATCACTGCTTTTCACCTTACCCAAGTTCCAGACTTGGTTCTACTCAAAACAAACAGGACAACTTTGAGCAAATGATGGCTGTCACAGGTGACATAAGACAACTAAGATGACTGTGCCAGTAATGTGTCTCTATTTGCCCCCAGATCCATCCCTACATACCCCTTGCTCTACTTGTATCCCAGACACTCTTGCTATATGGCCTGCAGTCATCTTGGCCAATGGGAGACAGTGAAAAGTGATTCAAGAGCAGACCGAAAACAAACTAGGGAACATCCTCCTGTCTCTCTGCTTCCAGTGTATCTTTGGCAGTAGCTATATGCCCCTCTGTGGTTCCAGCTCCCATGAGGCAGTCCTGTCTTCTGGGCTTTCCAACATTAGCTCTACCCTTTGTCCCTCCAACTTCAGGGGTATTAGCAGCTTCCTACCAGCTTCCTACTGTTGCTAATTTCTGGGTTTCCTTCCTGTCCTCTGTTCGTTCTTTAGACTTTCTAATACCTTTGGAACTACCTCTCCATATTATTTCTGTTGAATTGCCTGCTATGGGCTCTGTTTTTCTGACTTTGGCCTGTTACAGTCATCTGACAGGTCTTAAGTTCTCTGATCCTATCATAAGTTAGGCATGGGTGGTCTCAGGACCTTACCTGCCATTTTGTCCATCTACTACCTAACCCTATGTCCCCTGTCCATAACTCGGATGTTCTTCCAATACTCTATATGCATCTTTATCATTCCACTTAAAATGCTATGTCATACTGGTCCACGTGCACATCTATATACCAACTAGACTCTGAGCTTTTTGAGGTAGAGTTGTTTTTCCTCCTTGTTATAAGCCTAATGAAATATTGGTACATAATAGGACCTCTATGCAAGGGTGATGAATAAACACATAAATGGAGTCAAGGTTCTGTAGGCTCAGATATGAGCAGTCTTTTTTTTTTTTTTTTTTTTTTTTGCCTGTTCTTGATCGAAGATCATCATCAGGAAAAACCACAGCTCAAATAGATCTTCCCCAGCAGCCTGCTAAAAAACCCCAAGTTCTACCACAAGAGTGCACTGAGGCATTGTTTTTCTATGAGCCCACTTTAAAAGGCTAATTTGCCTAGGGAAGGTTAAGTCATTATCAATCAGCTGCACCTCAGCAGTGATTAGTTTTATAGATTGTTTCCTATAGACACATGTTTCTGAGAAGGAGTGGGTAAACAGACATGGATAAAAGCCCACAGCAAGGAGTTCACCTATATTGTGAAGTATAGTAAATCCCTTGAGTCACCCACATCATGTCATCAGTCCTCATTTTGAGGAGGCCTCAATTTGAAATCTGCTGTGCAGAAAGCTGCAGTGTGTGAGTTTCTTAGCCAGTAAATGAAGGTGGAAAGAGGAGCATGAGAGGAGAAGGCCCAGGAGGAGGGAGAGTGTTCTGAAGTTCAGGACTGAGACAAAACTGGCTGAGGATTGAGGGTTGGGATGAAGTGTGACAAGTGGCAGGGGATGGGATGAGTTGAGAAGAAGGCACAACAGAGGTGGCCCTGGGTGACCCTTAGCAGAAAAGGATTAGATGGTCTGAGTTGGGAAGAAAGCTAATCATGGAAGTTCTTCTCAACTTGACACTTGCCCTCTGCTCCCTTCTGAAAAGGTTATTTCATTTATTACATTTTGACTTTATAGAAGAAAATGTCATTATTATATTCTCAAATTTGGATTTCTGAAGCCTTTGGGATATAGTAATTTGCATGTTCATTTATTCATTTAATAAACTGTTATTGAACTCTGACTTTAATTTGGGTGCTGTACTTAGAGCCAAGTGGAAGCCTCTCACAATAGAGACTTGCTTTTTGTTTTCACAGAGAAGATGAGGAAAAGAGTACCCAAGGAAGAAGGGAAGGGTTTCTTTCCTGTCTTCCTTTTCAATTCAATCATTATTTTATAACATGAGACTGTTTCATAGCTTAAGTTCATCCTCCACAATGGGAAAGAATATTTGTCATGGAATGCCCAGTCCTTAGCATAGCATCTGGAATTTAGCTGGTATTTAATACATTTTAGGCCAATGATAGATGGAAGGATGAATGACGGATGGGTCCACCACAGCACAGGGCTCTCGGAATGGTTACCCAAATGTTTCCAATACCGATCATTCCTAATTTTTTCTTTAGGAAAAGAATTTATGCTTAAAGCCAGTTCTGGGAAAGTCAAAAGCTGTTTGTTTGTTTGTTTGTTTGTTTTTTATTTATTTTTAGTATGAAGGAAGATATATGGTTGAAGGAAGATATATGGTTGAAGGAAATGAACGAACAAATGGGATATCCTCTCAGGCATTTTCCTCCGAGGAGTCATGCTTACTGAGATTCACATTAAAATCTTGCAGCAAGTGTCCCTATAAACTCCGTACTGCTTTCCTTACCAATATCTCCTCTACTCATTTTAATACTATGTAAATATGCTGCTGATCTAACCTCGGCTATCTACCTGCAACTCACAACTACTTCCAGCCTCACAGATATGCTCATCTAGTTTTCGTTTCAAGTCATTCTAAAGATCAAATGTCTTTATACTCCTGGAAATGATATTCCGTGTGTGTGTGTGTGTGTGTGTGTGTGTGTGTGTGTGTGTGTGTGTGTGTAAACCTATATATAT
The DNA here is from genome assembly GCF_049350105.2 of Macaca mulatta. Taxonomy (NCBI): domain Eukaryota; kingdom Metazoa; phylum Chordata; class Mammalia; order Primates; family Cercopithecidae; genus Macaca; species Macaca mulatta. The sequence continues at coordinate 93,303,261 of NC_133407.1, read as the reverse complement.
GTTTGTGTGTAAATTATAAACATTTGCCTGGCCACATAGATCACTGTAAGTACCTGGAGGTCTGGGAAAACTTTTTCTCTTTTTAAATGAACACTGTGCATCTATCTTTTTGGGGGCTTGTGTCTGTCTTTTTCCAGGATGCAGTGACACCAAGCTGAGAACTGACATTAACCAGAGGAAGGGGTTGGAGAGGCAGAATTGAGGTTGGAGCAGCCCAGTAGAGGTTCAGGAAGGTCACTGAAGCTGAGGATGATGAAAGGAGGGTCATAGCAGCCACATCCAGGAGGCCATTTAGGAAAACTTTCAGCAGGCAAGTGATGAGACTTGATTTACTTCTTTACAAGATCATTTTGTGTGCTATGTGGAAAGGTAATTGGAGGGCACACAAAGCAGAGGAAAGAGACATACGTAACTTAGGGCAAAGTTGAAAGAAATTTAAATTCAGTATTACCATTAAACCTCAGCCATTATTAATCCACTTTCATTTCAGTTTTCCATTTCATTTTGAAGTTAAGGCCTTAAACACGTCACACCTTGGGTTCCAGCATCAAATAACCATAGGCCCCAGCACACCGACATCTTTCTATTGTGTTTACCCAAGGGTTTCAAGACTTCAGAGCAGTCTTGACATCTGTGGCCTTTAAAAACCTCCTAATATCAGAGAACAAGCATGTTTGTTACCTTAACTCTTCTGTTGAGCTTGAGCTCATTGTATCTACTTTTTTCAAAGGGTAACTACTCTTACAGTGTTATTGCTTCATGCTTTTTGTTCTCCAGCACGCAGGCTGTAGCTATACTATACCCACTCCTGACCACCACCCTGCAAGACCCAGGTGGTAGGAATCCCCCACTCTCCACACCACCTCCTCTTGGTCCAAGTAGCCTCCACATTTTCCCAGCCCTCAGTATCTCTTCAGTGGCTGCAAGAGCCTCCTGACTTGTCTAATGTGCTCTCAGAGAGGCAGTTGGATAACTGTTCTATTCAAATATTGCTAGAAACACTATTTTGAACTAAAGTCACTTTCTGCGGTGGCTTCTCCTTTGTCAAGTAAGAGTGCCATGTTTTACTATTGTGAATCACAAGAAACTTAAATGTCTTTTTTCTTTCAATGTCAATCTATAGCAGAAAAGCATATTTTTAAAAAGATACAAAATCACATGAATTAAGTTAAGGATATTTAGAAGGAAAGAATACAATGTTACTTACTATTTCTGTCACTGAGATTATGATTTCTCTCTAAATACATTCTCTGTTTTCCCAGTATTCTTCAGTGAGCACATGTCAGCTTTGACACCATAAATCATTATCTTTTAAAAAGTTTGGTATTTTACATAAACTTGTAAATTCATTTTAATGATTTTACTATAACTCATATATATGATTTAACTTGTTAACATATTTGTGTGGGTGTGTCTGCACGCATGTGTACATGCATTCTTGAACATAACTTTATTCCTACCAGAAGCATTAACTCCCAACCCTGATGTAGGAGTTCTGGGTTCAGGTAGCACCGACAGGCAGCAAGTCCCACCCTCCAGTGCCTGGGACCCAGGAGAAGAGAGGCCATGAGGTTTTTGAAGGAAATAACGTGGGAAAACAAGAAGGTGGACAGGAAAACAAGTTTCCAGTCATGATAGGACACAAAAGCATGCCAATTAAGTGAGAATTAATGAACTAATAGGAAAACGAGAAAATAAAATCCAAATATCCAGTGATTCCTTAACACAGACTCCTAGTTTTAAGACAGATTCTTAGTTTCCCTTATAATGCTAAAGACAAATTTGTCAGAGTCCCTGTGCTTGTTTCAAAAACCAAATGAAACAAGCAAACAAATTGGCTTTCTAATATGCGCCATGCATTGTGTAAAGAGCTCTGTGAGCATAAAGAGAGACATGCCTGTAAAGCACTTAGAACGTTGCTTAGTGCCTAAAAACCACTGACACATTGCTGCTGCTATTTTTACATTAGCCACCATTTTAGAGATGAGAAAACTGAGGTTCAGGAAAGTGATAGGGTAAAGTTTTTAATCCAAGACTCTCTGACTTTAAATCCACAGTAAACTCTTAGCTTCATTGCAGTTACTAAAGTTACAGCCCAAATGCCTTTCCAAAGGGCCTCAAATGGAAATATTCTAACATGTTGCAAACTGAACTGTGAGTAGTTCTTTGAAGTTCTTTCATTATATTTACTACACTTTCTTAAAATGGAATAAATAGGCTGTGAGATTTACAATGCTCAGAGTTTCTAGTTATTCTCTTTTCCCAGAAGAGCCTTTGATTTTGTTAAGAATCTTACCTTAAATCTATAGATACAATAAGTGAAATCAGGGAAACATCACTAGGAATTGCAGGCATTATTCTGAACACAGCTGGTACTGCACAGGGCCATAGCTGGAACACCTTGGACAGGATGAGGCTGGTTCTAACCTAAAGCATACATAATACAGGAAAAGTGCCTTGGTTTCTTTAGTGTAACTTCCCAAGGATAGTTTGTTATTCTCCTAAATAATGTATCATTTTTGCTGTGGGAGTACACTGGTTAAGAACAAAGGCTTTTGGATTTGGAAAGACCCAAATCCCGGCCTCTTCTCTGTCCTTCCTGGCTGCAGTATCCCATGCAAGTTGTTCTCTTTGAATCTGTTCTTGTGTCAGTATAAAAGGAATGATGGTACCTACATCACAGGAAAGGGGAGCAAGAAGAAAATGAATTGAGAAAAACATGTATAAAGTACTTAGCATAGTCCAGATATAGAGTCGGGGCTCAGTAAATGCTGACATTATTAAAAGGAAAACATGTTTTCGGATTCTAAAAAACACGCCTATTTTAGGCGATGTGTTCTAGGGGAAAGAAGTGAGTCAGGAGATGTGGATCCTATTTTGGGATTCAGAACTGTAGTCACAGGAACCAGCAATTTCCCTGAGAGTTTGTGAGTTGATTATAAAATGGAGAAAGTAATATTTTTGCTTACCTGCTTGAATGTATGGAATACAACTTTCTTCTCCTAAGAATAAAGTGTATAAAACATATTTTTTTCAATCATCATGAGATGAGAAGGGTATTTTAAACCACTTTCTCTTGTATATATTTAAAAAAAAAATCTATCCGCACATGTCAAATTGTCAGCAGCCAAGTCTAATCTGTAGATGCAGACCGAACACTTCTTTAGGAGCTCTGAACACTATGCCAAGATGCTTACGGCGACCAGGAATCAGGAAAACTTTGAAATCAGCAAAATAACTCCTGGAAAATTCTCCTGCCAGTACCTTACCATTCTGCTTCCCTATCTCCGTGCTGTGCATATTAAAAAGAAGGGGGCAAAGAGAAATAATGAATTCTCTGGATTTCCTTGAGATAATATGTTCAGAAATGGTTTCTCTGGGAACTAATGAGACATCCTTTGCAGGCTGAATAATATGAATTCAATTCTAACCCAACCACTGAAGTATAATTTCAAGGTAACCAGTAACATTATTACTGTCCTTCTTTCCCTTTCACATACCCATCCCAGATTAATGATAGCTGTTTTTGCTGAATGCTTTTAAAGCTTTTCCTTCCTGATGAAACTTCAGAGGTTTTTTTTTTTTTTTTTTTTTTTTTTTTTTTTTTTTTTAACAAAGTTTATATAGAAACCATAAAAATCAGAAATTACTAATTAAGACTATTAGGAAAAATACCCCAGAGGCTTCAGAATTAAAATATGTCTCAATTAGATAGACTTTTCAAGATTCCAGGATTCTCTTCTATAAATGATAAAAGTTCTACCCCCAAACTGGGTGGAACTTCATAGTGCACACTACTGCTTCTGTTCATTCAACTGGGTAGTGTTACTGCATTGTGAATGCATCAACAGGAACAGAAAATTATGTTAGGAGACTAATATTAACAACAATGACAACACCAGAAACAAAATCATAATTGAGAAGTCTGAATATAAATCTTTTTCTCAAGGAATCATTGGCCACAAGCTGTAGAAACTATGTATTTGTCATTTTATATTTGCCTACAGTGACACCTGCTGGAAAACACTGTTGAAGCTTTGAAATAAAAATAAATTTAAAATTTAAAATAAAAGCCAAGCTTTGAAAATACCAGCCATATATTACTATTATTTTCACCTAAGAATGCATTGCCTAAACTTCAATTTAATTTCTGATTCCTCTTTTGAATTTTCTTCTCTGTGCAAACTGAGAAACTAAGATTCAATTCCATTTGATGAAATAATTATTTAAATGGTATGAAAGAATTGGAGTTAACTGTTACATGATGCAAACTATTTTTAAATGGAAGAATTTATAAACAGTTTGGTGGCATTATTTTTCTTCTTTCTGAAATGTTGCTTTAAAATTTGCATATCAATTGCAGTGTGATAAGTATTTGTCAAAATCTTACTTAAGAATAAATATCAAGATATTTAATACTGGTGAAAATATTTAATAGCTATCACTTTCCTAGGCAGCATTAATGCACAGAGCCATTTTGTGTTTGAGGTTTTTATGTTGCACTTTAGCATGCACTGGATGCCAGCTACACTATGCGTTAAGCAACCAGTATGGATCTTATGCAAATTCCCTTTGATTTCAGCAGAGACTTTGCATACTAAGAGTTCCCATCTCCCAGTGACACAGAGAAGGATTTGTGTACCTAAGTCCCATTACCATTAATAACATTCACCAATAAAATTCTAGCCCATTGAGAAGGTGCAAACATTTACCCGGAAGTGAGTCTTTCACAAAGCTAATTTTACCCCAAGATTTGGTATCTACAAGGGACTTGTCATCTACAAGGGACACATTTGCAAAGAAGTATCTTGATATCTTCATATTCTTGAGTTCAGTCACTTCAGTCTTTTCACAGTCATTTCAGTATAGTTTGTGCACTGTTGGTGATAATTTTTCCCACTTAAATTTTTTTCCCTAAATGTAAAAACTGTCCTCAAAGTCACAGTTTCTTTATAAAGCAAATACATAGGGTTTCTTTCCAGTTCATTTGTAGCTATGCGTCCATTTCTCTAAAAACTCCTTCTAGCATTAGGTAGAGACTTGATGCTTCAAAACAAAGTGACTCATGTCTTTATACCTGCTACATAGCTGATTTTCCATCTTTTATCATTTCACCATATCTGTTCTTCTGAGGGGAAGCTGTCTTTTATTAAAAGTCAAAATTCATAAGGAAATAAAGGTTCTCTATCTTAAATTAATCTCCATATTAATCCATTTTCTCATTCCTTCAGCTCTAAAGACTATGTCTTTATAAACCAGTAAAGCTGCCAATGATTTGTGGAGATGATACTCCATCTCCCCTTCTTATATATAGGAAACTTCGGCCAGTAGAGGTAGACTAAGGTCAGGTACATGAGAAGCACTTCCTGAATTAACAAAGTGATTCCAGTTCCATGACTTCTGTAGCTGAGCAAAATCCGTAACTTTTATTCATCTCTATCCATTGCATCCTGAGGTGATAACTATGGTTTGAATGTCTGTGTTCCCCCAAAATTCATAAATCGAATCCCCAGTGTGATGGTATTAGGCGGTAGGGCCTTTTCTTGGGGTGATTAGGTCATGAGGGCAGAGCCTTTATGAATGGGATTAGTGTCATTATAAAATAAGCTAGAGGAAACTTGTTTGCCTCTTCCACCATGTAAGGACACGGCAAGAAAGACCCAACTATGAACCAGGAAATAGGCCCTTACCTGATACTGAATCTACTGGCAACTGATCTTGCTCTGTCACTCAGGCCTGAGGGCAGTGGTGCCATCTCAGCTCAGTGTAACCTCCACTTCCTGGGTTCAAGTGATCCTCCCACCTCAGCCTCTGGAGTAGCTGGAGTTACAGGAGTGTGCCACATACCTGGCTATTGATCTTGGACTTCTAAGCATCCAAAACTGAGAAATAAATTTATTTGTTTATAAGCCACCCGGTTTATGGTACTTTGTTATATACAGCAGAATTAATAAACTAAGACAAGTGGGTATAACAAACTTTTAAAAAAAGAGATGGTTATATATATATGTAGTTTACCACTAGTTAAATTTTTTTTAAATAAAAAGATTTTTTTTTTAGGTTCCCACATAAATTTTATCCACACACCTTCCAAATAGTTAAGAATATCTCCAAATTTCTTTCTCAGTTCCTGGGATTGAATTTTCCAGGCTGTAAAACAGATTTCTCGAATCTTTAATCTCCACTCCCAATTAATCCCACATTGCAGGATAAAGGAAGCAGAAGTAAGATACAGAAAACAGTACCCCTCACTCCTGAGAATCCTAAGAGATATTCAGAGAGACCCTGTGTTTCTCACCATACAGAGAAGAAAGTTCAGAAAACTCTACTTAAAGGTTTAAGTAAACTCAATTAAGCTGAAGTCTTGAGCATATAAGTGTTGCACTTACTATACAGATGTATGTTTACATTTGTTTTTATTTTATACGTATTTGCTTTTATAAATTGTAGGTAAAATACCAACAGCACATCAATTTGATATTAAATTTATCAGCACATTAAAAAACACTCAAATCATTAGAAAACTACATTAATGAAAGTATTTGATTTTTCTACATGCTTTAAAGAGTTAATCCTCAAATGGCATCTGCACAAATTTCAGGGGGGTGGTTTCTGGATCTTTTCTCTAAGAATATTTTAATCTTGGGTTCTCATTGTTATGACAGTTCAAATTAAAATCACGTAAGTGTATTCTGAATAACACTTTAGAACTGAGAACTATCATGTCATTTCAGTGACTATGTTTTTTTCAAGTAATTCTACTTCCAATGGTACAGTCCCACTGAAAAAAAAGAACAGAAGTAGGTTTAATGTGTGGATGATGAAGTTTTATCACATGAAGGATAAGTCCCACAATGCTGTACTATATCCAAGCTTTTCCAATAGTTTCAGTGGAGAAAAGTAGTGGAAAATTTGAGTCATTTCACAATGGCATGGGTATCTGTCAGTCTTTATCTGTCTTGTAGGCCTTTCTTTTGGGATTTTTGGTAGGGCTGAAAATTAAGAGAGCTACCTTTCTTCCCAGTAAGTTGGGTATATGACCCAGGCTGCCTAAAAAGAGGATTCAGTGATTGGTTCAAAGGAGGACATATGATCCAACCAAGCCAATCAGTGTCATTTTTGGTCAGGGCTTATGGATTCGGGAGGGAACAGGGGGCGCTTATATTTCTGGGATGATCTTGATCTGTAAAGATGATACTGTCTTGAGCTACCCATGGGCCATCTTTGCTGTTAGTTGGATAAAGACAGAGAGAAAGTCTGTCTGAGAATAAAGCTATATGGATAAAATCAGGGGCAGAGTAGAGAATTCAAATGAAATAATTGTAACCCCTGAGTTCATTCATTTCTTAAATTATGGTTTCACTTTCCCAATTATGTGTTTGTGATCCAAAATAGTACAAAAGGTGTTGTTGTCATTGTTGTTTTCTTGCTGAGCTAGTTCTTCTGTCCCTGTACCTCAAAGGATCTAGACCATACACCTGGAACATAATATTCCACATATGCATACACAATGTTTAAAAAATGTATTACAAGAATCAATACCATATTCACATTCTTAAGTGGCCATTTCATTTCAGAAAAATAACATCATTTATTATATTAAATTAATGTTGTTAATACAAATTGTATTGGGTTTCTAGTTTATTTATATTTAATATGTATATTTGCTTTAGATACATACTTTCATAAAAACTACAAGCATAAAGAACTTATATATAATTTTATGTTTTCTCACATATAAGTAATGTAATAATTAAAATCACTTAAGTCAACACTGGGAGTCCACAATAATTGTCCCCATTTGAGAGGGGTCTGTCCTAAAATCAGAAGCTTGAGAACATTCTCTACCACAAGTGCAGGAAAGAAACAAGCAATACTGATGAAAATGCAAAATGGTACAGTTCCACACGGAGGAAATTTTCCTGTACCTTTGCCCTTTGGCATTGATCCCAAACCTACTTTTTGGAATATACCCCAAAGATAAACAAGAAAAATATGAAGTGATTGTGCACAAAGGTATTTATTGTAACACTATTTATAATAGCAAAAGATTGAAAAGAACGCAAATGTCCGTGAATGGCAACTGGTTGAATAAACTATGATACCATCATAGTGGAGTGCTATGCAACTATAAAAAGGAATGAGCAAGATCTCTGCATAATAATGAGGAGTGATCTCCAAGATGTATTGTCAAGTTAAAAACAACAACAGGCCGGGCATGGTGGCTCACGCCTGTAATCCCAGCACTTTGGGAGCCCAAGGCGGGCAGATCACCTGAGGTCAGGAGTTCAAGACCAGCCTGGCCAACATGGTGAAACCCCGTCTCTACTAAAAATACAAAAATTAGCTGGGTGTGGTGGCAGACACCTGTAATCGCAGCTAGTCAGGAGGCTGAGGCAGGAGGATCACTTGAGACCCGGAGGCAGAGGTTGCAGTGAGCCAAGATCATGCCATTACACTCCAGTCTGGGCACAAGAGCAAAAAAAGCCAATGACAACAACAAGGTATAGCAGATTTTTTTTTTTGCAAGAAAGATGAAGAGGAATACTAATGTAAATATACAATTCTGCTTAGATTTTCAAGAAGAAATAATGAAAGAATAAATCAAAACTAATAGAAACTTGTTTATATGAGGGAAAAAAATAGAAAAAAAAATTTGAAGGGGGCAGGGATGAAATCTTTTGACTTAATGTAGTTTTGATTTTTTTTTTTTTTGAGAGAAGTCTCGCTTTGTCACCCAGGCTGGAGTGCAGTGGCGTCATCTCGGCACACTGCAAGCTCCGCCTTCTTGAGTTCATGCCATTCTCCTGCTTCAGTCTCCTGAGTAGCTGTGACTACAGGCGCCCGCCACCATGCCCAGCTAACTTTTTTGTATTTTTAGTAGAGACGGGGTTTCACTGTGTTAGCCAGGATGGTCTCGATCTCCTAACCTTGTGATCCACCCACCTAGGCCTCCCACAGTACTGGGATTACAGGCGTGAGCCACCGTGCCTGGCCATAGTTTTGAATTTTATATAAATAAATGGTTTTGAATTTGGAACCACATAAATGGCCATCTTTGCCTAATTATAAAAAATCAGAAAGGAAAAGCAACTCTTACATATTAAAATAAATGGAAATAATAAATAATAAGGGGTCTATACCTTACTCAACTTTGAGAAATACTCCTGATCCATTAAATCTTCTTAATGCAAACTAAGTTAACATCTAGCAATTGTAGTGAAGACCCATAGAGAAATTCTTCCCCAGTGCTGTGTATTGTATTACTGTCTTTCAATTTTCTTAAGTTAACTTGTTTCTGTATTTCTGAATCCAAATATAGATTTCTATAATTGTTTCATCCACTGTATTTGTTAAAAATTACCTGATTATCTTCAGAATAAAAGCATGGGTTTTGAAATCAGAAACTCCTTGGTTTAAGCCCCAGATCCATCCTTATTAGCCATAAAACCTCAGGAAACAGAATTAACCTCTTTGAGCTTTAGTTTTGTGTCTTGGTTCATTTTTGTGCTGCTATAACAGAACACCTGAGACAGAGTAATTTATAAAGAACAGAGGTTTATTTCTTATAGTTCAGGAGGCTGGGAAGTTCAAGATTGAGGAGCACACATCTGCAAGGGACTGTGTGCCGCACCATTCCATGGAGAAGGTGGAAAAGCAAGAGAGCACACGAGAGAGGGAGAAGAAAGGAGCTGAACTCATCCTTTTTTTATCAGGAGCTCACTCTCTCTATAACTAACACACTCCAGTAATAATGGCATTGAACCATTCATGAGGACACAGCCCTCATGACCTGATCACCTCCTACAAGTTCCACCTCTCAACACTTGCATTGAAGATTAAGTTCCTAACACTTTAATTTTAGGGGACACATTCAAATCATAGTATTTTCCCATCTGTAAAATGGGAAGAGTGTCACCTGTCTTGCCTCTACCCTAAAAGCCTAATATCTACATAATCTCCACATCACATTCCTTTTGCCACTGGATTTCTCCAACCTGCAGCAAACTTTACCTGTATCAGGTGTCATTGTCTGAACCCTTTCCAGAACAGCAACTTCAAATTCCTCCTAACATCCACTTAAAATTCAAAACTAAGCATGGCAGTGTTCTCTGCCAATCAGTCCCTCTTTTTCTCTAACTGTTCTTAATTCCTAACACATGATTGGGTAGTAAGTACTCTCTGCTTCCAGGAAGAAAACCTACTCAGCTCACCATACTGCCTATTAGGCCCCTAAAAACTAATGCTTTGTAATGAAATTTTCTTTCTTTGATCAACAGACTGCTTTCCAAAGTAGTTGACGTTACAGTTGTTGCAGGTAATGCAGCTTTATTATATTATGGAAGTCTGAATTTAAGTCCAAATGCAGTATTTGAAATATGTGTGCAAATGTTATTTAGCTACAAATTTTAAAGGGATTAGAAGTTTTCAACTGGACAGTCCAGCCACTGACTAACTGGTCACTTAGACAAGGGCCAGGGCTACATCTATGGGTCTTATAAGAGAAGATGCCAAGGGCCACCTCTACAAACCAGCCTTCAAGAGAACCTACTGCCCATCTACCCACTGATTGGCTGATGGATGTGCTGTCCCTCCTTTCACTGGACAAGAAAGGGCTCATTTCCCCAAGAATCTTCCAACTGTTGAAACAATTCCAGCCATCTTCTTCCCTTCTGGTGGGCATAAAACTTATCTGGAGTGGTGAGAAACTGTAACCAATTATACTTCTTTAATTAGAGAACCTTCCTTTATCTTGGAGATATGAGAGTTGGCAACAATGTTGCTACATACAGTGGTAGACTGTGTCCTTTCATAAACACTCACTCATTTAAAGAGCCAAGACTCTGGAAATGAAAGTTCCAGCTTCATTTCTTGAATTAGATAATTTATTATCAGACTAACACACATCTTTGACTCACAACTTGTCCACTTCTCCTTCCACTGTTTAGATCTGCTGCTGCTTCTCTTCCTGGGCCTTTGCTGTCCTTGCCTTACAGAATCATCTCATCCCACTTTGTAGAGCAATAGTAAGGTCAAAAGATTTCTATTAGTTCAATCTATTCCTACTCCCCATTACAGAGCAGATTTTATTGTTGGTAAGAACCTGGAACTTGGTTTCTTCACAGTTCCCCTGAGCATTGAGACCACGTTCTGACCCCAGCAGTTATTCCAGAAATATTGGTAACTGTCTGAGGTCTGTTTCTTTGCTCTGGTTTTCCATTGAATAAATATAACAGGAAGTGATGTCCAGAAAAATTGAAGAACAGAGTAAGAGAACATATTTGGGGTTGGGGCTGGTGGTTCACACCTGTAATCCCAGTACTTTGGGAGGCTGAGGCAGGTGAATCACTGGATTCAGGAGTTCAAGACCAGCCTGAGCAAGATGGCAAAACCCCATCTCTACTAAACACAAAAATGAGCAGGGTGTGATGGCTTACGCCTGTAGTCCCAGCTACCTGGGAGGCTGAGGTGGGAGTATCACTTGAGCCTGAGAAGCGAAGGCTGAAGTGAGCTGAGATCATGCCACCCATGCACTCCAGCCTGGGTGACAGAATGAGAGACTGTCTCAAAAAAGAAAAAAATAGAGAGAACATATTTGGACAAAAGCTCCGAGACATTGATATAAAATCTGTATCTCTACCACTTCCTTATTTTAAATGTTTAATGTCAAACTGAGAACTTTAATTTTTCCCTCATATTTGTTTAATCACAATTATTCAGGAAAGACTCAGCCTATTGTGATTTTCAGGTTTTAAAAAGTTGGATGTTTATGTTCTATGTCTTCTAACCTCTGTTTAACAAGTACCAAATCCTAAATGAAACGATGAAGAGGGAAGAATATGACCACTCCCCTAATTATACTTTCTGTGAACTCATTGAATATGCCTAAATATTAAAGGTCTAAGACCATATGGCCCCGGGAATGGACATTTTTCAGAAGTTAATTACTACCAGATATATTAGTGTTTGTGTGAAATGCCTTTTTTATTTCCTTTTCAAATTACCCAAATATCTTAAATTAATAGTGTGAATAACAGAATGTAGAAATGAGCCTTTGAATTCATAAATATCATAAACCAAATCCTTACAGGTTTCCTCATCTTCAAAATGAGAATAATAACGATAACCACTCTGAAATGCTCCTTGCAATGAACAGCTAATTTGAATACCATAATTGTAAAGTATCTGTGAAACAAAGTGCAATAAAATATTCAAATAATTATTTTAACTATTTAGCATTTGCAGAATTGAAGAATTTTCTTCTGGGATTTATTTTTATTTTTATTTTTATTTTTTGATACAGAGTCTCACTCTGTTATCCAGGCTGGAGTGTAGTGGCCCAATCTTGGCTCGCTGCAAACTCTGCCTCCCAGGTTCAAGCTATTCTGGCCTCAACCTCTGGAGTAGCTAGGATTACAGGTGTGCACCACCACACCCAGCTAATTTTTGTATTTTTTAGGAGATACAGGGTTTCACCATGATGGCCAGGCTTGTCTCAAACTCCTGACCTCAAGTGATCCACCCACCCCGGCCTCCCAAAGTGCTGGGATTACAGGTGTGAGCCACCATGCCCGGCCTTGGGATTCTTAATTAGGACAGTATTATTGAATTATTCAATCACGTGCTTACTGTGAACTGATCTGCTGATAGGTCATACCAGGAGGTCCCAGAACTGCCCCCCATATGTGGTTGGCCTTGTTCCATCTCCACCACTGATAGTCAAAGTAGCATGTGATTCTAGCATAGGGGGGAAAAAAAAAAACCAGATGCCTCTACCTTTCAGGCCCCATTCCAATATAGGATATCAAATAAAAGAACTGGAAGGCCAGGCGCGGTGGCTCACGCCTGTAATCCCAGGACTTTGGGAAGTCAAGGTGGGCAGATCACGAGGTCAGGAGATAGAGACCATCTTGGCTAACATGGTGAAATCCCGTCTCTACTAAAATTAAAAAAAAAAAAAATAGCTGGGCATGGTAGCGGGCGCCAGCTACTCGGAAGGCTGAGGCAGGAGAATGTTGTGAACCCAGGAGGCGGAGCTTGCAGTGAGCCAAGATTATGCCACTGCACTCCAGCCTGGGCGACAGAAGCAGACTCTGTCAAAAAAAAAAAAAGGAAAATTATACTACCGCTTTACTCAACAAGTTACATCCTTAGTATAAGGCACACATTCAATCTGGATTACAAGGAAAATAGTTGGGGCTTTTTATTCTCTTGTAAAATTCCAAAGTACATTTGGAGCATGTAGCATCACTGTGTAGGTATTTGGGAGAAAATGAAGAATGATTCAGGTTCCAAATAAAGAACCTTCTCCCTTGCTCCTGCTTCCACCATGTGAGATGCCTGCTCCCCCTTCACCTTCTGCCATGATTGTAAGCTTCCTGAGGCCCTCTCAGAAGCCCAGCAGATGCCATCATCATGCTGCCTGTAAAGCCTGCAGAACAGTGAGTCAATTAAACATCTTTTATTTATAAATTACCAAGTCTTACCTATGTCTTTATAGCAATACAAGAACAAGGTAGTACAGAAAATTGATACTAAGGAGTGGTGCATTATTATAAAGATACCTGATATACAGAAGCAGCTTTGGAACTGCGTAACAGGTAGGGGTTGGAAGAGTTTGGAAGGCTCAGAAGAAGACAAGAAGAAGAGGGAAAGTTTGGAACTTTTTAGAGACTGGTTAAATGGTTGTGACCAAAATGCTGATAGTGACATGGACAGTGAAGGACAGGCCACCAAGGTCTCAGATGGAAATGAGGAACTTATTGGGAGCAAAGGTCACATGTGTTATGCCTTGGCAGAGATCTTGGCTGCATTCTGTTCATGCCCTAGGGATATGTGGAAGTTTGAACTTGAGAGTGATGACCTAGGGTATCTGGTGGAAGAAATTTATCAGTACCAAAGTGTTCAAGAAGTGTCAGAGGCATGGCTGCTTCTAACAGCTTATGTTCAGATGCAGGAGCAAAGAAATGAGTTAAAGTTGGAAGTTACACTGAAAGGGGAAGCAGAACATAAAAGTTTAGAAAATTTGCAGCCTGGCCATGTGGCAGAGAAAGAACACATTTTCAGGGAAGGAATTTAAGCAGGCTGTGGAGCAATCACTTGCTAGAGAAATCTGCATAACTAAAAGGGAGGCAAGTGCTAATAATAAAGATGATGGGAAAAGGCCCACATTTCAGAGATCTCAGAGGTATACCCTCCCATCACAGGCCCAGAGATCTAGGAAAGAAGAATGGTTTTGTGAGCCATACCCAGGGCCCTGTAACCCTGCACAGCCTCAGAACACTGCTCCCCACATTCCCAGCCATTCCCGCTCCAGTCTCAGCTCACAGGGTTCCATGCACAGCTCAGGCGACTGCTCTGGAGAGCGTAAGCCATCATAAGCCTTGGCAGCTTCCACAAGGTGTTATGCCTGTAGGTAGGTGCACAGAGTGTAAGAGTGGTGGGGGCTTGGCAAACTTCACTTCAATTTCAGAGGCTGTATGAGAAAACCTGGGTGCCCAGGCAGAAGCTTGCTGCAGGGGCAGAACTCCCACAGAGAACCTCAACCAAGGGAGTGTAGAGGAGAAATATGGGGTTGGAGGCCCCACACAGTCTCCACTGGAGCACTGCCTAGTGGAACTGTGAGAAGAACCCACTGTCCTCCAGAACCCAGAATGGTAGATCCACAAGCAGCTTGCATTCTGTACCTGGAAAAGGCCCAGACACTCAACAGTCTGTGAGAGCAGCCACGGTGGCTGTACACTGCAAAGATGCAGGGGCAGAGCTGCTGAAGGCCTTAGGAGCCCACCACTTGCAGCAGTGAGCCCTGGATCTGGGACTTGGAGTCAAACAAGATTATTTTGAAGCTTTAAGGTTTAATGATTGCATTTTGAACTTGCATGGGGCCTGTAGCCCCTTTCTTTTGGCCAATTTCTCCCTTTGGGAATGGGAATGTTTACCCAATGTCTGCATTGGCATTGTGTCGTAGAAGGAAATAATTAGTTTTTTATTTTACAGGCTCACAGGTGTAAGAGACTTGCTTTGTCTTCAATGACACCTTGGACTTTGGATTTTTGAGTTAAGACCAAAACAGGTTAAGACTCTGGGGGACAATTGGGAAGGCATGATTTTATTTCGCAATGTGAGAAGGACATGAGATTTGGGGGCACATGGCTGGAATGATACAGTGTGAATATATGTCTTTGCCAAATTTTTTTTTTTTTTTGAGACAAGAGTCTCACTCGTCAGTCAGGTTGGAGTGCAGTGGCACAATCTCAGCTCACTGCAATCTCCGCCTCCCAGGCTCAAGTAATTCTCCTGCCTCAGCCACCCATGTAGCTGGGATTACAGGCATGTGCCACCACACCCAGCTAATTTTTGTATTTTTAGTAGAGACAGTACAGACGGGATTTCACCATGTTGGCCAGGCTGGTCTCGAACTCCTGACCTCAGGTAATCTGACTGCCTTGGCCTCCCAAAGTGCTGGGATTACAGGTGTGAGCCACTGCACCCAGTCCGCCAAATCTTGTGTTGAATTGTAATCCCCAGTGTTGGAGGTGTGGCCTGATGGGAGGCATTTCAGTCATGGGGGTGGATCCCTCATGGTTTGGTGCTGTCCTTATGATAGTGAGTGAGTTCTCAGGAGATATGCTTTTGTTTTTTTTTTTAAAGTGTGTGGCACCTCCCCTGACTCTCTCTTGCTCCTGTTCCCACCATGTGAGACACCTGCTTCCCCTTTGCCTTCTGCCATGATTGTAAGATGCCTGAGGCCTCCCCAGAAGCCAAGTAGATGCCAGCACCACGCTTCCTGTAAGCCTGCAGAACTGTGAGAAAATTTAGCCTTTTTTAAATAAAAAAGAAATAAGAAAAATAAAACATAAACTTCATTAATTAAAAGTGAAATTAATTCACAGGTTTCCAGGATTTTAAAAAAAGTGAAATTAATTACCAAAGGAAGCCTCAATTACTTTGAAAAATGAAGGAAATTATGAATTAAAATTAAAATTTCCTAGGTAGTTTATAAAACTTCACTTATTGAGATATTTGAAAATAAGACTCTTTATAAGATTATCATTTTGGGTTGCTTTGTTTATTTTTTATTTCCAACTGTTATTTTAAGTTCAGGGGTACACGTGCAGGATATGCAAGTTTGTGACATAGGTAAACATGTGCCATGGTTGTTTGCTGCACAGATCATCCCATCACTTAGGTGTTAAGTCCAGAATCCACTAGCTATTCTTCATGATCCTTTCCCTCCTCCCACCCCCTACCCTCTGACAAGCCTCACTGTGTGTTGTTCCCCACCATGTGTCCATGTGTTCTCATCACTTAGCTCCCACTTATAAGTGAGAACATGCAGTATTTGGTTTTCTGTTCATGCGTTAGTTTACTGAGGATAATGGCCTTAAGTTCTACCTATGTCCCTGCAAAGACATGATCTTGTTCCTTTCTATGGCTGCATAGTATTCTATAGTGTATATATACCACATTTTCTTTATCCAGTCTATCATTGATGGCCATTTAGGTTGATTCCATGTCTGCTATTATAAATAGTGCTGCAATGAACATACACATGTATGTGTCTTCATAATAGAATAATTTCTATTCCTTCGGGTATATACCTAGTAATGGGATTACTGGGTCAAATGGTATTTCTGCCTCTAGGTCTTTGAGGAATCACCACACTGTTTTCCACAATGGTTGAACTAGTTTACACTCCCACCAAAGTGTAAAAGTATTCTTTTTTTCTCCACAACTCTGCCAGCATCAGTTTTTTGACTTTTTAATAATAGCCATTCTGACTGGTATAAGATGGTATCTCATTGTGGTATTGATGTGCATTTCTCTAATGATCAGAAATGTTGAGCTTTTTTTCATATTGTCGGCCACATGTATGTCTTCTTTTGAGAAGTGTCTGTTCATGTCCTTTGTCTACCTTTTAATGGAGTTGTTTTTTTCTAGTAAATATGTTTAAGTTCCTTACAGATGCTAGATATTAGACCCTTGTCAGATGAATAGATTGCAAAATTTTTTTTTCCATTCTGTAGCCTGTTGTGTTTACTCTGTTGATAGTTTCTTTTGCTGCGCAGAATCTCTTTGGTTTAATTAGACTCCATTTATCAATTTTTGCTTTTGTTGCAATTGCTTTCGGCATCTTTGTCATGAAATCTTTGCCCATTTGTATGTCCTAGGGTATTTACTAGGTTTTATTTTAGAGTTTTTATAGTTTTGGACTTTACATTTAAGTCTTTAATCCATCTTGAGTTGACTTTTGTATATAGTGTAAGGAAGTTGTCCAGTTCTGATTTTCTGCGTATGGGTAACCAGTTCTCTCATCACAATTTATGGAATGGGGAAACCTTTCCCCATTGCTTGTTTTTGTCAGGTTTGTTAAAGATCAGATGGTTGTAGGTGTGTGGTCTTATTTCTGAGTTCTCTATTCTGTTCCATTGGTCTATGTGTTCTTGTACAAATACTATGCTCTTTTGGTTACTGTAGCCATTTGGGGTTCTTTTGGATGAAGGCAATGATTGGCCTAAAAAGCCACTTCAGATTATTTCCAGGTCTAAGAGTCAGGGTATTTTTTACTTCGTATGTATTGAATAAAGTGGTATCAGTTCTCCCTACTACTTTACCAATTCATTTGGTAAATCTTTACAATTTTTAAACCTGAAAATAATCTCAGCATTAAGCTTGAGCAACTATATTTAATCTATAAACTACTGCCTTCATTTTCTTTCATGCTCTTTTAAGACAATGATTACATCATTTTGCTTGAGAAATTTCACCCTGCAAGCCAAACCTGCTATTTATATTGAACACCCAGTGAAAACATAAGATTAGCCACAGTATGCCAACTGCTAAGAAGACAAGGCTGAAGAAGAAATTAAGATATATAGTTCCTACCATTCACAAGTTCATTTTCCCCTGAAAATATAGACAAATAAATGGATGCAATCAGTTCATTAGATGAGCAGGGCTCCTTAGGGTAAGAGCAAATAACACTTAACTTCCTCCCTGCATGGCCTTCTATCCCTGCTTTGTCAAATCTCCCTTTTCCATTGGAAATATCTCAGGTAGCTGCCATAACTTCTCCAGTCATCTTTAGATATTAACAAACAGTCTCATTTTCAGCCATAGGGGTCTAGTTAATATCATAGCATATCTTCAATATCTCTCACTATTTCTCCACCTTAATCTTCCTTTCTGGAAGTAGAAGCTTAAAGAGCTCACAGGAGTTCAAGGGGAAGAACTATCAGTCTGGGTTCTTAATCCTGGTCCTGCAAATTGAATTATTCCAATTGATGAATGCTAAGTATTTTAGATTGTTCCCAAATGGCCAAACCCTACCCAGGCAGTGGGACAGTTCAGTTCTCATATCACATCATTTCTTTTGCTTTAAAATGCAAGTGACATCAAAGATAAAGAGAATGTATGTAAGTGAACATTAGGAATGCTAATTCAGAATACTGAAGAGTAACTAAGAACTTCAAAATAGATTTTATTTTTTCCCAGCACGCATAAGATAAAGGTTAGAAAGGCTTCAAAGCAGTTCACACAGTTGGCAATGAGAGAAACACTAGAAAAAATTGCAAATTATCAAGGTTTCCATTTTTGAAGAAGTGTTTCTTTCCTTTGGTACTATCTTTTCTTGAAGCATCAACATGCTTCACAGAAGAATTCAGAACTGCATTCCAAAAATAGTGTTTTCATTTTACAATGAGAAAACTAGGTACAGAGGAGTTAGGTAACTTACCTAAGATCACAGAGCTAGTAGGTAACAAAGCAGAGAGATGAATCTGGAAAGACTATTGTTGGAGCCTGTTAATTTATGTGCAGTACTGTCTCTTCTGGCTACTAACCAAGCTAATAAAATGATAGAATATTTTAAGATGGTATATTAACAGGTGTTTTGGTGTTGGTAATTATGACGGTATTTTTTATCTAGAATGATAATAACCTACAATAATGACTATAATGGTAAAAGCTTAAGATGTGCTAAAGCCATTTAGAATTAGAAAAAAATTTATGGCCGGGTACGGTGGCTCATGCCTGTAATCTCAGCACTTTGGGAGGCCGAGGCAGGTGGATCACCTGAGGTCACAAGCTGGAGACCAGCCTGGTCAACATGGTTAAACCCTGTCTCTATTAAAAATACAAAAATTAGCCAGGCATGGTGGCGGGCGCCTGTAGTCCCAGCTACTCGGGAGGCTGAGGCAGAAGAATAGCTTGAACCCGGGAGGTGAAGGTTGCAGTGAGCCAAGATGGCATCACTTCACTCCAGCCTGGGCAACAGAGCAAGGTTCCATCTCAAATAATTTTTTTTAAAATTAAAAAAATTTGAAAAAGGTGCTCCTTGCCCCCAAATATCACTGACAACATGTATACAATCAATATCATAGTGCGATTTACATTGTCTAATAGTATTTTTCAAAAGAATATTATCAACAATTGTGGTTATTTGGTTATTTGGGTAACTTTCCTCTTCAACTTCCAGTTGGGCAGTCAGTGATATCACATATGCAATTCATACTGCACATTTTCCTTAAGACATTCTGCATCCAAAATATTTTTAGATTGCAATGATTCAAGGTCTTCAGTAATAACTCTATTTTTGAATAGAGCACTTCTTAAAGTGTGTTTTGTGGAACTCTGAACCCTTAAATTGCTTCATGAAAACAGGATTCCATACTCAAATAAATGAACAAAGGAAAGCTTTGCATTCTAAGCCCCATAACAGAAGTTCAGTGCTTTTACCCAACCAAGTTTTCTCCAAGAGAAATGCTAATAAAGTCCCCTACTAGGGCCAGCAACCCAAGAGGCAACCTCCTTGAAACTTCACAGAAGGCCACATCAAGAAGTTTCTGCTATCACCTAAGGCTCACACCAAACCTTTACTCTCAACTTCTCCCAGAAGGATTCCCACAATCCTAAAGTTTCCTAGAAGACCCATGCTTAGCTCTTCTTTAGAGTCTGACCACCAGCTTTGCCTGCACATCCCATAGGTCCTCACTCTACCCATCCTTCCCTATCTCAAAATCCTAAGCAAGTAATTCACCCACAGGAGCAGCAGTCAGACATAACTTTCTAATACTAAAACTACCCCCTAAATTGAAGAGTTTCCAGGCCTAAAGGGGACGTAAGGACTTAAATACAGGTATCTGCCCTGTTGCTGACTTCATGAAAGGAGCAAGCACCATGCCTCTGAGAATGCCCAAAAGACAGCCTCTAGCATCAGCCTCACTCTCTGAGACAGCTTCAGTCTCCTATGAAAGCAAGGGAAAAGGGCAGCTCTCTTGCTTGCAAACCCAACCCATTCCTCTCTGTTTTAGGTCTCTGAATCTGCAAGTCTCTTGCTTGATAATCCAGCTCATATTACTTGCTTTACTCCTCCCATTTTGTAACACATTCCGATTCTCCTCTCTAGATTACCTCTATGTCACCACCTCAACACATCCCTTAACTTCAGTTTTTACCTTGATTACATTTCTAATTACTCATCCTGCCTAGGCACCACAGTACCTAGCCTGTCTGCTCCTTCAAGGAGGTGGATCAGATGGCCCACTGGCAATTCATGGCAATGAAATTCCACTGCCAGCTGAACCTGCTCACCCATGCACCTTTTCATTTCCAACCTGGAGAGAACTAAAACAAAGCCCCTGCCCAAGCTTCAACTGTATTTTTATGAATAGTCAGCTTTTATTTCAGAAATAGCTCTAAAATATAAAAGTAATGCTGAGGAGATTTCTTGATACTACTTCTATAATTGGCCTATAAGAAACATCCCTTAACAACTACCCAAAACAGGAGTGGGGTCCGGGTGTGGTGGGTCACACCTGTAACCCCAACACTTTGGGACGCCAAGGCAGGCAGATCACCTGAGGTCAGGAGTTTGAGATCAGCCTGGCCAATATGGTGAAACCGCATCTCTACTAAAAATACAAAAATTAGTTGGGCGTGGTGGCACATGCCTGTAATCCCATCTACTTGGGAGGCTGAGGCAGGAGAATCACTTGAACCCAGGAGGCAGAGGTTGCAGTGAGCCGAGATCGCACCACTGCACTCCAGCCTGGGCGACACAGCAAGATGCCCTCTCAAAAACAAAAAACACGCAAACAACAACAACCACAAAAAAATGGAAGTGGGATTGCCCCACCGTCTTTTACATATTCATTCCAAGTCAACACATTCAAAGTTGAACTCAATGATGCACCCACAAACATACACTCTTCCCTGTTCTCGCTCACTAAATGGTGCCGCCTTCTTTCACATGGCCTAGAACAGACCCAAGAGTCCTTCTACAGTGTTCCATATTGCTCATTCCCAATAGACGATCACCATATTCCATTAATTCTGCCCCTGACATCTCCCCCATATCTACCTATTTTCCTCGTCTCAAGACACCATCATGTCCTTACTAGATGACTATACAAGCCTCCTGACCACACCCTGCCTTCTATTTCCATCCCTCCTCCCACTTCACTTTGCTGTAATTATATAACTAAGGTGATCTTTCACCCTAATAATAAACACTAATGTCTATGTCATTCCTGTTCATAACATTCCCATTGCTCCCTATTATCCTTAGAATAAATACCACACCCCTTAGCAGGATATGCAGACATTATGATTTGGGCTTTGCTTTTCTCTCCATCTTCATTTTTCCCCACTCCTCTCCTCTCACTGCACAACATATTCTGAGTGGGTCACTTTCTCACCTTCAGAATTCTGCACATTGTTCTCACTTCCTAGAATATTCTTCCTGCTCTGCCATCTCTTTACCTGGCCAACACTGTTCATTATTCAGAATCTGGTTGAGCACTACTTCTTCCAAGAACCTCTTCTGAACCATCCCCATGCACCTCCAGACCAGGCTGAATGTCTTTCCTGTGTGTTCTTATTGCATCCTCCACTCAAAACTATTGCAACACTACATCGTAATTGTCCATAAAACCAGGAATTACCTATAATCCTAATTACCTCTAGCCTCTAATAGACTCAGGACAATTTCTTGCCCTCTGTTTCGTCCCTGGTACTTGATAGAGTGTCTGCATCCAATAAGTACTCAATAAACACAAGTTAATTGACAAATGGATGCTGACATTTACCTCATAGAGATTGCTTGCAATGGTCATCTTAATCCGACCTCTCTTGTTTAAGAGAAGTTGGACAGGATCACACTGAGTCATTTGCTCAAACCATAGCATCTTGCTGCAAGTAGACTAATATATTTAGTCCTCAGAAAAATCATCAGTGTTTTCTATTCATGTCCATAAAAAACACTCCTCTTTGAGATGAGTCTAAGTTCAACATAGTGGCATTGCCTGGACTAGATGTTCTGGAGAACGTTCTTAGTTGCATAATCCTGGCAGAATGTTCTGAATTATTCCCAGTTACTCATAAATCAGAAGAACAGATGGTGCAATATTTTTTTACTGCTCTAAAATGTGTCCAGCCTGGAGAAATTCAGGAAAGCACTGAGTCAAAAAGCAACCTGGTTCTGCTGTGAAATGTTTTCACTAAACTGTCCAGCTTTATATGATAGGCTACTTAATCATACAACTCAGGAATATGTCTCCTAAAATACCACAAAATACAGCATTACTGCTCATTTTTGGCAGTCCCTGGGTGTAATACATCACCAACTCATTCTCTAGCTCTGAAAGGTTGAAGATCAGTAACTAAATCATGTAAGTGCTTATCAAGTAATTATGTTATTAAAATGACATACATCAGTCAGTGCATACCTTGTCTTTGTCTTTGGATTCTTTGTCTTCTCCATTTTATTAGTCAAAACACTATTTTCAGCACTGTTCTCAGGAATTAAGAAAGCTATATTTAAATAACGTTAATAGCTAGTGACATAAACCTGCACGAAGAAATCAGAGAAGTCTAAGGCTACACCTCCTCACACTTAGCAGGAAAAATAGACCGTGGCAGACTGAACTGAACTTGAAATTCTAAGCCTTTTGTTATAGAACCACAACCTTTATACTTTCTAAATCATTTTCTCCATCACTGTAACTTTTTACTCTAATTGTTCATAATGATGATTAAAATTTGTCAAGAACAGTCACAAGAGTACAAAATACATTTATGGAACCAAATAAAAGCTAATGTAATTTTTATCATTAATAGGAATTTTTGAAGGGAATTTTTGTTCTTTCAAGTTTAATTCAGAAATATTTAAAATTCTAATTTTTGACTGAATTTGAGTTTGAGTAGGTTGGAAGTTTGTTTAAAAGAACCAAGATGACTAAGAAAATTATTTTCAAAAAGTAATTTAGATTGTCCAACTGTGGTGACAACTTGCAAATTAGCTTAAGGGGAATTCAGTGTGTTTGTGTGGTGAGGGTTATAACACTGACTCAGAAGTCTGACCTTAAGGGAAAAAGGACCCTGCATAATTCGGAAAACCATTTATTGACCATTCAAACCAACTCAAACATCTAGGCACTTTTAAAGACAGCCACTGATTTCTGACCTCTGTAAAAAATAAACAAAATGATGCACACTTTAGAAGACATTTTGTTAGTTTTTTTTTTTTTTAAAGAAGAATCCCATCTTGCTTCAGTAGTATTTCAAAGATGATCTACTAGCCCATGGATAGAGTTATTTCCAGGAAAGATGAGGATCCCAGATGAAAGAACATCCAATTTGTTCAAGAGGAAGCCATTAGAACTTCTTTGGTAAGTACAATTTCAGTGTAGGGGATAGTAAGAAAGTAGTTGGGAGAAGGTCAAGAATAAAGTCAGAGGTGAGGAAGTAAATCAAATATCTGATGGGTTTGGAATAGATTGAAGGGAAGGCTTTTAGTTGAAGAATGAAGAAAATTTAATGGATTTTTGGGGAGGATATTTAATAAGAATAAAAAAGAATTAAGGTTCAGAGATAAAGAAGAATTTCAGAAGAAAGCTATGGGAAAAAAACATCATAGGAAGAATCTTATTCGGCCTCCAGTTTTAAAAGAGAGAAAAATGGGGATGTGAAGGCACAAATATGAGAAACATAGAAAAGAAGGTGGCATGAAGGAATACAGAAAAACAGGGAGGAGAAGGACAGAGAGAGACCATTCTGGAGAACATGGACAATAATGTCTTAATAAGCACCAGGGAAAACACAGAATAAAAACTAAAGTTCCAAGAGTGAGTTGAAGGAAGTTGTAAAAGGTCTTGGATAATATAAAAAATAAAAAACTAGAATCGGGGTGTACTCTTGCACAAGATTACAACAAGATTTACAAAAGCAAAGAGTACATAAAGATACATCTCCCCACAAAGGGCAAAGCAAGATGAAAACGGGAGGATGTAATAATGACAATCCAAAGATAGGAGTGGGTAAAGTCAAAAGACAAGAGAATTTCAGCAAGTAAAAGTGGAATTCATTATGTTGTGGGCAGAGGTGAGACATTAGGGAAATGAGAAGGCACACTCCAGCCAGACAGAATCAAAGATTAGGTTTCCCGAAACACAAACACAGTTGTTGAGTTTAATTTATCCTGGGTAAAGTTATTTCAAAACAATAAGGAATTTATGACTTTGTAGGATTTCTTTCTGATAACTTAAAACAACCTGAAACATAAGACATGGTTGGCCAATATTCCTGTGTGCTGCTTCCCATGATGATGTTTAATTTCATCTTGTTTTTCCAACAAATCCACCATATACATCCAGCATAAATGAAGTTGACATGCAACTTTCTTCCTCACTGCCTTAAACATCTACTCAGCTTTCTGACTTTCTTCCACCTGCTTCAGTTTTAAGGTTTCCTTCAAGGATTTTATAAATTTTGCACAATTTAACATCTGAATGTAAAGTGACGGAGGAATGTCTTGGACTTTTTCTTAATAACTGCATAGCTCAACTAAATTTTATAAAAAACTTTTGAGAGTCTGCCACTTCCTTTTATCATTTTCAGAGGATGTTGAAATCAAATTAAAAGACATTTTATCACAGTACTGGGACTTCACAAGTGGAATGGTGAAAAGAATATGATCTTTGCCCAGATTGATCTGAATTCATATCCCAGATCGGTGATGCTGGACAAGTTTTTTGTCCTCTCAGAGCATTAGTTTCATCATCTACAAATTTGGGGTAATACACTAGAGTCCTCTGTAGTAACAGCTATAACTTATTTTTTAGAATAGGCTTCAGTATTCAAAGTCTAATATTAATATTATTGATAATGTATACGAGGTCTCTTTTTATGTTAAATTTAGTCTTCCATTTCTTTATTCTCATAAGTTTTCTAATAATTAATCACAAATATATTATCAATTATTTTGTCTCCATATCTTATGAATTGAAAATATTAGGAATGATTAAATATTTAACATATTTGTTTGCCTATTTTGATGGCACAGATTTCCAATCTGTTTAGCAATGTAATTTATATTTGTATAAAATGTAAAAATATGTACACATATAATGTGTGTCATATACAATAATATATATACTATTTAACTACTTTCTCACATATTACTAGTAGGTTAAAATGTTATTTAAACTTTTTTTTTTTGAGACGGAGTCTTGCTTTGTTGCCCAGGCTGGAGTGCAGTGGTGTCATCTTGGCTCACTGCAAGCTCCGCCTCCCAGGTTCAAGCCATTCTCCTGCCTTAGCCTCCCGAGTAGCTGGGACTACAGGCGCCCACCACGACACCCGGCTAATTTTTTGTATTTTTTAGTAGAGATGGGGTTTCACCATGTTAGCCAGGATGGTCTCAATCCCCTGACCTCATGATCCGCCCACCTCAGCCTCCCAAAGTGCTAGGATTACAGGCATGAGCCACCACGCCCGGCCTATTTAAACATTTTTACTTTAAGTTTCAAGTGAATTTGTGTTCACGAAAAAAACAAAAGCAAAGACTTCAGATTCTTCTGAAAAGGAATAATGCTCTCCTCAGCAGTCTGTTTAAAGGTCACATGAGTTTACATGTGTCAGGGCCCACTAAAGAAGCACAGAGCAGATGACTAATGAACGTCTCCTTTTTTCTTTCTCCTTTCCTGTTCTCTACCTGTCCAAATATTACACACTGTTCTCTAGGCCCCCTTGTCCTAACCCATGCTGACAAGTATCTTATGTTACTCACATGGCCAACTGCATCTTGAGTATCTTAGACACTCGATCTGGTTGTGTTGACCCAGTCCTACTTAGACACTGGCCTCACGAGTTCTCCACCTCTCACCTCCAAGAACACCCACCTTCATGACACCAGTCCATTCCTGATATGGCTCTACCTTATACGTCAACAGAGCTTATACCTGTTCTGAATGTCTGCTGTAATCACAAATGCCTGTCCTTCTACCCATGACCCTGGACCTTCCAAGTCTGGTTTTCACTTTCATCATGAGCTTGAATTCCTGTAATCCTCCTGGGTTTAGTTTTTAAGTATGTCAGCCTCCTTCTGTCTTCCTTTGCCTTCCTGCCAAGTCTGGGCCCCCTGGATGGTCATCCAGTAAAGTACTAGCCACAAATATAGAATCTTTCACCCATGCATCTCTGCTATTCCTTCCATGCCAAGTTCCAGACCACTGTGGCCCTTCCATGGCTTCTTCCTGTGCTGCCAAGTGTTGCAAACTCAGTGATTTCGAGACCTAGAGACTGCATTTTTCAAGGAACCATGTACAATCACTCTTCACTTACAGGTCTGTCTTTAAGCAATAGTCTTAGAGTAGATTAAAAAAATCATTCAAGATCCCTTTTTAAATGCAGATTTCTGGGCCCTGCCCTCAATTATTCTGATTGGATCCTTCTAGAGTGAAACCCAGGAATGTATAATTTAACAGCCAAATCTGGCTCACTGCCTGTTTTTTTTTTGTTTGTTTTCGAGACAGAGTTTCACTGTGTCGCCCAGGCTGGAGTGCAGTGGCTCCATCTCGGCTCACTGCAAGCTCCGCCTCACCGGTTCCTGCCATTCTCCTGCCTCAGCCTCCTGAGTAGCTGGGACTACAGGCACCCGCCACCACGCCTGGCTAATTTTTTGTATTTTTAGTAGAGACGGGGTTTCACCATGTTAGCCAGGATGGTCTTGATCCCCTGACCTTGTGATCCGCCCGCCTCAGCCTCCCAAAGTTCTGGGATTACAGGCGTGAGCCACCACGCCCGGCCCACTGCCTGTTTTTGTACTGTCTTTGAGCTAGAAATGGTTTTACATTTTAAGTGCTTTGGAAAAAATCAAAAGAACATTTCAAGACGTATGAATATTCAAATGTTCTAACATTAGTAATTTTTTAACATTAATAAAGTTTTATTGGAATACAGCCTCACTTATTTGTTTACATATTACCTTGTAGCTGTTTTTATGCTACAACAGCTAAGTTGAGCAGTTGCAACATAGACCACACGGCCCACAAAGTCTAAAATACCTGCATTTACTGTCTGGCACTTTACAGAAAAAGTTTGCTGATTCCTGACTTGAAAGACCCTGTTGCAGTATCAGAGACCTTATTTTGAGAAATCCTTATAAAACAAGGTTCACTGAAAGTCCATGCTACTGAGAGGTGACAGTGTGCTAGCAACCCTCACTCTCAGTGCCTCCTCGGCCTCCTGCCTCAGCGTCCACCCTGGTGGCGCTTGAGGAGCCCTTCCGCCTGCCAGGGCACTGTGGGAGCGCCTCTCTGGACTGGCTGAGGCCGGAGCCTCCTCCCTCTGCTTGCAGGGAGGTGTAGAGGGAGAGGCGCAGCGGGAACCAGGGCTGCGCTGGCGGCAGGTGTGAGTTCCGGCAGACGCTGCGCGGGCACGGGGACCCCGCACACCGAGCGGCCGTTGGCACCGCCGGCCCAGGGCAGTGAGGGGCTCAGCACCCGGGCCAGCAGCTGCAGAGGCTGGGCCGGGTCCCCCAGCACTGCCCGCCCCTGGCAGGGCACTCAAATTCTCAACGGGCCTTAGCTGCCTCCCCGCAGGGCAGGGCTGGGGACCTGCAGTCCGCCATGTCTGAGCTCCTCCCCCTGCTGTGGGCTCCCTCCCGACCTGAGCCTCCCTGACGGGCACCCCCCCACCCCCCGGCTCTGTGGCACCCAGTCCTGTCAACAGCCCAAGGGCTGAGGAGTTCAGATGCAGCTCAGGACTGGCAGGCAGCTCCTCCTGCAGCCCTGTGCAGGATCCACTGGGTGAAGCCAGCTGGGCTCCTGAACTGGATGGGGACTTGGAGAACTTTTATATCTAACTGGAGGATCGTATATGCACCAATCAGCACTCTGTGTCTAGCTCAGGGTTTGGGAATACACCAATTGGTACTCTGTACCTAGCTAACCTAGTAGGGACTTCTAGGACTAGTACTCTGTGACACTGTGTCTAGCTCAAGGATTGTAAATGCACCAATAGCACTCTGTGTCTTGCTCAGGGTTCCTAAATACACCAATCAGCACTCTGTATCTAGCTAATCTAGTGGAGACTTGGAGGTCTAGCACTCTGTGACTCTGTGTCTAGCTCAAGGATTGTAAATGCACCAATCAGCTCTCTATAAAGTGGACCAATCAGCGCTCTGTAAAATGGACCAATCAGCAGAATGTGGGTGGGACCAGATAAGGCAATGAAAGCAGGCTGCCTGAGCCAGCAGTGGCAACCTGCTCAGGTCCCCTTGCACACTGTGGAAGTGTTGTTCTTTTGCTCTTTGCAATAAATCTTGCTGCTGCTCACTTTTGGTCCACGCTGCCTTTATGAGCTGTAACACTCACTGCAAAGGTCTACAGCTTCACTCCTGAAGCCAGCAAGACCATGAACCCACCGGGAAGAATGAACAACTCCAGACGCACTGCCTTTAAGAGCTGTAACACTCACCACGAACGTCTGCAGCTTCACTCCTGACAGCGAGACCACAAACCCACCAGAAGGAAGACGTTCTAGACACATCCGAACGTCTGAAGGAACAAACTCTGGACACACCATCTTTAAGAACTATAACACTGACCGCGAGGGTCCGCGGCTTCATTCTTGAAGTCAGTGAGACCAAGAACCCACCAATTCCGGACACACTACCTCCACTTGTTTTCTTTCTTAATGATGCCCAAACTCCCTACATTTGCTATTTCAAGTCTTCTTCACGCTCCTCAGTCTCCTCTCCTCCCTGGACTTCCTCACTCTCAGCAATGTCTCACCTTTTGCTTCACAAAGAACATACAACCTGTTCAGCAAAAGCTTCTTCAAAAAAAGCTTATTCAAATTACTTCCCTTGTTTCCTTTACTCCTGTGTAAAACCAAAAGTATTCATAAAATTGTAAGGCCTCGTGTTATCTTTAGTCTCTGATGGACTTACGTTCAAATCCAAACTCAGCTGTTACTTCGTTGTGACATAAAGCAAGGCCTCACCTCTGGTTTTATCAGATACAAAATGTGGCTGACAACGCCCAGCTCAGTGAGTTGTTGTGGAGGGGAAGTGAAACAACATGAGTTTGGCACTGAGTAGGCACTTGATAAATTCCTTCTTCATTTCGTCTGACTCCAAAATACTAACAGATCATACTTACTGAAAACCTATTATATATCAGATATGTTATACCCATGACTTCATTAAATTCTGACAGAAACACTGAGATAGAAGCTAAATCATACTGTCTCCCCAACTTTGCTTCATCAATTTTCTACCTTTCCCTTTCAAGTGTCACCTCCAATGACTTTATTCCTCTACACATACAGTTATTCATATAAATATGCTCCGGTCTTCTCTCAACCTTACGACAACCTCATATTAAGGTTTTCTATCACCTTCTCTGCAGCAATAGAAAAGAAATCCCACTCACGCCTTAACTCCTTGCAATCTAGTGTCTGTTGTTTTAATCAATCTACTAAAATGCCTGTCTCCATTTGGGAACAAATGGCTCTCAAGATTATCAATAATTATTAGCTGTCACAATCAATGGCATTTTCTTGGTCTTTATTCTGCTTTAGAGCAAACAGTCTAACCTTTGAAGATTATACAACCATGAAAACAAAACTCTCTTTAACTGCCATAACAACTCCCTCTGATGGTTTCCTTCACTTTTCTGACCACTTCTTGTCAGTCATTTCCTCTGACTTTTAACCTTCTTTCTCATCCTTTTCTCTTGTGCTTTATACTCTTCTCTCCCCTCCACTGTTTTATCTGCTAGGACCCTGGCTGCAACTACCTAGCTTATGCAAATCGAAATAAGCTGTGTCTAGACCTAACATTTCTTTAAATTTTTTGTATCCTTTTTTTCTTTTTCAATCATGGACTAAACGTCTATCCATATTTCAAACTTAATCAAGGAGAAACCAAAGCTCCCTTAAAATTAAGTATTTGTCCTGATTTCCCTATTTTGTCATTGATGCCATTATTCACTGAGATTTAAAATTATAGGATCTTTTTTTATCTTATTCTTTCTTACTTTGCCCTCAGCAGCTGCCATATATTTACCTCTAAAGGTATTTCTCCTCTTTCCCTGTCCTCATTCCCTCACTTCCTAATCAATATTCGGTCTATAACAGTTATAATTTTGCTCCCAATTTCTTCAATGAAACTGCTCCTGCAGTTTCCTCCATATTGCAAAAGCCCACAGACCCATTTCAGGTATCCTTTTACTCTATTCCGTCCGTAATATTTGAAACTGCTTCTCTCTCTCTTCTGGAAAGGCTACTCTGGGTTTTCTGTTCCCTCCATACACATTTCGCCTATGTAATCTCTTATCATTGGGTATTTCCTTGTCTTATAGAACTGAACATACACTTGACTGGGAGCTCCTTGAGATTATGTGTCAGCCTTATACATAGTAAGCACTAAGTAAATACCTGTTGAATTAACTAAATACTTTGAGCAAATTAGCAAAAGGATTCAAAACACAAGTGAACTGTTCTAAAATTTATCTTATGCCTGGAATTTTCCCCTTTCTGTCCTTCATTCTTCTTTCCTGTACTCTCCCTTCCAAAAAAAAATATCTTTTGAGACTACAGTATAATAACCAAATATCCAATATGATACCCCATGGCCTTCCACATCCTTTGTGCTTTGATTTCCCACCTCCTACTGTTGGAATATTTCATTCTTTAAGGTCCGCTTTCTCCAAAATACCTTTCCTAATCCAACATGAATAAATAACCTTCAACATTTTAATCCATATAGTACTGCTCATACTACTTGGATGAGCCATATTCTTTCAATTCTATTATATTAGTGATTGACTTTATGGAGTGACCTAGTTCGCAAACTCCATGAGAGCAAGAACTATGCATTTCTCATCTCATATTTCACCTCATAATGTGTTTTCAATAAACACTCAGTGAATTAGTAGTAGTTTTGTAAATTTTGAAACATCATATTTCCTGCTGCCTCAATGCCTACAGTCTATGAGCACAGTGCCCAGGCAGCCAGGTGCACCAGTGTGATAAGGCTGGCCCCTGCCCTAAGTTCTGCTTGTTGCCGTCCTCTGATTTTAACCTAGTGACATTCAAATGCACCAATGAAATCCCCTCCTGCTTTTTGCCTGTGTACCCCACACTGATCCCTGATCAAGGCACTTGCTCTCTTGGTCTCTCTGATCCTTGCTTGCTTGGTTGAGCTGGCTGCCTTAGTACTTCTCCTTCCCTCCCGCCATCCTCCCACCATGTGACCCTGTTTCTGTAGGAACTCTGAATACAATAAACTTCGTTTTCCTTCACCTCCCTTTTGTGCTCTCTCGTGGCCATACCTGACTGACCATCTAATGAAAGAACACAAAACAATAGTTACTTCGCTGTATCATATGTATTGAAATACTTGCTTTCAATTATCTCCCATCTTAAAAACTCTCCCTTGATTCCTGTGTTCTACTTCAGCTTTGACCCTGTCCCTTTCTTCCCCTTCCTAACATATCTGCCTGAAAGGGTTGTCCATGGTGCAATCTCCCCTGTCTGACCTCCAACTCTCTTCTTAACCCACTTCAAACTGACTCGCATATTGTTCCTCTAGCCAAACTGCTTTCGCTGAAATCAATCACAATTTCTTTGTTGCTAAACACAACAAAGGACCTTTATTGGTCCTTGACTTCCTTGACATTTCTGTTGAAAGATGGTTCTAAATCTGTCGTGAGTCCAGAACTCATCTGAGCTCACATTTACATGTCCGGTTCTTTACATGTAAATGTAAGACATCCTCATCTGGGTATCATACTCAGTAGAGTGCTCCACAAATACTTACTGAATAAAGAACACTCCCCAAATCTGTTCTTCGTTCTGATCTAAACCAGTTTTTCTTACCCTATTTTAACCTATACCCTATTTTTAATAAACATGTAAAGTCTTATGCTTCCCCCAGCACCAACTACATTCTGAAAGAGCTGCCCATGCTTTATCCAGAGGCTACTGCAGGCTGAGAATGACTTACCCTCTGCATATCCCCACTGGGGTCTGACCAAGGAGATTCTGTGGAACATTAGTTTGTGATGTTCAAATCATTGAAACAATGGTATTTTTGCATTTTTCAAATATGACATTATACTATTACAGTAGATAGGCTCACAGACTTTCTGAAACAACAAACGGAAACCTGGAGATCCTGACACGCTGTTCATAAGGGTCACCCTTTCCTTGTACTGCTCGCCCCCCCAGCTGGCAATCGCACTGCCAGAAGCAGAAAGAAACTCTAAAATTGTGTGACTTTATGTTATAAAGCCTTTAAACATTTTTGACCCTCTAGGTATAGAGTGGGCATTAATAAACACTTTGAGCAAATTAGAGAAAGGATTCAAAACACCAGTGAATTGTTCTAAAATTTACCTTATGCCTGGAATTTTCCCCTTTCTGTCCTTCATTCCTCTTTCCACTACTCTCCCTTCCAAAAAAAAAAAAATTAGAAGAAATTTATTTTTAATTTTAGAAGGGAAGGTAGAGGAATGAAGGACAGAAAGGGGAAAGTTTCTTTTTAATTTTTTTTTTTTTTTCTGTTTTCATTGCATTGATGATGGATGATGCTGTCCTTGTAGGCAGCTGGACTTTTTTTTTTTTTTTTCTTTTTTGAGACGGAGGCTCATTCTGTCCCCCAGGCTGGAGTGCAGTGGCATGATCTCAGCTCACTGCAAGTTCCGCCTCACGAGTTCACGCCATTCTCCTGCCTCAGCCTCCCGAGCAGCTGGGACTACAGGTGCCTGCCACTACGCCCGGCTAATTGTGTGTGTGTGTGTGTGTGTGTGTGTGTGTGTGTCTTTTTTTTTTTTTTTTAATAGAGACGGGGTTTCACCGTGTTAGCCAGGATGGTCTTGATCTCCTCACCTTGTGATCCGCCCGCCTTGGCCTCCCAAACTGCTGGGATTACAGTCATGAGACACTGCACCCGGCTTTTTTTTTTTTTTTTTTTTTTTTTTTTTTTTTGCCAGAAAAGTAGTTGTCTAGTTTTGAATTTTCTGTGAGGAAATAGAAGTGACTTTCTCTTTGGCCATGCCTAGTAGCCCCCATATTTTTTTTAAACCAAGTTGTTTCAGAGGAGTCATCCAAGCAGGCTTGACAGGAAAGGGCTCTGCTGTGTGCTTAAGGAGCCATATTTCCAGAGCTGACTTACCCAGCAGATGAAAGAAATCCTGAATTTCTGCGCGACCTGTGGCCAAATTTCAAACTTTCTGCACAGCAAGGCTGGAGGAGCACAATTTTTCTTGTGCTCACATCTTCATTTCACTGAGTCCTGCTGGCTTCTACCTTTGAACTATTAAGGTACTAAATGATTCCGCTGGATGAAGTACT
Organism: Macaca mulatta; assembly: GCF_049350105.2. Lineage (NCBI taxonomy): Eukaryota > Metazoa > Chordata > Mammalia > Primates > Cercopithecidae > Macaca > Macaca mulatta. Next base: position 93,269,619 of record NC_133407.1, on the reverse strand, counting down.
TTACCCTTCAGTTTATAAAAGAAATTGGAAATAGCTATGTTTTATTTTTCATAGCACACTTTTGTCACTGTGCCCATGTCTTTTCACCCCTAATGATCTAGCATATATTTGTTAAGAGAGCTTGTTCTTCTGACAAAAGAAAATATATATTATTAAATCTGTTCTTGTAACTGTCTTAGTGAGAGAGAAAAATTATAATCTTTCATATTGGTTTCAGAGCACTTTATAAGGAGTCTGTAAACATCAAAAGGCATTTATTTTTAGCCTCCAATTGATTCTTGAAGGACATACTCATTAGAGCAATGACAATGTAGGCAATTTTGGATGGCTGGCAGATTTGACATCCTCTCCTAAAAGAGCTACACTGGCTGACAATCAAGTTCAAGGCTCCAAGAACCATATAACATCAGCTGTTTAAGCCAAAAAGCAGAAGTAAAGACCTGAGTAATTTAAAAGGAAACCTATGCAGAAAATACACCTGAGTGCAGACAAATGAATCTGAAGGCTTTCTAAACCTGGGGTTTCAAAAGGTTTTATAAAATGTTTCTTCTCAGTTTTCACTCCATGCCTCAAACTTAAAACAAATCATATATGTTGAGCTATTACAGTTGATTCTTCTCTTTTCAATTTTTTTAAAAGAGTACATAGAAACCGAACTGATAAATGCCCTACTACCTAATCACATGATTTAATGTGTATTGTCACAGTCTAAACCTTTGTGATATTAAGCCTGAAGAAGGCTTGGTTTCCATTCTTCAGGGTCTCTGGCCTGTCTTTCCCTTTATAGGCATCGGCATTCTATTATCATTTAAATAATATCAACTTTGTTTATTTAATATGTAAATATAGGATATAGTTTTCTATATAGTATACAATGAAATTATTGTACATACTGAAAGGGAGACTCAAATTCATTTCTAGCATTCTATTAATAGGTAAGTCTCCTTTATTTCTTTTCTCATTCTTAGCTTCACCCCTCCCTCCATCCTTAATTTTCTATTTAAAGCTATCCTTTAATTATGTGGTTGTGGCCCCATATACACTAACATGTTCTAAGATTTTTTTCCTGTGGCACCTTGAATTCAGTCATCGGGGGGTAGCAAAAGAGTAATGACATTTTCTGTAATGCCTGTTGATGGAGACACTGTCCCCTGAATCCTCCTTGACATCCCACTGAAGAATATTTTTTCAAAACTAAATGCCTCAAAAGCCAAGAGACTGGTATGTTTTTCCCCAAAGTAAAATGTGCAATGGGATTATTTCAATTGCTACATCATCCTCATTTCTACTAAGTAAAGTAAGAACTATCACAGAGAAGGGTTTTGGAGGTGTGTTAAGCATGGCACTGGGTTTAGACATGCAAGCTTAGTTTTAGAAGCTGGGGCAAAACCATATTGCTCCCTATTATGTTTTAATGAGGAGAGAAAGGGGGACGCAGGGATAGAAGAAAGCAGCTAGGGAAGGGTGACGCAGGAATAGAAGAAAGCAGCTAGGGAAGCTGGGTGGAACATGAAGGAAGCATCAAAGAGAGGAACCTCCAATTTTAGCAAATGGAAAAGGTACTTTGCAGACCAGAATGTTTAATAGGAATGTTTAAGTGGCTTGATGTGGGATATGCAAAGCTCATCCTCTCCACTTCCCACTCAGTAAAGTCCACATTGCCCACTCACTCTTCTGTGAAAGGAGATTCCATTAGAGAACTTCAGTGAAGACCTGACATCCGTGATTCTGGATTGGCCTTGGGCAATCACGGAAATAGGGTATGCATGTGCAGGAGACTGCAGGAACAGCTGACTTCTACATTACCCAAAGGAAGTCAATGCTATGAGAGTGAGAGAGACCTGAATTTAATCCCACAGAGGCATATGTTGCCTGTGTAACCAGCACCTGGTAACTGAATCCTTCTTATTCTGCATTTTTTCCACCAGAAAACAAGGGTAACAATAGATGGCTTTGAGGTTGTTGTAACCATTAGGGCTGTATAAAATGCTCACTATATGGAAGTCATCCTCTAGATGACTTTTTTCCACTTTTGTTTTAGCTGTTAAAAGCCTTGAGCCAAGTCTATGACTCAAAAAAATGTTAAAAATGTAAAAAAATATGGTCTTCATATTTGTGTTGTTCTTTTCCCTCCTAAGTCTCAAACCAATTTATATTTTCTCTATTCTTAATTATCTGGACATTATTTATATCTACTGTATTGTATTATAACACGTACCAAAATGCTTGTAAAAGGTGGTGCTACAAAATAGATTTTTTTCTGTTTACTATGCTCCCAGTTTCCCCATTCTGAATTTTAAGACATGATGGGAGTTGGCACATTTTTCTCCCTTTTGGATGCTGCTGCTGCCATGCTGAGGGTTGTCTGACGAATAACTGGAATGGTCTGGGCATTGATCAATATCTGCTTTATCCCCTTTGTCATCTAAAGTTGGCTCTCATCTGGGGTTAGGAGTGACATCAGTGTGTGTTGGTTTTGTCTTCTTTGTCATTATGTCATCACCAGCTAAGCTAACTAGACCGACCATCATATTCGTGCCAAAAAGTATATCCCAGTATGTCTGCCCAGCCCATAGAAGGCAAGACAAGAAACAAGCAAAGGACATATAACATTCTCTTTTGACACCTGAGGAAAGCAAAGTGCAAAGATGCTGGTAATGAGTCCAGAGGCATCAATATAAAGCTGGAGTGAAAACCAGGCCAAATACTTTCCTGCATCCTGAACCCTAGAGAATGCAGATTGATTAGTCAAGCAATCTGTTATTGCCTGCTGGTATGTCAAAGCATGGGCATGTCCTGCCTAAGACAATAAAAGAACACCTTTTAGGTAATAGCTTCTACTGGCAGGGCTTAAGCAGGGACCAGGACCTCCACCCAGAGAGGAACGGTGCTTCATGAGCCTTCTCTCCACTTTTGGGTTCTATTAGTAGGCCCTGAAAGCATTGAAACCTCAATAGCATCACTGTAATGGAAAAGCGGCTCCAAGTTTCTGACATGAAGCACAATAAAGTTTTAATTTTACTAGAAGAAAAACAGAACTTTAAAGTCAATCTCAGATGCTTAGAGTCTTTACAAATGTGTCACTCATTTCCTTTCCTCTGATAAGTTTTAAAGATATTTCGAGGTATCTCTGTGGATCATCTTTGTGGATCTATATTTCTAAACTTTCCAGGAATGATTTTTGTTGATTTGTTTTTATTTTTGTATTGGCTTAGCAAAAAGTAAAGTGTGTAACATATCAGTTGTTATACTTGAGAATATGAAGTTCACAAGCAAAATGTGTGAGATGGTTTCCTTTGTCCCAATGGGTAATTGAAAATAATTAGCTCTCCAGCTCCCCAAAATGCAGGTGCTTAATGTTTATACCTACGCTGAGAGAAAGAGGATTTCTCTTCTCTCAGGGTAGGTACAAACATTATTCTTGTTAGTAGATTGCTATACTAACAAGAGTTTCAGAACAGCTAATCCTTGATAAGTGGAGCAAGCAGGAACCTTCGCTAATTTTAGGGCCTAATTACCTATTTCTTAACCTATTTCTCTGTCTTCACAGAGATCTTTCATAACTGCAACAAAACAAAGTACCTCTAGTTTTACCAAAAGTGCTTAAAGGAAACATAGAAGAGAACTTTTGCAAAAGGCTTACAAGATTGACTAGACATGAAACTAGCAAGCAAAAGACAAAGCATTATTTCCCAGGTACTAATTTGTATTAACAACAAAACAACCACGACACTCCTAAATAATAAACTTTTTCTTTCACGAACTAAAACACAAAAAAAGGAACAACCTTAACTTAACAACAATCTTAATTTATATAAAAGAATTAAGTCAATAGCCTGAGAAAAAAAAATTGCATAATGTGTATAATTGATTACATCCCCTAGACAAACCCTCTTTTATACTGCACTTCTCTATCAGTCTAAGATTACAGGCAATAACCTCAGTGACAATGTGCAGGTCATCTAGAGCATCATACCCATGTAGACAACACAACAACCCAATTCACTTTTGCAGGAAGAACCACACTTTGATTCATGAAGAAGTGCAGCAATTTTGTTCTCCTTCCTGTCTCCTATCCCCTCAGGTTTTAATAATCTCTTTTGTTGCAATTGTTACAAATTATCGGTAACAAAAACTTTGCAACTTCAACACCAATACAAACCAATATGCCACTGCCACCGTCTTGGCAGGCTGCCATGCATGCTATTTTAAAGTTAGGCATTAGGAGGCAGCAAATGGCTCGAAAACACAAGCAAAGATAAATGTAGGAAGTTGGCAGAGACCTGCAGCTGCAAAAGCTTAGAAAACAGACTTCATTTTAAATACAAACTTCCAGGAATTTATATTCGATGTGAGGAATAGTTAGAAGGGAGAGGGTTTGGCCCTCGCAGAGACCTTTGTGAAATAATCTGAATCCTATTCCCCATTTCAGCATCTCTATAAATACTGACTGTTATTTTAAGGGTTAAACAACATAGGACTTGGTTTTAATTAATCTTGTTTTTTTCTTGTCTCCAGAAACAAGGATCTCATGTTTGCCTACATGAAATTCTCAGGATCTGCTAGCAGTGCCAGCCCTAATGCAAATACTGTTCAAGCTATCTCAGAGACGTCAGAACGTCTGCCCCATATTGCTTCATTCTAAGGCATTTATTTATTTAAAATATGCACTGTAGTTACTCAGAAATGCCAATGCTGAATTTATGTTTTAAAAAATACTTGTGGCATGTACTCTAATCCAAGGTATCATGTCTTCAGGTAGCATAAGTCTGTCTTATTTTTAGGAGGCTAAAAATGAACTTTTCACTTTCCCAAATGAGAAAAATGTCTCTAATGAAAGCTTTGTTATTTTAATTACAATGTTTGATTAAAAGAAATGTCACTTAAACTGCATTAAAAATGCAGTTTAATAATGTCAGAAAAATTCTTGCCTCTCTCTGGATATTCATTTTAAAGAAATAAGCTCACATAATTTATAGAATTTCATTTCAGGCATAAATAGAAAGGTCCTTAGAAAACATTATTACTATGAATTAAAACTATAAATGTGTGAGGAAGATTGTGTGGTAAATAAAACAAGAAAACTTAGCATCTCCAAAGACAGCTCCCTGCAATATTTGCATTGTTTCTTAAACTGCTGTACTAAGAATGCATATATTATATGGCACAAACACTTAGTTTTTACAGAATGTACTGGGTAAATTTAGCAATAGTGAATAACACATTCATTATCACAACAGTAATTGTGTGATAAACAGTTAAATCAAACCAAAGGTAATCCACACCAAATAATGCAAATGTTGCACAAAACCCATTTTCCTTCAAGGCATGCATGATGATTTCAAACTCCTCCAGTAATCAAATTTCAGCTTTATTACAATTAACTAGTAATTGAAAAATAAATCACACATTACTTACTACTTTTCAGATGTGTATGCCATCCTTCCAAATTCAAAAGAGTGAAGAAGAATCACAGCCATGAGGAAATCTAGCAGGCAAAAGAAGGGAAAATAGGAAGTATTAGTTGTCTAAAAATTAGCATCTTCAGGTTTTCTTGAGGTACTTCCCATAAGATCCCAAAGCAAAGAAGAAAAAGAAAAAGTTGGAGAAAAACATCACACACATCACGAGCCGACTTTCTCCACAAACCCATGCAGCTCCAAACTTTAAAGGCTCAAATTGTTGAGCATCCTGATTGAGCAAATATCCAACTTCGGTATCACTGGTTACGTACACATTTTCAGTAAGATGAATGCATCTCCAAAATTATGGTTACTTTAATGTATTATCCAGATTTCCCCCCTGTTTCTCTCCCCTTCTCCTTTTTCCATTCACATTTTTCTTCCTACAAAATGCACATAGGTCTGTTCTTCCTTGTACCCCGAGTCAGGCCTGGCTTTGAAATGCATTTCAATCTCTCAACACAGACTGCTTTCATTGCATTTAGAGCCCCACTAAGGCCCAGCTTTAAAAGCTACTGATTCTTTTTTTCTTTAGCCTTCCTCACAAAGGAAGGGTATTTTGTAAATTACCAGCTCGTTCAGATCAACAAAAGGTACTTTCATAGAAAGCCCCATTTGATTTTGCTCAAATTTGATTACTAGGATGGAGAAAAGGAAAGGAAGTCAAAAAGAAAAACCCCAGATGGCTTTTTCATTCATCTCAGTGAATGAGCTTTATCTGTGCCTTTTGAAACTGTAGCAGTGGAAAAGCATTTCTGTTGGCTTAAAAAACTTGACAAAAATTATTGGTTTGCCATTTCTCATGTAACAGCCATTGGGAACTGGATGAAAAGACTTTTTCATAGGATCGCCTGCTTGGATCAAAATAATGGAGATTAGGTATTTCATTATAAATTACAGTGGGAGATAGAGCAGGCTGTCATATTAATAGCAACCTGCTCATGGCCTTCAATGGTAGCTATTCTCCTAGACAAAGGACCAAGGGGGTTGTCTATTGAACTTGTACTTTAGGCCTGATCAATTTTCTATCATCAAGGCAAAAGGTGAGATGACTAACAAAGGAATTCACACATGAGTGACCTCATAAGCCTACAGATAAAACAGCTTAAAGAAGCAAAATACATCCTGAAAATATGGATGATAAACTACATAAAGAAGAAGACAAGAGTATGAGAATGAGAGAGGAAAGAGCAATGGTCTATAATTCTCCTCCCTCTTCTTGGCCAAATGGACATATTAAAAGCTACTTGTTTTCAGCTGCAGATAATTGCAACATTTGGTTTGCAGTGGTCTGCTATAAATCCTTCAGCCTATGTTTTTTTTCCCCCCAGCACAGTTCCAGCCATTTCATTCGCTATTAACAACAGCATTGTGTTCAAGACAAAGCTTCTACCAGGAGTCACACTTAAAAATAAAAATAAAAGGAATCACAACCAACACAGGCTTCCAGATAGTTCACAGTAAGTGTGCATTTGTTATTTGCTCCAGGTTACGAGCTTCTTGCCTGATTTATATACTTCTTAGAATCTAAAGCAATTCAAAGTCCAAGCAGTACCTGCACAGACACAGAACCTTAATGAAGAACAGTGAAACATCTGATTCTATCAAGATTCTTTCAGAAAATAGTGATGACAAATTGCTAATCCAAAGTGCCAGCGAAGGATGAGCGATTAATTTTCATACGGCCACAAGGAATATTTTCAATTCCTCATCGAAGTTGTCCAGATCACTGTAGAAATTACCAAAATCCTTTTCCCTGTGATATTTCCACGGAATTTTTTTCAACTTTTCTATTAAAAAGTCTGGGGGATTTCTGCCTGATAATATCACTGTTCACTGGGGGTAGTAAAGAAATTATCTTCAAAAGATAAAAACCAGGGTTACCAAAAGTTACTATTACCTGGAAATGCAAATGCAGTGTAACATTTTGTGTATATTCTATAATGCTAATCAAGGGAAAAATATATGTGAGCAGGACATACTTTTACAATGCTATTTTTTTAAACCAAAGAGCAGTATAAGATCATTAATGGGAAATTACTTCCAACTGCCTAAAAGCCTGAGAAAACACATAAATACCACCCATGACAGCAGTTGTCAAAATAGGGCTGCATTCTGAAGGGCACCCTTGACAGGTGTGAGACTTGACACAGTCTTAGTACATACTCATATTAGCAATTTCTCACATCTACTGATGATGAGATAAGGAAGTTCGTTTATGTATGGACCAATAAAACAAAGATGTAGTATTATCTGAGGTATACATACAAATGACTCCACATTTGTATAAAATTGGATTTTCTATGTTCTTAAGGGAGCCCTGGATCGTTGGACTATCTTAACCATTCTGGGAGATCCCAAATTCAGGGTTATTAAAGAGGAATTAAACAACAGTGGTGGGAGTCAGTGCACAGGCAGGCTCTTCACACTATTGGTGTGAACATGGACTGGTAAGAACTTTCTGGAGGGCAACTGGACAACATGCCTTTAAGTTTAAAAGTTTTCCTGGCTCTTGACTTAGTTATTTCACCTCTAGGAACCTTCCCAGTAGAAACTATCAGAAATGCAGATAAAGATTTTTTTTCCCCAAGAAGATACTTATCATACAGTGAGTCAGGTAGTATACTGGTTAAGATTACAAATTAGAGAGCCAGACTAGCTAGAGTAACAATTACAACTTAACCAACTTCCAATCACAAGGTGAGACTTTGGTTGTTAACCTCTCTACACCTCAGTTTTCTTGCTTGCAAAATGAGGATCTCAAAAGTGTTATGAGAATTAAATGAAGAGTAAATATATGTAAGGCATTAAAGCACTGACTAGCACATAGTAAGTACTGAATAATTATTAGATATTGCTATTAATATAAATCATCTAAACTTAGATAATTATTAACTGAATCATGATAAATACAACACAATTTAATTTGTCCATTAAAGATCATGCCTTCAAATAATTCTTAATGATGTAGAGAAACATTCATACTAGGTTAAAAAATCAGGACATAAAACCATATATTATGGTATCTCAAATATAGATATATCTATGTATGTTTTTAAAATGGCAATAGTATTTCTTTTTTGGATAAAGTACTTTCAAATGGTTTTAATTTTCTTGTCATAGTTTTTAATCTTTATAAAACATTTTAAATTATTATTCTTATTATTTGAAGCAGAGTTTCGCTCTTGTTGCCCAGGCTGGAGTACAATGGGACGATCTTGGCTCACTGTAACCTCTGCCTCCTAGGTTCAAGTGATTCTCCTGCCTCAGCCTCCCAAGTAGCTGGGATTAGAGGCATGCACCACTACACCCAGTTAATTTTGTCTTTTTAGTAGAGACAGGGTTTCTCCATGTTGGTCAGGCTGGTCTCGAACTCCCAATCTCAGATGATTTGCCCACCTCAGCCTCCCAAAGTGCTGGAATTACAGGCGTGAGCCACCACACCTGGCCTAAATTATTTTATAAACTCTTACTTTTATAGCAGTTCATGAAGAAGGAGTTGCAGTAGGTGCAGCATTTCATAACACTGTATGCTGTTTGGTTTCCCTGTAACCTGGCCTACCTCTATTTGATAGCACTGTATGTGTAGCATACAGTGTAGCAGAAAGTCAGAATCTATGCCAAAATTCACTCTGGTGCTCAGCACTAAGATCTGGAAATGAGCTGTACTTCCAGAACTGGGAAGTAAGCTTAAATTCTAAAATTTAAAGAAGGAAAATCCAAATATATTGGATTCACAAAGTTTCCTGACCTAAGAAGCTATCAGCATTTGGGTTACCAAAGGCATTTTTACAATGGAGAATCCAGAAAAATGACTCAGGAATGAACTTGGAAAGATATGTATATGCCAACATGTCCAGGTTAGAGAAATCAATGAAACCAAGAGTTAGCTTTCTGAAAAGATAAATGTAAAAATCAACTTATACAGGCTGTGTGCAACACCAACAGCTTCAGTCCAATCAATTAGGGGCAACAAAACGAACAAATCATAAGAAATCTCAGTAACAGGGTCCAAGTAGTGATCTAATCAATTGCAGGAGTGTCTAAATAGAGAGACTAGGTTGCATCTAATAAAGGGACTCTCTATATGAATTCTTTTTAAAGGGGGTAATAAGTAAGCACTTGTCCCTTTCTTTCTTCCTACCCACATGGGAGCTAGAACCTGGGGGCAGGAAGGGAGGTTGATGGGAGAGCAGACCCTATCCTCCCACCCTTCCTGGTTCCTCAGTCAAACCCAATCCAGGAGGCAGGGAAAGAGTGGAGAGGAGAACCTAGAGTGTTTAATCAGACTGTGCTAGTCTTTAGTAACTAAGTGACTGGAAAGTTATGGAATCTTCCAAGGTATCATTAACAGTCAGGAATGCAACAGGGCAAAGTTAAACGTGGAGAAAAGTGAACTTGATTCGGATTACTCAGTACAAGAATTACATGTGTATTATGTCTTTGTTGAAAGAAAACGTATCAAAGCTAGACCTTTCAAGAAACTTCAATTCATAAAAAGCCAAGGTCAAGAACATGAAAGTACCATATGATTCAGCAATTGTACTTCTGTGTATATGCCCAGAAGAACTGAAAGCAGAAATTCAAACAAAGATCTGTACATCAATGTTCATAACAGCACTATTCACAATAGCTAAAAGGTAGAAGCAACCCAAAAGTCCACCAATGGATGAATGGAATAGCAAAATTTGGTAGATACATAGAAGGAAATATTAGCATTAAAAAGTAAGGAAATTCTGACACACTCTACAACATGCATGAACCTTGGAGATACTATTCTAATAAAATAAGCCAGTTACAAAAGGACAACTATGGTATGAGTCCACTTATACAAGGTATCTAGAGCAGTCAGATTCATAAAGACAAAAAGTAGAATGGTGGTTTCTGGGGACTTGGAGGAGGAGAGAATGAAGGGGTAGTGTTTTATAGAAATAGAGTTTCATTTAGGAAAGATGAAAAAGCTCTGCAGACAGATGGTAGTGATGATTGCACAACAATGTGAATGTACTTCATGCCACAAGCTGTATACTTAAAAATTGTTATAATGGTAAATTTTATGTTTTATATATTTTACCACAATTCCAAAAAGGAATATTAAAATCTTGTTTCCTAAATTTCTCAATTATTTATTTTATTATCATCCAGTTTAACATAATTAAAGAAAAGGATAAAAAGGAGAGAAGAAAAAATGGGAGGGGAGGGAAAGGGAGAGGATGAAGAGAGAAATAAAGGGGAGAGGCAGCAAGGGAGGGAAAAAAGGAAGGGCTGCTATATGCAGTCACCATGCAATTTGTACACTTCACCCAGATACCAGAGGGGCAAATAGGGGTAAACTCCAGTCAGGAGTTATGCTGACCGAGTTGCACGCCTTGGGGCTGGACTTCAATAGGTGGGAGGAAGGGATGCCATTTTGTAATTCATCTATCCAGAGGGGACATCATTTATTAATTTGCAGAATGGCACCGTATGTGTCAACAGGCCTTGGAAGAGAGACAGATTGGTATGTGAACAGATTTGGTGACTCACAGCTGTAATCCCAGCACTATGAGAGGCAGAGGCGGGTTTTCTTTTAAGAGAAGAATAAAAACTCAAAAATATCAGAATACAATGTCTGTACTAGGCATAAGTGTTTTTAACAGTTTTGTTGCACTTGTATGTGTGTGTGCATGCATATTGGTCATGATCTGAAATGCACTTCTGAGTGAAGGTAACAACCAGAAACAGCTTGAGGCATTTGCCTTCTCTAAGTTCAGAGATTACATCAGAAGGGCTTCAGAGTTTTGCCATGGCATAATAAACATAATATACAAGTAAAGTATATATAGTAGTTTAAACTAATAAAGTTTATAGAGAAAAGCAATGAAGCAAGATACTCCTTTGTAGGGAGTGGGGAGTGGGATATTCCATTTTTATTTCCAAATTAAAATAAGTAATTAGATTTTCAATAAGTTATTTTGTCATATTAAAAATTGCAGGCCGGGCACGGTGGCTTATGCCTGTAATCCCAGCACTTTGGGAGGCCGAGGCAGGCAGATCACCTGAGGTCAGGAGTTCAAGACGAACCTGGCCAACATGGTGAAACCCAGTCTGTACTAAAAAAATACAAAAAATTAGCTGGATATCATGGCGGGCACCTGTAATCCCAGCTACTCGGGAGGCTGAGGCAGGAGAATCACTTGAACCCGGGAGGCAGAGGTTGCAGTGAGCCAAGATTGAGCAATTGCACTCCAGCCTGGGCTACAAGAGTGAAACTCCGTCTCAAAAAATAATAATAATAAATAAATAAATAAATGATAGCATTAATAAAATATGTTCAGAAAAAGACAAATAGCTACTGGTGTTGAGGCAGGAGAAACAAAGGACAGAATCACACTTTTGACAGGTGATCCAGGTTCTAGGAAACAGCTGTGAGCTTCAAAGCCAGACTGACTTCAATTATGATTTCCTATTTTGTCCCTAAAGATGGTGTCACCTTGGACAACTTTCCTAACCTCATAGAATCTTAACTTTTTCCTCTGAAAAATAGGGATATTCTATTTCACTTTCTGCGTGGTAAGATAGGTGAGGTAACATTGCATAAAGTGCTTAACATATTATTTGTAGCATAGTAAGTGTGCTATAATATTTGTATTAGTATGATGATTAACTATAATATCTAGCCCACATCTGCCATACTGTAGACACTCAGGAACAGTAGTTGTGAATGTAGCTGTGAAGTTTATTGCAATTTTTTTTTTTTTTTTTTTTTTTTTTGAGACAGAGTCTGGCTCTGTCACCCAGGCTGGAGTGCAGTGGCGCAATCTCGGCTCACTGCAAGCTCCACCTCCCTGGTTCACCCCATTCTCCTGCCTCTGCCTCCCGAGTAGCTGGGACTACAGGAGCCCGCCACTACGCCCGGCTAAATTTTTTGCATTTTTAGTAGAGACGGGTTTCACTGTGTTAGCCAGGATGGTCTTGATCTCCTGACCTCATGATCCACCCACCTCGGCCTCCCAAAGTGCTGGGATTACACGCGTGAGCCACTGCGCCCGACCTGCAATTTTTAATGTGACAAAATAACTTATTGAAAATCTAATTACTTATTTAATTTGGAAATAAAAATGGAATATCCCACTCCCCACTCCCTACAAAGGAGTATCTTGCTTCATTGCTTTTCTCTACAAGATTTATTAGTTTAAACTACTATATATACTTTACTTGTATATTATGTTTATTATTTGGCATCTGTCTCCTTTACCACAATAGAAGCTGTGTAAAGGTAGAAATAATAATAATAAACTAATTATCAGCTAACCCCTTATGACCTTCAAATCTGAACCTGCGTTAGCCTGAGAGGGAGTTAATATTCTTTTCTGGTGAAAAGGAGAAAAGCTTTCTTAGACTGGCCACCCCCAAATGAACCCTGAGTAGACCTTTGGTTTTGAAATCCTAGGCCCATAGATTTTTTGTTTCAGGTGGGAGAACACAAAGGCTACAGAGTTCCATCACTGAGGAGGAGAAGTAGCTTCATTCTCCTAAGGTCAGATTCACAAATATTGTTTCATAGTTTATCTACATGTCTGTCAAAAACTGTGAAGGGTCTGCTTGTGAGATAACAAGTAAGACTGCTAGAGTGTCATGGATGGATGTTAATTCACAAATGTTTACTAAGGATAATAACACAGAACAATAAGCAAGATCACAGATGCTTAGAAGTCTGTTCATGCTTCAATTCATAGGCAAATTTCTTTCATGTTGTATACCTTGAACACATTTAAATATTGACTGAGATGTTATAAGAATGTAAAGCTTTGCTATTGGTACTCCATTAATAACAAATAGAAGTAACTTGAACATGAGATAACATTTGTTTTTATCTGTTTTTAAAAGGATCTTACCAAGGAAATAATGTAAATAAAACTGATATGGATGTGTTTAATCTATGAGATAATAAAAATTTTAACCATTTTAGAAACAAATTATAAACACTTGCTATGCTAACTAAAACCATTTAATCAACCATTAAAGTAAATCCTATGGGGTTTCTATTTGACAGTATTCCTTAATCTAGTCTGATATGCTCTATGAACTTCAAAGGAATAAAACTTATTTTCTTGAAATTATTATATAACTCAAACCTTTTAAATCAATTATACAATCAGTCTGAATTAGCAAAGTTTAACTGTCCTAATCAAAATTTAAAATACTTTTATTAGTGGTACTAATCAAGGCAGAGTTATTTAAGTAATGAAACAACGTTGATATTTGAGCCAAATCAAACTGATTTGGAAACACAGATAGCTATATATTATAGCTGCATATGACCTACGTGCATAGAAGCCTCGGTAAAAATTGTTAACAAGAATCACGACTGATCTTATCAGTTAAAACAACTGTTTTATTATCACTTTAAAACACTGACATAATTATTGATCCCTCCCTTATCCTCAGACTTTAGATACAATTCATCAATAGCCCTGTTGATTTTACCTCCCAAATACATATTCTGCCTACTTCTCTTGTATGGTTCTGGGGCCCTTGTCCATACATTATTATATATCTCTGAACTGGTGCAATGGCTAATAACTGACTTATCTCATTACCCTTCTCCCTCTAGCAATGTTCTCTTTCATCTCCAGTCTTCTTAATGCCATGAGAGTAATCCTTTTAAGAGTGACATCAACAAGATAGTGGAGTAGGACCCTTGACTCCTCTATTCCCCATGAGCATGCTGACTCAGCAACAATTCACAAATTCCATTTTTTAGAAATTAGAAACTAATTGAAAGACTCTGTACCCTGGAAGAATGCAAAACTAGACTCAGCAACACCAGTAGGTAGATTTGGAACATCCTCTTGCTGGAGATCCTGCATCCAGTGCAGTGCCATATAATCAAGAAGGGTTCCCCTGGCTCCCCAGTTTACCTAGGGGAGAAAAAAGGTTGGTTTGCTTTTCCTGTGATGCTCTAACTTTTCTAGGGGACTCCCTAGATGACCATCTACTATGTTGCCAGTCTTAGAGTTCTGACAAGTCTGACATAGTCTTGTGGCCTGGGACAGAATGAAGATGGCAGCTTGGGTTGATGGATACCACTGATCTCCCCATCAACTCAGCACTGAGTGAGCAGATGAAAAATCTCAGCTCTCAGCTTTCTCCTGGGAAAGGAAAGTATTAATCCATGTGGCCAGTGCTCCAGTTTCTCTGGGGCTTGTTAAAGAGCTACCATTTGTCTCTCCAACCTTAAAGCTCTGATGGATTCAGCACAGTGTAGCTGCCCAGAGGATACTGAAGATGGCAGATAGGGCTGATAGACACCATAGTTCCCTGCATCCAGCTCAGTACAGAGTGAGTGAACAAAACCCACAACTGTCTACTTCTCTCTGGGCAGGGAAAGCATTAGTAGAGGCCATGAGAATCTCTGACCAGGATGACTGATGGTGGTCTTTTCCTGTACAAGACCAGTCCATAAAGATTGGGAGAAGTACTTGCCTTATCTAATTGGCAGGCCTCAAGTCAGAGAGTCAAAAAAAATAAAGAATCAGGTAAAGAAAGATGTTCCAAACAAGGAAACAAAATCTTCAGAAACCAACTCAAATGAAACAGAGTTATATGATTTTCCTAACAGATTTAAAAATAACTCTCATAAAGATACTCCCTGATATCAAGAGAACCATGCATGAACAAAGTGAAAATTTCAACAGAGAGATAGGAAATATTAAAAAGTACCAAACAGAAATCATAGAGCTAAGGAACACAATAACTGAACTGAAAAATTCCCTAGAGGAGCTCAATAGCAAAGTAAATTATGAAGAAGGAAGAATCAACAAAATTAAAGCCAAGTCTCTGGAAATAATTTAGTGAGATGGGCAAAAAGAAAAATGAATGAAAAACAGTGTAATGGACTGAATGTTCCAAATTTTATAACTTGAAATTCTAATCTGCAATGTGATAGTATTCAGAGTTGGGATTTTGGAAGGTAATTAGGTTATGAGGGTGAAGCCCTCATAAGTGAGATTAATGTCCTTATAAAAGGGATGCCAGGAACTCTTTTGTGCTCCTTCTACCACATGAAGACATGACAAGAGGAAAGTCACCTATGAACCAAGAAGCAGCTCCCAGCCAAACACCAAACTTCCTAGTGCTTTTATCTTGGATTCTTAGCCTCCATAACTGTGAGAAATAAATGTCTGTTGTTTTAATCAGCACAATCTATGGCATTTTTGTTATGGAAGGAAAAACAGATTGGGACAAAAAGGGAAGAAAATTTAAGGGAATTATATGATATTGCCAAGCATGCCAATATTTGCATTATGAGAGTGTCAGAAGGAAGAGAGAGAAAGGTTCAGAAACATTATTTGAAGAAAAGCGCCTGGAAACTTCCCAAATCAGGAGATGGAAATAGAAATCCAGTTCTAAAAGAAACAAGAACAGCAAATAAGATGAACTCAAGAAATTGAAATGTAGACACATTATAATCAAATTATCAAAAGTCAAATACAAAGAGAATATTTTGAAAGCATTAAGAGAAAAATAACTAGTCACATACAAAAAAAACCCTTATAAGACTATTAGTGTATTTTATTAGCAGGAACCTCGCAGTAAGAAGGGAGAGGAATACTCAAAGCACTGAAAGAAAAGAACTCCCAACCAAGAATACTATACCTGGCAAAACTCTTCTCAGAAATAAAGAGAGATAAAGATTTTTTCCCAGGCAAACAAAAGCTGAAGGAGTATACCACCACTTGATCTGCATTACAAGAAATGTTAAAGGAAGTTCCTCAAGTTCAAACAAAAGGCCACTACACAGTAACATGATAGTACAAGAAAGTATAAAATTTGGTAAAGGTAAATATACAGATAGGTACAGAATACTCTATTACTGTAGTGGTGATAGGTCAATAAATTTCAATTCTAGTATAAAAGTTAAAAGACAAAAATATTTAAAATAACTATAACCAAAAATATGTTAAAATATATATTATATAAACAGATGTAAATTGTGACAACAATAACATAAAGTGTGGGGAAAGAGTTAAAATGTAGCATTTATATATATGATTTCACTTATCAGCTTAAAATAGATTGTTATTACTATATTTTATATAAGCCCCAAGGTAACTACAAAACCTATAGAAGTTACAAAAAAGAGAAAGGAATCAAAGCAAATTAATACAACAAAGAATCACTAGAACACAAAGGAAGACAGCAAGAGAGTAAAAATAAATAAAAAGAGCTAAAAGATGAACAGAAATCAACTAACTAAACGCCAGTAGTAATGCCTTTCCAATGAATAACTAATATAAATGTAAATGGAATAAGCATTCCAACCAAAAGATATAGAGTGGTTGAGTGGATAAAAAACAAGACCCAACTATATTGTCTCTACCAAAATCTCACTTTAGATTGAAGGACATACATGGCCTGAAATTGGAGGAATGGGGAAAAAAAATTCCATGCAAATGGTAACCAAATAGAACAGAGTGGTTATGCTTACATCAGACAAAATAAATGTTAAGTCAAAACTGCCACAAGAGACAAAGAAGAATATTTCACAATGACAAAACGGTGAATATACAAAGAAGTTTTAACAATTATAAATATATATGAACCCAACATCACAGCACCAAAATATGCAAAGCAAACACTAACAGAACTGAAGGAAGAAGTAGACAACAATACAATAACAGTAGGAGACTTCAATACCCCACTTTCAATAATGGACAGAACATTTGGACAGAAGATTAATAAGGCGACAGAAGACTTGAATAACAATACAGACCAAACAGATTTTACATAAATACACTGCACATTCTACCTGATAGCAGCAGAATACACATTCTCAGGTGCACATAGATCTTTCTCCAGGATGGATCATAGGTTAGGTCACAAAACAACTCTTAACAAATTTAAAAAGGTTGAACCTGAATCATATCAAGTGTCTTTTCTTACCACAGTGAAATAAAATTAGAAATCAACAGCAAACTGAAAACTAGAAAATGTACAAATACGAGGAAATTAAACAACACATTCTTGAGCAATCAGTGATCAAAATAGAAATCAGAAAAGAAATCGGAAAATACCTCAAGAAAAATGAAAATAAAAATACAACCTATCAAAACTTATGAGATGCAGAAAAAGCAACACTAACAGGGAAGTTCATAGCAATAAATGTTTACACTAAAAAAGAAGAAAGATCTCAAATAAACAATCTAACTTTACACATCAAGGTACTGGAAAACAAACTAAGCCCAAAATTCACAGAAAGAAGGAAATAAAGATTAGAAAAAGAAATAAATGAAATAGAAAGTACAGAAAAAAAAATAAACAGAAGTAAAATTTGTTATTTTTGTTTTGTTTGTTTGTTTTTGAGACAGAGTCTTACTCTGCCACCCAGGCTGGAGTGCGATGGCACAATCTCGGCTCACTGCAACCCCCACCTCCTGGGTTCAAGTGATTCTCCTGCCTCAGCCTCCCAAGTAGCTGGGATTACAGGCGGCTGCCACTAAACCCAGCTAATTTTTTGTTTTGTTTTGTTTTGCATTTTTAATAGAGACGGGGTTTCACCATATTGGCTAGGCTGGTCTTGAACTCCTGACCTTGTGGTCCGCCTGCCTCAGCCTCCCAAAAGTGCTGGGATTATAGGCATGAGCCACTGTGCCTGGACAAATTTTTTCTTTTTAAAGATAAACAAAATTGATAAACTCTTAGCTATATTAACTAAGAAAAAAGAGGAAAGACTCAAATACATAAAATCAAAAAATGAAAGAAGAGACTTAAAACTGATGCCACAGAAATATAAAGGATTATTTAAAAAAACTACTACAAATAATTGTACACCAACAAATTGGATAATCTAGAAGAAATGAATAAATTAGAGAAGCATACAACCTACCAAGACTAAATCATGAAGATATATAAAGTCTGAGCATTATGACTTTAGTATGAAGGTAATTAAAAGCCTCTCAAAAATAAAAGCCCAGTATCAGATGGCTTCACTAATAAATTTTACATTTAAACAAGCATTTAAACAAGCATTAACACCAACCCTTCTCAAAGTGTGCCAAAAATTAAAGAGGAGAGAACACTTCCAAACTCAATTTTTAAGAACAGTATTGCCTTAATACCAAAGGCAGGAAAGACTTTACTAGAAAACTACAGATCAAAATCCCTGATAAACATAAATGCAAAATGTCAACAAAATACTAGCAAAATGAATTCAGCAGCATGTTAAAAGAATCAGGCACCATGACCAAATAGGATCAATCACTTGGATGCAATGTAGTTCACCATATGAAAATCAATTAATGTGATACCACATTAGCAGAATGAAGACTAAAAATCACATGATTGTCTCAATACATGCAGAAAAAGTGTTTGACAAAATTTAAAATCCTTTCATGATAAAAACTCCCAACCAACTAGGGATAGAAGGAAATTAGCTCAACATTATAAAGGCCATACATGAAAAGCCCACAACTAACATCACATTCAACAGTAAAAAATTAAAATTAAAATTAAAAAACTGAAAGCTTTTCCTCTAAGTTCAGAAACAAGGCAAGGATGCCCACTCTTGCTGCTTCAATTCAACATATACTAGAAATTTAGTCAGAGCAATTTGACAAGAAAAAGAAATAAGCACCCAAATAGAAAAGGAAAGTTGTCTCTGTTTGCAGATGATATAATTTTTCTATATATAAGATGAAAGAGAGAGAGAAGGCGAGAGTGTAAGAGAGAGATGTAAGAGAGAGTGAGAGAGTGTGAGAGAGAGAGAGAGAAGGCGAGAGTGTAAGAGAGAGATGTTCTTTGATATGGTTTGGGTATGTGTCCCATCCAAATCTCATGTTAAAATGTAATCCCCAAATATTGAAGATGGGGCCTGGTGAGAGGTGTCTGGCCAATGGGGGCAAATCTCTGATGGCTTGGTGCTGTCATCATGAGAGTGAGTTCTTATAAGATCTGACTGTTTACCTGCTTCTCTATCTTGCTCCAGCTCCTGTCATGTGACATGCCTGTTCCTGCTTCACTTGCTGCCATGCGTAAAAGCTCCCCGAGCCCTCCCCAGAAGCCAAGCAGATGCCGGTGCTATGCTTTCTGTACACCCTGCAGAACCAGGAGTCAGTTAAGCCTCTTTACTTTATAAATTACCCAGTCTCAGATATTCTTTTATAGCAACACAAGAATGGCCTAACACATTTCTCAACTTATGATGGGATTATGTCCCAATAAGCCCATGTTACATTGAAAATACCATAAGTTGACAGTATATTTTTAACTTATAGTATTTTCTACTTATGAGAGACTTACCCAGATGTAACCCCATTATAAGTTAAGGAGAGAACTGAACAAATCTTATTTTCATACCATCATAAAATTGAAAAATCATTAATTGGAACCATTGTAAGTCAGGGACCATCTATGTGTGTGTGTATGTGTGTCTGTGTATACATACAGTGATACCACTTTATATACACTATACAATGTAATATTATTCAACTTTGAAAAAAGAAAATCCTGCTGTCATTTGTGACAACATGAATGAGCCTGTAGGATATTATGTTAAGTGGCTCATGCCTGTAATCCCAGCACTTGGGGAGGCTGAGGTGGGCGGATCACAAGGTCAAGAGATCGAGACTATCCTGGCCAATGTGGTGAAACCCCGTCTCTACTGAAAATACAAAAATTAGCCAGATGTGGTAGCCGGCACCTGTAATCCCAGCTACTCGGGAGGCTGAGGCAGGAGAATCGCTTCAACCAGGGAGGCGGAGGTAGCAGTGAGCTGAGATCGTGCCACTGCACTCCAGCCTGACGACAGAGCAAGACTCTGTAAGAAAGAAAGAAAGAAAGAAAGAAAGAAAGAAAGAAAGAAAGAAAGAAAGAAAGAAAGAAAGAAAGAAAGAAAGAAAGAAAGAAAGAAAGAAAGAAAGAGAGAGACAGAGAGAGAGAGGAAGGAAGGAAGGAAGGAAGGAAGGAAGGAAGGAAGGAAGGAAGGAAGGAAGGAAGGAAGGAAGGAAGCAAGGAAGGAAGGAAGGAAGGAAGGAGAGAAAGAAAAGAGAGAAAGGAAGAGAGAGAGAAAGAAAGAAAGAGAAAGAAAGAAAAGAAAAGAAAGGAAGGAAGAGAAAGAAAGAAAGAAAGAAAGAAAGAAAGAAAGAAAGAAAGAAAGAAAGAAAGAAAGAAAGAAAGAAAGAGAGAGAAAGAAAGAAAGAACAAATGAAAGAAAGAAAACGAATGAAAGGAAAGAAAGAAAGGGAGAGAAAGAGTGAAGCTCTACAATATTTGGCAAGCTGGATGAACCTTGAGAACATTATGCTAAAGTGGAATAATGAAGTCATAGAAAGAGAAATACTGCAGTCCTCTTATATAAGGTATCAAAAATAGTCAATTCATAGAATCAGAGAGTGAAATGGTGGTTTGCAGAGGTTGTGGGGATGGAGAAATGGGGAGTTACTAATCTAACAACCTAAAGTTTCAGTCCAGCTAGATAAATACATTCTGTTGTACAATATTGTACCTCTAAGTAACAATAATGTGTTCTACATTTACAGATTTGTTCAGAGGGTAGATCTCATGTTAAGTGTTTTTACCACAATTAATTTTTAAAAATATTCTTAAAAGCAAAAATAAAGTTACACTCCTAAAACTCCATGGCTTAAGGGCTTAAGTCCTTTCCAAGGTTCCCCACTGCATTTAGGATAAAATCCAAACTTCTTCCCAGGACTTTGATTTCCTGCATGATTTAGCATTCTGTTCACTGCTATGCCCCCAGGACTTAGTACAGGACTGGGCACTCCACAGGAGTTCAGTAAATACATGATGAAAGAATGTATACAACAAAATTATAATTCCCTTGATTTCAAAGCTGGTTTGTGAAAATTTTGTCTGAATGTCTATACTACAAAATGAAATTGAGAGATTCAAATATTATTTTAAGTAATTCAACCAAAATTATTGTTTCCAACAAACAATAATGGCTAGTGAAAATGAGACACACCTCAGACAGAAAGCCTTTTATCAATCCCTCCCGGTCAGATGTGAAAAGAAAGGCATGTCCTTCCTTGGGCCTACCACTTACAGTAGGAGAGCCCATTTAAAGAGATGGTAAGTCAATGCCCCTGCTCAGATGGAGACACAGATAAGATAGTACAGCCCTCAAGATAGACAATGACAATAATGGTGATGATGAGAACAGCAGTATTTGTCAAGCACTTGCTATGGGCCAGGCACTGTTCTAAGTGAACCGAATACATTAACTTCTCTACTCTTTACAACAAACTTACTGCTATCCCTATTTTACAGATGAGAAATTTCAAGGCTTTAGGTAAAAGCAAAGCAATTTACAAGAGGTCACACAATTAAGAAGTGTGAGAACTGAGATTTAATCCCAGGCGTTTCCGTCCTAGATGCCCACATTTATTTCCAAGTATAGAAAAAATGTTAAGACATCTCAGGAAGAAAGTGTTTCTTTTATGGTATTAAACATCAAATGAGGAAACAGTAACCATCAGGCCTTTGCAATCATGGGGAACATTCTCACTTCTCATTAGGAAATCCATATCCGTTTAACCTCCAATAATAATGTTATTTTTTTACAAGATAAACAAGAATAAGACTCCTAATTTGTCTCAGAAGGACAGAAAACACAGAAACAGACCAAAATAAAGCATCACAAAGTCAGAACAAAGAGTATGCTGGTAAGAGAGAGGGAAAGAGGGAGAGAAAGGGTGAGAGAGAAGCACAGACTTGCACTACCATGGGATTCAATAAACAGAGCAGGCAGTTAGCGTTTTGCAAAATCTTTTTAGAGAAAATTGTAATGCTATTGATAAAAATTTTGTATGCAGAGGAATTTGGGATAAATAGGAATAGGAATTCGGTATTTGTTTCAGGTAATAGTGCTAATACAGCTGAAACAAATACAAAATTACCACAAATTTTGGTGGCTTAAAATAACAGAAACTTAGGCTGGGCATGGTGGCTCATGCCTGTAATTCCAGTGTCTTGGGAGGCCAAGAAAGGAGGATTACTTGAGGCCACGAGTTTGAGACCAGCCTGGGCAACATAGTGAGACCTCCATTCTATTAAAAAAATTTAAAAACACAGAAATTTATTCCCTACAGTTCTGGAGGCCAAAAGTCTGAAATCAGTATCATTAGATGAAAAACAAGGTATTGGAGTGACTGCATGTCCTCCAGAGATTGTAGAGAAGAATCCATTCCTTGTCTCTTTCAGCTTCTTGTGGCTGCCCGCATTCCTTTACTTGTAGCTGCATCACTCCAGTTCTCAAGGCCCATCTTGAAATCTCTCTGCTCTGTTTCATATTGCCTCCTTCTCTGTATGTGTAAAAGCTCTCACTGTGCCCCTCTTAGAAAGATATATATGATGACATTCTAGGTCCCACTGAGATAATCCAGGATAACCTCTACATCTCAAGATTCTTAATTACATCTTCAGAGACTTTTTTCCCAAATAAAGTGACATTTACAGGTTCCAAAAATTAGGGCCTAATATCTTTGGAGAGTCATATTTCAGCCTGCTATAAATATTAAGTGCTCTGATGAAAGGAAGTAACTAATCCCAGCAGACTCCTGAGACAAGAATGCTGTAGACCTCACAGAAGACCAGTGGAATTTGGCACAAGAAAGGGATTTCTCTTGGACCAGAAGAACAATCACATTTGTCCACATGTATGACTAAATGTTTTTCCTAATGCTTTTTAATTAGGAGATAATTGGAAATTAAAGATAGCATAATTACTGTAGTTTAATGCGTACAAGTTTTGCTTAACTTAATTCTATTGTGAACTGTGTCTAATTTCATTCCATAACATGGGCTCAGTCAATCTTGAATAATTCCCTACTGTCTTCATAGAATTCTAAATTAAAGTGCCAAGCCAAATACATTTATGCAGAAGAAGAAAGGATGGGCTTCTCTTTTCCACTCTAGTATATAAGAATCCCAGGGAAATGTTCTAATGGACAGGCCCACGTAAGCAGGAGAAACAGCATGAGCTGACGGGGGAAAAGAATCCTCAAAGCAAGGAAGTGGACATGTCCATTACCAAAAGAAGGGAAGAGGGTTTACTGGGCAGATAAAAACCACAGAAGTCCATTGCACTCTCCGCCAGTTCTCACCTACCTAATACAACTAACCCACATGCACACAATACATACAAGCAGAGAAAAAGCTCTCCTTGCCTGAGGGAAACAACCCAAAGCTGTGTCAGATTTCTGCATCTAGCCAGAAGTTCCTGATTCTCTTCCTTCCCTTCGTTTTATCCAGGTATTTTATCCAGGTTTTATACAGGATTTTTCTTGCTCCTGTGCCCTTTAGCCAAGTGTCTAGACTAGTAGTTAAAGTTATGGGTCCAATCAAATTGACTGGGCTCAAATCATGGCTCCACCTCTTAATAATGTGTGGTTTGGGACAAGTTATCCAACCTTGCTGGGTCTCAGTCACCTAATCTGTGAAATGGGGATACTGACAATATCTACTTCAATGAGTTGTTTTAAGCGTCTAATAAGATAAAATATATGAAATGCACTAAGTAAGCATTCAATGAGTTCATTGCTGTGCTTATCACCACTGTTTTAGATGCTGGAGATACATCAGTGGACAAACCAAACAAAGCTTCTGTGCTTATGGAGATTAATTTTAGCAGAAGAAATAGAAAATAGGCAATTTTTAAACATGAGGACCACTTAATAATTTCTGACTTCAGCTCATCAAGCTTAAAATGAAGCTTTTCTCTCCTTTCCTTTTTAAAAAACTTTTAAAAGTTTATTTTAAAATTCATATACAAATAAATGCAACACGGTTTTTGGAGAACAGTACCATCAATTTTGACAATGCATGCAGTTGTATAACCATCACAATCAAGACACAGAGCAGTTCCATTCCTGCTCTCCACCCCAATTCTCTTGTTTCCTCCTTTCACTAACTCACTGTACCTTAACCCCTGACAACCAGTGGTCTGTTTTCTGTCGCTATTGTTTTGTCTTTTCCAGAAGAATGTCATGTAAGTGGAATTACGTAGTCTTTTGAGTCTGGCTCCTTTAATGTATTATATTGCCTTTACCATTCATCCATGTTACTGCATATATCAATAATTCCTTTTTATTGGCTGAGTAGTATTCCTTGGTGTGAATGTATGATGGTTTGTTCGTCCATTTACCAGTTGAAGAACATTCGGGTTGTTTCCAGCTTTTGAAAATCGTAAATAAAGCTATTAGAAACATTCATGTATATGTTTTTGTATGAACATAAGTGTTCACTTCTTTTGGGTAGACACCTTGAGTGGGATTGCTGGGTCATATGGTAAGTGTATGGTTAACTTTATGAGAAACTGCCACACTGTTTTCCAGTGGCTGTACCATTTTTCATCCCCTCCATAAATGTATGAGGGTTCTAGTTGCTCTGTATCCTTGCCAGCACTTGGTATGGTTGTTATTTTTCATGTATTTATATTTGTTTTTTAGCATTCTAATAGTATGTGATATCTCATTGTGGGTTTGTTTGTTTTGTTTTTTGCAGCTCCAGGGGAGTGTGTTTCCCTGGGTTTTTTAGTTTGTTTATTTATTTATTTATTTATTTATTTATTTCGTAGGTTTTTGGGGAACAGGTGGTGTTTTGTTACATGGGTAGGTTCTTTAGTGGTCATTTCTGAGGTTCTGGTGCACCCACCACCCAAGCAGTGTACACGGTACCCAATGTGTAGTCTTGTGTTACTCAACCCCCTCCCACTTGTCCTTCCAAGTTCTCAAAGTCCATTATATCATTCTTATGCCTTTGTGTCCTCATAGCTTAGCTCCCACTTATAAGTGAGACCATACGACGTTTGGTTTTTCATTCCTGAGTTACTTCACTTAGAATAATGGTTACCAAATCCATCCAGGTTGCTGCAAATGCCACTATTTCATTCCTTTTTATGGTTGAATAGTAAAATATATGTATACCACATTTTCTTTATCTACTTCCTGATTGATGGGCATTTGGGCTTGTTCCATATTTTTGCAATTGCAAGTTATGCTGCTATAAACATGTGTGTGTAAGTGTCTTTTTTGTACAATGACTTCTTTTCCTCTGGGTAGATACCCAGTAGTGAGATTGCTGGATCAAATGGTAGATCTACTTTCAGTTCTTTAAGGAATCTCCACACTGTTTTCCATAGTGGTTGTATTTACATCCCCACCAGCAGTGTAGAAGTGTACCCTTTTCACCACATCCACATCAACATCTATTTTTTTATGTTTTGATTATGGTCATATTTGCAGGAGTAAGGTGGTATCACATTGTGGTTTTGATTCTGTATGATACTATAATGGTGGATCATGTCATTAAACATTTGTCAAAACCCAATAATGGTGGATCATGTCATTATACATTTGTCAAAACCCATGTTATATACAACACCAAGAGAAACCCTAATATAAACCCCCACTATCAACATCCCACACTAAAGTGGTACATTTGTTATAGTCAGTGAACCTACATTGACACATCAATATCACTCTGTCCATAGTTCACATGAGAGTTTCACTTGGCATTGTATATAATATGGTTTTGACAATGTATAATGACATGATCCAGCATTATACTATCATACAGACGGGTTTCACTGCCCTAAATCCTTTGTGCTCCACCCATTTATTCCTCCCTCCCCTCTATCCCCTGGCAATCACTAAGCTTTGTACTTTCTCCATAGTTTTGCCTTTTTCAGAATGTCATATAGTTGGAATTACACAATATGCATCCTTCTCAGATTAGTTCTTTTCACATAGTAATATGTATTTAAGGTTCCTCTTGTCTTTTCATGGCCTGACAGCTCATTTCTTTTTAGTGCTGAATAATATTCCATAGTATGGATATACTACAGTTTATTTATCCATTCACCTACTAAAGGACATATTAGCTGCTTCCAAGTTTTGACAATTAAATAAAGATTCTATAGCGATATTTGTGCAAGTTTGTGTCTGGATATAAGTTTTCAACTAATCTGGGTAAAGACTAAGGAGCACAATTGCTGGGATCATATGGTAAGAATATGTTTACTTTTGTAAAAAACTGCAAATCTGTCTTCCAAAATAGCTGTACCATTTTGTATTCCCATCATCAATGAATGAAAGTTGTTATTGCTTCACATCCTCACCAGTATCTGATTTTGGCCACTCTAAGCTGTCTGTAGTGATATCTTGTTGTAATTTGCATTTCTCTAATGGTATATAATGTTGAACATCTTTTCATATGCTTAAGTGCAGGGAATAGAAAACCAAATACCACATGTTCTTACTTATAAGTGGGAGCTAAGCTGTGGGTACACAGTAGCATATAGAGTGGCATAATGGACATTGGAGACATAGAAGGGGGATAGTGGGAGTGGGTTAAGAAATGAAAAATTATCTATTAGGTACAATGTACACTATTCAGTTGACAGGAACACTAAAAGCTCAGACTTCACCACTATAAAATTCATGCATATAACCCAAAATCTCTTGCACTCCTAAAGCTACTGAATAAATACATAAATAAATAAATATTTTTAAAAATAGTCTGTACATATTCTCTGGTGAGGTGTCTGTTGAGTTCTTTTGCCGATTTTTAATGAGACTGTTCATCTTCTTATTGTTGAATTTGAAGGTATTTTTGTATATTTTGGATAGCAGTCCTTTATCAAATGTGTTTTTTGCAAATATCTTCTCCAAGTTTGCAGCTTATCTTCTCATTCTCTTGATGGTGTCTTTCATAGAGCAGAAATTGTGAATTTTATAAAGCCCAGGTTACCAATTGTTTCTTTTATGGATTATACCCTTGGTTTTATATCTAAAATATTACCATATTCAAGATCATATTGGTTTTCTTCTATGTTATCTTCTAGGAGTTATATAGTTTCATGCTTTACATTTAGGTCTATGATCCATTTTGAGTTCATTTTTGTGAAGGGTGTCTAAATTTATTTTTTAAATGAATGTCTGATTGTTCCAGCCTCATTTGTTGAAGAAACTTTTTTCCATTCTATTACTTTTGCTTCTTTGTCTAAGGTCAGTTGACTAATATTTTATGTGGTCTATTTCTGGGCTCTATATTTTGTTCCATTGATCCATTTGTCTGTCCTTTCACCAATACCATATGGTCTTGGTTACTTTAACTTTATAGTAAGTCTTGAAGTCAGGTAGTGTCAGTCCTCTGACTTTGTTCTCTTTCAACATTGACTTGGCTATTATGGGGTTTTTGCGTTTTCATATAGACTTTAAAATTAGTTTATCCATATCCACAAAATAATTGACTGGGACGTTGACTGAGATTGCATTGAACCTATAAATCAATTTGGGAAGAACTAACATCTTGACAATATTGAGTCTTCCTATCCATGTACATGGAATATTTCTCCTTTTTTTTTTTGTTTTAGTTATTCTTAATGTCTTCCATCAGACTTTTGTACCTTTCCTCATATAGATCTTGCACTTATTTTGTTAGATTTATTTCTCCAAGTATCCATTTTAAGGATTACTAGTGTTAATGTTAATACATTATTAATTTCAAATTCTACTTTTTCATTGCCGGTATAGTCATTCCTCAGTATCTGTGGGGGATTGCTTCCAGGACCCCTGTGGATACCAAAACCCACGGATGCTCAAGTCCCTTAAAATGGTGTAATATTTGCATATAGCCTGCACATATCCTCTCAAATACTTTAAATCTTCTCTAGATTATTTATAATACCTAACACAATGTAAATGCTGTACAAATAGCTGTACTGTATTGTTTAGGGAATAATGACCAAAAAAGTCTATACATGTTCAGAACAGATATAACCATCTTTTTTCTGAATATTTTTGATCCACAGTTCGTTGAATCCATGAATGTAGAAACCACCAACATGGAGGGCCAATTCTATAGGAAAGCAATTGACTTTTGCATGTTGGCCTTGTATCCTGAAACCTTGCTAAAATTGCTTATCAGTTCCAGAAGTGATTTTCTTAATGTTTTTTGTTTATTTTCTAAATAGATGATCATACCACCTGTGAATAAAGAAAGTTGTATTTCTTCCTTCCCAGTCTGTATACCTTTCATAGCCTTTTATTGCATTAATTAGGCCTTCCAGTACAATGTTGAAAAGCAGTGGTGAAAGGGGACATCCTTGACTTTTTCCTGATCTTAGTGGAAAAACTTCAAGTTTCTCACCATTAGGTATGATGTTAGCTTGTAGGCTTTTTGTAGATGTTCTTTATCAAATGGAGGAAGTTCCTATTACTAGTTTGCAGAGTGTTTTCATGAACAGGTGTTGGAATTCGTAAAATGGCTTTTCTGCATCTATTGATATAATCATGTGATTTTCTCTTTAGCCTGTTGATGTAATTGATTACCTTAATTTATTTTCATATGCTGAAACATCCTTGCATTCCAGGAATATATCCCACTTGGTTACAATTCCCTCTGCTTCTACCTTCTGGAAGAGATTATAGAGAATTGGTACAATTTTTTCCTTAAATGTTAGGTAGAATTCACCAGTGAACTCATTTGGACCTGGTGCTTTCTGCTTTGGAAAGTTATTAATTACTGATTTAATGAATATATAATAGACACAGGCCTATTAGAATTGTCTTTTACTTCTTGAGTGAGTTTTGGCGGGTTGTGTCTTTCAAGAAACTGGTCCATTTCATCTAGGCTATCAAATTTGTGGGTATGGAGTTGTTAATATTCCTTTATTATGCTTTTAGTATCTATGGACTCTGTAGTGATGTCTTGTCTTTCCTTTCTGATATTCTCAAATTGTGTTTTCTCTTTTTTTCTTAGTTAACCTGCCTAGAGACATCAATTTTATTGGTCTTTTCAAGGAACTAGCTTTTGGTTTTGTTAATTTTCTCTACTGATTTTCTGTTTTCAATTTTATGTATATATGCTCTAATTTCTATCATTTATTTTTTCTGGTTACTTTGGATTTAATTTTCCCTCCTTTTCCTAGTTTCCTAAGGTGGAATCTTTGGTTATTTATTTTATATCTTTCTTCTTTGCTGGTATATGCATTCAATACCACAAGTTTCCCCTAAGCACTACTTTTACTATATTCCACAAATTTTGATCAGTTGTGTTTCCATTTTTATTGAGTTCAAAATATTTTTAAATTTCTCTTGAAATTTCTTCTTTTAATCATATGGTATTTAGAAGTGTGTTGTTTAACCTATAAGTATATGGGGATTTGGGGGACTATCTTTCTGTTATTGATTTCTAGTTAAACCCATCATGGTCTGAAAAATAGACATTGTATGGTTTCTGTTTTTTAAATTTATTAAGGCATGTTTTATGGCCTAGAATGTGGTCTATCTTGGTTCCTTGTACGCTTGAGAAAAATGTGTATTATACTGTTCTGGCATGGAGTTGTCTGTAGATGTCCATTATGTCCAGCTAATTAATGATGTTGCTGAGTTCGACTATGTCTTTACTGATTTTCTACCTGCTAGTTCTGTCCATTTCTTATAGAGGGCTGTCGAAGTCTCTAACTGTAACAGTGGATTCATCTATTTCTCCTTGCAATTGTACCAGTTTTTGCACATGCCCATTAAGAACTGTCTTCTTGAAATATTGACTGCTTTATCATTATGTAGTACCTCCCTTTATCCCTGATAACTTTCCTTGCTCTATTGCTTTGAAGTCTATTTTGTCTGAAATCAATACAGCTACTGCCCCTCAAAGTAGCTAGACTACAGGTGCACACTACCACAGCCGGCTAATTTTATTTTATTTTTTGTAGAGACAAGATCTATGTTGTCCAGGCTGGTCTTGAACTCCTGAGCTCAAGTAATCCACCCTCCTTGGTCTTCCAAAGTGCTGTGATTACAAGCTTGAACCATCACTCCCAGTCCCACTTTCTTTTGATTAGTATTAGCATGTTCTGTTTTTTTCCATCCTTTTATTTTTATCTGTGTGTGTCTTTATATATTTAAAGTGGATTTCTTCTAGACAACATATAATTGGGTCATGTTTTTTAATCCATTCTGACAATCTGTTGTTTAATTGACATATTTATGCCATTGATGTTTAAGATGTCCATTGATAGTAGCTGGTTTACTATATACCAGATTTGTTATTATTTTCTATTCGTTGTTTTTGTTCTTTGTTCCTAATTTTGTCTTCCACACTTTTTCTGCCTTTTGCATATGTAAATATCTTTTAGATTCTATTTTTTTCTACTTTCTTGGCCTATCAATTATATTGCTTTATTCTTTAAGTGCTTGCCTTACAATTTTTAATATACATTTACAACTAATCCAAGTCTACTTTTAAATAACATTATCCCGCTTAATGGGCATTACAAGTACCTTACAATAACAAAATAATTCTAATTCCACTCTCCTATCCCCTGTATCATTGCTGTCATTTATTTTACTTATACATACTGTCATTTATTTTACTTATACATACATATAAACATATACATACACACACATATATATGTATATATATACAGACATATATTCAACTATATTGTTGCTGTTATTATTTTGAATAAATTGTTATCTGTTAAATCAATTAAAAATAAGAACAGTAATTTTAAAAAATTTACCTTTACTTATCTGTTCTCCAAAACCCTTTCTTTGTGTAGATACAAGTTTCTGACCTATATAATTTTCCTTCTCTGTGAAGAATTTTTTTTAACATTTCTTGCAAGTCATGTCTATTGGTAAAAAAAAAAAATTAACTAGGTTTATGTTTGTCTAAGAAAATCTCTTTTTATTGTCTGGGCGCAGTGGCTCACGCCTGTAATCCCAGCACTTTGGGAGGCCAAAGCGGCTGGATCACTTCAGATCAGGAGTTCAAGTCCAGCCTGACCAACATGGTGAAACCCCATCTCTACTAAAAATACAAAAATTAGCAGAGTGTGGTGGTGTGTACCTGTAATCCCAGCTACTCAGGAGGCTGAGCTGGGAGGATCATTTGAACATGGGAGGTAGAGCTTCTCCAGCCTGGGCCACAAAGTGAGACTCCATCTCAATTTAAAAGAAAAAAAAAGTCTCTCTTTTTTTTTTCTTTTAATTTCCAACTTTTATGTTCAGGGGTACATGTGCAGGATGTGCAGGTTTGTTACATAGGTAAACATGTGCCATGGTGATTTGCTGCACAGATCATCCCATCACCCAGGTATTAAGCCCAACATCCACTAGCTATTCTTCCTGATGCTCTCTCTCCTCCCATCCCCTACCCTCTGACAGGCCCCAGGGTGTGTTGCTCCCTGTCATGTGTTCATGTTCTATGTGTTCTCATCATTCATGTCCCACTTGTAAGTGAGAACACGTGGCATTTAGTTTTCTGTTCCTGCATTAGTTTTGTTGATAATGACCTCCAGGTCCATCCATGTCCCTGCAAAGGACATGATCTTGTCCCTTTTTATGGCTGCATAGTATTCCATGGTGTATATGTACCACATTTTCTTTATCCATCCTATCATTCATGGGCATTTAAGTTGGTTCCATGTCTTTGCTATTGTGAATAGTGCTGCAACGAACATACGCATGCATGTATCTTTATAAGACAACAATTTATATTCCTTTGAGTATATACCCAGTAATGGGAATTGCTGGGTTGAATGGTATAATATTTCTGCTAGAAGCAGGTCTTTGAGGAATTGCCACCTAAGAAAGTCTTATTTCTCCTTCACTTTTGAAGGATAAGTTCAGAGAGTGCAGAATTCTAGATTGGTCATTTTGCTCCACTTTAATATTTTGCTCCACTCTCTTGCTTGTATGGTTTCTGATGAGAAGTCAGATGTAATTCTTATTTTTGTTCCTCTATAGATGAGGTGGTTTTCCCCTCTGTATTTCTTCAAGATTTTTTCTTCAGCTTTGATTTTCTGAAGTTTGAATATGATATGCATATGTGTAGATTTTTAAACATTTATCCTGTTTGGTGTTCCTTGTGCTTCCTGGATGTGTGATTTAGTGGCTGACATAAATTGGGGGAAATGTTCAGTCATTGATGTAAATACTGATTTTGTTCCTTTCCTTTTTTCTTCTCCTAGAATTTCCATTGTATGTATTTATACCTTTTATAGTTATCCTACAGTTCTTGGATATTATGTTCTATTATGTTTCAACCTTTTTCCTCAGATTTTTCCTTCAGTTTTTCAACTGAGAAAGATTCTGTTGGAAGATTCTACTTTCGTATCCTCAAGCTCATAGATTCTTCCTTCAGCCATGTCCTATCTACTAATGAGCCCATCGAAGACATTCTTTGTTTCTGTTACAGTGTTTTTTATTTCTAGTATTTCTTTTTTATCTTTCTTAGAATTTCTATCTCTCTGCTTACAATATCCATCAGTGCTAGCATGTTATCTACTGTTCCCCATTAAAGCCCTTGGAACATGAAGCGTTGTTTTTTAAAATTCCTGGTCTGATAATTTCAACATTCCTGACATATCTAACTCTGGTTCTGATGCCTTTTTTAGTCTCTTCAAACAGTATTTTTGCCTTTAGTATGACTATAAATTTTTATTGATAGCCAGACATGATAGACTGCATAAAAGGAACATGGCTAATAGTCCTTTAGTCCTGTGATTAGGTCTCAGTCTTTTGATGAGCCCGTGACCCTGGAGTGTGAACTTTGCCAGTGCTTCTCAGTATTTTTCACCCCTTAGATAGGACACAATGTCTTGATGAGGCTGAATTTCCTGTCTTTTTATAAATATATCATCCCATTGTCTTCTGGTCTCCATTGTTTTTGAGAAGTCCGTTATTAATTTAATTTTATTTTATTTTAAGTTCCAGGATACATGTGGAGGACGTGCAGGTTTATTACATAAGGAAACATTTGCCATGGTGGTTTACAGCACCTATCAACCCATCACCTGGGTATTAAACCCCCCATGCATTAGCTGTCTATCTTGGTGCTCTCCTTCCCACTACCCCCCACCCAAATAGGTCTCGGTGTGTGCTGTTCATCTCCCTGTGTCCATGTGTTCTCATTGTTCAGCTCCCACTTATAAGTGAGAATATTCAGTTTTTGGTTTTCTGTTCCTGTGTTAGTTTCCTGAGGATAATGGTTTCCAGCTCCATCCATGTTCCTGCGAAGGACATGATCTCATTCCTTTTTTTAGCTGCAGAATATTCTATGGTGTGTATATATTACATTTTCTTTACCTGTTCTATCATTGATGAGCATTTAGGTTGATTCCATGCCTTTACTATTGTGAACAGTGCTGCAATGAATAAACGCATGCATGTATCTTTATAATAGAACAGTTTATATTCCTTTGGGTATATACCCAGTAATGGGATTGCTGGGTCAAATGGTATTTCTGGTTCTAAGTCTTTGAGAAAATGCCACACTGTCTTCTACACCAGTAACCAAAACAGCATGGTACTGGTACAAAAATAGACACATAGATCAATGGGGTTGGAATTTTCTATTTCCCTGCCACCACATAGAAGTTTAGAGGGGGCTGGGATTGAATATTTCCGTTCCTCAATGATAGGCGCTGATAAAACCCCAGGAGGTTAGAATTTGGTAAAATAGTTTCTCCTGAGAACAGGCCTTGCTAAGAAGAACAGAATGCTGGTATAATTGAAAACATTTTCTTTTCCCCTTGCCCTGACAGAAATAACCAGGATATTTTCCCCCAGTATTCAGAGTGAGAACTTGGAAGAGTTTCTGGAGGTAAAACTCACAAGAGTGTGGGGCTCCCTTATGACTGGGTCCCTTTGGAGTTTGTAGTTCTCTGAGTCCACACTGAGACTCCAGTAACTCATCATTTACAGTTCAGATTTCCCTACCCCATTAGTTCCCATAAAGATTTCTGCTCTGGTAGTTGTGGTTTTCTGTATCTGCCTGTCTTTCTATAAATTTGGCTGGGACTGCTGTTTGCTCTACAAGCTCACTTCTCTGATAGATCTAAGACCTGTTGATTTTTAAATTTGTTCAGCTATTTTTATTTTTTATTTTTCACTTTTTGAGACAGAGTCTGTCTCTGTTGCCCAGGCTGCAGTGCAGTGACACAATCTCAACTCACTACAATCTCTGCCTCCTGGGTTCAAGCGATTCTCCTCCTTCAGCCTCCTGAGTAGCTGGGACTTTGGGCACATGTCACTATGCCTGGCTAATTTTTGTATTTTTAGTAAAGACAGGGTTTTGCCATGTTGGCCAGGCTGGTCTTGCACTCCTAGCCTCAAGTGTTCGGCCTGCCCTGGCCTCCCGAAGTGCTAGGAGTACAAGAGTAAGCCACTGCACCTGGCCCATTTAGCTACGTGCTTATTGTCAGAACAGATTATCAATTTCTAAGCTTCTTGCATGCCAGGCAAGAAATGGAAGTCCCTTTGTTGCTTTTTTAAACCACATTTTTTTAGTTATTTTATTATTGGTTGTTCTAGTTTTTGCAATATGCATCTCAACTTACCACAATTGACTTTTGATGATCATGATGATGTTATTATTATTATCATTATTTTTGAGACGGAATCTTGCTCTGTCACCCAGACTGGAGTGCAGTGGCGTGATCTCAGCTCACTGCAAGCTCCACCTCCCGGGTTCATGCCATTCTCCTGCCTCAGCCTCCTGAGTAGTTGTGACTACAGGTGTCCACCACCACGCCCACCTAATTTTTGTATTTTTAGTAGAGATGGGGTTTCACCATGTTAGCCAGGATGGTCTCGATCTCCCAACCTCATGATCCACCCACCTTGAACTCCCAAAGTGCTGGGATTACAGGTGTCAGCCACCAGCCAGCCTTATTAATGTAAATATAGTAAAATACAGAAACATACAAGTATAGTTTCATTTTATCCCCTCTCCTTTGTGTTATTATTGTCATATATATATCCTTACATGTAATAAGCCCAAAAGTATATCTTTATTGCTGTTATTTTAAGCAATTTTGTGTCTTTTAAATCACTTAAGAGAGAAAAAAAGAAATATACACCAGATAGATAAATAGATAGGTAGATAGATAGATAGACAGATAGTAGATATTCTCTTTAATATTTACTTTTTCTTTGAGACAGAGTATCATTCTGTTACCCAGGCTGGAATGCAGTAGTGTGATCTTGGTTCACTGTAGCCTCCGCCTCCCGGGTTCAAGTGATTCTCATGCCTCAGCCTCCCAAGTACTTGGGACTATAGTCATGCACCCCCATGCCCAACTAATTTTTGTATTTTTAGTATAGACAGCATTTTGCCATTGTATTAGTCTGTTTTCATGCTGCTGATAAAGGCATACCTGAGACTGGGCAATTTACAAAAGAAAGAGGTTTAATGGACTTACAGTTCCACTTGGCTGCAGAGGCCTCACAATCAAGGAAGAAGACAAGGAGGAGCAAGTCATGTCTTACATGTACAGCAGCAGGCAAAGAGAGAGCTTGTGCAGGGAAACTCCCCTTTTTAAAATGATCAGATCTCATGAGACTTATTTGCTACCATGAGAATAGCATGGGAAAATCCTGGCCCCATGATTCAATTACTTCCTGCCAGGTCCATTCCACAACACATGGGAATTCAAGATGAGATTTGGGTGGGGACACAGCCAAACCATATCAGCCATGTTGCCCAGGCTGGTCTGGAACTCCTGGCCTCAAGTGATCCACACGCTTCAGCCTCCCAAAGTGCTGGGATTACAGGCATGAGCCACCGCTCCTGGTCAGTGTTCTTTATTTATTTGAATTCCAGTTACTGTATAGTGTCATTTGCTTTCAGTTTGAAGGAGTTCCTTTTGTGCGTCTTATAAGCCCAGTCTGCTAACAATGAATTATTTCAGTCTTTGTTTACCTGAAAATGTTTCTACGTGCCTTTATTTTTAAAGGAGAGTGTGGCTAAATATAGAATACTTAATTGACAAAGTTCTTTCCCAGCATTTAAAATACATCATCTCATTGTCTTCTGGCCTCCATTGTTTTTGAAAAGTCCATTATTAATCATGTTAAGTTTTTCCATGTACATGAAGAATCATTTTTTCTTACTGACTTCAAGAATTTTGCTTTATCTTTGATTTTCAGCAGCTTGGCTATGATGTGTCTGGGTATTAAATTAATATTATTAAATTAAATTAATATTTTTATTCAACTTTGGGAAGAATCTGGCTATTATTTCTTCAAATATTTTTTCTTCCCTTTTTATGTCTTTCCTATCTTTCTGGGACTCCTGTTATACATAATATATAGTTATTCTTGACCCCACAGATCTCTGAGGCGCTAATCATTTTTCTCCATTCTTTTTTCTTTCTGTTCTTCAGATGAGGTGCTTTCTATTGCTCTGTCTTCAAGTTTGATGAATCCTTTTTCTGTCAGCTCAGATATGCTGTTTATCCTTTCTAGTGAATTCTTCATTTCAGTTATTTCACTTTTCAGTGACAGAATTCTTAGTTTTCTTTTTGTCATTTCTGTTTTTATTGATATTTTCTATTTGATAAGTCATTTAAAGTATAAGTACTGTCATACCCTCTATTAATTCTCTACATACATATATAATAACAGACTTTGAAGTCTTTGTATGCTAAGCCCAATATGTAGCCCCCTTAAGAGACAATGTTGATTGGCTGCTTTTACTCCTGTATGTGTCACATTTTTCTGTTTCTTTTCATGTCCCATATCTTTTAAAACTGAACATTTAAAATAATGCATTATAGCAACTCTGAATTCTTATCCCTCTTTTCAGTGGTGGTAGTTGTTGCTTCATTTTACAACTCACCCGGACTACTGTCTTCTCCATGATAGAGCCACTCGTTACTGTTTTTGTTTGTTTGTTTTTTAGTCTTGTTTTCATTTTTAAGCCTGGCTTCCTAGGGGTTTCCCTGTGTAAACATAATATAATGGTCAGTCAATGATTGGTCAAAGGTTGTATTCAAACACCTTGAGGCAATAAGGCTTCCACCCTTTGCCAATGGATCTTTGTGTGGGTTTATAGAAAGCATTCAAGTTCACACCGTTTGCAAGTCTTTCACAGTTTGTATTTTCCACTGAGCAATCTCAATTCTCTTCTGTGCATTTATAACACATCACATTCAAGCAGAGATATGTGGATAGCAAGGGTCATCTCTAGTCTCTTCTGAGCATATGCATAAGCTGGTGCACATCCATAGATTTCCATCCCACCAGGAGGAATATAGGGGAGCTTATAGGTGACAACCAAGGCTATCTAATTCCCTGAATAACACTAATAAGTTTCTGGCTAGTCTGCTAGTATGTTCCTTGCCCAAACTAGGATCACATCCTCATGTTATCAGTGATGTTGGCCTTCTCTGTTCATTTCCCACTTAGATTGCTACTCTTTCTGACAATGCCTAGTGCCATGGGGGTTTTTTTTGTTTTTTTGTTTGTTTGTTTGTTTGTTTTGCATACTGCACCAAAATCAAGTTAGCCTCTTCCAGCAGAAAAGCTGCTGGTTCTCACAGTTAGCCCTACTCTAGTAGAGCTACCATGCTGATAGAGCTGGGGAGGAGGATGGGAATGAAAGGAGCACCAGGCTAAAATGCCACAAACTCTGACTGTTTTTATGCAATGGTCAGTATTTTTCTTGAAAAAAAAAGAAAATCTTCTCAATTTTTTGTATGCCTTTGTGTGCTTTATCTAGTGAGATTGAAGGCATTATCCAATGTTTACATGTTGAGATGCATATACACACTAGGACATATATACAAAGATGTTCACAATAATTTTGTTTATTGTGGCCTCAAGCTACAAACAGCCCAAATTTAAACTATGGTATGTTTATATGACAGACTACTATGAAGCTACATAAAACCACATTGGTGAATCTCACAAACATAATGCAGAGCAAAAGAAGTCAGACACAAAAAGAATACACAATGATTGTATTTATACAAAGTTCAATAACAGGCAAATTTAAAAGACATACATAATTGGAAAACCCTAATGAAACTCACAAATAATTTTCCCCAAATCAGCATAGTGGTTACTTCTAAGATAAGAAAAGAGGGGTGATTAACAATCAACTCAGGGAGCTTATAGAGTTAAAATCATGTTCTGTTTCTTGATGTGTGTGGCAGTTTACAGTGCTTGTTTTTTAATTATTCATTGAACTATATATTTTATGCACTTTTCTGTATTGTGGTATAGTTTAAAATTTTTTAATTGTTATATTTTAAAAAGAGTCAAACATATTTAAATACCACTGGTACTAGTAAAGAGGGACATTTACAGAGAGATATTAAGACCACTTAGGCCATATTATTCATTCAGTTAGTCAACAAAAACAATTGTGTATTAACCATCTTCAATGTTCCATACATTAGATCAGGCCCCAGGGAGGAGAGAAGGAAAGATAAAACACAGACTAAGTCCTGGAAGAGCTCATAAACTGGTGAGCATGCTGGGCACACCTACACTTATCATAGGTAGGAGAAAGGCAAAAGTGCTTCGAAAACGACACAAAGTTCAGTTGACACCTGACTGAGAGTAGGCTACAAGGGTGAACACATGGAAGCATTGTAAATGATCCTCCCATAGGCAAGATTCCTCAAATAGTTTTTGGAGGCTAGAGTAGAGGGGCCAGATGGGGAAAGGGCAGAAAAGAGACTAGAGAGGGAGCTGGGGCACATCGGCCTTGGGATTTGTGAAGAAGATGGGGGCCCTTTTACCAAAAGAGAGGAGAACAACTAAAGGGTGTAAAGAAGGGATGATGACAGTATCAGTTTCCCAAATTACCACAGACTTGGTCGCCTAAAACAAGAGGAATTTATTCTCTCACAGTTCTGGAGGGCAGGAGTCCAATCAGTGTCAGGAGGGTTATGTTAGTTCCTTCTGGAGACTCTGAGAAACAATCCATTCTATGCCTCTCCCCTAGCTTCTGCTGACTGCCAGCAATACTTGGCATTCCCTGTCTTATAGACACACCACTCCAATCTCTGCATCGTCTTCACATCTCTCCACTGTATATATCTGATATGTCAACTCTCCCTCTCTTTTCTTCTATAAGAACACCAGTTATTGAACTTATGGTCCAACCTAATTTTAGGATGATCTCATCTTGAGATCCTTAACTTAATTGTATCTGCAAATACCCTAGTTCCAAACAGGATGACATTCTGAGGATTTACACAGATGGTTTTATGGAGGATCACTATTCAACCACCACAAGCATGTTCAGTGGATTGGTGTAATCAAGCTTGGAGGTAACAGTGACTAAGGGTGTTTCCCACATGAACAGACTCAAAAGTTCAAAAAGACTTACCTAACATCTGTCATGATATTATAATTTATAATTGAAAAGGTAGTAAACAATATAAGTGTCAGGCACTGGGGAACTTATCAAAGATATTGTACTCCATCTGTGCAGTAGAAAACTATGCAGACATTTAAAAGTATAAAGTAGATCAATATGCACTGACATTAAAGATATCAGTGATATATTGAGTGAAAAAAAATCAGGTGGTGAACAATTTATAAAGTATGATTTAGTCTATAGTAAAAAAAAAAGTTAGAAGGATATTGCAGTCATAATGCTATTTATCTTGTGATATTAAGAGGGAGGAAGGACTAAAGTGCAGAAAACTTTTATTTTATAAATTGACGTAGTTTTGAGTATTTAAAATGCTTATGTATTATTTTTATAAATTTAAAATATATATATTCCCCCTTTGAAGAAACTATATGTTTAGGAGGAAAAACCAGGTCAGCTGGCAAGAAATGTGCCATCTGACTTAATGTGACTCAAAAATAATGAGGACCATATTGAAATTAAATGTAAAGAGCTGAGAAACTACATTTTTAAATTCTGTAATACATATTGATACTATATGTCAAGTAAATTCTGGCAGTTGAAAAAATATTTTAAAGACTATCTTAACAACAGATTAATTCATATAAAAGAACACATTGACTACCATTATATTGCTGATTTTGCTGTGCTGGACAGCAGGTTCCAGACTTAGGCAAGTGATTGCAACAGTCACAATTCTAGCCCTGAATCACCATGACAACATGAACATATAATTATATACATGCATTGGAAGAAAACCAAAGAATGAGAAATACAAAAGCATGCAGGGATAATTTTTTTTATTCTGTGAAGGAAAACACAGAACAGAATGATTTTTTAAAATGTTTCTTTCAAAAGAACACCATGTTTGTGAAAATAGTTAATTAAATGGATTTAAGTGTAACACAACTTAAACACTATGACCATTTCCATCTTTCAGCCCTCTTGATTTATCAAAGCTCTCAATAGCACACTCAGGAGCATTCAAACAAAACTAAACAGCCATAAAGCTTTTCTAAGCTTCCTATAATTTGAGTGACAATTTATATAATTACAAGTATTTGACAACTTTTTTATCATTTCTAAATGATTATGAATATCTGTGAGTTTAGAAGATTATATTTTGAAATGCATTTATATACAACCCTGCCATAAAAAAAGCAACATAAATTAAGCTATTACTATGTTTAGGCTGTTGGTTTATAGTGTGATATATATGAAATAAGAATTTTCAAATAAAGCCAAAGGAAGGGGTTAGTTACTGGATCTAAACATTAGTAGAAGCAGCCTGATTCTCTTTTGTTGGTGGTTAGCCTCATCCACATTGGAG
Source organism: Macaca mulatta (assembly GCF_049350105.2). Lineage (NCBI taxonomy): Eukaryota > Metazoa > Chordata > Mammalia > Primates > Cercopithecidae > Macaca > Macaca mulatta. Next base: position 93,228,660 of record NC_133407.1, on the reverse strand, counting down.
AAACATAGAAGGATGATCATATTTATGTGTGTGTGTGTATATGTGTGTGTGTGTGTGTGTGTGTGTGTATGCCAACATCCAGATTAAGCAAAGGAAAGGAAATGATCAAATGCACCTGAAGCATGTATTCACTCTCTAGATGCAGAGAGACTAAGTAAATCTGCCAGTCCTCAAGGGCTAGAGGGAGCTTCTTTGTTTAACATTAAACAAACGCTTGATAGCACTCTGTTGAGCACTTGGAATAAGAAATAATCTCCATTATCAAATGGCTCACCAGCTAGTTGGGAAGACAGACAAGTAAGTAATTACCATAGTAGGGCATCGAAAAGTAGAAGAACCATGCATCCCATTGCCCAAGACAATCCAATGTATTCCTATTATTCCAGCCTAAATTTTTAAATTAGTGTTAATAATTTCCATTTCAAATGTGTCCTGATTTAGACAATAATTTCTGTGATCACATTCACAGGGACATTATGAGAGTCATGGAAAATCACTTAACGCAGCAAAGGGAAGGCCTCCTGGAGGAGGTTCAGCCTGAAGTAAGTCTTAAAGGATTAGTTAACCAAGTGAAGAAGGAGGGTGGAGAACCTAGCAGACACTTGAATTAAGCTAACTAATGGCATCATGTCTCTAGTATTTTCCTAACAAACACTTTTCGTCTGCACTCAAAATTATGTAATGTCACATATGTGGGAGACCTGGTTCCTCCAACTCCCTTAGCAAGCCTCTTGAAGATTTCAAATTCCAGGAACACATATGCAAATGATGCTGGGGTACTTCCTCATAATTTTATGTAGCCTGTTTTCTCTCAGGCACCAGGCAAAATAATGATAACAGTAGGGTCTACAGCCACAACTAGCAACACGTATTACATTTGCTAGCCAGGCATCGCTTTGTTTGTTTTGTTTTGAAAAAAAAAAAAAAAAGGCTCTTCTCCCAGCAGGTAAGGATATCAGTTATATAGCCCCACTCGTGGCATCATGTGGGAGGGCACGTTACCCAGCATGGCCAGGGTCCTTTTAGAGGGTTGATCACGATGCTAAGATATCACTAAGCATAATGAGCTGCTGATAACCCTCTTTACCACCACTCATTACATTCTGCCTAAAAATAAAGTTAACATGGAATAAAACAGACCTGAGAAATGGAAAGAGAATCCTAGAGACATTCTTTGAATCCCTAGATGCAACAGTACCTAATACTCTTGAATTTTTCCAGTACACAAGCCAACAATTCCACCCTCAGTTGTACAATGAAAGTTTTTTAAATTTCTCTGTCACTGCACTGGCGAGGGCAGGAATGTGGAAGTAGGGTGGAGAAGGGAGGATAAGGCACTAGTCCTCTTTGGTAACCTCAGTTAAAACCAATAACTCAACTCAGTCTTTGCTTAAGTAATTCAAGTAAATCTGTGTTTAAAATTTTAAAGATCTGAGTCCTCCGACTCCTCTCAAAGAAAACATAGAAGTGTATGGGACAGGAACATGACTTTATGGCCTAATGGTTTTGGAGGGGAACATTAAGTTTTCTTCTGGGCTCTTGTTGCTCTCTATCAAAAGTGGCTGGTCTGGTTGCTCTCTGGATTGCTGACCAGTTTGGTATGACTGGTCCAATCCCTGATCATTCTGTGAACATCTGCGTCTGCTAAAGGCCACAGGTGTTTTCTTGGCTAGGGCAGGGCTCTGGTGAGCACCAGTCACCTCCTCTTGCTTAACTGAGTCCCATCCTAATTCTCACTGGGTTCTAAGGTAGCGTGGGACTCCCAGTTCAACTCCAATATGGGTATCCACCCTGCAGCCCTTGGCTGTGAACTTGGTCCCCATCACAGGGAAGAACTCTTCAAATAAGCCTACCAATCAGCACCTTCAAACAGCTTCCCCCTCCCTCCATAGAGCACGGTGGAACTTCTGGATTCTTTCCATATTACATAGGATCTAATGAAGATTCAAGGTACCTACGCTGAGATCCTCTCTCTGCCCAACTATGTTGAACCTCCAAGATGACTTTGATATGGCTATGCAGGTTGTTGAGGTTATCTCCCTCCAGACTGCAATGGGAATTAGGGAAGGGGTCCCTAGGTCTATGACCTTGCTCACTAAGACTTTGGCCTAGAGAAAGCCACACATCCTATAGTTGGCTTTCCCACCCTCAGTCCACCAGGGTAAAAAAAACACAACTTTTCCCTTTTTTTCTTACTATTTTGCCAAGACCTTCTATATCTAAGACTCTATAATCAAATAAACAAAACAAATACTCCAAGATTAGGTTCATCAGGCTTGCCTCTTTATTTGTTAGAGGAGGAGATAAAAGAATTTACAAACTCCTTTTCTTTGCCAACCTAGTCTCACTTTCAAGCCTGTTACCTTGCTGCATGCTTGAAAATTTTATTTTGGTAATACCTGACTCTTTGCACCCTTGCAGTTACAATCCTAATTTAATTTTCTTCCCTGCCTCAAGGTCATGTACCCCAAAATGCAAGTGATAAGGATGTCAATTATTTTTCAAATTGTTACCCTACACTTATGGTTCTCAAAGCTGATCCCCAAATTAGTAGTGCAGTTAGAAATGTGGATTCTTCATGCTGCTATAAAGACACATGCACACGTATGTTTATTGTAGCACTATTCACAATAGCAAAGACTTAGAACCAACCCAAATGTCCATCAGTGACAGACTGGATTAAGAAAATGTGGCACATATATACCACGGAATACTATGCAGCCATAAAAAAGGATGAGTTCGTGTCCTTTGTAGGGACATGGATGCAGCTGGAAACCATCATTCTCAGCAAACTATCGCAGGCACAGAAAACCAAACACTGCATGTTCTCACTCATAGGTGGGAACTGAACAACGAGATCACTTGGACACAGTAAGGGGAACATCACACACTGGCACCTGTTGTGGGGTAGGGAGAGGGGAGAGGGATAGCATTAGGAGATATACCTAATGTAAATGACCAGTTAATGGGTGCAGCACACTAACATGGCACATGTATACATATGTAACAAACCTGCACATTGTGCACATGTACCCTAGAACATAAAGTATATATAAAAAAAGAAATAGAAAATATTTTAGCATAGTGGGTGGTTAAAAATGGGCTATGGATTCAGGCTAGACTAGATTTATATGCTGACACTTCCACTCTCTGTCTATACTGACTTGGGCAAGTAACTTAACCCCTCTTTGCCTCCACCTGCTTATCTGTAAAATGGATAATAATAGTACATTGATCATGGGGCTGCTGCCAATATTAAATAAAAAATAAATATGAACCATTTAGAATTTAAAAAAAAAAAGTGGATTCTTGGACCTTACCCTAGACTAAATGAGTCAGAAACTCCAGGAATGGGGCCCAAAAATCTGCATTTTCATGAGCTCCTTAAGTGATTCTGATGCTCACTAAAGCTTGAGAACCACTGCCTTATGTGTGTTTCTATAAAACATTCTACCTCAAAATGATCAAATGATCAAAGCGTATACACTGTGTCTCACAGGGGTCTTGCCAACATCTAGGAAGTCACAATTTTGTTTTAGAAGGTTACTCTGGGCAGCTGCAGAAAAGGAATGACAATGAAATGAGGGAGGAATACAAGGGATACTCATCTCTGTACATGAACAGCACAAACATGAAGTACCTGGAGAGCAAAACAAACTCTGGAGCTCTCAAGTTCTTCATTTGACTTCAGGCCCCATGTTTGACATCATCCCACATGAGAAAGCAGAGTCCCTACTTATAGGCACCTCTCTGGCCTAACCTAGTCTGCCCAGTTATTCTTGGCAGTCTTTGAGACGTTGTGCTTATTTTTTCTTTCTTTCTTTTTTTTTTCATTTAGTGTGTGTGTGTGTGTGTGTGTGTGTGTGTGTGTGTGTGTGTGTGTGTATGTGTGAGAAGGAGTCTTGCTTTGTCACCCAGGCTGGAGTGCAGTGGCGCAATCTCAGCTCACTGCAGCCTCTGCCTCCCGGGTTCCAGCAATTCTCCTGCCTCAGCCTCCTGGGTAACAGGAATTACAGGCGCATGCACCACACCTGCTAATTTTTGTATTTTCAGTAAAGGTGGGGTTTCACCATGTTGCCCACACTGGTCTTGAACTCCTGACGTCGGGTGATCCACCCGCCTTGGCCTCCCAAAGTGCTGGGATTACAGGCGTGAGCCACTATGCCCAGCTGCTTATTTTTTTCTTTACTATCTTCCCTCCCTAAAGAATTAATATTCTGTCTACTCTTGAACCTTAAATATTGGAATACAGGGTATTAACTTTCTAGCCAAAAATTCACGGACTCTAAAGGCATGCACTATACCCAGTTGACTGAGATATGTAATACCAAACAGCCTACATACCAGAACCTCTAAAATACACAATTTAGAAAGCATTGAAGAATGAAAGATGTAATATGCATATATAATAAATAATATCCATCTGATTTGAGGTCTACTTTTCACTTTAGCCTCATGATAACTCTATGAGTGTATATCAGTCTAGGTTGTAAGCAATAGAAACCAAATCTAGCTAAATTAAGCAGAAACTTGAAATGACAGAAAGATACTGAGCTAATTCAAAGAATTGAAGGAAAGGCTGGAGAGGAAATATCCGTTTATCTCGGTAGAAACAGAAACAAAGGTAACTCCATGGATCCAAGCAGGAAGAATTGATGAATATCTCACCAGGGAATCACCACCATGAGCCAGAAAAAAAAAAAAAAAACGTGTTTTTTTTTTTTTTCTAACCTATTGTAATTCTCTCAGGAAATAAATCCCAGAGGGAGACTCTGATCAGCTAGTTTGAAAGACATGTCTACCCCTTGGCTAGAAAAATGCAGGACACCATAGATGACAGTCTCACCAAGTGGGAGGAGAAAATCCCCAAAAGGAAATCAAGTTTTGTCACCAAGAAAGGAGAAATGGATGTTGGCTGGCCAAGAAATATCCATCATGATGATATCAAAAAGTGTTAGCTGAGGAACCTGAACTCCTGAGAAGTTGTAACTACCCCAAATCCCACAAAAAGTAGAAGTCCCAGTAAGCAAGCTTCTGGTCATACAACACTCCTCTTCCTTTTCAACTTCACTTATCTGATTTTCTGATTTTAACCTTCACAGTTAAACAAATAGTGAGTTCTACACTGACATAATAGTAAATGTGAATATTAACTCTTAAAAGTCCAAAGGCTGTAGTGTAGAAGAGTGACCCTACTAGCACCCTTCCTCTCCTAATTGTCTTCACTTTTCTTCTGCTGTGTCCAGAGTGAGTTCTGCAATGCCCCAGAAATATTAAATATTAAATATTTAATATTTTAAATATTATATATATTTATTATTAAAAGGCCCTTCAATAAAGTCACAGAAAGGAAAGTACTTCCAGTTTCTCAGTGCCTGGATTGACTGATCTTCTATCTTCTATTATCTCAGGCACATTAAATAATTATTGAAGGTATAATATTTAATATTATAATAATATTCAGTTTAAAGCAAATTGTCCTAGCTTTGCCACGAACTAGCCATGAGACTTCAGACAGGTTACTTAACATCTCCAGACCTCAGTTTCTCAGTTTTCTCATCTGTAAAATGAATTCATGGGATCAGATACCTAAAATCCCATCTCCAAGATCTTAAGCAATTAAAATAAAAAGATCTATATATTTCTAAAGGCCTTAGTCTCTAAGCCTGAAAACTAGAAAGCTGACATTGTATTTTCTTATTCACTGCAACTTTCCTAGCACATATAAAATGACCCCCTGAAAAGCTTGTCTTCTGCCATCATTTTCAGAAGTTGTAATTAAACAATGAGAGGATTGGCCCTTCAATAAAGTCACAGAAAGGAAGGTACTTGTAGTTTCTCAGTGCCTGGATTGACTGATCTTCTCTCTTCTATTATCTCAGGCACATTAAAGAGTTCTTGAAGGTATACTATTTAAACTAAACCTACATGTGTGTTTATAAATGTAAAATAGAAATGTTTTAATAATAACAAGAAATAGCCTATACCCATCCTTGACTTTTTAATTCACCAAATGATGTCAAAGATTAGTATAAATTTTTAAACTATAAATACATCTACCTTTCATGGCACCACATTAATACTACCCCTTTATGTGAAACAATACTACTAATTCCCATTAAAGCTTTCCTGAATAAAAAGCGATTTTGTGGACACAGAAATCCACTTTTTCTAAATCTCATTTCTTTTTATCTTTACCACCGCCATTCTGCTCTTTCTTTGTGCAAAAGAGTAAATCCTTTCAGAGCCAACAGGCTCAAATACCATAGTGACTGAGATTACCAATACTGACATCCCAGCTGAATAAACCGTAAGGAACATTTCTTCTCACCTTTCACCTTGAAATAATCACAGCAGTGCAAGTGCAGCCTCCTTGGTGACAAATGACAGGAAAAGGAAAATCATTCTCCACACTTTAGCACTGGAAATTGACTTCAATAATAATGTATAAAGTTACTCTTTAGGAATAATACCAAATTTGGAAAAACTTATATAGACAACAGAATCTCCATATTTTTGCATTTATTCTGAAGTACCTCAAATTGTCTCCATACTTCTGTATTCACTAAAAATACTTTCACTTATGATTTGTATGATGTTTTTAAAGAATTGACTGCAAGATTCCTTCATTCTATTATCAATAAATTGTTTGAGAGGCACAGATTAACTCTTCCATTGCTAATGACTCTCATCTTATAACCCTTGTACAGTAGTGCTAAGGTTTGAATGTTCTGTCCAAAACTCATGTTGAAATTTAATTGCCATTGTTATAGTATTAAGAGGTGGGACTGTTAAGAGGTGATTAGGCTAGGCAGACTCTGCTCTCATGAATGGATTAATGTCATTATCATGGGAATAGGTTGTATAAAGTAGAATAAAACCTTCCCAAACAGGTTGTATAAAATCCAGTTCAGCCCTCTCTTGATCGCTTGCTCTCATCCTCTCTTGTTTTTCCACTTTCCACCATGGAGTGACACAGCACAGAGGTCCTTTCCAGATGCCAGTACCATGCTTTTGGACTTCTCAGTCTCCAGAACCACGAGCCAAATACATTTATGTTCATTAAAAATTACTCAGTTGGTGGTATTCTGTTATAGCAACATAAAATGAACAAATACAAGTAGTGTACAGTAGTTAACACAGACAAAATGTTTTCAAGGTACTCATTATAATAATTTAAAAGTATGTGATAAATGCAAGGACGTATAGGTATAAACTGGCAATAACCTTCTGGCAACAATGTCCTTCTGGTAACAAAGACCTAAATCTGGTCAAAATTTTATTCCAAACTCATTATCTTTTCCCTTCTCCCCCACATCTCCATCTTTCCATATTTCTGTTGTCAACTCGCTTAGTATCATCAAATGATAAAACTTTATGTCGCATTCATCTCCTCTCTTACCTTTTATATTAATTCATCACTAAATCTCTTAGTATCTACCTCAAATGTGTCCACCCCCACTATCTCAATACAGACCCCCCTCACCTCTTGTGTGAACTACTGTAATGGTTTCCACTCTTTAGTCCTCCTAGTCCTGTTTTTCCCATTTCACTAACTTGACACTGTCACCTGCTGTCTTCCCAAAACATAATGATCACATCAGCCTCAAGTTTACCATTCCATATGTAGAGAGGCCAGCTACTGACAGAATAATTCAGCAAAGCTGGAAGGGAACAGGGAAAGAAACACCTCACTCTCTGTTTCTTACTACTTTCTAACCAACCTCCTACTATATCTCCCATTGGGTGAATCCACCCGGAAGCCAAAAGAGATCCTGGATGATGTATACTACAAGACAGCCCCTCAGAATACAAAACAAGGAAGAACTGGACAAAGAATGGACATAAGAGGGCACACAGAGAATAACCTAAACTTCCTCACCCCTTCTTTATGTTCCAGATGCCCACTCAGCCCATAAGATGCAGCACAAAAGTTACCTTTCCATGTTTCTCAAAAAACTAAAAATAAAACTACCATACAATCCAGCAATCTCAGTAGTGGGTATTTACCCAAAGGAAAGGAAATCAGTATATCAAAGAGAAACTTGCACTCCCATGTTTCCTGCTGCACTATTCACAATAGCCAGGACCATGGAATCAATCTAAGTGTCCATAAACAGATGAATGGATAAAGAAAAGTTGGTATACATACATAGTGGAATACTATTCAGTCATAACAAAGAATGAAATTCTCACATTGATGGCAACATGGATGAGCCCCAAGGTTATTGTGCTAAGCAAAATAAGTCAGGCACAGAAAGATAAATACTGCATGTTCTCACTCATATGTAGAGTTAAAAAAAAATCTTTTTGAGCTTATGGAAGTACAGAGCAGAATTTCAGTTATTAGTGGTGTTTTTTTTTTTTCTCTTGTAAATTTGTTGAAGTTCTTTCTAGACTCTGGACATTGGACCTTTGTCAGATGGATAGATTGCAAAAATTGTCTCCATTCTATAGGTTGTCTGTTCACTCCGATGATAGTTTCTTTCACTGTGCAGAAGCTCATTAGCTTAATTAGATCCTATTTGTCACTTTTGACTTTTGTTGCAATTGCTTTTGACATTTCATCATGAAATCTTTGCCCATACCTATGTCATGAATGGTATTGCTAGATTTTTTTCTAGGGTTTTCATAGTTTTGGGTTTTACATTTAAGTCTTTAATCCATCTTGAATTAATTTTTATATATGGTTTAAGAAAAGGGTCTAGTTTAAGCTTTCTGCATATGGCCAGCCAATTCTCCCAGCATCATTTATTAAACAGAGAATCTTTTTCCCATTCCTTGCTTTTGTCAGGGTTGTTGAAGATCAGATGGTTGTAAGTGTGTGGTCTTATTTCTGAGTTCTGCATTCTGTTCCATTGGTCTATGTGTTTGTTTTTGTACCAATACCATGCTGTTTTGGTTACTGTAGCCTTGTAGTATATTTTGAAGTCAGGTAACATGATGCCTCCAGCTTTGTTCTTTTTGCTTAGGATTGCCTTGGCCGTTTGGGCTCTTTTTTGATTTCATATGAATTTTAAAATAGGTTTTTCTAATTCTGTGAAGAATATCAATGGTATTTTAATGGGAATAGCATTTAATTTATAAATTATTTTGGGTAGTGTGGCCATTTTTATGATACTGATTCTTCCTATTCATGAGCATGAAATGTTTTTCAATTTGTTTGTGTCCTCTCTGATTTATTTGAGCAGTGGTTTGTAGTTCTCCTTGAAAAGGTTCTTTACTTCGCTTGTTAGCTGTATCCTAGGTGTTTTTTGTTGTTGTAGCCATTACGAATGGGAGTTCATTCATGAATTGGCTCTCTGCTTGCCTGTTGGTGGTGTATAGGAATGCTAGCAATTTTTGCACATTGATTTTTTTATCCTGAGACTTGGCTGAAGTTGTTTATCAGCTTAAGAAGTTTTTGGGCCGAGACAATGGGGTTTTCTAGATATGGGATCATTTCATCTGCAAACAAAGATGATGTGACTCCTGAAGAGAAGCTTTTGAATGCTCACGACACAAAGAAGTGATATTTGAGGTGTGATAGATATGCTAATTGCCCTGATTTGATCATTATGTATTGTTTACACATCATTAAACACTGCATACACATATTGAAAAATCTCTTTGTATCCATAACTATGTACAGTTATTACATGTCAGTTAAAAATTAAACGAAAAAAGTTATCTTCCCAGGTAGTTACTCTCTTCTTTTTTTTATTTTTTTATATCTATGTCTATATATCATTTATAACATTCCATTGCAATTTGTCTGTTTACTTATACTTTCCCCCAAGCTTCTTCAAAATGAGAACATTATCTTATGTTTTATTTAATTCACACAGTCCTTAGCATATTGTTGGTTCTGGGTGTGTGTGGTGCCTTGGAGAGGCTGAGGATTTGGGGTTAAATGAATGGATTGAGAGGAAAATAGGGCTTTCCTAATATTTCATATGGAAAGAAATAATCAAAGTTAAGTACCATGTACTGCATTTAAACTCACAGACCCTGCCTGATGCCAGACTGCAGTCTCCTGTGTCCACACTGCCTCAAGGAAGTGCATGGGGTATACCACATACCAATCAAGAAAGAGCTCTTTAGTGAATTACTTAATGGATAAGTCAACTTCACTCTCACCAGTCACACAGGCTGCCCTAAAGTTCTCTGGAGTGGCTTCGCCTCAAAGTTGCTCATGGATTCCCTGAATAAGCTTTCCACATATTAATATTTACCTCTTTCACTCTGTGGCATTAAGACGTGTGTTCTATATATCATACCCACACAGGATGACTTCAACACTCCCATCTGACTTGAAATTGAGGCAAAGTTGTATTTGTTCACATAAATTTGATGTGTAAATTTATCTCTAAGAAGCATTCTCACAATCTCTCTTAGATCTTCTTGTCTGCATTTTTTGAATGAGGTTGCATAACATGAAATAATATGCAGCTAACAAAATGTTTATAAAGATATTTAATGACATAAGAAAATGCTTATGATAAAGTTTTAAGCGAAAAAATGAAGTTTCAAAATTGAACAAAATATGTTATTTCAACCAGATAAAATAAACCATACTTTAACTACAACAAAACAATTATTATTAACAGTGGTTATCTCCAGTGATGGGATTTATATGGCTTTTATTCTTTTGCCTATACTTTTCTGTTCCTTATAATTTTTTGAAATGCTCATATTTATATATTTTTAACATCAATCAACTTATTTTGTAAACCTGTCTCATTGTATTGCTGGGGTAGAATCAGTTAAGAGCACTGTGATTTCTGGTACAATTTTCATATTGTCATACTTTCTTAGAATCAATTTACATCTCACAGTTTCTAAAAGAATTCTGGTATGTTTTTGTTTGTTTTTGTTTTTCTGAGAAGAAGTCTCATTCTGTCACCCAGGCTAGAGTGCAGTGGCGTGATCTCTGCTCACTGCAACCTCTGCCTCCCGGGTTCAACAGATTCTCCTGCCTCAGCCTCCTGAGTAGCTGGGATTACAGGCACCTGCCACCATGCCCAGCTAATTTTTGTATTTTTAGTGGAGATGGGGTTTCGCCATGTTGGTCAAGCTGGTCTCGAACTCCTGACCTCGTGATCCGCCCACCTCGGCCTCCCAAAGTGCTGGGACTACAGGCATGAGCCACCGTGCCCAGTCCAAGAATTCTGTTTTGATAATGGAAAATATGTTTTTAAAGTTAAAAAAAATTTTTGGGTGAGGTTTTTTAATACTATTCTTCAATTCAAAGTCTTATCCAGCCTGGGAGAAGAGCAGTTATTCAACTGTAGCTCCCTCTAGCTTTCCTGTCCCATGTAAGTAGAAGAGGAAAAAAGCTAAGAAACATTTGTGAATGTCACAGGACAGAGACACCAGCACATTAAAAAACTGAGACTTCATCTCAAAATTATAAAATGCTTTCCCACCTCCACATCTTACCACTACATCAACAGGGTTCCAGTATATAACAGTGGATTACAGTGAAAACAGCTGCAAGACACAGACTCTTCTCTAAGAAGTTTCTTCTTTCAGAAACCCAACGCCAACATGGAAGGGAAAAATAAAGACACTAGCGGAAACCAAAGCCTCTGGCATTTACAACTATGGGAAATATTAAACTCCTAGCCAGAATAACAAAAAACTCATACCAATGGCTTATTTGTCTCAGCTATTACCCAATACATCATGTCCAGCTTTCAACAAAAAATGACAAGACAAAGCAAGTAAAAATTCAATCTAAAGAGACAAAGCAAATATCAAAACCAGACTCAGATATGACACAGACTTTCAAATTATCACATAAGGAACCTTAAACATCTATAATTAATATATAAAGAGTTCTAGTGGAAAAAAGTAGACAAAATGCAAGAACATATGGGTATTGTAAGCAGAGAGATGAAAATTCTAAGATCAAAGAAAATGATAGAAAACAAAAATCAGACACAAATGAATTTCAAAAGCTTATTGCTGTATCAAAGAAGCCAGTTTGAAAAAGTCTTCATACTGTATGATTTCAATTACATTACAATCTGAAAAAAGCAAAATTATAGAGACAGTAAAAAGATCAGTGGTTAACCTGGAATTAGGGGGAGTGAGAAAATGGAATAAGTAATTGTTAGTCCAGGAGATTTTCAGGGCAGTGAAAGTGTTCTGTTTGACAATGTAATGGTAGATACATGACATTATGCATTTGTCATAACCTATAGAACTTTACAGAACAAAAAGTGAATGTTAATGTACTTGAGTTAAAAAGTCATTTAAGAGATTGGGGGTTTGCATAAAGGAATTATGATTTGACAAAAGTATCTAATTCTTGTTTAAAACATATAAAAAGCCTTACTGAAAGGAGCAGGGGAAAAAGGTGCTGATCTAAGGTCCTTTAGTAATGAGTGAAGTCTGTAAGACTAAAGGCAAAGAAAGTGTATATAAGCACTGTACTCCAGTTAACAAAGTTATTTCCCAATGGGGTATGAGTTAACCATTCTGATACTGCTATACATATATATTGGAATTGAACAATTAAATAAATAGTGGTAGATGTTAATAGTCACATTTCTCATTATTGGAGTAGAAAATTACAGATACACAAGTGGAGTAGGCAGGAATAATCCAAATGGTAATGGATTATAATTGGAGATATCAGTATGAATTCATGTTTAGCTTAATATAGATAATTTACATATGGAAGTATTTATAGATAAGTATATATACCAGGTTAGTATACACATATATTTTCTTGCTCTGTCAGCTGAGAGGACCTAAGAAAAACAGCACCCTCATAACATAAGCACACCCAGCACCTAGTTCTTGGTTTGTAATTCCATTTTCCAGGAAAAGGATACAGGGCTTCTTGAAGAAATGGCTAATTCTATGACTAAGGTAGGAAATATACAAGATGAGTCTGGAGGATCTTATAGTCCCAGAAAATTAGGAAGTGAAAAAAAAAAACCAACAAAAAACAAATAAACAAACAAAAAAAAAACCCTACCCTGATAGGAATGTGTCAAAGGAACAAAAAAGCCAAATGAAAAAGCTCCCAATGGCCAAAGATAAAATAATTTGCACAATAAAATAAGTAAGGCAGTACTGAGTTATCACCCAAAGTATAAAATATATACCTGTGAGTCTATTCTGAAGTAAGTAAATGATTGAATAAGTAAACCAATGAAAGAGATGAGACAAGTTTCATTTCCCCTGTATGGAAAAATTCCAAATAATTTATTGTAGATACGATACCTCATGGAAAAGGAGCATAACTGTTCACTCCTTAAGTGTGTCCTCTGCAAACTGACCTCCTTACAAAGAATGTAGTATGAAAGATGGGAAATGAAGATTAACTTTACAATTAAAAAAATCTAGCAAACATCACCTCAGCCAGGTGATCAAGATCAACATCAACAGTGATAATTAATGCAGATTGTATGTACCATTGATATGATGTGATGAAAATGTCACTTCTGTGTTTCACCTAAAAATCCATAATCCCAGTCTAATTATGAGAAAAACAACAGTGAAAGTGTAATAGAAGGCATCCTATAAAATACCTTTCCAGTATTCCTCAAAACTGTCAACGTTATTTGTAATAAGTTGGATAAAGGACACCCAAGGATGTCAGGTCCCGGAAATTATAAACATTACCTTATTTGGAAAAAAAAAAAGCCTTTGATGTTGAGATGAGATTACCTGGATTATTTGGGTGGACCCTAAATGTGGTGGGCCCTAAACCCCAAGTGTCCTTATAAAATAGAGGCAGAGAGAGATTTAATACAGAGACACACATAGGAGAAGGCAATGTGAAGATGGAAGCAGAGATTGGAGTGATGCAGCCCCAAGCCCAGGAATGCCAGAAGCTGGACTAGGCAAGGAACAATTCCCCCAGAGACCCCTGACAGAGTGTGGCCCTGCGGCACTTCAGGCTGCTAGACTCCAGAACTGTGAGAGACCAAATTTATATCGTTTTAAGCAATAAAATTCATGGTAATTAGTAACAGCAGCCACAGAAAACTAATATACTCATTAAAAACAAGGCAAATCTAAGAATTGTCATAACCAAGAGAAGTCTAAGGAGACATGACAACTAAATGTAATGTGGTATCCCAGATGAGCTCCTGGAACAGAAAAAGTACGTAAGATAAAAACTAAGGAAATCTGAATCCTTGAGGTCCAGAACAAGACAAGGATGCCCACTCCTATTCAACATACTACTGTAAGTCCTAGCCAGAGCAATCAGGCAAGAAAAAGAAATAAGAGACACCCAAACAGAAAGAAAGAAAGTCAAACAATATTTGCAGATGATATGATTCTATAACTAGAAAACTCCATAGTCTCTCCCCAGAAGGTCTTAGGTTTGATAAGCAACTTCAGCAAAGTTTCAGGATATAAAGTCAACATACAAAAATTAGTAGCATTTCTATATACCAACATTGTCTAAGCTGAGAGCCACATCAAGAACATGATCACATTCACAATAGCCACAAAACAAATAAAACACCTAGGAATACAGCCAACCAGGGAGGCGAAAGGCCTTTATAATGAGAAATTACAAAACACTGCTCAAAGAAATCACAGATGACACAAACAAATGGAAAAACATTCCATGTTCATGGATAGAAAGAATCAATAGTGTTAAAATGTCCATACTGCCCAAAGCAATTTACGGAGTCAATGCTATTCCTATCAAACTACCAATGACATTCTTCACATGTTTAGAAAAAACTATTTTAAAATTTATATGGAAGCAAAAAAAAAAAAAAAAGTCTGGATAGCTAAGGCACCAAGGCAATCATAACAAAGCAAAACAAAACAAAACAAAAACAAACAAACAAACAAAAAAACAAAGCTGGAGACATCACATTCCCTGACTTCAAACTATACTACAAGATTACAGCAACCAAAACAGCATGGCTCTGGTACAAAAACAGACAAATAGACCAATGAAACAGAATACAGATCCTCGAAGCAATGTCACACATCTACAACTATCTGATCTTTGATAAAGTTAACAAAAATATTCAATATTCAATATTCAATAGAGAGTCTTTCCCTATTAGCCACATACAGAAGATTGAAACTGGACCCCTTCCTTACACCACATACAAAATCAACTCAAGATGGATTAAATATTTGAACGTAAAATCTAAAATTGTAAAATTATAAACACCTTGGAAGATAACTTACGAAATACCATCTTGAGCATAGGCCCTAGCAAAGATTGCATGAGGAAAACACTAAAAGCAATTGCAACAAAAGCAAACACTGACAAATGAGACCGAATTAAAAAGCTTCTGCACAGCAAGAGAAACTATCAACAGAGTAAATAGACAACTGAGAGAATGGGAGAAAATATATGTATGCCATGCATCTGACAAAGGTCTAATATCCAGAATCTATAAGGAATTTAAATTAACAAGCAAAAAACAAACTACCCCATTAAAAAGTGGGCAAAGGACAGACACTTTTCAAAAGAAGACATACGCTCAGTCCACAGCATATGAAAAAATGCTCAACATCACTAATCATTAGAGAAATGCAAATCAAAAACACAATGAGATATCATCTCATACCAGTAAGAATGGCTATTATTAAAAAGTCAAAAAACAATAGATGCTGGCAAAGTTGTAGAAAAGATAAAATGCTTATACACTACTGGTGGGAATGAAAATTATTTCAGCCACTGTGGGAAGCAGTTTCGAAATTTCTCAAAGAACTTAAAACAGAACTACCAATCAACCCAGAAATCCCATTACTGAGTATTTACCCAAAAGAATGTAAATATTCAGTAATGGGATGTACGTGTTTGTTTATCACAGCAGTATTCACAACAGCAAAGACATGAAATCAACCTAGATGCCTATCAACAGTAGGCTGGATAAATAAAATGTGGTACATATCCACCATAGAATACTACACAGCCATAACAAAAACAGAATGAGATCATGTCTTTTGTAGCAACATGGATGGAGCTGGAGGTCATCATCCTAAGCAAATGAATGCAGAACCGAAAACCAACTACCACATGTTCTCACTTATAAGTGAGACCTAAACATTGGGTGCACATGGACACAAAGAAGGGAATGATAGACACTGGAGCCTACTTGAGGGTGGAGGATGGGACAAGAATGAGGGTTTAAAAACTACTTATTGTGTACTATGCTTATTACCTGGGTGATGAAATAATCTGTACACAGAACCTCCCTTGACAAGTCGTTTATCTATATAAAAAATCGGCCAGGCACTGTGGCTCACGCCTGTAATCTCAGCACTTTGGGAGGTTGAAGTGGGCAGATCATTGAGATTAGGAGTTTGAGACCAGCCTGACCAGATGGTGAAACCCCATCTCTACTAAAAATACAAAAATTAGCCAGGCATGGTAGCAGGCACCTGTAATCCCAGCTACTGGGGAGGCTGAGGCAGGAGAATGGTTTGAACCCAGGAGGCAGATGTTGCAGTGAGCCAAGATTGCGCCACTGAATTCCAGCCTGGGCAACAGAGAGAGACTCCATCTAAAAAATTTTATTTATTTATTTACTTATTTATTTATTTAAAAAACCTACCCATGTAGCCCTGAATCTAAGATAAAAGTTATAAAGAAAAGGAAACCAAATTTATGTTTTTGCACAAATTTCTGAATTGATAATACTCCACTGCAGAGAATAATACCTACACGTGTTCAGAATTACTGTTTTTCTACAGTATTAAGCTAGTATTGGTAGAATTATTCATTTGAATTCAGGTTTTTGGCTTCAATCACCATGCTTCTTCATTAGCACTTTTCCATACCTTTAAAAGTAATTTCAGTTTGAACTTTCTATTTTACCTAGAAGCAAATTTAAAAGTTCTTAATGAAATTTGCACGTGGCTAGATATTACTGGTTGGTTACACTTTAGTTGATGGTTTCTATTGTACTTACAATGTCTGGAAATTACAACCTGCTGGACTTCTGAGGTCATGAATTCACTGTCATATTTTAGGCCTAAAATCTTTCAATTTAAAATATTTGTGTCTGGTATTTGAAAATAATATATATCTTCATTTACTCATCAAATGTGCTAGCCTTTTATTTCTATGCCTAAAATTAGACAAACTTTCTAGTAAAGTTACTTAACATTTTTAAAAAACTGAGAAAATCTGAATCAAGTGTGAACTTTATTCAATAATACCATATCAATTTGGTTCCTTAATTGTAATAAATGTACCACTGTAAGATGTTAATAATAGGGGAAGCTGGGTGTGAAGCATATGATAACTATATGTACTATTTTCAAATTTTCTGTAAATATTAAACTAAAACAAGGAAGAGATTTCTCTAAAAAACAAAGTCATTAAAAATTTAACTAGTAATAAATAACACTCTAGAAACAAAATCCATATGATTATAACAAATACTAGTATGAGGGTTGAAAAACTGGAATGCTGTGGGGTTAGGATACAGTTAACAATTACTTTTTTTGCATAGGAAAATGTTTTGACATCTTCATGAAAAATTTTAAGGTAAAGAACAGAAATAGATGATGAGAATAAGATAAAATATATCAATAAAAGCAAAATAAAGTTATCAATTTAATGTCTAGCAACATGCTAATTACAATAAACAACCAAGAAAGATTAAAACTAAAGCACAGATAAATATATGCCAGAGAAATCACAGTAAAAGAAAGGATGTGTGCCATTATTGCCATTATAAAAAGTAGAATTCAAGTCAAAAAGCATGAAATGGGACAAGGAAGAATTTTATAATGATATGAGCTGTAATTTCCTCAAGAAGATAACTATAGTCATGAAACCTCATGCCTGATATCATATTACCAAAATATAAAGTAAAAGCTATTAGAAAAAATGTGGATTTATCAAAGTCAAATTTATAACAGAAAACCTCAACTCATCTCTCTTAATCTGAAAAAAAAGTTTAAGTAGACAAAGAAATAAAAGAATTTACACAAGATTTCAATAATACTGTTACCAAATTTATTTTACTAATATATATAGAATGAATACCAAATATACAGACTCTGTTTCCTTTCAAACAGCTCTGAAATACTACAGAAGAATTGACCATGTGTTAAGTCATAATAAAACTTGCAAAAAATTCCCCAAATTTGAAATTTATAAGCCACATTAGATATTATAATAATCCAATATTATAAATTCACAAAAGCAATGTCTTAAAAGCTACTAACATTGTTTTACTTATGAATAAACAACTATGAGAACATATAGTAAAATTTATGGTGTGCACCCAATGTGGCACTTGGAAGAAAATAAAAACTGTACGCTTATGAGAAAACAACTGAAAATCGGTTGGGCATGGTGGCTCATGCCAGTAATCACAGCACTTGGGAGGCCAAAGTGGGTGAGTCACCTGACGTCAGGAGTTCAAGACCAGCCTGCCCAATATGGTGAAACCCCATCTCTACTAAAAATGCAAAAATTAGCCGGGCATGGTGGTGCACGCCTGTAGTCCCAGCTACTTGGGAGGCTAAGGCAGGAGAATCACTTTAACCAAGGAGGCAGAGATTGCAGTGAGCCAAGATCGTGCCACAGCACTCCAGCCTGGGCAATGAGTGAAGATCGTGCCACTGCACTCCAGCCTGGGAAAGGAAAGGAAAGAAGAGGAGAGGAGAGAGGAGGTGAAGGGATGGGAGGGGAGGGGAGGGGGAGGGGAGGGAGGGGGGAGGGAGGGGGAAGGGAGGGGAGGGAGGGGAGGGGGAGAGGAGAGGGAGGGAAGGAAGGAAGGAAAGAAGGAAGGAAGGAAGAAAGGGAAGGGAAGAGAAGGGAAGGGAAGGGAAGGGAGGGGAGGGGAGGGGAGAGGAGGGGAGGGGAAGGGAGGGGAGGGGAAGGACATTCAACTAATGAACCAGAAAGAGAACAACAAAATAAATCAAAAGGTAACTTTCTTAATAAACAAAATTCATGGAATAAAAAATAACAAACAAAAATACCAGACTTAAAATATAGAGCTAGGTTTTTGGAAAGACTACTAAAACAGAAATATGTAGGCCAGGCATGGTGACACATACCTGTAATCCCGGCTACTTGGGACCCTGTTTTTAAAAAAAGAAATACATTTAATAAGTCTAACCAAGAAAGAGCAAAGACATAAATAATAAAAAGATGAAGAGAAGCAATTATAAGATAGTTTTTTATTACAAAATAATACTATGTTAAAACTCCCTAATCAATAAAGTTGAAGCTATAAGAAAGGATTATTATATAAGAAAATTTAAATTACCAAAGTGCAAAAAGTGACTGAACATTTAAAGCTCAAACCAATAACTACAGAAAAACGGAAAATGTAGTCAAAAGTTTATTCCCCAAAAAGACACCAGACCCAGATATTGTTATATAAAAGTACTATCAGAATTTTGAAGAATAAGTAAGTCCTCTATAATTTAAACTCCTCCAGCACAAGACAGCATTTAACAGAAGACAAGAGAACATACAATGGAGATGTATTCTCATTTCATCTGGAAATAAGACAAGGCTACCCACCATCCACAACTCTTACCCTGTTAGTCCTAGCCTATAAGATTAAAAAGAAAATCGGGGCATAAATATCAGACAGAGGCTAAGCTATTTAAAGATGATATGACTGTCTAACCAAGGTAATCTGAAATTGCAAGAAAATCAACTAAAAAAAATTGGAGGCACTGAGATAGTTTATTAGAATTTCAAATATAAGGTAAATATATCAAAACCAATACCTTTTCTATTCCAGGAATAACAAAAGGATCATATAACTTTTGAAAATCCAATTTATAAAACAAAGATACAATAAAAATTTTATAGTTTTCTAACAAAATGTGAGTAAGCAAGGAATTACTTAGAAAAAAATGCACAAGTTAGTCTTTGCATAAAGAAAGTAATAACATTTTGCTGAAGAAGAAAAAAGAAGATATCTAAAGTTGAGAAATATATCACAGCAACACTTAATGCTGTAAGAATATCAACACTTCCCTGTTAGTTAATCTAGCAGTTCAGTGTAAGTCCAAGCAAAATCTCATTGATATTAACAGATTTGTTTTAAATAAAACAGACATTTCAAAAGAATAAATGCAGAATTGTCAAAATCATTTAAAAGTAAATAATTCAGTCCAGTCCTACACATTCAAAATATGCCTTAAAGTTACATTTAAAAATGTTTGTGGCCGGGCATGGTGGCTCATGCCTGTAATCCCAACACTTTGGGAGGCTGAGGCGGGTGGATCACAAGGTCAGGAGTTCGAGACCAGTCTGGCCAACATGGTGAAACTCTGTGTCTACTAAAAATTCAAAAATTAGCCGGGCGTCGTGGCAGGCGCCTGTAATCCCAGCTACTCGGGAGGCTGAAACAGGAGAATCATTTGAACCCAGGAGGCGGAGGTTGCAGTGAACCAAGATCACACCACTGCACTCCAGCCTGGGCAACAGGGCGAGACTCCGTCTTTAAATAAATAAATAAATACACAAAAAACCCTCCAAAAAATCAATGAATCCAGGAGCTGGTTTTTTGAAAAGATCAACAAAATTGATAGACTGCTAGCAAGACTAATAAAGAAGAAAAGAGAGAAGAATCAAATAGACGCAATAAAAGATGATAAAGGGGATATCACCACCGACCACATAGAAATACAAACTACCATCAGAGAATACTATAAACACGTCTACGCAAATAAACTAGAAAATCTAGAAGAAATGCATAATTTCCTGGACACTTACACTCTCCCAAGACTAAACCAGGAAGAAGTTGAATTCCTGAATAGACCAATAGCAGGCTCTGAAATTTAGGCAATAATTAATAGCCTACCAACCAAAAAAAGTCCAGGACCAGACAGATTCAAAGCCGAATTCTACCAGAGGTACAAGGAGGAGTTGGTACCATTCCTTCTGAAACTATTCCAATCAATAGAAAAAGAGGGAATCCTCCCTAACTCATTTTACGAGGCCAACATCATCCTGATACCAAAGCCTGACAGAGATACAACCAAAAAAGAGAATTTCAGACCAATATATCTGATGAACATCGATGTAAAAATCCTCAACAAAATACTGGCAAACCGAATCCAGCAGCACATCAAAAAGCTTATCCACCATGATCAAGTGGGCTTCAACCCTGAGATGCAAGGCTAGTTCAACATACACAAATCAATAAATGTAATCTAGCATATAAACAGAACCAAAGACAAAAACCACATGATTATCTCAATAGATGCAGAAAAGGCCTTTGACAAAATTCAACAGTCCTTCATGTTAAAAACTCTCAATAAATTCGGTATTGATGGAATGTATTTCAAAATAATAAGAGCTATTTATGACAAACCAACAGCCAATATCATACTGAATGGGCAAAAACTGGAAAAATTCCCTTTGAAAACTGGCACAAGACAGGGATGCCCTCTCTCACCACTCCTATTCAACATAGTGTTGGAAGTTCTGGCTAGGGCAATCAGGCAAGAGAAAGAAATCAAAGGTATTCAGTTAGGAAAAGAAGAAGTCAAATTGTCCCTGTTTGCAGATGACATGATTGTATATTTAGAAACCCCATTGTCTCAGCCCAAAATCTCCTTAAGCTGATAAGCAACTTAAGCAAAGTCTCAGGATACAAAATCAATGTGCAAAAATCACAAACATTCTTATACACCAGTAACAAACAAACAGAGAGCCAAATCATGAATGAACTCCCATTCACAATAGCTTCAAAGAGAATAAAATACCTAGGAATCCAACTTACAAGGGATGTAAAGGACCTCTTCAAGGAGAACTACAAACCACTGCTCAGTGAAATAAAAGTGGACACAAACAAATGGAAGAACATACCATGCTCATGGATAGGAAGAATCAATATTGTGAAAATGGCCATACTGCCCAAGGTAATTTATAGATTCAATGCCATCCCCATTAAGCTACCAATGACTTTCTTCACAGAACTGGGAAAAACTGCTTTAAAGTTCATATGGAACCAAAAAAGACCTTGCATTGCCAAGACAATCTTAAGCCAAAAGAACAAAGCTGGAGGCATCATGCTACCTGACTTCAAACTATACTACAAGGCTACAGTAACCAAAACAGCATGGTACTGGTACCAAAACAGAGATACAGACCAATGGAACAGAACAGAGTCCTCAGAAATAATACCACACATCTACAGCCATCTGATCTTTGACAAACCTGACAAAAACAAGAAATGGGGAAAGGATTCCCTATTTAATAAATGGTGCTGGGAAAATTGGCTAAGCCATAAGTAGAAAGCTGAAACTGGATCCTTTCCTTACTCCTCATATGAAAATTAATTCAAGATGGATTAGAGACTTAAATGTTAGACCTAATACCACAAAAACCCTAGAAGAAAACCTAGGGAATACCATTCAGGACATAGGCATGGGCAAGGACTTCATGTCTAAAACACCAAAAGCAATGGCAACAAAAGCCAAAATTGACAAATGGGATCTAATTAAACTAAAGAGCTTCTGCACAGCAAAAGAAACTACCATCAGAGTGAACAGGCAACCTACAGAATGGGAGAAAAATTTTGCAATCTACTCTTCTGACAAATGGCTAATATCCAGAACCTATAAGGAACTCAATCAAATTTACAAGAAAAACACAAACAACCCCATCAAAAAGTGGGCAAAGGATATGAATAGACACTTCTCAAAAGAAGACATTCATACAGCCAACAGACACATGAAAAAATGCTCATCATCACTCGCCATCAGAGAAATGCAAATCTCTGAGATTCCACAATGAGATACCATCTCACACCAGTTAGAAAGGCAATCATTAAAAAATCAGGAAACAACAGGTGCTAGAGAGGATGTGGAGAAGTAGGAACACTTTTACACTGTTGGTGGGACTGTAAACTAGTTCAACCATTGTGGAAAACAGTGTGGCAATTCCTCAAGGATCTAGAACTAGAAATACCATTTGACCCAGCCATCCCATTACTGGGTATATACCCAAAGGATTATAAGTCATGCTGCTATAAAGACACATGCTCACATATGTTTATTGCGGCACTATTCACTATAGCAAAGACTTGGAATCAACCCAAATGTCCATCAGTGACAGACTGGATTAAGAAAATGTGGCACATATACACCATGGAATACTATGCAGCCACAAAAAAGGATGAGTTCATGTCCTTTGTAGGGACATGGATGCAGCTGGAAACCATCATTCTCAGCAAACTATCGCAAGAACAGAAAACCAAATACTGCATGTTCTCACTTATAGGTGGGAATTGAACAATGAGATCACTTGGACACAGGAAGGGGAGCATCACACACCAGGTCCTATTGTGGGGAGGGGCTAGAGGGGAGGGATAGCATTAGGAGATATACCTAATGTAAATGACGAGTTAATGGGTGCAGCACACCAACAGGGCACATGTATACATATGTAACAAACCTGCACGTTGTGCACATGTACCCTAGAACTTAAAGTATAATAAAAAATAATAAATAAATAAATAAATAAACAACACCAAAAAAAATTTGCTCTGGTACAAAAATGGAAAAATAAATCACAAATCAGTGAAAGAAATGGAGCCCAGAAACAAACCAGGCATACGTGGCAGCATATATAATAAAAGTGGTATTTCGAATCTCTGGGGAAATGATGGATCATTCATTAAATAATATTAGCACAATTATATGGAGGAGCTTTCTAAAAAAGACCCTTAACAATTATCCTGACTTTTGTAAACGAAAAAGCAACAGTCATAGTGATTACTTGTTTTCATATTAAGCAGATTTTATTTTGCAATATATCATTTGAATTCATAAATTAGGAATAACTTTATATTTGTCAGTTGATATTAGGCACAAAAAATGTTACAGCTTCAGTGGCATTAAACTAAGCTGTTATAAGCAAGATAAAGCCATAGAGCTCATTAAAGATAATCCTTCTTTCTAATGGACACATATTAGAGGCGCTGTATGCAAGAAATAGATTTTTTTCCTGGGCAGAGAGGCAACACGAGAAAGTGATAAAAAAGGGCCCTGGCCTTAGTCCCCAACTGCCAGGACTAGCATTCTTCATCCATCCTGTCCTGTGACATCCTGAGACTCAACCCTTTTCCTCAGACTTTCTGAACAGGAGCTGTGATCCAGGAAGATCCTATCTTCCAGCTTCTGATGCCAACTGCATACATCCTACAAAAGAATGAAGACTTTAAGGGTATCTTCCCCTGAAACCCAGGGTGGGAGAGAAAAAAACACGGTCCGCTTCCTTGCCTACATCTTTTGCTATAAGAGCCCAGGGTTCCTAAGTGCTTAATACAGTGTTTTGACCACTAGAGCATTAAGTGCAAATGACCTACTGGTATTGCTGAGATTGTTAGGCCTTCTTGTGGGCCCATAATTCAGATGAGGACTTAGCCATTGGTCAATCACCAGGAGGCCAAGCTCAAGCCTCCTGAGCATAACTAAAACCCATAATGGATCTTCAGGTCCCTGGAACACCATGATAGTGACAAAACTCACAGGTATCTTAAAATAGTCAACACAAAGTAAAAAATTTCCAGTGTCTCCCATGGTGCTAACTTCAGAAGATGGCCTGTCTTATCTAAGCTCTGACTGAATATTGTCTTTATCAAACTAGAGATGACTTCTCCATCCCTCTGGAAAAAAATATATGGAAAATAGCACAAGTTCCAAGAGTTTCACTCCACATGCCAAAATTTTGTTCCTGAAGTTCTAACTGGGAGCAACTGCTGAGGCTGAGAATTCTATGCCAGGAATATTTAGACTCTGATTCAAGTCCATGACAAAACTAGTACAGAAGATATACAGAATGTGAACCAGCATTGACTACAGCCACAACTACAACTAGACAATGCACAGCTGCACCTATGACTACAACAAAAGGAAATGCACCCTGGACCAGAGAAAGCTATTTCTTTATTTAAACCAATCTAAAGCTTTCACTAATCTCCCAGTGAGACCAGCCTAGAAACAGACATTTAGAACCTTAGGAGTAGCTTGTTGTTTATTATAACTTCAGTAAACCTTACACAGTTTGTTTCATAACATTGTTTCGGCCATTCTCAATGATCTCTAGCATCTTTTTAAAAATTCCCAAGTTAAATCGTTTGTAAAAGATACATATCTGAACCAGGTGGATTCAAATGACAAATGGGTGACTTTGAAGCTGTTTCACAGAGCAGATAAGTAGTTCCACTTTTTTTCCTGAACAAAGACCTATTCCTATCTGGGTATGCCAATGGAAGTTCATACATTACTCTAATATCTTCATCTAAAAAACACCAAAGTTGTGCCTTCTTCACCTGCCAAATAAACATTATATCCTCTCCCATTATTACCTGAGAATATATTGAGCATTCTTTGTGCCTGCAGATTAAAACCAGAATACCAAATAGTGTACATAGAAATAGTATCTCTTTCTCAGCTTTTCTCTTATTCAAATCCATTCGGCAAAAGATTATTCAGGATTCTGAACAAATCCTGAGTTTCCTCCTCACTACCTCCTACTTGGAGTGTGATCCATCCTACTGGAGAAAGGCTATCAGTCAAACTAGACAGCAATCTGCCACCTCCCAGACTGAATTCTTCCTTAACCTTGAGTCAGTGCAGAAAATGGTGCCTAATCCTTGACCTCTTGTGTGTCTCTATTTTTAAAAAACTAGAGACTCAGAGACATTAAATAACATACTCAAGATCACAGAAGCAATAAATAGCTCAATTGGGACTCAACCCTAGCACTGCCTGACTTCAAAGCATATTCTCTCCTCACTGTACTGCACTTAATCCATCTTGTCTGCTCATAAATTTGCATCTGAGGCTTGTTACGAATTGAATTGAGTCTCCCAGAAGGATATTGGAATTCACACATCCCCCAGTACCTAAGGATGTGGCCTTATTTGGAAATAGGGTCTTTGCAGTTGACCAAGTTGAAATGAGGCCATTACAGTGGGCCCTAATCCAATATGACTGTGTCCTTATGAAAGGGGAGAATTTGGACACAGAGACCGAGATGCATAGAGGAAAGGCAATTGAAGGAAGACACAGAGAGAACATCACCTACAAGCCAAGGAATGCTGGAGGCTACCAAAAACTAGGACAGCAGCTTGGCACAGATTCACCCTCACAGCCCTCAGAAAGAGCCAACCTTGCCAATACCTTGGTTTCTAACATCTAGCCTTCAGAACTGTGAGACAATACATTTCTGTTGCTTAATCCACACAAGTTTATAGTACTTTGTTACAGCAGCGCCAGAAAATGAATACAAAGCTCATCCTAAAAGACTTCTTTCTTATCTTGCAGCTCTCGCACTCAACCTCAACTAGTTTTCCATTTTTAATATCTCTTTAATATCTTTAAGTATCTCCTGAGCTTCTTGCATTTCTTGATCTATAATTTTACATCCTTCAAAGACTTTTCTCCCGTTTGTGTTTCTATATTTTTCCAACCACAGCATAATCCCAAATTTAACTTTATAATGTCATGTCTTTCTCTCCCAAAGATGCCACTTGCTGTACATGGCCTAAAAAAGGACATTGTATATGACATTGTGCAAATATATTTGTTTGCTTTCATATACTTTTGGTATGTAATTGTCATAATGGTTTGACATTATAGAAACATAATGGTTTGTTAAATTGCTTTGGAAAGCAATTTAACAATATGTATCAAGAGTTCAAAGCTAGATAGGAGGAATAGGTTCTAGTGCTCTATGCCACTGTAGGATGAACTACAGTTAACAATAACATATTATATAGTTTCCAATAGGTAGAAGGAGGGTGTTGAATGTTCCCAACACAAAGGAATGATAAGTGTTAGAGACAATGAAAATGCTAATTACCCTGATGTATCATTATACATTATATTATCAAAACATCACTTTGTACCCCGTAAACATGTACAATTATTATGTGTCAATTTAAAAAATGTATTATAATACGTTTAAAAAAGAGTTCAAGAGGTCTGTACTATTTAACTTAGAATTCCCACATTGGGAAATTTAACTTGGGTAAATAAATTAGCAGAGGAAAAAGCCATATGTACTACACCATCATCTAACAGTAAAAATTGGGGAATAAATCTAAAACAGTCAGTGTAGAAGAATGATAAAATAAATCAAGATAACTAAATCTGTTAAAATATGGATTCACGAAAAAGGATATTTAGGAAGAATGTACAGAAACATGAGAAAATATTTTGTATGTGAAGTGAAAAATAGTAAATAAAATGGAAAAGGTAACTGTGAGACACATATGTAAATATACAAAGACTGGAAGAAAATATGCAAAGTAAAACACAGAAGATTGGTATAATGTTTTGGTTTTATTGTTTTTAAAAGTTAGAAAAAAATCTGTTTAGCATATCCCTTGTGTTCTTCATAAGAATTAGATCGTGGCCTCTGTAACACACAGCAATCCAAGGGTACTTTGCATTTTATGAACTTGATATCCAGCAGTAGTAAATCCATGAGGATGGACCCTGACTATGCTCTGACAAATCACAGACTAGCTTAATAGCGCCAAACTTGAGATTTTTCAGCCCCTTTCCTCACTGATAGCTCTGAGAATGCTGTTTATTTCTGAGCTAAAACAACAGGAAGAACATGAATCTAAAATGAAAACTTAGCCAAACTCTGCAAATAGATGCCACAGCTGCAAATCAAAGGGCATTCTTAATATAAACACAGTGTAGAAGTGCCTGCTTCCATGTCAGTCTTCTCAGTCCCACCTGAACACACACAAATTGGAGGCTTCTCTGAGTGTGTTTGTGTGTGTGTGTGTATGCATGCGTGCGTGCACATGAAACAGAGAGAAGGAGAGAGAGAGAAGAAGGGTAGCCATCATCTATATCACGCTAATTCTCTTGCAGATGTCCAGAAATTACCACTGTTTACAGAAAATTGAGCTCACTCTGTTGTTCTTGCCTCTCTATTCAACACTTTCTTCACAATAGCTCCCACATCCAAGATTTCACTTGCTTTTGCCACAGATGCAGCTCAAACTCTTGTCATACCACGTAGGAATACTTTTTCTTTTCTTTCTTTCTTTTTTTTTTTTTAAGAGACAGGGTCTCACTCTGACACTGTGGCTGGAGTGCAGTGGCACAATCATAGCTCACTGCAGCCTCTACCTCCTGGGCTCAAGTGATCCTCCCACTTCAGCCTCCCGAGTAGCTGGGACTCCAGGCATGTGCCACTAAGCCCAGCTTATTTTATATTTTTTGTAGAGATGGGGTCATGCTAGGTTGTCCAGGCTGGTCTCCAAATCCTGGACTCAAGTGATACTCCCGCCTCAGCCTCCCAAAGCACCGGAATTACAGGCACAAACCACTGTGCCTGGCTGATGGTGGGAATGTTCTAATAGTCTCCAATTCCTCACATACCTGTTCAGTTTCCATGCCACCACTAGATTATGTGTGTATATATAAATTTATATAGATACATAATCATGTAATTAGTAATTCAATTCATTGAATGTCCACCAGTTGGTGTGCTAACTACTGGAAATTTAATGCTGAACAGACCCTACCTTCATAGAACTCAATCTGTGAAGAAAACAAATGTTAATAACCAAACAAAACAATTAATGAACAGTTTCAGCTGTAATAGGAGCTATGAAACCAAGGCGCATGGTGCTCCGTACAAAGGAGGAACTAATCTAGTCACGGGGGTGAGAAAGACTTGCCTGAAGAAATGGGGACCCAGTGGAAACCCAAAGAAAGAGCAGCAGTTAAAGGGAAAGCTAAACAAGCCTGGGAAGGAAGTGGGGTTATGGTGTAAAGGACCAGCAGGCTGTGTCAAAGATTTGGTCTCACCCTAGGAATAGGAAGTTACTTACACTCTTAAGTTTGGAGGAACATAATCATATTTGCCAATAGAAAAAAATCTCTTTGGTTGCTGCATAGAGATTATTCTGAAGGAAAATCAAAGTGCTTGCAAAGAGACCAGTTAGAAATGAGTGCAGTGATCCTGGGGTGGATTGCTTGCAGCACTGAGCAGTGAAGATCGAGAGAAATGGGTTGATTTGAGACATATTTAGAAGGTGACATCAGTACTACTTGGTGGCATATTGGATATGGTGGCTAAGAGGATGTATTGAGACAGACTCTGGAATTTCTTATTTATATAACTAGATGGATAGTAGGATCAT
Organism: Macaca mulatta; assembly: GCF_049350105.2. NCBI lineage: Eukaryota > Metazoa > Chordata > Mammalia > Primates > Cercopithecidae > Macaca > Macaca mulatta. Next base: position 93,199,573 of record NC_133407.1, on the reverse strand, counting down.
TCACTGGAATAAGAGAGACTAAAGAAGATCAGGTCTTGGTTGGAAATCTGTGAGGAACACATCAACTGTGAATTGCCTTTGGGTCAGCCAAGTGAAGGTGTCAAGAGGACAGCTGAATACATGACTCTGTACTCCAAAGAAGAGATCTACATTGGAGATAGAAACTTATGAGTCACGAAAGCTACTCCTCTTTACTCATTCCTTCAATTTGGTATTATTGAATGCCTTTAGGGTACCAGGTACTGTGTTAAAAACAGCAGAGGGGAAAAAAATCATAAGACACCATCTCTTCCCTCCAAGAACAATGCCTCCCTCCTTTCTACAGAGTAAGATATAAACATTTTATATTGGTACTATTCTGGTTACTTCACAATCTGGTCTCAACTTCTCCCACCACTCTTACAGGTAAACAGTCAAATTCCAAACATATCTAGGCCAATCAAACTGGTCTACCTGCCATCCTCCAAGCCTGAATGATGAATATTTACCTCCACAGTTTGTCCATATATTATACCCTTCCTTTATCTCCCTACTCAAGATGTTTTCCTTTCTTCCTTCTGTCTATGGCAAATTCTTCAGTATGTGGATCAGTTCAGGTCCTTCCTCCTTACCAGATCTTCCCAAAAGCTGAATGAGAAGATGACCAAATTTCCTTCTGTGATAAAATTCACAAATGCATTTCAATGAGACTCCCCCAACTCCAATAACTTAATTTTGAACACTTTTGTCAAAGAAAACATTCTTTCACATCTAGCCTCACAATAGGGTAGACATTGTCACCCGTGACATTAAGCCAAATGGTGAAACGGGAATTAGAGCCTCCCCCTAAAATACATTTATCCTTTTGCTTTTTTATCTTAGATATCTTATCTAGGTAGTCTCCATTTTTTACTATAATTATTTTCAGAACTTAAAATGTTTACTTTTCACCTCCCCAGCCCTTCTTTTTTTGGGAGGACCCAGGGGTAGTCTAGAAAAGTACAGCATATAAAAGATCTGGCTTTCACATTTCAAAAAACCATGCCACCATGTATTACACTGTGTCGTACAACTCCTGTTTGAAGTTCCATATCTTGTTATAAAAATCTTTGCTGATTGTATAGTACTTTATCAATGTACACTTTTGTGATTCTTGATAACTATAATTGAAATGAAAAATAGAGATGAACACACGTTCGACTTCATTATAAATTATATATCATATCTTATAAACCCCAAGTTGGTTGTCAAAAAGCCATAAAGTGGGAAACCTAAGGGATTTAGAAATGTGTGGCCAAGAACATCTCCACAGTAAATAGAGTAAATAAAACACAAACAGTAAAATGCAAACTCCACACCCACAATTATAGGAGGGAACTGCACAACACAATAACAAGCTAATATTATAGCTTTGTACTTAGGAAAAAGCCTTCATACAACACTGCTTTTCACACGGAATTTTACCAATTTAACACAGAGAGAAATCATTTCACTCATTCCTAAAAACCATTTACTGATTGACCAAAATATAGTTAATTTAATAATATAGCCACACTGTAATGTATAGGAGAGAAAGAAAGGTATACAGACTTCTCTCTAGGAAAAGATTCAAAACCATTCTTCGCAGCAGCTACAAACAAGTTCAACCCCCAAAATATAATGAAAAAGAGCCTCTTGAATAATTTTTCACAGAAAAAAATAATCTTTCCAAGGTGATATGCTATCTCCTCCCACACAGAGGACACTGCAGTCAACTTTTAAATGGAGTTCTCTCTTACTGGAGATCCCTAACCAGGAAGAAGTAGGTGTAAAAATTTTATTAGAGAAGCGAACAGCTAAAAATGTCAAGGAAAGCATAAAAGGGGACTTTTTTTTTTTTTTGATATGGAGTATCGCCCTGTCACCCAGGCTGGAGTGCAGTGGCACAATTTCGGCTCACTGCAACCTCTACCTCCCGGGTTCAAGTGATTCTCCTGCCTCAGCCTCCCAAGTAACTGAGATTACAGGCACCCACCACCATGCCCGGCTAATTTTTGTATTTTAGTAGAGATGGAGTTTCACCATGTTGGCCAGGCTGGTCTCGAACTCCTGACCTCAAGTGATCCACCCACCTCAGCTTCCCAAAGTGTTGGGATTACAGGCATGAGCCACTGCACTCGGCCAAAAGCTGACCTTTGAGCTGAATCTTCAAGGACACTAAGAGATTACCAGGCAAACAAAAGAACTTTCTTAGTAGAGGAGAGAGGGTGCAGAAGACATGGAGATAACAAAGCAAGAGGTGTGCGAGTATAAGAATGAAGGGCAATGGGAAGGAATGCAATGAGATGGTGGGAATACAAAATAAGGAAAGATACATGAAAGTCATTCTAAGAAGTTTACATTTTATCCCACGGGAGATGAGAAAGTATCAAAGGCGTTTTCAAGCAGGGTAAGTGGCATGATTAGATGTGAACTTTAGAACAGTAGCTGGGACACATGTGCTTTCAACCACTTTTCTAGCATTTGGGGAGAAATAAGAATTTTTAAATTGTGGGCCTGTGTGAGGCTACTAAGGAAAGAAGTGTTCAGAGAGATGTGAGAGGAAGAGGGATCTGTCCCAGGAGCTGTGCTGCTTGGCTGCATCCTCCACAATGCAACAGGCTCGCAGAATTTACAGTTGAGTATGTGTTGTATATCCCAGGATGCAGGAATGTCAACAGAGTTGAAAGAAGGCCAGGAGCGAGTGATGATGGTCACATTCATCAGAATCAGTGCTGCTCCAAGTTCAGCTGTAGGTTGAACTATAATGAGGTTAACACGTGTTGAGCTCTTACTGTGCCCTGTACAGTTTTGAGTGCTTTATATGGATTCATTCATTTATTCCTCATTAACAACTGTATAGATAGATATAATTATCAATCCCATTTTACAGATGGGAAACTGAGACACATACAAGTTAGGAAACTTCCCCTAAGTCTCACAGTTGTACAGAGAGGAACTGGCATTCCAACCTGGGCCAGCTGACCCTGGAGGCAGTGCTCCAATGCTGTATAAAAGTGAGCTTTGGCTTGTGTCTTAGCACAGGCTGCTACAACAATATGTCATAGACTGGGTGGCTTAAGCAATAGATATTTATTTTTCACAGATCTGAAGGCTGTACAGTCTAAGATCAAGGTGTCAACCAATTTGGTTCCTGGTGAGGGCGCTCTTCCTGGCTTTCAGATGACCACCTCTCTCCATGTCCTCACCTGGCAAAGAACTACTTTGCAAAGTAATTCTATGTGTTCTGATCTGCTCCTCTTCTTATAAGAACATTAATTCCATCTTGAGGGCTTACCCTCATCCAAACCCAATCACCTCCTAAAGGCCCTACCTCCAAATACCATCACATCGGAGGGTAGGACTTCAACATACGAATTTGGTGGGACACAAACATTCAGGTCGTAACAGATTGTTTAGTTTTCTCTCAGAACGAAAGTCCAGGAGCCCACACATTGAGACATGCTGTGCTCAACAGATACCATCTTTTTTTTTTTCTTCGAGACAGAATCTAGCTCTGTCACCCAGGCCGGAGTGCAGTGGTGGGATCTCAGCTCTCTGCAACCTTCGCCTCCTGGGTTCAAATGATTCTTGTGCCTCAGCCTCCTGAGCAGCTGAGACTATAGTTGTGTGCCACTACACCCAGCTAGTTTTGTTGCATTTTTGGTAGAGATGTGGTTCTGCCATGTTGGCCAGGCTGGTCTCAAACTCCTGGCCTTAAGTCCTCCCTTGGCCTCCCAAAGCACTGAGATTACAGGCATGAGCCACCATACCTGGCCAATAGGCACTCTCTTAATACTAAAGAGGGCTGTGGCTGAGGCTGGGGCTAGCACAATATTTAAAAGGGAACTAGAACGCATAGAGCAGAAGGAAGCGAGTCAAGCTCTACTCTCTTTGGGCACTGATGATAAATTTTGTGAGAAGGGTCAGCACTGCCTGACTCATCCAGCAGAGAGAAATTCTCAGGCTGTTTTCCGAAAGATTCCAGAGTTTCTGAGGAAAACTGGTTGAAGAGACATATGGTGCCATGAAAACAGAGCATGGGAGTGTGGAGGAACAGCGGTGGACACAGTGCTAAAGAAATGTCTGTAGACAGCAGGGATAGACTGCTCAAGTGATTGCTGAGATAAGTCTCACAGTTCACATAGAATGTACCCAGGCAAAGGATGTGGGGGAGGCACTCCAGGGAGAGGAAGGGCTGAGTAGGCACCAAAGTAGTTCTATGTGTTCAAAGATGATGGGCAAATCAACTAATTTCCAGTACCTTCCAAAGTCTTAAATATCCCAATGTCAAAATCTACAAGTTGAACACTGTCTACCTAATTCACGAAATGGCTTTTTCACATGAATTTGGTCCTCATAAATCCCTTTTTGGTTTCTTTCAGGAGAATAGATAGACAGGCATCTTGATGCATATATACATTTATTTTTGTCCTTAACTTTTTGGAATTTAAATCCATAAATTAAATAGTGATACTGCATTAAATGCAATTCAGGATAAGCCCAGATGAGACCAGTTTTGGGAATGTGCCACGAGGAGACAGACTCATATCTCTAATAAATAATGTAATTTGTGTCATTTTTTCCATCCCTCAGATTAATAAATTCTAAGAGGTAAAGGTATAGCAAGCAAAATCAGAAAAAAAAAATTGTTTTGGTGCTAGCTGAAGCCTGCACTGCATTCTCACAGATGCTTTAGTAACATGTAAACTGTTAGGATTAAGTGGCTCCAGCTGGTGATAATTAGAACTAGAGAGAATAGGAAGAGAAAGGGGTGGGGGGAGGTTGTCGGGGAAAGCTCCATTGCTCACCAGGAAGAAGCTGATTTTCTGTGTCATTTGTCTCCACTACCACCATCACCTCCCACCTCTCACTCTTCATCTGCCTCCACCCAACCCACCCTCATTCTCCTCCACTGGCAGTGAGGGGCTGGTAGTGCAGCAAGATTAATCCCGTCCGCCTTTTGTATCTGCTGTGCTGTTTATGCCAATTCTTTGCCAAAAATATGAAGTTTTTGTTCTGTTTTATTCAATAAATGTTATTGATTTAACATATGCCAGGCATGGGTAGTTGCTGATGCAGCGATTGATAAAGTAAATTTGGCCCCCTATTACACAGCTTACATTCCAGTGGACGATATTAACAAGCAAATGGTGTGGTAAGAGCTGTAATGGCAAAAATAGAGGATAGCACAGGATCCCAGACATGGTAACCCAAGGGTGGGCTGGGGTGAGGTGGGGATGGAGTAGGTAATAGTGTAAAGAAGAAGGAGGAAGTGTACAGAGCACAATCCAAACAAGAAACCAAAAAATAAATCATTATAATCAGAATATCCACTGGAAAAATCCTTAGTGATAAGAAATGTCTCAGACATAACAATTCAAAGATGCATGTGCAAATTCCAAGTGAAGACACCCAGTAGGCAAAAGCAAATATGGGCATGAGATCTAGCAGAAAGTTCAGGTTTGGACAACGCATAGCTTTCTCATTTCCCAGTGGCATTTTTCTTCCTCACAATACTCTTAAGAAACACACTAGTTGGAAAGCAGTGGGAATACTCGTGGGTTTTTTTTAAAGAACTGCCACTAACGTGGATGGAGTTTGAGGTTAGAGGCACAAAATTATGTTTTTCCTGCTGTTATATTATCTTCCTTGGAAAAGCTTCTTTTATTGATGGTCTACTCTGCAATCAATAGAAACCTAAATGAGGGTTCATCCTTTGTCTGGTCAAGTAGCTACAAACTTAGTTCTTCATGCTGACAAAGCCTTTTATTTCCTTTGTTGAAAGTTCTTTGTTATCATTTTCTAAGTACAATTGCTATTTACCTATTGACTTGAAAAACAGATTCAGTGTTAGATTAATGCCAGAAAATTAACATTCCCCAAATTTAAACTCCACATCACAAAATCACTAACAAAAATAAATTATTTTATCTCTATATCTTATTTTCATATGGTCTCACACCAATTACAGTAAAAATAGGCATACACATTCTAAATATTCTGACAAAAACTTTTAGAGATTACCAAAGAAGTACTTTTATTTTTCCATTTAAAATAGGACAGAATGGATAGTCAAGATCTATCCAGTCTTCTGTTTCACTTTAGGAAAATCCCCATTTGCCTCATATTAGTTTGTAAACATCTCATGGTTTTCCCAAGTCTCAGTAGTTTTAAGTGCCAATGGTACCACCACCAATCACATTTTTAACTATATCTATTTCATCCCTAAAGAAACTGGTGTTTCCATCTGATTGAGTCTCAAAATTTGTGTTCCCTTCACCTTGTGATCACTAATCTTTCCCCAGTTTTCTTTTCTGTTCTTTTTGACTGTACCTTTTGCATGGTGTCCCAAACTTTCATGAAAGGATTCTCTAGATATGAGACTACTTTTTAAAAGCCGTGCAGAGGCCGGGCGCGGTGGCTCAAGCCTGTAATCCCAGCACTTTGGGAGGCCGAGACGGGTGGATCACGAGGTCAGGAGATCGAGACCATCCTGGCTAACACAGTGAAACCCCGTCTCTACTAAAAATACAAAAAAACTAGCCGGGCGAGGTGGCGGGTGCCTGTAGTCCCAGCTACTCGGGAGGCTGAGGCAGGAGAATGGCTTAAACCCGGGAGGCAGAGTTTGCAGTGAGCTGAGATCCGGCCACTGCACTCCAGCCTGGGCGACAGAGCGAGACTCCGTCTCGAAAAAAAAAAAAAAAAAAGCCGTGCAGAAAGTCACATAAAAATAATAATTCTATTAAAACAATTACAGAGAGTTAGACTACAAATTTTTAATTTTACTTATATATTGATAACTAAAACAGTGAAGCCTCTTTTAAAGAGAAGAAAAAAATTTAAAGAAGTTTTAAAAATATTTTTAATTGAATTTGATAAAATATAAATACTTGCTGATAAGTCATCACTCACTAATTTAATAAACACTGACTAGGCTTCTTATTACAGGGTTTTCACAACTTACATATGAACAGGAAGCTGTAAGGTCCCTACCTCACTCTTTCCACTCTGTGTAACTTTTGCACCCACAGCAAGCTTTCAGCACATCCTGAAAAGCAACTAAGCTGTCCTTAGATGATGGCACCACCTGGTGGTTAGTTTACATATCTGTTAAAGACCATGTCTCTCCCCTCATCACTTCCTTAACTCTTCTTCAAAGAGAAATAATCCACTGTCCTCTAAACACTTCTCCCCTTCAAATTATCTCAGGCAGCAACCTTTTTACATTTCCTTTCCTAATTCTTTTCTAATTCTTGCCCTTTTATCTCATATAAATTTATCTTTCTCTTCCTACATTCTCTGTTCAATTTGTGAGAAAAATAAACACAACCACCTAATTATAGCAAATAAGCATAAAAAAAGTATACCAATTACACATTTACATCAAAGAAAAGAAAAGCTATGAGATAAAAGACACAAAGAAATTCTAACAGAAGTTTCAGCAGACATTGCCCTCTACTGCCTCATCATCCCCAAATTTACTCAGGCACCAAAATGTAAAACAAATAATCTCTCACTAAGTATTTGGGTGGCAACCGGTTGCTTTCTAATTCTGCCATAAATAAGAACTGCAACTAGATCACAAGTGGAAAAATCTGGAATTTTGGAGGATAAACTGGGAATTTAACCGACACTTCTAACATTATTCCTATAAGGAATTGCTTTCTGAATTCAAATAGTTTTGGATTATGACCTTTTTACGTGTAGGGATTGCCTATATTTCTAGTTGTGTACCTTGTAAACCAGAGTAAGTTGCTTCCAAACATATGTAAATGAAAATGGCTCAGAGATTAGACTGTAAAACTGAGATAATAAAATTTAGTTTGGACCAGGTGCAATGACTCACACCTGTAATCCCAGCATTTTTGGAGGCCAAGACAGGAGGATTGCTTGAGGCCAAGAGTTCAAGACCAGCATGGGGCAACACAGTAAGACTCTGTGTCTACCAAAAAAAATTTAACTAATAATAAATATAGCCAGGCAAGGTGTTGCACCCCTGTAGTCCCAGTTACTCAGGAGATGGAGGTGGGAGGATCACTTGAACCCAGGAGTTCAAGGATACAGTGAGTTATGACCAGGCTACTGCACTCCAGCATGAATACAGAGAGAAAGATCCCACCTAAAACACAAACAAACAAAAAAAAAACTTTGTTCAGGAAGGGTTAAAGGGCATACTTTAAAATAGCTAACATTACAGAATATATGATAAATACTACTCAGTTTTCAGTTTACTCTAACAGGTGAATATTTCAGAGTAGTTATACAATTGAACTTATGAGCCATATGTTTATTTTGGGTTTGTTTTCTTACCAGTATTTAGAAAGATATTAATCACAACCAAAATTTATATTATGAAAAATGAGATGATTGGCTTTGAGCTCTGAGTTTACTTCTAGCTCTAAACGTGTCCTACAACTCTGCAATACTTAGAATCCTATTACAACTGCATACAACTCACATAAACTTTATTGTTTACATTTCAGAACTTAAAATTATTTCCTTATTTATAGATTTTTTTCCTATTAAGCAAGTAATTGTAAAATAGTTCTCTTACAGACTGTATCAATATAAAATGAAACTCAGTCCCCCTTGAAGCTATCTTGTGTGATGTTTAAACATACGCATACTATTATATAGGCCATCCTATAGGTTTATATGTATGTTACAAAGAAGGTGGCCAAAGGTTGGATTTCTGAAAAATTAAACAATAGGCAAGTTGTAAGAATCTCATCCTCTTATAACTACAAAATATTATAAACTCCTTAATTGTGGTTTCTGCAGGCAGGTAAAAATGTCAGCAGAAGGATGGAGTAGAAAGTACATATGATTAGAAAGAAGTTGCCAGCAAAGGGCCTAACAGTCAACCACCTGTCATCCCAAGGAACTGAGGGAGCTGAAGAAGGCATCCATTCTCCCATCCATTCCCGAATGCAGACACTAGGTGTCCATGAGTTATTAACTCTATGTTGTCCTCACCACCCATCCTTACCCACCTTCTTATCCAAGGTCACACAAGGACCCAGGAACAGGAGTGGGAAATGGGTCTGCCCAAGAGTAGCTCCCTACCTTGGAATCCAGCTGGCATGGGAAAAAGCCAAATCTACTGGTTTAGGTACTCTGCTCCTGAAAGGAATTTCCATTGGTGAAATCTCAAAATCCTCATTAGTCAAGTGATGCTTATACAAATCCAACACCCAAATGACAATATAGGAGAGTTTAAGTAAAATACAAAATGATTTGAGTGCTTAACTCCTGTGGTTCTTACAGTTCACTTTGTTGGGTCATCTAAGGAAAAACCTGTGGAAGGAGACTCTCCTGCCCACCTGGTTTGAAGCACTGTTTAGCACTAGCTTCCTGCTTGTCCCAAGGACTTAAGGCTCTCAAAGGGCTCAACCTGGACAAATTAATCCAGTTTTCCCTTTCTTGTGGACTATATTGCTGAAAAACAATTCTCTTTACTTTGGAACATTCCAGTTAAGGAAATTTTTTCCCAGCCACTATCCTCTATCCAGGCTGGCTCAGGTGCTACCTTTGTCAAAAAGGCTCTTCACCCAGTACTCACTATTGTACAGATCATCTCCATACAGTCTCTGTACAAAAATACTGTACAGTCCTCACATGGGTATCTCTGTATAGTCTTTACCCACAAGGGTCTCTGTTCAACTTCCCTGAAGACAATTATATACCATGAATATACTGATCAAAAGTAGTGTGCATAAGAAATATTCATAATGCTAGGATTATGGGGGAGGGAGAATGTAACCAAAGTATTTGGAATTGAGTAAAACAATAATTTCAAATACAGTAATAATGGAAGAATTTCTCCATATCCTGCAATTAATGGTGTATTTCCTTTGAAATATTCAAGGGGGTGCTTGAAAAGACACAGGTGGGATGGGGCCTCGGGGACTCAGACAGACCACAGGTCCTCACTAGATCCACCATATGCAGACAAATAATCATATGAAATTCCAGGACAGGCAGTGAGTATTCTTTGAAAACAAAATCACGTTATCACTTTCATAATGTGAAAGCAGGAATTTTAAAGGCCACAAAAAAATCACAATTTCTATATGGACAAAGAGCCCATCCTTGAGAAGATGAAGTTATTAAGTGCTGTAGATCTTCTCTTCATCCCCCTAAGCATCTACATATTTATCAAGCATTTCTTCTCCCTGGTCCTGACACATGAATCACAGAAAAGCCCTAGCCAAAAATGGCTGGACTCAGATGGCATTTCTATTGTAAATTATTTGAATCCTTTTGAATCTATTGTAAATTATTTGAATCTATCATTGCTGAACTTATAGTTAAAAATACTGATCAAAGAAGCAGAGGACAGTTATGGGATACATGGGGCCAAAGAGTACAGATAGGAACTCAGATGAGAGATTCAGACAGATCCTCAAAGATAGATTATTGACAATGTCACCTTTATAACTAAGAGATAAATAATCCCAGATGACACATGAAAACTATTTGTACTAAGAGGGTCTATCACAATAAAATAAAGGTCATCAGTTTAAGTATTTCTTACGACTTTAACTTTTAAATTTGATTTATATTATGTGATATTTGCTAGAAAGTAAGGCTATGGGGCAAGAGCTTTGTCTATTTTGTTGGGTGATATGCTTTCTATGTGCTAGACACTGTATATTTTTAATGTATATTTACATAAAATATGCATGTATGTTTATGTATATTTATTATGTATCTAGGAAAAACTGATATTAGAAGTAAATCACATAAAACTACTGCTCTGTGTAGTGAGGGTTTATCTAAGAAATGAGCTATTCAATTAAAAAAACTTATAAATATCCATATAACTTAAATAGAAGCAAAAGAGATATTCAAAGGATCAGCTGTTGGCTAGATATTTATTGTTAAAATGTAAACTACATTTATTCATTGAGAGAAATGAGAAAGAAATTAAGCAAGATGAAGCAGATGCACATAAGTTACATGTAAATTTGCTCATAAAAATTATCCCATTGTTCTATAACAATAAGCAATTATAACCATCCATGGGCACATACGGTCTTTAAAATGCATTCTACAAATGAATTCTTAAAGAGATACAGTAAAACTAGTCAAGATTCCACATCATCTAGCTTTACCAAATAATTTCCTCCTTATCTCACTAACCTCACAGTTCAATCCCTAGAAATCTCAAACTTTAGGATGCATCAGAATCACCTAGAGGCTCATTAAAACAGATTGCTAGGCACAATACCAGAGATATGACTTGAGGAGGTCTTGGTCGAGGATCAAGGATTTGCATTTGTAATAAGTTCCCAGGTAATCCCAATGCTGCTGGTCCGGCAACCACACTTTGAGAACAATTGTCCTAGAGTATTTTTTATTTTTCAACACATTCATTTTCAAAATCTCAGGGCCCAGTAAGTCATCCTTAGGCCTATGTATTTGATTATATGAATATCAGGTCACAAGTGAAATAGGCTAAAATCAGCTTATTCGTATATGCTTTGGGTAAAACTGATCCTCCAAAAGCATCTTTTGCTAAAATAAATTCTTCAAATAAATTAATTTCTATATTTTTAAAAGCATATTCAAATTGAGATAAATTCCTTCTAACATATGGTACATTATCTTGAGTTTTGAGATCTTTCAAATGCTTACTCTGTATTTTTGAAGTCATGTAATCTTAATACAGCTCAACACTTTCACCTTAAGATCTCAGAGGAAATTTTATTATAGAACATCATCTACTCTAAAAAATTGTAGAACAAACCGACCTTGACTTCTTTATGGAGAATTTCGTGTAATGTGTCAGTTTCTTCAAAGTATAATAATTGAGTAGAGTAAAGAGAAGATGACAGTCTTTAAATCAAAATAAAAATGAAGCAGTAATATGTTAAGACTTCGATGCATCACTGTTTATTTCTCTACAGAATCTTTTGAACCACCAGATATCCCTGAATTTCCTGTAAGTTACTTTAACAATTATCAAGACAATATTCATCTCTAGAATTGCCTTTTATCTATATTAACTAAGAAACTGCATCAACCATTTATAAGCAGAGTTCCAACATACACATTCACCACTAAATGTTTATTTAGCTATTAGCAGAAAGTTAGCAAAAAACCAAGAAAACAAAAATAGCTGAATTTTTAGAATGATCTTTGTGATTAAATTGGCCACTAAGGCATTTGATCAATTACTTACAGTAGTTGCTTCAAAAGCATTTATTGATTTGGTCTATTGTACATACTTAACAAGTTTCTAATTTAATAAATTAGAAAATCAGATAGGCATGCTGTCTAAAAAAACTTTATTCAAAACATCTTTGAATAATCCCCCCAAAAGCCAGTTTAAATGTACAAGCTATATAACCCAGTGGTTCTTAATTTTAACTGCATATTGGAATTATCTTGAAGCTTTAAAAAAAACTGATGCCTGTGCTCCACCCCAGAGATTTGTATGCAGTTGGTCTACGAGTGGCATAAATGTGATTCTGATGTGCAATCAGAACCATGAACTTAGTTGAAAGTGTTTATGGATGAATCAAAAACTTCTATTTTCCTTAAGTACCAAAATGACTGATTCTTTGTTTCCTAATAATTCCTACAATTGGATTAAATTGTTATTTTAAATAGGGTAACCATATATCTTATTCTCCATACCAAGACCCTTCTGAAAGTGAAAGAGGTTACTATTCATGATTGGCGCAGGACAATAGGGATAAACTAGGACTGTCCTGAGCAAAAGACAGAGCCAGATAGCCACTCTACTTATAAACTATGTTATTTGTATGTGGGGTTTAAAAAAACTGTACAGTTGTAAATGCCAAAAGATTTTAAGGTTTTTGATGACAGAAGACAGCTCAAATAACATTCGAAAGGTTAACATCTAGATTCCTGATCCACTAGATAAATGCCTATTTATTTAGGATTACGTGTAAAGAGATTTTTGGACTAAATTAAGATTTGCTGGGAGAGCAAACTAAAATAGTAGAGATAATATTTTAAATATCATTATTTTTCTGTGCCGACCCTATTTCAATGGATAATCACATGCAATAATGCCGACTTTTAAAAATGGTAGATTAAAATAATTCATTTCTGTTTTTAATTAAAATTGAGAAAGTAGGAACTAATAATATAATGCGTGTCAGAGCTGTATGCGTGCAGCATCAAAGATAAGAAGGGGATTGCAACAAGGGCTTGCTTCCTGAGTTCCTTGAAAATTCCCAAGGAAAGAAGAGCACATGGAAGCTAGTGGCTGCCACACTGGCACATTTTGACATGTGAGGCAGCTCTTTTGTTGGCTGAGGTGCCTAAAGTCATTTCTTAGATCCTCTAATCACTCAAGGTCACCAGCAACACTGTCCGTGTGCACCTAGTCTGAGAGTCTCTGCTTCCTGTATGGGATCTGATGGATACGACAAGTTTGGGGTGTTTTTAGTGGTAATTTCTAGTATCAGATCTTACTGCCAGCTGGGCTTGAAGACAGAAAGGAAAGCAGAGCAAGATGATAGGAAAATGTCCCATTTTGCAGGAAGCCTTAAATGAAAGGGTCACAGGTGCCTGAACAACAACAACAACAAAAATCAGGAAGCAATATATTGTTTCATAAATAAATCCCACCAGATTTTTTAGATAAGGTTGATTTACTGTCTCCTCCATGCCCTTCCTGAATTAATGAAGTCCTCAGAGTATAGTAAATATAATTTCCTGTTTCTTTATTTTACAAAAAAAAGTGACATGAGGGTTATCAAGATGCCCCTCCCTGCACAGATTATGAATGTCTTTAACTCAGTGCAAATCTGAATTTATAAGGGTTTTACCTAGTTGCATCAGAACTGATTGTATTTACTAGCCATGCTATCTTGTGACAGCAATCATGAAACTGAATTCCATGGAAGACTATCCATAGCCAGAAACTAGAACAACAGATTTTAAAGTATTCAGGTGACAAAGAATAGCTTAAACTTTAAAAACAAACAAATAATAAACAAACAAACAAAATCTTCACACAGTAAGGAATTCTTATTTGTACCCCAGAGCTATAGCGCCCTTAAACCCTTAAAGAAGCATTCCCAAAATGCATGGTTTGTATCACCAGATGCTTGAAATATTTATGAGTGCTTACCCGGAACAATAGCTTCCTAATCAAATATTTTTGGGGAATGCTGAATTAACAAAGTTAAATGGATTTTATAACAGCAGCCTCCTCAAGGTCTAAAATGCACAGTGAATTCCAGCAAGTGAGATAGAGGTTGCATGTTTCCATGAGATTATGAGGTTATGGAGTCCTTTTTTTGTTAGGGAAGCCCATGGAACTAGCAGTCTGTGGAATATGCTATAAGACATTCTGCATCACGGTCAATAATTTCTGTAACAAGAACCTTTCCTTTACTTTCCTGTTACAACTTAAACCAGCTACTTTTTGTCCAAACTTTGTGGAAATTGAGAAAATTGACTACCAATCTAGAGGTCTATAGTCAGCAAACTATCCTTTAAGAATTAAAGTGAAAAATAAGATTTTGACAGACAAAATTGAGCCACCACCAGCAAACTTTTAAAAATAGAAATACTGAAAGGTATTCTTTAGGCTAAAAAAATGTCCCAGATTGAAGTGCAGAGGTTCAAAACATAAATCATAAAATGAAAATGGTAAGTTGAAAGAAGGTTTAATGGGGTTAAAATATACTAAGATCCTCTCATTGTCAAAAAAGTGGTAAAAGCAAAATTTATATTAGACTTCAGTAAATCAAAGCCACATGTTATAATACCTACGTTTAACAGTAAAATGGGTGTAAAAGTACATATAACTACTAATATAATAAAGGTAAAAATAATTTAAAATAAAACAAAAGAGGCACAAAAAAAGTTAATAAGAGCTTAGTATACATGATACAAATAGAAAACACATAGTAAGATAGAAACCTAATTAGACCTCTAATTATAATAAATGTAAATGAACTAAATCATTCAATTAAAAAAATGTCACAGCAGACTTCCAAAAACACACAAATATAAGCTGTTATGTTTTGAATATACGTGTTCCTCCAAATTCATATGGTGGAATGTAAGATCCAATGTAATACTATTAGAAGGTGAAGCTTTTAGAGTGTGATTAACTCATGTAGACTTTCCCTTATGAATGGGATTAGTATCCATATAAAAGGACTTGAGGAAACCAAGTGGCCCCTTTTGCCTTTCTGATTCTGTCACATGAGGACACGCCATTTGCAGATTCCACTATGTGCTTTCTTGGAAGCCGAAAGCAGCCCTAACCAGATAATACATCTACCAGTGCCTTGATCTTGGACTTTCCAGCCTCCAGTATTGTAAGAAAATAAATTTCTGTTCTCTGTAAGTTGCCCAGTATGAGATATTTTGTTATAGAAGCAGAAATAAACAAAAACATAAACTACTTACAAAGTCACATCTTATACATAAGAATATAGAAACAATGAAAGTACAAGCATGAAAAAATAAATGCCATGCAAATGTGAGCCCAAAAATTGATATATCTTATACATTAATATATCCATAAATCAGTCAGTTAAGTAGACTTTAATGCAAAAGTCATTACTGGAGGTAAAGAGACGCATTTCATATATAAAGTTTTAATTCACCAGGAAGATTAAACAATTTAACATTTGCATAAACTTAACAACCTAGCTTAAATATGTATGAAGAACTGAAAAGAGAAGTAGAAAAACCCACGATCATAGTGAGAGATTTTAACACACCTCTATCAATAGCTGATAGAACAAGCAAACATTAAATTAGAAGGGATACAAGGAATATGAAGGATTTGAAGAATGCTGTTAACAATCTTGACCTAATAGATTATTGAACAAGAATTTCAATGTCAAATGCAGTTTTTATTGAGATGAAGAGAGAATGAATTATTTGAAGTTCCTTCCTAAGATGATAGAATGTTGGATTTTGAAAGAACATGAGAGATTACTACTCAGCCTGACAAAGAAAAACTGACACCTGAAGAGGTTGAAAAACTAGTCAAGATCAAGGTTGTACATGTGGAAGGAAAGTTGGGAAAACAATTCAAGTCTGTTTCTACTGCAGAGCATTTTCCATTTCTCCAGGCTACTTCCCCACTCCTACCTGCTGTGTGTTTTTTTTTTTTTTTTTTTTTTTTTTTTTTGGAGATGGAGTCTCACTCTGTTGCCCAGGCTGCTGGAGTGCAGTGGCAGGATCTTGGCTCACTGCAAGCTCTGCCTCCCGGGTTCACACCATTCTCCTGCCTCAGCCTCTGGAGTAGCTGGGACTACAGGCACCCGCCACCATGCCCAGCTAAATTTTTTTGCATTTTTTAGTAGAGATGGGGTTTCACCATATTAGCCAGGATGGTCTCAATCTTCTGACCTTGTGATCCGGCCGCCTCAGCCTCCCAAAGTACTGGGATTACAGGTATGAGCCACTGCACCTGGCCCCTACCTGCTTTTTGTTGTAATGGTTGGAAAACCTTTTTTAACAAAAAAATACTGAATGTAGAGTTGTGAGACTTGTGTTTTGACTTGCTCTTAAGAACAAGGTCTCATTTTTTAAAAATATCACTGTCTTTATACCTCTTTCTCACAGCACTCCTGCCAGAATTTATACATTTACATGCAACAAATGTTATTGCTAATAAATTAACTCTACAATTTATCTTCCAAATTCAGTTTTTTGAAGACAGTATACCATAATTGTAAGTAGATAAAGACATACTTAGAGGAAAGTACCAGCTATCCAGTAAATATATATTATCTTTTATATTCAGGGCCTCTGAGTTTCCAAATTGCCCTAAGGAAACTGGTGACAATGAATGCCATCTGCAGAGAAAATCTGCAATAACACATAATTCCATTTCAGTTCTTCAGAGAGTTTTATTCTCATTTTGTCTATTACCTGGTAACCAGGGAAGCATATCACTGAGACGCTTTAGGAAAAACAAATGTAAAATATATGCTTCGAAACACATTGGTACAAGTGATGGACATTTTAATAACCATTATTCTTAGATTATTTTCTCTTTAGCAGATTTTAAGTTTTGTAACTATATCCGTAATAAAAAGGTTTTTTCTTATCATCAAGTACCACGTAGGGGAGCTTATATTGAGGTCATGTATCATAAATGTTTATAAGGTTAATAAGGACCACCCAATGTATTCTTCTAGAAGCATCTTTAACATTTATCCTTTTGTGTAAAACAAACAAAATATTTGTTATGCACAAATATCTCTGGAAGGATTCACAAAAATATAACAGTGATTAAAGGCAATAGTGATTCCACCTGAGAGGGGAACTTTCAGAGACAGAGCTTGTAGGTAGATATTTGTATTCTCTTTTGTACTGCTTGAATTTTTTTCCTGTTTTAAAAAGCAGTAAAAATAATTAAGCCATATCTATTTACAACTGTATTTTGAATGCAAAAAAAAAAAAATTGTACCTAGAAAACCTGATAGACTCTGCTCAAAAGCTCCTAGATCTGACAAACAACTTCTGCAAGGTTTCAGGATACAAAATCAATGTAGAAAAATCAGTTGCACTTCTTTGCACCAACAACATCCAAGCTAAGAGCCACATCAAGAACACAATCTCATTCACAATAGCCACCAAAAGAATAAAATACCTAGGAATACAGCTAACCAGAGAGGTGAAAGAGCTCTACAATGAGAATTATAAAACACTGCTCAAAGAAATCACAGATGACACAAACAAATTTTTAAAAATTCTATGCTCATGGATAGAAATAATCAATATTGTTAAAATGGCCACATTTCCCAAAGCAATCTACAGATTCAATGCTATTCCTATCAAACTACCAATGACATTCTTCACAGAATTAGAAAATACTATTTTAAAATTCATATGGAACCAAAAAAGAGCCTAAATACTCAAGGCCATCCTAAGTAAAAAGAACAAAGCTTAAGGCATCACATCACCCACCCTCAAACTATACTACAAAACTACAGTAACCAAAACAGCATGGTACTGGTACAAAAATAGACACATAGACCACTGGAACAGAATAGAGAGACCAGAAACAATGCTGCACTCCTACAACCATCTGATCTTCAACAATGTCGACAAAAATAAGCAATGGGGAAAGATTCCCTATTCAATAAATGGTGCTGGGATAACTGGCTAGCCACATGCAGAAGATTGAAACTGGACTCTTTCCTTACACCATATATAAAAATCAACTTAAGATGGGTTAAAGACTTGAATGTAAAACCTAAAACTATAAAAACCCTGGGACATAACCTAGGAAATACCATCCTGGACATAGGCACTGGCAAAGATTTCATGAAGAAGAAAATAAAAGCAATTGTAACAAAAGAAAAAACTAACAAATGAAACCTAATTAAACTAAAGAGCTTCCACAGAGCAAAAGAAACTATCAACAGAGTAAACAGACAGAATGAAAGAAATATCTCTCAGAGGGGAGAAATACCTCTCACAGAATGTGAAGGACTATTTGCACATATGCATCTGGCAAAGGTCTAATATCCAGAATCTATAAGGAATGTAAACAAATTAACAAGCAAAAAACAAACAGCACCATTAAAAAGTGGGCAAAGGACATGAACAGACATTTTTCAAAAGACATACATGCAGCCAACAAGCATATGAAAAAATGTTCAACATCACTAACCATCAGAGAAATGCAAATTAAAACCACAATGAGATACCATCTCATACCAGTCAGGATGGCTATTATTAATAAGTCAAAAAATAACAGATGCTGGTGAGGTTGTAGAAAAAAGGAAATGCTCAAACACAGCTGGTGGGAATGTAAATTAGTTCAGCCACTGTGGAAAGCAGTTTGGTAATTTCTCAAAGAACTTAAAATAGAACTACCGTTTAATCCAGCAGTCCCATTATTGGATATATACCCAAAGAAATATAAATCATTTTACCATAAAGACACATACACCCATATGTTGATCACCACACTATTCACAATAGCAAAGACATAAAATTGACATAGATGCCATTAATGGTAGACTGGGTAAAGAAAATGTGGTACATACATGCCATGGAATACTACACAGCCATGAAAAAGAATGAGATCATACCCTTTGCAGCAACATAGATGGAGCTGGAGGCCTTTATCCTAAGCAAACTAATGCAGGAACAGAAAACTAAACACTGCATATTGTGGCTTATAAGTGGGATCTAAACATTGAGTACACAGACACCAGGGCCTACTTAATAGTGAAGGGTGAGAGTGGGGGTGAGGATTGCAAAACTACTTATCAGGTACTATGCTTATTACCCTGGTGATAAAATAATCTGTATGCCAAATCCCCATGACACACAGTTTACCTATATAACAAACCTGCACATGTACCCCTGAAACTAAAGTAAAAGTTAATAAATAAATAAGTAAATGCTAAACTATGCATATATCTTTACATTTTCCCCTATCTACCCTTTTTACCATAGATCCCTCCCCCAGACTGTATGCATACAGGATCCTATGATCTCCTTATAAGTGTCATGTGCTAAACAATTATGCCACTGGAGCTATGGCTCATCTCCTAGTAAGTATATCTTGGCACTGAGCCTTATTTTCCAAAAGCAGAAAGGAAAATCTAGTACTCATCCATTCCCATCTTCTCTTCCAGAGCCTCCTTATAGACAATATCTCTTTTCAGATACTCAAAACATGAAATATTAGGAATCACATTTCCTTTCCTAGAAAACAAAGCCCCTATCTAACCATACCCCTACCATTAAAAAAACTGGCTAACCTCTGGACCTCCAGGAGACACTAAGCCACTTCCCTATGAAAGGGGAGGTACCATCACATTCTCTTAAGGACATTCAGAGTGACTCTGTGTCACCTATAACACTAGCGAGGAAAAATTCAATACTCCTGGATTGGGACCAGTCTCTCCTTTCACACCCTGGAGGTAGAGTTAGTTAACCAGTTGGAAGACTGGAGCCAGTGGACAACAAATCTCAATTTGGAAAAGCAAATTAAGCAAAAGTCCCAAGCAGGGAAGACGAAATATCATTCTCCTTTTTTCTCCATCCAGATCAGTAGGACGCATCAACCTAAGAACCTAGGAAATTGTTACTGCTTAGAATACTCAAACTAAGCCAATCTATCACTGATAACGCTGGCAGATTTATCCTCTATCTGCAATATTTTTTGTTGTTTTATTTTTCAGTTGGTTTTGAATTGGGGTAGAGAAGGAATCTGAAATCTACCAAAAACCCTAACAGAAATATTATCATGTTAAATGTATATATTGGTGATAAAACGCACCCTAATTTCAGAAACATTAAAATGCCTTGGATTGAGGGATTTTGAATCAAAGAAGAAGCATGTATTCTTATAACCCAATCAGTTCATACTCACTCCTCCTTCAATTGTTGAATTCCCTTGGCATACTTTGTCATCCCAAATCTAGCCACTCCTGAAAGCATGTTTGGTAACCAATAATCAGATAGTGGTAGATCATATTTCAGTGTCTTAAACAAGAAAAATAATAATCATGCCAACCCATAAAAAATCCTCACTAATCACACCAAGTATCAGTAAAACATTCTTCAATGACTATGTAATAACTCAACAGGAATTTCTACCTAGTATAAAATGTTTAATACACCAATAGCATCATCAATGAAGCCCAATAAACTTATTGGCTAAGCCTGTTTGTGAACAGTATGCGTGGATAATGGACAGTATCAGGTGAGAATTTCTTCTTCACTATAAAAACATATTTTAAGATAAATAATAAAATAACGTCTTAAAGATAATAAATTAAACCCCAAGTTAGTATCCCCAGGAACCTGGCAGGAGAAAACATGAGGCTGATGGAAAGATAAATCCTCAGATACCATAAAACATATTTAGACAATGGAGCCAAAAAGACATGATCTTATTGAGAAAAAAAATCTAAGATGGAGACACCACTCACCCACATTCTCTCTGTCTCTCCTTTCTTCCCTCCTTCATTCACTAAAAGAAAATTGTGGAAAGAGATTAGCATCCGTTCAATGGACCATACTGCAAGCACATTAACTCCTCATAGCATTGTTACAAGATAGGTATGATTGTCCCTAGTTTGGAAATAAAACATTGAGACTCAGAAAGGTTAAGTTACTTGCCTATAAGTCAGGTCACAATGTAGCCAGTAAATGGCAGAACTGAGATCCACATCCTGTCTCACCTAAAATCCCTAGTTTTTCCCATTAATTCCACCTTTTTAGTTGTTCAGGCCAAAAGTCTTGGAGTCATCCTTGGCTCTCTCTTTCTCTGACAATTCACATCTGACCTCTCAGCAATCTTGTTGGCTTTACGTCCAAATATATTCAAAATCTACCCAGCCCCAAGGACTCCTCTGCGACCATTCTGTCCATGCTATATCATCCACTCTTCCCAGGATGACTGCAAGGCAGCCTAGTCTCCCTGCTCCTGCTCTTAACCCCTAGTCGGTTTTTAACACATCAGAGTGATCCTAATCTACCCTAAGTCAGGTCATATCTCTCCTCTGCTCAAAGTTCTTCAAGGGCCTCCCAGAGTCATGCACAGAGGCATATGAGACCTGGGTTCATCCACACGCCCACTCCACATACCGTCTGACTCACTGCCTGCCCCTCTGTCTCACTCACTCCACCCCAACACTTTGAACACATCAGGCTTGCTCCCACCCTACAGTTATTGTACTAGTTGTTCCCTCTGTCTGGTACGTTCTTCCCTCATACGGCCACCTGATTCCTTCCCTCTTTGGGATTTTACTAAAATGTCACTTTCTCAATGAAGTCTACCCTGAAGTCACAGGTCTCCCCCACCTCATCCCTGATCCCCCTCACTCTGCTTTATTTTCCCGTGGCACTTACCCTCTCCAATATTCTGTGGAATGTATTGTGTATACGGTTTGTTGTCTTTCTCTACCCACTGTAATGTAAACTTCATGAAGTAAGGATTTGGGAGGGGGTTTTTGTTATTGTTCACAGATATATCAAGAGTCTAGAACAGTACCTGGCACACTGCAGGTGCTCAATAAATATTTATTGTTGCATACTGTCTCCAGGCCTTCCACTACCACATCAGTAGTTACTTCTTCATCTTTTAAAATACCTTTGGGTCATACAGCTCTATGAGAATCTGATGAAAGCTGTGGACTCTCTTCCCAGGAAAACACAAATGCATATTCAAACAAGTCCTTGTTTGTTTCAGTAGGTCCATGAACTTTCTGAAGACCACCATGGTGATCTAAAGTCATAAAGATATAGGCTACTTAGGTGCCACTGATAGGCCATATAGACACCGTGAATGGAGCAATAGTTTCTTTGCAGTGGAAGGCGCAAAGAACCAGGTGTCCTGTGTTATGGTAAGTGCTGGAGCAGGAGCTTCCAGAATGAGGACTTAGTAGACATAGGAGAGGCTTGGAATAATATCATGCTGGAACCATAGCAGCAGGTAAGTGGATAGAACATTCAGTGGTCTTCAAACCACCTCCTCTTTCCTTCTTCTTTGCTACTGTCATGCTGACTACCCCCTATCCCTTTACCAAATCTTGCCCTGGACTGCATTAAAGTTAGATCAGGAAGCAGGAGCTGGTCTCCCCTTGGTTGGGAAAGCTCCATAGATAGTTTTTTGGGTCTACAGTGGTGAGGGGGAAAGACACTACCAAGGAGAGGAAATTGGAAAGGTAAGAAAATTCCAGTGGCCTCCCAGCTGGGACCGTCATTCCCAATTGTTCATTCATTCATGTGTGGGTGTGACTACATCAGAGACTTCCTTAAGAAAGAGGAAAATAAATACATTTAACGGCTTTTTACTCTTCAGAGAAAAAAATACCTCTACAAATATATAATCAGAATCAATCAGAATTGTAAAGCACTAAGAAATGCAAAAATATGTTTGTTAGAACACAAAGGATGTTTTAGAGAAGATTAATGGTCTCAGTTTTCTTTGCAATGATACCTTAAAATAGTAGACCATTGATTGAAAAATTCATGAACTGAACAGACAGAAATATTTGGTCTTTCATGTTCCATTTGCTTTCTTGAAACAGAAAAATCACTCAGGTAAATAATAAAATGAGCAGAGATGAGAGGGGGTGAAGGCACCATTCCAGTAATTGGAAAGCAAACACAAAATTCAACACAACCAGCCTCTTTCAAGTACGCTACTACAGTAGCTCTGAGAGCAGAATATAATGAAACTGAACTGAATAACTGCTTTAAATGTCTGCTTAAAGGGCCAGTGTGAAGAGAAGAGGCTGGAAAGTCCACTGATGCAAAGGAAGCAGCAGTGTGAGGGCTCAGGCAGAGTCTGTCAAGTGAGAGGGGGATGCAGCAAGATTGAGAAGATTGAAGAATCTGCCGGATCAAAAAAGCCATTGATTTCAGTAGTTAAAATTCCCCAAATATTGAAATGTTACAGTGAGGATGTCCAGGTGAATAGTAATAGTATGGATTCTTCTCAGAACCAGATGTGTAAAATCGAAGTTGAAAAAAAATCCCACAGACTGAAGATAAATAAACAGTGTATTGTTCTGTTTCTGTAAGTGACTGACAGTCCTGCGTTCCCTGTGGATGGCCCTGAACTGGGCTCTTCCCTGCAGCCCCATAATAACATTTGTTAGAAACAGGAACACCCAGTCCTGGAGAAGCACCCCCATGTTTACATGGGCCTCTCACGTCCATGATCTCATCCAGCCTCAAACAGTCCTGTGTCACCACCTTAGGGGTGTGGTGACAAGGCAAGGTCACTAAGCTCATAGGGTGACTTCCCTGGATCACACAATGTGAAACTGTCAAACTGTCCACTCAAAAATAAATAGGTCAGAGAACTTCATTAATGTCATATGTCTACAATCTCTTCTTCCAAGCTCCAAATTTATAACCCTAGTGAAATCCAGGCTTTACAGTGGCTCCAGGAGTTTCCGAACAAGGCAGTCCTTTGAAACACACATTAAGAAATCTTCCCTCAGGTTTTAGATCAGTGATTCTCAAAGTGTGGTCTGTGAGCCTTTGGCATCAATACTAGTAGGGAACCCATCAGAAACACAAATTCTTGGACCTGCACCCCAGACATACTGAAATGGGAATAGTTAGGTGGTGCCCAGCAATCAGTGTTTTAACAGGCCCTCCAGGTGATGCTGATGCCCACCCAAATTAGGAAGTTCTGACTTACATGATTGAGTTTGTGTAGTAGGGAGGATAGACTTCCTGTGACATGGATGTCAGGTCCCATTTGCACACAGGGAATTCTGAATCAGGTTCTATAGGGAGAGTAGCCTTTGGAAGCAATCATAACAGTTTTGAGAGCCTATCAAAAGGCTATTCTAAGTCAAACCCCACAAAACTAGGTAAATTTGCCACCAAAATACTACCGAGAGACCATTAATGAGTGAATAGGACTTGTTTCAAAGAAAAACTAAAGGATAACAAGAGAACGAATACTACTAACTTTGAAACAAACCAATGGCAAACCACCAAGCTAATTTTTCTGAAAATTTCCTATTCTCCCACAACTGAGGACAACCATTTAAAGAGCTACTAGGAAAAAAAAAAAAATGGTTCCACCTCTGAAATACCAGTGACATCATGGCATCAGGGCAGCAACAGCATTTATACAACATTGTACTGACTGTGAAGCATTTTCACATTTCATGCTTGGCACTACCAACTATCAGCCAGGGAAGGTAGGATGGAAATCACTGGCCTCATTTATAGATGAAAATATTGAGTCCTACTAAACTTTTTAAAAGCTAAATGATCTGACATTCTGAAATAGGCAAAACTATGGAGACAGTAAAAAAGAACCAGTGGTTGCCAGAGTTTGGGAAGGGGAGAGAGGGATGAAGAGGCAGAATACAGAGGATTTTTAGGGCAGGAAAACTGCACTGTATACTGTAATGCTGGATACATGGCAGTATACATTTAACCAAACACACAGAATATACACCTATAGTGAACCCAAATGTCAATTACAGACTTTAGGTGATTATGATGTGTCAGTGTAGGTTGGTTAACTGTAACAAATGTACTACTCTAGTGGGGATGTTGATAGTAGGAGAGGCTGTGCATGTGTGGGGCTAGGGAATATATGGAAAATCTCTGTATCTTCATCTCGGTTTTCCTGTGGAACTAAAGCTGCTATTTTTAAGTGTATTTTTTAAAAAGCTAAATGAATTAACAAGACTATCCAAATAATTAGAGGCAGAGCCAGGATTAGAACCCAGGTTTCAGACTTCAATCCAGACTCCTATATTGATTCCTATGACCTACTTCCTATAGATTCCTAAGAACCTTGCTGCGGGGCATATGACTGGGAGGGCACCTGGGGCATTTCTGTGTAGAGGACTATGTGCTCGCAAATGAGGCATTCCCGATAAGTCCTGCTCTTGCAAACGAAGCAGGGCGTTGGGGGCTTGTTTATGTGTAAACATCTTGAAAATCCAGAAAGTCAAGGAAAGGTCAGAAAAACAACAATGTGTCTTGTGTCTTCCACAAACGACTATATAAAATAAAGCAGAGCGCGCCACTGGAGGCGGCCGCCATGTTTGTCTTGTCTTGTGTTGTCTTGTGTGTTCATTCCTTTGTTTAGGAAACAGGCGGACCCCAACATCTCTGGATGAATAAGGCCCCTCCATCCCTCAACAGCAGCATAAGTGTGTGTGAAAAAGGAGAGGCGATGATTCTGGCAGTTCTGTAAAATTCATCCAGACATGGGAAAAATTTGAATGTTCTTAATTATGTCCACAGTTGTACTGTGTCACATATAATATACATGTCATTCACATTTAATGTCAGAAATTTACATTATTATTTAGCATCTTGGTTATAGTTTTACCTTCTCAATTTTGTTTCTGGAGTCTAATATTAGACTTAATATCTATTCAGAAAATGTAAGCAACTTGGTGGGAGGGGAGAAATTCTTAGAAGCCTTTCAGAGGCTGGGAGAGTCCAACTTCAAATTCAATATTGGCCTTGGATAATCCTTAGGCAAATAAGTGCATACTTAAAAACACATAGCCTAGAAATCCTTAATATTTCCATGAAACCCTCCATTTATAATTTAGTTTCTGAGTTTCCTGTACAGAAAACACTCCTAGAGAATTACCCTGTAGGAGTAAGGGTGAAATGGTAACCAGATCTTACAAAAGCTACAGTGCAGATTCTAATTCTCCCAATAACATATTGATATTAGTATGGTTAAAGTGATCTGCTTCTACTATAAGTGCATCTGGAAACTAAAGAAAATCATCTTTGAAAATCATCCAGAAACTCTATAATTTATACTACCAAGAGTAAGGATCAAACTAAAAAACTAGACAACAGAAACAGACCATCAGGTGATCATTTATTAGATTTACCAGACACAAACTTTAAAATAACTATGATTAATATGTTTAGGAAAATAAAAGTCAAGGTGAAAAAGTTTTCCAGAGAACTGATATCTATGACAAAGAATCAAATGCAACTTACAGAACTACAAAAGAATATTACATTCTTTTCCAACAACTACATGAGCTTGGTAATGAATCTTAAGATAGCTGCAGCCCTGGCCAGGCGCGGTGGCTCATACCTGTATCCTAGCACTTTGGGAGGCCCAGGCGGGCAGATCACAAGGTCAGGAGTTCGAGACGAGCCCGGCCAATATAGTAAAACCCCATCTCTACTAAAAATACAAAAATTATCCAGGCGTGGTGGCGGGTGCCTGTAGTCTCAGCTACTCCGGAGGCTGTGGCAGGAGAATCGCTTGAACCGAGGAGGCAGAGGTTGCAGTGAGCTGAGATCATGCCATTGCACTCCAGCCTAGGTGACAGAGCAAGACTCCATTTCCAAAAAAAAAAAGATAGCTGTAGCCCCAGCCAACACCTTAATTGCAGCTTTGTGAGAGACCCTGGAGCAAAGGACCCAGCTATACTGTTCCCAGAATCGTGACTCACAAAAACTGTGAAATGATAAATGTCTGCTGGTTTTAAGACTGTAAGTTGTTAATTTGTTATGCAGCAGTGATGACTAATTCAAGCACATAGAATAAGTGAGTAAAGGGGAAAAAATTAAATGGTATGTTTTAAATAAATATAGTAGTAATTACTTCAACTGTAAATTAAATTAATATTTGTTATTAAACTGGATTATCAATTGAATTTTTATTTTAAAGATATAACTATAGGCTGCTTACAAGAGATATGCTTTAAAAATACACATGTAGAATAGTTGAAAATGCAAGAATGGAAAAAATATAATACAATGTAAACACAAGCAAAAATTATACTAATGTTTAGATATTTGGATAATTAAAATTACTTGAGATAAAGAGGGAAATTTTATAATGAAAAAAGTCACTTCACCAGGAAAATATAACAATTTTAAATTTGTACTCACTTAGAAGCATAACCTCAAAGTGTATTTTTAAAATACAATAATTTTAAGGAGAAATAGACAAATCCACAATCATAGTGGGAGAGTTTAACATACCTTTTGCAAAAACTGATAAACAAAAATCAGTAAGAATACAGAAAACGTTAATAGTGCAATTAAGAAATCTACCCTCAAGCATATATAGAACATTGATCCTAAAAACTGCAGAATATGCATTCTTTTAAAGAGTATGTACAGAATTTACTGTAATTGACCACATATCATTCCATAAAACACATTTCAATATATTTTAAAGATTAGAATTTATTTACTTATGTTCTCTTGGCCATACCAGAATTAAGGTAAAAATCAAATACCAAAAAAATTAACAGAAAATCTCCAAATGCTGCAAAGTTAAGCACCACACTTAGATAAATAACTAATGGGTCAAATAAATTTCAAAAGACATTTTAAAATATTTCATACTGAAATTTTAATAAATTACACAAACGAAGAAAATGAAAAAGTGCAATCATTACTAACTAGCATAGGCGTCAGTAAACTTTTTCCACAAAGGGTCAGAGAGTAATATTTTAAGTTTTGCAGACCATATAATTTCTATCACAACTATTGAGTTCTACTGTTGTATCACAAAAGCTGCCATAGACAACAAGTAAGTGAATGAGCCTATGTTCCAATAAAATTTTATTTGCAAAAAAAAGTGACAGGCAGGATTTGGCCTACTTTGTTGACTTGAAGAAAAACTAAGATTTGAATAAAAGAAGAAATATAATCAGAGCATACCTTTTAGCTCAGTGGTGAACAATATTTAGATAGTATTAATATGGTAAATTCTGACTATTGACTTCAGCAATAAATATAATATAATTATAATAGGAGAAGTGGAGAAGGAAAAAGAGCAAACCCACAACTATCAAGCAGGAAACAGACTGCCTAACTGAAAAAACAAGAGATTGCAACATAAGCACGTTTACAAAATACCAGAAAAAAGCACTTTTAAAAGTTTAAAGTGATGGTATTTAGGTAGTGTGCCTGTAAAGAGGAATTAGAAGAGGCTATTGGTTTTTTGTTTTTTGTTTTCTGTTTTTGTTTTTGTTTTTGTTTTGAGCAATAAAGCTTTTTAATCACCTGGGTACAGGCGGGCTGAGTCCGAAAAGAGAGTCAGCAAAGGGTGGTGGTATTATCATTAGTTCTTATAGGTTTGGGATAGGCGTACAAAGTACATTCTCAAGAACGGCGAGAATATTACAAAGTACCTTTTAAGGGCGGGGGAGAATATTACAAAGTACCTTCTTTTCATATTCAAAATAAATCCAAAGATGCTATTTATTGTAAGTCTCATAAAACAGGGTTGTCAAAAGCACTGGCATGCCAATGTTTTCTTGTGTAATTAATTTCTTTCTACAATAAATCTATTTGGCTTCTGTTTCACCTTAGCTGTCATAGACATGTCATTTAGGTATCATATTGCCAGTATTAACCTTTTGTTTGTTAGGACATAAGACCTAAGAATCTAGACATTAATCTGATCTGATTGTTCTGTTTGTTATAGTTAGCCTGTGCTCCTTTTTTATTTTTATTTTATTTTTTTTTTGAGACAGAGTCTCGCTCTGTCACCCAGGCTGGAGAGCAGTGGCACGATCTCAGCTCAATGCGACCTCCGCCTCCCAGGTTCACACCATTCTCCTGCCTCAGCCTCCCCAGTAGCTGGGACTACAGGCACCTGCCACCATGCCTGGCTAATTTTTTGAATTTTTAGTAGAGATGGGGTTTCACCGTGGTAGTCAGGATGGTCTCGATCTCCTGGCCTCATGATCCGCCCCACCTCGGGCCTCCCAAAGTGCTGGGATTACAGGCATGAGCCACCGTGCCTCGCCGAGACTACTGGTTTTTTGTACAAGATCATTAGTAGTACTATTTGAATCTTCAATGTGCATTTATTACTTAAATTAAAATAATTTTACATTATACAAACAAGGAGAGAGAGAGAGATCATTACAATAAAAGCACCCAAATGAATCAGGGCTCTTTGTATCCATACTCCTTTGCATTAAAACATTTTCTTCCATCAAGACGTGGAGTCTATTTCTCCACTCTCTTAATCTGGGCTGGCTTCAAGACATGCTTTAATCAACAGAACACCGGGGAGTTAGAACAGAAGGCACACCACATTTACTCATCCACAGCAATTCTGAAATCCAGCTGAACACATGTTCTCAGGTACTCTGGTTCTGGGGGCAGTGAATTTTCCTGGCTCTACAGTTTGGCAGTTGTTCCCTCATCCAGCATTTTACTCAGCCTTTGGTTCCACCTTCTAGGCTCTTGGCTCCATTCCCTGAATCATCCTTCCCTTTCCATTAGAAATGACCCATGTTGAGCTCAGTTAGAAGCTCAGAAGTTGCTTATTAGAAAGACAGAAAAAGAGGCTGGGTGCAGTGGCTCACACCTGTAATCCCAGAACTTTGAAAGGCCAAGGCGGGTGGATCACCTGAGGTGGGAGTTCAAGAACAGCCTGACCAACATGGAGAAACCCCGTCTCTATTAAAAATACAAAATTAGCAGGGCATGGTGGCGCATGACTGTAATCCCAGCTACTCAAGAGGCTGAGGGAGGAGAATCACTTGCACCCAAGAGGCGGAGGTTGGGGTGAGTCAAGATCACGCCATTGCACTCCAGCCTGGGCAACAAGAGTGAAACTGTCTGGAAAGGAAAGGAAAAGGAAAGGGGGGAAGGGGAGGGAAGAGGAGGGAAAACGAAAAATGTGCACATCCTCTGACCCAAGAATTCTGCTCTTAGGACTACACCCAACAGACCTGTTTATGCAATATATAGATACACTGTGTGTATGTGTATGCACATGTGTGTGTATTTAATTGAAAGTGTAACACTAAAGCACTAGAAATAATGTAAGTCAATCAATGGAGGGTGTTCATTGTAGTGCCTGACACATAATAGAAGCTCAATAAATATGACAATGAAAAATTGTGATAGAGTACTTACGAATTTAAACTCTCAGCCAATGGAAAAAGATCAGACACTAAAATTCACATTTTTAGCTCTAGGATATTATTTAAGACATAGTCTTTCAATATTACTCTTTCCATCTAGCTGAGTCTCTAAATAAAGATAAGATCCATTCATTCATCAAATAGAAAAAGGTTTGTTACAATGCTAGCTAAAGAGCCTCCTGAGTCTGTCAAATCTACCAGAACAAGTCACCTTCCTCTCCTTTCACTCAATTAATTAAGGCAAACTTCACCACAAAGAAACACCTGTTGTTTCTAAAAGGCCACATAAAATAAAGGGAGGAATAAGACTAAAGGAAAGATTTTTAAAACACCCAAGCTTTTATAATAAAATCAAAAGCATCCCCCTTAGAACAAAAGGAGTAAAGGTAAATATTTAAGTTAAAATGTCATATTTCTAGCTTAGCTAAAATATGGAATACACAACAAAAAAAGAGAATTTTAGACCAATATCCCTGATGAACATCGATGCAAAAATCCTCAATAAAATACTGGCAAACCAGATTCAGCAACACATCAAAAAGCTTATCCACCATGATCAAGTGGGCTTCATCCCTGGGATGCAAGGCTGGTTCAACATTCGCAAATCAATAAACATGATCCAGCATATAAACAGAACCAAAGACAAGAACCACATGATTATCTCAATAGATGCAGAAAAGGCGTTTGACAAAATTCAACAGCCCTTCATGCTAAAAACGCTCAATAAATTCGGTATTGATGGAACGTACCTCAAAATAATAAGAGCTATTTATGACAAACCCACAGCCAATATCATACTGAATGGGCAAAAACTGGAAACATTCCCTTTGAAAACTGGCACAAGACAGGGATGCCCTCTCTCACCACTCCTATTCAACATAGTGTTGGAAGTTCTGGCTAGGGCAATCAGGCAAGAGAAAGAAATCAAGGGTATTCAGTTAGGAAAAGAAGAAGTCAAATTGTCCCTGTTTGCAGATGACATGATTGTATATTTAGAAAACCCCATTGTCTCAGCCCAAAATCTCCTTAAGCTGATAAGCAACTTCAGCAAAGTCTCAGGATACAAAATTAATGTGCAAAAATCACAAGCATTCTTATACACCAGTAACAGACAAACAGAGAGCCAAATCAGGAATGAACTTCCATTCACAATTGCTTCAAAGAGAATAAAATACCTAGGAATCCAACTGACAAGGGATGTAAAGGACCTCTTCAAGGAGAACTACAAACCACTGCTCAGTGAAATCAAAGAGGACACAAACAAATGGAAGAACATACCATGCTCATGGATAGGAAGAATCAATATCGTGAAAATGGCCATACTGCCCAAGGTAATTTATAGATTCAATGCCATCCCCATCAAGCTACCAATGAGTTTCTTCACAGAATTGGAAAAAACTGCTTTAAAGTTCATATGGAACCAAAAAAGAGCCTGCATCTCCAAGACAATCCTAAGTCAAAAGAACAAAGCTGGAGGCATCACACTACCTGACTTCAAACTATACTACAAGGCTACAGTAACCAAAACAGCATGGTACTGGTACCAAAACAGAGATACAGACCAATGGAACAGAACAGAGTCCTCAGAAATAATACCACACATCTACAGCCATCTGATCTTTGACAAACCTGACAAAAACAAGAAATGGGGAAAGGATTCACTATTTAATAAATGGTGCTGGGAAAATTGGCTAGCCATAAGTAGAAAGCTGAAACTGGATCCTTTCCTTACTCCTTATACGAAAATTAATTCAAGATGGATTAGAGACTTAAATGTTAGACCTAATACCATAAAAATCCTAGAGGAAAACCTAGGTAGTACCATTCAGGACATAGGCATGGGCAAAGACTTCATGTCTAAAACACCAAAAGCAACAGCAGCAAAAGCCAAAATTGACAAATGGGATCTGATTAAACTAAAGAGCTTCTGCACAGCAAAAGAAACTACCATCAGAGTGAACAGGCAACCTACAGAATGGGAGAAAATTTTTGCAATCTACACATCTGACAAAGGGCTAATATCCAGAACCTACAAAGAACTCAAACAAATTTACAAGAAAAAAACAAACAACCCCATCAAAAAGTGGGCAAAGGATATGAAAAGACATTTCTCAAAAGAAGACATTCATACAGCCAACAGACACATGAAAAAATGCTCATCATCACTGGCCATCAGAGAAATGCAAATCAA
This sequence comes from Macaca mulatta, assembly GCF_049350105.2. Taxonomy (NCBI): domain Eukaryota; kingdom Metazoa; phylum Chordata; class Mammalia; order Primates; family Cercopithecidae; genus Macaca; species Macaca mulatta. The sequence goes on along the minus strand of NC_133407.1, from coordinate 93,167,035 downwards.
AACCACAATGAGATACCATCTCACACCAGTTAGAATGGCGATCATTAAAAAGTCAGGAAACAACAGGTGCTGGAGAGGATGTGGAGAAATAGGAACGCTTTTACACTGTTGGTGGGATTGTAAACTAGTTCAACCATTATGGAAAACAGTATGGCGATTCCTCAAGGATCTAGAACTAGATGTACCATATGATCCAGCCATCCCATTACTGGGTATATACCCAAAGGATTATAAATTATGCTGCTATAAAGACACATGCACATGTATGTTTATTGCAGCACTATTCACAATAGCAAAGACTTGGAATCAACCCAAATGTCCATCAGTGACAGATTGGATTAAGAAAATGTGGCACATATACACCATGGAATACTATGCAGCCATAAAAAAGGATGAGTTTGTGTCCTTTGTAGGGACATGGATGCAGCTGGAAACCATCATTCTTAGCAAACTATCACAAGAACAGAAAACCAAACACCGCATGTTCTCACTCATAGGTGGGAACTGAACAATGAGATCACTTGGACTCAGGAAGGGGAACATCACACACCGGGGGCTATCATGGGGAGGGGGGAGGGGGGAGGGATTGCATTGGGAGTTATACCTGATGTAAATGACGAGTTGATGGGTGCAGCACACCAACATGGCACAAGTATACATATGTAACAAACCTGCACGTTATGCACATGTACCCTACAACTTAAAGTATAATAATAATAAATAAATTTTTAAAATAAAATAAAATAAAATAAAATATGGAATAAATAAGTATAAATAAAGAAAAATTATTAAAGACTTTAAAAGGCAAATATTCTTGCACAAAACATGTCAAATATAAAGCCCAGGAATTTTCAGTGTGGGCAAAGGATAGGAGGTATGCTTGCTTCTTTTTATTTTTCCTTTTTTTTGAGATGGAGTCTTGCCCTAGTTGCCCAGGCTGGAGTGCAATGGCACAATTTCGGCTCACCACAACCTTCACCTCCCAGGTTCAAGTGATTCTCCTGCCTCAGCCTCCTGAGTAGCTGGGATTACAGGCACCTGCCACCACACCCAGCTACTTTTTTGTATTTTCAGTAGAGACAGGGTTTCACCATGTTGCCCAGGCTGTTCTCAAACTCCTGACCTCAGGTAATCCACCTGCCTCAGCCTCCCAAAGTGCTGAGATTATAGGGATGAGCCACTGCACCTGGTCAGAGGTATGCTTTTTAATACATATTCCAAAAATAATTATTAATATTTAGTCATGAATTTAAATTTTTCTGTAAACTTTATATAACATTAAAGAAGAGTTTGACATTTTTGTATTCTTCAAGAAGCATAGGATAAATGTCCCATTTCAGATCTACTGAACTAGAACCTCTGATGTCTTTGAACAAAGTTTTGAGACTCACTACTAGAAAACACCAAGTTAAATACACATCACACCAATACTATATATGAATATTTAAAAGAAATCATTTTAATACATATTAAACATTGATGTGTCATAAACATTCATTAAAAAGCCAACACACTAGAAATTGTTCCTTTCATTATTTCATAAAATGAATAATATTATTTCACATTTACATTGCCAAAACATTTATTATGTTGGTATTATTATTTAACAGATACAAATCCTAGGCTCAGAAAGGTTAAGAAATTTTCTGAGGACCACTCAACTGGAAAAGAGCATAGCGAATATCTTGGTGTGTTCTCACATTGCTATAAAGAACTACATGAGACTGGGTAATTTATAAAGAAAAAAAGCTTAATTGGCTCACAGTTCCATTGACTGTACAGAAAGCATGGCTAGGGGACCCTCAGGAAACTTAAAATCATGGCAGAACATGAAGGGGAAACAAGGCACATCTTCACGTGGCTAACAGGAGAGACAGCAAAGGGGGAAGTGCTACACACGCTTTTTGTTTTGTTTTGTTTTGTTTTTGAGATGGAATTTCACTCTTGTTGTCCAGGCCACACTACAATGGTGCCATCTTGGCTCACTGCAACCTCCACCTCCCGGGTTCAAGTGATTCTCATGCCTCAGTCTCCTGAGTAGCTGGGATTACAGGTATGGGCCACCATGCCCACCTAATTTTGTATTTTTAGTAGAGACAGGGTTTCACCATGTTGGCCAGCCTGGTCTAGAACTCCTGACTTCAGGTGATCCACCCCCCTCGGCCTCCCAAAGTCCTGAGATTACAGGCATGAGCCACTGCACCCAGCTGCTACACACTTTTAAACAACCAGATCTCATGAGAACTCACTGTCACCACCAGAACAGCAAGGGGGAAATCTGCACCCATAATCCAATCACCTCCCACCAAGTCCCTCTGCCAACATTGGGGATTACAATCCAACAGAAGATTTGGGTGGGGACACAGAGCCAAATTATATCCATGGACGTTCAAACCAAGGCATCTCATGCCAAGTCCAAGGCATGTTCTACAGCAACACACAGTTTCCATGAAGTGGTCCAAGAAATGAGGGAGCCAGAAAGGAAGCCTCCTCTGATACCACTCTTCCTTTCTCACTGGCTGTGATTATCTTTAAACATGTTCCTTTCTGTTAATATCTATCTGGAGATTTTTCCCTCTATAGATTGAGTGCATTCGGTCATTCATTCATGCTGTCTTCTTTTTAATTTCCTCAGAACCCTGCCTAATATTCTGAACAAAGAAAAAAAAATCTGCAAATGCAAGTGCTCTGGACCACTTCTTTATGAGAATAAGTTGTCATGAAAATTGAACTATGCTTCATCTCTTTACTCCTGGTATAGCAAACCTCTAGATGTCCCATTCTAAAATCTTCTGTGAAAATTTTATGTTCTTCTGATAAATAAGCCAAAGGTTCCCAAACTTGAATGTTAATCAGAAGTACCTGGGAAGCTCATTAAAAAATAAAAGACTGGACCCCAATTCAAGGCTACTGAAACTGAACTTCCAATGTCCTTGAACCAGTTTTTGCCAATCACTGCTATAAGATACCAGCAGAAATACACAAACAACTTTTATACCAAGCTGTCCATTCTTAGACTTTGTTTATGTGTTCAAATTGAGAGACTTAACACAATTTAAAGGAATCAAAACAGATCTGTAGCTGAAGGCATCCTGTCCTGGATAGGAACCAGGTAGAAAACAGTGTTAAAGGAGAGAATTGTACCTACCTACAAGGTGGGAGAACTCTACCTGGAGTTGAAATCAATAGCCGTAGATTCCAGAGTCAGCTCTGTCCCTATGTAAGTCATAGACTAACACAGGCCTCAGCAGGTTTCTGTGACATTACTGTTTCTTTCTGACTATTCCTTCTTCATCTCCTTTGAACTTTGTTCCCTCTGCTTGTCCTTAAATGTGGCTGTCCTTTAGACTCCTGTCCTCAGTTACTCTTTGAACTATCTACACTAATCCTGCCTCATTTCAAGTCCCCATGTCTTGAATGACTTATCTACGTGCTGATATTTCCCAATTCTGTATCTTCACTTACTGTCCTCAGCTGCACTCCTATGTACAAGACCCCAGACTTACAGTGACAGTTTACAGCCTTTCCTCATCACTGACTGATTTCTACCAGCTAAGGTAGAACACTTTTAACTTTTCATTACTCCTTTTTAGATAAAGACAGATTACCAGCAATAGGAATATGGTCAAGTACGTTATAATACTTATATCTAATAGAACATTACACAGCCATATAAAATGGCAGTTTGAAAAACTATGCAAAATATGGGGAAATAGAGTATATTGTTACAAAAGAGAGTAGCAAGTTTTATCTCTATTATGATTATGTGGGAGACAAGAACATGCCACCCCAAAATATGCTTCTTTGGCTTAAGGATTGTTTTGAACCCAAGGCAACTGAGAGGGCAGGAAAGCTCTCTGCCTTCTAATTGCCTAAAAGCAGGATATAAATTTAGAAAGACAAGAGTAACCCTCCTCCCTTCTCTAGCAGCGAGGACAAAGGTTAACCACTGAAGACAATATTAGACCTTATTGGCCTGGAGATGGCATCAGATGACTCAACATGAACAAGCTTTACTAACTAGCCCTTATCTGCCATTTATTTGCCTTCTCACAATTTTCTGTCCCTACAGACACAGTTCTCTTCCTTTGTTCTGTCACTATGCTAAAAATTTACTATTCTTTGCTGAAGATGCTATATAAGCTAGAATTCAAAACTACCTCTTTGAGAACTACTCAGCCCCCAGGTATTTCCCACATATATATGAAATATATTAGTAAACTTCTGTTTGCTTTTCTCCAGTTAATCTGTCTCTCGTTATAGGGATTCATTGCAACTAAGAACTCATGAGGGTTGAGGAAAAAGTTACTTTTCCTCCTCTACCATTCTAATGTAAAAAGGTCAAAAATATTGGACTAGAACTGGAAAGGAATATAGAAAATGACAGTTTATTGTTACTTAGATTTCTGGGTGGTTCTTCCCCATTAAGAGATTTCCATTATTAATTTATCATTTATGCAAATATATAGTTTATATATGATCATCTTAATTTGTTTAGTTATTCTAATCTTAATAACAAGTTTGTGGGGATAAATAATAATATAACAGCTGCTCTTTAATTTTGTAAACAGTAAGATGCTATAAAGCAACCCAGGCTGTTCTTGTAACATGTTTGCCATACTAACATACTATGAAAATAACCACATCCATCTGCTCATATCTCAGAACACTTTTCCAGGAGTCTCACCATGTCCTATACCAGTATATGATTATGCTTATGAGATAAATGGGATCATTACAACTACTTTAAAGATGAGGAAACTGAGGACCAGAAAGATTTAAAAACTTCATCAAAGGCTAGTCACAAGTCAGAATGATTTTCAACTCATTGATATTTACTCAACTAACAATCAGAATACATGTCAAATTTCTTTACTAACTGTTCTTAGCTGTTAATACACAGTATAATTTGTCTGGGTAAAGGAAATATTATGAAGGAGGGCAGGGCCAAGATGGCCGACTAGAAACAGCGGCAATCAGAGGCTCCCATAGAAAAGAACCAGAATAAGCGTGTGAATCCTTCACCGGCAACCAAGGTATTCAAGTTCTCTCATCAGAACTGACTAGGAAGCTGGTGCAATACATGGGGAGGAAGGAAGAGCAGTGTGGTGCAGCAGCCCACCTGAGAGTCACATGGGCCAGAGGAGCCCCCAATCCCCAGTCAAGGGAGGCAGTGAGTGAGCATGCTACCCAACCGAGGAAACCATGCTTTTTCCACAGAACTGTGCAACCCCCCAATCAGAAGTTCCCACCTGTGAACCCATGCTGCTGGGGACTAGCATCCCAACCACCAAGCTGCACAGATTCTCAACAGCCTCTCAGCTGTTGAGCTTCCAGGGAGAGGGGCAACCAGCACCACAGCAGAAGCTGCCTGCTGTGTAAGCAGCTTGAGCTCCTTGGGGGAGGGGCAGCAGCCAGCACTGGGACCCACAACTGCCTAACATGCTAAGCTTCCTGGGTCAGGGGAGGGCAGATTCATCTCTATAGCTCCAGGCCATGATTTTCCCCTACTGGAGCCAGAGAGGCTGGATGGCTTGGTCCCATGATGCGACCCCCACAGCCCAACACATTGGCTGTGGCAGACTGTACCCAGATTGCCTCTTCAGGCCTGACTCTACTCATCCTTCCTCACTGGGCAGGGCTTCCCTGCAGGAACTTCAACAACTCCAGCCAGAGGCTCAGGGACAGAACCAGGATCTCCCAGACCCTGAGACCCTAGAGAAAGGGATGGCCATAGTCTCTGTGGACCAGCAGACTTGGCCTTTCCTCCTGGTAGTTCTGAGGAATCTAGGCAGCCCAGGCAGCACACCCCCTCCACCAAGGGGCAGTCAAAGTGCTTCGTTAAATGGGTCCTGTTCCCTGTGCCACCCAACTTGGTGAGACCCTCCAACAGGGGTTATCAGACACCCAATACAGGAGCAATCCTACTGACATCAGGTTGGTGCCCCTCAAGGTCAGAGTCCCAGAACAAGATGTAGGCACACATCTTTGCTGTTCTGCAGCCTCCTTGAGTGGCATCTCCAGGCATGGGAGTGAATCAGATGAATAGATCCTGAAGTGAACCCCCAGCAAACTGCAGCAGCCCAACAGAAGAGGGACCTGACCATTGAAAGATAAACAAACAGAAAGCAACAACAACAGCATCATCAATAACAAAAAAGCCCCCATAAAAACCCCATCCAGAGGTCAGCAGCCTGAAAGATAGAAACTAGACAAACTCATAAGTGAAGATGAGAAAGAATGCTGAAAACCCAAAAAGCCAGAGTACCTCTTCTACTCCAAATGATCGCAACATCTCTCCAGCATGGGCACACAACTGGATGGAGGATGAGTTAGATGAATTGACAGAAGTAGACTTCAGAAGACGGGTAATAAAAAACTACACTGAACTAAGGGAACCCAATGCAAAGAAGCTAAGAACCTGGATAAAAGGTTAGAGGAGCTGCTAACTAGAATAACCAGTTTAGAGAGGGTCATAAATGACCTGATGGAGCTGAAAAACACAGTACAAGAACTTTGTGAAGCATACACAAGTACCAATAGCTGAATCAATCAAGTAGAAAAAGGATAACAGAGTTTGAAGACCACCTTGCTGAAATAAGGCATGCAGACAAGACTAGAGAAAAAAGAATGAAAAGGAATGAACAAAGCCTCCAAGAAATATGGGATTTCATAAAAAGATTTAACCTACAATTGATTGGAATACTTGAGTGAGATGGGGAGAATGGAAAACACACTTCAAGATATTACCCAGGAGAACATCTCCAACCTAGCAAGATGGGCCAACACAGGAAATACAGAGCACACCACTAAGGTACTCCATGAGAATATCAATCCCAAGACACATAATCATCAGATTCTCCAAGATCAAAATGAAGGAAAAAATGTTAAGGGCAGCCAGAAAGAAAGGCCAGGCAACCCACAAAGGGAAGCCCATCAGACTAACAGCAGATCTCTCAAGCAGAAACTCTATAAGCCAGAAAAGACTGGAGACCAATATTCAACATTATTAAAGAAAAGAATTTCCAACCCAGAATTTCATATTCAGCCAAGCTAAGCTTCATACATGAAGGAGAAATAAAATCCTTTCCAGGCAAGCAAATGCTGAAGGATTTTTTTACCACCAGGCCTGCCTTGGAGGAGTTCCTGAAAGATGCACTAAATATGGAAAGGAAAAACCAGTACCAGCCACTGCAAAGATGCACTATAATATAAAGACCAATGACACTATGAAGAAACTGCATCAACTAATGTGCAAAATAACCAGATAGCATCATGATGACAGGATCAAATTCACACATAACAACACTAACCTTAAATGTAAAGGAGCTAAATTCCCCAATTAAAAGACACAGACTGGCAAACTGGATAAAGAGTCAAGACCCATCGATGTGCTGTATTCAGAGACCCATCTCACATGCAGAGACACACATAGGCTCAGAATAAAGAGATGGAGGAACATTTACTAAGCAAATGAAAAGCAAAAAAAGCAGGGGTTCAAATCCTACTCTCTGACAAAACAGACTTTAAACCAACGAAGATCAAAAAGGACAAAGAAAGGCATTACATAATGGTAAAGGAAACAATTCGACAAGAAGGGCTAACTATTCTAAATATATATGCACCCAATACAGGAGGACCACGATTCATAAAACAAGTTCTATGAGATCTACAAAGAGACTTAGACTCACACACAATAATAGTGAGAGAATTTAAGTGTTAAGAGGGAAATTTATAGCACTAAATGCACACATCATAAAGCTAGAAAGATCTCAAACTGACACCTTAATATCACAATTAAAAGAACTAGAGAAGCAAGAGTAAACTAATCCAAAAGCTAGCAGAAGACAAGAAATAACTAAAATCAGAGCAGAATTGAAGGAGATAGAGATACAAAAAAACCCTCCAAAAAAAATAAGTGAATCCAGGAGCCAGTTTTTTGAAAAAAAAAAAAAAATTAACAAAATAGACAGCTAGCTAGACTAATAAAAAAGAAAAGAGAGAAGAATTAAATAGACACAATACAAAACGATGAAGGGGATATCACCAGTGACCCCACAGAAATACAAACTACCATCAGATAATACTATAAACATCTCTATGCAAATAAACTAGAAAATGTAGAAGAAATGGATAAATTCCTGGACACATACACCCTCCCAAGACTGAACCAGAAAGAAGTCCAATCCCTTAATAGACTGATAACAAGTTCTGAAATTGAGACAGTAACTAATAACCTACCAACCAAAAAAAGCCCAGGACCAGATGGATTCACACCCAAATTCCAGCAGAGGTACAAAGAGGAGCTGGTACCATTCCTTCTGAAACTATTCCAAACAATTCAAAAGGTGGGACTCCTCCCTAACTCATTTTGTAAAGCCAATATCATCCTGATACCAAAACCAGAAAGAAACACAACAAAAAAAGAAAACTTCAGGCCAATATCCTTGATGAATATCAATGTGAAATCCTCAATAAAATACTGGCAAACTGAATCCAGCAGCACATCAAAAAGCTTATCCACCACGATCAAGTCAGTTTCATCCCTGGGATGCAAGGCTGGTTCAACATAATGCAAATTCATCACATAAACAGAACCAAAGACATGTATAATCCATCACATAAACAGACCCAAAGACAAAAACTACATGATTATCTCAATAGATCGAGAAAAGGCCTTTGATAAAATTCAACAGCCTTTCATGTTAAAAACTCTCAATAAACTAGGTATTGATGGAACATATCTCAAAATAATAAGAGCTACTTATGACAAGCAAATGCCAATAGCATATGGAATGGGCAAAAGCTGGAAGCATTCCCTTTGGAAACCAGTACAAGACAAGGATGCCCTCTCTCACCACTCCTATTCAATATACTATTGGAATTTCTGGCCAGGGCAATCAGGCAAGAGAAAGAAATAAAGGGTATTCAAATAGGAAGAGAGGAAATCAAATTATCTCTTTTGCAGATGACATGATTTCATAATTAGAAAACCCCATCATCTCAGACCAAAAACTCCTTAAACTGATAAGCAACTTCAGCAAAGTCTCAGGATACAAAATCAATATCCAAAAATCACAAGCATTCCTTTACACAAATAATAGACAAGCAGAGAGCCAAATCATGAATGAACTCTCATTCACAATTGCTACAAAAAAGAATAAAATACCCAGGAATACAGCTAACAAGGGAAGTGAAGGACTTCTTCAAGGAGAACTACAAACCACTGCTCAAGGAAATAAGAGAGGACACAAATAAATGGAAAAACATTCCATCCTCATGGATAGGAAGAATCAATATCGTGAAAATGGCCATACTGACCAAAGTAATTTATAGATTCAATGCTATTCCCATCAAACTACCACTGACATTCTTCACAGAATTAGAAGAAACTACTTTAAATTTCATGTGGAATCAAAGAAGTCCCTGTATAGCCAAGACAATCCTAAGCAAAAAGAATTACACTACCTGACTTCAAACTATACTACAAAGCTAAAGTAACCAAAGCAGCATGCTACTGGTACCAAAACAGACATATAGACCAATGGAACAGAACACACCTCAGAAATAACACCACACATCTACAACCATCTGATCTTTAATAAACCTGACAAAAACAAGCAATGGGGAAAGGATCTCCTATTCAATAAATGGTGATGGGAAAACTGGCTAGCCATATGCAGAAAACTGAAACTGGGCCCCTTCCTTACACCTTATGCAAAAATTAACTCAAGATAGATTAAACTCTTAGATGTAAAACCCAAAACCATAAAAACCCTAGAAGAAAACCTAGGCAATACCATTCAGGACATAGGCATGGGCAAAGACTTCATGACAAAAATGCCAAAAGCAATTGCAACAAAAGCCAAAATTGATAGACAGGATCTGATTAAACTAAAGAGCTTCTGCACAGCAAGGGAAACTATCATCAGAGTGAACAGGCAACCTACAGAATGGGAGAAAATTTTTGCAATCTACCCATCTGACAAAGGTCTAATATCCAGAATTTACAGGGAACTTAAACAAATGTACAAGAAAAAAACAATCCCAACAAAAAGTGGGCAAAGGATATGAACAGACACTTCTCAAAAGAAGACATTTACTTGACCAACAAACGTGAAAAAAAGCTCAACATCACTGATCATTAGAGCAATGTAAATCAAAACCACAATAAGATACCATTGCCGATCAGTCAGAATGGCGATTATTAAAAAGTTGAGAAACAATAGATGCCGGCGAGGCTGTGGAGAAATAGGAATACTTTTACACTGTTGGTGGGAATGTGAATTAGTTCAACCACTGTAGAAGACAGTATGGCGATTCCTCAAGGATCTAGAACCAGAAATACCATTTGACCCAGCAATCCCATTACTGGGTATATACTCAAAGGAATATAAATCATTCTACTATAAAGACACATGCACATGTATGTTTAGTGCAGCACTATTTACAATAGCAAAGACTTGGGACCAACCCAAATGCCTATCAGTAATAGACTGGATAAAGAAAATGTGGTACATGTACACCACGGAATACTACACAGCTATAAAAGGGAATGATATCATGTCCTTTGCAGGGACATGGATGAAGCTGGAAGCCATCATCCTCAGCAAACAAACACAGGAACAGAAAACCAAACACTGCATGTTCTCACTCATAAGTGAGAGCTGAACAATGAGAACACATGGACACAGGGTGGGGAACAACACACACCAGGGCCTGTTGAGGGGTGGGGGACGAGGGCAGGGAACTTAGAGGACGGGTCAATAGGTGCAGCAAACCACCATGGCACACATATACCTATGTAACAAACCAGCACATTCTGCACTTATTATCCCAGAACTTACAGTAAAATTTAAAAATTAAAGAAGAAAAAAGAAAATATTATGTTGATTCATCTTACAACATGCTGCTTCTTCCTATTTGCTTAGGAGAGCTTTAGAAATTCTTATCTACTCATTTATACATGATGGATGACTTTCAAAAACAATAATGTAAATAGAATCCTTGATTTCTATTTGCTTAGGAGAGCTTTAGAAATTCTTATCTACTCATTTATACATGATGAATGACTTTCAAAAACAATATGTAAATAGAATCTTTGATTTCAGGTACTCAATTTACATGGAAAATAACAAAATTTAAATTAAAGTGCAATTTTACATCTCTTCACTTATTTTCCAACTCCACAGAATAATGACTCTTTGGTAGGCTAATTCTGATATTGTTATGACTACAGGTTATTGAGCATCATAAAATGACAAAAAAAATAAATTACTAATAAGAATTTGTTCAACATGCAATACTATTCCAAGCGAGAATTCTTTTGCATTACTTGGAGAACTGATTTTGTATTTCAGAGAATTGAAAACCAAAGCAGGGGTAATGCTAATCTACCTTAGCAGCAGCATACTGCCATTTAAAAATAACATTATTCTAACCAGCATTCAGCTCATTCTAAGCTTGTCACCTCATATGTGCTAAACTAGTCAGCCGCAAGACTTCCTCTATAAACACACAAGTCATAAGAGCTCTGAAAACTCAGACAGTGATGGGGTTTTTTGGTCATTTCCTAAACTGTAGGCAATTACAGACTGGGGAATGAGAGACGTTTTATTCTCTTTTGCATTAAGTTGGCAGTTTCACACTCCTGTCAGTAAGCTTATGTTGTAGACCCTCCAAACTCCCCTTTTTTTCCCTTAAGGACTTACATCTTGAGAAATTCTGCAGAAGGGAATGTTTTTTAACTTAAAGTATTTGGGAGTGCTTGGAAATATCATTTACCAATAGTTTACTGAATGATCTGCAAATTTGAGCCTCTAATTGCAGCCACTTCTTGATCAAAGCCACAATAATAAACCTTGTTCTACTTTTCTGTGGTATGGTATTGTGGGTAAATTTTATTTTACCCTTCAGATGAGAAGCACAAACTTCTCTTTTAGGCAACTTTTAGGCTGCAGCAAGGCCACTTACTTGCTTTGCTTAGCCCACACAAAATTTATATGAGTTAAATCAACATATGAAAATCAGTTTAATTCACACAAAGATCCAAATATCCAGTTCCTCTCAAAATTTTGGAAAACTTGGCAACCCTGGGCTTCCATTCCTATGTAATAATTGGCTATGGTGGTGTAGTGGTTGTCTCTTTACGCAGCAGTGAATCTTCAGATGACCATAATCCCTGCTAACATTCTCCCAACCCCTATCATGTCCCTGACATCAAGATTTCTATGAAATCCAGCTTACTTTATATAATTATGCTACCTGCCTGGTTTCTGTAGTCATTTGAATTTCTGACCTCTTCTGATAAAAATGTTTTCTATTTTATTTCATTAGCATGTATTGCACATCTGACAAATTTTGTAGCAGTGAGGAATATAGCAGGTTACAAGTTCCTGACCTCAGACTGCTTAAACTCTTGTAGCTGGGGCCAAAATGCACACAAAGAGTGGTAATTCAAGGTGCTTAGCATTTAATTACATATAGTGGTTTAAAGCAGGATTCTTCAATAGAATTATAATGCAAGCCAAATAAGTGAGCCACATATGTAATTTCAAGTTTTCTAGTAGCCAGATTTAAAAGGTTTTTTTAAACATGAAATTAATGTAATAAGTTTTATATAAACTAATATAACCAACACATTGTCATTTCAACATATAATCAGTGTAAAATAAAAACTACTTATGAGATATTTACATTCTGTTTTTTGTACTAAGTCTTTGAAATCTAGCATTTAATTTATGCTTACAGAACATCTCAATCTGGACCAGTCACATCACAAGTGGTCAAAAGTCACATGTGGCTAGTGGCTATAGTATTGGACAGAGCAGGTCTAAAGTGACGAGAAGACGAGCGATAGCAGCAACTCATCTGACTAGAGATAGCAAAAAATGACTTCAAGGTAAAAGTTCCATTGGAGAATAAACAGGATGCTGAGGAGAGATGGGCAGGTTAAGGAGCTGTCACAATGGTAGGAAAGCATAATAAAAATAAGTGGCGGCTGGACTTGGTGACTCACGCCTGTAATCCCAGCACTTTGGGAGGTTGAGGCGGGTGGATCACTTGAGGTCAGGAGTTCGAGACCAGCCTGGCCAACATGGCGAAACCCCGTCTCTACTAAAAATACAAAAAAGTTAGCTGGGCATGGTGGCACCCGCCTGTAATCCCAGCTACTCAGGAGGCTGAGGCATGAAAATCACTTGAACCTGGAAGGCTGAGATTGCAGGCACCACTGCACTCCAGCATGGGTGACAGAGTGAGACTGTGTCTCAAAAAACAAACAAAAAAAACGTGGCATACATATTTGTGGAAGGGGAAAGGAGGAGGTTAAGATGGAAAGGGATGTTTAAACCAATTTATCAAAGACACTGTTCTGCTAAGGAGCTAAGATTTCATTCTCTGTGTAATGGTGAGCCACCAAGACATTTTGAGCAAGAAAGTGGTTTATCATATGTACATTTAGGATAGATAGTATACGATGCTGGACTAACGTAACTGAAATGAAATTAGTCAGGTCTGACTTCATGCAAATATTTAGAATACCAGGATGGAAGCTCCAGAAGACTGACATCAGCTCAATACAAAGAATAATTTTCTAAATTGTTAGTATTGCCCTACGCATGATGTCCTGGTTTAAGAGGTTGTAAATTCGACTTTGGGGATGTAGAAGCAGATGCTAGATAACTACTCGTCAGTAATCAGGCAAAGTAGAGAAGCTCTTTTGTCCCCTGCAACATACAGATAGCACCCCTATGCTCAATTCCCTTTGAGCGAGCTGTAACTTCATGCCTTTCACTCCCATTCAAGACAGCATATTGGAATGCAAGGGAGAGAGACAGTGCTATTATTACCAAGATAACCTTGAGTCTGTTCTAATTTATTTTTTAAAAGAAAATAAATCACTCTCAACCTTTGTTGCTTTATTATTAGGGGGTTAGATGAAGCACATTTTATTCTCCTGGCAGCTGGTATGAGAATTCGTCTTAGTGAGAGAATTGCCTTTGTTGAGAAAAATGCTTTAGTAGGCCCACTTCGGGTGGATGAGTCCTGCAGGGCAGGGATGTCACTTAAGGCCAAGGATTCAGGGGAGAAAGTGAAACTACACAGTATGAGACAGAGAGAAAAATTTGTTTGCTCTGAAGAGAGAAGGAGTAGAAGAAAAGAAGGTCAGGGTAGAGAAAGAAGAGGGAGCAACCAATGAAATCATTGAGAGACCGAAGTCCTCAAACATTCAATAAAGTTAGAAACTCAGGAAATGGTTGGTGTGAGTGGATTTGGGATGGCAAACTAGTAGAGACACTGAATTTTCATCCAGGTTGACAAAGAACAAAACAAAACACAGATGCAAAACATTACAACAGAGGAAGCTGCAAGAAAACAAGCCCTTAGGAATGCAAATAAATTATGGGAAACACTGAAGACTGGGGTTCAAGCCACATTAACTTAGAATTCCAAGGGTCAGGGAGACTCTGCTAATCTCCTTAGTAATGTTATACTGGTCCCACATTGCTTATAGTAATAGAGCTCCCATCTGTACAGACACACAGGAACATCAGATGACCATGATTGAAAGAAATCAGTTTAAAGCGTAGTCAGCATTAGACTTCAGATTTGCAGAGACTGCCTTGTGGACCCTCTTAACTCTGACTTGGTATGACAACTGTTTTATGTGACCATGTGTTCTAAACTACATCAGTTTTGTTTGACCAGTATTCCTCCAAGTAAATTATGATGAGATGGTATGCCAGCGAATCCTCAGTTTGCAGAAAATAACACCACACCTCCTCTATTTTATTTGGTCATAACTAATTGAAAACCTTGTCGTTTTGTTTTGTTTTGTTTTGTTTTTTTGAGACAGAGTCACTCTGTCGCCCAGGGGGGAGTGCAGTGGCATGATCTTGGCTCACTGCAACCTCTGCCTTTTGGGTTTAAGTGATTCTCCTGCCTCAGCCTCCCGAGTAGCTGGGATTACAGGTGTCCATCACCATGCCCAGCTAAATTTTTGTATTTTTTGTACAGATGGGGTTTTGTCATGTTGGCCAGGCTAGTCTCAAACTCCTGATCTCAGGTGAGCTGCCTTGGCCTCCCAAAGTGCTGGGATTCCAGGCGTGAGCCACCACCCCTGGCTTGAAAACCTTGTCATTTTTAAGCATGGATAGTCTTTAATTATTGTTAGATTGTTAAAAAAATAAGCATTTAATTTTGCAATAAAATCTGGAGACTTACAGGGAATGACATGCTTTGATTATTCCATGTTTCATTGCCAGATCTCAGGAGTAGGTGCTTCACTGTCCACTGTTGTAGGTAAGCTTCAGTGAACAAGGTTGTGAAGCCCTTGTCTAAACCACACCAAAGACTTGCTAAAAGCAAGCTCTGAAGATCAATGGTCATATCACAGCTATCTTCAAATTGCCCTTACATTTTGTGCCACAGTTTCCAATCAGCCTTGGAGAACAATCTGGTAAGCAGCATAAATCAGCTTCATTATAATCATCAAATGGCATTTAAAGGCTCACACAAATGCAGACATCTGTCTACAAGCTTCACATAAAACTAGATAAATATAGATGTTACCTGTTGTCTACAGTTTACAGCCTGGATGCTACAACCTAGCTGCGGACTCATAGTTACTATAACATACAAACCCAGGCCACAGAACCTTGGGGACATAGAGTAAAACAAAGTTACACATGGACTAAATTTGTGCTGTTGATTGTGTGCCTTGTAGACTGGAATGATGAGAGAGAAGAAAATTAGTCTAGAATCACAACCAAAACCAAGGGCCCTGGAACTGGAACCAGACTCTGTGTGTCTAAATCCAGGCTCTGCTACTTCTTAGCAGTGTGATTGATCCTGGGCAAAATAATTTAGGTGCTCTGTTTCTCAGTTTCCTGCATGTGAAATGGAGGAACTAATCATTCCGGCTCTGCAGGGTTTTGAGAAAAGTTAAATGAGATAGCTGTAAAGTACTTATCCAAGTGCAGTGTACAGAATAAATGCTCAATAAATGTCCTCTCTCTATATTAGTAATTGAAAAGGTTTGACAACACACACTTATGTGTCCTAGGCACTGTGTTATGGCCACAGACTACACACATGAATCAAAATGCTCAGACGAATTATGTCCTATAAGACAGGCTGTGATAAGCACTATAATAGAGGTAATAAAATGCTCCAAGAATATTAACCTGAGGTCATTGACTGGTCTTGTTCATCTTTGTGTCCTCAGCATATTTTATCCAGTATCCAGCACAAAATCAACTCTCGGCAAATGATTGGAGAAGAAACAAATGATTTATAGGCCAGGGGAAGGACAGAACTAGGAAATGCTTCAAAGAAAGGCTTGGTAATGCAGATGGAATTTCAGGAGGCTTTGTAAAAGGATTAAGAGGATGTAAGTTAAACAGTAAAAACGAATCAAGGAAATAGGGAGAAAGCAGGACATGTGTTTAAGCATGGGTAGACTCTTCAGTTATTATTAGATTGTTAAAATAAGCATTTAATTCTGTGATAAAATCTGGAGACTAAATGATGGTTATTTAGGCTGTTTCTACCTCTTATCTGTTGTGAATAATGCCACCATGAACGTTGGTATATAAGGTATACAATTATCTGTTTTAGTTCCAGCTTTCAATTCTTTGGGTTATATACCTAGAAGTCGAATTTCTGGATCGTGGAGAGGTAGGCCTGTTACACATACTACAGTCCTGGTATCAAAAGAATTTCAAAATATTTACAAATATTCTCTCTAACCCTATGGAGATTATAGTCTTACCAAGGGTGAAAGTGAAAACCGTTTTTCAAGCTACATGTTTAGGAGATGCCCCTGGACAAGAGAAAGAACCCCAAATATGTCCAAAGTCTGAACTTTTTGGAGATAATAGGAAGCAGGTGCTCATCAGAGGAACTCTTCCATTCTAGGCTGCAGCCCACCCCAACTATCTGGGATGCCCTCACGGTTTCATACTTTCTCTTGCCTCAGCAACTTGTAATGATTGTGTCTTTTCTTTTTCCAGATTCCTCAAATGTCCCTTCCCTTTCTCTTCTCTCCCACTGCACTTGCCTAACTCCTCTTTGTGGTGAACGACTCAGTTCAGATACAGCCCTTTCTAAATATTTTCCTTTCCTCTCAGCACCCAAATTGGGGATAAAGACCCACCCACTCTATGTCTTTATCAATCCACACTCACCCCAATATTACCCTATATTGCAACTGCCTGCTTATTGAGTACCCTCCCCCATCCCACTGTAAGTTCCTCATAAGCAGGCACTATGTCTTCTTTATTATTAAATGTTTGATAAATTAACAACCAAGAAGAAAGTGGAAATTTCCTTAAACTGTAAAGTGTACAGTTGAAACCATACCATATATGTCATTTAGGCAAACTGTTTAACCCATCTTTAGCTAAGGCTATTTCAAAATTAACGAACAACATATCACTCAGCTCTTCACATTATCAGTTCAAATACAGCTTCCATTCGATCACAGGCTAAAAGGTCAAGTATGCCTCATCTTCCCCATTCATACACATAAGGATCTCAATTCCAGCCCCTCAAAGAAGTTTACAGGCACCACTTCCTTTTATTGTCCTTAAAAAGAGCAATTGAGTTTTCACCTATCAGGCTGCCAGAAAGAGAAAAGTTTAATTAAATACATCATGTTAGGATGTGAGGAAACAGGCCGCATCATACACTGTTGGTAGAAAGATAACTAACAATCTTTAACTAAGTAACTGTATTACAAATGCACATACATTTGCACATCCTAGGAATTTATCAAGAAAATGTACTCCATACATGCAAAATCACAGGTGTACAAGGTTGCTCACTGTTGTACTTTTGGGTGATATTTTTATTGCGGTAAAATATACATAACAAATTTTACCATTTTGACCATTTTTTAATGTACAGTTCGGTGGCATTAAGTACATTCACACTGTTGTGTAATCATCACCAGTATCCATTTCCAGAACTTTTTCATTTTCTCGAACTCTGTACCCATTAAACACTAACTGCCCATTCTCCCTTTCCCCCATCCTCTGGTAACCACTTTCTACTTTCTGTCTATAGAGAAAGAATTTGCTTATCCTAGGTACTTCATATAAATAGAATCATACAATATTTGTTCATTGTATCTGACATTTCACTTAGCATGGGTTCAAGACTCTTCCATATTGTAGCATGTATCACAATTTCTTTCCTTTCTAAGGTTTACTAATACTTCATTGTACGTATATACCACATTTTGTTGATCCATTTATTTGTTGGTGGACATTTAGGCTGTTTCCACCTTTTATCTATTGTGAATAATGCCACTATGAACATTGGTATATGAGATATATCTGTTTTAATTCCAGCTTGCAATTATTTTGGTTATATACCTAGGAGCAGAATTTCTGGATCATATGGTAATTATACCTTTAACGTTTTGAGAAACCATACTATTTTCACAGTGGCTGCACCATTTTACTTTCCAGCCAGTAATGCACAATGATTCTTGGTGTTTGTTCGTTTGTTTGTTTGAGATGGAGTTTTGCTCTTGTAGCCCAGGCTGGAGTGCAGTGGTGCGATCTCGGCTCATTGCAACCTCCACCTCCCAGGTTCAAGCGATTCTCCTACCTCAGCCACCCCAGTAGCTGATATTAAAGGCATGCACAACCACCACCTGGCTAATTTTTATATTTTTAGTAGAGAGGGGATTTCGCCATGTTGGCCAGGCTGGTCTCAAACTCCTGACCTCAAGTGATCCATCCACCTCGGCCTCCCAAAGTGCTGGGATTGCAAGCGTGAGCCACTGCACCCAGCCTGATCCTTGCATTTTTTTATAAGAGCAAAAGATTGGAAGCAACCTAAACATCTATCAATAGGCAACTGATTAAATGATTTATGGTACATACTCAAAACAGAATACTATGCAACCATAAAAATAGAACAGGAACCCCTTTCGTGTAAGAATAAGGAAAGAGTTCCACATATGAAGTGAAAAAACAAGATGCAAATGGGAGGTATGTTATGCTAATAATATGTAAAAGAAAAAATATGTATACATGGGAATTTGTTTAGAAATACATAAAATACCACTGGAATAATCAATGATAATTAGGAAATTAATCACATTTGTTGCCTCTTCGAAGAGAAACTAAGTGGTGAGGAGTCCAGGTAAGACTACGAGTTTTCACTGTTTAACCTTTTATACTTTTTGAATTTTAGCATATAATTACACGATCTAATGATGGGTTGAATTTGAAAACTAAATAAAACCCATTGAATTTTCTAAGCAAAATACATTTGACCCTTCTTCATACTGAAGGTCCACACCACTTAGAGCAGGTACCTTAAAGGAGGTAAAGAAGAGAGCCTCTTGGTTGCAGCATCTCTCAGAAAGCTCCCTATATTTACTTTACATTTCCTGTCTACTCCCCTCATTCTCCTTATTTCCTAAAACAAGCATTTGAGCCCCAAATCTAACCTGCTCCCTCATGACCCTTCCTCTTTATCGCCACACAGGGGAGGATGACCTCACAGTTGTTTTGTGAAAGCCAGAACCCCACTCCAAGCCTCTAGCGATAACTTTCCCAAAAAAAGTGAAGACACGAAGTGAAAATGTCAGTCAAACACGTTGAATATAAAGACCTTTCCTAATATGGTAAAATCGCAGCATTAAAGTAAAAGCATGGAAAATATGACAGTGAATCCATCATCTCATCTTTTAAACACCTTACTATCTATATATGTTCATGACCCTGTCTCTTTAGCACTCCAGATTGGGAAATGAGGATAATGCCTTTTACTGTATGTTCAAGTAAACACAGAAAAGCATAGTAGCTCATCATTATAGGGAAGACCATAACAATGGCAGAAGGAACAAAAAGTCAAATGCTTGTATTTCCATTATGTAACTAGACCAACTAGTTGAACAAAATATATTTTTAAGTGATTATTTCCCAGGGTTCTCTTTAGGATAACGCAGCAATATTTCCAATTTGTGCTCCTTGTTGACTACAGGTCCTAAATTAGTTACATATGCTTTGAGTCATTTGCCTTTTTGCATCTTTCTCGAAAATCTACAGTTGATAATCACAAGATTCAAGCTGAGGTAAAATATTGTCAGTATTTTTAAGCACCATTTGGCCGAAAACATTCCTTAAGGACACACACACACACACCACCACCACCACCACACACACACACACACATGCTGGTGAGTCATAGACAGATTGTAGCATCTTATTTTGAGACTTCCCTGCCCACCATAATATTGCCACACATCTGGCCCATCTTCAAAATGGTGACTTGTCACTGGAACAGCATTCATTCTACTCTCCAAGGCCGGGTGGCACTCATGCAAAAGTAGTACATCCCTTCTAGCTCCTTACTTCCGCAGAAATGGAAAACATGAAAGGAAATATTGAAATAAAAGCCAATATGGAAAACGTGTGTTTTCATAATCTTAAATAAGGCTTTTTATTTTTTCAATGAATTTAATTGGTATGGAAATACTGATATAGTTATTTGAAAAAGTATAGATTTAAAGATTTTAATGCTATAGCTTAAAGTTTTAATAAAAAGGCCAGTGGTGATAAGAAAAAAATGTAATGAAGTAAAAAATGTGCAATAAAGATTTTATGTGGTGCCCAACAGTAACAACTTGGCTGTAATCTCTTCAGCTTGTGTTTAGCCAAAATTTGCTCTACATATTTTCATAGCAAGGGTGTTATCTAAATTAACAAAAAATAATACAGTTATTGCTCCTCAGTATTTCTATACTATTCACCTGGAAAAACTGCATTTTAAGGGCTTCTGTTTTCTCCTAATAAAATAATTTTTAGTTATATCAATAACAAGTGACAAAATATTCTTTGTATTATAATTCAAGTTAATTATCTTATTCTTCAAATGCACAATTTTAATTCTGAATTGTTCTTTATATGATCAAACCTTGCTTTTAATGGTATATATAATTTAAAGCATAATTTAAAAATTGATTATAAGTATAAATGTAAATAAAGTATAATTTATAATTAATTTGACTTTTCTACAGCTATTCAGTTCAATACTTAATATTTTAATAACTACATTGAAAAATCTCTGAATTAAAATATTCCCTTTATAAGGAACCAAGTGTTGTTATAATAAGTGTTTTCTTTAGAAGAATGATCATAGAATCAAAAGTATTAGCTAGCTCCAAGCATTGACAATGAAATGAGAGAAACACGTATGTTTGTTTCTGTGATGATGTGGTTGTATTTTATTCTGTTATTAGAAAACAGCATCAAAACATTCCCCAGAATCAGTAATTTGAACTCGCTGTTATAACTCTGTCTGGTAAGCAAAAGTTTCTGGGCCTTTTGAATAATAATAAATATGTAAATTGTCATTTCAAACATAGATTCTGCAGATCAGTGGTTTTCCTCAAAGAAAAAAAATGCCAAAGTCAATCCAAGCCTATTGTTGAATAATAATTTAATCAAATATCTGATTTCAGATATACTAAAAATAATATATTCAAAAGTAAGGTTATCATCTTTTGTTTTAGTGTACCTAAATGAAAAGCTGTGGAAGAGCAACATGAAAAAATGTGTAGCAAGAGCCGGTTTAAATATGTATTACCAAATCATGTTTCTTGTTTTTCATTGGAAGCAAACAACTTCAGAAATAATTCAACAGAGTTAATTTATCCTTTAGTTCCAACCCTTCATACATGCTCCCTCAAATGAACAAAGGCTTGGTCAACTGCATGCTAACTACTTTGAAATATAAATCTAAATCCAAGACAACCGTATATTGGATATTGCAAACAAAAATAAATCTGAGTATGGAAAATACCAGTAATAAGCTGTGGAATTTGAAGAGGATTACTGTTGTATTAATGTAATTTTAATTGTTTTTTGTTTTGTTCTTTACTTGATTTTTTGGTTTAGTTGGTTTCCTGTTGTTTTTTCTTGCCAGAGCAATAGTATTTAATCACTATGTTGTCCCTCTCGCAGGAAAAATATCTCATCAGTGAAACAACATCCCTCCCAGAAAAGTATCAGC